>NC_139458.1:23488333-24745000 GCF_057233095.1 Heloderma suspectum | reverse complement strand
GCATTATAACAAGGGACAATATATTGGTGCTGGGAAAATTCATTTCCTCCCGCAACGAGGATTGCAACTAAGCTCAGAAGGAACAAGGAATTCTGAGACGGCAGGGTGGCCAATGCCATCAGCATCCCTGCTAATCAGAAAGTGGCAGCACTGCATCCCTGTGAACCGTGGCTCCACTATGCCACCGTGGTCAAGGGTCATTAAAAACCCACTCATACGTTTTGTTGTGCCAAAACAGTAGTGCAGTGTATGGGCCTTCTCAATGGCACAAGCAAACATCTTGTTTTGTCAGACTGGTTCAGACACCTGACTCCATCCCCTGCATTAGTACAATGGCAGCCACCGATGCCTCTGTGCAATACTTCTGAATGGTGCAGCATGTCACATGAGAGCAAGGAGATGGGGAAGGAGATGGGACTGCCGATGGACTATTGAACAAGTCCAGGCAGGGAAGTCTAAGAGGTTAGCTCTTTAAATAAAAATTACTGCAGCCACACTAGCTTAGCACTGTTGCTGTTTTAGCCTGATGAGAAAAGAAGAGCCAAAAGGTCAGGCTGTGACTTGAGTCCAGTTAAACAACGGCCAAGAGAGAACATTTGATATTTATTGTTTTAGGGTCATAAATGAACAACACAAATCTGTTAATGTAAGTGTAGCATTTGCTAAGACAAAGACTCGGTCACATAAATAAGATTAAGAATATTTTCTAAGTTTATAAATCTAACCAGAAGAGATGCAGCAACAACAAACAGAACAATAAAAAACTCTAGTAAAAAAAAAAAAAGTTTGCTATTCCATCTCTTTTACTCAGTATAAATAATGAAGGCTAGCCAAATGTCCGGTACCTCTGTGCAGTATCTTTCAGCCTCGTCAGATTTTCCATAGTGAAAACTTTCCAATTTTTGGTAAGACATCTGCCTAATGTAACTATCATCCTTAGCTGTTATTGTGCTATTCTCTGTCTAACACTTTACAAAATAGATGTATGAGGCATCCAATTTGATAATGCATTCATATTTTCCAAGGGGGAATTAATTCAAGTGGTAACATAATAAAACAAAACTTATCTGAAGATCAACAGGATTATGTCTTCTTCTTTTTTGCATACACTGATGCAAGACACTTAGATGTGAATTTCTCCCCTTTGGTTAGATTGTGGCTCTCTGGGCAGGGATGTATCCATTTAATTAACTTTGTAAAGCAACTAGTAGTAGTAGTAGTAGTAGTAGTAGTAAATATACCCAGAATCCAACACAGATTTAGGTACCCATTTCAAAAAATTAACTTATCTCTATGTTAGGATTGTGGCCAGTGCCAGCCAAGTTTAGGAGGGCCCTGGGGCAACACTCAGTGCTCCCACTCCCTCAGTGAGTCTACCTGCTCACCATAATTGTCACTGACTACTGCTGCTCATCTTTTTCCTCATCATTGCTACCACCTCCTTGCCTGCCAGGCAGAGAGCCAATAAACTAACAGGCAGGGGCATCTAGGGATGTACGAAAGTCACTTACCTTTGCGCGGATTATGTTCATGGTGGGGGGGGAGGCATTCCGTCCCTCCCCCCGGAATCCTCGACGGGGGGGAGGCGATCCGTTCCTCCCGCCCAGAATCTTCGATGGCCGGCTGTGCTCCGTGGCGGCTCCACGGAGCAGCTGGCCAGGCCCAGGCCAGAGCCGTCCACAGCTGGATTTCCAGCCGCAGAGGACTCTGGGTAAAAAAAAAAAAAAAAAAATGGTGTACGCAAATGATGGCGGCTACGGCCGCTGCCATTTGCGTTCCTTATTTTTGGCCGTCTTAGTCTACGTAAATATTTACGTAGGCTAAAATGGCGAATCAAAAAGGGACGCAAATAGCGCTCGCTACACTATTTGCGTTCCCCTTTATTTTTGCCGTAATAGTCTACGTAAATATTTACATAGACTAAGACGGCCAAAAATAAGGAACGCAATTGGCGGCGGCCATAGCCACCGCCATTTGCATACGCGTTTGTTTGTTTTTAACCCAGCTGTGATAGGCTACATAAATCTTTACGTAGCCTATCACATCTCTGTAAAAAAAAACAAAAAACCTCCAGACTGCAAATGGCGGCGGCGGCAGCCAGTCAGAAGACCAGCCACCATCGCTGCCGCCAAAGCCACCGCCAGAGCCACCGCCACCTGGAACATCCGCCCCAGGTAAGTCTTGTCCCAGGGGGGATCCATGGGGGGGCTGGGGGGCAGGCCGTTCCGCCACAGATTTCAGGGGACCGAATGCACTGGCATTCGGCCTCACCGAGATCCATGGCGGAATTCTCTGACATCCCTAGGGGCATCTGGCTGGATGTGCTGGATCTCGTCTGATCTCAGAAGCTAAGCAGGGTCAGCTTACTTGGATGGGAGGCCGCCAGGGAATCAGGCTTCCTGCACTGAGCAGGGGGTTGGACTCGATGGTCTTATAGGCCCCTTCCACCCCTATGACCATGGGGTCACGAAGAGTCGGACACGACTGAACGACTGAACAACAACAACCCCTATGATTCTATGAGTTCTATTGCTCCACCTTCACACTGCCACCATTGTCTGAGCCAGAGTGAGAGTAGGGTGAACAAGCAGGGCTTAAATGTCACCTCAGTGGCATAGGAACCATTGCAGTGGGTCTCCTCTCCCATGTCAGTATTGTCAGAAGGCTCAGGTCACCTAAGAAGTTGATTATACACTGCAAAACAATACTGTCTCCGTTTCTGGCACAAGTGATCGGGACTCCACTCATAAGAACATAAGAAGAGCCCTGCTGGATCAGACCAAGTGTCCATCTAGCCCAGCATTCTGTTTACACATTGGCCAACCAGCTGCCCACAGGAAACCCACAAGCAGGACATGAGTGCAACAGCACCCTCCTGCCCAAGTTCCCCAGCAACTGGTGTACATAGGCATACTCCTTCTGATACTGGAGGTAGCATAGAGCCATGAGGACTAGCTGCCACTGATCGCCTTCTCCTCCATAGATTTGTCTAATCCTCTTTTGAAGCCATTCAAAGTGGTGGCCACCACTACATTTTGTCGAAGTGAATTCTATAGTTTAATCATGTGGTATATGAAGAAATACTGCCTTTTATCTGCCCTGAATCTCCCACCAATCAGCTCCATGGGATGACCCTGGTTCTAGTATTATGAGAGAGGGAGAGAAATGCCCCTCTATCCACTTTCCCCACATCAGGCATGCTTCCCCACACCTCTCTTTTGTACGCCTCTCATGTGACCTTGGACTTCGGAGGTTGCTGCAATGCTGTGGGAAGGAGACCCTGCAAGGGCTTTTATATTACTGAGGTAATTTTCCGAGGGGTCCTCAGGTTTACAGGCCACCCTCGTGCTCCCAATTGTACTAGTGCGGCTGCTATTATGCCCATCATTCTGTGCACTAATGTTTTTTTGTTTGTTTGTTTAAGCTGGCTTGTGGAGATTTAGAACTGGACCTCCCAGCATTTATATCACAGTCTTCCAGTTACTGGAACAATGGTTTCTAGGATAACAAGTAATAATAATTGAGTGTATTCGGCATTTTTCTTTGCCAAACCTTACCAGTTCTTAGCGCCACACTGAAGGCTGTGCACAACTCTCCCTCCTCTGGAAAATATATATAAAATAAGTGTGGGTGACAGATGGAATGACTTACTTTTGAAACCATTAATAACATGTACTATTGGAAATAAAACCAAAAGAGATGATTAATGGCTCGAGTTATTGCCATGAAGCAAGGCTGGAGACACAGGTTGATTATGTTTCCCAAAGTAATTCCACTTTTTGCTTGCGTTTACTTCCCTTCTGATTTATTCATATTTGTTTTAGATTTATGAAAAAAAAAAAAAAAAGGCACTGGTCAGAGCATCTCTGGCTATGGAACCCAAAATGTCAAACCACGTGAAGGTCTCAGTGTCAAGCGCCAAGCCAAATAGATTACGCTAGGGAAGCAATTTGCTGCCAAGTGTGGATGCCAATCTTAAGGTACTGGTATCTGACCTTTACAGCCTGATCTTTCAATGTTAGCTCAGATGTGAGCCCCATTCATTTCAATAGGATTTATATCTTGCCAAAATAGAGGAGGGACCATAGCTCAGCCACAGAATGCCTTCTTTGCATTGAGATGGTAATAGGTTCAATCCCTGGCAAGTCCACTTAAACAGAACTTAGGTAGGAGCATTGGGGGCAGGTGGGGGGAATGGGAACTACTTGAGGCCAATTGCCCTCTAGCCTGCCTCGCTGTTGTCAGGACTCAAGCCCTCCCTCCATGCATGTAGTCAGACAAAGAAGTCAATCTCCAAGTAAATAGGCTTTTATTTTGCAAAGCAATCAGTCCACCAGCAATTCCGGTTACAGACCTGGTCACCTTCTGACAACCCAAGGCTTGTTAATCCATGATTAATCTGACACACAACTAAATAATTTATCTAGAGATCCCTTAGAGGGACACCCACCAGTAGAAGAGAAAGTTGTTGCTATTCTGACACTAGTCTACAGTACCAAACCTGAAAAGCTTTCTCAGTCCTGCCCTGAGGGAGGGTCTTCCCCTAGAGACCTCCTCCCCCTCTGTGATTGCTGGGTCCCCACAGAAGGAGAAGTTATGGCTGGGCTCTGACCCAACAGATTAGCCTGCCCTTGGGAAGATTCTTCCCTGTCTCTGTCTCCTTGAGCTCCTTGAGGCTCAGGTTCCTCCTCTTCACCCAGTTCATCTTCACACTCCTGGTCTCTGCAGGGAGTCTGGACCCAATTCTTACAGTTGTTGCCTCCCAAAAGCTGGTACTCAGTGGCATACTGCCTCCATGGGGTAGGGCCATACTACAGTGGCAGAGTGTGCAAAAGGTCCCAGGTGCATCCCTGGCATCTAACATGGGAAAAGCGCTTCTTCCTGAACCCATGGAAAGCTGCTGCCAGTCAAAGAAGACAGGGCTGGGCTGCGCAGGGATGCAAATGGCGGCCGCTGTAGCCACCGCCATTTGCCTTCCTTTTTTTTGCCGTGATAGGCTACGTAAATATTTATGTAGCCAATCACGGCCTCCGCAGGGACGCAGATGGCATCCCTGCATTAGCTGTGATAGGCTACGTAAGTATTTACGTAGCCTATCACAGAAAAAATTGTGAAGCGAATGGCGGTAACAGACGCGGCTGCCATTCGCAAAGCAGCGCAAATGCCACCAGGTAGGTGCTCCATTTCGCGCACTGTTTGCAGGGTGGTGGGGCGGGGGGGCTTCGTTCCACCACAGATTTTGGGGGAACTCACTGAGATCCATGGCGGAATTCTCCGCCATCCCTACATGGCATTTATTGATCTGACTAAGGCCTTCGACACTGTAAATCGTACTGCTCTCTGGACCATCCTTCTGAAAACTGGGTACCCTAATAAATTTGTGAACATCTTGTGGCTCCTCCATGATGACATGACAGCAACAATCTTGGAAAGCAACGGCTCTCAAAGTGATCCATTCAAAATGGGATCAGGCGTTAAATAGGGATGCGTCATTGCCCCAACCTTATTCACTGTCTTCATCGCTATGATTCTACACCTTGTTGAAGGGAAACTTCCCACTGGTGTAGAAAACATATATTGAACAGATGGAAAACTTTTTAATATCAGTAGGCTGAAAGCAAAAAGAAAGGTAATTACATCCTCTGTCATAGAACTTCAGTATTGCTGATGATAACATACTCTGCGCACATTCAGAGGGAAATCTCTATCCTAAACATCTTTGCAGAAGCATATGAAAAGCTTGGCCTCTCTCTTAACATCAAAAAAACCAAAGTGCTTTTCCAGCAAGCACAAACCAATCCCTCTGTAGCACCATCAATCCAGTTTAATGGTGTGATGCTGAAAAATGTCGATCACTTTTCTTATCTTGGCAGCCATCTCTAGGGATGTCAGAGAATTCCGCCACAGATCCCAGGGAGGCTGAATTCCAGTGAATTCAGCCCCCCGGAATCTGTAGTGGAAGAAGCAACTCCCCCCCGCCACCCCGCGAAATGGGCCCAGAACGGAGCCTACCTTGTGTCGGCCGTCTGGTGCTCTGCGAACGGCAGCCGCGTCTGCGGCCGCCATTCGCATTCCGTCGAATGGCCGTGATAGGCTACGTAAGTATTTACATAGCCTATCACAGCTAACGTAGGGACGCCATTTGCATCCCTGCGGAGTCTGTGATAGGCTACATAAATATATACACCTATCACAGCAAAAGACAGAGGCGCAAATGGCGGCCACTAAGCCATTTGCACCCCTGTCTTTTGCCATGATAGGTTACGTAAATATATACGTAGCCTATCACAGCAAAAGACAGGGGTGCAAATGGCATAGCGGCCGCCATTTGCGCCTCTGTCTTTTGCTGTGATAGGTGTATATATTTATGTAGCCTATACATAGCCTATCACGGCAAAAGATAGGGACGTAAATGGCGGCCGCTACGGCGGCCGCCATTTGCATCCCTGTGCAGCCCAGCAGCCAGATGTCCGGCTGCGGGCGGCCCCGGCCAGCGGCTCCATGGAGTCGCCGTGGAGTGGAGCCGGCCAGAGAGAATTTAGGAGGGAGGAACAGGGCACCTCCCCCCCACCATGAATGACCCCATGCAGAACAAGGTAAGGGATTCGTACATCCCTAGCCATCTTTCTACAAAAGCCGACATAGATGCTGAAATTCAGCATCGCCTGAGCTCTGTGACTGTAGCATTCTCCCGAATCAAGCGTAGAGTGTTCGAGGATTGGGACATTCAAAGGGAGACCAAAATGCTTGTTTACAAAGCCATTGTACTACCAACCTTACTGTATGCCTGTGAAACATGGACCATCTATAAACGCCACTCCCAACTTCTCGAAAAATTCCACCAACGCTGCCTCCAAAAAATTCTGCAGATTACTTGGGAAGACAGACGGACTAATGTGAGTGTACTGGAAGAAGCAAAGACCACCAGCGTTGAAACAATGATTCTCCAGCATCAACTTCGCTGGATCGGCCATGTTGTTCGAATGCCTGATTATCATTTTCCAAAGCAGTTACTCTATTCCTAACCTATGAGTGGAAAACGGAATATTGGTGGACAGCAAAAGATTTAAGATGTTCTTAAAGCTAATCTAAAAAAATGTGACATAAGCATTGAGAACTGGGAAGCTCTAACTCATGAGCATTCCAGCTGGAGGTCAGCCTATATTAACGGTGCTATGGACTTTGAAGAAGCATGAGTACAGAGCGAAAGGGAGAAACGAGCTCAGCGGAAGGCACGTCAAGCAAACCCTCACCCTGACCACCTTCCACCTGGAAACCTATGTCCTCACTGTGGGAGGCGGTGTAGATCCAGAATCGGCCTTTACAGCCACCTGCAGACCCACTGCTAGAGATTAATGTGTTGATTGACCTATCTTCTATGGATCTGTCTAATCCTTCTAAAGAGTATCTATATCGACTCTATCTTTGGAAGACAATCTTACTCGGTCACAAGTGATCACCATGATGTAGGTATACACTTGTATCTTACCTTTCAGCCACAAAATGCCCCCCTACCTCACCTCACTGACCATTCATATTGTTTTGTTGCTGTTCAGTGCCATTGTGTTCCACTGGCTGCTGCCTGTTGTTTTATTCGCCTGCTTAGTGCCTCAAATTTTGTTGCTGTGGTTGTTGTTGTTTCATTTGTAATTGTAAGTGTAAACCACCCTGGGGTACCTGGTTGGGGCTGAGAGGCAAGATACGTATAAATCTTTTAAATAAAATATTCTCAGTGCGAATTTCTTCCTTCTTTGCCCTCACTGTCCCTGGCCTCATTTGCCCACTCTGCCATTAATTCTGATGTGGCTGTGATTACCCATGTGATTTTGTTAATGAGTATCCATGATGGCGCTACATCAAACGTTGCTCTGTTGCATCACTGAGAGAATCACATGGATTGCCCCAGCCAATCAGATCAAGTGGCAGTGAGGGGAAAGAAGAAGGAAAATGGTGCTGAGTTGAGAAGAACAGAATCAAAACAGCAAATATTCACAATGAGTGTGTAAAATCTCCATAACAAAGGAAGCAGTTTTCAACACACGTGAGAACAAGAATGAAATAAGGCAGCTAGTTTCAGCCCAGACCTTACTGGAAGTAAATTCTATTGGTATTATTATATACATTAATAAAGTGATTATATAATGAAGCCACCACAAATTCCCCTTTTGAATTGATGTTGACATCATGACTACCATCCTTGCAAATGTTGAAATACAACAGAGCAATAAATTTCCTCTCGAGGAAGACATTCTGCAAAACATATTTTGAGTTAGGAGGTGGTGAATCAACTTGCATATTGGACAATTCACAAGACAGGGTTACAAAAGTTAACATGCCCCCAAACGGGGTCAGCTCCTATTGGCTTTACATTGTTTAAGCAGCACCATGCTAAAAACAAACAAACAGGTTGTCTGAGTCTGATGTTATTTTCCGACCTACATGTGCAGGTTTGGATGTAGGACAGAGTGAATCACAAGTTTCATTGAGAACCATTGCTAATAGTACAATTTGTCTTGGAACCATGTTTTGGGGGTGTTTTTTGGTCAGGGGAAAAAGCAATTGTAAATTGAGAAAGAAGCCAAGAAAAAAACAGAGAAATATGAGGACTCTAGATGGGCTTTCTTGGGTTGTCTTTCTGGCTTCCTCCCTCACTCCACCTCTCCAGTTTTCAACTGGGGCATCCGCCCAGGCGGCAGCTCTCAAAAAGCGATGACAACTCTGGCAATTCCAATTCTTTCCTTTAGCACAATGCCAGATAGGCAAGCGTACATGATCCTGACGATGCGTCTCTGCACAACAGCTCCATTATACAATTAAGGCTGCAAACCTGTGCCCACATACCTGGGAGTAGGCTGTATTGAACTCAGTGAGTCATACACTTAAATAGATACATGTATAAGATTGTGCTGTAAGGCTGTAATGCTAAGCACACTTTTCTGGAATAAACAGGACTTACTGTAAACATGCATGCCAGAAAGCAAAGTCAAGGGGAGATATTAGCCATCTCTTAGCCAAGAGACTGAAGATAAAAGTCAAGAGACAAAGGAAGAAAATTTAGAGTGGGGGGGGGGTATACTTAACGCAAAATTGTGTGTATAGTAGAGTAGAGAACGGGCAACTGTTCGTTATGATAAGGTGGTTGCTGGAATCCTTGTAGATCTTTAGGAGGTATTTATTTCCTCTTTTCCACTTTCAGCAAGACATGGCTGAAACTGCTAGTTTCCGTCAGTTTCATCCGGTTTCCCTATCAGTTCCTAATTTTTTTTAAAAAAAAAAATCATTTGCATTTTCATGTGCACTCTTCCTAAGATACATATCTTTTACCCAAGTTTGCCTAATATACACAATTTCTGCAAGCAATTTCCCCCAATACAATGTATTTTTCTATGTTACTTTGACAAATATACAAATTCTTGTGCTTGCTTTTTTTATAATGTATGCATTTTTGTACACATTTTTTGATTGGGGAACAGCATCACAAAATTCAGAGAAGTCCGAATACTGAACTGTTTTTTGGTTCAGGTATTGGTTCAGGAAGTGTGAATTAGATAAGTTGGCCTTAAAATGTGCATGAAATTAACTTCTCCTCCATCTCCACTTTCAGCTTTGCTATGAGATCAGAGTTATTTATTCTGATTATTTTTAATGGTCTGCCTGTATTTGGAATAGGAATATACACCTATCCCATGTTTTGTTCTGTTATTGTTCCATGGCTTGGTTCTACTCTGCATTCACCTCCACTTTGCTTCCAATTTAACATGGAGAAACACTAAAATTAATTCTGGAATTGGCAAACATACAGCTTGCCAGCCACAACTTTCAGCTCCTTCTACTCATTTTCATCTTTTTTTTCCATGAACAGTTTAGCAATGTGCACATGCATGGCATGAATGCCATCACATCCTGACTTCTTTTTGCACTGTTTTTCATCAATGCTCACAATGTGTACGGACGGCGCTAATCACAACAGGAAAGGGGGGAAATGAATGAATAGAAGAAACTGAAACAGATTGTGCATGTGCAGTACTTTGTGAAAAGTCTGAAACCACGTCAAGGAGAGAAGAACAGAAGATCGCTAATTCATCAATGCCACACTGCAAACAAGACAAGGCAATTTTAGGACTCCAGCTTCTGGGGAGATACAGTACTTAAACATCCCTAATTCAGAGGCATTGGACACTGATTATGTTTTTAGAGCAGAATACATCCCACATAAATGTGCTTCCATGTCAGTTGGCCAAATATTTCATGCCTCACCAGCCCCTAAAATAACCTGAGACCATAAGAGGGCATTTTTTCTTAACCACTGTTGTGCAGCTCTACATTACAGAGAAAGTGTCCACACATGATTTCTGAAGTACTCCTAGGAAACACACCCTCCACAATCCAGCGGCTTTGATGTGTACAGTAAGTTCCAGCGCATACACAGAACTCCAGATCAAGAGTGTCTATCCCAGAGTGGCCAGATGGTAAATCTGGGTCTATTGATATATCTCTGGGTGATTTGAAGAACATCAGCAAGGATTTCAGACTCCCAATTGTTTAACAATGGCAACAACAAAATTACTCCCCACATTACAACCCTAAATCATATTGCTGAAATGAAGCAAGATTGGTAAGTAACCAAGAATGGAATTTTGTATGGAAAGTCTGTGAGCTCCATTCTGTTCTGGTACTCAAAACAAGTTCCTGGGCTCAGAATACTTTAATTCTAGGTGTATCTCTTTTGCACAAGGCTCTGGTTGGTGGATATTGGGTTCTAGGGGAAAACTGCAGCAGCTACAACAACAACAAAATCGGTCCTGCAAGCCTGAAGTCTGCCCACGCTTGGTTTTGTCTTGTTTTAATTTGATTTATATCCCACCTTTCCACACACAAAAACTGACACTCAGGGTGGCTACCAATATTAAGACCGAGATTAAGACAAAACTTGAAAACAAACAATTAAAACAATCATAAAAACAAATAAATTAAAAGTACTCTGAAAAACATAGCAATAAAAGAAAGAAAGAAGAAAGAAAGAAAGAAAGAAAGAAAGAAAGAGCACCCAACCCAATAGAACTCCCGTTCAGCAATAGACCACCTTACATGCCAAAGGCCTGCCTGAATACAAACAACAGGAGGAAGCCATGGCTGGATGACAAGCCATCCAGGCATGGGAGATGGACTTAGGTGAGTCTTTCGAAGATGATTGTCAGTGTACTTGGACTTCTTTTGCATCTTTATCAATGAACACTAATATAAAGGAAGCACAGTACAAAGTTCTGAGTAGGTGGTACATTACCACCCCTGCAAGGCTTCACCTAATACATCCAAATTACAGTCAATGTTGTTGGCAGGGGTGTGGTCATGCTTTCATCTTTGGTGGGAATGTTCTACAGTGTGGGGATTTTGGAACATGGTTGCTGATTACTGTCAGGAATATCTTCATGTTAGACCATTGGTCGCTCCTAAAGCAATGCTGCTTCATCTTTCTGAACCCAGTGATCCTGGATTCCTGCATAAAGACATTTTTAGGCAATTGTATACAGATGCAAAGTTACGTATAGCTTGGAACTGGAACTCTCCAAAGCAACCAGCTAAAGAGCAGAGGATTAATAAAATTTGGGAGACTATGAGTATGCATGAACTTACTCATCAAGTGCAGCAAGCAAGGAGTCCTAACTTGAAGAATTATATTATGGCACCATGGTTTCCATTCATTTCCTATGCTGAGGCACTTCAAAGTTTTGATAAAGTTCCAACAAAATACAGCTGCCTATATTTCTCTGATTATTATGCACAAACACACAAAATGGCATACACCTGGACACGCTCCTTTCATATGTTGTAGAACTTGCATTTTTACTTTCATTAGCAATTGAGCCCCTACTTAGATTTATAATTAGTGAATTCCTTTGTTTCTTTAGTAATTGTGATTTATTATTATGCACATTCTCCTTCTTTTTGTTGCCTTTATTTTGTTAACCTTCTTTCAAAATAAAATAAAATTTCATGATTAAAACAAGGAGGAAGCCAGACCAGCCTTCCTCAGCAGGAAATTCCAGAGACTAAGAGAGCACCCACTGAGAAGGCTCTTTTTTGCATCCCCAACAGAATATGCCTCTGATGGTGGTGGGACTGAGAGAAGGGCCTCCTTGGAAGATCTTAAACCCTGGGCAGGCTTAGGAACATAAGAACATCAGAAGAGCCATGCTGGATCAGACCAAGGGTCCATCTAGTCTAGAATTCTGTTCGCACAGTGGCCAACCAGCTGTCGACCAGGAACCCACAAGCAGGGGATGAACACAACAGCACCCTCCCACCCATGTTCCCCAGCAACTAGTGTACATAGGCTCACTGCCTCTGGTTCTGGAGGCAGCACATAGCCATCAAGACTAGTAGCCACTGATAGACTTTTCCTCCAGGAATTTGTCCAACCCCCTTTTAAAGCCATCCAAATGGGTGGTCATCACTACATCCTGTGGTAGCGAATTGTATAGTTTAATTATGTGTAACCCATGCCTCAGTTGTTGCTCCCAGCATTGTTAAAAGAATGGTAAATCTAGCATGCCTTTGTTTGCTGGTACTGGGTGGGGTTATCCCCCCCCCCTCATCTTTCTAGAATCAGCTATGGTTGCATGCTCAGGAAGTGCTCTTCTGGGTGGGCTGGCGTCTTTGAGAAGATTCCAGCAGTCCAGCCTTGCTCCAGAAGAGAAAGCTGCTCCAGAGGGAAGGCCCGCAGACTCTGTTATTCACAGACCTGCTTTCCTTGTTTTTAGGTATGTGTCGAGACCAAATTATTAATTAGGGATCAAAAATTACTTGCAGGAATGGTTAGACATTGTTTTGGTAAAAACTTTAATAGCTTTAATAGCAAAGCCATAATTTTGTAATATTGTCAAATATGTTTCTGCCAATATTAGAAGATAGAGTTACATATTGTTAGATTAGTATGTTTGAATTATGTATGTAAAGAGAAGATCCCAGCAGTCCAGCCTTGCTCAAGAAGAGACAGCTGCTCCAGGGGGAAGGCCCGCAGACACTGTTATTCACAGGCCTGCTTTCCTTGTTTTTAGGATACAAGCAACTAAGAATGAAAACTGCAACAACTAAGGACTGTGAGCTCATTGGGGTTTTTTCCTTCTTCTTCTGTGCACCCTGTTAATAGCTGAAGGAAACTTGTGACTTCTTTGCTGCTATGGAGCAATAGCAACCAGACTGTCAATAATATCAAGAATATTAGTATCACTTGACTGTGTATTACTGTTCTGTGTTTCAATGAGAATTATTTCTTTTATTTCAAAAGACATTTAAATTAGATCTCTGATGTGTTTCTTTTAATTGTTATTGCAAATATGGATGGGAATCCCACTGTCAGAAAAGACTGAACCTGCCCACTTCTCCTGTCTAATGCAGAAATATTGTGGGTTACATATGTGCTGTGTGAAGAAGTACTTCCTTCTTCACTTATGTGGGAGAATCAGAGAATGTGCTCATTCAGATAGCCTGGTCCCAAGCCATGCTGGGCTTTATAGGACATAACTAGTGCGTTGGATTGTGCCCATTGGAGCTGTTGGAAGAAGGGAGTCAAGTGCTCCCTGTAACTGACCTCGGTCAACAAGTCTGGCTGTAGCATTCTGAACCAGCTGAAGTTTCTGAACAGTTTTCAAAAGCATCCCCATGCGGAGCACGTTACAATAGTCCAAGCAAGATGTAACTAAAGCATGTGTCACTGTGGCCAGATCAGACATCTCCAGGTTTATCACATTCTCTTCAGTGAGTGGAATCTGTGGGCTTTTGAATTACGGTCCAAACAGGGCCTAAAGAGATAGGGAACATGCTGTATTAGATATTACTTTTTGAAGCGCAATTCTGCTGAAGTTTAATGGGCTCAAAATACAAAATTTCCCCAGCTCGCAATATGTAACTGTATTACAAGATGAGCTCTCCTACCTTTTATTGTAATTCCAATTGAGAGCCATATCACTTCTGTGCCATTTTTGCACCTGTGTGGTCTGCATTCCTCATGCTAGATGCTCAAGAAGGCAGCTGCTGGGTTACTGCATGCCAGCCGATTGCTGAAATGGAATTGAACTTTTGAAAATGGGTATGCAATCCACAGAACAATACCTTGGCCCCTGTCCTCCTGATTCAAGCAATCCACTTGGCTGGGAATTTCCTAGTTAGAAAAATGCATGCACTCCAAGAGGAACGTATGTATCAAATAAATGTGATCTTTAAAACATTATTTTCCAGGCTGTGGAAGGAAAAAACTCATCAAGTCCAACTGGAGCGGGGGCGGAACTTTCCTCCATGAATCAACCAATTTAAAAAGTTGCCCAACAACCCAATCATGAGGGACATACTTACTAAATTGACCAATAATGCACAATATACGTGTTACCTAAGCAACATGCTGCCTTTTCCCCACCCCCGCACTACAATTACTAAGTGGTACTGTGAGAGTATCTATGCATCCCATAAAGGAATGTCACAGGTGCAAAATTATAAACCTATTTATAGCTCTTGAAAAAAACAATGTTTCTTTTTTTAGTATTTGCAGATGCCACTTGTAATGACTGACCCGTTTCTAATTCGAGCTGAGGAAGGGTGTTGCTCATTTTTAGTTCTGAACAATATGTTTTTTATTTATTTTTTTCCTGAATCGAGCTCGGCTTACTGCATGTTAGATGGTGGCAGTGAAACTGGAAACTGTGACTGAATTAGCGACACTCATTGGTTTGGAATCCTAAATTTGCTCTGCCAGCAGAGGAGAGGGGAAGGCAGCTTTCACGAATTCCTACTGCTGCCCCTTGCTCGACCCAGAAAACATGCAGGAGAGGTATGAGATGTTTGCAAGTCTGGTGTGAATTACAGCAGAGTTGCTTTATTCAAAGAAAGCATGGTAAGACAGCATTTAATATTACAGGGGGAATAAATGTAGGCCGGAGCGAGTCTAGGAGAAGTTCAGATCAACTTACTTTCTTAGGGTTTTTATACACATTGCCAGAGAAGGCTATCTGTTTACAAGCACCCCTAAAGCTGGGTGCATGAGTGTAAGTAAGCGAAGGCATGAGGTATGGTTACTTGCTTCCCTCGAGGAGAGAGCCATGTTGCTGGTTGCAGAGGCAAAGAGGAATAGGAAGGGGAGGGACTAGGAGAAAGGAATTGATCAAGTTACAGGGTGACCAGGGGGATGAGCAAGACAAGCGGCTGTTGATACAACACGTTCTCTATCACCCCCCAGTGTCTGGAAGCATGTACAGGTTAGGCCATTATCCAACAGGAGGAACCGTCTGGAACAATGAGGGGGCTGCAGAAGTTTGGGAATAAGTAAAAATTGCCTCCCCCTTTCCACCATGGGGAACCTTCACTGGATCAAAAGCCTTCCATGAATGGGAAGGATCCTTCCATTCACAGAAGGCAACATCATCTGCCTTTTTAATATGCTAATATTAAACTTATGTGCCAATATTAAAACTATGTCCAGTGTTCAACAGCATATTGCCACTCCAAGATAGAGGCCGACAAAACAATCTATTTCTGGTCTGTTTCACCCTTGCAAATATTCACTCATAAATTCAATCTTTTCTGTTTCACAGTAATCTTCATTCATTTTTTTGGTTTTTGGTTTTTTTAAAAAATCTAGATTAAAATCTGCATTGAAATACACTGCCAGTTAATGTAGACAATATTGAGCTAAAGGGAGCATTCCTTTAATTTAGTATAAGACAGCCAGTTTCCTATGTTCTTATGATTAGACTTCCTTAAATTGGTACAACTGATTCATTCAGACAGAACAAAAATGTTGCAAATCATGTCTCTGATGTAGCATTAAATGTGAACAATCAGTTCCTGAATATTTCTGGTAAAAGGCTCCTCCAGACTTGCAGAAAAAGTCCAAGACAAACACAAACCACTTTCAGCACATCTAACACTGGCAAAGCTCTACTGCAGCTTGTGAAAAGGAATACTTGCAAAGCAGTGCCTGTCTAGGAACTGTTGAGAAAACAACTCCATGGGGGCAACAGGTATTTAGCATGTTCCTATTATGTTAGGGATGTATGAGATAGTCATTTCAGTTTGGTTTTGATCAGGATTTTCCCAGTTCGCACCTTCTGGATTGAACATGGACTCAGATGCAATCTGTCGTTGAAGTCCGTACATTTGGTCTAGGGGCTATACAAGGGCTAGGGGCTATACAAGCAAACAAACTCCCAGAGAGTGACTGATTAGAGCGAATGAACAGGGAGAGCAAACAAGAGTTTGGCAGGGGAGTTGCAGTGGAAGAGGAAACAAAGGCAAAGTGGTGAGTGGGCTGGAGTAAGCCCAAGGAATTTCCACTCTGAGTCACCGTGTACTCACCATGTGCTCCTCAGAGCTCCAATTGGATTGAGGGGGCGTGGCCTGATTACTCTCAGCAGCTATGTGGACAGGGAGTTTCAGTCTGTTTCCTGTCTCCTAGCTGAGCAGAGGAAGCTGCTCCAGCTGGTCTAGGGGCTATACAAGCAAGCAAGTTCCCAGAGAGCAAGTAATCAGAGCGAGCAAACGGGGGGAGCAAACAGAAGTTTGGCAGGGGAGTCAAGGGGGAGGTCCCTAACAATTTTTTTTTTAATTTATTTATCTTGTGACACATACTTTCATACCAGTGGGACTCTGTTGTTAACCTCCAGTTAGTAGAGGACAAAGCACAGGCTATCCCAGTACAATCACAAAACTAAAAACATGAAGGGAATAGAGACAATGGAAGGAATGACTCTCCAGAGGTGGTGACCTGCAAGGTGTGTGCACTGTTTGTTTTCTTGCCTGACATCAACATGTGCAACAAGTGCAAGCTGATCACGCTTGCACTAAGAGGATTGGAGCGGCGAGTATCGACCCTCGAGGGAATAAGAGAAGATGAAGAGTTCTTAGACAGAACAGCAGCAAAGTGAAGTACAGAAGCCAGAAGAGCAACAGCAAGCTGAGGCAGTGGGAGGAAAAATGAAGTAAAGGATACTCCTTGGAAAAGGGCAACAGTTAGGAGAAGAAGAACTAGAAGCCACTGTGCACTAGTGGAAGCAGTGAAACTATGGAACCGTTTTCAGGTACTTGAGGATGAGACTGGAGGACAGCCTGCAGAGGAAAAATTACAGGGGACCCGCATGACAGTGAGCAAGAGGCTGAAGGTCAGTCAAGCAGAGGCAATGAAACCAAGGCCTACAACAAGAAGAGAAGATTAGTAGTTGTGGGAGATTCCTTGCTGCATGGGATTGAAACCCAAGTATATCGCAAAGACCCATGGACTCAGCAGGTATGCTGTCTCCCAGGAGGATGGATTAGAGACATGATGAAAGGATTGTCTACACTCATAAAGCCCACTGACAGGTACCCCTTCTCATCCATGTGGGAACAAATGATACTGCCAAGTGAAGCTACAAAGAAATCACGTCAGACTTTGAAGCTTTCGGAAGGAAACTCAAGAACCCCAAAAACTTTGGCGCCCAGATAGTTTTCTCATCCATCCTTCCAGTAGTTAGAAGAGGAATAGAAAGAGAAAGGAAAATACTCCAGGTGAATGACTGGCTACAAAGGTGGTGCCGATGTGAGAGATTTGGATTCTGGGACCACGGGCTATACTTCCTGGAAACGGACTGTTGGCAAGGGAAGGGTTGCACCTTACAAGGGCTGGGAAGAATGTGTTTGGCCACAGAATGAAGAACTTCATCAGGAGGGCTTTAAACTGAATCCTGTTGGGGAGGGAGTCCTAAAGTTAGGGGTAACAATGGATGAAGGCTCATGCACCACAACGGAGAGAACAGCTCTAATAGCACCCAATAATAGTCTTCAGAAACTTGTAGGAAGAAAGCACATGGTCTTCAATGTCTATATTCTAATGCCCGCAGTATGGGAAACAAACAGAACGAACTTGAACTCATAATTCAGGAGGGAAATTATAACTTGATAGGTGTAACTGAAACTTGGTGGAATGACTCCCATGACTGGAATACAGCAACTGAATGATATAACTTGTTCAAAGAGAACAGAAGGGACAGAAAGGGAGGTGGAATTGCACTATATGTTAAAAATACATAACATATCTCTGCACAGGAATACAGGAGGATGAGCTTGGTAGCCCCATCAAGAGCATCTGGGTTGAAATAAATGGAGCAAAGAATAAAAGGAACATGGTGGTCGGAGTCTACTACTAGCCACCCAATTAAGAAGAAGACGAGGATGAAAATTTTGAAAACCAAATTGCCAATGTTCCAAGGAAGCATGATGTAGTAGTAATGGGGGACTTCAATTTCCCTGATATTTGTTGGGAGACAAATCCTGCAAAACATGGCCCCTCCAAGAAATTACTGACTTGTGTTGCTGAGAACTTCCTCCTACAGAAAGTGGAGGAAGGAACTAGAGAATTGGCTATCCTTGACTTGATCCAAACCAACAGAGATGGCTTAGCGGGTCAAGTAGCAGTTACAGGAACTCTGGGAGAAAGTGACCATGTTTAACTTGAGCTCTTGGTTCTAAAGGAAGCAAAAGCCAAGTGTAGTCAAACACTTACCCTGGATTTCAGGAAAGCCAATTTTAATAAACTCAGAACAGTGATAAGTAAGGTGCCACGGCAAGTGACTCTCAGGAGAAAAGGAGTCCAAGATGGGTGGGAGTTTTTAAAAAAGGACATTCTAAAGGCACAATGACAAACAATTGCAACAAGAAAAAAAGGACACATAGGAAGTGGAAGGAAGGCCAAGCTACAAAGGAAGAGTACAGGCAGGTAATAGAGAGTCTATGAGCCCCCTGGCAAAGGTGAAGTACAAGCTGAAGGGGCAGGATTTCAGCTTGGGATTGATAGGCATATGGTCAAGGAACACTAATTACTTTGAATGAGTTCAAATCTCCAGGGCCAGATGAACTGCATCTCGAGTAATAAAGGAATGGGCAGAAGAACTCTCAAAACCACTGTCTATTATCTTTGAGAAACCATGGAGGACGAGTGAAATGCCAGATGACTGGAGGAGGGCTAATGTTGTCCCTATCTTTAAAAAGGAGGAACCTGGGAACTACAGACCACTCAGTCTGACATCAATCCCTGGGAAAATTCTGGAGCAGATGATAAAGCAATCCATCTGTAAGCACCTTGAAAACAATGCAGTGATTACTTGAAGCCAACATGGATTTGTCAAGAACAAATCCTGCCAGACTAATCTGATCTCATTTTTTGATCAGGTCACCTCCCTTCCCTTGTGGCCTGTGGGAATGCTGTGGACATAATATATCTCGACTTCGGCAAAGCTTTCGACAAAGTGCCCCATGATATCTTGATGAGCAAACTAGCTCAAAGTGGGCTAGATGAAACAATGATCAGGTAGATCCCAGTTGGCTACAGAATTGGACTCCAAGAGCGCTTATCAATGGGATCTTCTCAAACTGGGGAGAGGTAATGAGCGGGGTTCCACAGGGCTCAGTCCTAGGCCCAGTGCTCTTCAACATTTTTATTAAAGGCTTGGGAATGCTGATCAAATTTGCAGATGACACAAAACTGGGTGGGGTAGCTAATACCTTGGAAGACAGAAACAAAATTCAAAGTGATCTTGATAGGCTGGAGCGCTGGGCAGAAAACAACAGAATGACATTGAATAGGGAGAAATGGCACGTTCTGCACCTAGGAAAAAGAAACCAAATGCACGGTTCCAAGATGAGGAATACTTGGCTCAAAAATACTACAAGCAAGAAGGATCTTGGAACTGTGGTAAATCACAAGCTGAATATCAGCCAACAATGTGATGTGGCTGCAAAAAAGGCAAATCCTCTTTTGGGCTGCATTCATAGAAGCATAGCTTCCAAATCCCGGGAAGTACTAGTTCCCCTCTACTCAGCACTGGTTAGGCCTCATCTGAAGTACTGTGTCCAGTTCTGGGCGCCACACTTTAAGAAGGACGCAGACAAACTGGAGAGGGTTCAGAGGAGGGCAGCAAAGATGATCAGGGGACTGGAAACAAAGCCCCCTGAGGAGAGACTGGAAGAACTGGCCATGTTTAGCCTTGGGAAGAGAAGATTGAGGGGAGATATGATAGCGCTCTTCGAGTACTTGAAAGGTTGTGAGAGAGAGGAAGGCCAGGATCTCTTCTCGATCATCCCAGAGTGCAGAACACGGAAGAATGGGCTCCAGTTACTGGAAGCCAAATTCTGGCTCAACATCAGGAACAACTTCCTGACTGTTAGAACAATATGACAATGGAACCAATGACCTAGGGAGGTGGTGGGCTCTCCCACACTGGAGGCATTCAAGATGAAGCTGGAGAGCCATCAGTCAGGGATGCTTTGACTTGGATTCCTGCATTTAGCAGGGGGTTGGACTCAATAGTCTTGTAGGCCCCTTCCAACCCTACTATTCTAAGATTCTATGAAATAAATGTGGGTGATGACTTGTTAATATTGAGTAAGTCTGAGTTGCTAGAGTTGTCATCCTTCAAGATTCAGCTCTCTTCTGGTCTCTAGAAGTTAAATGTCTGAGTGGGGCATGGATGCCTCTTGTCACAAGAGGATACATCAGCATTCTCTGGAGAACCCCAAGGTTTGCAGAAGTTTTTTAAAGTCTTTTTTAAAAACCTAAGGAAGAATTGCACCCCTAAATGAAAAACCACCGCTTTTCCATGACGATTGAACATATTCAATAGCCACAGAATGTGGAGTATCAGTTGAGGGCAGGGTGGAATCGAAAACTAGGTACAGATGTTGCAGCTTATAGTATCCTGGAAGAGGGCATGGTTGGTTGGTGGCTGGTTGGTTGGTTGGTTGGTTGGTTGGAACAGTTACACTACTGCCGTGAGGTGAGGATGCCAGTCCCAGTTGTAACTAGGGAAGATGGAGAATTTTGTTCAGTCTGGATTTTTAAGTAAGCCAGCCTAAATCACAATTCCTGGACTAATACATGGAGTAATTACCTTTTGGACTGCACACATCTCCAGATTTTGCAATGTAGCTCTCAGCTCAAAGAAAATGCATATTTTATGAGAAAATGTGTTCAATTTAAATGCAAACTTTAATGTGTTTGTGAGTTTTTTTAATTAAGAGAAAACAGAACAGAATGGACTTAACACCGACTGTGCATGCAAAACTGAGATAGACCAAAAAAAAGTCTGATCCATCCATGATTTCATTCTTACATGGACTCATAGAATCATAGGGTTGGAAGGGGCCTACAAGACCATCAAGTCCAACCCCCTGCTCAATGCAGGAAGCCTGATTCCCATGTAACTAGTATTTAACATATTTATCCCCATATATAAATATGTTAAACTGGTATTTAACATATTTATAGTTGTTGCAGTTTTCTTGTGCAGGAATCTAAATCTTCATTCTTAGTTGCTTGTATCATAAAAACAAGCAAAGCAGGCTGGCGAATAACATAGAGTCCGAGGCCTTCCCTCTGGAGCAGTTGTCTCTTCTTGAGCAAGGCTGGACTGCTGGAATCTTCTCTTTACATACATAATTCAAATATATTAATCTAACAATATGTAACTCTATCTTCTAATATAGGCAGATACATATTTTACAATATTACAATATTATGACTCTGCTATTAAAGCTTACTAGCTTGAATATAAACTTTACTTTTATATTAATCTCACCAAAACAATGTCTAACCATTCCCACAAGTAATCTTTGATCCCTAATTAATAATTTGGTCTCGACACACACCTAAAAACTAGGGCTGTACGAAAGTCACTTACCTTTCCGTGGATTATATTCATGGTGGAGGGAGGCGTTCTGTCCCTCCCCCCGGAATCCTCGACGGGGGGGAGGCGATCCGGTCCTCCCCCCCCGGAATCCTCGACGGACGGCTGTGCTCCGCGGCGGCTCCGCAGAGCAGCTGGCCAGGCCCAGACCAGGGCCATCCGCAGCTGGATTTCTGGCCGCGGAAGGCTCTGGGTAAAAAAAACACACACACACGTATGCAAATGACGGCAGCTACGGCCGCCGCCATTTGCGTTCCTTATTTTTCGCCATCTTTGTCTATGTAAATATTTACGTAGACTATTACGGCGAAAATAAAGGGGAATGCAAATAGCGTAGTGGGCGCTATTTGCATCCCTTTTTGATTCGCCATTTTAGCCTACGTAAATATTTATGCCGTAGCCGCCATTTCCGTAAGAATTTTGTGTGTGTGTGTGTGTTTGTTTACCCAGAGCCCTCCACAGCCGGAAATCCAGCTGCGGACAGCCCTGGCCTGGGCCTGGCCGGCTGCTCCGCGGAACCGCCGCGGAGCAGAGCCGGCTGTCGAGGATTCTGGGGAGGAGGACAGCGAATCAAAAATTAAAATATTTTAATGTTTAAAATATTTAAATAGCATATATATATATATATATATATCCCCTTCATGGATCACTGCCTTGTTGTGGCAAAGGGGCTTGCGTAACTCAGTGAAGCCATAAGCTATGCCGTGCAGGGCCACCCAAGACAGACAGGTCATGGCAGAGAGTTCTGACAAAATGTGGTCCACTGGAGAAGGAAATGGCAACCCACTCCAGTATTCTTGCCAAGAAAACCCCATGGAACGTATCACAAGGCTAAAAGAGATGACGCCGGAAGATGAGCCCCTCAGGTCGGAAGGTGTCCAATATGCTATTGGGGAAGAGCAGAGGGTATTTCCAAGTAGCGCCAGAAAGAGTGAAGCGGCTGGGCCAAACCCGAAAGGACACTCAGCTGTGGATGTGTCTGGTGATGAAAAGAAAATCCGATGCTGTAAAGAACAATATTGTTTAGGAACCTGGAATGTCAGATCAATGAATCAAGGTAAGCTGGAGGTGGTCAAACATGAGATGGCAAGACTGAACATCGACATCTTGGGAATCAGCGAACTAAAATGGACAGGCATGGGTGAATTTAATTCAGGTGACCATCATATCTACTATTGTGGGCAAGAATCCCTTAGAAGAAATGGAGTAGCACTCATAGTCAAGAAAAGGGTGGGAAAAGCAGTACTGGGGTACAATCTTAAAAATGATAGAATGATCTCAGTACGAATCCAAGGCAAACCATTCAACATCACAGTAATTCAAGTCTATGCCCCAACCACTGAGGCCGAAGAAGCTGAGGTTGATCGGTTCTATGAAGACCTACAACACCTTCTAGAACTAACACCCAAAAAAGATGTCCTCTTCATCATAGGGGATTGGAATGCTAAAGTAGGAAGTCAAGAAATCACCGGGATAACAGGCAGGCATGGCCTTGGTGTACAAAATGAAGCAGGACAACAGCTAATAGAGTTTTGCCAAGAGAACATGCTGATCATAGCAAACACTCTTTTCCAACAGCACAAGAGGCGACTCTACACATGGACGTCACCAGATGGTCAATATCGAAATCAGATTGATTATGTCCTTTGCAGCCAAAGATGGAGAAGCTCCATACAGTCAGTAAAAACAAGACCTGGAGCTGACTGTGGCTCAGATCATGAGCTGCTTCTTGCAAAATTTCGGCTTAAATTGAAGAACATCGGGAAAACCACTAAACCGTTCAGGTATGACCTAAATCATATCCCTGATGAATATACAGTGGAGGTGAGGAATAGATTTCAGGGATTAGACCTGATAGACAGAGTGCCTGAGGAACTATGGACGGAGGTCCGTAACATTGTTCAGGAGGCAGCAACGAAATCCATCCCAAAGAAAAAGAAATGCAAGAAAGCAAAGTGGCTGTCTGATGAGGCTTTACAAGTAGCTGAGGAAAGAAGGGAAGCGAAAAGCAAGGGAGAAAGGGGAAGATATACCCAAGTGAATGCAGAGTTCCAGAGAATAGCAAGGAGAGACAAGAAGGCCTTCTTAAATGAACAATGCAAAGAAATCGAGGAAAACAACAGAATGGGAAAGACTAGAGATCTCTTCAAGAAAATTGGAGATCTCAAGGGAACGTTTTGTGCAAAGACGGGCATGATAAAGGACAAAGAAGGCAGGGACCTAACAGAAGCAGATGAGATTAAGAAGAGGTGGCAAGAATACACAGAAGAACTATACAGGAAAGATCTGAATGTCCCTGATAGCCATGATAGTGCGGTCACTGAACTTGAGCCGGACATCCTAGAGAGTGAAGTCAAGTGGGCCTTAGGAAGCATTAGTAACAACAAAGCTAGCGGAGATGACAGTATTCCAGCCGAGCTATTTAAAATCCTAAAAGATGATGCTGTTAAAGTGCTGCATTCAATATGCCAACAAATCTGGAACACTCAACAGTGGCCACAAGACTGGAAAAGGTCAGTTTACATTCCAATTCCAAAGAAGGGCAACGCCAAAGAGTGTTCAAACTACCGCACAATTGCGCTCATTTCACATGCCAGCAAGATGATGCTCAAAATCCTACAAGCTAGGCTTCAGCAGTATGCGAACCGAGAACTACCGGAAGTACAAGCTGGGTTTAGAAGAGGCAGAGGAACTAGAGATCAAATCGCCAACATTCGCTGCATCATGGAGAAAGCAAGAGAATTCCAGAAAAACGTCTATTTCTGCTTCATTGACTACGCTAAAGCCTTTGATTGTGTGGATCACAACGAACTGTGGCAAGTTCTTAAAGTGATGGGAGTACCAGACCATCTTACCTGTCTCCTGAGAAACCTGTACGAGGGTCAAGAAGCAACAGTAAGAACCAGACATGGAACAACCGAGTGGTTCAAAATTGGGAAAGGAGTACGACAAGGCTGCATATTGTCACCCTGCTTATTTAACTTATATGCAGAGTACATCATGAGAAATGCCGGGTTGGATGAATCAGAGGTCGGAATTAAGATTGCTGGGAGAATTATCAACAACCTACGATATGCAGACGATACCACCCTAATGGCAGAAAACGAAGAGGATCTCAAGAGCCTCTTGTTGAGGGTGAAAGAGGAGAGTGCAAAAGCTGGTTTGAAACTCAACATTAAAAAAACGAAGATCATGGCATCTGGCCCCATCTCTTCCTGGCATATAGAAGGGGAAGAAATGGAAGCAGTGACAGATTGTACTTTCTTGGGCTCCAAGATCACCGCAGATGGTGACTGTAGCCATGAAATTAAAAGACGCTTGCTCCTTGGGAGGAAAGCTATGGCCAACCTAGACAGCATAGTAAGAAGCAGAGACATCACCTTGCCGACAAAGGTCCGTCTAATCAAAGCTATGGTTTTCCCAGTAGTAATGTATGGCTGTGAGAGCTGGACTATAAGGAAGGCTGAGTGCCGAAGAATGGATGCTTTCAAACTGTGGTGCTGGAGAAGACTCTTACGAGTCCCCTGGACTGCAAGGAGGTCCAATCAGTCCATCCTAAAGGAAATCAACCCTGAGTGCTCATTGGAAGGACAGATAATGAAGCTGAAGCTCCAATATTTTGGCCACCTAATGCGAAGAGAAAACTCCCTGGAAAAGACCCTGATGCTGGGAAAGACTGAAGGCCAAAGGAGAAGGGGACGGCAGAGGATGAGATGGCTAGATAGCATCACGGATGCAATGAATATGAACTTGAGCACGCTCCAGGAGAGAGCGCAGGACAGGAAGGCCTGGCGTGCTATGGTCCATGGGGTCACGAAGAGTCGGACACGACTGAACGACTGAACAAATATATATATATATATATATATATACACACACACACACACACACACACACACATATATATACTAAATATAAATAAATAAATAGCCTAAATATTTATGTAGGCTAAAACGGCGAATCAAAAAGGGATGCAAATTGCGCCCACTACGCTATTTGCATTCCCCTTTATTTTCGCCGTAATAGTCTACGTAAATATTTACATAGACTAAGACGGCGAAAAATAAGGAACGCAAATGGCAGCAGCCGTAGCCGCCGCCATTTGTGTACGCGTGTTGTTGTTGTTTTAACCAGGATGTGATAGGCTACATAAGTCTTTACGTAGCCTATCACGTCTTTGTAAAAAAAAAAAAAAAAAACCAGGCGACCAGACTGCAAATGGCAGTGGTGGCAGCCAGTCGGAAGACCAGCTGCTGCAGCCGCCGCCACCGAAGCCGCCATAGCTGATTCTAAGTACCCATAGCTGATTCTAGAAAGATGGGGGGGGAATAACCCCACCCAGTGCCAGCAAACACAGGCACGCTAGATTTACCATTCTTTTAACAATGCTGGGAGCAACAACTGAGGCATGGGTTACACATAGGTGAAGGGGACAGAGATGGTTCTTCTATTGCAGCCATTCTCATAAGGTTTACTACAGAAGAAACTACTCATTCTAAAATTGGTTTGTGTGTTTTTTTGCAATCAGCTGGAAGTGGAATAAAAATGGCAGGTTCACATAAGGTTTCATATAGTGCTATATTATACAGCAATGGCCATCTTCATGGCCAGGATCCTTATATAATGTTTACTCAGAAGTAAGTCCCATTCAGAAATCCCCTACAAGATTAATTAGTAGTTTGCTTCTTGCAGACTACGCACTGTTTATTCCTTCCTATCAAGCATGGCAACTCTGTTACTGATTAACAGCTTTTGATTTGCCACTAAGTTCCTTTTTCCATTGGGGGAGGCTTTCATTACTGGGTTTCACTCATTATTTTTGGCTCCCTTTTTAAATAGGAAAATAGTGCTGTTTTGCAATAAAAAATAAAAGAATTGAGAGAGGAAATCTCATTAACTAAATGAACTAGTTGTTTGCTATTTTCATCTAATATTTTATGCATAATGGCATGTGTGTGTTTTTTTTAAATTCAGTGTCCTGTTCTCTTTTAATGATGATTTTATGGTTTTTCTTAATCTGTACTTAATTTTGTTAAGACATCTTCAATGGTACTCAGCGTGAAGGTGACATACACCTCTTTAAACAAAAAAAAACAAGAAAAATGGATATTAAGTGGTAATTAAGGTTGCAATCCTATACACCCCACCTGGGACTAATCCCCACTGAATATAATGGAACTTCCTTCTGACTAAGTAAGTGCAGGACTGAGCTACAACAGGCTATTCAAAGGGCCAATGAAGAGGCTATTCGTCAATAATACTGCTGCCATGTTCAACAGGAAGTAATAAGGGCCAGATGGCTGCAAGGAGGAAGCTTCTAATTAAAGATCTAGTAGTACCAAAAAGCCTGACTAGTATGCTGACAATCCACATTGGCCACACTGGTGATGCAATTATATTGTACGTTTAAAAACAACAACACTACAAATCAGGTCTAAAAAAAAGATGGGATGACAATTCAATAAACAGTGGATCTCAGTGGACTGGCAATTACATCACCTGAATTCCACATTACAAATGAACATAGGACAGCACCTCTAAATTAAACTGCTAGTGTGAAAGCAACCCACATAAGAAAACTGCTCTAATGGCATTGGTTTGGTCTGAGATCCTGCCAAGGGGGGCATTACCTGACTGGAGTTCTGCTCACGATGCTTCTGCTGGTGGGAGGGAGGCGCTATTTTTTTCTGATTCCTCCCTCTCCCTGCAGCCCCCAACACCACTTCCCACATTGTTCTGGAGAATTCCTCCAAATCCCCAGAGCAGATTTTTGGGTCATATTGAACTGCAGGGAGAGTGGGGAAATGCCCTCCTCTCTAAATCCAGCAGCAAAAATACTCCACTGAATCAAAATCTTCCATAGCTGGAAGGAGCCCTTCTGTTTGTGGAAAGCAGATCAGGAGTGGGAAACTTTAGAGAGTCTGGGGGCAATTTTTCACCCCTAGAATCCACTGCAGGCTGCAGAAAAAGAAAAAGAAGCTTTTTTTACTTCAAAACAAGGTGTGTGGGGAGCGCATACCCTGTGTTAATGCATAATCTCATCCTCAGAAGCCTTGAGAGAGCATGAATTTGCATTAAAACAAGGCACACACTCCCTGGCACCTTGTTTTAAGGTGAAAAAAATGAGTTTTTGTCACTGCCACATTACCGAAATTCAGCAGCAATGCAGTGACAGCCACCTGGGGGCATCGGCGGCCACAAAAATGGCCAGTAGGGGGGCATGTGGCCCATGGGCCACATATTGCTCACCCCTGGTCTAGACCCAAGCCCAGTGTCTTTACTTTTAAAATTTTATAAGGGTGCAATCCTATGCATGTTTGAACAGAGAAAAGCCCTACAATGCCCAGCATCCCCAGCCAGCATGGCTGACTGGGGAATCCTCGGAGATGTGGGACTTTTTTATGTCTAAACATGCATAGGATTGCACTATAATGGAATATTTGTATTTAATATATTAATTTCTATACATATTTCTCACTCTGCCTTGGAAAGCTCAGAGGGCCTTATGAAGAGCTTAAAATGATCACTAATCAAGTTCATGCCCTCAGGTCCTATGAGGGTATGAAATAATGCAGAACTGCTTTAAAGAAAGCTATCTCAACTAGGGATGTTGTTCAGGGGGTGGAGCTTGATGAGCTTTTGTTGGATCAGCCCCCCAGACTTTGTTTCATTTCCCACTAACTGGCCCAACTCGGTCTGCAGGGAGTCAGGCCAGTTAGCACATATGCCGTATTTTTCAATTTGCACAAATTACAGCTGCAATTTGTGCAAATTTGCACAATTTTGTGGAAATTGCACAAATTGCAGCCACGATTTGCATAATTTATGCACATTTCAACCAGAGTCCGTGCAAAGTATGCAAATTTGCACAAATTGCAGTCCTGACCCCCCCCCTCCCCAAGCCATAAAAAGTATGGAGTTTGGGGAAAACTTCCAGCTCAGCTTGCGAATGCATTCTGAGTCGGGCAGCCAGTGGAAATTTATTATTATTATTATTAAATTTATTAATCGCCCATCTGGCTGGTCACCCAGCCACTCTGGGCGATGTACAGTGTACAATAAACAGTTTAAAACAATAAAATTCTACAGTAAAAACATTTTTTAAATACCCTAACCCACCCCAAATGCCTGCCTGAACAACCACGTTTTTAATGCACAAAGGAAGCTCATTAAAGAGGGGGCATGGTGGAGTTCCCTAGGGAGGGAGTTCCACAGAGTGCGGGCCACCACAGAAAAGGCCCTCTCCCTCGTCCCCACCAGTCTAGCTGTCCTGGCTGATGGGACAGAGAGAAGGCAATCCGAGGCTGATCTTGTTAAGCGGCCTGTCTGGTGTTGCTGGAGGCGCTCCTTAAGATAGGCTGGGCCGGAACCATATAGGGTTTTAAAGGTCAAAACCAACACCTTGAATTTGGCCCGGAAAACAACTGGTAACCAGTGCAACTCCTTCAGCACTGGAGTGATGTGATCTCACCGGCGGCTGCCTTTAATTAAGCGAGCCGCCGTGTTCTGTACCAGCTGCAGCTTCCGAACCGTCTTCAAGGGTAACCCCACGTAGAGCGCATTACAGTAGTCTAAACGAGAGGAGACCAGGGCATGTACTACCGATGGGAGCAGATGGTCGGAAAGGAAGGGGCGCAGCCGCCGTATCAGATGGAGTTGATACAGCGCTGTCCGGCTCACGGCTGACACCTGAGCCTCCATGGACAGCTGGGAGTCCAAAATGACCCCCAGGCTGCAGACCTGGTCTTTCAAGGGTAGCCATACCCCATTCAACACCAGGTCAACATCCCCCAGCCTCCTCTTGTCTCCCACCAAAAGTACCTTGGTCTTGTCAGGGTTCATCTTCAGCTTATTCCTCCCCATCCAGCCACTCACCGTCTCCAGACATTTGGACAGGGATTCTACAGCCAACCTTGATGAAGATTTGAACGAGAGGTAGAGCTGCGTGTCATCCGCATATTGATGACACCGCACCCCAAACCTCCTGATGATAGCCCCCAGCAGCTTCACATAGATGTTAAATAGCATCGGGGAGAGGATGGAACTTTTTCCTGTTGCACTAGCAAGCACTAGTTGCCACTTTTTCCTGTTGCACTAGCAAGCACTAGTTATGTTGCACAACAGTTGGTTTATGCTACAGCAACATCATTAGTTCTAGCACCAGGACACTGCTGTTTGCTACCTACTGCTTTCTCTGCTTATTTAATTACATTGACAGCCCTACCATTCAGCAGTCTTACCGTTACGCCAGTGGGGGCAGCCATCTTTCCCTGCCACCCCCAAAATGCCTCTGGGGATAATGCTATGTGTCATGATGTGTCATTCCCAGTGGGCTGTTCCATAGGACCACAGTGCCAGGCTGCTCTGCTGCTGCTCGAAGTGGTGGCAAACCTTTTTCTATACACAAGCAAGTGGGACCTTTTGTGGCCTCCTCTGATAATGGAAAGCCCCACCCATCCATCCAGCCACGCCAAGGCTCTACCACCCAGGGCTGCATTATGACATGCTCAGGCCCTGAGCTATGGCAAACTTAAAGGCCCCACAGTATCACATACAATATTGTTATTCTAAGAAAAAGTACAATGAAAACAGAAATTTCATATAATGAGTTCATAATCAGGTCCTGAATTATCTTTGGCTGATCGTTTAGAAATTGTTTTTAGATATATGTTGTCTGTGTGTCTGCTCTCTGCTTTTATTTTTTAATGTACTTCATATGATCTATTTTAATAGTTTTTTAATACGATTTTAATAGTATTTTAATAGTTGTGAACTGCCCAGAGAGTTTTGTCTATGGGGAAGCGTAGAAATATAATCAGTGAATTAATGAATGAAATAATAAAACTTTATTTGAACTTTTAGGGTACAATCCTATGGCTGCTAGTCAGTGGCTAGACAGCCATAGGACATCTGGTTTTCCGGGAACCGACGTTGGATCCCACGCTCAGAGGTCAGTTCCCTGAGAACTGACCTCCACCCCTTCCCACAGGGAAGATCGCAGGCAGGGCAGATCGTCCCCGCACTCCACACTCATAAGACCAGTGCAGAGCAGAGAAAAAGGGGCGCTCCTGGGAGCAGGGCATAGTGGATGGAAGTGCCTTTCTGAGGCTTCCGATGCATCATCCGGCCTCCACCACCACCCCTCTGACTTCCCGCAGCTAGACAGCCAAAATCAGCTATCTAACTGCAAATGCAGGACAGCTGAAGCATGGAGGAGAAGATCCCCTCTGCGCTGCTCCTGCCCTTCTTTGGATAGCCGGTCGCCTCCGAGTTCAGAGGCAACCACCTATCCCGTTAGGATTGCACCCTCCATTATTTCTGCACATATTTATAAACTCAACATGATAAATACTTCTGTACCCATATAAGTATAGTTTAGCTCCTCTGTTTTTCAGTCAATTCTGTAAAACCTGAAGCTTAGTCATTTTTTATTATTATTTAGAGGCCCCTCATAATGTGCAGCCCTAAGCTGTAGCTTACATAGCTCGTGCCTAAATCTGGCACTGCCTCCCTAAAATAATGCCGTTCCTCACTTGCCCTTTTCACCCTAGCCCCTTAAAATCAACAGAAAACCTTCTGTTGCCCAGGGCTAATTGTTGATTTGCTTCCTTTCGTTCCTGGGGTGATGAGGCCATTTCATCCTCATTTTCTATGGTTCTGTTCCACAGTCAGCCTGTAACCTTTGCCGTTGTTTGATCTTAATTGGAAAAATATTATCTGCTGTTACTGAGGCTCCATTCTGGCACACACACACACACACACACACACACAGTTCTTGGAGGAGAGTGGGGTTGGGGGTTGGGCGCTTGTGTCTGGAGGCCTGAGGTGAGGTCTTTGTTAGGATATCCTGAGGCCAGGCTGTTTCCCGCTGCAAAGGGCATTTTTTGTGGTTGAAGTGCCATTTCTCTGTAGTTTGAGATCTCCAGAGATCTCCAGTGATCCCTCTTGTGAGTAGGGATGTCGGAGAAACCCGCAATGGATTTAAATGAGTTTGGATTTCCTTGAATCCAACCTGCGGAATCTGCAGTGGTCTGGCTTTTTCTGAGTCACACAGATTCCACGGAGTTGCTTACTGATTTTTTTACTTTTGAGGGAGATTTTCGCCAATGCATATTAGTGCTAGTGCAAATCAGTGCAAGTAGAACAAAAATCTGGTAAAAGAACAAAAACAAAACAAAACGATTCCATCCATGAGTGGATGACAGCGCACAGAAGATGTCTGACAATCCCCAAAAGAGAGACGGAATGGATGAACAAAATCCATACATTTCTACTTGTGTGAGCTCTGTGCGTGCATGCCATGGGCCAGACCAATATCACTCCATGCCATGTACTCTATCAGCTAAGCTATGTTCTCTGTGTCTGGGGTTATATACTCGTGGTGATGTGCATGTGCTGCCTGTAATCAGTGTGCTGCACAAACCTAGCAAGCTCAATTCTGCTCAGGTTCTCAATTTCCTCCTGCTAAGCTTGTTCTGTCCCATTTCTGCATAGGATTGCATTTTTTCTTTAGCCTGCATGAAAATATATCTAATTTTCATGCACATTTTTTTTCAAAATATTGGCATTTTGTACACACTCTTTCAAGTCTACATAGTTTTTGCAAGCTATTTTTCATTGGATAAAGCTTTTTTCTGCACTTTTTCCCAAGTATACACTTTTCTTTGCACTTGTTTCAAAAGTGTACATTTTTGTGTGCACTTTTTCAAATGTGTGCATTTTCCATATTATTATTATTTGCAAACTGCTTTGCAGACTTTGCAAAAGTATAGTTTTTGACATTTTGGTTCATGTTTAAGTTCAGGAAGTGTGAATTTGGTAGGTCTGCACTGAAACAAATGTCCGACCCATCCATAATCACATACATACTCTCTCTCTCTCTCTCTCTCTCTCTCTCTCTCTCTCATATATATATATATATATATATATATATTTGTTGTTGTTGTTGTTGTTGTTGTTGTTTATTCAGTCAGTCACTTCCAACTCTTCGTGACTTCATGGACCAGCCCACGCCAGAGCTTTCTGTCAGCCGTCACCACCCCCAGCTCCCCCAAGGTCGAGTCTGTCACCTCCAGAATATCATCCATCCATCTTGCCCTTAGTCGGCCCCTCTCCCTTTTGCCTTCCACTTTCCCTAGCATCAGCATCTTCTCCAGGGTATCCTGTCTTCTCATGATGTGGCCAAAGTACTTCAGTTTTGCCTTTAATATCATTCCCTCAAGTGAGCAGTCTGGCTTTATTTCCTGGAGTATGGACTGGTTTGATCTTCTTGCAGTCCAAGGCACTCTCAGAATTTTCCTCCAGCACCACAGTTCAAAAGCATCTATCTTCCTTCACTCAGCCTTCCTTATGGTTCAGCTCTCGCAACCATAGGTTACTACAGGGAATACCATTGCTTTGTTGTCAGTGTGATGTCTCTGCTCTTCACTATTTTATCAAGATTTGTCATTGCTCTCCTCCCAAGGAGTAAACGTCTTCTGATTTCCTGGCTGCAGTCAGCGTCTGCAGTAATCTTTGCGCCTAGAAAGACAAAGTCTGTCACTGCCTCCATGTTTTCTCCCTCTATTTGCCAGTTGTCAATCCAGCTGGTTGCCATAATTTTGTTTTTTTTGAGGTTGAACTGCAACCCAGCTTTTGCACTTTCTTCTTTCACCTTCGTCATGAGGTTCCTCAGCTCCTCCTCGCTTTCAGCCATCAAAGTGGTATCATCTGCATATCTGAGACTGTTAATGTTTCTTCCAGCGATTTTAACTCTAGCCTTGGCTTCATCAAGCCCAGCACGTCTCATGATGTGTTCTGCGTACAGGTTGAATAGGTAGGGTGAGAGTATACAACCCTGCCGTACTCCTTTCCCAATCTTAAACCAGTCCGTTGTTCCGTAGACTGCTCTTACCATTGCTACTTGGTCGTTATATCTCACAATCACACACACACACACATGCACATACATATATTACACATACATACATGCATATTACATGCACACACCCTCCTATTGAGAGAGAAATACCCTGTACCAAGTCGGAGGCTGGTGTGAAGCCCCATGGTCGATGGGGGTGTGGCCATTAATTGAAGAGGTATAAGATACGGGATAGGTTTGTTCCTTTCCTGTGCTGTCCATGGATCCTCCCATTTTAAGCATTCCACCACTGTATCTTCACCAGCAGAACACTTCCACCAGTGGAGCATTCCACAGATGTATCTGGGGAGTGCCACCACTGTATTTTTTCTAGTGGCAAATCTTGCATTTGACTGTTGTAGCAATGCAGCCACCAAATCAAATCCAAAAGCCCCTCAGCTAGTGGGACATGGGTATAGGATTAAACCCATAGGCTGCAACCCTATACCCACTTGCCTGGAAGTAAACCTCATTGCTCTTACTGGAACTTACTTTTGTGGAAATACACATAGGATATTAAGTGGAGATTATATACTTCATTTATTAAGAAAGGCAAAGAACCTGGGGCAGGAGGCAGAGAATCAGTATTAATTGAAATTAGGAGTGGGCCAGCAACTGGTTTTGCCCTAAAGGCCATATGAGGTGCTGATGGGGTGCAGGTCACAACATCTGCATATAAAGACACTAGGGATGTCCACTGCCCAGAAATTCAGCCCTTTGGGGGCTTGCCAGATTTCCACGGTGCCCACGACTCAGTTGGCATTTGTGAACCAAGCCACTGGTTTTTTCCCCAAATCTGGAAACTTTTTCATTTTTTAAAAAAAACTGAATAAATAGCAATTTGCACAAATTGCAGCCATAATTTGCACAGATTGTGGCCATAATTTGCTCAAACTACATGAATGACAATTTCTGCAAATGGGTGCCATTTGTGCAAATTGATACTTACGCAATTTTGAAAAATCCGCAAACTGGTCCAACTGGATGCAGATGGAGTTGGGCCAGCTTGCAGGAAAACAAACCAAAGTCCAGGGTGCTGATCTGATGAAAGCTCAGTGAGCTCCAGCCCCCAGAAAGATTCCTCTGACATCCCTAACACACACACACACACACACTTCACACCAACCACTCTCATGTCAAAGGCACACAGAGATGGGGAGGTTTAAACCTCCCCTTCCTGCTTGCTGAGATGGGACAGCTGGGATCAGGAGGTTAAAGCCTCAGTCGCATCCAGCAATCCCTACTAAAACAGCTCTTTTCCTGCCACTATGAGCAATGGGGAAACAGTGATCTTGGCAGTGCTGGGATCTCTGGGGTGGGGGGCACAGCCTCTCCCATCCCCCAATGATCCCAGCTGCAGTGAGATCTTTGATGGGGAAAGCTAAAACCTCTCTCTCCCCCTCTCCGCCAGCAATCCCAATTTGGATCGCCCTCCCAGCACAGCAATGTCGATTGGGATCACTCTCCCAGCACTGCAAATAACAGTGCCAGAATGGTGGTCTTTTCCCCAGGGAGCCCTTGCCCACTTTTCCCTGGAGCCCATGGAGAGCAGCAGAGGGACACATGGGCCCCATGGGTCACGGGTTGCCCACCCGTGGTTTAAATAATATTATCTTCATTCAAGGACAGCACCAGTGATGCCAGCGTCAATGAGAACATCAACGTTTATGGGGTAAAAAGCTGGAGCTGTGTTGCAATCTACTTCTAACACATTACATCCCTGGTTAGTCTCTTAATGGAAAATATTCAGGCTCTCCAAATTATATTAATTGTTCCCATTCTTTTTACTAATGATTTGGTATGCGCTTGGAGGATCATACCAAGGTAGCGTGTAAAGAAACAGGGCAGAAAAGCCAGAACAAGTAGGTCATGGAATCCAGTTTTATGGATTCTGCTCTGTAAAAATATACATGAGATTCCACAAGCTCTTTCCTCCCAAATGCCCCTTTTAGAAATGTATCTTCTTAACCTTTTCTTCCTGTTTCAGTGCTGCTACCAAAAGGCCCATCCAATTCCATCCCAGTGATTACACCTTGGGATAATTTCCTATAGATATGGAAGGACACATTCCTCAGCATACCATAAAAGTAAGTCTTTTTATACACACACGCACACACACACACGAGATTAAAAAGAACATATCACAGGTTGTACCCAACAAAGTGCTTCTGCTTGTGCCAGGTGGGGCACCCGATTTTTGCTTGATCCTCCCTGACTACTGCAATCTTCTATGCCGTATCACATACCAGTGAGCGTGAGACAATATCTCACTTCAGGGAGTCATTTGCCTGAACACAAGGTTGCCCCAGTGCATCTCTTTTGCAAACGAAGCTCTAGAAGATGGTTGGGAAGGTTAATTTGAACTTGCTGGCTCCAGTGCGTTTCTGTGCGTTCTTCAGCTGTCGCCCAACCCCCAGCTCATTTCTGAAAGCTTCAACATAGGCTGGATCTACACTTACCGCCTTTTTCACTTCCAATGTGGTTTCACCGCCCGCCTTTCACACTACACAGTACCCGCCTTGAATTGGAACCGGAATTTCCCACTTCCATGCTCCCACTTTATATCCCGGTATTTCCCCTTAAGGTGCTCTGATTTTCTGCCTTCGCTACCATATCCATTCGTAGTAGGGATGGGGGAGAATTTCTCCCCGAAACTTCGGGGGGCCGAGTGCCAACGTGTTCGGCCCCCCGAAGTAGTTTCGGGGAGAAATTCTCCGCACCCCCTGCCCCCCGCACCCCCCCCCCGGGACAGGACTTACCTTTCCCGAATGTCCCTCCCAGCGGCGGGTCCCGGCGGCGGTTCGTCAGGTCTTCGACAGGGGCAGAGGCGGCAGCCGGTCTTTCGACCGGCTGCCGCCGCCACCATTCCAAGAAAAGTAAAAAAAAAACGCCCCCGTGATAGGCTACGTGACGATTAACGTAGCCTATCACGGCTAGAACTGCAAAGTCAGCCGTGATAGGCTACGTAAATCATCACGTAGCCTATCATGGGTGACTTTAAAAAAAAAAAAAAAGCGTACGGATAATGGCGGCCCCCATAGGGAGCCGCCATTCACGTTCCTTATTTGGTCGCTGTAGTCTACGTAAAGATTTACGTAGACTACAGCGACCAAATAAGGATCGCGAATGGCGGCTCCCTATGGGGGCTGCCATTTGCGTACGCGCTTTTTTTTTTTTTTAAAGTCACCCGTGATAGGCTACGTGACGATTAACGTAGCCTATCACGGCTGACTTTGCAGATCTAGCCGTGATAGGCTACGTTAATCGTCACGTAGCCTATCATGGGGGCGTCTTTTGTTTTTTTTTTTAACTTTTTATTTCGTGGCCAGGCGAGGCGAGGCACCTCCTCCCCAGTCTGAATTTCAGCCGGGCGAGGCGGGAAGCCTCCCCCCCGGCCTGAATTTCGGCCGGGCAAGGCGGGAAGCCTCCCCCCCCAGCCTGAACTTCGGGGGGAGCAGCGAAGCGCTGCTTCCCCACCGCGAAGCAAGCTGCGAGACCAGATAAGTGGCTTTTGTGCACCCCTAGTTCGTAGTACCCCCCCCCGCCTGTCCATATGCGGCAGTGTTTGTATTTCCCTCCTATCCAATCACAGCTCTCGACGGCCCCATGTCTTCTTCCGGCTACTGATCGCATAGCTTCCTCAGCAGCCCCCATTTCCTCACCAACAAGCAAAGGGCTGGATGTGTGTGCACTTGTCTGATCTCGGAAGCTAAGTGGGGTCAGTCCCGGTCGGTGCATGGCTGGGAGACCACCTGGGAATCAGTCTTCCTGCACTGAGCAGGGGGTTGTTGTATCCCTTCAAATGAGACTAAGTTTTATCCCCTCCTATCTCCCATTATCCTCTAGGCATTATCCTCTAGGGATGGCAGAGAATTCCGCCACGGATTCCAGTGAGGCTGAATGCACTGGCATTCGGCCCCCCTGGAATCTGTGGTGGAACGGCCTCCTGCCCCCCTGCCCGCCCCGTGGAACCCCCTGGGACGAAGTTTACCTGCGACAGATGTGGTGGCTTCAGCAGCGGCTTCGGCATTAGTGCGGCAGCGGCAGAAGGGGTGGCAGCAGGGGCGGCAGTGGCGGCAGCAGGGGTGGCACGGGCGGTGGGGGGGGCAGCAGCAGCGGCGGAAGGGGCAGCAGCAGCAGAACGGGCGGCGGAAGGGGTGGGGCAGCGGAAGGGGCGGGGGCGGCAGGTGCGGTGGTGAGGGCAGCAGGTGCAGCAGTGGCGGGGGCGGCAGCAGCGGCAGAAGGGGTAGTGGCAGAAGGGGTGGCAGCGGGGGCGGTGGGGGTGGGGACGGAAGGTGCGGCAGTGGCAGGCGGTGGCGGAAGGTGCGGCGGAAGGGGCAGGGGTGGCAGCGGGGGCGGCAGCTGCGGGGGTGGCAGGGGGGGCGGGGGCAGCAGGGGCGGGGGCAGGGGCGGCCGCTGCTGGGCGCAGTGAAGGCAAATGGCAGCGGCTACAGCGGCTGCCATTTTCATTTGCTATTTTTAGCCGTTCTAGCCTACGTAAATATTTACGTAGGCTAGAACGGCTAAAAATAGCGAACGCAAATGGCGGTGGCCATAGCCACTGCCATTTGCTTACACTTTTTTTTTACTTTGCCATGATAGGCTATGTAAATATTTACGTAGCCTATCACAGTTAAGTACAGGGACGCAAACGGTGGCGGCTATGGCTGCCGCCATTTGCATCCCTGCTGCCCAGCTGCCGGATGTTCGGCTGCAGGCGGAGCTGGCCGGTGGCTCAGCAGAATCCCCGCGGAGCGGAGCCAGCTGGGCAGGTTTCCGGGGGGAGGGACGGAGCGCCTCCCCCCCACCACAAAGCAGATCCGTGAAACGGTAAGTGACTTTCGTACCTCCCTATTATCCTCACAGAATCGGGGCTTCTCCGCGATTTTTTTTTTTCTAATTGAGGCATGATCTTCCAAGCTTCAAAGTTGTGAAGCTTCACAGCTTCGAAGCTTGGAAGATCATGCCTCAATTAGAAAAAAAAACATTGCGGAGAAGCCCCGATTCTGTGAGGATAACGCCTTAATTTTTTAAAAAAAATCCAGAGCGGGTGATAGGAGGGGGTAAAACTTAATCTCATTTGAAGGGATACAACAACCCCCTGCTCACTGTAGGAAGCCTGATTCCCAGGCGGTCACCCATCCAAATACTGACCGGTGCCGACCCTGCTTAGCATTCGAGATCAGACAAATGCGTGCAGGAAAACAGCAGGAAAACAGCACAGCACTCAAGTGAGAACCATTCAATGAAGCACTGCAACGGGGAAAATGGTGAGTGTGAATAATCACATTTTAATGCAAGAGCGTTTAACCCAATGGGACACTGAATTCATTGCGATGGCGGGTGCAATGTAGATCAGCTACTCTACAGCTATTCTATTCATAGAATAGTAGGGTCGGAAGGGGCCTACAAGGCCTTCAAGTCCAACCCCCTGCTCAGTGCAAGAATCCAAGTCAGAGCATCCCTGACAGGTGGCTGTCCAGCCTACGCAAACTGTTATATAAATCCTAAATGCTATTATTCAGTGTGAGGAATGGTGGTGTTAGAGTCTCTGTTTTCCCTAATGGGATATTAACTGTCTCCCCTTAGCTCCTCCCTGTGCTTCACTCACAATGCTGCCGTTCACCGGTTAAACCATAGCAACTGAAATTGATTTATCAACTCAGGTTAACTTCAAAAAACCATGGCTGTAAAATTTATAGGTCTTTGCTTTCTGATTTACAACAGAAGAGTTCTGAAAACTTGGAGTCGTTTGGCACAGATAGATTAGGTTAGAAACAACTTTGGGTGGGTGGGTGGGGGGAGATAATTCTTTATGTATTATTTATTTTCAGAAATTATACCCCACCTTTTAGCCAAAAAGTCTCCCAGAGTGTCTTACAAAGATATCTAAGATGATGCAAAGATAAGTAAGATGAAGTAAGCCATTCCATAACTCATTAATAACTTCATTAAGAATTCATTAATATATTAATTAAAAATTCATTAGTAAATTCATTAACAACTCATTAATAACTCCATTAGGAAAACATTTTCCAAAGATTTTCCATTTTGTTGTAAGAAAAACAAAAGAATGAATTGGTTTATAGCATATAGAAATGCCTTATATTGTGCCAGTAGTCCTCCAATAGGCATCTTCCTTAGCACCAGTTACCTGACCAGTTAGCTCAGGGGTTGGCCACATGTGCCCTGGCCCTTTTTGCAGGCCCCACTGACCCCAGGTGCCACGCAGCTGAATTTGACACCAGAATTCAGTGGTGTAGTGATGGCCAAAAAAGCAGCAATTTTGCTCGAAATCAAGGCACGCAGGGAATCATAGAATCATAGAATAGTAGGGTTGGAAGGGGCCTACAAGGCCATCGAGTCCAACCCCCTGCTCAATGCAGGAATCCAAGTCAGAGCATCCCTGACAAATGGCTGCCCAGCCTCGTCTTGAAGGCCTGCAGTGTGGGAGAGCCCACCACCTCCCCAGGTAATTGGTTCCATTGTCGTATTGCTCTTACAGTCAGGACGTTTTTCCTGATGTTCAGCCGGAATCTGGCTTCCTGTAACTTGAGCCCATTATTCCGTGTCCTGCACTCTGGGATGATCAAGAAGAGATCCTGGCCTTCTTCTCTGTGACAACCTTTCAAGTACTTGAAGAGTGCTATCATATCTCCCCTCAGTCTTCTCTTCTCAAGGCTAACCATGCCCAGTTCTTTCAGTCTCTCTTCATAGGGCTTTGTTTCCAGTCCCCTGATCATCTTTGTTGCCCTCCTCTGAACCCTCTCCAGTTTGTCTGCATCCTTCTTAAAGTGTGGTGCCCAGAACTGGACACAGTACTCCAGATGAGGCCTAACCAGTGCTGAGTAGAGGGGAACTAGAACTTCCCGGGATTTGGAAGCGATGCTTCTATGAATGCAGCGCAAAATTGCATTTGCCTTTTTTGCAGCCACATCCCATTGTTGGCTCATATTCAGCTTGTGATCGACAACAATTCCAAGATCCTTCTCGCTTGTAGTGTGGTTGAGCCACGTATCCCCCATCTTGTCACTGTGCGTTTGGTTTCTTTTTCCTAGGTGCAGAACTTGGCATTTCTCCCTATTAAATGTCATTCTGTTGTTTTCTGCCCAGCGCTCCAGTCTAACCAGATCACTTTGAATTTTGTTTCTGTCTTCCAAAGTATTAGCTATCCCACCCAATTTTGTGTCATCTGCAAATTTGATCAGCATTCCCTGCACCTCCTCCTCCAAGTCATTAATAAAAATGTTGAAGAGCACTGGGCCCAGGACTGAGCCCTGCGGTACCCCACTCGTTACCTCTCCCCAGTTTGAGAAGGTCCCATTGATAAGCGCTCTTTGAGTCCAATTCTGGAGCCAACTGTGGATCCACCGGATCATTGTTTCATCTAGCCCACTTTGAGCTAGTTTGCTCATCAGGATATCATGGGGCAGTTTGTCGAAAGCTTTGCTGAAGTCGAGGTGTATGATATCTACAGCATTCCCACGGTCTACAAGGGAGGTTACTTGATCAAAAAATGAGATCAGATTTGTCTGGCAGGACTTGTTTTTGACAAATCCATGTTGGCTTCGAGTAATCACGGCATTGTTGTCAAGGTGCTTCCAGATGGATTCCTTTATCATCTGCTCCAGAATTTTCCCAGGGATTGATGTTAGACTGACTGGTCTGTAGTTCCCAGGTTCCTCCTTTTTACCATTTTTGAAGATAGGGATAACGTTAGCCCTCCTCCAGTCATCTGGCACTTCCCCTGTCTTCCATGATTTCTCAAAGAGAATAGACAGTGGTTCTGAGAGTTCTTCTGCCAGTTCCTTTATTACTCTAGGATTCAGTTCATCTGGCCCTGGAGATTTGAACTCATTCAAAGTAATGAGGTGTTCCTTGACCATATGCCTATCGATCTCAAGCTGCAATCCTGCCCCTTCAGCCTGTACTTCGCCTTTGCCCGGGGGGTCATAGACCCTCTTTTGGGAGAAGACTGAGCCAAAGTAGGAATTGAGCACCTCTGCCTTTTCTTTGTCATCTGTTATCATTTTGCCATCCTTATTTAATAGCTGAACCACCACTTCTTTCCTCTGCCTTTTACTATGCACGTAGCTGAAGAATGCCTTTTTGTTGTTTTTAGCATCCCTCGCTAACCTCAGCTCATTCTCAGCTTTAGCCTTCCTGACGCCATCCCTGCAATTCTGTGCTATCTGCCTGTACTCTTCCTTTGTTACTTGGCCTTCTTTCCACTTCCTATATGTGTCCTTTTTTGTTTTCAGGTCATCCCTAAGCTTTTTGTGAAGCCACATTGGCTTCTTCTGTTGTCTTCCACCTTTTCTTCTTGTTGGAATTGTTTGTGATTGTGCCTTGAGAATTTCCTTTTTTAAAAGCTCCCACCCACCTTAGACTCCTTTTCTCGTTAGCGTCGCTTGCCATGGGACCTTACTGATCATTGTTCTGAGTTTATTAAAATCAGCTTTCCTAAAATCCAGGGTACGTGTTTGATTGCACTCGGCTTTTGCTTCCCTTAGAACCAAGAACTCAAGTACAACATGGTCGCTTTCCCCCAGAGTTCCTGTAACTGCTACTTGATCCACTAAGTCATCTCTGTTGGTTAGGATCAAGTCAAGGATAGCCGATCCTCTAGTTCCTTCCTCTACTTTCTGTAGGAGGAAGTTATCTGCCACACAAGTCAGGAATTTCCTGGAGGGGCCATGTTTTGCAGAATTTGTCTCCCAACAAATATCGGGGAAATTGAAGTCCCCCATTACTACTACATCATGCTTCCTTAAAACATTGGCTATTTGCTTTTCAAAAGTTTCATCCTTGTCTTCTCCTTGATTGGGTGGCCGGTAGTAGACTCCGACCACCAGGTTCCTTTTATTCTTTGCTCCATTTATTTCAACCCAGATGCTCTCGATGGGGCTACCAAGCTCCTCTTCCTGTATTTCTGTGCAGAGATATGTATTTTTCACATACAGTGCAACCCCACCTCCCTTTCTGTTCCTCCTGTTCTTTTTGAACAAGTTATATCCTTCAATTGCTGTATTCCAGTCATGAGAGTCATCCCACCAAGTCTCAGTTATACCTATCAGGTCATAATTTCCCTCCTGTATTAAGAGTTCAAGTTCGTTCTGTTTGTTTCCCATACTCTGGGCATTAGTATATAGACATCGAAGACCATGTGCTTCATAGTCTGGCTTTCTTCCTACATGTGTCTGAAGACTATTATTGGGTGCTATCAGAGCTGTTCTCTCCATTGCAGTGCATGCGCCTATGTCCATTGTTACCCCCAATATTACATCTCCCTTCCCCGTAGGATTCAGTTTAAAGCCCTCCTGATGAAGTTCTTCATGCTGTGGCCAAACACATTCTTCCCACCTTTGTGAGGTGCAACCCATCCCTAGCCAACAGCCCATCTTCCAGGAAGTACAGCCCGTGGTCCCAGAATCCAAATCTCTCTCATCGGCACCACCTTCGTAGCCAGTCATTCACCCGGAGTATTTTTCGTTCCCTTTCTATCCCTCTCCTAACTACTGGAAGGATGGATGAGAAAACTATCTGGGCCCCAAAGTTCTTGAGTTTCCTTCCCAAAGCTTCAAAGTCTGACGTGATCTCTTCGTAGCTCCGCTTGGCGGTATCATTTGTTCCCACATGGATGAGAAGAAAGGGATACCTGTCAGTGGGCTTTATGAGTGCAGGCAACCTTTCAGTCACGTCTCTAATCTGTCCTCCCGGGAGAAAACATACCTGGCGAGTCCATGGGTCTTCGCGACATACTTGGGTCTCGATCCCACGCAGCAAGGAGTCTCCCACTACTACCACTCTTCTCTTCTTCTTCTTGTAGGCCTGGGTTTCATCGCCTCTATTTGACTGATCTTTAGCCTCTTGCTCACTCTCATGCAGGTTCCCCTGTGATTCTTCCTCTGCAGGCTGTCCTCCAGTCTCATCCGCAAGTACCTGGAATTGGTTCCACAGCTCCACTGCTTCCACTGGTGCAGAGTGGCGTCTAGTTCTTCTTCTCCTAACTGTCACCTTTTTCCAAGGAGTATCCTCTATTCCATTTTTCTTCACCTCAGCATTTCCTACTGCCTCATCTTGCTGTTGCTCTTCAAGCTTCTGGTCTGCCCTTTGCTGCTGTAGTTCCCCCATTCTGTCCAAGAACTCTTCGTGTTCTCTTATTCCCCGGAGGGTTGACAGTCGCCGCTCCAGTCCACTTACTTTTTCCTCCAGCAGCATGATCAACTTGCACTTGTTGCAGGTGTAGGCCATGTTGTTCTCAGGCAAGAAAACAAACATTGCACGCACCTTGCAGGTCACCACCACTGGAGAGTCTTGTCCTTCCATAGCCTCTTTTCCCTTTTTGTGTCTAGCTTTGTGATTGTTCTAGACTAGCCTGTGCCTGCTCCTCTACTCAGTGGAGGTTAAAAGCAGAGTCCCACTGGTGTGAAAGTGTGTGTTACAAGACAAATAAATGGAAAAAAGTTAGTTAAAATAAAAAATAAAAATAATTAAAAAAAATGTTAGGGGCCTCCCCCTTGACCTCCCCTGCCGAACTCCCCTGGCCAACTCCTGTTTGCTCCCCCTGGTCGCTCGCTCTGGTCGCTCGCTCTCTGGTCGCTTGCCTGCTTCTGTAGTCCCTGGACCAGCTGGAGCAGCTTGCTCTGCAACATGCACCTTGTTTTCAAGCAAAATCAGGAGGTTGCTTGATTGATACCATATCATAAAATGTTAACAGATAATTTGGTGGGGGGGCAGAGGTGTGGCCCCTGGTGAGACCCAGGGGGGTAATGCAGCCCCCTAACCACCATATGTTTTTCACTCCTGATCTAACTGGAGACACTAGAGCTTGAACCTTCTGCATGCAAAGCATATGCTCTACCACTAAGCTTCTGTTAAATTATGTAAATCTTCTGAGTTCCAATGTTAATTCTACTTAGAGTAGACCCACTGAAATGAATGGGATATAAGTTAAATTAACATTGGATACAACCCATTGGATATAACCCAACTCATTTTTGTTTTTGTTTTCTTAATGAAACTAACATTATAAAGCTGCAAATACTGTACCAAATTGTCATTATAATAATCAATGAATCATCAATTAAGTGTGGAAAATGATCATCACTGTTCACATTGAGCACCTCTTTATTTCCACCTTGGGGAGGGGCTGAAATCCTCCCAAGAAAGAAGACTTCAGGGGTTATCTCACATGCTTATTTTTTTCATTCCCCATCTGTTGTCTTCCTGAAGCCAATTTTCCTTGAGAAGTTGATGCTTTGTTGAAATGACTCCACCGGCTTCACAGCTGTGCTCTGTTGCAAGTCAGCAACCCAGTACTCACCATTTCAAGTACAGTATGAATCTTGCAGAGGTTGCTGGCTCTTGCATCATTGTTTCAAGGTTTTTTGGACATCCCCCCTATCCAAAACACACGCACACAAGCACATACACATCCCTTTGCCCAGGATGGAAAAAAACACGAACTCTAAAATCGAGATATATTGACAATCCTTAATATACCACATGCCTCATTTAATATTTACAGTGCACAGAAACTACCCCTTCCTATGGGATTATTAGTGATTCATTCAATTACAAAACATCCGGCCTATATCTAAATTCAGGTTAGTTTTGGCTGTCAGTGCTACTCAGGACCAGTGTGGATTGAATGTAAAAACACCCATGATGAAGGTCACAGCCTCGAGACAAGCGAAAAGCCATGCATTGAGATCCAGTGATGCACATATGGGGGGGAGGGTCCCAACCCTTTTTTAAAGGGCTCCTTTAAAAGCTTCTTGTACATTTAAAGAGGCAAGCTGCTTTTTAATTTCAAATGCTTTTCAGCAGCACAAACATCTGCCCTTTCAACCCCAGTGAAAGCACCTGGCTATGCACACAGCTCTCTATATAAGACAGGCACTCCATATAAGATATAAGCACTTTAGCACTTGAGCAGCACTTTATTCTGCTGGTGGTTTTGATTCGGTTTTATGTGCTGAGGTGGTTTTATGCGTTGCTGATGGTTTCATCTTGATTTCATTCTGCTTTGTTGCTTTTTTCTTTTAAGTATTATGTTTAGAATGGATCTTCCCTCTGATGTTTTTAATGTATTGTACACCACCCAGAGAACTTCCGTAATCATAATCATAATCATAATGCTTGTATCCAAAGTCATGCTAGCAGAAAATTACGAGAGCCGGCATTCTTCTGCCCATCGTTCTGCGCTAGCAGAACAACCGGCATAACTGGTGCAAGCAACACCTTGGCTAATGAAGTTATTAATGAGTTGTTAAGGAATTTACTAATGCATTTTTAATTAATATATTAATGAATTCTTAATGAAGTTATTAATGAGTTATGGAATGGCTTACTTCATCTTACTTATCTTTGCATCATCTTAGATACCTTTGTGAGACACTCTGGGAGACTTTTTGGCTAAAAGGTGGGGTATAAATCCTGAAAATAAATAATACATAAAGAAAAACCCTGTTGAGTGCCATGGGCAATGGCTTGCACAATCAGAATCAAGAAAGCAGCACTGGATTTGACTGTTGTGCAATGAGGGTTTTCTACCAGCGGCAGAAGCTTTGTGCTAGTAGAGTGATGCCATTGTAATCTATGAAGGGCACAGTGAACCCTTCTGGGATTTGTAGCATGATCAGCCCCCTCTGAAGGAAATGAGGTCTATCTCAAGGGTGGGGAAACTTTTTGGTCCTGGGGGCTGGATTGTCCCCAGGACCAATCCGGCAGATCACATGATGTCAGGGTGTGGGACCCCGCCCACCAAAGCCCTGCCCTGACATCAGCAAGCTCCTCCCCAATGCCCATTTTAGCTTTTTCCATGCAGAGAGAGGGTCAGAGATGCATGCAACTCTCTTTCTGGAGAAAGGACTCAGATGGCACCGTTTCTTTTTAGTTTGCACCTTTTTAATCTGGATTTTTGAACTGTTGTGCTTTTGAAGGCTTTTAATGGGTTTTTTATCATGAAAATTTATTTGGGAATTAAGTTAAAGAATAAATGCAAAAAAAAAGAACATACAAAATAATATAAATAGATCACTAAAGAAAGAAAGAGTCTATCGCTGATATGCCTGTGGAACAGCTACAACAAAACCTAACAGCCTAATGAAAGGCTGCATCTATCTAATGAAAGACTGAAAATGCAAGTTATACAGCATATAAAAGGAGTGTGTGCCAAACTGTGTTATTTGTGTCTGTGTGCTGTGTGTGCTGTGTGTGTGTGTGTATTGCTCAGAAAACAATATAGACAACTGTACTTGGTTGGAGTTTGATCAAATGTTAGAAGGGCTTCAGCACAGGAAATAAATGGAAAGCTTGATGCCATAATATCTTTCTTGAAGTTAAGATTCCTTGCCTGCTGCAGTTGCTGAGTAAGTTTATACATAGTCATAGTCTCCCAAATCTTATTAGCCCACTGCTTTTTAGTTGTTTGATTTGGAGACTTCCAATTATATGCTGTACATGACTTTGCAGCTGTATACAATTGCTTCAGAAGGTCTTTGTGCAGAAATCCATGGTTATTAGGTTCAAAAAGATGAAGAAACATAGCTTTAGGAGTCACCAGTGGTCTAACATGGAGAAATCCCTGACAGTAATCAGCAAACCTGTTCCAAAACTGCTCTGCTGAACATTCCCACCAAAGATGGGAGTAGGAACCAATCTGACCTCACCTCTTCCAACAGTATTGACTATTGTTTGGATGTATTTGGTGAAGCCTTGCAGGAGTCAAGTACCACCTACTGAGAATTGTATATTGTCCTTCCTTTATATCAGTGTTGAGTGACTGATAAAGATGCAAAGAAGTCTAGATACACTGCCAATCATTCTCTTCCAAAGACTCGCCTCCCGTGTCTGCACATAGGATGGCTTGTCATCCAATAATGGCATTTGGAGGACATGTCTATATTTGATGATGATGATGGAGGTGATGATGGTGGGTGTCCAATATACTACTGGGGAAGAGCAGAGGGTATTTCCAAGTAGTGCCAGAAAGAGTGAAGCAGCTGGGCCAAAGCCAAAAGGACACTCAGCTGTGGATGTGTCTGGTGGTGAAAAGAAAATCTGATGCTGTAAAGAACAATATTGTTTAGGAACCTGGAATGCAAGATCAATGAATCAAGGTAAGCTGGAGGTGGTCAAACATGAGATGGCAAGATTGAACATCGACATCTTGGGAATCAGCGAACTAAAATGGACAGGCATGGGCGAATTTAATTCAGGTGACCATCATATCTACTACTGTGGGCAAGAATCCCTTAGAAGAAATGGAGTAGCACTCATAGTCAACAAAAGGGTGGGAAAAGCAGTACTGGGGTACAATCTTAAAAACGATAGAATGATCTCAGTATGAATCCAAGGCAAACCATTCAACATCACAGTAATTCAAGTCTATGCCCCAACCACTGAGGCCGAAGAAGCTGAGGTTGATCGGTTCTATGAAGACCTACAACACCTTCTAGAACTAACACCAAAAAAAGATGTCCTCTTCATCATAGGGGATTGGAATGCTAAAGTAGGAAGTCAAGTAATCACTGGGATAACAGGCAAGCATGGTCTTGGTGTACAAAATGAAGCAGGACAAAGGCTAATAGAGTTCTGTCAAGAGAACACACTGATCATAGCAAACACTCTTTTCCAACAGCACAAGAGGCGACTCTACACATGGACATCACCAGATGGTCAATATCGAAACCAGATTGATTATGTCCTTTGCAGCCAAAGATGAAGAAGCTCTATACAGTCAGTAAAAACAAGACCTGGAGCTGACTGTGGCTCAGATCATGAGCTGCTTCTTGCACAATTTCGGCTTAAATTGAAGAATGTAGGGAAAACCATTAAACCATTCAGGTATGACCTAAATTATATCCCTTATGAATATACAGTGGAGGTGACAAATAGATTTCAGGGATTAGACCTGATAGACAGAGTGCCTGAGGAACTATGGACGGAGGTCCGTAACATTGTTCAGGAGGCAGCAACAAAATTCATCGCAAAGGAAAAGAAATGCAAGAAAGCCAAGTGGCTGTCTGAGGAGGCTTTACAAGTAGCTGAGGAAAGAAGGGAAACGAAAAGCAAGGGAGAAAGGGGAAGATATATCCAACAGAATGCAGAGTTCCAGAGAATAGCAAGGAGAGACAAGAAGTCCTTCTTAAATGAACAATGCAAAGAAATCGAAGAAAACAACAGAATGGGAAAGACTAGAGATCTCTTCAAGAACATCGGAGATCTCAAGGGAACGTTTTGTGCAAAGATGGGCATGATTAAAGACAAAGAAGGCAGGGACCTAACAGAAGCAGATGAGATTAAGAAGAGGTGGCAAGAATACACAGAAGAACTATACAGGAAAGATCTGAATGTCCCTGATAGCCATGATAGTGCGGTCACTGAACTTGAGCTGGACATCCTAGAGAGTGAAGTCAAGTGGGCCTTAGGAAGCATTAGTAACAACAAAGCTAGCGGAGATGACAGTATTCCAGCTGAGCTATTTAAAATCCTAAAAGATGATGCTGTTAAAGTGCTGCACTCAATATGCCAACAAATTTGGAACCCTCAACCATGGCCACAAGACTGGAAAAGGTCAGTTTACATTCCAGTTCCAAAGAAGGGCAATGCCAAAGAGTGTTCAAACTACCGCACAATTGCGCTCATTTCACATGCCAGCAAGGTGATGCTCAAAATCCTACAAGCTAGGCTTCAGCAGTATGTGAACCGAGAACTACCGGAAGTACAAGCTTGGTTTCGAAGAGTCAGAGGAACTAGAGATCAAATCACCAATGTTTGCTGGATCATGGAGAAAGCAAGAGAATTCCAGAAAAACATCTATTTCTGCTTCATTGACTACGCTAAAGCCTTTGATTGTGTGGATCACAACAAACTGTGGCAAATTCTGAAACAGTTGGGGGTACCAGACCACCTTACCTGTCTCCTGAGAAACTTGTACGAGGGTCAAGAAGCAACAGTAAGAACCGGACACGGAACAACCGATTGGTTCAAAATTGGGAAAGGAGTACGACAAGGCTGCATATTGTCGTCCTGCTTATTTAACTTATATGCAGAGTACATCATGAGAAATGCCGGGTTGGATGAACCACAGGTCGGAATTAAGATTGCTGGGAGAATTATCAACAACCTCAGATACGCAGATGATACCACCCTAATGGCAGAAAGCGAAGAGGATCTAAAGAGCCTCTTGTTGAGGGTGAAAGAGGAGAGTGCAAAAGCTGGTTTGAAACTCAACATTAAAAAAACGAAGATCATGGCATCTGGCCCCATCACTTCCTGGCATATGGAAGGGGAAGAAATGGAAGCAGTGACAGATTTTATTTTCTTGGGCTCCAAGATCACCGCAGACGGTGACTGTAGCCATGAAATTAAAAGACGCTTGCTCCTTGGGAGGAAAGCTATGGCAAACCTAGACAGCATAGTAAGAAGCAGAGACATCACCTTGCCGACAAAGGTCCATCTAATCAAAGCTATGGTTTTCCCAGTAGTAATGTATGGCTGTGAGAGCTGGACTATAAGGAAGGCTGAGCGCCGAAGAATGGATGCTTTCGAACTGTGGTGCTGGAGAAGACTCTTACGAGTCCCCTGGACCGCAAGGAGGTCAAATCAGTCCATCCTAAAGGAAATCAACCCTGAGTGCTCATCACTGGAAGGACAGATACTTAAGCTGAAGCTCAAATATTTTGGCCAGCTAATGCGAAGAGAAAACTCTCTGGAAAAGACCCTGATGCTGGGAAAGACTGAAGGCAAAAGGAGAAGGGGACGGCAGAGGATGAGATGGCTAGATAGCATCACTGATGCAATGAATATGGACTTGAGCACGCTCTGGGAGAGAGCGCAGGACAGGAAGGCCTGGCGTGCTATGGTCCATGGGGTCATGAAGAGTTGGACATGACTGAACAACAACAACAAACTGCCTTGGTGGATTACAGAAAGGGGGTATATAAATGCAATATAAAATAAACATAATTGCTGGCCAATTCATAGGTATGTTCCATGAGCATGAAAGGACTTGCTTGGTGTTTAGAGGAGCCGTTCTCCCAAGTACTGGCCAAGTTGTTTGCCTGCTTTGTTTGCTGCTCACAGCAGCATGCAGCATGTGGCAGGACTCAGATTAGTGCTTAGAGGAGCTGGTCCTCCAAGCACCAGCCATGTGCCTGTTCGAAGGGGAGAGGAATCCCCAAGTCATGTGCTTGAAGGGAAGAGGAATCACCGTTCTTACCTTCAATCCATGAGTAGGAATGACAGCAGGGACTCCTAGTGAAAAGGGGATGGGGCCAGATGGGAACCTCCATGGCCAGATTTGGCCCATCAGCTAATCCAGCCTTCTGTTCCCACAGTGACCAACCAGGTGCCCACAAGCAGGGCATGAATGCAATAGCACCCTCCTGTTCATGTTCCCCAGCTAATGGTATCCAGAGGCTTACAGCCACTAATCCTTGGAGTAATATATAGCCACCATAACGGGCAGCTATATCCTCCATGTGCCATGGGTCGTGGGTAGGGATGATGTATGAGAAATTTGTTTCAATTCATCTTTGATCAGGACTTACCCAGTTTGCACCATCCCTCTCAGACACAGACTCAGACACAATCTGCAGGTGAAGTCCATACATTTCCAAACTTGAAATGGGATTTGCAGACCAAAACAAGCATGGGACCACAACAGATGTTTGACAGCATGCATATATTTGAAAAATACACATGAAAAAAAGTGTGCTTTTGGAAAATGCACACAAACACACCTTACTCAATGGGAGAAGAATCTGTATGTTTCAAAGATGTGCACAATTGATGCGCACATTTGGAAAAATACGCACAAAAAGAAAAGAGAAAGCTCACAATCTGATACAGACTCGAGTTGGAACGAGCTTTGAGATGGAATTTGGAGAACTTTGGCAAGCTTGAGTTTTGCTGATTTGCACATCCCTAGTGATGGCTGCATCTTTCCTCTAGTGCACCTACATGTATATATGCATGCTCATGAAGTCTACGGCCCTATTTGTGTGTGTGTGCGCACGCGCACACATGCGCACACACAGAATTAACAGTTGCATGAGGGGGAGAGTGGAACTGCTCCCCTGGCTTTGCCCTGTTATTCCTTCCCCCATCCATATAATCCCCCCCCCACGTAATAAGGGCATATCTATTATAGCATGGTCTATTGGAGGAGGCATCCTTGACCATGCAAGGTTCCACACCATGGGGGAATCCAACACGCATAGAATAGGCTCCCCTATACAGATGTCCCACCCCAATACATGCAGGGGGAGGGGGGCATAATGCCTCACATAATGCCCAGCCTTTTATTTCCCTTGTTGCAACTGGTGGGGTTCAGTTTGAAAGTGTCAGGAGCGCCCTAGCTGCCTCTTGCAGTCCCTTCCAATAGCCAACTCAGGACACAGACGACGAGGATCCTTTCCAAGGCTTTATTCCTTTATTACTTTATGACTCTTACAGATACTAATCACTAGTGACTAAGCAAGGAAAAGCACTGGGGAAAGATAGCAGAGTAGCCTAAGCTCCAGGTAAGGCAGTTGGTCCCTGTTTGAAGGAGAACCGCGGGAAGACTCTGAACTTATGGGCTATGGAGAGATCCTCCCTCTTTCCCTTGGGTCCTCAGGATGCGACCGTTGTTTGAGCACCAAACGAGCGCTACGCGCCTCCTTTCTGCACCCTCCATCTGTTGTCGCTCCCTGCGTCTGCACCGAGCGTCCAGCAAGCCCCCCTCCAGCACTCTCTCACTGCCAGGGTCACTATCTATCCCAGGAGTGCTGGCAGGAGGAATCTCTGCCAGCTGCTGTGCTTGTGAGAGATGAGCGAGCTCCTCTCCCACGGATTGCTGTTCCTCCTCAGAATCAGAACTGCTCTGGGGCTCTATGGGTTCAGTTTCCACCCTGACATCAAGGTTCAGTGTGATAATCTATTATAGGACAATTATGTTTTTGTCTAACCAAAAGAAAGAGCACCCTCTTTGATGGTAAATCATTGTGTGACAATCCTCCTCACAATAATGCCCCCCATTTATTTATTTATTTATTCATTTCATTTCTATACCACCCAATAGCCGAAGCTCTCTGGGCGGTTCACAAAAATTAAAACCAAACAGCACACAATAAAACAATTTAAAATATATAGAACATTAAAAAAAAACCCATTGCATAGTTAATACTGCTGCTGAACACATTTGAGCTACAGCTCTTCTATAATAAATAGTCAGATCCAATGTGAAATAAGCAATAATCAACACATGCTTGTTCATCTAAGCCAACAAAAGACAGGCCGCTGCGGAATAAATGCAGATAACAAGAGAAGGTGCCAATGAGCCCTTGGCCATGCACAACTGGGGATGCTCAGGAAGTGACCTGTGATGTGGGCGTGCAGGTTTAGTTATTTATTGTTATTTAAAAGATGTTTACCCTGCTTGTCAGCCAAAAAAGGCTCCTAGAGAGGCTTACATAAGATCAGTAAAAACAAGACAGTCCCTGCGCACAAGCTAACCGTTTAAAAGACATGACATAAAAGGAAGAAGGGAAGAGGATGGAACAGGAAAGCAAGCAAACTCAGGCACCAGTTTGAATGCTTGCCCATGGGGAAAAAATGCCTTAGGGCGCAATCCGATTTCATTGCTCATAAGCCTCCAGTTCCAGAGGCTTACAGTCATCCTATGTGGAGCCACAGGAGTGGCAGAGGCGATCTTTGCTTCCCCATCCTTCCGCCCTGCGTATTGCGCAAGGCAGGCTGCCCATCTAGCTGGGGCACTTTGGAAGGAAGCTGGAGAAGCCTCAAGAAAGCTCATATCCTGGCCTCTCCAGTCTTCTCCCTTCCCCAACCACCCCCTTCTCATCTGCTCCAAGGTGAAGTTCCCAACTTTGAAGAGCAGCCAGTGCAGTTTTGTCCACACTGGTTGTAAGGGGGGGGGGGGTCAGAGCTACGATTCCCCCCTCCGAAGCTGGAACACTGTCTCCAACCTCAGAGCTGGGAGTCTGAAGTATCCTATGGCCCCTCAGACACTACCAAGGGCTGTAGGGTTGCCCCCTAAGGCATAGGAAATCAGAATGTCATGAATTAAAGCAAGACTGAACTGTTCTTTTTGACATAGTATATACACACACACATCATTTAGCTTAAAATATATTTTTAATACTCTGTTGTTAGTGTTTCTATCTTATACATTTTACCTTAAGACTGACTGCATCCACAGTGGATCCACAGACTCCTTGTTGCTTTGCTGTTGTGCCACTTTACACCAACCCCCCCCCCTCTCTCTCTCTCACTGGAACATGTGTTTCCCCCTGTTATGAAAGCTCCTTCTCCTGGAGACTTACACAACATCTTTCCAAAGCATTGCAAGAACTTTTCCAATGGGGTTTTTGTGCCTGTGCTTTAATATGTATTTATTTAGTTATCTATTTGTGGCTTTTTAAATTCGGAATTTCTATTTTTTTGTGAATCATAACATGCCCAAAGGCTTAGGAAGCATCAAAGGCAAATTCCATAAATAGAAATGAAGGACACTGCCCAACAGGAAGTTCTCCTGTGCGATCCCCATTAAAGTGAATGGGAACTGTGTAAGAGCAGGGTAGAAGAATTTCCAAATGAACTGCATCCAACATGAGCAAAAATACGAACTCTACAACTTTCATCAGAATGAAGACCTTTTTACTCTGAAGGATGTTTTATTGGTCAGGATTAAGCTAATAAGGGTAGGAGGTTTGCATCTCTTAAACTGTAGCTGTTTGGGACCTTCGTTTAATTAGATTTTAAAAAAAACACCTCATTTTTATGTTATTTGGGTCTAACACTTCAAATGGAAAGTGAATGGGGGGATTCTCCCATTTAAAGTTCTTTAAACCCTACCATACCAGTTGCAGAACACATGTTGAGACTATCTAGTCAAACAGTGTCCTGATATCTAAAACACAATAGCCATTTATTTTCCTTGCTAGTCAAGATTTTTTAGTCATGGGGGAGGAGTAAAATCTCCCATCATTCCATTGAATCAACTTCCAATCTCAGGCCATGTTCCCAATTTGATGAAAGATCAAACCCAGTAGGGATGGATTAATCTGTCCCTTTCCATTTCTTTCCGTTTCCCACTTTTCCATTCTTAAGTTCATTCCATCCTGTTTCTCTATCAGTTTGTGACATTTAAAAAAACTCAGCACAAACGTTCATGTATATTTTTCTGTGCATTTCCCCTAATAAGTGCATTTTTGTATGCAATTTTGCCTACGATAATTAGGGTGCAATCCTACCAGGGATCCTATGCAGAGCAGGAGGGCCATGGAGGCAATCTTCACCTCCACACTGCCCCTGCGCTGTACTACAGCTAGATGGATGTTTTCACCAAATTTAGGCAACAGGGGTGGCAGTGGCTGCACTTGAGGCTGCAGAGAGCCAAATGCAGCCCACAGGCCATGGTTTGCCCACCCCTGCTCCAGATCTTATAATGCCTGCCTGTAACATTCAATAGGCACCATACTGAATGTTCACAGATTTGGGGGATATCTGTCGATCTGCCATCAAATAGCAACTATCAGCAGGCAGAGTGTATTCTTATGTTAACTTTGTGGCATGGTTGCCATTTTCACGTGGCTAGGCCCTTCTATGCTGCACCAGTAACATCAATTCATTACTTTCTTCAGATAGTTTTTTAAGGCAACTATAACCTCACCAGGATCAGAAGAAATGGAGAAAGACAGTTGGGCATCATCAACATAGAAATGCCACCAGATTCCTATTCTTTCGACAACTTCTCCCAAGATGTAGTGATGGCCACCAACTTGGATGGCTTTAAAAGGGGGTTAGATAGATTCCTGGAGGAGAAGGCTATCAATGGCTAGTAGTCCTGATGGCTATGTGCTACCCCCAGTATCAGAGGCAGTATGCTTATGTACACCAGTTGCTGGGGAACATGGGTGGGAGGGTGCTGCTGTACTCATGACCTGCTTGTGGATTCCTGGTCTACAGCTGTTTGGCCATTGTGTGAACAGAATGCTGGACTAGATGGACCCTTGGTCTGATCCAGCATGACTTTTCTTATGTCCTTATATTGTTAATGGTTTAATGTAGGTTTTTAAAAAGGGGCTGGTGGAATAAAAACTTGAGGCACTCATCACTATAATTCTGATAGGGCAGAGCTGTAGTCTCACAACAGCCCCTTTTCCTTGGAATTCCCCCATGCCCCATTACATAGTACACATCAAATATACTTCTAGTACATTTTAGGACCTTTGCAAACAAGAAAGAAAGAAAGGAACACCTGTCAGGTAGGAATGGAAGCACTACAACAGAGTAATGAGTACGGATGGGGGAGACATTAGTTTGGTTTACATTTTAATAAGAACTGACCTAATTCTCACTTCCCAAACTAATACATGAACTAGAATGCAATTTTGCAATGCTGTTCTCTGATTTTAGAAAATGTGTACAAAAATGCACACATTTGGAAAAAATAGAATACAAAGGGAAACATATAAGGGGAAATGGTTTGGGGGAAATGCATATGCATTTTTGTGCACATGAAAATGTGCATGAGAATGTGCACACATTTTTACAGACTTTTACACTGACATTAACAAAATGATGTGGAGATAGGATGGGATGGGATGAACTTGCACTGAAAAATGCAAACATTATAGTAAGCAAAACAGACAGTTCCATCTATCCCTATCGGTGACTGTGGACAAGGGTAGTAAAAACCACTGAAAAGTCCAAGAGAATCAACAGGGTCTTCTTGCCTTCACAAATAGCCCTTGTGAGCCCTTGTGAAGTCATTCTGAGCCCATGGTACACAGCAGGAAATACATAAATATATAATCATTTGGAATATTCATGTTCTAGTGCAAAACCAGTGTTGTTGCTGCTGCTGTTGTTGTTGTTAATAATAATGTGTTTTAACTTTTCTAAACTGCCCAGAGAGCTTCGGCTATGGGGCGGTATAGAAATGCAATAATAATAATAATAATAATAATAATAATAATAATAATAAAAAAAAATTATTCTAATACAAAAACAGTGACAACAAATGTGTATGAACTTGCAAGACCTGGTTTTGCCCTTTCCTTAGGAAAATATTCTATTTAGAAAATGTGTACCCCATAAATAATAGATATGTTTTCATCATTTATTTATTTATAACATTTCATGATTTATTTTCCAATTGTTATTTTATGGCACCATCAAAGCAATGCTTGCAGATATTGTCATGAAAATTAGGGATGTAAGAACATTTTATTTCAGTTCACGTTTCACCTGAAAAATGCCCCGTCTGCAACTCCGAATGTGAACGGGAGCATATGTTCTCCACAAATGTTTGCAAATTGCCAAACTTGTGTTTGCAAAATATGTACGTTAAAAGCTGTGCAACTTTAAAATGCATGATTTAAACGGTGTATTTTTAAAGTGAGCATTTTTAAAAAGAATCCACACTTTAAAAAGTGTTAAACATTCACATTTTCATGCTATAACAGGAAAACGTGCTTTTAAAAATGCATGCTCTGATTGTCAATGTGCTACAATAACACAATATTACTAAAAACAAAACAAAAACAAAAACCAATCAGCAATACGCCATCTTTTTACAATTACGTTCCTCTGAGATGTGTTTGGCCTGAAATGAAAACCACTAACAAATTGCTAGTGGCAACACATCGCACAAAATATATGTCTTGCAAAATATTGGAAATGACTGCTGCAACGTTACTCAATTCATGTTTGCTGTGAAAGTATTAGCTCCTTGTACAACATGTGCTGTGCATGCAAATTGATCCCCATTTATAACATTAAAGTGAAACAAACAAGAAAAAAAATCATGAATAAAATCTTTCCTGCTCCCACCCACCCACCCAAATAGACTAGACAGCTCGTTTATTTCCAAATGCTTCCTAAGCAGAATAAAGCTTAATTTCTAAAAGATTACATGTTACCCAGCTTCAAAGAATGCATTTCCTTTTGGGATGAAATGTGGTTTGGTTATGAACAAAGCAACCAGCCACAGCATGTGGCAAATCATAAATAGGTCAGATCAGAATGTGCAAAACCCATTGTTGATTTCAGCGGTGGAATTCAGGGTGGGCCCGGATGGTGTAGGCCTATCCACTTATTTTAAAGGGTGGGCTTAGCCTACCTAGTTATTATTATTCTGGGTTTTATAATTTAACCTTTTACTTGTGTTAGGTCAATGGTAGGTAACCTTTTCAGCCCTGCAGGCACATTTGTCTGTTTTCGGGCCTGGGGCTCATTTATCCCCCATTCATTTGGGTCTACAGGCATTTATTTTTAGGATTCCTTTCCCACCCATCTTGCTTGGATTCTTCCATTTCTTCCCCCACTGTGTGTGGATTCTATGTTTTATTGCTCCCACTCTTCCTCCTTTTCATCCAGCAGAATTACTTTCCTACCACCTCTCCTTTCTTCTTCTTTCTCCCTTCTCTGTACCTCCTGACGGGGCTGGTTATATAGGGAGTACGTGATTCTCTTGTTACAACAGCTTCACTGGTTACCAGTCTGCTTCTGGTCAGAAATCAAAGTGCTGGTTATGACCTGTAAAGCTCTACATGGACTGAAAGACCACCTTCTCCCATAGAAGAACTGGGCAGGCTGGTATGGGAGAAGGTGGTCTTTCAGGCCATGTAGAGCTTTACAGGTCATAACCAGCACTTTGATTTCTGCCCAGAAGCAGACTGGTAGCCAGTGAAGCTGTTGTAACAAGAGAGTCACGTACTCCCTATAACCAACCCCGTCAGGAGGTACAGAGAAGGGAGAAAAAAGAAGGAATCCAGGTCAGAGCATCCCCGACAGATGGCTGTCCAGCCTCGTCTTGAATGCCTCCAGTGTGGAAGAGCCCCCCACCTCCCTACGTAATTGGTTCCATTGTCGTACTGCTCTAACAGTCAGGAAGTTTTTCCTGATGTTCAGCCGCAATCTGGCTTCCTGTCACTTGAGCCCATTATTCCGTGTCCTGCACTCTGGGATGATCAAGAAGAGATCCTGGCCTTCCTCTCTGTGACAACCTGTCAAGTACTTGAAGAGTGCTCTCATATCTCCCCTCAGCCTTCTCTTCTCAAGGCTAAACATGCCCAGTTCTTTCCATCTCTCCTCATAGGGCTTTGTTTCCAGTCCCCTGATCATCTTTGTTGCCCTCCTCTGAACCCTCTCCAGTTTGTCTGCATCCTTCTTAAATTGTGGTGACCCGAAATGGACACAGTACTCCAGATGAGGCCTAACCAGTGCTGAGTAGAGGGGAACTAGTACTTCCCGGGATTTGGAAGCTATGCTTCTATGAATGCAGCCCAAAAGAGCATTTGCCTTTTTTGCAGCCACATCACATTGTTGGCTCATATTCAGCTTGTGATCGACAACAATTCCAAGATCCTTCTCGCTTGTAGTGTGGTTGAGCCACGTATCCCCCATCTTGTAACTGTGCATTTGGTTTCTTTTTCCTAGGTGCAGAACGTGCCATTTATTCCTATTAAATTTCATTCTGTTGTTTTCTGCCCAGCGCTCTAGTCTATCAAGATCACTTTGAATTTTGTTTCTGTCTTCCAAAGTATTCACTATCCTGCTCAATTCTGTGTCATCTGCAAATTTGATGAGCATTCCCTGCACCTCCTCCTCCAAGTCATTAATAAAAATGTTGAAGAGCACTGGGCCCAGGACTGAGCCCTCTGGTACCCCACTCGTTACCTCTCCCCAGTTTGAGAAGGTCCCATTGAGAAGCACTCTTTGAGTCCGATTCTGTAGCCAACTGTGGATCCACCAGATCGTTGTTTCATCTAGCCCACTTTGAGCTAGCTTGCTCATCAGGATGTCATGAGAAACTTTGTCGAAAGCTTTGCTGAAGTCGAGGTATATTATGTCTACAGCATTCCCACCGTCCACAAGGGAGGTGGTCACTTCTGAACTTAACCCAGCAGTCTCCAATGAGTGACAGTGTGTGTGTGTAAGGATACTGTACATATTGGACAGAAAAGTACACACTGTGTGAGAGAGTGCTGGTTGATTAGAGCTGTTTGAGAGCTTAGAGTTGGTTAGTTGGCTAGATCTCTGTGGTGTGTATGTGTGTTGTACTGCAGCTTTGTCATTCTTCTTTCCCACCCAGCCCTTCTCAATTCAACTATTCCTTTTCTTTTCTTTTCTTTTTGATTCTTTATTTAAAAAACCAAAAAGATTTAAAAAGTACTTTAGTTTCCTCCTTTCCTTGCATTGTTCTTTGACTCCCCTCCCTCCAACGCTTCTCAGTTCAACCATTCTTACTAGTTTTCCCTTTCTTTCTTTCTTTCTTTCTTTCTTTCTTTCTTTCTTTCTATTCTTTATTAAAAAAAATTAAATTTTGAATTCCCACCTTGCCTTGTTTTTTGCCCCCCCCAACAATTCAACGATTCCTTAGTAGGTTTCTCTTTCTGTCTAGATTACACACACACACACACACACACACACACTTTTCCTTTTCTTGCCTCCGCTTCTCAATTCCTGCATTCCTTCCCTTCCCATTTTTGAACTCTATATCGTTTTCCTATTTTTTTTTTAAAAAAAAAAAAACTTTGCTTGTAGGTAGTTCTGTATTTGCTTTTCTTTTGCTCATGTGTGCATGCATGTGTGTGCACGCATGCTTGTGTTGTGATCAAGCAAACAGTGTGCGGCAAAGCACTACACACATTAACATATATTATTTGAATGTAATACTACACTACACTGTGTGGCAAAGCAAGCCCAGTATGAAGGCATCTTTGGGGTCTTGGCATGGGGGCTGCCTTTTGCCCAGATTTCATGCCCTTCTGTGCAACCAGTGAAAGCTCTTCACTTATAGCTCTTTGCTCTGAGAGTTTTTGTTGAAAAAACTTAGCACATAGTACAAAAACTATTCTGCCAGCCTGCTTGGCCACCTGTTTTCCCAGGTCATGTGTATTCCATTCAGCCAAAGAGAGCCTGAGGTCATCCACTGTGAAGTTGAATAAGAAGGTAGTACCAGGGGACAGGGGTTATTTCCATTTCAAAGAAAGCTACAGCAGAGATTAGGGATAGTGACCACCTCCTGATCACTGCTTGAACACCTGTCATCTCTGATTATCCCTTTATGACCTTTGGTTTGAGTTTCTGAGAACAGCACATTTTATCTGTGCCTAGCACAAATTGTTGTTGTTGTTTATTCGTTCAGTCGCTTCCGACTCTTCGTGACTTCATGGACCAGCCCACGCCAGAGCTTCCTGTCAGCCATCACCACCCCCCAGCTCCCCAAGGTCGAGTCCATCACCTCCAGAATATCATCCATCCATCTTGCACTTGGTCGGCCCCTCTTCCTTTGGCCTTCCACTTTCCCTAGCATCAGCATCTTCTCCAGGGTATCCTGTCTTCTCATGATGTGGCCAAAGTACTTCAGTTTTTCCTTTCATATCATCCCCTCAAGTGAGCAGTCTGGCTTTATTTCCTGGAGTATGGACTGGTTTGATCTTCTTGCAGTCCAAGGCACTCTCAGAATTTTCCTCCAGCACCACAGTTCAAAAGCATCTATCTTCCTTCGTTCAGCCTTCCTTATGGTCCAGCTCTCGCAGCCATAGGTTACTACGGGGAATACCATTGCTTTAACTATGTGGACCTTTGTTGTCAGTGTGATGTCTCTGCACTTCACTATTTTATCAAGATTTGTCATTGCTCTCCTCCCAAGAAGTAAACGTCTTCTGATTTCCTGGCTGCAGTCAGCAGCTGCAGTGATCTTTGCGCCTAGAAAGACAAAGTCTGTCACTGCCTCCATGTTTTCTCCCTCTATCTGCCAGTTATCAATCAAGTTGGTTGCCATAATCTTGGTTTTTTTGAGGTTTAACTGCAAGCCAGCTTTTACACTTTCTTCTTTCATGAGGTTCCTCAGCTCCTCCTTGCTTTCAGCCATCAAAGTGGTATCATCTGCATATCTGAGATTGTTAATATTTCTTCCAGCGATTTTAACTCCAGCCTTGGCTTCATCAAGCCCAGCACGTCGCATGATGTGTTCTGTGTACAGGTTGAATAGGTAGGGTGAGAGTATACAACCCTGCCGTACTCCTTTCCCAATCTTAAACCAGTCCGTTGTTCCGTGGTCTGTTCTTACCATTGCTACTTGGTTGTTATACAGATTCCTCAGGAGGCAGACAAGATGACTTGGTATCCCCATCCCACCAAGAACTTGCCACAATTTGTTATGATCCACACAGTCAAAGGCTTTAGAATAGTCAATAAAACAGAAAGAGATGTTTTTCTGAAACTCCCTGACTGTCTCCATTATCCAGCGGATATTGGTAATTTGGTCTCTAGTTCCTCTGCCTTTTCGAAACCCAGCTTGTACATCTGGCAGTTCTCATTCCATGAATTGCTGGAGTCTACCTTGCAAGATCTAGATCTTGAGCATTACCTTACTGGCATGTGAAATAAGTGCCACTGTTCGATAGTTTGAACATTCTTTGGTGCTTCCCTTTTTTGGTATGGGGATATAAGTTGATTTTTTCCAATCTGTTGGCCATTCTTGTGTTATCCAAATTTGCTGGCATATGGCATGCATCACCTTGACAGCATCATCTTGCAAGATTTTAAACAGTTCAGCTGGGATACCATCATCTCCTGCTGCCTGGTTATTAGCAATGCTTCTTAAGGCCCATTCAACCTCACTCTTCAGGATGTCTGGCTCTAGCTCACTGACCACACCGTCAAATCTATCCACGATATTATTATCCTTCCTATATTCCAGATCTTCCGTATATTCTTGCCACCTTTTCTTGATCTTTTCTGCTTCTGTTAGGTCCTTGCCATCTTTGTTTTTGATCCCATTTTTGCCTGGAATTTACCTCCGATGTTTCTAATTTTCTGGAAGAAGTCTCTTGTCTTTCCGATTCCATTATCTTCTTCTGCTTCCGCGCATTGCTTGTTTAAAAGTAATTCCTTATCTCTTCTGGCTAACCTCTGGAATTTTGCATTTAATTGGGCATATCTCCCCCTAGCACTGTTGCCTTTTGCTTTCCTTCTTTCTTGGGCTGCTTCCAGTGTCTCAGCATGAATTTGCAAACTGAGCTGCGGGTTTCTTCTCGGCATACAGGAACTTTTTCAGGGGGCAGGGGTTATTTGTGCAAATTGCTTTTCACTAGGGTTGTTCACAGACCATCCGCTTCGCTTTGGATGCTGATCTGGCCATTCTGAAGCAGCCCTGTTTCTCTTTGGGTTGATTCAGACGCAATCCACTTCATCCGAAGCGAGATTCAGATATCTGAATTATTCAGATTTGACATTTTCCTATTGACTTGCATTGGAAAACAGGAACAGCCATAACCTTTTCAGTTTTCATGATTAATACATGAGATCTGGCAAGCTGTCAGCCCCCATGGAGGTGCTTCTACCTGCCAAATTTCAAACAGTTTTGCCCAGTAGTTTTTGTGCTAGGCCCAGGTGAGATTTGATTTTTTCAACAAAAACTGTCAATGCAAAGAGCCATAACTTTTCACTGTTTCTACAGAAGTGCATGAAATGTGGGAACCTGTCAGCCCCCACAGAGGTGATTCCACCTGCCAAATTCCAGACAGTTTTGCCCAGCAGTGGGTCTTCCCTATTCTCTTTAGTCTGATTCTAAATTGTGCAATAAGAAGTTCGTGATCTGAACTGCAGTCAGCTCCAGGTCTTGTTTTTACCGACTGCATAGATGTCCGCCACCTTTGGCTACAAAGGATGTAGTCAATCTGATTTCGGTGTCGACCGTCTGGTGAAGTCCATGTATAAAGTCATCTCTTAGGTTGTTGAATGAAATTTAATAGGGATAAATGGCAAGTTCTGCGCCTAGGAAAAAGAAACCAAATGCACAGTTCCAAGATGGGGGATACGTGGCTAAACAACACTACAAGCGAGAAAGATCTTGGAATTGTTGTCAATCACAAGCTGAATATGAGCCAACAATGTCTTGTGGCTGCAAAAAAGGCAAATGCTCTTTTGGTCTGCATTCATAGAAGCATAGCTTCCAAATCCTGGGAAGTACTAGTTCCCCTCTACTCAGCACTGGTTAGGCCTCATCTGAAGTACTGTGTCCAGTTCTGGGCACCACACTTTAAGAAGGATGCAGACAAACTGGAGAGGGTTCAGAGGAGGGCAACAAAGATGATCAGGGGACTGGAAACAAAGCCCTATGAGGAGAGATGGAAAGAACTTGGCATGTTTAGCCTTTGGAAGAGAAGACTGAGGGGAGATATGATAGCGCTCTTCAAGTACTTGAAAGGTTGTGAGAGAGAGGAAGGCCAGGATCTCTTCTTGATCATCCCAGAGTGCAGGACACGGAATAATGGGCTCAAGTTACAGGAAGCCAGATTCCAGCTGAACATCAGGAAAAACGTCCTGACTGTTAGAGCAGTACGACAATGGAACCAATTACCTGGGGGGGGGGGCTCTCCCACACTGGAGGTGTTCAAGACGAGGCTGGACAGCCATCTGTCAGGGATGCTCTGACCTGGATTCCTGCATTGAGCAGGGGATTGGACTCGATGGCCTTGTAGGCCCCTTCCAACCCTACTATTCTGTGATTCTATGATTCTATGACCCACTTCATTTCAGAGCACCTCAGTGCTGTGCTGAACTGCTTTGGATCTCACCGAGGCACTCCTGAAGCACCCCGATTCGCTTCGGTGTTCAGCTTCAGAAACAAAGCAATGCACAGCCCTGCCATTCATGGTTGTTGTTTTTTTTAAGCTGAAAAACCGCAGGCTGGCCTGACTAGATGCAGGTCGAGAAGGACCAGCTTGTGAGAAAGCGAGCCAAAGTCCAGGGGGCCAAGCTGATGAAAGCTCAGTGAGCTTCACACACATACACACACATACATGGATGGATTCCTCTGACATCCCAAGTTCATGGTTGCGAACAGGGCAAGTTTGGGTGATCTGCAAACTGAAAGGAAATGCTTATACATCCCTACTTGGGGGACTTCTGTTCCACCTCTTGACTTATGGCCTTTGGGGTACCTCAAGGTTTTATCTTGTCCCCTGTGCTATAGAACATTGGCATGAAACCACTAAGAGAAGTCATACAGAGCTGGGCTGCAGTATAACCAGTCTGCAGAGGACAGTCTGAAGAACGAACTCTTGTTTCCATCATCTTGTCCAAGGGAGACAGTAGAACTTCTGAACATATGTCTGGAGGCAGTGTTAGGATGTATATGGATACACAAGTTAAAATTCAAACCTGGTTGGAAAACCTGCAGAGGCAGGCACTTTAGGAAACCCTTAAAGCCTCTCATGAGCACTTGAAACGTGTACCTGTTCTGGTCAAACATTTGGATGTTTATGTATCCCTACTGCTGTTACTAGGATTTTCCTTGGTATTTTGTTCATCCATTATAAAAATCACCCACACCTTGGGACTGCAACACCTGACAGAGCACCAACATGATACCTATACTGTACACAAAGCATCTAAGGTCCTCCTCCAGGTGCCTCCTCCAAGGGAGGCTCAGAGGACAGCAACAAGGGAGAGGGCTTTCTTGGTTGTGGCCCCCCAATTATGGAATGATCATCCTGATGAAGCCCACCTGGCAGCAACATTATTATCTTTTCAGTGACAGATTAAGACCTTTCTCTTTTCTCTGGCATTTGGCAGCACACGATAAGTTTAATCAGGTCCTGGAGTTGTCTTATAGTCATGGTTGATTGCTTAAAGTTGTTTTAGATATATGTTGACTTTGTATGAGGGATGGTGGAGGAATCCAGTTGGAGGTTCAGTGAATTTTCACCACCACCGCCGCTGCCCAGACTCTGGCTCGATGCATGATGAGTTGGGCAAGCTCATGATTTTCTGCTTTTTTTAGTTGTGCAAATTGTAATTTGCGCAAAATTGCAGGTATAAATAGTTACAGAAATCACGATTTGTGCAAAATGGCGTCCGTAAATAGTGCAATTTCTGCAAAAATGCAGGCATAAATGGTCACTTACGCCTGCAGTTTTGTGCGCATTGCGCGATTTATGGCCGTCATTTTGCACAAAACGTGATTTCCATACATATGTATACCCATGGTTTTATGCAAGTCCCAGCTCACAGATTTTTTAAAAAGTGGGAAACTTCCTGAGTTTGGGGAAATAACCCACTGCTCAGCTTGCAAATGCTCGCTGAGTCAGGGCACCGCAGGCATCCACTGAGCCAAAAGTGAACAGGATTTCCCTGTGACAGCCATCCCTACTCTGATGTGTGTATTGTGTGTGTGTGTTTTATGCAAATGGCTTCTAAACTTTCCGTTCTGTATTTTTAATGGCTTTTAATCTGTGTAAACTGCCTAGAGAGCTTTGGCTATGAGGCAGCATAGAAATGTAATCAATAATAATTCATTAATACCTAGCAAGGCCCTTCTTGACGTTATCCTACTCTTGATTACACTAGTCCTGTTTTACAGACACTAGTCCTGTTTTACAGACAGGCTGCAATCCTAAGTGGACTTACTTGAATGTAAGTTTGATTTAAATCCATGTGGCTGACTTACATAGACCAGGCTCACTATCCATGATTTCCGTTGGGAGAGACAAGCACAGACTTAAATATGTTCCAGGGACAACAGCAGGCCCGAGAAGCACTTCACTTGGGTGGGATCAGGATGTAAGGCTGTAGGCTGAGAGTTATTGTGGCTGTCCAGTAAAGCTATAGCAGAGAAATGTGATTCCATCTCTTCCAGAAGCCCAAACTCCTGTCTCCTGACCCACACAAGAGATAAGGGGAGTTCAGATGAGAACAGCAGGGTCAGAAGACTGTGGCTTGGATCCCAGGTCTCTAATCAAATGAATCCAAAAGCTGTAATTCACATTTAGGGCAAGTCGTATAATTCACGCTAAGGACAAGCACTTAAAGATCACTCTTTAGATTTATGAGTCTAACCAAACCCCACAAGTGAGCACAGTTGTGCAAAAAAATGAGCTGGCCAGGTGGGCTGAAGCGCTGAACACATGGCTGATTAGGACAGGACCCCAATTATTCTCTAATAACCTCAGAGACTTGGCAGGCAAATGGCACTTGGGCATATTCAACTCAAAGTCGTTCTTTTTAAGACTCGGCAGCACATGAAGCTTCAGAACACCTAAGCCTGACATTTGCATCCTGCAGCCATCCATTATTTGGTGGTGGTGTGCCAAGCCAGTCCCATTCCAAGGAGGCAGGGCTGTAGAAGCCAGCAGATGCCTCCTTTACCAGCCAGTAACACATCATCATGGCATGAGAGCAACAGAGAAGGACTAGACCTTTATCCAAGAACATTCCATTGTCATTTTGATTTGGAATCTCTTTTGTTTCAAAAGTGATGCACCAAGAAGAGACAAGCTGTATATCTGGTACTTTCAGGCTTAGGTTCATTTAGAGTCAACCAAGTAATATCTGAAGCACAACCAAGTGCCAAATCCTTTTTCCCCCTCCTCTCTCTCACTCTCCCGATTATCCCCAATCGATTAAATGCTCATACAAAGGTCAGAGAACCCTGAGCACACATATAACTGAGTCCAGATGACTGACACGCCCTCCTCTATGGCCACATTCTGACATCTGGCGATTAGCAACAATGACACTGGGCGCTGCCAAAGATATTTGCCTTGTCTATTTTGAAATACCAGGTTGGGAATGCCAGGTTGAGACAGACACGCAATTCGGAAAGAACAGCACAGGAGGCTGCTGTTCAACCTCGTTTGCTGTTCGTGCAAATGACAGGTCTCTAGGGAAGAGGCTATCAATGTGCTTTGCAAAATGTTGCCACAACTTTGTCTACATAATAGAGCCGAAATGAATGTTCTAAAATGAAAAAAAAAAGTAGTTCTCTGTTGCAGCAAACATACAATATGTTTGATAGATATTTCATAGAATAGTAGGGTTGGAAGGGGCCTATAAGACCGCTGAGTCCAACTCCCTGCTCAGTGCAGGAATCCAAGTCAAAGCATCCCTGACAGGTGGCTGTCCAGCTTCATCTTGAATGCCTCCAGTGTGGGAGAGCCCCCCACCTCCCTACGTAATTGGTTCCATTGTCGTACTGGTCTAACAGTCAGGAAATTTTTCCTGATGTTCAGCTGAAATCTGGCTTCCTGTCACTTGAGCCCATTATTCCGTGACCTGCACGCTGGGATGATGGAGAAGAGATCCTGGCCTTCCCTTCTATTACAACCTTTCAAGTACTTGAACAGCGCTATCATATCTCCCCTCAGTCTTCTCTCCTCAAGGCTAAACATGCCCAGTTCTTTCCGTCTCTCCTCATAGGGCTTTGTTTCCAGTCCCCTGATCATCTTTGTTGCCCTCCTCTGAACCCTCTCCAGCTTGTCTGCATCCTTCTTAAAGTGTGGTGCCCAGAACTGGACACAGTGCTCAAGATGAGGCCTAACCAGTGCTGAGTAGAGGGGAACTAGTACTTCATGTACTAGATTTCAAAGCTATACTTCTATTAATGCAGCCCAAAATAGCATTGGCCTTTTTTGCAGCCACACATCACATTGTTGGCTGATATTGAGCTTGTGATCTACCACAATTCCAAGATCCTTCTCGCTTGTAGTATTTTTGAGCCCAGTATTCCCCATCTCGTAACTGTGCATTTGTTGTTCTGCATCAACATTAAGGATGGGGGAGACATTTGTTTGGTTTGCACTTAATGCAAATGGAACTAATTTCATCCTCTTAAACCAATATGTGAACCAAAACTCAGATAGTCTTCTAAATTTGCACCTCTCTGAGTTTTGCTAATGGAGTTCGCCAATAAAAAATGTGCACAAAAATGTGCATATTAGTGAAAATAATTTTTAAAAAATGCATAATATTAGGAAAACTGTTTGCAAAAATGTGTACATTCAGCCAAATTGCATAAAATATGCATGTATTGGGAGAAATGTGCACAAAAGTGCAAACAAAGTTTCATGCAAACATTTGTTTTAAAAAGTCTCAAAGTTCAGGACAAACCGAATAATAGACTGGATAAATGAGAAACTGAGAGAAACCAAAATTGCCAGATTCATCCAACCCTAAATCAACATTTAACTAGGGATGGTGGAGAATTCCTCCATGGATCTCAGTGAGGCCGAATGCCTGTGCATTCAGCCCCCTGAAATCCATGGCGGAACGAAGCCTCACCATCTCACCACCCCGCGAAAGGTGCGCGAAACGGAGCACCTACCTGGTGCCAATCACACTGCTTTGAGAATGGCGGCTGCATCTGCAGCCACCATTTGCTTCACGATTTTTCCCGTGATAGGCTATGTAAATACTTACGTAGCCTATCACGGATAACGCAGGGACGCCATTTGCGTCCCTGCGGAGGCCGGGATAGGCTACGTAAATATTTACATAGCCTCTGATGGCAAAAAAAAGGGCATGCAAATGGCGGCCGCTGTAGCCACCACCATTTGCGTTCCCTTTTTTTTTTGCTGTGATAGGCTACGTAAATATTTATGTAGCCTATCACGGCAAAAAAAAGGGAATGCAAATGGCAGCCGCCGTAGACGCCGCCATTTGTGTTCCCTTTTTTTTTTGCTGTGATAGGCTATGTATTTACGTAGCCTATCACAGTGAAAAAAAGGGATGCAAATGGCGGCAGCTATGGCGGCCACCATTTGCGGCCCTGCGCAGCCCAGCAGCGGCTGGATGTCACTGCGGGCGGCCCCAGCCAGCAGCTCCGTGGAGTCACTGCTGAGCGGAGCCGGCTGGCGTGGATTTCAGGGGGAGGGACAGAGCACCTCCCCCCCACCATGGATGTCACAAAACGAAACAGGTAAGTCATTTCGTACATCCCTACATTTTAACATCTGAAGATTCTGCAGCAGCAATTAAAATTTGACAGTTCCCAAAATCTAGCAGTCCAATGTGATAATATTTGGCAGCTCACATGCAGCAGCAGTCAACGTTGGCAGTACCTGAGATGTAACATGGGAAAATTGACAGTATCTGTTGACTAAATGACATGACATAGCCAGGAGAATTTGACAGTATCTGACAGACATAACAATATTTGACAGCTGATGTGATAATATTTGGCATTTCATATGTAGCAGATGATGACATTGCCTGGTGGCTGGCATGCAATAGAACATAGTACATTGTATATTAATTTTGTTCATTCACTTAGCCAATCAAAATGGGTGGATTTGGATTCTTTTCATGTCACATTTTGATTCCAGATGTGAAATTTGCCAGTTTAGATATGTGAAAATGATACAAAACATTGCCTCACCTCTATGTCACATGCGAAGAAAACAGAGCTTAGAGATATTTAGGAACAATTTACTCCTGTTTCCTCCTTTTTCCTACCAGAATGCACAGTTACATTACAGATACTCAGATAAGTTTTCTGCCTACTTATAATCATTATGGACTCTTTGAGGTTAGCAAGCAGAGAACAAAGTGTGTCCATATGTCCTGGGATGGCAGAATTGTGTGTCCAGAGTTGTATTTTGGTTCCTCTGAGCACCCCTTCCATTGGAAAGGGAGAGACGACCCCAGGGGTCCTTGCGCCGTTGCAGGGCCTGTGGGGTGGTCTCCCCTTTCCTCCTATAGATCCGTCAGCAACTGATCCAATCTTACTGTCTGTTATCATGCATTGATTGATTGTTCCTAGGACAAATTTCTAGTGTTCTCAGGGCGAATTTTTCCTCAGTAGAAGCATGCTTTCTTCTGGCCTGGTTCTCTGCTATCCCTGGAAGGCTTGGTCTTGCACAGGCTTTTCACCTCACCCATACCATTTCTTTTATCTCAGCCTGCTTCAACCATTCACTTATCCTTCTTCTACAGTTAAGTATTGATCCTCCTCCTGTCCTGAGTTTATTCATTCAACTTCTGTTATCCATACAGCCCTATTCAGGCATTCGCTTGAACGCATGAGAGCTTAACCTGTGTACTGGGATGGGGCCAGGCATGAACGTGAGTAGAACTCTCCATGCAATCAGGAGCCCTGAAAAGGAAGGAACCACATTCGTGTGGAGAGCCCCACTCACACTCAAGTGAATGTGAGTAGAGCCCCTGTTCAGATCAAGGTATGAACTGAGGGGGCTGGGCCCAATGTGGGGCCATGGCTAGCCTGCATGGCCCCTTCCCAGTACACACTCCAGATGTTCTGAATGCAACTCCCATCATCCCCATCCATAATTGGGGGTTGGACTCGAAGGCCTTGTAGGCCCCTATCAACCCTACTATTCTATGATTCTATGATAATTCCCATGCTAGCTTGGAATTATGGGAGTTGCAGTCCAACACATCTAGGCGGCACCAGGTTCAGGAAGGCTGCATTCAAGTGAATGCCTGAACAGGGCTAAAGTTGAAGACTGATTTGCATGGAAGTGTGGGTTAGATATGAGTGTAGCTGTCTAGATAGACACACAGCACCATGTATGTTGAAGCCAGTATTGTGGTGAGGCAGGGTGTGTGTGGGGGGGAGGATCCAGCATAGGGAGTGGGCATGGATCTAAGCTCTTCCTCATGGATCGTCCTGCAACAGCCACAGGGACGTTTGCATTCTGATGTTACACGGCGCTCGTGGATTTTTCCATGGGCAGCAAGGAAAAAAGCTTTTTCTTTGGAATCAGCCCACAGAGCACTTCAGCTCAATCCCTTAATGAAGCTCTTAGTGGAAATGTCTCAGAGAGCCTCTTATGTCCCTCCAGTAGTATAGACAGATTCCCAATGTTTCTCTGTAAACATTGTTCCCAGCGTGGGACTGTTACAAACCCGTTAATAGAAAGCTGAGGGTTGGCCGGGATTTTAATGTTGCCAGATGCCAACGTTCTTTAAGAACCTGTACATTCGCTGGAGGCACGACCTCAGCTAACCTGAGGAAAGCCACAGGCCCGTCGCCTTTCCCTATTGGCTGGGGCCTTAATTGGCAGGTTCACAATGAGAGCTTTTGTTTGTGTCCTAAACTTGCAGGGCACAATTAAGACATCTGATACTTTCATCCCAAGAGCACAGCAATTAATACTGCTTTATATAGGCCAAATCCATTACATATTTCAACAGCAGTATTCAAGCATTACAGGAAGGCGTTCAGGCGAGCTGTAAGAGATCCTGTTTAAAGGAAGAAGAATTTGATGGGGCTTAAAAAACACACACACACAACTCCGCACTACATTGCCCTCCCATTGTTCTCCTCACTCCCTGTCCGTCAGCAGAATTTAGGGGTTTCTTGCATTCTATAGCCCATGGCAGCGGAGGCTGGTGGCTCCAATGTCAGTGGGGCAGTGAATCTGCTCCGGGTTTCAGTCAGCAGCAGTCAGAACTCTAAAGGAGCTACCCAAGGTGCCTCGCACTGCCCAACTGACATTGGAGCCACCAGCCTCCACTGGCCCAGGGGTAGGCAATTTGGAGTGCAATCCTATGCATGTTAAGACAGAGAAAAGGCCTACAATTCCCAACCAGGGAATGCTGGGAGTTGTAGTCCTTTTCTCTGTCTAAACATGCATAGGATTGTGCTCTTGCAGTCCTAGGGCTGCATACAGAGCTCAGTCGTATTTCCAAAGGCCTCTGCAACTGATTGGGGTGGGGAGTTAATAATTATTTTTACTGAGTTGTAATCACATGTTTTCAATATAATTAATGGTTATATAAAAATATTACAACTTTTTCAGCTAACAGAACACATACATTACACAGGAAATCCAACTACAGTTAACAGGAAATCACAGGAGTTTAAATATATTAACCTTACATTCATCCACAGAAATTCATCAGGGGTTCAAGATGTAATTATCTCAGTGTATCTTTACATATCTGTCCATGACATGCTTGTGGTGGTCCTCTCTGGGAAACCATATGGATCATATGGAAGGTATCAGATTCTTTTTGTTGCTCTCGGGCTTTATCTGTTTAGTTAGCTTTTCAGCCATCACAAAGGTTGTTACACCATACAATTAATTACTGATAGATCTCTAGATTCTTTACAATTCCTTGCTATTCGTTGATGAGACGCTACCATCATGAAAGTCAGCATTTCTTTGTCTGGTAAATGTTCATTAGGGCCACTGAAGATAGATAGTGGTGCCAGTTTAGGATCCATATGAACCTCCCCTCCTGTTATATTACTGCATTCTTGAAAGACCTCCCCTCAGTGTGTATTTGTCCACATTCCTACCACCTATGATGGTACGTACCTAAGGTATTACACCCCCTTCAACAGTCTGGTGATGTTGTTTTGCATATATGGCTTAAAGTTATCAGGGTTAAATACCACCTTCAAGGAGTTTTCCCTTATTTTTGCCGAAACTGAGCAATATGGTTTTTTAACCCATATTTCATTCCATTTCTTTTCCTCTATCTTTCCTTGTATGTCACACGTTCCCATATTTCTTTCAGCCCTATGGTTGTTCCCATTGTTTCCATAAATAATATCTTATATATGCTGGATGTGAGGCCTTTGGTTGGGGATTCAGATAGAAGCATCAATTGCTCAAATGCTGTTAGTGATCTTGTGGCCTGTTTCCTACTTATAGGATTGGTATTAAAATGGAGCACCTGGTATAACTGAAACTAGTTTACTTTTATGCCTTCTAGCTGGTCCTTCAGTTGTGGACCTGTTTCGGGGGTGCCTCCCTCAAATAAATCCTTTAACTGAAAAATCTGGCCTGCTTCCATGAGCTAAATTGGGACCATTTGTCCTTGTCATAAAAACGCAGGTGTAGTAAGAATGGTATAAGTGGGGAAACATATGGTGATAATGTAAGTCGCCATTTTCTCCATATTTTAAGTGTTAGATGTAAGAATGGATTAGCAATCCCCTCCAAATCTTTTGCTTTGGAAATTGTAAAGGGAAGACCTTGAATTTTAGTTTTGCTAATCCCTATAGATTCCATATTTATCCAGTGCTGTTCTTCATTCATATGAATCAGATTTATCACCTGCCTAATTTGGAATGCCTCCAGGTATAGTTGTACATTTGGTATGCCTATTCCTCCATTTCTGGGGTGTCTATATAAGGGGGAGGTATTCATTCTGTATTTTTTATGATTATGAATAAACACTTTTCTAATGTCCTTTGAATAAGTCATTAGTTCAGACCTCTGGCAGGAGGGATCTATACCTCCCACTGAGCAGGAAGGAAGATGGGGGGGCAGGGAGAGAGAGAGAGAGAGAGAGAATGGGGTATAAGAAAGAGAGAGAGGCAGCAGGAAGAGGAAGAGAAAAGGGGGTTGCCCTACCCATTTTTTGCTCTGGCCTTGCCCACCACAAGCATGTGGAATTTATAACCCTGTGTGATCCCGCACAATTTAGAACCCTGTGTGATCCCCCACAATTTAGAACCCTGTGTGATCAGGGGTCTAAAGCACTTGGGGAGCCTACATAGGGACGGACAAACCACCCTGCACCCACCCCATGTGGTGCTCTGCTCGCTGAACCCCCAGCACTTGCCCAACCCAGGCGAGCTGCTGGGTGATTCAACATTTATGCGTGCAATGTTGTTGTGGACATTGCCCTTTTAAGACCCCCACTGCTGCTTCATGTCCCTCTGACCATGAGCTGGCACCACGTCCTGAAGTGAGGATGGTGCTAGCATGGCAGGCTTCCCCGAGAAGGGGGATCCAAAGAAAGGAGTGGTTTGGAGGCTAAGGTGAACAACCCAAGGATGCCTCGACATGCGGAATCCTCGCTTGGCAAAGCTTTTTAGTGGAAATGAGGCTGGCTTATAGCATGATGGGATTTCTGGCAGAGAGATGTCCTGCTTGTGGGCAGCACCACTGTTACCAGCGGCTCTTGCTCCTCCTCTTCTTCCTCATCGTTGCTACACTACCACTTCCTTGCTTGACAGCCAGAGAGCCAGGGAGCAAGGAGGCCGTGGCATCTCCCGCTCCTCCTTCTCACCACCACCGTTGGCTAGGCCAGAGCGAGAGGCAGGTTCCAATGGGGAAGTGAGCAACTCCAGGGGGCTCTTGTCAGTGGGCTCCTACTGGGTTGTGGGCTCTTGGCAGGTGCCCAGCCATGCCTACCTTTGATGCAAGCCCTGGAATATCTGAGTTATTCCAAAGGACTGAGAATAATAAGCACTGTTCAGAGTTCCTCTCTTACATGTTCCCTATCAAATGGGGGCGGGGAGAGCAGGGACACACACACTGACACCCTTTTCCATGATGTTCTAAATGGCTTGGCCCTGCAGCCCTCCACTCCTTGGAGCTGGACCTCTGCAGCAGGAAGGACTCATGTAGGCTTAGGGATGGTGTGGGTGCCCGGTTGGGGCTTGAAGCCCGGCAAGAAATCCCTCCAAAATGCCAGTCTGTGGCCCCTAGTGCTTGACTGGCTTGGTGCACACACTGACTGAGCAGGGCAAGCACATGGGCGTCCCCTCCCTCCACATCCCATCCATGCCTGGGTATGGTCAACTCCGGGATGGGGTGCTACCTGGGAACTCTATATACACTGCATTAAGTTCCATGATAGAAGAAAGGCAGGATATAAATGTAATTAAAATAAGTTAGGGTTCAATCCTATGCAGGTTAGACAGAAAGAAGTCCTACAATTTCCAGCATGCCCCAGCCAGCCATGCTGGCTGGGGAATGCTCGGAGTTGTAGGACTTTTATTCTGTCTAAACATGCACAGGATTGTGCCCTTAGTCATAACATCTGCTCCAGCAAGACATCAGGCATATGTTGTTTCCAGCTAATCTAGTGTTTTGTTTGTTTGTGTTGTAGTATTTTATTGCTTTATAGTTTTAATAGTTGCTTTATTTTAATAAGTTGGTGAGATTTTAATAGTTTTTATTTGCTCTGTTTTTATGTGCATTGGTGTAGCTGGAAGCTGCGCAGAGGCCCTTTTAAAGTCCATGTGGTGAGAAATAAATATAGCAACTAAATAAATCCTGTCTTTTTCTCCTACTCATAATGCTCTTTCCACCATTCAAATAGGATTAGAGGATCTGGCCCTTGATCACTCCATGAATTCTAAAAGTCACCATTTTGTCAGTCATTATTTTATTTTATTTCATTTCTATACCGCCCAATAGCCGAAGCTCTCTGGGTGGTTCACAAAAATTAAAAATGCAAAGTACAACATAAAACAATATAAATATGAAAGCTTAAAACTACAGTATAAAAATACAACCAGAATAAAACCTGGCAGCAATGCAGAGATTTAAAATACAGATTTAAAACTGCAGAGGTAAAAGACTAGAGTGCTAAAATGCTGGGGAAATCAAAAAGTCTTCACCTGGGGCCAAAAAGTGTACAACATCAGTGCCAGGCGAACCTCTCTAGGGAGCTCATGGTTCATATCTGACCACACATTCATACCTTTGGAAGGGAACCAAAAGACCATACTGTCCAATGGACCACTTCAAAACAGACATATCCAATCACCAGCACCTCAGAACTCCCAGTAATAACCATGCTGCAGTCCAGGGAGTCCTTCTCAAAAAGAGATAGGTCTCTGATGCCTGCAGTCTGGATCTGACCTCTTTAAAAAGCAGATACTGGCCCTTCCACCCAACAGGAGGAAGTTCCAGAGGGACGAGACCCTCCTGCCTCATTACTAACCATAAGAACATTAGAAGAGCCCTGCTGGATCAGACCAAGGGTCTATCTAGTCCAACATTCTGTTCACACAGTACCCAACCAGCTGTCAACCAGGAACCCACAAGCAGGACATGAACGCAACAGCACCCTCTCACCCATGTTCCCCAGCGACTGGTGTACATAGGCTCACTGCCTCTGGTACTGGAGGCAGCAAACAGCCATCAAGACTAGGAGCCATGATGAGGAAGAGGACTTTAGGCAGGGTTTTTCTGACGTATCCCCAGTCCTGAGCATTCCCCGAAGCTACCACTCCACTTCCCATCACGCTTTAGAGCAGAGGTGCAGAACCTCAGGCCTAAAGGAGAAATCTGTTCCTCCTGGGGTTCCAATCTAGGTCCATGAAGTTCCCCGGATGGCCACGCCCCTTCCCCTGGCCCCACTCCTTTCCCCTAGCCACTGGTGGATTGGTGGTTCCCCAGCTTCTGTGCCATTTTAGGCAGCTTTTCCCCGTTCTCAAAGGCTGGAATGCCTCTCCTAAGGCTTCATTACTGGCAGTACTGGTATTTCTGGTATCCTGCCTCTGCCCCTTTTATTTATTTGTTTCATTTATATCCCGCCTTTTTTCCTCTTGCAAGGAACCCAAGGTGGCTTACATTATCCCCCTTCTCTCCATTTTATCCTCACAACAAAAAGCCTGTGAGGTTTTGCATTTGGCCCTGCCCCTTTTGCCTATAACTGGAATGTGTCCCCCAGGTTCTTCTCCAAAATGGAACTGGGACCTCAAGCTGAAAGAGGGTCAACTAAAGCCACCACCATTGTGGAAATTGCACTTGCACTGGAGTGTGGCCTGGCCCTTCGCCCAGTTGCGAAGACAACTGAGGCAATCATGTCCGCCATCATGTATGACCAAGGTCAGGGTCTATAGGATTTAACTCCACGCCTTCTTGGATGAAACTGATTATTTGGATCCTTTCCAATCTGGAGTAGGATCCAACAGTGCCCTATCGCTGGCGGCCAGCACCACTAGGTATGTAAGAGAATTCCGCCACGGATCTTGGTGAGGCCGAATGCCAGTGCATTCAGCCCCTCGAACTCTGTGGCGGAGTGGCCTGCCCCCTCGTGGATCCCCCCCCCGGGACGAGACTTACCTGGGGCAGATGTTCCGGATGGCGGCGGCTCCAGCGGCGGCTTTGGCGGCGGCTGGTCTTCCGACCGGCTGCTGCCGCCGCCATTTGCAGTCTCCCCCCCCATTCATGATAGGCTACGTAAAGACTTACATAGCCTATCACATCTGGTTTAAAAAAAAAACGCGTACGCAAATGGCGGCGGCTACAGCCGCCGCCATTTGCGTTCCTTATTTTTGGCCGTCTTAGTCTACGTAAATATTTACGTAGACTAAGATGACGAAAATAAAGGGGAACGCAAATAGCATCCACTACGCTATTTGCATTCCCCCTTATTTTCGCCGTCTTAGTCTACGTAAATATTTATGTAGACTAAGACGGCCAAAAATAAGGAACACAAATGGCGGCGGCCATAGCCGCCGCCATTTGCATATGCGTTCTTTTGTTTTGTTTTTTAACCCAGACATGATAGGCTACGTAAGTCTTTACGTAGCCTATCACAGCTGAATTCAGGGACGCAAACGGCGGCAGCTACAGCCGCTGCCATTTGTGTCCCTGCTAGGCAGCGGCCGGATGTCCGGCTGCTGGTGGAGCTGGCCGGAGGCTCCACAGAATCCCCACACAGGAGAGCCGGCTGGCCAGGATTCCGGGGGGAGGCGCGGAGTGCCTCCCCCCCCAGCGAGGATTCCGGGGGGAAGGACAGAGCGCCTCCCCCCCCAGCGGAACCCGGCGGAGCCAGGTAAGCGGGGTTTCGTACACCCCTAGCTTCATCTGGTACAATTGTTGTACACCACCTTGGTGGCTTTTTAACAGATAAGGAAGTTTATGAATGATGATGATGATGATGTGGTGCTTGGATAAAGCAGATCTGGCCACTGTCTCTCACACATGCCCTGGTCGTATCCAGACTGTATTGCTGTAACATGTTTTATGTGGGGCTGTCTCTGAGTGTTCAGAAACTTCAGCTGATGCGAGATGCAGGAGCCAGACTGATTTCTTGAGCCCACTTTGTTGATCATGGGTTGTATCGAATGGTGGGGAACCACTGGTGGAACAGATGTCCCCCTCCCCCTGCAACACCCATCTGCTCCAGGTGTTCTGTTGCATGAGCCAACATCCTGTTGCAGAGAGTTGGATCCAACCCCATATTGCTTCAGTTTTGCTCCATCTGCACTGGCTTCCTGTTCATTTCTAGGCACAATTCAAAGTGCTAGTTCCTACCCACAAAACCTTAAATAGTTTGGGGCCATTGGATATCTGAGTACTCACAGCTTCTGTTTAAATCAGGGGTGGTCAACATGCACCCTACTGCCCCCTGCTGCCCCCTCTCCCATTGTTTTTTAAAAAGTGTCTGGAGCAGCCATTTTGAAACCTCTTTGACCTTTTTGAAAACAAGCTGATTTTGACCCTCTGGGCACTCCATAGCTTCTCCAGATGCCATTTTTAAAAATATTTTTTAATGTTAGTTTTTGCTATGGATGGGCAGGGGGTGGCCCACATGGGGATGTGGTGGGCAAAAATGGCCCCTGGACCTCCTGAAGTTGCCCACCCCTAATTTAAATGTTTAAAACTTGACACATTCATTGCAGTCATGCAATTAATGTCAAGTCTAGCTTGGCACGCAGTTGTCCATGAAAATGGCTATTTTTACATTTCAAATGTCTATCAAAACATTATACAGTACAAACATATTTCCATATTGCCACTAGCCAATTCCATGTTTTCACAAAATGTACTATGGAAAAAAGGGCAATTACATCCATGCTAATATCAATATAATAAATAGCATGTTTCAAATATACAGAATAATATTTGTACTGCTGGGACTTCATGGGATAATTGTCCACAGTTTTTCTTAGACATCCTCAGCCTTTTTCTGTGGTTTGGCACGTCAGCTATTGTCCTACATACTTACCATTGGAACGGCATTTCAACTTCCTGGCTGGACACCCAGTGAAAAATATATGTTAATTGTCGCTCATAGTGTTGTATTTTATACTATATTCCTGGCTGCACTCTCTCCTGTAGTCTACTATGAAGAAATGCCAATAACATACATAATATATGAATCCCAACTGACTTTCAAAAGTGAATATAGTTTTTTATTAATAAAGAGATAACAACATTCTTTTTGGCACACTCATTGGAATACATTTCCACGCATTGTGTGTGTGCGTGTGTGTGTTTCAGGAAAACTCACACACGATGTTCCAGCCAAATGTACAGTGGTCACTTACACATTCCCAAAAAAGAGGAAATGCATCACCCCAAAAAAGGACAAAAGTGGGCACAGATTAGCATAAAATTTAGAAATAATTGCTGTGGACATTGTCCTATTCTGTACTAGCGTTAATGGAAATTACCTTGTGCTTAAGCTGCCTCTACCACAATGCCAAAAGCATTTGCCGGCACGACAGGTTTTCTGAGGGAAACTGTTCTGCCAGGAAACACCGTTGTGATGGAGGTAGCTTTTGCTAGTGCAACGTAATTTAGGATACTGCCCTATAATTTAAACAGGAATACAATGTATTTCAGCACATTGAGGAGGACTGTGACCAAGCGACCTCTGTGCCTGCTCCGTTTCATGTGCTAGCTGGGGATGGGCAACTTCCAGGCCCCTGCTCTGTCTTCTTATGGTTCTTTGTCTTTAAACCAGACTTGGACCGAGCAGTCCTTCAAATTACGGATGGACGGACTCATCTCTGTCTGATCCCTTGGGCAATCGACGAGCCCCATCATCGCTGCCCGCCTGTGCAAGCCGTGCTATAGGAGGGACAGGACGGCTCGGCGACTTCCTGAGAAGCACTGCAAGGCCGTCCGTTGCCTTACCGAGTTGCCATTGCGCACAGAAATTGCGGTTCGGTTACTTCCGCATTTCTAATGCATCTACAGCTGCCTTAATGGGGCAATGGTTCAACATTATAGGTGCAGAGTGCCCTTTACCCCTGTAATGTTGAACCATTGCCCCTTTAAGGCAGCTGTAGACACAACATTTGATATGCAGAAGTAACAAAGCCATGATTTCCATGCACAATGGCAGCTCAGTAAGGCGACGAATGGCCTCACGGTGCTTCCCGCTGATCGCTGAGCCAGCAAGCAAGCCCCCCACAGCCCAGCGAGTGGGGTCCAGGTGGTTGGACGGGGGAAAGTCCACCAGATTCTACCCCCTACTCAGACTCTTGCACCATCCCTCCTTCAAATAGAGAACACCTTCGAATAGTGAACTTTCCTCTTACAACCCTTCAAACAAAAGCCTGTCCTCTGTAAAGCAGGACATATTCCCCCTTAAGCCAATGTTTAGTACTTTTAAACCACAGCGTTTTCAATGCGAGAGATTTCTTTCATAGAAATCAACAGGACATACACATGATCTGAATTTGGGGGGGGGTGCGTGCGCGTGCGCACGCATGTGTGTGTTTCTAGCCTATTTTGCCTCAAAGGTTTGAAGTGAATCTAAAACTAAATAAATGCAAAATGGCCAATTTTAGAATTCTGCACACTTACAACCTTAACCCCAGTTGTAGCGATGAAAGTATTCATGGCACGTGGAGGGAGGCACTTCCAGGGAACACTGGCACAGCATTTAAACCCAGGACAGGAGCTCTTTTCAGATAAGCTGTAGCAAGAGTTGGCTGTAGCAATTAAAGTTGGCTCGTTCCATGCTTTAGTCTCCTGCACTGACATTTTATAATGTTTGCAGCAACACATAGAGCACCAGTCACCCACAACTAGGGATGGGTGAACCCTAAGGATGGACAGACTGACCCGTGCCCACCGAGCATGGGCAGGAGCCAATGCTGCCACCTGCTCCTGCTTGCCCAACTGCATGAGCCCTGGAGGGCTTGACAAGCAGTCCAGGAGTGCCCCGCAGGTGTCTGCTCCTTGATGCAAGCCACCATATTTACACAAGATGGGGGCTCCATAATGTCCGTATATTTAACGTTGTGCAAAATGACGGCCATAGAGGGCCATTTCCACAACATTAGAGGCGTAAAGGGCCCCTTTACACCTCTAATGTTGCGGAGATGTCCCTGTACAGCCACCATTTCACACAACATTAAATATACAAAAATTACAGAGCCCCCATCTTGCGTAAAAATGGTGGCCCTCATCGAGGAGCGGGAGGCGGAGGGGCACTCCTGGACTGTGCAGTGCTTGACGAGCATGCCCAGTGGCTCGGCATGTGGGGGCCAGGGGGCCAGGTGTGGGCCAGTCCACCAGACTCAGTCGGGCACTCACGACATCCCTAGCAAACCCCCCAACATCTGGTCCAGGGGTGGTCCACCATGGAGAAATCCAGGCTGCTTGGGCCCCTGTGGATTTCCCTGGAAAGAAACCAAAATTGGCCTTCAAAAAGAGGGCTGTCCATGTAAAAGAAGATGCCTGTTCACTCTACACATGCCTGCTAGATACCTGTGACTCCATCTCCTGGGGTGCCCCTTTTGGAGGGGAAAGGGAGGGAGCGGGGGCAAGGCAAGTCTCAGCATTGCCGACCCGCTGCTGTTCTGCAAGGACGGAAACCTCAGTGCGCCTGGGAAACTCACCACCAGGCTTCCATTCCTGTGGAGGCGCCAGCTGGCCTTCCCACCTTCTCTGTACGACCAGTAGCAGAAAGCGGACACCGGCAGTGGAGGCTGGTGGCTCTGGTTTTGGTGGGGCTGTGAAGCCCTTCCGGGTTTCAGTCAGAACCAGCCGCATTTTATGTAGAACTAGGTGCTTTGTGGCTGCAAATGGTGTAAAATATGCCAATGACATGTTTTCTGGGGAGCAGTACATATCCTCTTTGGGGGCAATGCCACCCTAGTCACACATTTGCTTGCTCACTGTCATATTGTTGCCATCACATAGGTCAGGAGCACCAATTTTCTGTCTCCGGTCAAAAGCTATGAAGAAGGCCTCCATAACTCTGCTTTCCCAATGGCTCTGTGTTCCTTCCAAAGGGGCAAGCTTGGTTCCCTTGACAGTGTGTTCGCCATCTGGAGTTCATGGCTGTAACTTAGTGTCAGAGAAGTTAATTGTTTTCAAATGAATGCTCAGTTGAGGAGCATAAGAGGGCAAACAATCTCTATGCAGACATTTCAACCACAAGCTGACCTGATTACATGCCTCTTATGCAGCAGCCTTTTGCAATGAATTGGCCTGCAGTGGTTTCTTGGCTTCAGTAAAACCTGAAACCAGAAAAACTGGGGTAGTTTTTATTTACTGGTACCCAGACCAAAGTTGTAAATAACATGTCAGATTTATATAAGGCTGTCGTTTAGAAGGTACATGGCTGCCAAAGGTCCAGCATCAAGAAGAAGAAGAAGAAGAAGAAGAAGAAGAAGAAGAAGAAGAAGAAATGGAAGGCACAAAATTCCAAGTGATCTGCAGTTTCTGCCTTGGGAAGAAAGTTGTATTTACACAATGATTTTTGCTCTGTAGGAATCTATATGTGAAGAATCAGCACTTTCCATGGAAAAGGGGACAGTGCTCATGGAGAAATGCTAGTCAGAAGCCAAAGCATTAAAAAGGTGATGGAAAATTTTGCAGGGAAAGCTACCGCGGTGGGCTCTCATAGTGAATGTCACTTTTTTATTTCATGTGGGCGGATTTTGCAAACTCAAGTGCTTGGCCCAAATTTTGCACCCCATTTCAACAACAAAAGGCAAATGGCAATTTGTAGTCAAAAATAACCTGGGGATTATAGTAGCAGTAGTCCAACACATCTGGAGAGCACCGGGTTGGGGGAGGCTGGTCTAAGTAGTTAAAGAACCCACTATTACCAAGACTGTCACTCACAAGCTGGGTGGTTAAAGTTTTGCACATGGGTGGTTTGTTTTTAACCACCCTTTATTCTTTCAGTATAAGCGTACAGGAGGGTTTCTGATTTATGTTCATTGTGCATAAGGGACCAGAAAAGGAGTTATTCCAGTATAAACTATCTGGAGGAAAAAGGATGTGATTAGAAAGGTTGTGTTCTGACAAAACACAAGAGAAAATCAGTGGAAGTGCAAGATGTCCTGTCACCTGAGGTAAGAGAACAAGTGCAACCACTGCCCCCCACCACCACAACTGGCTCCATGCCTTGCTATGAGGGGTCTTTCCTCAGAGCAAGGCACTGTGGGTGAGCTGGCCATGGAGACTGCCTTTGCCATAGCAGGAAAATGGCTGACAGGGCCCTCCAGAGAGTCTGTCTGCTCAATGCCTTGCTCTGAGTTGTCCTCAGAGTGGCTGGTGGAGCTCTTTGGAGTACCCACCCTGGAACCACCGGGAGAGCAGTGGGCTCTCCCAGTGATGTGTATGTGACCTCCCACCGCCCCTCCTAATCCACACCCTGTGGCTCTCAAAGTGTCCATTCAAAGTGGGATCAGGTGTCATTGCTTCAACCTTATTCGCTATCTTCATCGCTATGATTCTACACTTTGTTGAAGGGAAACTTCCCACTGATGTAGAAATCATATTTCAAACAGATGGAAAACTTTTTAATTTCAGTAGGCTGAAAGCAAAAAGTAAGGTAATTACATCCTCTGTCATAGAACGTCAGTACGCTGATGATAACATAATCTGCGCACATTCAGAGGAAAATCTCCAAGCTATCCTAAACATCTTCACAGAAGCATATGAAAAGCTTGGCCTCTCGCTTAACATCAAAAAAACCAAAGTGCTTTACCAGCAAGCACAAACCATACCCAATCCCTCTGTAGTGCCATCAATCCAGCTGAATGGTATGATGCTGGAAAAGGTCAATCACTTTTCTTATCTTGGCAGCCATCTCTCCACAAAAGCCGACATCGATGCTGAAATTCAGCATCGCCTGAGCTCTGCGACTGTAGCATTCTCCCGAATGAAGCGTAGAGTGTTCGAGGATCTGAACATTCACAGGGAGACCAAAATGCTTGTTTACAAAGCCGTTGTACTGCCAACTTTACTGTATGCCTGTGAAACATGGACCATCTATAAACGCCACTCCCAACTTCTCGAAAAATTCCACCAACGCTGCCTCCAAAAAATTCTGCAAATTACTTGGGAAGACAGATGGACTAATGTGAGTGTACTGGAAGAAGCAAAGACCACCAGCGTTGAAACAATGATTCTCCAACATCAACTTCGCTGGATCGGCCATGTTGTTCGAATGCCTGATTATCATCTTCCAAAGCAGTTACTCTTTTCCCAACTTACGAGTGGAAAACGGAATATTGGTGGACAGCAAAAAAGATTTAAAGATGTTCTCAAAGCTAATCTAAAAAAATGTGACATAAGCATTGAGAACTGGGAAGCTCTAACTCATGAGCGTTCCACCTGGAGGTCAGCCTATATTAACGGCGCTATGGACTTTGAAGAAGCACAGGTACAGACAGAGCAAAAGGGAGAAACGAGCTCAGCGGAAGGGACATCAAGCAAACCTTCACCGTGACCGCCTTCCACCTGGAAACCTATGTCCTCGCTGTGGGAGGCTGTGTGGATCCAGAATCGGCCTTTACAGCCACCTGCAGACCCACTGCTAGAGATTAATGTGTTGATTGACCTATCTTCTATGGATCTGTCTAATCCTTCTAAAGAGTATCTATATCGACTCTATCTTTGGAAGACAATCTTACTCGGTCACAAGTGATCGCCATGATGGGGGGGCGGGATTGTCACCCTGCATCATGGGAGCATTAATTCTACAGAAAAAAAAAAAAAATTAATGCAGGATTTTAGTGAAACGTGCAGTCACTTCTTTACATAAACTGAACTTTCGATATTACACATCTAATGTGAGTCAATCAAGTGATGAAAAAGTTGAAAAATGAGTCAATCAACAAGTCACTTATAGACCCAAATTTGGAAGTTTTATATTGGCAATCCAACTTTTTGGTACTGACAGCTCAAACCTTGGCAAATCCAAAGGCATACTCTAACCCAAGTTAGGCCGTAATTCTGTATACAGTTGCCTGGGATTAAGTTCCATTGAGCTCAATGGGACTTACTTCTGAGTAGACATGCACTGGATTGCTCTGTTAGGCTGCAATCGTATACATACTTATCCGGAAATAAGACTCATGGATCTCAGTGGGGCTTACTTTTGAGTAGACATGTATAGGCTTGCAGTGTTAAGCACTTGAAAGTCCCATTGATTTCAGTGGAAGAGATTGTTCAACCTACCCCAAATTCAATGGTATGAATTTCAGTAATTTTCTGGATTACTATATCGTTAGAAAATGTGTTAGGGGTGTACCTATAGTATGTTTTTCAGTTAGTGTCTTATGACAGAAGAAGTGGAACTTGGGACGTTTCTTAAATTCAAAACAATTCAGACACCTTTTCACTGGTTTGCTTTTCAACACAAGATGCTGAAATACCTTAGAAGACAAATAATGTTTAAAAGACAGGATTTTTTTTTTTGCAACTATTAAAAAAATCCTTTTATACAATGCAGTTACCATAGAAACGTATAAGAACTCAAAAGTCTTTTAAGGACACACTGACTGGCATACAATAATTATACTGAGCTGTTATAGTGTTTTTATGTTCTCCAAGAATGTTTAGTTTTCTGCTTGGTATTGTTCAGGACAAAGCCTGCAGAATACTGTCCCTCAACATGTTTCCCCGCTCTAATCTATCTCACATTCACCCTCCCACATTTTTAACTTGTTTGAGAATCCAATAATTTAATTTAAACTCCAGCCTTCTACTAAACCCACAAAATGTGGGCATAATCCAGCAAAAGTTGAGCATTCTTAGGTCTCTTTGGTTTCAAGGGGAATGTTGAAACCAATGAGCTCCCAAGTATTATTTATTATTAATATAATTCCCCTCCCTCTACCACAATCAGGCTTAAGTCCCATGTAGAAGACAGACTGCCTGACTAGAGTAGTCCAACAAATTATATTCTTGTGCCCCTGTGGAAGTATTTCTACCAAAACATGTTGGGCAAGTGACATTTTCTGTTGAAGTTGCTCACATATTTTAGCACCATTTTGCCTCTCTCTCTCTCTCTCTCTCTCTCTTTGCTTTGCAATACGTTTACCTGACAGTAACCCCCACTGAATACGCTGGCATATATTTTGGAATAAACATTGCACTGTCAGGCTTTTTTTAAGGATACAAATGGAAATCCTGCTGCACGTGTCCTACTGCTTGTGCATGTTCCTATTGCATGTTCCAGTGACTAAAGAGATGTTACGTGTATTCAGAGATGAATACATGGCTATGTACTACCTCCAGTACCAGAGGCAGTGAAGCTATGTACACCAGTTGCTGGGGAACATGGGTGGGAGGGTGCTGTTGTACTCATGTCCTGCTTGTGGGCAACTGGTTGGCCTCTGTGTGAACAGAATGCTGGACTAGATAGACCCTTGGTCTGATCCAGCATGGCTCTTCTTATGTTCTTATGTCAACCCTGCCTTTTTGAAGGGAAGAAACTGCATTTCTACCACCCAAGATGACATAAATTTGCATACAATGTGTGTGTGTGTGTGTGTTAATTTAGATGAAAATGAGAATTAAAAAATAATTACTAGAATTTAAATTATACACAAGGCAAGCACAGTAATTTCCCATCCAAATCGCCCCAAAATAAATTCTTCAATTCAACTGCACCCCACCCTCAGATCAACTCAGATCAATCCCTCTTCAACTTATTTATCCCCAAATAATTTCCCATCTAGAGATTCCTCAAAATCAATGAATTTCACACAACTCCATAAATTGAAATCAAAATAAATAGGGTGTGTGAATGTTGGGATGGTAGTCTTACTTTTACTATGATAAAAGGTGGCCAAGGGTGATATTCTTTCTTCCAAAGGCATTTGAGAAGGCAGTAATTAAAGGTTTAGATTGGTCTTTAATTGCAGCTACAATGGCTCCCCCTTTGTGTAACTAGTTTCAAAGGTTTCTGTTTGTTTCCCTGGATTTGTAAAGGAGAGAAGCAAATCTGAGAAAACAAGTCTTTTCAGACTAGCATTTTAGTAAAAACCTTCCCTCCCGCACACACACACATTCTATAGATGTTTTATCAAGCATTTTAAAATGACAGTATAAAGGAGGATTGGCAGCTTTTTAGAAACAACAGTACTACCAGTATGGTAATAATTAATTAATGGTGATTATGATGTTTAATGTGTTATGGTAATAATAACAGTAACAGTGATCATTAAAAAAAAAAAAAAAGTCTACAGGGCACCTGGATGTGTGAACGTACAAGTTTGGGATTCTTAAACAGTTGGAAAGGGTAGAAAAGGAAGGGGAATGGGAGCTCTTTAGCAGAAGGCTGGAGACAGGGAGACAGTGTGTCACTTCACACACTGAAGTGAACTTCACCCACCCAGTGAGTCTGGAGTTTCCAGAAGCAAAAGTGGGAGGTTTATTTGCACATAGGGTGGCCAAAAAAGATGACAAAAGAGGATAGTGATTTGCATAAAATCCGTATATACTAATTGGTATGTATAGATGCAAATTTAGAAATAGTTATTACAATTTAAACTTCTCTTTTAACTTCTGTAAACCACCCAGAGAGCTTTGGCTAAGGGGCAGTATAGAAATGTTAATAATAACAATAACAACAACAACAACAATAATATTAATAATTTAAATAGAAATACAGTCCATCTCACCATAGTGTGGAAGACTGTGACCAGGTGACCTGTTTGCCTCCTTGCTCAGCCTGCTGTCCAGGTCCTGTTGACGGGTAACCTCAAGGCCCAGTTCTTCCTTCTGATGGTTCTTTATCTTTAAACTGGACTTGGACTGGACTGCCTTCAAAAAGTGGACTGTCCTGTGTAAAAGAAGACGCCTGGCCACCCTACGCATGCCTGCTAGATACCTGTGACTCCATCTCCTGGGGTGCCCCTTTTGGAGGGGAAACGGAGGGAGCGGGGGCAAGGCAAGTCTCAGCATTGCCGACCTGCTGCTGCTCTGCAAGGACGGAAACCTCAGTGCGCCTGGGAAACTCACCACCAGGCTTCCATTCCTGTGGAGGCGCCAGCTGGCCTTCCCACCTTCCCTGTATGACCAGTAGCAAAAAGCGGACACCGGCAGTGGAGGCTGGTGGCTCCGATTTCGGTGGGGCTGTGAACCCCTTCCGGGTTTTAGTCAGAACTAGCCAGAACTCTAAAGGAGCTATCTGAGGTGCTCAACCTACTTGGGAGCTAGGGTTCAGCACCTTGGATAGCTCATTTTGCATTCTGGCTGGTTCTGACTAAAACCCAGAATGGATTCATAGCCCCACCAAACTTGGGGCCACCAGCCTCCACTGCATTGGCGTTCAACCAGTTTGTCGTGCCTGGACGTCTGGTATGGCTGGGAGAAAGGTTTAGCTTTCTCTGGGATGGTGGTGTAAACAATGGGAGGCATTTCAAAATGTAAACCCACCCCTCCCCACTCACCCACACACAAAACGTTTGTTGAGGGGGCCAAGTGGCATGACGTTATTTTTCTGAATGTGTAGATCAGCCTCCCTCAACTGGTACCCTCCAGCTCCCATCAGCCCAACCCAACAGGGTCAATAGCTGGGGATGATGGGAGTTGCAGTCTAAAAGATTTGGGTGGGTACCAGGTAGGGGTGTACGAAATCCACTTACCGGTCCAGTCCGGGGCGTCAGGGGGGGGGAGGCAATCCGTCCCTCCCCACAGAATCCTCCCCGGCCGCAGCTGGACTTCTGTCCACTGCCAGGCTGCAGAAGCAAATGGCATCCGGCGTAGCAGATGCCATTTGCATCCCTGCTCTTTGCCGTGATAGGCTACGTAAATATTTATGCAGCCTAGCCTATCACGAAAAGAGCAGGGATGCAAATGGTGTCCACTATGTTGGATGCCATTTGCGTCCGCAGCCCGGCAGTGGCCGGCTGCGGACTGAAGATGACAGACCCAGACCCAGTCAGCGACAGGTGGGGTCCATCCTGACCAAAGTTTGCGGGGTGGCGGGGGGGTGTACTCCGTTCCATAACGGACTCCGGGGGGGCGGATTCTAAAGAATCCAGCCTCATTGGAGTCCGTGGCGGATTTCTCTGCCATCCCTGGTACCAGGTTGGGAAAGCTGTGAAGACTCAGAAGAATGCACTGTGAGCAAAGCCAGTATACTGTACTAGTCGTTAAAGTGTTGGACTAGGAACAGGGAAACCCAGACTGGGCCAGTTTCTCAGCCTGACATATCACATAGGGATGTTGCAGGCGCCCGACTGGGTTTGGGAATTCGTTGGGCAACCCCCACCCGCAACCTCCAAACTGCGCCCACCGAGATGCTGTCCTTGTTCGCCTCCTGCTCATGCCCACTCGCGCTCCCCTGTACTCACCGTGAATATGAATGTGCATATTCTAATATGTGCAGTTTGGAGCTGGGAAAGCTAAATAAGCGCAATATTAGTGGTATAATCCCTCTAATATTGCACTGATTTTGCTTTCCCAGCTCCGAACTGCGCATATTTGAATATTCACATTTTTTAACTTCCTGTTTTGCGCAGAAATCAAAGGTGCGAAAATGGCGGCGCTCACTGAATGGGTTCATGGTGAGCCCGGGGAACTCACCAAACTCATGGATGGCCCGAGCACAGGTTCGGGGGGGGGGGCGAGCAGGGGCGCTGCTTCGGCGAGTGCTCAGAGAAACCGAACTAGGGTGAGTTCTTACATCCCTAGCCTGACATAACCTCACAAGCTCAGTAACATAGTGTAAAATGTTGAAGTGCAGGACAGCCCCGTAAACTCGCCCCCATAGAAAATCCATAGTCATGCCACCAGGAAGGAGGCAGGGGGGAGCAGAGGGGGGGAGGGGGGAAGGAGACATAGGAAGCACCCCATTGGATCAGATATCAGACCAAAGGCCTATCTAATCCAGCATTCTGTTCCCACCAATTGCCCCAATGGGAAGGCCACGAGCAGGACATGAGCACAATATTAGCATCCTCCTTGTGTTTCCCAGCAACTGGTATACAAAGGCATACTGCCTCTGATACTATAATATATAGCCATCATAACTAGCAGCCACTGATGGCTATGTCCTGCGTGTGTGTGTGTGTGTGTGTGTGTGTGTGTGTGCGTGCGTGCATGTGTAACACTTGGATGTCCCTCTCTCTGTCCCATCAGCCAGGACAGCTAGACTGGTGGGGACGAGGCCTTCTCTGTGGTGGCCCCCACTCTGTGAAACTGCCTCCCTAGGGAACTCCACCATGCCCCCTCTTTAATGAGCTTCTGCCACATATTAAAAACATGGTTGTTCAGGCAGGCATTTGGGGTGGGTTAGGGTATTTTTAGAAATATGATGTTTTTACTGTAGAATTTTATTGTTTTAAACTGTTCTGTTATACATTCTGTACATCGCCCAGAGTGGCTGGGTGACCAGCCAGATGGGCGATTAATAAATTTAATAAATAAATAAACACTGTTCTCTCCTACACCGCCAAGTTTCAGCTCAATCCTCTGACCTGTTTTTTGAGTAAAAGCTGTTGAACCTACTGCCCCGGCCCTGATTTCTTGTTCTAATGGTGGGATGTAATTCATCTAACTCACCTTTAACATAGGGCCACAAGAAAAGCCTTGCTGGAGCAAACCAGGGGCCCATCTCATCCAGCATTCTGTTCCCACAGTGGCCAACCCTGTGGGAAGCCCGCAAGCAGCACCCTTCTGCTTAGGTTCCCCAGCAACTGGCATTGGAAGACATACTGCCTCTGAAACTGGAGATGAAATTCAGCCATCATAACTAGGAGCAGTTGACAGCTATGTCCTGCTTTCACATCTATCTCTTCATCTCTAGCTCCAACTCCATCTCTTTATCTACCTATCTATATCCTGTTTTTCATAGCATCATAGAGTTGTAAGGGGTCATTTAGGCCATCTAGTCCAACCCCTTGCTCATTGCAGGAATCCAGAAAGCATTCACTCTGTTTGAATACCTCCAGCAATGGAGAGCCCACCACCTCCCTAGGCAGTTGGCTCCATTGTCTGACTGCTCTGACGCTTAGGAGGTTTTTCTGATGTTCAACCAAAATCTATCTTTCCGTAACTTAAGCCCATCACGTTGTGTCCTGCAGTCTTGGATGACAGAACAGGTGGTGCCCCCCTTCTGTGAGGCAACCCTTTAGTTACTTAAAGAGTGGTATCATATCCCCTCTTAGACTTCTCTTCTCAAGGCTAAATATACCACATTCCTTCAATCTTTCCTCATAAGACTTACTTTCAGTCCCTTGGACATCTTTATTGCCCTTCTCTGAACGTTTTCTGGTTTATTTGAACCCTTCTTAAATTGTGGTGTCCAGAATCGGACACATTATTCGAGGTGAGGTCTGACTAGTGCAGAATAGAGTGGAACTGTGACTTCCCATGATTTATACATTAGGTTGATGCAACCTAAAATTGCATTTGCCTTTTTTGCAGCCATATCACACTGCTGGCTCATAGTCAGTTTGTGATTGACTACAACTCCAAGATCTTTTTCACGTGTACTATTGCCAAGCCAGGTATCCCGCAACTTATATCTGTGGTTTTGATTTCTACTTCCTAAATGAAGAATTTTGTACTTGTCTCTATTAAATTTCATTCTGCCATTTTCAGTCCAGTTTTCTAACCTCTCAAGATCATTTTGAATTTTGTTTCTGCCTTCTAAGGTATTAGTTATCCCACCCAATTTTGTGTCACCTGTAAATCTGATAAGCATTCACCACCTCTTCCTCCAAGTTATTAATAAAATCGTTAAAAAGTACAGGGCCCTCAATACCTCCCTCCAGGTTAACGATGAACCATTGATGAGCGCTCTTTGAGTATGGTTCTGTGGATCCACCTAGTTGCAGTGCCATCCAACCCACACTTAACTAGCTTGATAATCAGAATATCATGGGGCACTTTGTCAAATGCCTTGCTGAAGTCAAGATATATTATGTCCACAGGATTTTCTATTATTTGTACTCAAGGGAGCTAGCACTCTGGTTAAAAAACTCCATCACAAAGCAGAGACATTCCACCCACTCCACCCCCCAGAATAAACCTTTTACAAGGTGTGTCAGGGCACATTATTCCATGCCTGTAAAAGCCCAAATAGGCCTGAGAGTTCCCTGCACAAACTCTGCCACCCTGTCTTGCTACCTTGAAACCTCTGCCGGAAGTAGGTCCACTCTGCCGGTCCACCAGAACGGGTAGTCCTTGCGGGCCATTTCCTTTCAGGGTGGAATCTGAAGAAAACCCTGACAAAGGTGTTAGAAAAAGGAGACTCCATAACCATTGGCGTCTCAAGTTACGTAAGAGCCCGAGTGGCGGGAAAATATAGGCGGAGCAAAAAGGGAATCATACTGACGCACTCATGACTAACGGCTTGGTAAGCTGATAGTGACTGTTTATTGGATATTAACTTAGTGAGCCGATGTACTAACTGTTTCATTGGTTACTGGTGAGAACAATAGAAGCGATATGATATAAAAGGCTTTTGCACACGTGTCTCGGGGTCCAGACTGCTCTGCACCCGTTTTGCAAAACGTTCAATAAAATAGTGTTGGATCCACTGCTGCCTGCCTGGCATTCTTTTCTTCTAAACCGAAAGCAAGGACTTTTTATCTAACAATTTGGTGCCGTGACTCGGATCCTGCTTCAGGGCGCGTCCCCTTCGCGCTGAGCCGAGGGGCCGCGGAGGAGAAGTGGCCACAGGCGGTTGTTTTATACTGCCTTCTCCTCACGACGGTGGCGGCAGAAGCGCCTGGGGACCAACGCCAGAGGAAGAGGGAGACGTGATCACTCCTTTTAGGCACCGGCAGTGGATCAATAAAGCAGCTGGACGCAGCTGCGGGCGGGACAGAAGAGGCTGTTGGGGTAAGTGAAACAGCTTACATCAGGGGATAAACGCGGGACGGTGGTGTGTTTGTGATTGTGTGAGACGCCTACGGGCGAAGCGAGTGAGGAGCCCCGATCTGCATTTCCTTACCCCGGAGACGGGCTAGGTCAGAGGAGGGCGAAGCGCAAGAATTGCTGACTGAAATTCCCACCGTCATGGGCGGGTCCCAATCTAAGTCTGCGAAGAAGTCCCATACGCCCTTGGAGTGTTGTTTGCGCAATTGGTCACATTTTAAGCAGGATTATGGAACTAAGATGACAAAGGATCGTCTTGTCTTTTTTTGCACCCGGGAATGGCCAATATTAGAACCCAAATGGCCACCCGAGGGGTCTTTTGACCCAACCTTGGTATCTGATGTGCGAACAATAGTAGCACAGAGGGGAAGTTGGGACCAGTTCCCTTATATTGATTCGTGGGCAACTTGTGTGCCCCTTGGCGGCAGGCCTGCTCCGTGGGTTGTTAAATGCATGTCCCTTGCCCTTCCCATGGTGGTCAAAAGGAAACCACCAAAAGAAGGACCACCCAGGGTCGTGGCCACGGCACCGGAGGACCTACTGCTTCCTCCTCCCTACGGGACAGCCGTCGCAGGGCGCTCGTTGCAACCACCACCCTCTCCTGAGGGGCCCGCCCAGCGGTTAGATGCCCCCGAGAAGGACCCCTCTCATGAAATAGTACCGGAGGACCCCACCCCTCTAGTTGAACGCCAGGACACTCTCCAAGATCGTCTATATTCCCTAGAGGAAAAATTGGAGGTCCTACAGAGAGAGGCAAAAGGGGGACCTAACTACAACCTGCGAAAGGACCCCCAACCACCGGTGAAGTTCACCTTCCCCATCAGAGAAGTCCCCGACCCTACCGCCCAACATCCTCAAGGGACGATGTTTGTTTATGTCCCATTCACAACATCTGATTTGTATAATTGGAAACAATTTAACCCCTCCTTTGAAGAGGATCCCGGGCCACTCCTGTCTCTGATGGAGAATGTGAGGCTTACTCACAACCCCACATGGGACGATACACAAATGCTACTGAACACCTGTTTTCTCAGCCAAAAGCCAACCATCCTTGCAGGGGCACGAGCCAAGTATAGGGAGGAAAATCCCCAAGCAACTGAGGAGGAGACGGTGGAGGTTCTGCCCACAGGGCGACCCAATTGGGGGGTGGCCACAGCGGCACATAGACGCTTACATGCTGACTATTTTCGACTCATTTTAGCAGGCATGAAGCAAGCCGCGAGAAGGGCCCCCAATTTGCAAAAAGTCCTGACTCTAAAGCAAGACAAAAACGAACCTCCTGCTGTGTTCCTCCAAAGGCTGAGGGAAGCCTTCGCTAAATATACTGACATTGACTTGAATGATCCAAATAATTTAAGGATCCTCACGACTCAGTTCATGGGAAATAGCTGCCAGGACATCAGAAAGAAGTTGCAAAAAGTTGAAGGAGGGTTGGCAGCTGATTTAGGAGTTTTAGTTGAAGTAGCTCAAAAGGTTTATGAGAGGCGAGAAGAAGAAGAAGGAAAAGAAAAAGACAAGAGGCAGGCCAAGCTCCTTGCTGCGGTTCTTAAACCTGACAAGGAGGGAGCTAGGAAGGGGAGGAAAGGGGGAAGGAAAGGATCTCCCCTGGGGAAAGATCAATGTGCCTTTTGTAAGAAAATGGGGCACTGGAAGCGTGACTGTGAGGCTTTGAAGCAGAAAGAGAGAGGGGAAAATACGGGAGAAGCGCAGAGAGTTCTGTATGAACAGGAAAGAGATTAGGACAGACCGGGGCCCGGCCCCCTCTTAGCCGTCTCTGAGGCAAGACGGGACCCCATGGTCAAAATAAAGGTTGGGGGCCACTCCTACAAAGCCCTTGTGGACACAGGGGCCGCCCTGTCCGTCCTCCCCCTCAGTGAGCCCCCAACGGGAGGTGGGGGGTTCACCACCATAATGGGGGTCGAGGGAAGGGCAACTCAAGTGCCCCTCTCTCGTCCCCTGTTCAGCAAGGTTGGGAAAACACACCTAGAACATGCATTTGTCTGTACCCCCTCCTGTCCGGTGGCATTGCTAGGGAGGGACTTATTGACTAAACTCCAAATTGAGATTGCTTTTACTCCTGACGGAAGGATGGAGATACGGCTCCCTAAACAGCAGAGTAGTAACTACCAAATGGCCCTTTTGAAGGTTGCAGAAGAATCCACCCCAGAGGCCACCGAGGACTGGAGCTTAATAGAAAACAGAGTCAACCCTCTAGCTTGGGCCGGGATTGGAGGGGCCTCTCGTGCCAAGTCGGCAGCACCATACAAAATTCCCCTCAAGGAGGGAGCAAGGCCTGTTCATGTGAAACAGTATCCCCTTTCCCGCCAAGGAAAGGAGGGCCTACAACCAGTAATAACAAAGCTCCGAGAAGAAGGCCGGCTCATTGAGATAATGTCCCCCTATAACACGCCCATCATCGCTGTGCCAAAAAGGGGAGGGGGGGGCAAGGGCTACCGCTTAGTGCAAGACCTCCGGCTCATTAATCAGCAGATCGAGGCCCCCCATCCTGTGGTCCCCAACCCACACACCCTCCTTGTAGGAATTCCGGAAGAGCACGCCTGGTTCACTGTCATAGACCTAAAAGATGCCTTTTTCAGCATCCCCCTCCACCCTGATTCAAGGCCTTTGTTCGCCTTTGAATGGGAAAGCCCAGGGGGGGGTGTCAAAAGTTCAATTAGCATGGACAGTCATCCCTCAGGGGCTGAATCTCTCACCGGTGGTCTTTGGCCAGCAGCTCCAAAAGGATCTCGAACCCTGGGTCCAGCAGCACTCAGAGGTGCATCTCCTCCAGTACTGTGACGACCTCCTGATTTCAGCCAAGGCCAAGAATGCGTGCCTGAGTGGGACGGTTTCCCTCCTCAACTATCTAGCGGGGGGGGGGGTATAAAGTGTCAAAAGAAAAAGTACAGTTGGCCCAACCAACTGTAAAATTCCTAGGCTACCACATAACTAAGGGGACTCGGAGCCTAGGGCAAGAAAGAGTTGAAGTCATCCATGACACTCCTGTCCCTAAGTCCCCCCGCGAATTGAGGGCCTACCTGGGGCTGACCGGATTCTGCCGACTATGGATAGCAAACTATGGGGAGACAGCGCGGCCGCTGTATGAGGCGCTGCAGAAAGATAGACTGGATAAATGGAAATGGACTAAGGAAATGAATAAGTCTTTTCTCAGTCTTAAAGCTGCTCTTGTGTCACCACCTGCTCTAGCCATACCAAATCCCAGCCGGCCATTTAGACTTCATGTGCATGAAAATAAGGGCATAGCTTCGGGAGTGCTTTGCCAGCGAAAAGGGCCCTCTTGGAGACCAGTGGGATATTACTCCAAGGTCCTAGATGTCGTAGCGCGAGGATGGCCAAGTTGCCTGAGGGCAGTAGCGGCAACGGCTCTGGTTTGTGCTGAAGCGGAGAAAATGACAATGGGAGGACCCATTGAAGTTTGGGTGCCGCATGGAGTGCCACAAATTTTGGGATCAGGAGGAGGAAGCAAATTTCTCAACCCAGCCCGGCATTCCCGATATGAAATAGGTTTACTAACAAACGAAAACCTCACTTTTAAGGCTTGCTCCAGCTTTAATATCGCCACACTGCTGCCAACATTACTGGGCACAAACGGATCAGGACTCCCAGATCATGACTGCCTTGAAGTATTAGACCTGGACACCAAAGGCCGACCGGACCTTGAGGATGAACCAATAGAGGGAGCCAGAGATCTGTTTGTAGATGGATCTAGCTATATGCTGGATGGAAGGCGCTACACAGGCGCGGCTGTCGTTACTCTAGAGGAGAGTGTGTGTGAGGAAAGGCTGCCTCCTCATTTCTCCGCCCAATCCGCTGAACTGGTAGCCCTGACAAGAGCCCTGAAAGCCAGCAAGGGAAAGCGAGTAAATATTTATACCGATAGCAAAAATGCCTTCGCCATTGTGCATGCTCATGGGCAACTGTGGAAAGAGAGGGGATTCCTTACAGCAAACGGATCTCCAGTGGCTAATGGCGGCCTAATAGTGGATCTTCTGGATGCCCTCCAGCTACCCTCACAAGTAGCTGTTGTCCACGTCCGAGCCCATGGGAAAGAAAAAGAGGAAAAATGGAGACAGGGAAACCAGAAGGCAGATGAGGCCGCAAAAAGAGCAGCCAGAGAGGGAATCCAAGGAACATTCCTCATTCTACCCAAAAGAAAAAAGCGCCCCACATACTCCCCTGCTGAGTTACGAATGGCACAAGAACACGGAATAAGTCCCTGTGATGACGGATGGATCCAGATGACAGATGGAAGACTGCTTCTTCCACAGACCCTGCTGAGGGTTGTTCTAGAGCAAGTTCACCATTCTCTTGGACACCCTGGAGCATCAGCCATGATCGACTATTGCAAGAGGCTGTTTGTCTCCCCTGGCTTAACTGTATGCGCCCACCGACTAGCCGCAACCTGTGAAGTTTGCCAGAAAACCAACCCTCCCAGGGCACCCCCTCCTCCAAAAGGAGGGCGACCATGGGCCTACTATCCTTTCCAGAGGGCGCAGATTGATTTTGCTGAGATGCCACCATGTAGGGGTTACAGGTATTTGCTTGTAATAGTATGTCAAATGACAGGGTGGGTAGAGGCGTTTCCATGTAGGAACTGCCAAGCTAAAACTGTTGTTGCTAAATTGTTACAGGAGGTGGTGCCCCGGTTCTCCCTGCCCGAAGTTATAGAGTCCGATCAGGGCTCACATTTCACCTCAGTTATTGCACGGGGGCTGGCACAAGCTCTGGGAATAGAGTGGCATTTACATTGCCCCTGGAGGCCCCAGGCAAGTGGACAGGTTGAAAGAATCAATCGGAGCCTCAAGGAGACTTTAACCAAACTCCAACGAGGGGTGAAGCTCACTTGGGTTGAGGCTCTGCCAATAGCTTTAACGAAGCTTCGAAGGATGCCAAGAAAGGACATAAAATTGTCCCCCTTTGAACTGATGTTTGGGTTCCCGCCTCGGGTACACTGCGGAAGGAGGGAGGAAGTCAAGTGGGAGGTAGGTGATCAGATGCTAAGGGATCAGTTGACTTCTCTACAGTCTGTTCTTTCACAGCTACGAGCTTATTCCGTTCCGTTTCAGAGACTGCCGTTAGATGCACCTATCCATCTCTTCCAGACGGGAGACGAGGTGTTGCTGAAAAAGTGGAATAAAGAAGCTTTAAAGGAAGGGTGGGAGGGGCCTTATTTGGTGGGACCAACCAGCCACTCGTGTGTAAAGCTTGTGGGTTCTAGTAAATGGACACATTGCAGCCGGATAAAGCCATTTAAGCGACCCTCGCTTCCTTCTGTCACTTGGAAAGAACAGGAGGACACAGGCAACGGTCCTTTGCTCCCTGACACCCCTCTGGAAGCTGCCAAGGACACAGGCGAAGAAGCCATCCAGGAGCCACAATCGCCTGTAATATACAAGTCACAACATCTGGGAAAAGCTCGGGTTCGAATTACAAAAAACTTGTAATATGAAGCAAGTATTGTGGGTGGTGTTGGTAATGTTGGTTAAAGAAATATTAACGTGGATGGTGATACCTCAAGGACTTGGGCTTGACAGCTTTAAGATAAAACCCCGAAATGTCACACCAACACCCCTCAGACCACTTCTGGTACAGATCCCTGAGAAAGAGAGGCGTCCCTGGAGAACCAGGTTAGGGATCCCAATAACAGAGGAAACTGATAATGTGTGGTTAGAGTGGATAAAGTATACAGCCAAGTCTTTAAATAAGTCTGACTGTTTTGTTTGTGCCACAGGGAGATCTGTGGCAAAGGTGCTGCCCTTTCCACTGGGATGGGACACTCCTTCCCTCCTCACCTGCGTGATCCGTTTGTTCCAACACCCTGATGCATGGGGAGAGGAGGAATGCCAAACCCTCAATAAATTATACCCCCCACTCAAATCAAAGGATCGTGTCAGACCTTCCACAGTCTTCCTGCAAAGAAGAAACCATACCGGATGCATACACCGAAACCTTGCAGACACAGAGGGGCGTATAGGGAACCTGACGAGTAAAGTAAGATGTGTTAATTCTACCCGCTTTAGGAATAATTCCCTTTCAATCCCACGAGTTGATCTCTGGTGGTATTGTGGTGGCCTAGAGTTGTATGAGGTATTGCCCTCCAATTGGTCCGGAGCTTGTGGGTTAGTTCAGTTGGCAGTCCCCTTTTCAATTGCATACCATCCAGCAGAGAAGACTGGCCAACCCCGGCAGAAACGATCAGTAACCCCTTTTGATGATCAAATATATATTGACTCCATAGGAGTACCAAGGGGAGTGCCAGATGAGTTCAAAGGAAGAAATCAAATTTCTGCAGGATTTGAATCTACCCTGTTTTGGTGGGTGACCATTAACAAAAATGTAGATTGGATCAATTACGTTTATTATAATCAGCAGAGGTTTATAAACTATACTCGAGATGCTGTAAAAGGATTGGCTGAGCAGCTAGATGCCACCAGCCAAATGGCTTGGGAAAATCGGCGTGTTCTTGATATGATGTTAGCAGAAAAAGGAGGGGTTTGTGTCATGCTAGGTGGACGGTGTTGCACCTTCATCCCTAACAACACTGCCCCAGATGGCACGGTAACAAGGGCTTTGCAGGGTCTCACCACCTTGTCTGAAGAATTAGCCGAGAATTCAGGGATTAACAACCCCGTGACTGACTGGTTGGAGAGATGGTTTGGAAAATGGAAACACCTAGCAGCCTCAATCCTTATTTCGCTTGTAGTGATGATAGGAGTTTTAGTGTTATTTGGTTGTTGCATTATCCCCTGCGCTAGAGGCTTATCCCAGCGGTTAATTGAAACCGCTCTGTCAAAACAGATGCTCTTGCTTTATTGTGCTGATAAAGAAACTCCGTTTTAAATGCTTTAAGACGTGAATAAAGACTTAAAGGAGGGAATTGTTAGAAAAAGGAGACTCCATAACCATTGGCGTCTCAAGTTACGTAAGAGCCCGAGTGGCGGGAAAATATAGGCGGAGCAAAAAGGGAATCATACTGACGCACTCATGACTAACGGCTTGGTAAGCTGATAGTGACTGTTTATTGGATATTAACTTAGTGAGCCGATGTACTAACTGTTTCATTGGTTACTGGTGAGAACAATAGAAGCGATATGATATAAAAGGCTTTTGCACACGTGTCTCGGGGTCCAGACTGCTCTGCACCCGTTTTGCAAAACGTTCAGTAAAATAGTGTTGGATCCACTGCTGCCTGCCTGGCATTCTTTTCTTCTAAACCGAAAGCAAGGACTTTTTATCTAACAAAGGCGAAAGTGTGAGACAGGAGAAAAGGGCAGGTTGTTTGATGCAGAAGCTGTTGAGAAATGGCTAAGGTACAGCAGTTGAATGAACTTCCCTTCTGGTGCAAACATCTACTGTTTGTGATTGCCTTTCCTGTACATATCTTCTGTTTTTGTTTTGTATTAGAGCAGGTTTCTTGGCTTGTCCCTTTCAAAGCATTAAAAAAGGAGGAAATTGCAAGGGCCTTGCCCTTCAAACTTAACAGAACATTTGCAAATTTGCTCTTTTTGTATATTCTAAATATTTAGGGGCACAATCCTTTGCATGCCGCCTCACTTCGAGCTGCTTCGGGGGCCCTCTGCCTCACCTCGGAAGCAGCCTGAAGTGGCCCGAAGCACCCCACTTTAACTTGCTCAGGCTTCGGGCCAAAGTGGTGCACAGCCCTACTAAATTTGACCATTTTAGCACTCCATAGCCACTATGGAGTGCTAAAAGGGTCAAATGTAGCTTGCAAACAAGCTAAATTTAACCCTTTTAATGCTCTGGAGTGGTTTGCCGCTGAATTTCGGTGGCAAACTGGTGACTGTTTTTCCTGGGGTACTCTGCGAACCTCCCACAGTTGCCCACTTCCTGATCTGTACATATCAATGAGCCACATGCAAATTTTATGCACATCTGTGCCTTCTTTGCCTTCTTTTGGGGTAAAGCCCAGTGTAAGTGGCCACTCTATAGTAGTAACCCACTTTTTTTTGTCTCTGCCTCTCCACTCCCAACTGACTGGAAACATAAAACTGGCCTGAGAAGACACAGCAAAATGCTTTTCCTTCAACAGCACTGAGCTTACAAAGGGGTTTCCCTCCCTGACCTGAGAAAAGCTGCTTCTTCCTTAGCTGTACTGCCTAATCCTTCTTCTCCACTCCCCACTCCTTCGTGACTTTTCTCCTCCATTATAGCAGGCCCACCTAAGCCATTCCCCCTCCCATTTTCAGCATGTTGCCTATGTGACAGGAGTATAGGCAGAACATCTCATACTTACTGAACCCTTTAGAAATTTCATTTCCTGGCGTTTTTCATACTTAAAACACCAGGTGGCAGCATGAATGTCATTTCAGATCTTAGGCTTTTGCTCCAGATATCTGAGATGCACCCAACACAAGTTTGCATCTTCGTCCATCATTCTTACTGTATCACATAATACCCACCACACAGTTTTCCTCATGGTAGTCACACATCCCTGCTTGAAACATTATCACAGATGTACACACTTCTTTGAGTTCATGATCATGTTCACATATATCTAGCATTGTATGTACTCTGAGATAGGGATGGGGGAGAAACTAGTTTGCTTCACCTTTTAATGCAAAGTTAACTAATTTTGCACTTTCGAACCAATAGGCGAACTGGAACTCAGTCATCCATCAACATTCGCACTTCTTCAAATGTTGCAATGGAGTTCTCTAAATTAAAAAACGGGGTATGTTGAGGGAAAGTGCACCTCACAATGCATATGTTAGTGAAAATAATGTTCCAAAATGCGTTCTGTTAGGAAAAACTGCTTGCAAAAAATGTGTGTATTAGGCAAAATTGCGTACAAAAATGCATGTATTCGGATAAATGCACACAAAAATGTATATGGATTTTCATGCAATCTCAGAGTTCAGGACGAACAAAATGTAAGACCGGAAAAACAAGAAATGGGGAGCAAGCAAAATTGAGAGATTCATCCATCTCTGTGGAGCCACTGGTGTAAGCTTCACATAGTTAGGGTCTACCCTGTCTCCACCAAATGTACCCACTCTCTTATACCTGTTCAGGGCCAGCCCTACCATTAGGCAAAGTGAGCCAGTTGCCTCAGGTGGCAAATGATGGGAGGCAGCAGCAAAGTGATGGAGAATTCTTTGCCACATGGCTTTCCCTACACCCCCTAAGCTTGCCTGCTGCCTCCAGATGTGGCAAAGGATGCTGTCCCACCATTGGTGTTGAAGAAAGATGTTCAGTCTTGAAGAAAGGGCTTCATACATGGAATTGGATGGGATGCCATTTTGTTCTTTGCCTCAAGCAGCAAAATGTATTGGGTCCCCCCTGTACCTGTTCACCCACAACTCACTGCTTCCAAATTTTAAGGCAGCATCAACATTCTGAAAACGTTACACCTGTGCTGAACTTCAGATTCAGTTAACCAAAATCCTGTACCTGTTCCAAGAGAATTCAAATTCCAAGCTTCAAATTCAAATTCTGAGGTTGAAATACATTTTGCCATTCAACCAATTTGGTTATATTAATTTTTCACAGCTAGCCATTTCACTCCCATGATGTCTGGACAAAGTTTTGAAAGAAAAGGACAGGAAATTTCAAACTCTAAATATACATTTTGAATTTAAAATCCCAATTTTGTCTAATTTTGACAGTGCAATCCTATACATATCTACACAGAAGTAAGTCCCATTGAGTTCAATGGAACTTACTCCCAGCCGGTAACTGTGTGCATATAGGCTTGCAGCCTTCAGAAGCTTGAATCAGAAGAGTCAGAGTTTGGCACCATTACCTAGCCCCATACAGATGCAAAGCTATAAAGCAGGATTGGAATAACCAAAATACTATGTATGCTATACAGCAGGGAGCCAGACAGAAATGACACTTTTCATCCTGTCTCCTTTTCTGTATTCATACTCAGGTTCACTTAACCTGAACTGGCAAGCCCATAACACATTTTTACTACTCTTTTATGTATACTATAAGGTCAATTAAAGTGTGGATAATTTTCTTTTTCTTTTTTAAAACTCCAGGCTAATAGGATGCATATTAAACTTCATAAATCTTTTATGGCCGTAATTCTGTAATGGAGAATAATTTAATGTGTGTGTTTTTTAATGTTCTTATGTACTTTGGCCAGTTGCCATAAATAATAAACTATGAAATGACTACTGCTTATGAATATAGTGGTGTGCTAATCCACTTAAAGGCCAGGGAAGCAGGAGAAGGAGTATTGTGATAAATTACTCTCTAGTAAAGGGACTGAAAATATTTGAGAACATGTTTTATATAAATTACTTTTCCTCTTAGAAATTTTGATCACCCTGTCATTATTTATTACAATCAGTCTCATCCTCAAGGTGGTATGCAAAGTTCTTTCCTTCCCCAGTTTTTATCCTCACAACAACCCTGTAGGGTAGGTTAGATGGAGATCTGGTGACTGATGCAAGGGTACGCAATGAGCTTCATTGCTGGGCAGGACTCTGAGCCCGTGTTGACCATGTTGACTTGAGCCATTACACCATTTTGGCTATCTCGTGGATGCACAAAGAGAATGGTTATTATGAAAGTGTGACGGACGAATTCTGCCCTCCCCTATACATATTGATTGGCCGAATGTGAATTCTACTCTATGTTACTGTGAATATCAAAATAGGGATGGTAGTTAATCCACTGAGGGCCAGCTCAAACATTATTATTATTATTATTATTATTATTATTATTATTATTATTATTATTATTATTTAGGGAGCAATCCTATGGCCCCTAGACATTGGCTGAGGAGCCATATGATACTAAGGATTCTCCCCTCCAAGGCTGGAGACAACACTCTGACCTTGGAAGGGGGGAGACAGAGATCCACCCCCTTCCCTCACCCCCTCACACCCAGTGAAGAAAGAACTGCATCAGCTGCCCTCCGAGGTCAGAAAAGTGACCATGGAGAGAGGGAACAGGGGACTGTTGGTGGGCAGAGCTATCCTGAGCCTCTTCCAGCCTCCTTCCCTCCCCCTCTGAAGTGTTTTCACTAGAAGGGCAAAAAACCCTGTCTCCTGAACTATGCAAGGTGAGAGGATGGGGAGGTGAAGATCAGAATCACATTGGATGATTGGAAGCCTCCGACTTCAGAGGCTTCTGATAATCAAAGGCACATCGCTACTATTGCACCCTTCGTCACCTTTCTCTTTCTCCCTGTCTCATAATACTAGAACCCAGTGGGGTCATCCCGTGAAGATGATTGGTGTGAGATTCAGGACAGATAAAAGGAAGGGCTGCTTCACACAGAGCATAGTTAAACTATGGAATTCGCTACCACAGGATATAGTGATGGCCACCAATTTGGATGGCTTTAGAAGGGGGTTGGACAAATTCCTGGAGGAGAAGGCTATCAGTGGCTACTATGATTATGTGCTCCCTCCAGTACCATTGGCAGTGAGTCTATGGACACCAGTTGCTGGGGAACATGGGCAGGAGGGTGCCATTGCGCTCATGTCCTGCTTGTGGGTTTCCCATGGGCAGCGGGTTGGCCAGTGTGTGTGAACAGAATGCTGACTAGATGGACCCTTGATCTGATCCAGCATGGCTCTTAAGTTCTTAAGGTAACAACATGCAACAAAACTATTAAAACATACGAAATCTAAAATAGTTAAAAATGATTTCCATTGAAAATACCAACACAGAATAAAACACCTAAAACATCATTAGAGACCACATCCAAAGCAAGTGATGCCTAAAAACTGATGCCTAAAAGGCCCATCATATGCCCTCAAAAGCTTGGGAGTAGATGTATGTCTTGACCTGGCACTGAAAAGATGACAATGCTGGCACTAGGCTATATTAGGCAGAGTGAGGCGGCTGCCTCAGGCAGCTGTTTTGGAGGATCATGAAACGGCAGCACACTCGTGCTACTTAATGTATCAGTGTTACATTTTTACTGCAAAGATTTTCTACCTCTGGTGCCTAACAAACTTGTCTAGCCTTAGGGCGCAATCCAATGCATGTTTAAACAGAAAAATGTCCTACAGTTCCCAGCATTCCCCAGCCAGTATGGCTGGCTGAGGAATGCTGGGAGTTGTATGACTTTTTATGACTAAACAAGCTTAGGATGGTGCCCTTAGTTACACTATGCCCCTTGGAGTTGTTGTTTCTGGGGGGTGCCATTTGCTGCTCCCCCTCAGGGAGCAAAATGACTTGGGCCAGCCCTTTTAATTGCTCTGGAGCACACCACATCTCATGTGCTGATGATGTAGATAACAGCAGGGTTGTAATTTGAAATGCTTTGTTTTAAAATACATTTTACCAAACGTCATGAGACGACGACAATGATGACGATGATTTACTTATATTTACAGCCCTCTTTTCCTCTGAGGAGCTCAACATACTGTAGTCTCTATCCCGCCGCCCCCACACACATACACATACACACATTTATCCTCATAGCAACCCTGCAAGGTAGGTTAGACTGAGAGGTAGTAACTGACTAGCAGTGATCAGTGGCAACACTGCAGCTGCTGACATGACAGTGAGCCCTGAAATAGAGATGGACGAATCTGTCAGTTTCGGTTCTCTCAGTTCCTCATTTTTCCAATCTTAAGTTCCGTTTTTCTTGAACTTTAAGAAATTCTCCAATATTAAGTTCAATTTGTCTCAAAAGTTGAGCTTTTTTTTTAAGTTCACATGAAAATTCATAAACATTTTTTGTGCACATTTCTCCTAGGGATGTCGGAGAATTTTTCCCCAAATCTCCAGGAGGCCGAATGCGTTGGCCCCGGAAATTGGTGGAGAAACGGTCCGCCACCCCCCTGCCCCCCCCCGGGATGGGACTTACCTTGTGCGAATGTCCCTGGCGGCGGTGGCTCCCGGCAGCGGTGCAGCGGCAGTGCGGCAGCGGCCGGTCTTCCGACCAGCTGCCGCCGCCGCCATTTCCAAGTAAAACAACAACAACAACAAACGTGATAGGCTATGTAAAGATTTACATAGCCTATCATGGCTAGATTTTCAAAAAACACCGTGATAGGCTACGTAAATGTTTACGTAGCCTATCATGGCTGACTTTGGGGGGGGGGAAAGCGCGTACGCAAATGGCGGCGCCCATGGGCACCGCCATTTGCATTCCTTATTTGGGCACGTGTAGTCTACGTAAACATTTATGTAGACTACAGCAAAAATAAGGGCAACGCTATTTGCGTCCCAGCAGGAGAAGAGGTTTCGCGGCCGGAAGGACAGGGCGCCTCCTGCCCGGCCAGAATTTCGGCTGGAGGGACGGGGTGCCTCCCCCCGGCCAGAATTTCGGCGGGGAGGGATGGGGCACCTCCCACCCCGCCCAGAATTTGGGGGGGAGGGACGGAGCGCCTCCCCCCCCACCGCGAAGCAAGCTGCGGGATCAGGTAAGGGACTTTCGTCCATCCCTAATTTCTCCTAATACATGCATGTTTGTATGTATTTTTGCCTGACATACACAGCTTTTGCAAGCAATTCTTCTAATATAGTATATTTTTGAATGTAATTTTCCCTAATTTACACATTTATGTTTATTATTGTTGTAGCTGTTGTTATTTGATTGAAGAACTCCACTATAAAAATTGGAGAAGTGTATATTTCCAAGGATAACTGAAGTTTGGTTAGCATAGTGGTTTGAAGGTGTGAAATAAGGTACGTTTGCATTAAAATGAGGACTTGACAAATTTCTTCCTATCCCTAGTGGAGAATGGTTGCCAGCTGAGAACAACAGCCTGGCATTGCTCCCCTTCTTCCATACAGACTACTGAGCTGTGGTCATGCAAACCTCCTTCCAGTGCCAAACCCAGGTCTTTGAAGGCCCTTGGGCCAGACACCCTCCATGGGCCCCCTCCCTCAGTGAGTAGGGATGTTAGAGAAATCCGACGCAGATTCAATGCGGCCTCTGGGATCTGGGGCGGATCGGCCCCAGTTACCTCCGCTCCAGGAGGATTCCGTGCGGAACGGCACTCAGCTGCTTGCTCAACCAGAGCGATTCCCCTCCGCACCAATTGCCATTTAAAAAAAAATGGCGAACGGCAGGATGTGCCCATAGACTTATACGCAGAATAGAGCCGTTAATCTTGCGTATAAGTCTATATGTCCATAGACTTATACACAAGATTCACGGCTGTATTTTGCGTATAAGTCTATGGGCACATCCTGCCAATCACCATTTTTTTTATTAAAAAAAAGGCACGGAGGTGAACGGGACATGTCCAGAAGGTAAGCGGCCCTCAGGCGGGGCGGCTCCACAGAATCCTCACGGAGCGGAGCCAGTCCGGAGGATTCTGGGGGGGAGGAATGGATCTCCCCCCCCCCGGGCAGATTCCTGACCTGAACAGATGGCGGGGAATCTGTACACCCCTATTAAGCGAGTCTGCCTTCTCGCCACCATGGTCACCAGCTGCTGTTGCTTCTCTTCCTCTTCCTCATCGTTGCTGCCACTTGCTTGCTTGCCAGGCAGAGAGCCAGTGAGCAAGGGGGCCATGGCATCTGCTGCTCCTCCTTCTCCCCACCTCCATTGTCTGGGCCAGAGCAAGAGGCAGATGAACAATCAAGTTGCAAGGGTGAAGAGGAGGAGCAAGTCCAGGGGGCTCTTATCAGTGGACCCACTGCTGAGATGTGGGCCCTTGGCAGGTGCCCAACCATGCCTACCCTTGATGCCGGCCCTGCCCCCACCATGCACTCTAGGCAGAAAAAGTATGAATATGAGGGTTTGGGATGCAGCGTACTGAAGTGTGTGTGGGAGGTCTTTGGTCTCTGGTCACTCAGGCCAGAAATAGTGTAATTCAGCCAGGCCTGGTAGCGTGGCTCTACATATGACACAGCCCTTGGGACTGTATGCATCACATGGGCCACCCAATGCCTGTTAGTAGGCGTTTCCTTTAAATAAAATAAAATGAAATGAAATAAAAAGAATGCTTAAATATGTTTAACACAACATTTAATTCCACAATGCATCAGGTTGTAGGGACTTTCTCTGGTAAATGACAGTAGGAGAGTGTGTAGTAGCCAGATTACTTGACATTACCAGAACACATAACTATTATCAACATTGGCTTGTTTTGGACATGTTTTGTCTATAACTACAGGAAAATGTATTGGGCTTGATAACTTAAGCTTGTTAGTGCCTTTCCCCTCGAAACTACATAAGCCCCGTCCAAAAAAACCCGTCACCCAAGATTAATGAATATTCTCTTTGTTTTTTGTTTTTAAACTTCCACATTCTGTCCTCAAGAGGAACCATTTCTGACACATAATTAATCCGCACTGCACTTCAAGGACGCAATTATTTGCTTACAATCTTGGAATGCTGGCAGTGAAGAGAGCATTATTGTCAAGCGAGTGACAGCCATGTGGGGGTGACTGAGGACTTAAGGACTCAGGTGAACCTCTTAAAATAGACTCAGTAAAATGTGTATCATATTATTTTTCTTACTAACCCACACCAAAGTTTCCACAGAACTGTTTTGTTTTCTCATTATTATTATGTTACAGAACTGTCTTTGTCTCCCTCACCTTAAATAAACCTGCCAACCTCCCACATCACAGTATATTTCCTTTCAAAATGCTCCCGCATCCTTACTCATAATTCATTCACCTGGGCCAGGGCAAAAAAAAAAAGAATATTGTAAGTTTCTTTCTAAAAACATTATCACGTTTATTACATTTTCCTCTTGCAAGGAACCCAAAGCAAGTTACATGGTCCTCATCTCCCCTGTATCCTCCCAACAGCCCTGTGAGGTAGGTTAGGCTGAGAGTCAGTGACTTGCTCAAAGTCACCCAGTGAGCTCCATGGCTGAGTGGGACTAGAATTTGGATCTCCCATGTTCCAGTCCGACACCCTAACTTGAATCTCCCGTGTTCCAGTCCGACACCCTAACTTGGATCTCCCGTGTTCCAGTCCGACACCCTAACTGCACTGGCTCTTACTTGTAAATGAATTAGAACAGAAATAGGCTCTTGGCCTAAATCCAACACAGAGTTAGGCATTCTTAGGCTCATGGACTGGATTCAGGCTCTCTTCCCACACACCTCAGAGAATATTATTTCCCCCTAATAGTTTGCTAAATTTAAGACTTTTTTTTTTTTTACTTTATGCAAATCCTTAAGGAGAGAGGCACCATCAGGTAGGTATTGCTAAATAGGAGGACAAAAGAGGATACACATTTGCTTTGGGTTCTTGAACTTTAAACAGTACTTAGACGGCTCAGCCCTTCAAATAGAGCAGCAGGAATGCATAACCTTTTCGGCCCTGAGGGCCACATGCAATGCTGGGTCGGGAGTTAGAGGCACATGCACGCATCCAGACATGCACATGTGCACACACACGCCCCAGAGATCCTGAAATAGCTCTGCTGCTAGCAGCAAAGAAAGAGTGATCTGTATGAGGATTTCTGTGGGAGGGGGTGGAGAAGAGGCTCTCCACTCCTTACCCCAGAGATCCCCATGCAGATCTCTCTTCCTCTGCCGCTGCTAGCAGTGAGAGAAGAGCGGTCTTTATTATTATTAGCTGCAGTAGTAGTATTTCTATACCAGTCTTTTTGCCAAAAATCCACCAAGGCAATGCACAATGAATCTAAAATAAAATCATAAAACCACAAAACAAAATGACTGAATGCATTTGAATACACACACACACACACACACACACACACACACACAGTATATATAATTTAGAAGGCTAGGTGAAAGAAATGCATCTTAACACCTTTTCTAAAAGCCAAGAAAGTGAAGACCAACGTTAATTCTGGAGGGAGTGCATCCCACAAGTTGGGACCAACACAGGAGACAGCCCTTTCCAGTATGCCTGACAAGTGTGTCCCTGTGGGCAGCAGTGTCCTCAGGGCCTCTCCTACAGATCATAATAATTGGATAGATTCATAATGAGACTGACCCTCTGTCTGTTGAGGGCACCCTTCTACTCGGGGCTTCTCAGAGCAGAGACTTGTGCCCAGCCCTATCATTAGATAGAGTGAGGTGGCGGTTGCCTCAGGTGGCAGATGCTGGGAGGGGGCAGCAAGGTGTTGGAGGAGAGAGCTGTGTGCCACTTGGAAGGCCCTGTGCCCCCTAAGTTAGCCTTTTGCCTTCAGGTGAAGTGGAGGACACTGCCCCATCATCAGTGTTGAAAAGAGATTCCTCTGCCAGTCCAGTTGGCTTTTGTACATGGAATGGGAGAGGGTGTCATCTTGTTCTTCACCCCAGGTAGCCTCACATGCGGCCCTTGGGCCGAAAAGGTTGTGCATTCCTGCTCTATATGTGTAAAGCTCAAGAACCCAAAGAAGAGACAGCAGAGCCTGCAGACTGTTACCGTGGGTTTAAGTAAATGTCGAATCAAATGGGAGCCAGTTCAGAGATTGAGGATGCACTCTTGCCCACACTTACACGGGAGTAAGCCCCACTGAACTCAACAGGGCTTACTTCTGAGTAAATTGCTCATAGGGTTGAACTGCAACTCTGAAATCCTATGCAGAGTTGGGAATGAGCCCCTCTGGACATGGTAGGAATTATTTCCAAGTAGACATAGGATTGGGCTGTAAGGCTGGACTGGGCTGTAAGGCTGTAAAACTACCTGTACGCTACACTCATCATCTGAGGCCCTCCTCTGAGTGTCTCCTCCAAGGGAGGCTTGGAGGATGGCAAGAAGGGAGAGGGCGTCCTTGGTGGTAGCCCCCTCCCCATTGTGGAATGCACTGAGGTACCTCCTGGAACCAACATTGTCATGTTTTCAGCCCCAGGTTAAGACGTTCCTCTACCCCAGGCATTTGATGGTATATGATAGAGTTTTAGTACTGATTGTTTTACCAAGTCTCATTGTCTTATGGTAACTGCTTTTTTTTAGCTGTTTTAAATTGTTTTTAAATTTTCTATGTTAAAGATTTTATATTATGTTTTTATTATGTTGTATTTGGGGGGTTGTAATTTTTGTGAACCACCCAGAGAGCTTTGGCTATTGGGCGGTGGAGAAATGAAATAAATGAAATGTAAATGTCGCATATTTTTCTGGGAGTAAGTCTCACCTAAACTCAGTGGGAGCTGAGGAAATAGGATTAGGATTGCACTGCAAGGGTGTGTCTATACTTTGGTTTAATGGTCATTCCCTCACTCCTAGGAAACCTGGGCTTTCAGGCAGAACATTCTCAGCTGCCTCACCAAACTACAATGAATTCCAGGCATTTTTCTTTTAGGAAGCCATGACAGTTAAACTATAAAAAACTATATAAGTGTATAGCATTTGCAGGGGTGGGGAAGTTGTAGACCTCTGGATGTTTTGGCCTACAACTTCCATCAGCCCTAGCGGCATAGCCCATGGTAAGGGATAATGGGAGATGTAGGCCAAAACATCTGGAGGATCACAACTTGCCCAACTTTGTCCTAGAGGATTGGTCTATGAATAGCTAGCAGCCATGATAGCTAAACAGAATCTCTACGTTCAGAGATAGTATCCTATATTCCAATAGGAAACTAATTCTCCAAGCGCCGATCCTTATGTACACACACAAGAGGAAGGTATCAGCAGGCTTGGTGGAACCCTGTATTTTCAAGATGTCAAAAATAAACACTTCAGGAAGAAAAAATGTAAAGGAGTAGGGAGGACCCCAAAACAGCCCAATGAAGATGAAGCATTTTCAATGGGCACAAAATGCTAAATCTCTGCTGGAGCTGGTGGAAGTGAAAGTTGGCACATGGGAAAGTGACTCAGACCATTGGTCCATCTAGCCCAGTATGGTCGGCACGGACAGGCAGCAGCACTGCAGGGTTTCAGGCAGGATTCTTTCATAGCCTTACCTGGAGATGCCGGGGATCGAACCTGGGACATTCTGCCTGCAAAGCAGGTGCTCTGCCACTACGCTACAGCCCTTCCTTTAACTGAAGTGAGAATGGAATGGGGAACCTTGTAGGAGGGTATGGCTGGCTCAAATGCTGGACAGGAGGTCTCTACCATGCAATGTTTTGTTGCAGGTCTCACCCTGTTCCTTTATATAGCAGATGCTGGAGACAAAACAGCAACAGTGGGCTGTTGCATTTGCGCCCGGCATTGTGAGCTTCCCAGAGGCAGTGAATGCTGGATCAGAGGGACCCTTGGTCTGATTCAGCAGGGCTCTCCTTATGTTCTCACAAAGACCTAGTGCTCTGTGTTTACATATGTAGATAGACTGCCTGGGTCCTTGGAGCATTTGACAGAAACTGCAGCCAGTCTGAGCAAGTTCACTGAAATGCGGAAGGAATGTTTCTCTTTTAGCTCTCTCCCATTCAGCCTTCCGCAAAAACACAAGTCAAGAGGCAAAAGCTACTCAGCAGATAAACTGAAACCACAAGCATCCTGAGAAGAAATATTTAAAATTCTTAATCAACACTGGGGATTTCTGAAATAAACACTTTTTAAAAGATGAAGAAAGAACAGATGCACACAACAGAATTGTGGAAATATAACACCAAAACTCCGGAATGAGATGTTTATGACTGAATGAACAGAGGCAAGGAAATGTGATGGGGAAGCAAGCAGCAGTTACAAGAAGCCCTGTACAAGAAGTTCCCTCAGGCTTGTCAGTATGTGTAAAGAACAAACACCAACCACAGCTCCAGCAATGGCTCATTGACAGAGCACAGAATTGTGTTCTAGTTGACCCGAACCAAGTGTGCTGGTTGGAGAAGAGGCTCAGGGGAGCTAGAAATGTTTGGAAATCAAGCTGAAAAAAATTGACGGAGATGGATTCATTCAGTCATTCATGTATTTATGAATTTATTTATTTATTTAAAAATAGTTTAATATAATTTCTCTCTAGAGTCAAAAAAATAAAACTTGGAATGAAGAACAAACAGGAACAGTTGCTGGAAGAAAACATGGAATGTGTGAAAACAATACATTCTTTATGAAATAACTGGAAATGTAATACCAAAAGAAAAAGTAACGGGCTGCCTGGAAAACAACTCATTTGTTTCAAACTCGGTCCCTTTTCAAAAATGTTCACCTCCACTTGTCCAAGAGCCAGTCTTTTAGCTCCTTGCAATGGGTCACTATTGCTCAGATAGAAGCAGGTAACTTTTGGAGAGGGGCCAAAGCTCAGTGGTAGATCACATGTTTCACTTCCACACTGCCATACATTAAATCCCTGGCATCTCCAGTTAAAGGGGTCAGGTCATGGTCAAGGAAAGATCACTGCCTGAGACTGTGAAGGGCTGCTACTAGTCACAGCAGGGCATATTGGGACAGATGGACAAATAGTCCGACCTGGTATAAAGCCAGTGGTGCCACCTGGGCCAGACTATGGGGCTCACAGGAGCGCCCTTGCTGCCTTCTGAAATCCTCAAGTAGCCCAGAATCAACACGCAGACAAAAGAGCTCTTTTCCAAGGCTTTATTTCCATTCAACCTAATGACGCTAACAGATGCTGACTGCCTTAGCCTAAGAGTAGCCTACCAGGGGATTCTAGCCTTAGGGAGTCAGTTGGTCTCCATTTGGAGGGAAAGGGCAGGAAGCCTCTGAACTTAAGGGCTAGGAGGAGAGAGTCCACCCCTTTCCCATGGGGCATCTGGGCGCAGCTGTTGTCGTCGCCCCAAGTGGGCTGAGTGCCTCCTCTCAGTGCCTGCAACCTCCTGCTTATCCCTGCGCTGGCGCCTCGCGTCCAGAAGCTCCTGTTGTCCCTCCCTCTCCCTGCCAGGGTCACTGTCACTCTCAGGAATGTGAGCAAGGAGTGGCTCTCCCTCCAGCTGCGCCTCAAGAGCGAGCAGGTTCCTCTCCCACGGTTTCTGTCTCTTCCTCAGAATCAGAACTGCTTTGGGGCTCTATGGGCTCCAATCCAACTCTGACAGGGGCACAGGCCTGGGGCCCCACAATCTGGGGTGGGCCCTCAAACAACCCCCAGACAAACAGCTGTGGCTCATCCTGCAACAGTGGATCCTTCTCCTCTCAACTCCTTACCAAAAGGAAGTGTTGTGGCCACTGGCTGGTCAAGGCTACGGCATGCCGTTTTCAAGGAAAGGGTTGTTGTTGTTTTGAATTTTTTGTGGCAGCAAGCTGAGCCAGTCAGGGTAATTTGTGAGCACTTTGGCACTGACAGGTCAGGAAAAGTGGACCAGATTACCTGCTTAGCAACCTGGTCCTCAGGGTTGGAAGTGCTGAACTGACACTTGGGGGTAACCCACTGCACACTTGCCTGAATCTCAAGCAGGTGCTTTTTTTAACACAGATGTAGCCTCCATCCCCTTTTCCTGGCTCCCATCTGCACAGTAACCATGGCAAGACTTCCCAAGCCAGCGGTGGAGCAGGAACGGGGGTGGGGGGACTGACAAGTTGTTTGACAAGCACGGAATGTGGCCGTGCTGGGCTAAAGGAAGTAATGTGTGTAGAGGATGAAACTGAGATGGATATTGACAAGAGGGGAATATGCCTCTGCGGTGCTACATAGCGGACAGGCGGATCTGCGATCGTGTGCAGTTGCACAAGAGCAGCAATAGAATTTTTTTAAAAAATTACGGCAGCTTTTTCACACATTTCAAGTTCCCCCCAACAGAATTTAAAATTGCACAAATTAGAATTTGTGCAAATGGTAGAACATGGGGGCGGGGGGAGACATGTGCGAACTGCATTTTAAAAAAATGGATATCCACATATTGGCTCAGCTCGCCACACAGCAGGTTGACACCAGTGGGGGGCAGGGGAACAGAACAAAATCTAGAAGGATGAGCCAGAAGAATCCATCAAGTTTCACCCTGCAAACAGAATTTTCATACATCCCTATCCTAAGTTCAGTCTCTGACATCTCCAGTTAAAAGACTCTCAGGTACCAGGGATTGGAGCTATCTCCCTCTGCTTCATATCCTGGAGTGCCACTGCTATTCAGAGTACACAATACTGATTTAGAGAGCCAAGTAGTCTGACCTGGTATATGACAGCTTCCTGTGTTCATATGTAAAGAGGCTTCTTCCGATATACTGGTGTGATTAGCCCCACCTATGTGGTTGCTGTGGGACTTGTGATGGCAGAGGATCACATTAAATAAAGGTGCAAGCTACGGATGTTGGAGAATTCCACCATGGACTCCAGTGAGACCGGATTCTTTAGAATCCAGCTCCCCCCCCCCCAGAGTCCGTGGCGGAACAGGCAATCCCCACCACCACCCCGCGGAATCCCCCCGGGACAGAGCCTACCTGGTGGCGGATGCAGCAGCAGCAGCTCCTCTTCCGGCCACTGCCGGGCTGCTGCGGCCACAAATGGCGACCACTGTAGCAGCCGCCATATGCGTGGCTGCCTTTTGCCATGATAGGCTACGTAAATACTTACTTAGCCTATCATGGCAAAGAGCAGGGGCACAAATGGCGGCCACTATGCCATTTGTGCCCCTGCTCTTTGCCGTAATAGGCTACTTAAGTATTTACGTAGCCTATCATGGCAAAAGGCAGCCACGCAAATGGCAGCTGCTACGCCATTTGCATTCCTGCCTTTTGCAGTGATAAGCTACATAAATACTTACGTAGCCTATCACGACTTGGCAGGGACGCAAATGGTGGTCAGCATAGCGGCCGCCATTTGCGGCCACAGCAGCCCAGCAGTGGCCAGAATACGGCCGCAGTCGGAATCTGGCTGTGGCCGGCCCCAGCCAGTGGCTCCACAGAGTCACCGCGGAGCAGAGCTGGCCAGGGACGATTCCAGGGGGAGGGACAGAGCACCTCCCCCCCACCAAGGATGCCCCGGAATGGAGCCAGGTAAGGGATTCATACATCCCTAGTGCAAGCTAAGATCAATTTGTTCTTGGGACTTTTTAAAGCAGTTATTGGGTGCAACAGCAAGGGTGACTAGGGGTGCAGAGCTAATTAACATCTCTGGATGCATCAGAGAACCTCAGGCTCAAACAGGGGTAACAAGGGGGAAGAGATTGCCTAGAAGCCAGGTGGAGTCAAATCAGTTTCATTTTAGCTCATTTCTTGTGTATAAAAGGACTAGCATGTTCAGTATGTTCTGTAGTAGTAGTAGTGGTGGTGGTGGTGGTTTCATTCTGTTAGAAGAAGCATGGTCTGATTTGCTCTGCTGCTTTATACTTCTAGCTGCTTAGCCAGGGGGATTATCTGTTTATGACTCAGTAACGACTGCCAAACCCTTCACTTTCTGGATTCAGTCTGGTTTATTCAGCCACTTCTGCTAACAGTTGCATCATTCAGATGCAGCTCCCACCCACCCAGCTGTGAGTGAACCATTCCTGGAAAAGCGGCTGTGGGTACACTAAAAGGCACCTGGCTTGCCAGAGCCATAACAACATAATGAACCCTGGGAGACAGAGAATTCCTATGAACTCTTCCTGGGAGACAGAGAGAGCTCTCAAGAAAGAACTTCCCCAACATCCTTCAACAGACACCCAAGAATGAAACAGATAGAAAAGGTTAATCAGTGCAAAATTGCAACGTTTTCTCCATAGTTCTGTGAGTGGTGTTGGCCAAATATTGAAGCTGGGAAAAGTTGGCATTTGCCCTCTCAAAATATTTGTCTACCCCTATTGGAGACAGACAATGTGTTCCAAATGGATTTTATTTTAACTGCGAAATAACAAACAATTCCCTCAAGGCAGAAGGAATTCAGATCATCCATGCAGCAGTGATGACCCCAATTAAACAGTTTACCCATAACTCTCTCTCTCTTTTTTTTCAACAGCAACAACAAAACATCTGTCATGTGCAATTTTGGAGAAGTGGAAGGAATCAAAGGGCTCGAGTCTTTTTTCATATGAGTATAGCTTAAAAAGAAAACCCTTCAAAATCCTACCAGGTGAGGTATCTCTATGACTGACCCAGGACAAAATTATGTCCTCTACCCCCAGCCCCCCAATTCCACATGAAGAAGACAACTAGGCTGGTCATTGATACTGGGAACAAGGCAGCATCCCCCACCACACCTGACGGCAGCAGCAATCTTGCGGGGTGCAGGGCAGGCTTCACATAATACACACAGCTCTGTCCTCCAACACCCTCCCTGCCCACTGCTCCATCCGCCACCTAACGCAGCCAGCTCACTCTGCCGGCCTTGGGTATCTCAAAGCCTTGGTTTACTCAAATTTCTTTACTTCTCCTTGATTTAGAGAGAGGAAAATCTGTTGTGGCAATTTGTACATTCAAATCCCTGTCACCTCTGGAAGCCCATGATTAGCAGGCAATAGGAAATGGTAAATGATTGCACCAGAATACACCGGAGGTCAGTAGCGCAAAAGGTATCAATAGTTACAAGCGGCGCCTACAACAAAATGTTGCAGTTGGAGTGCTGCTGTTGATTGTTCCAGTCAATCAGCCTGCTTTTCTTTTAGGAGACTCCATTCCACAGGCAGCAAATGAGGCATGGAGCCTCATTTCCTTCCAGGGATCCCGGGGCTTGTAGACACTCTATCCATAATTCACTGCTAACAAAGAGGCCTTTGCCATTTGATATCCCCTCCACAGGGCAAGGCTTTGGGGGCACAGGGCAGTGGGAAGGAGGGACGGGGAAGGGGGATGTGGTAGCCAGACTGGCATTTTTGAGTGCATGTCTAGAGCGGCCACTTATAAATCACGCAAAAAGAGGAAATGTATCACCCCAAATGAATTCCAGAAAAATGTCTATTTCTGCTTCATTGACTACACTAATGCCTTTGATTGTGTGGATCACAACAAACTGTGGCAAATTCTTAAAGTGATGGGAGTACCAGACCACCTTACCTGTCTCCTGAGAAACCTGTATGAGGGTCAAGAAGCAACAGTAAGAACCAGACATGGAACAACCGATTGGTTCAAAATTGGGAAAGGAGTACGACAAGGCTGCATATTGTCACCCTGCTTATTTAACTTATATGCAGAGTACATCATGAGAAACGCCGGGTTGGATGAATCACAGGTCGGAATTAAGATTGCTGGGAGAATTATCAACAACCTCCGATATGCAGACGATACCACCCTAATGGCAGAAAGCGAAGAGGATCTCAAGAGCCTCTTGTTGAGGGTGAAAGAGGAGAGTGCAAAAGCTGGTTTGAAACTCAACATTACAAAAACTAAGATCATGGCATCTGGCCCAATCACTTCCTGGCATAAAGAAGGGGAAGAAATGGAAGCAGTGACAGATTTTACTTTCTTGGGCTCCAAGATCACCGCAGACGGTGACTGTAGCCATGAAATTAAAAGACGCTTGCTCCTTGGGAGGAAAGCTATGGCAAACCTAGACAGCATAGTAACAAGCAGAGACATCACCTTGCCCACAAAGGTCCGTCTAATCAAAGCTATGGTTTTCTCAGTAGTAATGTATGGCTGTGAGAGCTGGACTATAAGGAAGGCTGAGCGCTGAAGAATGGATGCTTTCGAACTGTGGTGCTGGAGAAGACTCTTACGAGTCCCCTGGGTTGCAAGGAGGTCAAATCAGTCCATCCTAAAGGAAATCAACCCTGAGTGCTCATTGGAAGGACAGATACTGAAGCTGAAGCTCCAATATTTTGGCCACCTAATGTGAAGAGAAAACTCTCTGGAAAAGTCCCTGATGCTGGGAAAGACTGAAGACAAAAGGAGAAGGGGACGGCAGAGGATGAGATGGCTAGATAGCATCACCGATGCAATGAATATGAACTTAAGCACGCTCCGGGAGAGAGCAGAGGACAGGAAGGCCTGGCGTGCTATGGTCCATGGGGTCACGAAGAGTCGGACACGACTGAACGACTGAACAACAACAATAACAATAACAAATCACCCCAAAAGTGGACACTGATTTTCATAACATTTCCACATGCTGATTTATATGCATAGACACCAATTTAGAAATAGTTATTATAATTTACAGAGGAATGCAGTACATCTCACCATAGCATGGAAGACTGTGACCAGGTGACCTCCATGCCTGCTGAGCTTGCTGTCCAGGTGCTGTTGATGGGCAACTTCAAGGCCCCTTAGCTCTTCTGATGTTTTTTCATCTTTATGCCGGACTTGGACCAGATGGCCCTTCAAACAGAGGACCGTTGGAAGAAGAAGAAGAAGAAGAAGGAGGAGGAGGAGGGGGAGGGGGAGGGGGAGGGGGAGGGGAAGAGGAAGAGGAAGAGGAGGAAGAAGAGGCACATGGCCACCGTATGACCCCTTCAGGCTTTTTGAGATTAACATAAACACTCCAAAATGCTAATCTATTGTTGAGGGGGGATCACTGGGTGCAGTCAACACCCCTAAGTATATGGCTCCTTGGCTGAGAAAAGATGTGGTCTGACCCTGGCTTGCTCTGCAAATGTGTCCTTCCTGGTATATACATGAGTTGTCCTTGGCTCTCTGATTAGATTAAGCCTTTGGAGATGGTTTCCTGGACTGAGCGTCTTATGGAGGTGCGGGTAGAGAGATGATGTTGCAAGATGCTGTGGGTACCCGCTGGCAGAGTCCTTATAACAGGAATCAGGTAATCAGGAATACCATGGATCAGGTAATTCAGCAATACCATTACACACAAATAAGAAAATCCACTCATTGCATAAATGTCACACACAAAAAGCTGTAGCATGAACATGTAGAATGTCACTGTTTCCTACATCTAAAAATAAAACCTTTCCTTTATTATTGGAAATGTGTGTGACAGATGTTTAGCCATATCTTCTGGTGAGTCTCTAGGGGCCACAAAAAATTGCCATGAGGACTAGAGCCAGCCCATCTGGAAGGCTGTTGCTTGAGATCATTCTTGCTTGCCACAATAATCCAGCCAGGGCCAAACTACATCTTTCATTGAAGTACATTTGTGGTTTATTCACTCAGTCGCTTCTGACTCTTCATGACCTCATGGACCAGCCTGCGCCAGAGCTTCCTGTCGGCCGTTGCCACCCCCAGCTCCCCCAAGGTCGGGTCCGTCACCTCCAGAATATCATCCATCCATCTTGCCCTTGGTCGGCCCCTCTTCCTTTTGCCTTCCACTTTCCCTAGCATCAGCATCTTCTCCAGGGTTTCCTGTCTTCTCATGATGTGGCCAAAGTACTTCAGTTTTGATTGAAGTACACAACATGGGGTTATATGGATCAGGACCACATAATGCTGGGAGGGGATATTCCCTTACCAGATATTCCCCCCTCACAATCCCCCCACGGCAGTTAGAGATAGTGCACACAAAAACTCCCATTGCCATCAGTGGGAGGTTTCCAGGGGAGGGGCGGGTTACTATCTCTAACTGCTGCCCAAGGAGTGATTCTGGGAGGGGTCGCAGATGGGGAGGAAAGGATTAAACTTCTCCTCCCCACCTGTTACTATCTCAACCTGGATTGGTACCCCATATTTACTTTGGACTTTGGAGTAAAGAAAACACACGTAAGGAGATGCATGCTATATAACGTGCAGTAGTTTGACCCTCAGTCTGTAAAGTACAATAGCACCAGGGCTGGCCCAAGACATTTTGCTGCCTGAGAGAAGGAACAAGATGGCGCCCCTTCCACATTCGAAGGACACAACCTGGGTGGACTGGCAGTTGAATCTTACTTCACCACTGGTGATGGGACAGCATCTTCCACCACAGCTGAAGGCAGCAGGCTAGCTTAAAGGGCACAGGGCACAAATCTCTCTCCTCCGACACCTTGCTGCCACCTCCCAGCATCTGTCACCCGAAGCAGGCAACTGCCTCACTCTGCCTAGGGGTAGGGCCAGCCCTGCATAGCACTGACTGACTTGCTTGCTCCCACCAACTAGCATGGCTATCCCCATTTGACTGGATTTCAGGATTTCGCACTGGTGGATGCGCATACAAGCACATAGCTCTTAATAGGAATTGTTGATCCTTCTCTGCTGTTGTCCCCATTGAGGTTTGACCATAGTGACTGGTCTGGAACTGTCTTTTTTGTTGTTGCTTTGATGACTTTATTTTCTACAGCCTGTGACTCATCATTCCTTCCCTGTTATTATTATTGTTATTATTATGTAAGGACAATGTGAGTTTTTATGGCACTGGAAAGTCCACTTATTATCCATAGTGATGGATAATAATAATGTCTTCAGGTTTCAAATTTTTTAATTTATTTTTTTAATATCCCATAAACCTATACTGGCTTATATAATTACTGAGTCATTGTGTTAAAATGCATCAAAATGCCTTAGCCCCTTCAAAAAAAACCCAAATCCCCGTGTTTTATTCAGCTAAAACAACAGGGCTAGCAGCTAGATAAATTTTATTTTTAAGAAAAAGTCTCCAGATATCCTTTAATGACCACTATTTATGATAATTACTTTGTTGACATGGGCCTAATCCTTTTAAAGTATCTTTAAAAAATCATGGCATGCTGACTGCCAATGGAAACTGACATATGGTGAAAAAGATTGGTCTTTAAGTTAATTGTTGTTGGTTTCTCTATTGCCAACAGAGCAAATGCCACTGTTGAAATAGGAAAATAATAGTCATGCAGCATAATCTTTAAACTATTGGAATTTTGAGGAAAGAAAGACTCAATAATTCTTTTAAATTTCCTTTCTACACAAGGATTTAAAATATTTAAAATACTCATTCAACCCAAAGTTACCCAGTGAACTATACAGCTGAGTGGAGATTTGAACCTGGGATACCAGCATCTTAGTCCAATACTCCTAAGACACCATGCCAGTCAGGTGCAAAAAAATCATTTTGGTACACCATTCATTATACAATAAAAGTATGAATGTTTTTTAAAGTCTATTAAATTAAAATATAAAAAACACAAAATACAACAAACTAACAAATTTGGTCTCAAAAGTCTTACCCAAATTCTCCTTTGCAAATTGTAATGTTGAATGTTCTTTAAATGGTGTGTGTGAATATGTGACATTGTATTTGATATTATATTTGACGTTGTTATAATTACATTTATATCCCACCTTTTTTCCTCTTGTAAGACTTGCTCCCTAGTAATCACATGATGACCCCTTTGTGTGATCCATGCATGAAGGGGGCTTCTCTCTTTCTCTCTCTGCATATCTATACTACAGACATCTACTGGTTTTTATACGAGATGGTCATAGCTTTCCTGAAAGAATCCTGGGAATTACAACTTGGTGATGACATTGAAATTCTGTTCCTGATCCTTAGAACCCTCCTCTGTTTCCTCAATTCTGGAATACATCAGCGTTGTTGCTTCTATGTTTAAGGCTAGTACTCATCCCCATAGGGCAGGTGATGGCAGAAAATAGTTCTCCACATGTTTTGGACTTCAGCTCCCAGCATTCCTGACCATTGGCCATGATGGCAAGCACTTCTGGGAATTGAAGTCCCAAACATCTACCTTCTGCTCAACCCTGCCATAGGATACTAGCACTCATGTGTGTTTTTCCCAAACGACTCCATTACTGTTTCACCATCCCTATGCACACAAAGCAGAGTGTTGGCCCATTTCTCTAGGAGTAGAGAACTGGTGCCATCGGTGTCTTACGTTCCTACTAGTGCTGGCCGATGCTGAAGACATTTTGGCATTTGAAGTGAAAAGTCAAAATGAGACCATACATCCCCTGCTCATTTATTTTTATGGCATACAGATCCATAGGTCACAAGAACAAAAATGTCATGATGTTCACACGTCTCCCACATATAGTCTAGTTTGGATTGAGTACAAAGTTATGCTCTTGTCAATGTGGAAGAAGCCTCCAAATGGCTATTTGGTTTTGGAGAAAAGCTGAATTCTATTCTGGGTGAATTTTTTTGCTGAAACATTTCCTACGAAGTCTGTTGCGCTGCAAATGTAACATGTTTTTATGTCTCCCTTGCATAGAATTACATCTCACAGCACTCAGTAATGTATGATTCATGTTTGTGGTAAGATCTTGCCAGATAAAGTGTAAATGCATTTATAAAAGCAAACTTGAACACCATGAAAAATCTGAATGCAGTCAAGTTAAGAGGGAGAGCTCAAACAAAGTTGTTCTCAAACATTGAGCAGGGGGTTGAACTTAATGGTCTTATAGGCCCCTTCCAACCCTACTAATCTATTATTCTGTTGAATGCTTCACAAACTCAGCATCTTCAGAGGCCCTTGTCCGAGTGCCCCCACCAAATGAAGTGAGGAAGATGGCTTCTAAGGAGGGGGACTTTTCCACTGTGGCACCTTGGTTGTGGAATGGGCTTCCCAGAGAGACTTGCCTGGTGCCTAGGTTGTGCTCTTTTCGACACCAGGTGAAGACATTATTTTCCGAGGCATTTTAATCTGTCCGTTTCTGTTGTTCTTAAATCTGTTACTGTATTTTAAATCTTTGCATTGCTGCTGGTTTTTATTTTGGTTTTATACTGTATTTTTAAACCTTTGAAGTTTTATATTAAATTTATTGTGCTGTATTTTATGGTTTTTATTACTGTGAACTGCTCAGGGAGCTTTGGCTATTGGCAGGTATAGGAATGTAATAAATAAGTAAATAAATAAGCATTCTCCTTTGCAATACTGAATACTATTGTCCACATATTCTCTGAATATTTCATATCCGGGGTGGTGGCAGTTGAGGGAACACTGAGCGATGTTTGATTTCAATATTTGATACCTGACACAGTTTATATTTTGTTGCATTTGTTCATTGGCATGCAACTGGACATATTTATAGACATTAAACAATAGTATATTACAGTGGTTTCCAAACAATTGATGTTTCCTAATATTTGTTTTTTTTTATTATCAATTTGTTATAACTTTGATTAACTGCTCCATATCAAGAGAAACTGTTGACTGGGGCTGGCTACAGGGATCACCTTGTTAAAACAGCTTCACTGGCTTCCAGTCTGTTTCTGGGCACAATTCAAAGTGCTGGCTATATGACCTATAAAGCCCTATATGGCTCCGGTCCAGGCTATCTGAAAGACCGTATCCTCCCTTATGAACCTGCCCGTGTCCTGAAATCTTCTGGGGAGGCCCTTCTCTCAGTCCCACCACTGGCACTGGCATGTTTGGTGGGAGGCTGGGAGAGGGCCTTCTCAGTGGCTGCCCCATGTCCATGGAACACCCTTCCCAGAGAGGCTAGGATGGCTCCCTCCTTGATGTGTTTCCAAAGGCTGACTAAAACATTCTTGCTCCAGCAGGCCTTTGGGACATATTTGGAATCTGGGGATAAGCAGCTATAAAGCTGTTTTAAAATGCTATTTTAATGTTTTAATATAATTTTAATTGTATTGTTGTTTAATTATATTTTAACTTTTGTATATTTTCATATGTTTTAATTGTATATGTTTTAATGTTTTGTAGGCTGCCTTGTGTCCCAGTACTGGGAAAATGGTGGGGTATAAATAAATATTAATAATAATAATAATAATAATAATAATTAATAATAATAATAACAACAACAGCAGCAGCAGCAACAGCAACAGCAACACAACCACAACCACAGTGGTGTACAATAAATTAAAACATAAAATGCCACCAAAAAAAAACAGTAAAAAAAAGATCAATAAAATAGTTGATGGGCAATGGTATTCGTATCTGAGAATAACAACAGCTGATACTCAGTGTTTCATTTATTTGTTTATGGAGGGAGCAATCCTATGTGGAGAGGCAGCCTCCTCCACACTCGGAGGCAACTGCCTATCCAATTCAGGGGAGACGACAGGGCACATCGTCTCCCCTGTGCTCCAGCTGCCCTGAATTTGCAGCTAGGTGGCCGATTTCAGCTGTTTAGCTGCAAGACATCGGAGCACTGGGTGGGGAAGCCAGATGATGCGTAGGAAGCGTCGTACTGGTACTTCTGCACTGCCCACTCCTCCCCGCCCCCAGGACCGAGTCCAGAGCCCAGGGACAATCTGCACCACCTACAAGGCACTGGGGGAGGGGGGAGGGGAGGCAGTTCCCAGAAACCAACCACTCCTATGGCTGTCTAGTCACTGACTAGTGGCCATAGGATTGGCCCTTATTTATATTCCAACATCCTATATAAAATACTTAAGACACTTAACAGAATAAAAGACAATGAAAACACCAATGATTTTAATACAACAATAATACAATATTCAATACAGTAAAGCAATAATAATACAATAATATCATATTAACATTATATTAATATTATGTTATTAATAGCCTGTGGTCCGTGGGTGAGCATCCAAGCAAGGGGCCATAGGATGGCTCAGAAAATCCCTTCCAAGGTTGGAGACAGTGCCCCAACCTCAGAAGGGGGAATCAGAGATCCAACCCCCCTACCCCACCCGTTTGCAGCCAGTGCAGAGAGAACCATGTCGGCTGCCTCTCCGAGGTTGGAAAATCAACACAGAGAGGAGGAAAAGGTGGTGTTCCGGTGGGCAGGGAGGGGAGAATGGAGAGGCCAGGATACAATTTATCGTGAGGCACCCCCAACCTCCTTCCCTCCCCCTCCAAAGCTGAGAAGCCCATCTAGCGGAAATAAAGGAGATGGGAGGGCGGGGAGGCAAGGATAGCCTCTCCTTCTCTTGCCCTGTCATCTTCAGCCCGGCAGTGCATAGGAATTTCAGAAGCTTCCGTGTCCGGGGGCTTCCAAGCAGTGAGGGTGCAGTCCATAGGATTACACCCTAAAAACACTACATAATGGCATAATTGTTTTGCCATTGGTATGCAATTATTTTATTGGTATTCTATTTTTTAAAATAGCATGATTTTAATCCGGTGTTTTAATCTTTTTATCTTTTTACTGTTTTATCTCTTGTGTGTTCACCGCTCCAAGATAGGGATGGACAAAAGGGACTTACCTCATCCCGCAGCTTGCTTCGCGGTGGGGGGGAGGCACTTCGCTTCTCCCCCCGAAGTTCAGGCGAGGGGAGGGAGGCGCCCTGCCTCGCCCGGCCAAAATTCAGGCCGGGGGGGAGGCGCCCCATCCCTCGCCGCCGAAATTCAGGCCGGGTAGGAGCACCCCGTCTACCCGGCCGCGAAAAAAAAAGTAAACACACACACACACACCCGTGATAGGCTACATAACGATTTACGTAGCCTATCATGGCTAGATTTCCAAAGTCAGCCGTGATAGGCTATGTAAATCGTCACGTAGCCTATCACGGGTGACTTGGGGGGAAAAAAAAAAGCACATACGCAAATGGCGGCTCCCATGGGGACCGCCATTTGCGTTCCTTATTTTGGCATGTCTAGTCTACGTAAAGATTTACGTAGACTACGGCAAAAATAAGGGCAACGCAAATAGCGTGCCCTTATTTTCGCCGTAGTCTACGTAAATCTTTACGTAGACTAGATGCGCCAAAATAAGGAACGCAAATGGCGGCGCCCCATGGGCGCCGCCATTTGCATACGCGCTTTTTTTTTCCCAAAGTCACCCGTGATAGGCTACATGACAATTTGCATAGCCTATCACAGCTGACTTTGGAAATCTAGCCATGATAGGCTACGTAAATCATTACGTAGCCTATCACGAGTGTGTGTTGTTGTTTTTTTACTTTACTTTTTTTTTTTGCAATGGCGGTGGCGGCAGCCGGTCGGGAGACCGGCTGCCGCCCCCGCCCCCGCCGAACCGCCGCCGAACCGCCACCGGGACCCACCGCCGAGAGGGACATTCGCCGAAGGTAAGTCCCATCCCGGGGGGGCAGGGGGCCAGCGGAGAATTTCCCCAACACTTTCGGGGGGCCGAATGCATCGGCACTCAGCCTCCTGAAGATTCGTGGAGAAATTCTCCGCCAACCCTACTCCAAGATCTGTTCTGGATATGGAGCGGTATATAAATATTGTAAATAAATAAATAAAATAATGGGTCCTATCTGATGCTTTGCGCTAGCAAAAATCACCTCCACCACAAGGCCAGAACTGCCCAGAGAGCTTCAGCTATGGGGCAATACAGAAATATAATAAATGAACAAATGAATGGCAAGGCATCCAAAGTTTGCTGATACTCCCTACCCATTGCAGCCCCTCATCCTCTCTGAAAAGCTGCTCCTGAGGGTTGTGGGACACCATGGAATAGTATGGGAAATGGCGCAGAAGGTACAATGTAAAATGGAGGGGGGGCACCTTACACAAGTAGAAGTGAGTCCCACTAGTGCAAAGCTACTATTGGTTACAACACAGTAGCATAAAACAATAAGTAAACAGCAGCAGGGACATGAGAAAATCAACAGCAAACAATAGGCAGGGACGCACAAGAATTTTGTTTCAGTTCATTAAACATCAGAACTTGCCCTGTTCGCACCCTCGAATGTGAACATGAGAGCATTTTCTGGGCACAGCTTGCATATTTCTGAGCTTATGTTTGCAAAAAGAATTTGACAGAAAAATGTGCACTTTAAAAACATGCATTTTGAGGGGAGAAATACACATGCTCATGCTTTAGTCAATGGGGGAAGGAGTATGCTTTAAAAAAATGTGCATCCAAATGTGCACTTTTCCCATTGGAACAGCAACTACAAAAGCTGCATTTGGGAATGAGATGGAATGAACTTTTGAGGTGGAACTCGGAGAACCTTGGCAAACTCGAGCCTCACTTATTCTACCAGCCCTAACAATAGGTAGCTGAATAATACGGAAGGACCTGTGAAATAAGAGGGACTTTACCCTGCATGTCGGCCTGTCACCAAGAGAAGTAAGGTCAGTGGGTACTAGAGATAGGGTCTTCTCAGTTGTAGCCCCTACCTAGGGATGTCGTAGGAATCTATCTGGGGAGTGGAGCTCATTGAGTTTTCATCAGCTTGGCCCCCTGGACTTCAGAACATTATCCTTCAAGCTCATCCAACTCGACCTGCATTAAGTCGGGCCAGTTTGTGGATTTTCAGGTGTGTGGGGTGTTACTTGCATAAATAGGAATTTGCATAATTTGCACAACTTTCAGCCATAATTTGCACAAATTACTATTTATACATTGTTTTTTTAAAAAAAATGAAAAATCTCCTGGATTTTGGGAAGAAACCCACGGCTCAGCTCGCAAATGCAAGCCAAGTCAGGGGTGCTGTGGAAATCTGGCAAGCCGCCAAAGGGCAGCATTTCCCGGCCATGGACATCGTTCCCCCTGCTCTATGGAATTCCTTACCCTATGGAATTCCCAAGAGGGACAGTCAGTGACCCTCTCTGTGGCTGCTTTTAGGAGGGTGTCTAAAACCTCATCTGTTCTCCCTAGCTTTTTATCATTATTTTTAAATTTTTATTATTTATTATTTTAAAACACTTTACAAAACAAATCACTGTGAACACTAAGACATTACTACTCTTTAGGGCTCAATCCTATCTGGATAGTTGCCAACCTCTGAAAGCAGGGGTTGCTGACTATCCTATGCAGGGTAGCTGGAGCACGGAGGGGACCCCCTCCTCTGTGCTCTGGCCACCTTGCATTTTTGTCTAGATAGGCGATTTTGCCTGCCTAGGCGTGACTTCAAGTACAGGGAGGGAAGGGGCCTGTAGACCTGATAGGAAGCTGGGTAACATAGCTTCCACAGTCTCCTCCCCTCCCCACCCCCAGGACCACCCCCTTTTCATCATCTCCACACTCCGTTTCCAAGCATGGAGACATAGCCGGTGCAGAGATAACGACACCAGCTATGGGGGTGGGGGGAGCGCCATTTCTAGGAACTGATAAATCCTATGGTCCTCTAGACAGTGTCTAGTGACCACAGGATTGCTCAGTCATTTAACACAATAAAACCTTTTATGAACATTAAAAGGCACTGAGACTCATTCATAACAATAAAACATCAAAACATATATCACCTTTGAATGGTGAGACGGACATTACAATAAAGGAAATGGATTACCAAGTATCGCTCCTTAACATTAAAACCTCCTACATGGCTCCTATTCCTGTTCAGGTACCCCTGAACTCGAAAGTTTCACACATAAACACGCAGCAAAATTTGCTGATATTCTCCCGCACCATTCTCACTTGAGACAAATTTGTGAGAAGCATTTGCCCCAGAAGCCTTTGCTTCTTCCAAGACACCTGCACCAACCTGCATAATAGGCTACCTTGCAAATACTTAACCAAAACAAAGAGTTATTGGTCTTCCATATCTCTCTCATAAATTGCTACACTCTCCTATGATTTTTATAGAGAAGTAAATTGAATATTAAAATATATTCCTGTATTACGTTTGAATCAGTTTGATTCTAACAGAGACATTCTAACAGAAGCATTAATGTTGCTGCTGGAAGAAAAAGTAAGTGGACTGGAGCGGCGACTGTCAACCCACCGGGGAATAAGAGAACACGAAGAGTTCTTGGACAGAATGGGGGAACTACAGCAGCAAAGGGAAGACCAGAAGCTTGAAGAGCAACAGCAAGATGAGGCAGTGGGAAATGCTGAGGTGAAGAAAAATGGAGTAGAGGATACTCCTTGGAAAAGGGTGACAGTTAGGAGAAGAAGAACTAGATGCCACTCTGCACCAGTGGAAGCAGTGGAGCTGTGGAACCGATTCCAGGTACTTGCGGATGAGACTGGAGGACAGCCTGCAGAGGAAGAATCACAGGGGAACCTGCATGAGAGTGAGCAAGAGGCTGAAGGTCAGTCAAACAGAGGTGATGAAACCCAGGCCTACAAGAAGAAGAAGAGAAGAGTGGTAGTAGTGGGAGACTCCTTGCTGCATGGGATCGAGACCCAAGTATGTTGCGAAGACTCGTGGACTTGCCAGGTATGTTGTCTCCCGGGAGGACAGATTAGAGACGTGACTGAAAGGTTGCCTGCACTCATAAAGCCCACTGACAGGTATCCCTTTCTTCTCATCCATGTGGGAACAAATGATACCGCCAAGCGGAGCTACGAAGAGATCACGTCAGACTTTGAAGCTTTGGGAAGGAAACTCAAGAACTTTGGGGCCCAGATAGTTTTCTCATCCATCCTTCCAGTAGTTAGAAGAGGGATAGAAAGGGAACGAAAAATACTCCAGGTGAATGACTGGCTACGAAGGTGGTGCCGATGAGAGAGATTTGGATTCTGGGACCACGGGCTATACTTCCTGGAAGATGGGCTGTTGGCTAGGGACGGGTTGCACCTCACAAAGTATGGGAAGAATGTGTTTGGCCACAGCATGAAGAACTTCATCAGGAGGGCTTTAAACTGAATCCTACGGGGAAGGGAGATGTAATGTTGGGGGTAACAATGGACGTAGGTGCATGCACTGCAACGGAGAGAACAGCTCTGATAGTGCCCAATAATAGTCTTCAGACACATGTAGGAAGAAAGCCAGACTATGAAGCACATGGTCTTCGATGTCTATATACCAATGCCCAGAGTATGGGAAACAAACAGAAGGAACTTGAACTCTTAATACAAGAGGGAAATTATGACCTGATAGGTATAACTGAGACTTGGTGGGATGACTCTCATGACTGGAATACAGCAATTGAAGGATAGAACTTGTTCAAAAAGAACAGGAGGAACAGAAAGGGAGGTGGGGTTGCACTGTATGTGAAAAATACATATCTCTGCACAGAAATACAGGAGGAGGAGCTTGGTAGCCCCATCGAGAGCATCTGGATCAAAATAAATGGAGCAAAGAATAAAAGGAACCTGGTGGTCGGAGTCTACTATGGGCCACCCAATCAAGGAGAAGACAAGGATGAAACTTTTGAAAAGCAAATAGCCAATGTTTTAAGGAAGCATGATGTAGTAGTAATGGGGGACTTCAATTTCCCCGATATTTGTTGGGAGACAAATTCTGCAAAACATGGCCCCTCCAGGAAATTCCTGACTTGTGTGGCAGATAACTTCCTCCTACAGAAAGTAGAGGAAGGAACTAGAGGATCGGCTATCCTTGACTTGATCCTAACCAACAGGGATGACTTAGTGGATAAAGTAGCAGTTACAGGAACTTTGGGGAAAAGCGACCATGTTATACTTGAGTTCTTGGTTCTAAGGGAAGCAAAAGCTGAGTGTAGTCAAACGCGTACCCTGGATTTTAGGAAAGCTGATTTTAATAAACTCAGAACAATGATCAGTAAGGTCCCATGGCAAGCGACGCTAACGAGAAAAGGAGTCTAAGGTGGGTGGGAGCTTTTAAAAAAGGAAATTCTCAAGGCACAATCACAAACAATTCCAACAAGAAGAAAAGGTGGAAGACAACAGAAGAAGCCAATGTGGCTTCACAAAAAGCTTAGGGATGACCTGAAAACAAAAAAGGACACATATAGGAAGTGGAAAGAAGGCCAAGTAACAAAGGAAGAGTACAGGCAGATAGCACAGAATTGCAGGGATGGCGTCAGGAAGGCTAAAGCTGAGAATGAGCTGAGGTTAGCGAGGGATGCTAAAAACAACAAAAAGGCATTCTTCAGCTACGTGCATAGTAAAAGGCAGAGGAAAGAAGTGGTGGTTCAGCTATTAAATAAGGATGGCAAAATGATAACAGATGATAAAGAAAAGGCAGAGGTGCTCAATTCCTACTTTGGCTCAGTCTTCTCCCAAAAGAGGGTCTATGACCCCCCGGGCAAAGGCGAAGTACAGGCTGAAGGGGCAGGATTTCAGCTTGAGATCGATAGGCATATGGTCAAGGAACACCTCATTACTTTGAATGAGTTCAAATCTCCAGGGCCAGATGAACTGAATCCTAGAGTAATAAAGGAACTGGCAGAAGAACTCTCAGAACCACCGTCTATTCTCTTTGAGAAATCATGGAAGACAGGGGAAGTGCCAGATGACTGGAGGAGGGCTAACGTTATCCCTATCTTCAAAAAGGGTAAAAAGGAGGAACCTGGGAACTACAGACCAGTCAGTCTAACATCAATCCCTGGGAAAATTCTGGAGCAGATGATAAAGGAATCCATCTGGAAGCACCTTGACAACAATGCCGTGATTACTCGAAGCCAACATGGATTTGTCAAAAACAAGTCCCGCCAGACAAATCTGATCTCATTTTTTGATCAAGTAACCTCCCTTGTAGACCGTGGGAATGCTGTAGATATCATACACCTCGACTTCAGCAAAGCTTTCGACAAAGTGCCCCATGATATCCTGATAAGCAAACTAGCTCAAAGTGGGCTAGATGAAACAACGATCCGGTGGATCCACAGTTGTCTCCAGAATTGGACTCAAAGAGCGCTTATCAATGGGACCTTCTCAAACTGGGGAGAGGTAACAAGTGGGGTACCGCAGGGCTCAGTCCTGGGCCCAGTGCTCTTCAACATTTTTATTAATGACTTGGAGGAGGAGGTGCAGGGAATGCTGATCAAATTTGCAGATGACACAAAATTGGGAGGGATAGCTAATACTTTGGAAGACAGAAACAAAATTCAAAGTGATCTGGATAGACTGGAGCGCTGGGCAGAAAACAACAGAATGACATTTCATAGGGATAAATGCCAAGTTCTGCACCTAGGAAAAAGAAACCAAACGCACAGTGACAAGATGGGGGATACGTGGCTCAACCACACTACAAGCGAGAAGGATCTTGGAATTGTTGTCGATCACAAGTAGGGATGGCGGAGAATTTCTCCCCGAAACTTCGGGGGGCCGAGCGCCAACGTGTTCGGCCCCCCGAACAAGTTTCGGGGAGAAATCCTCTGCACCCCCCCGCCCCCCGCACCCCCCCCGGGACGGGACTTACTTTCCCTGAATGTCCCTCCCGGCGGCGGGGCCGGCTGGCGGTTCGTCCGGTGTTCGAGCACCGGACGAACCGGCTTTCGACCGGACCGGCTTTCGACCGGACGAACCGGCTTTCGACCGCAAACGCTATTTGCGTTGCCCTTATTTTCGCCGTAGTCTACGTAAACATTTACGTAGACTACAGCAACTAAATAAGGAACGCGAATGGCGGCTCCCTATGGGGGCCGCCATTCGCGTACGCGCTTTTTTTTTTTTTTTTTAAGTTACCCGTGATAGGCTACGTGACGATTCACGTAGCCTATCACGGCTGACTTTCCAGATCTAGCCGTGATAGGCTACGTGAATCGTCACGTAGCCTATCAGGGGACGTTTTTTTTTGTTTTTTTTTACTTTCGTATTCGCGGCCGGGCGAGGCGGGAAGCCTCCTCCCCGGCCTGAATTTCGGCCGGGCGAGGCGGGAAGCCTCCCCCCCCGGCCTGAATTTCGGCCGGGCAAGGTGGGAAGCCTCCCCCCCCCCCGGCCTGAACTTCGCGGGGGGAGCAGCGAAGCGCTCCCCCCCACCGCGAACAAGCTGCGAGAAAAGGTAAGTGACTTTCGTCCACCCCTAATCACAAGCTGAATATGAGCCAACAATGGGATGTGGCTGCAAAAAAGGCAAATGCAATTTTGGGCTGCATTCATAGAAGCATCGCTTCCAAATCCCGGGAAGTTCTAGTTCCCCTCTACTCAGCACTAGTTAGGCCTCATCTGGAGTACTGTGTCCAGTTCTGGGCACCACACTTTAAGAAGGATGCAGACAAACTGGAGAGGGTTCAAAGGAGGGCACCGAAGATGATCAGGGGACTGGAAACAAAGCCCTATGAAGAGAGACTGAAAGAACTGGGCATGTTTAGCCTTGAGAAGAGAAGACTGAGGGGAGATATGATAGTACTCTTCAAGTACTTGAAAGGTTGTCACAGAGAAGAAGGCCAGGATCTCTTCTTGATCATCCCAGAGTGCAGGTCACGGAATCATGGGCTCAAGTGACAGGAAGCCAGATTCTGGCTGAACATCAGGAAAAACTTCCTGACTGTAAGAGCAATACGACAATGGAACCAATTACCTGGGGAGGTGGTGGGCTCTCCCACACTGGAGGCCTTCAAGACGAGGCTGGACAGCCATTTGTCAGGGATGCTCTGACTTGGATTCCTGCATTGAGCAGGGGGTTGGACTCGATGGCCTTGTAGGCCCCTTCCAACCCTACTATTCTATGATTCTATGTTGACATGCTGTATATTCTCATTGACCTCTGAGCCTGTTATTGTTAAAAGCACATGGAAAAATCAAGGTAGAACCATTTCCCATGTGAACTCAGGAAAAAAAAAGTTGGGAAAAAAAGATAACACCTTACAGGACTATTGTTCACATGTGTTCAGCTTATGGCGCGAATAAGTTAACATATAACATTCTGGGAAGTAAACAGAACTGAAAGACACTTCAAATTTAAAATAGTCCAAAACAGTAAACCTACAGAAGAGAAGCAGATCCTTTCCTGTTTTGAAGGGAAGTGTGTCTCAGCAAGCTGACAAGATATGAAGTAAATATATTATTCACAATTCATAGGCGGGAATTTTTGAAAAATAATATTGCATTGTTGAGAAGTCCTGATCTGTATTTTCATTTGGAGAAGTATCACGTAACCAACACTAATAAGAAATCATATAAATATGAAAGCCAGAACACTGGGACTTCAGAACCAAACATCAATTCTCACAGGACAAAACATCTGTCCTCAGGAGGACAATGGCACTTGTTCTCATTGACTTCTCTGCACTCCTTTTTGCTACAAGCTCCATAATGCCATGCAGGCCAGACATTTTATTACTTTAAAGGCTCCTAAACTGATCCTTAAAAGCTGCTTTAAATATGTGTTTTGTTTGCAACTACTGTGTATTCTTGTACATTCAATGCTGTCTTACATCAACTGTAAAGACACTGCTTAAGATTTTGAAGCAAAAGATGAAAACACATAGCTGATCTCAGAGTCCTCTAATTTGAAACTTTCTGTGTTAATATTAGGGATGGCGGAGAATTTCTCCCCGAATCTTCGGGGGGCCGAGCACCGAGGCATTCGGCCCCCCGAAAGTGTTTGGGAAATTCTCCACCGCCCCCCCCCCCCCCGCAGGGACAGGACTTACCTTCTCTGAATGTCCCTCTCAGCGGCGGGTCCCGGCGGCAGTTGGGCGGGTTTTCGTCGCAGGCAGGGGCAGCGGCTGGTCTCCCGATTGGCTGCCGCCGCCATTACAAGCTAAAGTTAAAAAAAAAAGACCCCGTGATAGGCTACGTAACGATTTACGTAGCCTATCATGGCTAGATTTCCAAAGTCAGCCGTGATAGGCTACGTAAATTGTCACATAGCCTATCACGGGTGACTTTGGGGGAAAAAAAAAAGCGTACACAATACGGCGGCGGCCCATGGGCACCGCCATTTGCGTTCCTTATTTTGGCACGTCTAGTCCATGTAAAGATTTACGTAGACTACGGCGAAAATAAGGGCACGCTATTTGCCCATGGGCGCCGCCATTTGCATACGCGCTTTTTTTTTTCCCCAAAGTCACCCGTGATAGGCTATGTGACGATTTACGTAGCCTATCACGGCTGACTTTGGAAATCTAGCCGTGATAGGCTACGTAAATCTTTATGTAGCCTATCACGGGGTCTTTTTTTTTTTTAACTTTTGGTTTCACAGCCGGGGAGATGGGGCGCTTCTCCCCGGCCTGAATTTCAGCCGGGCAAGGCGGGAAGCCTCCCCCCCGGCCTGAATTTCGGCCGGGCGAGGCGGGATGCCTCCCCCCCTTCGCCTGAACTTCGGGGGGGAAAGCGAAGCGCCTCCCCCCCACCACGAAGCCAAGCTGCGAAAAGGTAAGTGACTTTCGTACATCCCTAGTTAATTTTAGAGATGTCCAGGAAATCCAGCCCTTTGGGGGCTTGCCGTTTTTCTGCAGCACTCCAAACTCAGCTTGCATTTGCAAGCAGAGCTGCAGTTTTTTCCCGAAATCTAGGAACTAAGTGTTGTTGTTGTTGTTGTTGTTGTTGTTTTATTTTATTCTATTTTATTTCTATACCACCCAATAGCTGAAGCTCTCTGGGCGGTTCACAAAAAAAGTTTTAATTTGTGTAAATAGAAATTTGCACAAATTGCAGCCACAGTATGTGTAATCTTTGCAAATTTTGGTTGCAATTTACACAAATTATGCAAACTGTGACTGCAATTTATGCAAATTTCTATTTACGCAAATAAATCAACCAGAAAATCCATGAACTGGCCCGACTCAATACAGGTTGAGTTGGGCCAGTTCACAGGAAAAGAGCCAAAATTGGGGGGGGGGGGAGCTGATGAAAGCTCAGTGAGCAGCATCACCTGGACAGATTCCTCTGACATCCCTAGTTAATACCAGGAATTTTGTAAATTTACCATTTCCATGGTGACACTTAGTTCCTGAAATATGACATGGGAAATATTACCTGCTAATCCATGACCTAGCTAAATACAGAAAGCTCATATCATAAAATCCTTAAGACAAGGGCAAATTTGTTACAAATTGCCCCATGAAAGTGGGTGGAGGGAGAGAATTACACTCACCCCTAATGTCCTCATGCCATCATCACTGAAAAATGTCCTCTGTGTAGCTCACAGGATAAAATGAAGAAGTTACAGAGTAATCCTGAGTGGGGCTGGTGGAGAGCAACAAGGCGGATCTGTCACCTGATCCCAGCAGAAGCAAGGAGCAGTTTTGCTGGGCTTTTTGAATGTTCCATCCCCCCCCCCACTTCCATTGGCAGCAATGAAAGGGGGGAATTAGCTACATCAGCTCTATTAAAGAAAACAGCAGAGACTATTCATAAGAGCTAAAACTGCATTAAAAGCTACAACAAGATTAAAAGTCTTGAGATTAGGCAGGCAGGCAGGCAGACTAAGGTATTTGCCTGGCACCAGAATGACATTAGATTGGAGCAGCACCAGGCAGACCTTTCTGGGAAGAGTAGTCCATAACCAGGGGCCGCTGCTGAGAAGGCCCTGCCACTCAAACCCATCTTACCCTTCTTATATTATGTTGTAGTATTGCAATACAACAATGGAACCAATTACCTAGGGAGGTAGTTGGCTTTCCCACACTGGAGACATTCAAGATGAAGCTGGACAGCCACTTGTCAGGGATGTTCTGACTTGGATTCCTGCACTGAGCAGGGGGTTGGACTCCATGGTCTTATAGGCCCCTTCCAACCCTACTATTCTATGATTCTAAGGTTCTATGATTCTGATGTATCTGAATGTATTTGCTGTAAATGAATGATTTTTCAATCTCTTTGATACACTGTGTTGAAGGTACACTAGTGTACACTTTCTAGATACAGGTGAACTGAGCATGAACCCTTCAACGTGCCCCAGAACCATGTACAATATGCTAAAGTGTTTTGGCAAACACTCATAGATTTCTTGGCTAACATTTCCCCGAAGATAAAAAACTTGGAAAACCACCATGACATACTATTGTGTATTGGCTAGAAATATAGCCAATACTAACTGCTGTTGCATGCCAATTATCAAATGCAACAAAATATCAAATGTCAAAAATGAGGTACTGAGTGAAATCAAATATCGGCAGGTGCCAAATGGAGGCAGCCAATAGCCATGGAATATCTTGACAATACTGAAATATTCAAGGACTAGCTGGAGAATATCCAACATCAAAATGCACAAGGGAAAATCCTGAAGGATAATCTTTGGAAGCAAATCCATTTCAGTTCTACCATCACCTTTTCCCTTTCTCACAAGGCTAGTAGACACCTGGCAGTAATATTCCTAGAACATCTGAGAAACATCAGGCATCCCAGTCAATGCATCTTTACATTTAGACTTGCACACACATAATTGTTTTCTTTTGCTCCAGCTGCAAATGATTAGGTGTGACAACGAGGTCGAATTTAAAAATGAATGGCTACTATTCTGAAGGATTCACTGTTATCTCATGGTCTAAAGCCTTCATATTTGTTTCCTGCCATGCAGCTGAACTTTATATGAGGTGGCCGGGGGCGGGGGGGAGGAAAGAGGGTGGGGAAACCCACAACATCAACAGGAAAGGTTAAACAAGGACACACACAAAATGTCTTAGTCAATCGAAGTATGTCACGGGCAAAGTTATTCCAGCTTGTGTTCGTTAAGTGCCAAGGCTCTTGAAGACAAGGATACTGTACGTATAGCGTAATGCTCTATACATAACATGAAACTCTGGCTGACAGTGATAACATGAAAAGGAGGGAGGGAAGGAGGGAGGGAGGGAAGGAGGGAAGGAGGGAAAGAGAGTTTGCTCCACCCACTTGCTGAACACTATTAGCCTTTTCTGGGCCTCGGGATAATCTACCAATTAATGGCTCACCCTCCTGAGGGATGGGATTCCCTTACGCAGGAGGCAGAAGCTCTGACGCACACACCTTTAAAGCACCGGCATGCAACTAACTGCAAGTCAGATGACCGAGCCATGGTGAAAGCCAGCTGTCAGTCTGATTTCTGGAGGGCAGTGCAGGGGCTGGGGGAGCTGGAATGAGGCTTTTGGATGCATGTCAAAGCACAGCCACGTTCCTGCCGAGTTATTCCAAAGCTCAAAGCAGTGTAAACATCCAACATGTATTGAACAATCTGGGCAGGCTTGTCTTGTATATAATAACATGCATTTGCTCACCGTCGTCCCCTCCCCTGTGTCTCCCTCAATGCCAGATGCTAGTTTTGACTACAGTCACAGGCGCCAAAGCAGGAGAGGAGTCAAGGGGGAGCAAATGTCGCAGAGATATAGCGCCGTTCATTCATCTTTCCTTGTCCTCTCTTCTGGTGTGCAGGCAACCGTTGTCCATCAAGCCGGGTGAAAAAACCCACAAGGGGGCAGAATCGGCTAGAAAAGAGATCACCATGGCTATAAGTCAACAAGATCCTGCCCAATTTAGCATAAAGTCACAACATGGAGCTCTCCCAATCTCTTGGAAAGAGCCATTTTTCAGCAGGGTTAAGAGCGGATGTCGTTACACTCTGGGGAATGAGAATGCTAGACCTGAGGTGGGAGAATTCCACCCTGGATTACTTCAGACCTATCAATGGAGGTCGTATTTCTGAATACTGTCCCATAATTCTTTAAATTTCAAAAAATCCCTGCATGCAGCAAACTAGCACCTCAGAGAGAGAAGGCAGATTTCAGATGAACATCAGGAAAACCAATCAGACAGTGGAACCAACTGCCTAGGAAGGTAGTGGGCTCTCCTTCGCTGGACAAGTCAAGCAGAGACTGGACAGCCATCTGTCAGGGATGCTATAAACTGGATTCCTGCACCAAGCAGGAGGTTGGACTCCATGGCCTAAATGGAACCTTAAACTCAATGATTATAAGTTTTTTAACATAACCCTTTTAGTGATCCACTGATTTCCTGATATTAGTCAGGGCCAATGCCGGCTCAAGGTTTTTGAGGGGCCTTGGGCAAGGCACCTTCAATAGGCCCATTCCCTCAGTGAGACTACCTTCTCACCGCCATTGTCAACAGCTGCTATTACTCCTCATCCTCTTTCTCACCACTTGCTTGCTTGACAGGCAGAGAGCAAATGAGCAAGTGGACACGGGCATCTACTGCTCTGCCTTCTCACCACCACTGTTGTCTGGGCCAGAGCGAGAGGCAGGTGAACAAGCAGGTTGCCATGGTGAAGAGAAAGGGCAACTCCAGGGGGCTGTTGTCAATGGGCCCCTGCTGGGGTGTGGGCCCTTGCTTACCCTTGATGCTGGTCCTGTTCAGGGACATGCTGTCTCTGATACTGTCTGAAGGTCATATATAGCCAATATGACTTGTAGCCATTGTTAGCCTTATCCTCCGTGGATTTCCCTAATCCCCTTTTAAAGCCATCTAAGTTGCTGGCCACCACATTTTGTAGTCGGGAATTCCATGGCTGAACTATGAGCTTTGTGAAGAAGTACTTCCTTTTGTCTGTCCTGAATTTCTCACTATTCAGCTTCATCGAATGGCCCTGGGTCCTAGTATCCTGAGACAATAATGCCAGCTGCAGGTTTCTGAGGGATCTTGGGCAGGGCACCCTCAATTGCCCCCCTCCCTCAGTGAGCCTGCTTTCTCACCATCATTGTTATCAGCTACTATTGCTCCTCACCTTCTTCCTCATCGTTGCTACCACTTGTCTGCTTGACAGGCAGAGAGCCAGTGAGCACGGAGGCAGTGGCATCTCCTGCTCCTCCTTCTCACCACCGCTGTTGTCTGGGCCACAGCAACAAGGAAGTGAACAAGCAGGTTATCCAATGAAGTTTAATGGAAGGCGATTCAGAACAGATCACAGGAAGGACTTCTTCACAAAGCACATGGTTAAACTATGGAATTTGCTACCATGTCATGATGGCCACCAATGTAGTGTAGACGGCTTGAAAGGGGTATACGACCCAAAAAATATTTATTTATTTATGTGTTTATTTGATTTGTACCCGATCTTTCTACCAAAAAATGGCATTCAATGTAGCTTACAGGCATAATTGAAATTAATTAAAACAATAAAATACAATAAAAACAATAAAAACATAACAATTACAGAATAAAAAATAAAAACAGCACCCAACCTAACAGACCCCATTACAGGCCTTCTTGAATAATGCGATATTTGCCTGCCAGTGGAAAGACAGCAGGGAGTGAACCTAGCCTCCCTTGGGACTGGGAGGGAGTTCTACAACCTGGGAGTGGCTACCAAAAAAGCTCTCTCTTGGGTCACCACAAAAGCACCTCTGAAGGCAGCAATCTTGAAAGAAGGTCCTCTCCAACAGATGTTAATAACTAACCAGGCTCATTTGGGAGAAGGCAGTCTTTCAGGTAGCCTGGTCCCAAGCTGTATCAGGCTGTTTAGATCCAAATGGGATGTAACTAAGGCATGCATGACTGTGGCCCGATCAGATATCTCTAGTAATGGACACAGTTGTCACACTAGCCTCAGCTGTGCAAACACACTCCACCAAGACCTGGGCATCCAGTTTCAGGGCCGAGTCCAGCAGTACATCCAAACTATGAGCCCAAGTCTTCAGAGGAAGTGTAACCCCATCCAGCACAGGTTGAAACCCTATTCCCTGATCTGCCTTTTGACTGACCAAAAGCACCTCTGTCTGGTCTGGATTAAGCTTCAGTTTGTTTGCCCTCATCCAGTCCATTACTGACATCAGACACCAATTTAGAACCAGAACAGCTTGCTTGGATTTAGATGGAAAGAAGAGAGGGAGTTGAGTGTCATCAGCATATTGGTTTCACCAAACCCCAAAATGCCAGAAATCTCTCCCAGTGGTTTCAAGTATATGCTAAATAGCATGGGGGATAAGATGGAACCCTGATGGACACTACAGACCAGCGGCCACGGAGTCACAGGAACTCCCCAGCACCACTTTCTGAAACGGTCCTCCAAGAAGGACCTGACCCACCATATAACAGTGCCTCTCAGTCCCACTTTGGGCAGACACCTTAGAAGGATACCATAGCTGATAGTACTGAAAGCTGCTGCTGAAAGGTCCAGCAGAACCAGCAGGGACACAATCCCCCTGTTCAGTTCCTGGCGTATTTCATCCACCAAGGTGACAAAAGCCATCTCTGTCCCATAACCAAGCCTGAAGACACATTGACATGGGTTTAGGGAGGTTTTTATTGTAAAAACAAAAAACAAAGGTCTTACCACCACCTCCTTTAGGCAAGATGGAATCACATCTTGCCATACCCTTACCTACTCAGCCAGTCCCCCACCACACTGCCTGCATTTATAAGCTAGGAATTACAAATTTATAAGGGTCCTGCACACAAGTGGTAGGCCTCACCTCTCCAATTCATGGAGGAAAGGTTTTCAATGGCTACTAGTCATGATGGCTGTATATCACCTCCAGTATCAGAGGTAGCATGCCTCTCAATGCCAGTTGCCAAGGAACACAGGTGGGAGGTTGCTACTGCAATCATATTCTGCTTGTGGGCTTCCCTTAGTTGGCCACTGTGGGAAAAGAATGCTGGACTAGACAGGCCTTTGGTCTGATCTAGCAAGGCTCTTCTTATGCTCTTAACCTTATTTTTACTTGACTAATTGAACCTGTGACTGAAATCTGGGGAGCATAAGGAGTAGCAGAAAATATCTGGAGGGAGTGTCCTCTCCCCTGATGAAGGGTGGCCATGTATGACTCACTAAAAAAAAGCAAAAACATTATGAGAAAAGAGGACAAAAGGGGACACCAATTTGCATAAATTTTTCATATGCTAATTTATAGGTGCAAATTTAAAAGGAATTATTATAATTTAAATAAAAATACAGTACTTCTGTCCAGGTGACCTGTATGCCTTGCTAAGCCTACTGTCCAGGTGCTGTCGATAGGCAAATTCAAGACCCAGCTCTTCCTTCTGATGGCTCTTTATCTTTATATGGGACTAAAGACTGGACAGCCCTCCAAAGAGTGGACACCTTTAAAAGAGAGGACAGTTCTCTGGCAGCCCTTCAAATAAAAGACTGTAAAAGAGGACACCTGACCATCCTAAAACATTGGGGGTAATCTCTGACAGCAAGGATGGTTCTAAGCATAGAGAGAACCCATGGGCTGTTAATTGATTATTGGAGGATTGTTTCCCCCTCCAACAAGCCATGCCACCTGGGTTCAGATGACACGACCAGCTGCACCTGCACAGTGATTACGGATTATGTGTCCAGCACGCGCTGCAATTTAAGTAAGTCACCCTGGTAGCTTATTTTGATCATGGTAACCAGGTCAGTATGTGAAGCTGGTTGCAGTTACGCATTGGTAAGGAAAAGGGATATCTCCTCAGAGGCATCCCCAATCTCTACATCACATGTCCCAAGGCAGAGGTCACTCACTGAAAACAGGTTCTGGGACTAAGGCTCAATAAGCACTGGCTCAAATTATGCCGTCCTCACATCCTTTAATTTAGCTCCGGTTTGTAATATCCTGTTGGGATTTCTAAAGTTTAATGTCTCACATTCCACAAGATTTTTATCTGTGGTCCTGGCCTTCTTGTTTCATCTCCGATGGAGAGGCAGCCAGAAAAGCTATTATTTATCAGGCTTTCTAAATGTTGGATGAAAAAAGGCTGCCTAGATTACAGGCTATTGTTAGCTCCCACTTAAAATCATTGTTCTTCAGATACTCCCACCTGCAGCAAGATGATTTGGACAATCTGGATACAGATCTCCAAGTCCCTTCTCATAAATAAGTCTATTAAAATAAGCAGTGTTTCAGCATCTTTTGTACAGATCATATTATTCACCTTCTCCTCTGCAAACTATAACAGCCTCGCTAAATTAAAGAGAACCTGCAATCCGGCCTACATTACTGAAGACTAAGAAGTTTCTCAAGTAGGGTGGCCACGTATAAATCACCAAATAAGAAGAAACCAATTTGCATATGCTAATGGATATGTATAGATGCAAATTTAGAAATAATTATTATAAGTAGAAATACCGTACATCTCACCATACTGTGGAGGACTGTGACCAGGTGACCTGCGTGCCTTGCTCAGCCTGCTGTCCAGGTGCTGCTGATGGGCAATGTCAAGGCCCTTTAGCTCTTCCTTCTGATGGTTCTTTACCTTTAAACTGGACCTGGACTGGACAGACCTTCAAACAGAGAACACCTTCAAAACAGCCCTTCACATAGAGGACCACCCTCTGAAATAAGAGGACACATAGCCACTAGAGCATTCCTAGAGGCCTTGCTTCAGAAATTGCATTGTAATATGTTTTGCTTCATTTCATGTCCCCCTCCTGCAAAATAAGAATGGTGTCTTTAATATTTCATACAAAACCTTCATTCGTGTGTGTGAGATATTTCCTGGCTATTTTGAAAAAAGGTGAAAAAAGTGGAGTTCAGATTTAAATGTAACATGTAGAAAGCTGTCCTCAATGTGGACACCAACTTTCAGGTCATTAAGAGAGAAACCACTGTGATATGTGTTGCATCTTTCCCGGACCTCTTGAAAAGATGTGTCTAGTCAAGCTGGGGTCCAAACCTGAAATACAGAATGATGTCCTGAGCATGCTCACCTACGTTCATTAAGGTATCTCAGTCTTCAAGGAAGATATCACATCACTATACACACACACACGCATTTACCTCTCCCGCTTTAAAATGATTTCACCTTGTATTTGACCTTGAAACAGAATTGTGTCCTGAACATGTGTACAAAATTTTATTCCAATATTTTGATGATATATAGAGGTCACATTAAAATAAGCAAACTTAGATCTAATCTGAAGTTGTTGGAAATCTGTGATCAGACCTCTTGTCTCCTTAATTTTTTGTAAAAAGTAACTGGCAGTGGGGGTGGGGGGAACTCAGATAAGGACCACAACATTGAGGGGTCTCTGTTTTTCCCCCACTCTGTTTTCCTGATGAAAGTCATTCCTCCTGAAGCTGTTATTTGCCCCATTAGAGTAAATGTATGGCCCCTATGACTGTTTTCTACAAACATTTTAATAGATGATAGAACTGATCACTGATCTTCAATCTCTCATCTGATTTGTCCTTATGAATATAATGCCAAGTGGGTGAATTAAACCAAAGACTGCCAACATTAATGATCATCTGCCAAGAAGTAAGTCCTTAACTTTCAGCATCATCGCTTAAAATTTGCCATACTGATTAATAAACTAGTTCGATTAGCTACTAGGAAAGCTTGCAAACTATACGTGTGTGTGTGTGTGTGTGTGTGTGTGTGTATGTGTGTGTGTGTGTGTATATATATATATATATATATATATATATTGCATCTAGGAAGAACATCCAATATTCCAATTAGGTAAATGAGCTGAATTTGTGTTTAAATTTATTAGAGACATTTCCGACAAAGGCAGATATCTATATCTTTGAAAGGTGCCATGCATTGTTGTTCAGTCGTTCAGTCGTGTCCAACTCTTCGTGACCCCATGGACCATAGCATGCCAGGCCTTCCTGTCCTGCGCTCTCTCCTGGTGATGCTATCTAGCATCAGTGATGCTATCTAGCCATCTCATCCTCTGCTGTCCCCTTCTCCTTTTGCCTTCAGTCTTTCCCAGCATCAGGGTTTTTCCAGAGAGTTTTCTTTTCGCATTAGGTGGCCAAAATATTTGCGCTTTAGCTTCAGTATCTGTCCTTCCAATGAGCAGTCAGGGTTGATTTCCTTTAGGATGGACTAGGGATGTATGAAAGGCACTTACCTTTCGCGGATTATGTTGACGGGGGGAGGAGGTGCTCCGTCCCTCCCCCCGGAATCCTGGACGGGGGGGAGGCGCTCCATTTCCCCCCCCCCCGGAATCCTGGCCAGCCGGCTGTGCTCCGCAGGGATTCTGTGGAGCCGCTGGCCAGCTCCGCCAGCGGCCGGACATCCGGCTGCTGGCTAGCAGGGACGCAAATGGCGGCGGCTGTAGCCGCCGCCGTTTGCGTCCCTGCAGTCAGCCGTGATAGGCTACGTAAATGTTTACATAGCCTATCACGGCTGACTTAAAAAAAAAACAAAAAAACAACGCGCGTATGCAAATGGCGGCAGCCACGGCCACCACCATTTGCGTTCCTTATTTTGGCTACGCTATTTGTGTTCCCCTTATTTTCGCCGTCTTAGTCTATGTAAATCTTGACGTAGACTAAGACGTGCCAAAATAAGAAAGCAAATGGCGGCGGCCGTGGCCACTGCCATTTGCATACGCGCGTTGTTGTTGTTGTTGTTTTAAGTCAGCCATGATAGGCTACATAAACATTTACGTAGCCCATCACGTTTTTTTTTTAACTTAGCTGTGATAGGCTACGTAAATCTTTACGTAGCCTATCACGTTTTGTTTTGTTTTTTAACTGGAAATGGCAGCGGCGGCAGCTGGTTTGAAGACCGGCCGCCGCAGCTGCCGCCGCCGCCGAACTGCTGCCGCAGCCGCCGCCACCACCAGGAAGATCCGCCCCAGGTAAGTCTCAACCCAGGGGGGGCGGGGGGGCAGACCATTCCGCCACCGATTTCGGGAGGGGGAATGCGCTGGCATTCGGCCTCCCCGAGATCCGTGGCGGAATTCTCTGACATCCCCAGGATGGACTGATTTGACCTCCTTGCAGTCCAGGGGACTCGTAAGAGTCTTTTCCAGCACCACAGTTTGAAAGCATCAATTCTTCGGCGCTCAGCCTTCCTTATAGTCCAGCTCTCACAGTCATATGTTGCTACTGGGAAAACCATAGCTTTGATGATACGAACCTTTGTTGGAAAGGTGATGTCTTAGTAAACACAACTGGCAAATGAGGACAAACCAATCCTATGAGGTGAATCTGGATCCACAACCTCACCTACAGCCCCACTGACTGAATCACAGTGGCCAAGTGTTGTTGTTTTCTTATTTTCCCTGCCGGAGCAGGGTTATGGTTTCCTTGATCACAACAGAAGGGAATTCTCCATTGCCACCTCCAGCCTGCCATAAGTGAAGGGCCCAAAATGGAACAGCTTTGGCTTTTACCCACCCCTGAAACCTCCCCATACCCAAGAATTAATTAATTCATTTGTTTGTTACACTGATGTGCTCCTTAATTCCTTAGTTATTGCCTCCCAGTCAGTAGAACTTCAGCCTTCACTGTATATGTTTAGATGCCAGGTTAAGACCTTCCTCTTCCAGCACGCATTTAATTTCCAATCTGTTCCTCTGACTAATAACTTTACTGCTGGTTCTTTAAGATTTTTAATGTGTTCATATTTTATTTGCTTATTTGTTTGTTACATTTATAACCCGCCTTTCCTCCAAGGAGCCCAGGGCAGCGTGCATGATCCTCCTCCTCTCCATTTTATCCTCAAAACCCTGTGAAGTATGGTAGACTGAGAGGCAGTAAATGGCCCAAAGTCATCCAGTGACCTTCATTGTCAAGTGAGGATTTGAGCCTGGGTCTCACAGTCTGAGCCCAACACTCTAACTACTTTACCACACTGGCTCTGTTTGAGGGCACTCCATCTGTTACTGTTACTACCGCCAGTGGTACCTTTCTTTCCACCTGGGCACAGCGGGAGACTCTGCCGTGGTGGATCACCCCCCATCAACAGACCTTCTCTCCGCAAGTGGAGGCCAGTGCAGGAGCCACCACTGCTATACCCTAAACCCCTCCAGCCATCCACACCTGGAGGTTAGGACTGCAGTGTTAGCTACCGTGGCATTTGGGGAACAGACATTGTCATATGTTTATTGTGAGAGTGGCCCTCCTGTTACCGATGAATTCAGGCTGTTCTGGAAGCTGGAGCCAGTGCACAACACAGCAGCTTGCAGCTGTTGTCAGGTGCTGCCCTTTTTCAGGTTATCCTAACTCCTTTGCTGAGAAAACTGCACTGACTGCCTATTTGATACCTGGCCAGGTTTAAGGCTTTCGTATTAGTATACAAAGCCCTAAACAACTTGGGATCAGGATCATGGAGAAAGCGCCTCCTCCCTTATCAACATGCCCGGTCACTGGGGTCATTAGAGGGCATGCTCCTTGTGGTTCTGCATGGACCTATGGCCCGACTGGAGTCCACCCAGAGAAGAGCCTTCAGTGTGGTGGCCCCCTTTCTATGGAACTCCCTGCATCTGGAGGTCAGGCAGGCACCACTACTGTGTTGTTTCCAGCGCCTCCTGAAAACGTCTTTATTTCAGGAAGCCTTCCTTAACCTTGACTGAACAGCCATGGTTTTATCTGGGTTTTTTTTTTTTTTTTTTTATAATAATTTTTAATGTGGAGTTTTATTCTTTTATCTTTTTATCTTTTATTGTTCACCGCTCTGGACTCTGTTGAGATGTGGAGTGGTATATAAATGTTGTAAATAAATAAATCATCATACCATCAAACTGTGGCTGCTTCTCCCATTTATATTATGGCTCCTGGCAAGGGGAATTGTTTGGTTTCTTCTTTGTTTTGTCAGGAAAGAGTGTAACGCTGGGATTTAAAAGTGGCCTGACTGAGTGAAAGACTGCAGACTTTCTTTCAACGGATTTATGGACTATTATTTCTTTGTTTGTCTGTCTGTTCATAATACTTGCACACCATTTTCTTGGCCAGGCCTATCTAAGCAGTTTATATAAAGTTTAAAAAAAGAACAATCAACCTAATCATTAAAGTGTACAATACTATAAAAACAGGAGAGCAAAGGAGAAAGACAACACACACACACACACACACACACACGCACAAACTCAGGGGGAAATTGGAACAAAAATAACCATTACCAAATAGGAGAGGGGTAGCTTTAGTCATATGCAATCCAAGGGCACTGGGGAGAGGTAATCTTTGTTGAGAGGATCATCATTTTTCTTGACACCAACCTGTGAAGGAAGACATGTCCTTAGATGTTTATTCCGCAGCAGCTGCTCTTGTCTTCCAAAGTTTCTTTGTTTTCTTTTCAGTATGATTGCTCTGCTTTTTCATGCTGTTCTCTTTAAGTTCTTAATGTACTCTCCTCCCTGGTCATGGGGCAAGATAGTTCCTAACTAGCCTTGTGGTGGCAGTTGAGAGAAGGAGGGAACAACTCAGGTAGAACAACTGGGAAGAGCAGCAAATGACGCCTCCCCCTACCCCAACACACACAAGTCAAGGTAGACACTACCCAGGGCCATTATAATGGCACCTGAGGCAGAAAATCCCACAAACATATCTCCCCTACTCCCTGGCAGTAAAAACATAAGAACAACAACAACCAATTTTCTGCCTTTTTGTGACAACCGTAATCAGTTGCCTGAGGTGGCCACCTCACTCTGCCTAATGGTAGGGCCGGTCCTGTAACTTACTGGAAACTTGATGGTAAGCAGCAAACTAGGCTATTCTGTTTTCTATCTGAGATGCTATCCTCCAAATGCTCTAGTTGGAGATAATGCTTTATGGTGCAAGGCACAATGGAGGAGAAAGCTACTACTAATGGGAAATCTAAATTAATCCTTGTCAGAGCAAAGTGCATAATGTAGTGGTAAATGTACTTCTTTTAAGTAGCTGAAGTGAAACCTCTGAAATGGAGGTTTGACAAAAACAACTGAGAAATCCTGAAATAAAATTGAGGACTATCTTGGTACATGTACTAACAATTTGACTGAAAACTGCTGAGATTATTTCAGGATAGTAACTCATAGAATCATAGAATAGTGGGGTTGGAAGGGGCCTCTAAGACGATCAAGTCCAACCCCTTTCCCAGTGCAGGAGTCCAAGTCAAAGCATCCCTGACAGATGGCTGTCCAGCTTCATCTTGAATGCCTCCAGTGTGGGAGAGCCCACCACCTCCCTAGGTAATTGGTTCCATTGTCGTATTGCTCATGGAAGTTTTCCCTGATGTTTTCCTGATCTCTGGACATATCTACTTTACAAACGCCTAAGATATTTTATCAATATAACTGATATTATATTGATATTATATTTGGCTTCCTCCAAAGAATCCCGAGAACATTAGTTTGGTGATGGCACTGAAAATTATGTTAGTAATCCTTACCCTGCCTGATTGAACTACAATTCCCAGGGTTCCCTGGTGAGAGGAAATAATTCCCTCCATTTCCAGTGTTCAGGCTGTCAGTGCCATTGCTTATGTAGCCAAAGCAGTACCACTCACGTACAAGAGGGAGGTATCAGCGGACTTGGGGGCACTCTAGATTTGCAGAAGTACATATATAGAGAGGAGATAATACCGGGGGGGGGGGGGGCAAAACAGCCCAGTGAGGACTGAGCATGCTCACTGGCCACAGAGTACTAATTATTGGGGGTGTGGAATGGAAAACCGGGTGAGAGAGAAAATAGAGTGGAATTTCATAGAAGAGAGCATGGCTGGCTTCCTGGAAGAGTAAATAGGAGCATTCCACACTGCAAGATGTTGTATTATTAATTTTGTATTTATTTGTTACATTTATATTCTGCCTTTCCTCCAAGGAACTGAAGGCAGTGTACATGATCCTCTTATTTGTGTGTTTATTTATTTGTTTATTTGTTTATTAAAACCTTTCTTGGCCGCCTTTCAGGGCAGAAGCCCTCCCAAAGTGGCTTACAGCAATAAAATACATAAAAGAGGCAGAGAGTCAATGACTGGCTCAGAGTCACCCAGTGAGCTTCATGGCAGAATAGGGACTAGAACCTGGATCTCCCAAGTCCTAATCCAACACTCTAAACCACACTGGCTCTGAGTTTGTTTGTACTGAGGAAATTACTAGAAGCCATTGTAAGATTGTAATATAGATATGTCCAGAGATCCTGCCCTCTTCTCCTTCTGTAGAGTTCTTTAGCCATTGACAGATCATGGCTTGCCTCTTACACAAGCACACACAGGAGTGTAACACTATAATTGATTCTCTTGCAGATAGCCAGCCTTAAACAGGATCGCCAATGGATTATTCCTGTTGCAATAATATTACATGATGATTCCTTCAAGGAGTGTGGAAACGTCCCATTTTCAAATCGAACAGCTGGATTCATACTCATTGCTAGTAATTCCCTGGAAAAGAAAATGGCCACAATTTGTGAACCGCCCAGAGAGCTTTGGTTATGGGGTGGTATGGAAATATAATAAATGAATGAGTGAAAGACAGTTTCTCACTAAGACTTAGAATGCTTGAGGGGCTGAATTATTTTAAACAAGATAGGTGCCCCTCATAATAACAGTTGGCATTAATCTAACCAATATAGTGTTCCGAGGCCTTGCTGAGGCACATTTTTTTCACCCTTCTGGAAGAGTTGTTCCAGTTAATTTGATTGAAAAGTGGAAGGCGACGGGAAAATTAACAGACTGCCAAGGCTAATATTTATGAACGTTATTGTCAGGAGCGCCCTAGCTGCCTCTTGCAGTCCCTTCCAATAGCCAACTCAGGACACAGACGACGAGGATTCTTTCCAAGGCTTTATTCCTTTATTACTTTATGACTCTTTCAGATACTAATCACTAGTGACTAAGCAAGGAACAGGCACTGGGGAGAGATAGCAGAGTAGCCTAAGCTCCAGATAAGGCAGTTGGTCCCTGTTTGAAGGGGAACCACGGGAAGACCCTGAACTTATGGACTATGGAGAGATCCTCCCTCTTTCCTTTGGGTCCTCGGGATGCGACCACTGTTTGAGCGCCAAATGAGCAGAGCGCCTCCTTTCGGCGCCCTCCATCTGTCGCCGTTCCCTGCATCTGCGCTGAGCATCCAGCAAGCCCCCCTCCAGCGCTCTCTCACTGCCAGGGTCGCTATCTATCCCAGGAATGCTGGCAGGAGGAATCTCTGCCAGCTGCTGTGCCTGTGAGGGATGAGCTGGCTCCTCTCCCACGGATTGCTGTTTCTTCTCAGAATCAGAACTGCTCTGGGGCTCTATGGGCTCAGTTTCCACCCTGACAAATATTAGCAAATGGATTTAAATGTCATTTGAGCAAAGCATTTGTAGTCCCTGCGCTTGGCAGACAAATGCCAAGTTTGATGCTCATGAGAAAATTCTGTGGCTGAGTTTTAAACACTTTGGGGTGGGGGGAATTTGAATTTATTTTGATTTAGATTTTTAGACAGCTTTTGAAGCAACAACAGAACAAATATCACCCCGGGAGTCTACAGGCTTGTGGTTTGGTATTATTTATTATAACGTCACAGCAGTGCTTCAAGATTTCTTCTTTGATAGAGGGCCAAGATAGATGTGTCGCCATTCACGCAATTAGCAATTGAGTGACTGGCTTTCAAAAACTAAATAGCAGGCCCAACAGGGCCCCATCCATATTGGGACCTTGCAGGGAAAGGGGGGGAGCTTTAATTGTTTGCGTCCAGCTCAGTCTGTAGCGGGGCCACCTGCAATTTTCACTCACACCAGCAGAAGCTTTTCTTCAAACACAAATGGCAGGCATGTGGTCCTAATCTGGATCAGGATCACAGCAAGGGGTAAATCATGGTTAAGGTCTCCCTCCCTCCCTCCCTCATGGCAAAAATGTTTTCCCACAGGTTTCAGTCAGAACTCTAAAGGAGCTATCCAAAGGGATAGCTCCTTTAGAGTTCTGACTGGTTCTGATTGAAACCTGGAGTGGATTCACTGCCCCACTGACATCGGAGCCACCAGCCTCCACCATTCCTACCATCCATATGTTCAGACGCTTGCCCAATCCAGGGTCCCTCTTCAGATGGAGGAGCTCTATGTGCATCAGTATATGTGGGGAACTTTTTCCATGTTGTCTGAAAGCACAGACAGAAAGGAAGTGATTCCGTTGCAGGCAGCAGGAGTATAACCATGGTGTGGGCACAGCTGCATGGCCTTGTGACACCTCCCCCCCCCCCCCGTTGAGAATTCTTTCAATGTGTGGGGAGCTTCCTGTGAATGAACCACACTTCTGGAGGGCAAGACATTGGCAGTCTCCACAGTTTGTTTGTTTGTTTGTTTCATTTCTGAGTCACCCTATAGCTGAAGCTGTCAGGGCAGCATACATAATAAAAACAAGTATAATAAAACTAATAATAAAACTAAACATTTACTTAAAAACAAAAACTAAAAGCACCAATAAAAACAATTTAAAAGAAGAAAATAAATATCGAATCAGCACAGACAAGGACAATTTTAAAATGCAGGTTTAAAACATATTGTGAAGAATAAAACAAGAAGCAAGCTAAAAATTCAAAATAAGAAGGCCTCAGGGGGTCAAGAGGTCTTCACCTGGCACTGGAAAGTCAATGCCAGATAGTCTTCTCAAAGGAGGGCATTCCACAATTTGGAACCACCACAGAAAAGGACTGTTCAACATGACATGACTACAGTACAGAATGTGGCAGCTCACTTGATTAAAGGCAGCCACTGGCATGATGACATCACTCCAGTGCTGAAGGAGTTGCACGGGTTACCAGTTGTTTTCCAGGCCAAATTCAAGGTGTTGGTTTTGACTTTTAGAACTCTATATAGTTCCAGCCCAGCCTATCTCAAGGAGTGTCTCCAGCAACACCAGACAGGCCGCTTAACATCAGCCTCAGATGGCCTTCTCTCTGTCCCATCAGCCAGGACAGCTAGGCTGGTGAGGACGAGGGAGAGGGCCTTCTCTGTGGTAGCTCCCACTCTGTGGAACTCCCTCCCTAGGGAACTCCGCCATGCCCCCTCTTTAATGAGCTTCTGCCACGCATTAAAAATGTGGTTGTTCAAGCAGGCATTTGGGGTGGGTTAGGGTATTTTTAGAAATATGATGTTTTAAAGTAGAATGTTATTATTTTAAAATTGTATTGCTGTACATCACCCAGAGTGGCCGGGTGACCGGCCAGATGGGTGATTAAGAAATTCAATATAAATAAATGAATAAATAAATAGCCATCTTCTGAAACTCAGTATACAGGGGCACTCAGAACAGAGTCTCAGATGATGATCTCAGGGCGTGGGCAGGAACATATGAGAAGAGGCGGTTCTTCAGATACTGGGCCCCAAGCCATGCAGGGCTTTGTAGAGTAGAATCAGCACTTTGACTTGAGCCTGGAAATGAACTGAAAGCCATTGGAGAAGATGCAACCAATCCTGCCATAATATGATCATAATGGCCTGTTCCAGTTAATACTCTTGCTACCACATTCTGTACTAACTGAATTTTCCAGACTGCTACATGCACAAAGCATTACAGACGAGGTTACTAGAGCATGGATCCCTGATTCCATGCTAACTTATCTGGGTAGGGTCATAGTTGCCATACTACTCTATGCTAAAAAAGAAGATCCATGCCACCAAGGACACTTACACAAGTTACAACACTGGATGAGCATCCCCACGCTCCGGGAGAGAGCGCAGGACAGGAAGGCCTGGCGTGCTATGGTCCATGGGGTCACGAAGAGTCGGACACGACTGAACAACTGAACAACAACAAACCCTGGATAGATGAACCACCCACAAACAGTACCTCCATATCTGCATTGAGTCTCAGTTTATTGGCTCATCCAGTCCATTAGTGTGGCCAGGCACTGATTAAGCACTTCTACCACTTCGCCTGGACAGATGAAAAAGAAAAACAGAGTTGCATGTCATCAGACATACTGTTGACGCTGCACTATAAACCTCTGAATGACCTCACTCGTTGGTAGGAATGTCAGAGAATTCCGCCACGGATCTTGGGGAGGCCGAATGCCAGCGCATTCGGCCCCCCAAAATCGGTGGCGGAACGGTCTGCCACCCCCCCGCCCCCCCCAGAACGGGACTTACCTTGGGTGGATCTTTCTGGCGGCAGTAGCTCCGGCAGCGGCTCCGGCGGCGGGGCGGCGGCAGCGGCCAGTCTTCCGACCGGCTGCCACCACCGCCATTTCCAGTTAAAAAAACAAAAAAAGTGATAGGCTACGTAAAGATTTACGTAGCCTATCACGGCTAGATTTTTAAAAAACACCGTGATAGGCTACGTAAATGTTTATGTAGCCTATTACGGCTGATTTAAAAGAAAAAACAACAACGCGCGTACGCAAATAGCGGTGCCCATGGGCACCACCATTTGCGTTCCTTATTTTGGCACGTCTTAGTCTACATAAACATTTACGTAGACTAAGACGCCGAAAATAAGGGGAACGCAAATTCCCCTTATTTTCACCATCTTAGTCTACATAAATGTTTACGTAGACTAAGACGTGCCAAAATAAGGAACGCAAATGGCGGCGCCCATGGGCGCTGCCATTTGCGTATGCACGTTGTTTTTTCTTTTAAATCAGCCGTAATAGGCTACGTAAACATTTACGTAGCCTATCACAGCTGACTGCAGGGACACAAACGGCGGCGGCTACGGCCGCCGCCATTTGCGTCCCTGCTAGCCAGCGGCCGGATGTCTGGCTGATGGCAGAGCCGGCCGGCGGCTCCGCAGAATCCCTGCAGAGCAGAGCCGGCCGGCCAGGATTTGGGGGGGAGGGACGGAGCGCCTCCTCCCCGGCCAGAATTTCGGGGGGAGGGACGGAGCGTCTCCCCACCACCACGAATGTCACCCTTGGAAAAGGTAAGTGACTTTCGTACATCCCTACTCGTTGTTTTCATGTAGATGTTAAACAGCATGGGGGGCAAGATGGAACTTAGCAGGACCAGAAAAGCATAAATGCCAAGGGATCAAGCAGAAATCCCACAGCATCACCACCCAGACACAGTTGTCCTAATATGAGTGAAACCACAGTAATACTAGCCCACCCACTCCAAATTTGAAATAACGTGTTCAGAAGGATGCTATGGTTGACAGTATCAAAAACTACTGAGAGGTGCAGAAGAATTAACATAGTTATGACATTGTTCTTCAGGAGAACCATCAGCACACTAACTGCATTTTACTTAAAGGTTTTATTATATTAGGTGATATATTTTGTATTAGATTTACACCCCATCTCTTTCCCTCTTGCAAGGAACCCAAAGCAGCTGACATGATCCTCTTCTTCTCCATTTTTTCCTCACCACAACCTTGTGAAGTAAGCTAGGTTGAGAGTCAGTGACTGGCCCAAAGTCACCCAGTGAGCTTCACAGCTAAGTGGGACTACAGCCCAGGTCTCCCGAGTCCCTGTCCAACAACACTCTAACCACTACACCACATTGGCTCTCAGTATACAAGTATTAATAATAAATGCATCAATTGTTTAAAGTTTAAACAATTAAATGAGCTTCTGTACTTGGTAGACATGCCAAAAGCACAAATTCCTTTGCTTTAAAACTGATATTACACACACAATATTAAATTCTCAGAAGTCTCCTTTATGGCTGAGTTTGCAAAAGGAGGAGGGAAAGGGAGGGAGGGAGAGGAAGAAGCACTCAGATTGATTCCAGCTTGTAGGGCTGGTGCCAGCCCATGACATCCTCAAACAAATGCTGGGGTTTGGGGGCTGCTAAAGCCAGGAATGGTCTGTGTCCCCTCCTCACTAAGAGAAGCACTGAGCCTGCACAACCGGACTGGTTAGTGTTGCCATTTCAATTCCCCCGCAATGCCATAATTGTTCATGAGCCTGGCAGCTGGGCTGCTTACTGTCCGCTCACCACCTGGTAAGCCTGCTTGGAGGGCAGGGTGGGGGCAGCCTGACCCACTGGGAGGCCTAGGTTGATCACGTGTCCTCTTTTACAGTGGGCAGTCCTCTATCTGAAGGGTTGCCAGTCCTCTATTTTTGAAAGGGTCCTCTATTGGAAGGGCTGTCCAGGCCAGGTCCAGTTTAAAGATCCAGAACCATCAGAAGGAAGAGCTGGGCCTTGAAATTGCCCATCGACAGCACCTGGACAGCAGGCTGAGCAAGGGACACAGGTCTCCTGGTCACAGTCTTCCATGCTATGGTGAGATGTAATGTATTCCTATTTAAATTATTATAATAATTTCCAAATGTGCATCTGTACATATACATGAGCATATGCAAACATTCATGAGAAATGCCGGGTTGGATGAATCAGAGGTCGGAATTAAGATTGCTGGGAGAATTATCAACAACCTCCGATATGCAGACGATACCACCCTAATGGCAGAAAGCGAAGAGGATCTCAAGAGCCTCTTGTTGAGGGTGAAAGAGGAGAGTGCAAAAGCTGGTTTGAAACTCAACATTAAAAAAACTAAGATCATGGCATCTGGCCCCATCACTTCCTGGCATATAGAAGGGGAAGAAATGGAAGCAGTGACAGATTTTACTTTCTTGGGTTCCAAGATCACCGCAGACGGTGACTGTAGCCGTGAAATTAAAAGACGCTTGCTCCTTGGGAGGAAAGCTATGGCCAACCTAGACAGCATAGTAAGAAGCAGAGACATCACCTTGCCGACAAAGGTCCGTCTAATCAAAGCTATGGTTTTCCCAGTAGTAATGTATGGCTGTGAGAGCTGGACTATAAGGAAGGCTGTGCGCCGAAGAATGGATGCTTTCGAACTGTGGTGCTGGAGAAGACTCTTACGAGTCCCCTGGACTGCAAGGAGGTCAAATCAGTCCATCCTAAAGGAAATCAACCCTGAGTGCTCATTGGAAGGACAGATAATGAAGCTGAAGCTCCAATATTTTGGCCACTTAATGCGAAGAGAAAACTCTCTGGAAAAGACCCTGATGCTGGGAAAGACTGAAGGCAAAAGGAGAAGGGGACGGCAGAGGATGAGATGGCTAGATAGCATCACGGATGCAATGAATATGAACTTGAGCACGCTCCGGGAGAGAGCGCAGGACAGGAAGGCCTGGCGTGCTGTGGTCCATGGGGTCACGAAGAGTCAGACACGACTGAACGACTGAACAACAACAACAACAATGCAAACATTATGCAAATTGGTGGCCTCTGTGTCAGTGATGCTTCTCCTCTTTTGGGGTGATTCACAATTAGCCGCACTAGGGGATCCCACTTAGGGATGTACGAAACCCCCCTTACCTGGCTCTGCCGGGTTCCACTGGGGGGGGATGCGCTCCGTCCCTCCCCCCGGAATCCTGGCCAGCCAGCTGTGCTCCGCGGGGATTCTGTGGAGCCGCCAGCAGGCTCCAGCAGCAGCCAGACATCCGGCCACTGGCTAGCAGGGACGCAAATGGCCATAGCCACCGCTGTTTGCGTCCCTGTATTCATCCGTGATAGGCTACATAAAGACTTACGTAGCCTATCATGTTTGGGTTAAAAAAAAAACAAATGTGTACACAAATGGCGGCGGCTATGGCCGCCGCCATTTGCGTTCCCTATTTTTGGTTGTCTTAGTCTATGTAAATATTTACGTAGATTAAGACGGCGAAACTAAGGGGGAACACAAATAGTGTAGCGGATGCTATTTGCGTTGCCCCTTATTTTCGCCGTCTTAGTCTACGTAAATATTTATGTAGACTAAGACAACCAAAAATAGGGAACGCAAATGGCGGTGGCCATAGCCGCCGCCATTTGCGTACGCGTTTGTGTTTTTTTTGTTTTTTTAACCCAGACATGATAGCCTACATAAGTCTTTACGTAGCCTATCACGAATGGGGGGGGGGGAAGACTGCAAATGGCGGTGGCGGCAGCCGGTTGGAAGACGAGCCACCGCCTCCGCCGAAGCCGCCGCTGGAGCCGCCGCTGCCCGGAACATCCGCCCCAGGTACGTCTTGTCCTGGGGGGGATCCGCGGGGGGCGGGGGGGTGGCAGGCCATTCCACCATGGAATTCGGGGGGCCGAATGCACTGGCATTCATCCTCGCCGAGATCCATGGCGGAATTCTCTGACATCCCTAAGCCCACTTGGAGCACTTTTTCCAGGGTGCCCCAAATCCTGGAGTCAGACCTAATTGTTTGTTGGAACAGGAACATTATATCTGAGCCAGGCTTAAAAGTAAATGTTTGGGGTCATAAGGGTGACGGGTGCTCCCAATTTTAATTCAAAAAAAAGCGTGCTTTGGATATCAGATGCTTGGAAGACACCGTTTGTACATTGTGGTCTGTAGCAGTGTGTTGTTCTTTTGTCCCCTACTTGTTTTCATTGTTAGCATCAGAGCATAACCACTCTTGTTCTGAAATCTCTGGCCAATGGCACAGATGAAAGCCACCAGTGGGAAATATCAGAAGAACAGGAATTATTTCTTTTGTCAGTGGCTTCCAGATTTCATTGCCCAACACACATGAACACATGCCATCTCCTTCCTCTGTCTTGGGCCAAACTCTATTTTCAACTTAAATCCATGTCGACTCAAATTCAACTGAGTGTATACGGAGCTAACTGGGAACAGAACATGTCTCCCAGGGCCTTTCTAGCACATACTTACGATTTATTTACTGAAACCACATGTTTCTGGGTACACATATATTATTACACTAGTTAATACAGAACACTGTTGACTGAATGTCAACTCAGCAGTGCCTGTCGACACCTAAATCATCGAAGTCAGTCTTTTAGCCTTAGGGGCAAAAAATCTAGATGAGAAGATAAAGCCTCACACCACTCTCATGGAAACAGACAGACGAGAATTTGGGAATTGGCAGTGTGAATTCTAGAATGTATTTAATATTTATTTAAAACATTTGTATAGCCCCCCTTCACCCAATAGATTCCAGCGAATATATCATAAAAACCTAAAATCTACAATGAAGCCATAACAATAATAATAAAATAAGGCAGTAACTAAACCATGCAACAGGCTAAGATGTTTCTCAAATTAAAATATCTGAGGAAATAAATGTCTTAGAAAGGAAATATATGGCCCTAAGACAGCATCAATTAATCAATCTTTCTACAGACTATGACATACAAATATATAACATACAAATATATGCTAATACCATACATTGATTTAGTTTTAGATGAGTTATAATCAGAAAGCATATTACCTGATCAAAACTACACTAAGAATTGTAAAAAGTGATTGTACACAAATAAAATTCATGTCAATTAAAAGCGAAGAGTACATAAAAACACATACAGAAGTAAAATCCATGTTCACCCATCAATAAAATAGTGCTCCCTTAACTTATCTTTGCTTTAGGGATGTACGAAAGTCACTTACCTTTTCGAAGGGTGACATTCGTGGTGGGGGAGGCGCTCCGTCCCTCCCACCGAAATTCTGGCCGGGGGGGAGGCGCTCCGTCCCTCCCCCCCGAATCCTGGCTGGCCGGCTCCGCTCCGCTCCGCAGGGATTCTGCGGAGCCGCTGGCCGGCTCCGCCAGTGGCCGGGCATCCGGCCACTGGCTAGCAGGGACGCAAATGGCAGCAACCGTAGCCGCCGCCGTTTGCATCCCTGCAGTCAGCCGTGATAGGTTACGTAAACGTTTACGTAGCCTATCACGGTTGATTTAAAAGAAAAAATGCGCGTACGCAAATGGCGGCGCCCATGGGCGCCGCCATTTGCATTCCTTATTTTGGCACGTCTTAGTCTACGCTATTTGCGTTCCCCCTATTTTCGCCGTCTTAGTCTACATAAATGTTTACGTAGACTAAGATATGCCAAAATAAGGAACGCAAATGGTTCCTTATTTAGTCTACGTAAATGTTTACGTAGACTAAGACATGCCAAAATAAGGAACGCAAATGGTCTACGTAAATGTTGCATAGTCTACGTAAATGTTTTAGTCTACGTAAAGTCTACATAAATGTTTACGTAGACTAAGACGTGCCAAAATAAGGAACGCAAATGGCGGCGCCCATGGGCGCCGCCATTTGCGTACGTGCGTTTTTTTTTTCTTTTAAATCAGCCGTGATAGGCTACATAAACATTTATGTAGCCTATCATGGTGTTTTTTAAAAATCTAGCCGTGATAGGCTACGTAAATCTTTACGTAGCCTATCACTTTTTTTTTTTTTTTTAACTGGAAATGGCGGCGGCGGCAGACAGTCAGAAGACCAGCCGCTGCAGCCGCCGCCGCCGAGCCGCCGCCAGGAAGATCCGCCCAAGGTAAGTCCCATCTCGGGGGGGCAGGGGGGCAGACCGTTCTGCCACTGGCATTGCGCTGGCATTCGGCCTCCCCGAGATCCATGGCGGAATTCTCTGACATCCCTAAGCAGTTGCAGTATAGTTTAATGGCCACAGCTAGAAATTTGGCTACATCCAGTGAGATCCCACGTTTAACATCTGCCAGCAGAACTTGTCAGTATTTCCCGGATAGAGTAAATGAATTGGGGGACTAAAATAGGCTCTCAGATCTCTTTAAAATTCACAATACTGACTTCCGGTTGGGACCGATGTCGTTCTGATAGCTTCCCACGGGTCTCCATGGGGGCTTTCTCAAACAGCTTTTTAAAAGGTTGAAAAACCTTTTCATCTCCCCCCTGGAATGGAAAGGGGGGGCAAGGCAACAGCTCTGGACAACATCTTGGAGAAAGGTAACTCCCACGCAATAGAGGGGGGGCCGGATTCCAGGATTATCTCCCTAGAGCTTTACCAACGCAAAAAGTTGTACTGGGTAGGGATGTACGAAAGTCACTTACCATTTCGTGGATCTGCTTTGTGGTGGGGGGGGAGGCACTCCGTCCCTCCCCCCGGAATCCTCAATGGGGGGGAGGCACTCCGTCCCTCCCCCTGGAATCCTGCCCGGCCGGCTCCGCTCCATGGGGATTCTGCGGAGCTGCCGGCCGGCTCCACCAGCAGCCGGACATTTGCTTCCCTGTACTTAACCATGAGAGGCTACATAAATATTTACGTAGCCCATCACAGCAAAGTAAAAAAAACGCGTACGCAAATGGCGGCGGCATTCACTATTTTTCGCCATTCTAGCCTACATAAATATTTACGTAGGCTTGAACAGCTAATAATAGCGAACGCAAATGGCAGCTGCCGTAGTCGCCGCCATTTGCGTACACTCCGCCCAGCTGCGGCTGGCCAGGAGACTAGCCACCCCGCCCCCACCCCCGCTGCACCTGCCGCCCCCACTGCCACACCTTCCACTGCCACCGCTGCTGCACCTTCCACCACCGCCATTGCACCCACCGCCCCGCCACACCTGCTGCCCCCGCCGCTGCACCCGTCACTGCCGCACCTGCTGCCCCCGCCGCACCTTCCGCCACCACTGCACCTTCTGCCGCCACCACACCTTCGGCCGCTCCCACCGCCGCCGCTGCACCTTCCGCCACCGCACCCGCTGCCAAAGCTGCCACAGCATCCGCCCCAGGTAAGTGCCATCCTGGGGGGTTCCACGGGGCGGGCAGGGGGGCAGGAGGCCATTCCGCCACGGATTCCGGGGGCATTCAGCCTCACTGGCATTCGGCCTCACTGGAATCTGTGGTGGAATTCTCCGCCATCCCTAGTACTGAGACTCCAATTTTATAGGAGAAAACAGGGCTGACGTATTCCATAACAATATATGCTTTAAGAAATATCAACAACCTCTGAGGGATGATTTAAGAAATGTTAACAATATTTGAGAACATCTGAGGACCTGTAAGATCTGTTTGAGAGAAACAGGTCTGCGCCGAGGAGAAGAAAGGAGCTGGCTACAACTCCCCCATCATCCTCTGTGTCAAAAGTGTTGAAGACAGAAGATATAGGGGAATTATTTACGCTGATAAAGACTTTATCTTTGCAATTTACAGAGCAAGTCAAAAGGCTGGATTTAATCCAAAATTCCATCACCGCCCTGCAAGGAGCTGTAGATTTAATTAATGCGTCACAGCAAAAAATGGAGATGAAACAAAATGAGCTTGAAAACCGAGTGGCAGGAAATGAAACTACATCACAAATTTGTTTTAAAAATATCTCTGATAGAATCTCTCAACTGGAGGCCTTCACGAAAAGATCCAATGTACAGATTATTGGGATTAAAAATCTGCCTAATGATGTAAAATTGCCTATTTTTGTGGATAAACTTTTGCATGAGATACTCCCTATTTCATCTGATTATTTACTTGATATTGAGCAGGCATTTCATGTGCCAGATGTTAAAGGGACTGATTACACCATCATAGTTCAATTTGCAAAAGTCTCCACAAAGAATTATATCCTGCGCTTGGCAAGGGAGGCTGGAAGCCTTTCCTGGAAACAAGATAAAGTTATGTTATTCCCAGACTACATTGAAGAGGTGGCGAATAAAAGAAGGCAATTTATCAAGGCAAAGAATATGGCAAAACAAATGAACTTACAATATTACTTAAAATATCCTGCTATACTTTGAATTGTGTCTGAAGGTCAGATGAAGAAGTTTTTAAATCATGAAATGGTAGAAGCTTGGATTAACGTAAAAATGCATGAGAATTCTTTTACAACCCCATGAACTGGAATCTTTAAACAAGCTTTGTTAACTGTTTGTGCTTAGTCTATGAGACTCAGGCTAATTCAGAAGATAAGTGACTATATTTATATTGGTTTATTCTCTTTTATCTTTTTTTCTTGCTTTTCTTTATATTTTTTATTTTAAAATAGATAATATATCTAGTATAAAATTTATTACTGATGGTTGAAGGTTTATATTAAGTTTTATTATTATATAATACTTATATAATATATTAATAATAATATAGGCTTTTAGGACTGAATTGTAGACCTGTTTCCTTGATATAAGATTGAGGATATGATATAGAAATGTAAGGTTGTTTATTAAACTGTAAGATTGTTAAGGTTATAGATATAGTTTTTAAAATAGAATGGCATCGGAAACCGGGGGGTGTTGGAGTTTAAACTAGGGATGGTGGAGAATTCCGCCACAGACTCCAGTGAAGCCGGATTCTAAAGAATCCAGCCCCCTGGAGTCCGTGGCAGAATGGCCAAACAAGTCCTCTCTTTTTGTGTGTGTCATAACACACTTCCGATAAAGGGGGTACTTGGAGAAAAGCATTGGAAGAAGATCTCAAAACATGGGTTATTTGGTTCAGGAAGAGGCATCTTTCAGGTTCTTGGGTCCCAAGCCATTTAGGGCTTTGGAAGTAAGTACCTTGAATTGGGACCAGAACTAAATAGAGGTATGGTGTTCCCTATGAATTCGGATTTTTAAATTACATAGATTGGGAAATCTGTTCCTAACCATAATTAGAATTACCCTTGTAAAGAAATTACTGGACAAGGTACATTTTGCATAACAGGTAGTTATCTTCAGTCTTTTCAGACCTGGGACCTACTTAAATGTGTACAGGATTGCAATCTTAGTGTTCGTATATCCCTGCTGTGTTTCTCATCCTCTGCTACGTAGGGATGTACGAAAGTAACTTACCTTTCGCGGATTATGTTGATGGTGGGGGGGAGGCGTTCTGTCCCTCCCCCTGGAATCCTCGAACGGCCGGCTGTGCTCCACGGCAGCTCCGCGGAGCAGCCGGCCAGGCCCAGCCCGGCCAGGCCAGAGCCGTCCACAGCCGGATTTCTGGCCGCAGAGGGCTCTGGGTAAAAAAAAAAAAAAACCCGCATACACAAATGGGGGCAGCTACACTATTTGCGTTCCCCTTTATTTTCGCTGTCATAGTCTACATAAATATTTACGTAGATTAAGACGGTAAAAGTAAGGAACACAAATGGCGGCGGCCATAGCCGCCAGCATTTGCGTACGTGGTTGTTGTTTTTTTTACCTACCCAACCATGATAGGCTACGTAAAGATTTACGTAGATTTACGTATCACGTCTTTTTTTTCTTTTTTTTTAAACCTAGCCATGATAGGCTATGTAAATCTTTACGTAGCCTATCACGTCTTTATTTTTTTTTTTTACACAAGCCTGGAAATGGCGGCAGTGGCAGCCAGTCGGAAGACTGGCCGCCGCCGCCGGAGCCGCCACCGCCCAGAAGATCCGCCCCAGGTGAGTCTCGTCCCGGGGGGGATCTGGGGGGGTGGGGGGGTGGCAGGCCGTTCCGCCACGGAGTTCGGGGGGCCGAATGCACTGGCATTCGGCCTCACCAAGATCCGTGGCAGAATTCTCTGACATCCCTACTGCTACCTCTATCTTTTTGCTTCCCTATTTTTTAAGCAAAGAAAATAAAAGTTTATCTATTATGGATTTACAATAATTGCTGCTTTTATCTTTTACTTTCATTGATTTATTTTTATATAATGCCATATTTTAAGTTTATTTTCTTTTATAGTGGTTGACGGGGGGATTTGAAGTCTGTTAAGGTTGCAAATATATATATAGGGATGTATGAAACCACTTACCTGTTTCATAAGTGGCATCTGCGGTGGGGGGGAGGCGCTCCATCCCTCCCCCTGGAATCCTCACTGGCTCCGCTCCGCAGCGACTCTGCGGAGCTGCCGGCTGGGTGCATCCGCAGCCGGACATCCAGCTGTGGAGGGTCTGTGGACACAAATGGCAGCCGGCGTAGCAGCCTCCATTTGCGTCCCTTCGCTGAGCTGTGATAGGCTACATAAATATTTATGTAGCCTATCATGGCAAAAGCGGCAACGCAAATGGCACAGCGAACGCCATTTGCGTTCTTTGCCGTGATAGGCTACGTAAATATTTACATAGCCTATCACGGCTCAGTGAAGGGACGCAAATGGTGGCCGGTGTAGCAGCTGCCATTTGCGGCCGCAGCCTGGCAGCGGCCAGAGCCAGAGCCGCCGCTACCGCCAGAGCTGCCGCTGCTGGAGCCACCGCCGCTGCCGCCGCAGCCGCCACAGGAGCCACAGCCACGTAGACTCCATTTTATGGGGCTTTCGTGGGGTGGTGGGGTGGGTTGCTCTGTTCTGCCATGGATTCTGGGGGGCCTAATTCACTGGAATTTGGCCTCCCTGGGATCTGTGGTGGAATTCTCTGACATCCCTACATATATATGATTTCTTAGAAGTATCTCCCATTGAGTTTAATAGGGCTTACTCCCAGGTACGTGGGTGTAGCCTTAATAGGACTTACTCCCAGGTAAGTAGGTATAGCCTTAAGAATACCATTTGGCTAAAGGCAGCATACAAATATTTTCAATAACATCGTCATCATCATCATCAATATCCGAATTAGCGCCACCATAGCGTAGAGTCAGACTGAGATCCACCTATGGATCCCAAGCCACTGGTTAAAGACCAATGGACTAAGAGCACAATCCTAAGCATGTTTAGACGGGAAAATGCCCTACAGCTCCCAGCATACCCCAGCCAGCCCTTTAAGAGATGTATTAATCCTTATTGTCATTCACTACGCTTTAATAATACCCCAGACTTAAATGTATTTACTCAGAAGTGGGTTCTTTAGTGGGAATTATATACTTAGGTCTAAGAGCCTCGTGTGGTGCAGAGTGGTAGGCGGCGGTATTGCAACCGAAATCTCCCCACGGCCTGAGTTCGATCCCAGGCTTCCCAGCAGAAGCCGGGTCTCGGGTAGCCGGCTCAGGTCCACTCAGCCTTCCATCCTTCCGAGGTCAGTAAAATGAGTACCCAGCTTGCTGGGGGAAAGGTAGTCACGACTGGGGAAGGCAATGGCAAACCACCCCGCTACAGTCTGCCATGAAAACGCCAGCGCAAGCGGCATCCCTCTAGGGGTCAGTAATGACCCGGTGCTTGCACAGGAGGAACCTTTCCTTTCCTTTTCATATACTTAGGTCACAATCCTATGCGTTGCGCCCTGGGTACTCAGAAGCCCCCAAACCTGGAGGCTTACAAGTATCCTGTGCAGAGGGGAAGGTGCCTCATACCTTCCATGCTGCATTTAAGCTAGATGGGCAATTTTGCCTGTCTAGCAGAGGCTTCAGGGTGGGGGAGGGAAGGAGGCTGGGGTGGTGATAGGAAAAGGTGTAAGCCAGCTGCCCTGGTCTCCTCCCCTCTCCACCCTCTGTTGTACCACCCAACAGCGGAAGCTCTCTGGGCAGTACACAACAATACACAGATAAAAACAGCTAGGGAGGTACGAAAGTTCCGCCACGGATCTCGGGGAGGCCGAATGCCAGCACATTCAGCCCTCCGAAATCGGTGGCAGAACAGCCCACCCCCCCTCCACCCCCCCGGGACCAGACTTACCTGGGGCGGATCTTCCTGGCGGCGGTGGCTCCGGCGGCGGTGCGGCGGCAGTGCGGCAGCGGCAGCCGGTCTTCCGACCAGCTGCCACCACCACCATTTCCAGGTTTAAAAAAAAAAAAATGACGTGATAGGCTACGTAAAGATTTACGTAGCCTATCACGGCTAGATTTTAAAAAAAACACTGTGATAGGCTATGTAAATCTTTACGTAGCCTATCACGGCTGACTTAAAAAAAAAACACGCATGTATGCAAATGGCGGTGCCCATGGGCGCCGCCATTTGCGTTCCTTATTTTGGCACGTCTTAGTCTACGTAAACATTTACGTAGACTAAGACGGCGAAAATAAGGGGAACGCAAATAGCGTAGACGCTACGCTATTTGCGTTCCCCTTATTTTCGCCGTCTTAGTCTATGTAAATGTTTACGTAGACTAAGACGTGCCAAAATAAGGAACGCAAATGGCGGCGCCCATGGGCGCCGCCATTTGCATACATGCGTTCGTTTGTTTCTTTTTTTAATCAGCCGTGATAGGCTACGTAAACATTTACGTAGCCTATCACAGCTGACTGCAGGGACGCAAACGGCGGTGGCTATTGCTGCCGCCATTTGCGTCCCTGCTAGCCAGCGGCCGGATGTCCGGCTGCTGGCGGAGCCGGTTGGTGGCTCCGCAGAATCGCTGCAGAGCACAGCCGGCTGGCCAGGATTCCAGGGGGGGAGGAACGGAGCACCTCCCCCCCGGTGAGGATTCCGGGGGGAGGGACGGAACGCCTCCCCCTGCACCATCAGCATAATCCCTGAAAGGTAAGTACCTTACATACATCCCTAAAAACAGCATAAAGATTAAAATATACCAAGTTTAAAACAATTTCAGCAGCTAAAAATGAGTCCCAACTGGAGTTTGCTGCTATCCCTATCCACATCCCCTTCCCCAGCCCCTTTTCCTGGATCATTTGGCAATTTCCCAGCTTGTGTGTATCCCACCCCCTAATCTAAAAGGCTGAAACACCTTTCCAAAGCCTAGTTACTGGCGGTAAGAGCTTTAAGCTAAAATAGGCTGGGATTTTTGGCCCTGCCCCTTTGCCTTCAGCCCCGCCCACCACTGGAATGAGGGCCCAAGAGCTTCTCCAAAATGGAATTGGGGCCTTGGGCTGGAAGAGGTTCAGCACCCCGGCTCTAAATGATTACAAGGGTTAGAGTTTGTGTAGCTAGGGATTGCAGCAACTCTGCTTCTTTTGTTCCTTCCTGAGTATTTGCTCTGTACATTAATCCTTTTTTTTTCTGTCTGTAAACCCTGTTCCTTGCCTATGAATAAATAAGCACCATTTTGAATATTAAGTGAACCCTGTGGCATGATTTTAGCAATTGCTTCCTCACATGCTTTCCCCACGATGCCTTATCCTCAACCCTGCTTACTGTGTCAGATTTATAAAGACCAGGAACATGCCTTCTGATGACCTCAGTGACTGGGCAGATTGATAGGAGAGAAGGTGCTCTCTCAGGTATCCTGGTCCCAAGTTTTTTAGGGCTTTATATACTAACACCAGAACTTTGAACTTGTCCCGGTATCGAATAGGCAGCCAATGCAGTTCCCTCAGCAAAGGGAGGGAGTTTTGGAGAGCCTCCTAAGTCATAGGGAGGCAAAACACATCAGACAGTTGGTATTCAGAATGGTGTCCTATATTAATTCTTCATTTGAATATATATATATATATATATATATATATATGTGGGGGGGGGTAATCCTTAACCTCAAAAAAGAAAAAAAATCACAAATGCTTTAAAAACAGTTGCAAAAGCGTTCTGAGGATTAGAAGGGGAAATGTTCATGAAGACACGAGCACTAGCCAATAGGCATGTATAACAAATAGATAATGGTATGCATTCCCATCCATATTGTTATGCAATATCACCATCTTCAATCTCTCAGTCCACTAATGAGCAACCATCCTGTGATTCATACCTATAGCTGGGATTGCTTCTCATTTAGAAGCAGTGAAAGAAATACCCTGCCATGTACTACAAATAAGGCACAAGTGTTATGTGGGCTGATGCCATGTGGACAAGCCCCAAAGCTTTTGTTTATTTGTTCTTGAATTCCTGGAAGAGTTTATATGTGAGGATATTCTGTAGACTTCTGGCTAATATTGGAAAGTCCTGAGTAACAATCCGATTAAACTCCGCACAATAAAGTCTTTAATCTAACATATATCAGCAAATTCCTGTTTCGCAATTTTTCTAACAAAAATAACAACACTTTTGTTGCCAGTGGATTCATAAGATCTTATTTCAACCCTGCCGACTGAATTAAACCTTTGTTTTAGGCAGTCGAGGATTAAGAAGATTGCTATTTTGGTAACATAATGGGTTAGAGGTACTTACATGGCAGCTGAGATCCAAGCTGAATGCCGGGAAAGGGAATAAACCCTGTTACCTCAGATGAACTCCAGTCATCTACTCAGTATAGCAAACTCAGTCAGTGCTATGGTTGTAATAAACAATTAAAAAGAGTGATTATTTCTGAATAATTGCAATTTGATGTCTTTTTAAAAGCTCATTTGCAAAACATGCCCAATATTGCTGCAGAATCTCATGAATACAGATTACGAGATGTCAGGAAAGGAAATCGCTTCCGAACTTTCTAGGGAGTTTATTTGGTCAGAGAATGTTTCTGCTTTTTCATTACATGCCCAGAACTAATGGCTTTGGGATGTCTCACCTCATCTAATAGGGTGTTGTAGAGGCACCATTGTCAAGGCAGCACGGAGCAAAAGGTGTTGGGGGAAAAACATCACTTTTGAGGTGGACATTTACCAAGAAGTCTGGAAGGAATATCAAAACGACAGGGTAGAAACTCAAACATTACAACACTTCCCAAGCCCTGTCCCCTTAAACAACGATGGAGGAAAAATGGGGGGGGGGGTTTGAAGCAGGACTGTTGACCAGTGAGAATGAAAGCAACTTTATGAAAACATTAGTCATGTCAGAAGCATGTTGTTTATAGTTATCAGAATATTATTTTTTTGTAGCTTGGTTAAACAAACATATTTGGTACATAACGTTGTGGCAAATCAGACATGTCCAAAAGGGGTAGTTACATGGCTGTGGGTGAAGGACTGGCAGAAACTTAAATTACGCAGAGCTAAACATCTTTGCACTTCAGCTTGGAAATATTTAGGTAGACGGGTCACACTAGAGGAGGGCTAAATAAAATAAATGAATCTGGAAGCACACTCTCCTTGGGAAGAACATGCAAAACCAGAGAAGGGAGCATAGTGTCATGTTCTGACTCTTAGCAGGATGCTGCCGTTACTAAGGATTTATGATAAATAATCACTTCTTTTTCTTTTTTGCTCTATTGTATCCCAGCCTGCCCCAAATCTAACAGTGTGGTATGTATAATCATATGCTTATGAAGCACAGTGTAATACAAACCAATCCCAAAAGTGGCCAGGATGATAGAAACCCGGCAAGCATTTCAGATATCCTGTGGAAAGTTTGCTTTATTCCCACTGGAATGCTTTTGGTAATACAGACTTAGAAACAATCAGGCAATGCCATTCCGTAACTCTCCTAGGGCCAGTTCACACATGCATACATGTTCAGCACTCATCAACTGCAATGTGATGGCTTCCGTGTGAATGAGCCAACACACATTGATCCCCTATAGATAGAACTTTCCTATCACCCATTATAAAATCAACACAATACTTTCCAGCGGAGTCAGATCACATATTTGGCAAGGTGGTGGGTGATCATGTGATGAGAAGCCATGTGATATAAGTGCATGTGTGAATGAGGCCCAAGTTCCTGTTTTCCAATTGGTGGCTTCTGGGCTACATCAAGCATACTTAATACAGGAACCCAGGTCATAATACTAGAACCTGGGTCAAATTCTATTCCACATATTTACTGGAGTCAAGAGACCAGAAATAAAAGCAAATGAGACATAATAATCTTAGACACAAAGCAAAGTATAACAACATAGGTACCATCAACAGATACATGCAAAACAGCAAAAGACCTTGGGTAATCCCCCCAAAACAGCCTTCTGGAATCAGATAAGTAATTGCTTCCTTGTTCTCACTGCCACTGAGATAAAGATAGACGGGAGGGAGAGAGAGAGAGGCCACTGCTAACAACATCCTTAGGATTTTGTATGTCAGCAGGTACATAACATAACTGATCTTTCTGATATTATGGCCAGTAAAGAGGACATCATTTGCTTATGAGCTCCAGTATAAAAATAACAGAACAGAAGAACATGTTCTCAAGATTCCACCCTCTGGTAATTACAAGGATAGACCCTCAAGGGCAGGCAGGGCACATCCAACATAACTTCCTCAGATCATTTGGGAATGTACCTAAGGCCTTAATACTAGAATCCACTGAAGATGAATGGTGAGAGAGATTCAGGACAGATAAAAGGAAGTACTTTCACACAGCACATAGTTAAACTATGGAATTTACCCCCACAGGATGTAGTGACAGCCACCAACTTGGGTTGGACAAATTTGTGGAGATAAGGCTAAAAGCAGGAAGGAGGGAGGGAGGGAGGGAGAGAAGCAGGGCATAGCTATCAATGGCTACTAGCTTTGATGGCTACCGTAGATATTACCCCCATTATCAGAGGTAGTATGCTTCTGTATACCAGTCGCTGGAGAACACAAGCGGGAGGGTGCTGTTACCTTCATGTCCTGCTTGTGGGCTTCCCACAGGCAGCTGGTTGTCCACTGTATGCACAGAATGCTGGACTGGATAGGCCTTTAGTCTGATCCAGCATGGCTGTTCTTATTATAGATCCCCAATCTGTCTGCATGCCAAAGATAAATTGGATGAATTGCGTTCTGCGATTATAACAAGAAACTAGGTGTGGGGGGACAGTAGGTTCTACAGTTTATACTTAGAAAACATCTCAGAGGATTGGTGTGAAATTTGGCAGTGTAGGAGAGGGTAGTTTGAAGATGGTCCATGCTGGTTTTGAGGTAGAAAGTGTAAGAAATGGTTTATTTATATAAAGTTTGAGGAGTGACCTCAAGCAGTTTGACAGCTATTGTCTGTTTTCTTTCTCATACACTTTTCTGGATTTAAACTGTATGGGACATTTTCTCCATATGTACAGCATCTTTTGGGAAACCATTTGTTGTGTCAGGTTGTGCTGTGCCCTAGTAGTACTGTAACATGGTTGCAGTTTTTATTGAAAATGTGGTTTATTTAATTTTGGCCCATTTTATCCTATGGGCGTACATAAGGTCCTTTTCTAGGTATGCCCAGAATGATCCTACAGAATGAAAAGGGTAGAATGCAAGTGAGTGTGGCTGGTACCATGGAGATGTAATAGAAGTGAAGGAGGTGGAAGGGAGGAGGGAGTTATTTCAGTTAAGGTTTTAGGCAATTGGAAGACAGTGATGTTTTAGGTAAAAATATAAGCAGCACCATTTATTCTACTTTAGAATGAATGTTTATGCTGTTGTTATTATATTGCCATGGGGCAGACGGGGGGGGGGGGCAGGATGACACCAAACTGTGTAATCTTCTGTGTGCTTGCAAGTAGCCGTTTCTGCTGCTAAATTTGATGGTCCCAAAATTTGCAGGCCCTGTGAAAGAATAGAGCTGTCCTCCATTTTTGTATTTAGCTTGGTTTTAGAACATTCTGGAGTTAAATCTGTGTGTGTGTGTGTGTGTGTGTGTGTGTGCACACGCATGCATGCGCATGTGCACACACACTAGTAACTTTCAGCCAAAATGTTAATAGTTTAGAGATCAAAAGTTTAGATAGAATGTAGAGGTCAAGACATTTGCTCAAGATTCTAAGATTTAGCAAAAGTTCAGAGTAAGAGAGAGGAAAAAAGGATATTAACTCAGTAACAGAAACTTAGTGTGCAGAAATGAACAAGAAACTATCCTACTGATTGGTTGGAGGTGGGAGTAGAGAGAGAAAATCATAATAGTGCAAGATAGAGAGAAAAACACAGTGAAGATAGAAGGAAGGAAATGAGGCCAGAGTCCTAGAGGAAAGAAAATGTCAAGGCTGCTGGAGCTGGAGAACAGGTCGAGAGAGCTAGACCAAAGACAATAAGATATTGCTTGGATGAGGGACCTAGATAAAATAGAGGCATAGTCTAGTTAGTTTAGCTGGATGCATTTATCCCTGGAAGTTTTATTACCCTATTGCTCATATGGTTTTCTTAGTGTTGTGTGTGTATGTGGATCTATTCAGATTTTGAACTTTTTCCTATTGACATTTTCCTTAAGTAAAATTTAAACTTTGTTATTTGAAATTTTGTGGTTATTTTTTTGGTTACCCACCTCACATCTAATAGCCAAAACCCACACCAGCTAAAGTAAACCCCTGAGACCCAGAGAGTTTCAAGGCTGTTAAAATGCCCCTTGCCCTTCTCCACGGTGTGTGAGGGCCAAAATATACATTAATTTAAGAGTGTACCTAGCAGCTACAGCTTTTTTTTTCATTTTTACGCTAGAGTAGGGCCCAACACCTAAAATTTCTATTGCAAAACAGTGATCCATAAAGCAAATGGAAAGTAATTGCAGGTGGACACATACACCCCTCCCCTGCAATATGGATTGGGTCCATAGCATAGCAAAAAGTCCCCTATCCCCCTGCCTAGAGTCCCGACCCAGATTGGATCCCGTGCACCTACTCTAGAGTAAAGATGAAAAAGTAATGCTCATTGGCTCTGATTTCTTATTAACTATGATATTCCTTCCTCTTTTTTATTGAGTTTCTCATTTTCCATTTCAAGTTTGCCTGATCAGAGAGTTTTAGGAATAGCCTTCCCAAAACATAATCAAATTCAATTAACAACAAAAAAAAACCCTTTCATTTTAGTATGCATATGTTATGGTATCCTATCCTGTGGCTAGTTCCAGCTTCACCACTACCTTGGAGCTGAATGGCTCATGGCTGTCATTGGCAGAGGGGTGGACCAAAGTACCAGATTTGGCTGTTCAGTAGAATAGACACATAGGGTTTATGCAACTGAAACTACCACTTCACGTTACACGTACCCAACTGGCAACCAATACCATCCACACAGAATGATCAGGAAAACGAGAAACGGAAATTGACAGATTTGTCCATTCTTAGCCACAGCATAGGATATCACACCATCTCCATATTGCAAAAATAACTTATTTTAGAGCTTGAGTGAACATGGAAAGCCCTTCCTTTTTTATGAACCATGCACAGAGTGTTGGCTATTGGGCAGTATGCTGTTGTTCAGTCGTTAAGTCGTGTCCGACTCTTCGTGACCCCATGGACCATAGCACGCCAGGCCTTCCTGTCCTCCGCTCTCTCCCGGAGTGTATAGAGATGTAATAAATATAATTAACAAAACATTTTAAACCAAAAGTTGTTGTTGTTGTTGGGTGTTCTTTTGTGCAGGGAAACTCTTCTGACATTTTAAATGTCTATGAACATTCTAAGGGATGCACAGAGATCAGGACAAAGTCTGTCACCACAATGCCTCCTCACTCCATCCACCATCCCCCCACCCCACACACACACATTCATGTCGGGAATATTGCAACCTCGTCTGCAAGTTACTGGAAGGGGCAGTGTTGCAGTTAGTTAGTTCATGGGAATTTTGACCACAGCTAGCCTTAGGACCTCTATAGCCTACAATGTGGTTTCCTGTGATTTCTTCCTTTTGCTCTTCCCCTTCCTCCCTCCCCCCCCCCGACTTTCGCCATTACTGGGAGCACTTCTGTTTGTTCTCTCATTCCTGCGGGTATAATGGAATACAAAAATGGACTGAACAAACTCTTTTGAAAACCTACACTGTACCTGCATTGTCTATGTCAGAGTATTCATGAGTAAAACTATTTTCTTCACTAAAGAAATGGGTGGTCTCCTTTTATTGTTCTAAGATAGTCTGTGTGCATATGGGACTAGTAAACATTCATTCTGTTTTGCCTGTTTTTCTCAGCTAATTTCCTTTCTAACAGGAGGCATCATTACTAAATAATCCCATCAATTAATTCCACCCAAATGAATGTCTGCAAACGTCTACTGCTACAGTTAAGAAGTGGCATTCTGTTTGAGTTGACCTCCTTGCTCCATTTCTGTTCATGAGTAGAGACTTGCAAAATGGATTGATAACCCAGCTCACCATCAAGCAGTGGAGCACCTCATCTCTTGAACATCAAGATTCTTTTTTACATCATTTACTATCTTAGAATTGTCTTTTCCAATGCACCGAAGGAAAAAGGAAAGGTTCCTCCTGTGCAAGCACCGGGTCATTACTGACCCCTAGAGGGACGCCGCTTAAGCTGGCATTTTCATGGCAGACTGTAGCGGGGTGGTTTGCCATTGCCTTCCCCAGTCGTGACTACCTTTCCCCCAGCAAGCTGGGTACTCATTTTACCGACCTTGGAAGGATGGAAGGCTGAGTCGACCCGAGCCGGCTACTCAAGACCCGGCTTCCGCTGGGATCGAACTCAGGTCATGGGGAGAGTTTCGGTTGCAATACTGCCGCCTACCACTCTGCACCACACGAGGCTCTTTAATGCACCAAACACTGTAATTATTTGTTCCATTGCTCATTGTGCGTTGGATTATTTGTATTTTTTTAAATGTATTTCTGTTTGGGACAGGTATGAGCTAAGTATCATTTTGACTGATTGATGTTCAGTTCTACACTTACAATATATTCATGGAATAGATACCTGCATTTATTTCTTGATTGTTCCCTTTGCAAATTTCTCCTTCACTGGGATTTTGTGGAGAACTAGGGATGGAAGAATCTGTCAGTTTTGGTTTCTCTCAGATTTTCATTTTTCCAATCATGACTAAGCACCCCAGACTTTGAGGGAAAAGTTTGCATGAAACATCGTACACATTTGTGTGTACACTTCTCCTAATACATCCATTTTTGCATGCACTCTTGCCTAATATGCACATCTTTGCAATCAATTTCCAAATATAATGCCTTTTAACATTAGTTTCACTAACATACCCATTTTTATGTGCACTTTCTCCCAATAAACACATTTTTGTACACATTTCTTAACTAGACAACTCCATTGAAAAATCTGGAGAAGTGTGGATTTTGAAGGATAACTGAGTTTCCATCACATGTTGCTTCAAAATTGCAAAATTATGTTAGTTCGCATTAACTAACAGGGGGAGTGCGACCCTGTTGATTCTCCTGGACCTCTCAGTGGCTTTCGATACCATCGACCATGGTATCCTTCTGGATAGGTTGTCTGGGTTGGGAGTTGGAGGCACTGCACTACAGTGGTTCTGCTCCTACTTGGATGGCCAATTCCAGAAGGTGGTGCTGGGGGATTATTGCTCTGTGCCATGGCAATTGTGCCATGGGGTTCCACAGGGCTCTATTCTATCCCCCATGCTGTTTAACATCTACATGAAACCGCTGGGGGAGGTTATCCGGAGGTGTGGGCTGAGGTGCCATCAATATGCGGATGACACCCAGCTCTACCTCTCTTTCTCATCAAAACCAGGTGAGGCAGTGGCTGTTCTGAACCAGTGCCTGGGCACGGTAATGGACTGGATGAGGGCTAATAAACTGAAACTCAATCCAGACAAGACGGAGGTACTGTTAGTGGGTGGTTCGTCTGCCCGGCTAGGTGATATTCAACCTGTTCTGGAGGGGGTTGCACTCCCCCTAAAGGATCAGGTTCGTAGTTTGGGGGTGCTCTTGGATCCAGAACTGTCACTTGAGGCACAGGTGAACTCAGTGGCACGGAGCACTTTTTATCAGCTTAGGCTGGTATACCAACTACGCCCTTATCTGGACAGAGATAGCCTAGCTACAGTTATCCATGCTCTGATAACTTCTCGTCTGGATTACTGCAATGAGTTATACGTGGGGCTGCCTTTGAAAACGGTCCGGAAACTTCAGCTGGTCCAAAATAGGGCAGCAAGATTGTTAACAGGGACTGGCCTGCGAGCTCATATTATGCCAGTACTTTTCCAGCTGCACTGGCTGCCAGTCCATTTCCGGGCCCGATTCAAAGTGCTGGTGTTAACATTCAAAGCCCTTAACGGCTTGGGGCCAGGTTACCTGAAGGATCGCCTCCTCCCATATGTGCCTGCCCGGACCTTAAGATCATCATCAGCGGCCCTTCTCCGTGAGCCCCTGCCAAAGGAAGTGAGGCAGGTGGCTACTAGGAGGAGGGCTTTTTCTGTTGTGGCACCCCGGCTCTGGAATGAGCTCCCTAGTGAGGTTCGCCTGGCGCCTACATTGTACTCCTTTCGGCGCCAGGTGAAGACCTTTTTATTTTCCCAGGCATCTTAGCTTTCTAAATTTTTATCTTTGCTGTTTTAAATCTGTATTTTAAACTCCCGTACTGCTGCTAGGTTTTATTGTGGTTGTATTGTTATATTGTGGTTTTAATGTTCTATATATTTTAAATTGTTTTATTGTGTGTTGTTTGGTTTTAGTTTTTGTGAACCGCCCAGAGAGCTTCGGCTATTGGGCGGTATAGAAATGAAATAAATAAATAAATAAATAAAATTAAAATGTGAACTGAATTAATTTCTCTTCCATCCCTACTTGGAACATGCTTCTCTTTTGTCATACTAAGAGCAACGCTAAGACTTAGGTTTCCCCATCCTTCATCAAAGCAATATATTCAACACATTCCACCTTTTCTTGCATTTATGCTCTGCAGTTCTTTCGCACCGAGGTATAGCCATAAATGAGGCATCTTAGTGCACCTTAAGAGATATTTTTATACTGTGTTCAAAAGTCCTCTTTCTTTAATGTTTCCTTTTCCAAAAGTGGCTATATAAACTACACAGAGTATCCTCTTAGGATGCCATTTGGCAAGGGTAATGTGATAGTCCCGAGCCAAAACCCACTTTTGGCATGTAGGAATAAACAGTCTGTGGTTTCTGCATAAAGGCAGACAAGTTTTGGAAAGAAACTAAAATATTTGTCCTAACAAAATAGGGGGTGGAGGAAGGGAGAAGAATTATCTGAGTGTTCAGGATGGAGCCCAAATCCTACCCTAGTATGGCAAAGTCCTTTGGGATCTGTTCTATGCTCTTTTTTGAGGTCTTTAATTAGTTAGTTAAGAGATTATAAAGTTGTGTTCAGACCTCACAGAATTAGCCCGCATTGGCTCTCAAAACTTATACCTTTCTTCCCCCCTGTGCCAATGAGCATATGGCTGCTCTGGACCAATAAGTTACCTACTATAAGGACTTCTGCTTGCTTGCTTGTTTGTTTGTTTGGGGTGCAATCCTATGCATGTTTAGACAGAAAAAGGTCATACAGCTACCAGCATTCCCCAACTATTTTAAAAGGAAAAAAAATGTTGCAAAATATCAATAAAAATGAAATACAAAAACAATTCAATAAATATAGAACAAATTCAATATTACAATGAAATATCACAATCAAAATTGACAGGCCAAAAAAAAAGCCAATAAAGATAATCTACAGTCAGGGCCAGAAATATTGGAACAAGGATAACTGTTTTGGCAGTTGGCCTCTCTACACCACCACATTGAAGTTGAAAGGAAACACACCCAGATGGGAGCGAAGTCAGGACTTCCAGCTGTAATTCAAGGGGTTGGACAAAAGTGGGGCACTAACCATTCAGGAAGGACAGCCAGTGGCATACACACACACCCGTCGTTGGTGGCTCATAAGTAATGGAACAAACCAACATCATTTCAAACTTAAGGATCGCCTTTAATACCTGGATGAAAATCCTTTGCAGTCAATGACTGCCTGAAGTCTGGAACCCATGGACATGAACAAATGCAGAGTGTCCTCCCTCGAGATGCTTTGCCAGGCCTTTACTGCAGCTGCCTTCAGCTGCTGCTTGTTTGTGGGTCTTTCTGCCTTCAGTCTTGTCTTCAGTAAGTGAGAAGTATGCTCTATTGGGTGCAGAGCAGGTGACTGACTTGGCCATTGAAGAACATCCCACTTCTTTGCCTGGAGAAACTCTTGGGTAGCTTTTGCTGTATGTTTTGGGTCATGATCCATCTGCAATATGAAGCGGTGTCCTATCAGTTTGGCAGCATTTGGCTGAATCTGAACAGAAAGTATAGCCCTGTACACTTCAGAATTCATCCTGCTGCTTTTATCAGCAGTCAGGTCATCAATAAACACCAGTGACCCGGTTCCATTGGCAGCCATACATGCCCATGCCATAACACTGCCTCCACCATGTTTGACAGATGATGTGGTATGCTTTGGATCATGAGCTGTTCCTTTCCTTCTCCATACTTTTCTCTTCCCATCATTCTGGTACAAGTTAATCTTGGTTCATCAGTCCAAAGAATCTTATTCCAGAACTGGGCAGGCTTTTTTAGGTGTTTGCTGGCAAAGGTTAATCTGGCCTGTCTGTTCTTGAGTGTTACCAGTGGTTTGCACCTTTTGTAAAGCCTCTTTATTACATTCATAAAGCCGTCTCTTGACTGTAGATGTTGACAATGACATGCCCACCTTCTCAAGAGTGTTCTTGACCTGGCTAGATGTTGTGAAAGGGTTCCTCTTCACCATGAGCTGAATTCTGCGGTCATCCACTTTAGCTGCCATCTTCCAGGCCTTTTGCTGTTGCTGAGCTTGCCAGTTAATTCCTTCTTTTTCAGGATGTTCCAAACTGTTGTGTTGGCCACTCCCACTGTTTTTGTTATCTCTCTGATGGGTTTATTTTGTTTCCTCAGCCTAATGATGGCCTCCTTCACTTGCATGGACACCTCTTTGGACCTCATGTTGGGAGTTCCAGTGAACAGCTACCACATGCAAATGTAACACTCAGAACCACCTCCAGGCCTTTTGTCTGCTTGATTGGTCATGGGGTACCCAGGAAACAAGCCACACCTGGCCATGCAGCTGCTTGTCGGCCATTCATTCCATTAATTATGAGCCACCAACGACAGGTGTGTGTGTATGCCACTGGCTGTACTTCCTGAATGGCTAGTGCCCCACTTTTGTCAAACCCCTTGAATTACAGCTGAAAGTCCTGACTTCGCTCCCATCTGGGTGGGTTTCCTTTCAACTTCAATGTGGTGGTGTACAGAGGCCAACTGCCAAAACAGTTATCCTTGTTCCAATATTTCTGGCCCTGACTGTATGTTACTAATGCTGGTCTTACTACACTCAAAGGGGCCACAGCAACCTGGCTACATAAAGCTCAGAGATAGTGAAGAATTCCACCAGATGTCTAGATGTCTCAGAGCTGGTGTCTTATGGATGGATGGATGGATGGATGGAATACTCAGCTATTGATTCTAGGCAATCATTATCCCGTCCCAGAAAGCAAGGAAGCCCTGCCTAGCTGGGCAAAGAGAAGGACAGGACCAGGTGATTATCTACTGGGCTGCAGATGATTGGAAGGAGGGTGTTTGCTCATTATTCCAAGAATCGATTATTAAATATTTACGTAGCCAATCACGGCCAACAGCAGGGACGCAAATGGTATCCGCTACGCCATTTGCGTCCCTGCTCTTTGCCGTGATAGATTACGTAAATATTTACGTAGCCTATCACAGCCAATGGCAGGGGCGCAAATGGCGCCCGCTACGCCAGATGCCATTTTGTTCCGCAGCCCAGCAGCGGATGAAGACGGCGACCATGTACGTTCCATCCCGGGGGGGATTTCAGGGGTGGCAGGGGGGTTAGTCCATTCCGCCATGGACTCCAGGGGTCCAGATTCCTGACAGATTACTGTCCAGCCTTTTCCTCAACGGCAAATGACCATGCATCCTTCCTAGGCACATTATTGATTTTCTTGTCCTCAATGGATAGACAACCCATCGTTTCCTCTTTTCTTATTGGTGTGTTCTAAATATTTGAATGTTTGAAAACTACAGGGCCGTCCAAAGACCTTTTCCTGCTTGGGGCAAGGTGGCAAATGGCACCCTTCCTCCAAGTAAAGGTTCACAGTACCCAAGGCTAGGTCAGTTATTTTGGCACTTAGCAGAAAATCTCCCCCACCTGGAATAACAAATACAATAATAATAAATAACTCTCAATTTGCTGCCTGTTCATGACACCCATGATGCCTCACTCTACCAGCCCTGAAAAACTGACAATAAGTCCCCCTTAACTTCTGAGCAGCAATTATACACAGGACTCTTCAGGAGGACTTCAAAAGAGGTCTTGTGGCTTCACATGCTTGCCATAATAATAATTCGATAATTGGCAATGGAGGAAGCTTGGTGTCAAATCCAACATTACACAAGCAGAAGTCTGCTTCTGCTTGCATGATGGGACTTTCTCCTTCTCTCCTCCCCACTGCAGCTGCATCACCCTAAAATCTTCTCCAGAATGTTTTCCAGCCCACCACAGCAGATTTTGAGGGCACATGGGGAGTGTAGGGGGGGAGGAGAAATCCTCCCTCCCGGTTCTGCTGATGGAGCGGCTTCTGCCACTGGAACAACAGTGCTGGATCCAACCCTGAATGGCTCATGCTCTGAATGCACATTCTGTTTTGCACACAATGTAATGCTGAGGAGGGTAAATGTTGAGAGACAAAAGTAGTGGCAATAAAGGAAGCATGGGTCTCTAATGCTTCTGCTGCTGCCTCTTCAAGTAAATTCCCAATGCCACCATGAGCAGAGTAGTGTACCTCTTCCCTGGGAAACAAAAGGAAAGCAGGTGGGACTCCCATTCAAGGCAAACAAAAACAAAGCAAATCTTAATGAATGAATCATGAAATGAACAAGGTTTTAATGAATGAATCATGAAATGAACGTGATTTTAACAAATGACTAGCTGAATGAATTAGTTCTAATTACTTTAGAAATTTGGATTTAACGGTGAACTACTACTGGGCAGGCATGAATCTTATAATAGGTAAGTAACGGGCATTCCTCCAGCGTACCAGAAATAAAATGCTAAATCAATATCTCAAGATAAATGCCACAGGCCTCCATGAGATTACTCTTGAGGCTGAGGAGGCTGTTTAGGTAAGCAGAATGTTACATTACTTTAATTTTTCAGTTTAGAACATTTAATCCCCCAATCCGATCCTGAGACAAAGTGAAAAACAGGACAAAAAAACAAACACTGGTATTCCTCCACTAAATCATGTCTGACCACATCCACATCCCCTGACGTGCCGCAAACAAGAATGTGAAGTCTTTGAAAGAATCAAAGGCAGGGGTTTTTTTGGTCCTATGTGGTCAGTTAGCTGAATTTCCTCAAATGATTTATGAGCTTGAAGTATGGGATTCCTCTCTCACTCAGATTTAGGTTTCATCTCAGTAAGGTCTCCTGTCAAAGTAAAGGACAGGTAGATACCTAACAGGTAGAACACGATACGTAGGAGATAAATTCATTTGGTTTGCATTTTGAAGTGAATCTACCTAATTCACACTTCCCAAACCAACTTGTGAACCCTAACAGTTATCTTTCAGTATTGGCAAATTTTGCAATGCAGTTCTCCAATTAAAAAAAAAAAAATGTGTGCAAAAATGCAGATATTAGGGGGAAGTGTCCATAAAAATTTGTGCATTAGTGAAAATAACACTGCAAAATACATACAGTCTGCATCCCACATACATTAACTATTTTTGGCATGAGGCAGTATGCTTCGTACTCAGCAAAAACATTTCTTATTCACTATTATTGGAATGGGCCAGTATGCCTGATACTTAAGCAAAAGGGAAGCATTGTACCTAATGCAATTCCATGCCATCTTACACACTTTCCTGAAGGTGTGAGCTTACAATTTCAGGTGGCACAAAGCTTATTGGGGAGCGGACATCCCCATTTCCTGATTTATTTCTACATACATCGGCTGTTCATGGGATGGAGGGCGCCATGCTTTTCAGTGTCCTGTGCCCAAAACAAGGTTTGGGCTGCCTGCAAGTCTATGCTGTTTCGTAGTGGACACCCTCCTGGAGATGTGGGCATATGATTTTGGATAACTGAAACCTTATTGTGGGGTGCACACCCCCAGTTCTTTATTAGGTTTATGTGCATTGGCTGATATGGGGGGCGGGGGGGCACAGTGCCATGCTTGAGAGTGTCTGGAGGTGTCAAGGGGTCGCTTCCTGTTTGGCTGAAAGAGGCTTCAGCAACCACATGGGGCTTTTGAAGATGCCACAGGAGGTGGCCTGCCTGCCCTGTAATAAGGCCACTGAGAACGGGGGATGATGAAGAAGAAGAAGAAAAAACAAGCTAGACATCATAACTTTTAGTGTTATTTATTTATTTATTATATTTATTGCATTTATATCCCACCTTTTTTCCTCTTGCAAGGAACCCAAGGCGGCTTACGTTATCCTCCTCCTCTCCATTTTATCCTCCCAACAACAACCCTGTGAGGTAGGCTAGACTGAGAGTCGGTGGCTGGCCCAAAGTCACACAGTGAGTTTCCATGGCTGAGTGGGGACTAGCACTCGGATCTCCTGGCTCCCAGTCCAACGCTGTCGCCACTACACCACGCTGGCTCACGTATAGTGTTAGTCTTATGCTAGTCCAATCGTTGTCTAAAACAAAAACAGAAAGACCAAACCTTGCAAGTAGATTGAAGGATGCATGTATTTTTCACAGTCTTTACTGGACAAATTGTTCCCTCCACTCTTCTCCTGCCCTGCATTTTTGGCTAGACCGATTGCGGCGGTCTAGCTGCAGGAGGATGGAGCAGGGAAGGAGGCTGCTGTATGACACATACAATGTGTCATACCGGCATTTCTGCCTTCCCCACCCTGGAACGCCCCCAGCCACACCCCCGTTCGGCCTCTCCAGAAGTGGGGGGAGGTCGGGTCTCTGGGAACTGACCTCGGAGCCCGGGCTCCCAGAAAACAGCATATCCTACAGCTGTCTAGCGGCCATAGGATTGCTTCCACCGAGTTCTGACTGAAACCCAGAGCAGATTCACAACCCGACTGACATCAGAGACACCAGCCTCCACTGCTATTTTGCCTGCACAATATTTACCACCACCCCCGCCCCTCCTATATTGAAAATAATATAAGCCCTTACTCATGCCTAGTATCACAGCCTTGGCATAAATTCCTAGCAATTGCTTTATACATTTTAATGCCATCCTTCCACCAAAGGAGCTCAGGGCAGCATACATGGCTTCCTCCCATTTTATCCCCAAGCCCAGAGAACAACACCCCGTAAGCTCAGTGATGGCAACTAACCATGTGAACTTCATGGCTGAGCATGCAGGTAGCAGGGCTGGAGGTCTTGATCCAGCTCAGTACTGTAGTGTGTGGGGGGGCAAGGATTAAAGCATCCACTACCCGCATGCCAGGGACCTAACTGAGTTGGGTGGGCGCATGTCAGCTATTTGTGAAAGAAAAATCCTGCACTTAAGGACAAACCGTTGGTGAAATCCAACAGAAGTCCTACTTAGAGTAGATCCGTTGAAATGACCGGGACTTAGGTTAGTCATGACTAACCTAAATCCCATTAATTTCAGTGGGTCTACTCTAAGTAGGACTTCCGTTAGATTTTATCCTATGTGATTTAAATCAGGCTTATTTATACAGTTTGCTGACTAGAAGGATGGCCAATCAATCTGCAGCAAAGATGCATTCACCTCTGGCCATTTTAGGCAACAGTCCCATACACAGTGGGGCTGAAGCTTATTTATTCATTCATTCATTCTACTACTACTACTTCATTTATATGCCACCTATTCCCCTCTTGCAAGGAAACCAAGGTGGCATCCATGGTCCTCTTCCTCTCCATCTTATCCTCACAACAATCCTGCAAAGTAGATTAGGCTGAGAGTCAGTGACTGACCCAAAGTCACCCAGTGAGCTTCATGGCCAAATAGAGACTAGATTCCGGGTCTCCCAAGTCCCAGTCTAACACTCTAACCACTACACCACACTGGCTCTCTAAACCCTAAACATACTTACTAGGGAATATCCCATTAAATACAATGAAACATACCTCTAAGAAAACTTAGAACCATAAAGTTGGGAGGGACCTCAAAGGTCATCTAGTCCAACCCCTGCCGATGCAGGAAATCCACTGCTACATCATGTATAGGACTGTGCTGTTCAGCAAGTGTATTTGAGAACTGTTGGGAATATTGCAACCTCATCTGCAAGTTACTGGAAGGGGGCAGTGTTGCAGTTAGTTAGTGGGAATTTTGACCACAGCTGGCCTTAAGATCTCTATAGCCTACAATGTGGTTTCATTTGATTTTTTCCTTTTACTCTTCCCCTTCCTCCCCGCATCCCCGACTTGTGCTTTCTCACTCCTGCCAATGTAATGGAACACAACATGGACTGAACAAACTCTTTTTGAAACTCTGTGCTGTACCTGCATTGTATATGCAGGAGTACTTCTGAGTAAAACTGTTTTCTTTCCTTCGCTGAAGAAGGGTGTGCTGTCCTTTATTGTGCTAAGATAGCTTGTGTGCATGAGGGTCTTGTAAATGTTAATTCTGTTTTGCCCTTTTTGTTTTTTCTCTGCTAATTGCCTTTCTAACAGGAGGCATCAGTAATAAATAATCCTATCAAGAACAAGGATAAAGACTTTTTTAAAAGAACTGGTGTGTTTTTTAAAGTGTGTCACTCCAGGAGAGAGCGCAGGACAGGAAGGCCTGGCGTGCTATGGTCCATGGGGTCACGAAGAGTCAGACACGACTGAATGACTGAACAACAACAAAATATATATATATTTTCCATGAATGCAAAAAGTGCTTTGAAAACCTTTAGCTCTTAACCAAAACTTGTTAGGAGCAGATATCCACTCCAGAGCTGAAAAGAATATGCAGACTTTGCCTGTGAAATTTCAGGTTTGAAATTCAGTTTTGAACTTTGACAGTTGAATTTTCCCCCTTTGAATTTATCATAAAAATGCTTTCAACATCAGGAACTCATGTTCTGATTTTGATGTGGCACCACATTTGACAGCTGTAATTGCCCAGTATTAAATATCATGCAACTTAACTATCAAGTATTGTCAAATAGTAAACACCTTTGCATACCAAGATAAATATTACATATTATTGCATACCAACTATCAACTACTTTTGAATATCCAAGTCAAGTATCACATACTGAATTCAAATCTCATTGGATGTCAACTACAGATATAAATTATTAAGCAAATATCAGAACATTCAGAGACTATCTGGTAAATATCAAACCCTAAGTTGGAACTTTGAGGAGCAAATTTGTTACAATTCAAATTATTACATATCAAGCTAGAGGAATAAACCTACTGTAAGTTCAATCACGATCCCGGTGCCCGTAAGTGGATATTGCACTTCTCCCTAGCCCACCGTAATTTTTTTACTCATATATGGGGATATTTTAAAAGAATGCTCTCTTTTAAATGAACCATAACAGGGGAAGATTTAAAAATCTGTTACAGAAGGAAAAATAGGTTTATTTTCTTTTATATGAACCTACTTTATTAGCAAGGGATTCCAAAAAGCATTTGTAATATATCTTCATCTTATGTTTTATGCATACAGAAACACACACACAGCAGATGTCTGTGGGATGAGCTATGTTGTTTGTTGTTTTCCAAGGCTGCCCAAAGCGGAAAGCCCATTTAACCTCTAGACGAGCAACAGAGAGCCAGCACAGTGTGTCTCGCGCATCAAATGAATGGTCACTCCCGCTGCTCTTTAGACATCTGTGGGTGCCTCATTTACACTTATTTGCATGTGCGGGACACAGGCATGCAATAGGAATGAGGGAACAACTCCTAAGTTGATGTGGAATTAATTCACGAAGGGTGGCATACACTATAAATCCTTTTGCGTAGTTATTATAAACACACAAACAGGACGCTGAAGGAACAGCATTGTCTGCTAATGGGTGCACAGCAAGGAATGTCCAATCTTACAACATGTAATTTGTTTTCACATTCAAATTAAGGCCTTCGTTCATTGCTTGCATACTTAATTATGAAGTATTTGAAAGGCCAGAGAGGCAGTATTACAGCTTGTTTGCTCTCATTTAAGACCATAGTCTCAAGGGGGGGGGGGGTTAAAAGGAAGTAAATCTAAGAAGGAAGTCCTTCTTTTAGAATGTAAAGTATGAATTGCATACATTTGCAAAATATTCCCATCCACTTTATTATCCACAAGGGCTTGGGAATAGTAGGGAGACAGAGGAACCAATCAACAGGCAAGGTGGAGGGGGTAGGAAAGAGGCCAGCAGACATGGCCCCAGGATGTGTTATGGATGGTTAAGGAACTGGAGACATGGAATGCGGTTACAGTCTGCATTCAATACAGAATGGGGCTGTTCGCACCACATGCTAACCCATACTCAGTGGTTGAATGTGGGTTGTTTGTTAAACCATGGATTGTTCGTTGAACCATGGGTTAACATGTTGTCTAAACTCAGGACATTTTCTGCAGGGTGGCTTGTTAACCATGCGGTGTGGCCTGTTAACCACCCTGAACAACCCATCAACAAACCATGGGTTCTTAAGGTGGCTTTGTTCAAGAAAAATAAGCCATGCTGCATGGTTAACAAGCCACCCTCTGGAAAATGTCCTGGGTTCAGATAACACGCTAATACATGGTTCAAGAAACAACCGACAGTTCAACAACAACCTATGCTCAACCACTGAGTGTGGGTTAGCATGTTGTGTGAACCCAGTCAATATTTTCTGTATTGCTACTGGACCAGGGAGAATTGAAACAAGCACTTTGCCAGGTCTGGACACTTCTCTATATAGGCTTGGAGAACTTAACATAAGCAGTGTAGTTTATAAATGTCCCAACATCTTAGACCTATATACCATTAGTGATAGAAGAAGACATGGATGTTTTCCTAGAACAGCTTTCCCCAACCTGGTGCCTGCCAGATCTTTTGGACCAGAGCTCCCAGCATTCCTGATCATTGACCGTGCTAACTGGGGTTTATGGGAGTTGAAGTCCAAAACTTCTGGAGGGCTTCTTGTTGGGGAAGGCTGTCCTAGCATAATGCTTTAATGTAATGGGCTTGAAGAATACCATGAAGTTTTCATGGCCATTTGAGAGGGTACTAACTCTAAATGAGATGGCAGCTGAAAATGACTCCACTATTTCAGCAGTATTTGATTCTCACCCCGAAAATCTCTCTGATAGTTCTCTTTGTCAACACTGCAAGTGATGATGGTGGAGGACAGTACCACCCTTGGAAAACATCACATGCCTCCCCCCAATGCGTAATGTGTTGCTGTGGTAGAGAGCAAACTTTATTCATTTTGGAACATAGGTTGGTTTATTTGCATAGTGTGAGCACAACCCGTCATTTGTTTTATCTTGGAAATCTATCTGTTGTGCCATTCTCCTTTAATTAAGGGAATCACATGAAATGTATAATTATTAAAAACACATTTTTTCATTAGATGTGTGGCCAGTCATGTGTCATATGCAGCTGGGTTGGCATATTTTGGTTCTGGATTTTTCTTTCATTATGGATAATTACATTTTTTTCCTTTAAAATTTTGAGTATCTTCTCCCACCTCACTCTTAAACCTCAGGGTTAGAGGTGATGGAAAAAAGGCAAAGCAATAAATAGAACAGTGTCCTACCTTCATTTTTCAGGGGTTGCATGCCAACAGCTGGATTAGGGAGATAAAGCCGTTTTTCTTCTACAAAATTGCAAATAGGGCCAGACACAAGCACACAAACACTCTCCAAATCTGCCAGTCATTGGCTGCCTGTTTGTGGTTTGCTGATTATGGGAATCGCAAAGAACACAGGCAAAGCATGCTAAACAGCCTCATTTGTGGACCTTCAGAAGAATCTTCCAAGGCTCCTCCCCACCTACACTACTGAAAAGCTTCCAAGAGAAACCTTCCAAGAGGCTGACAGGCTCTTTCAGAACAAGCAAAGTGACAAACTTCACATAGCTGCTCCTGCTGCAACAGAACCTCTCTCTTCTCTCTCTAAAAAAAAAAAAAAAATGACGAGGCCTTTAGAGTCCCTGAAGCTGACCTCTGCTTTCCACTGGAAGGCCAAGACCTGCGGTCTCACATCAGATGCCAAAAGAGGCATTTGGACTACTGTCCAGTAATTAACGTTTGCCACCTCGTGTGGCCATGCTCTTATGCCGATGTGACATTAAAAGCCCTGGCTACCACCTAGGGCTCTTGTTCAACACTGTACTTGCCATTAGCAGTGTGCTACAGTTCAAGTCCAAAAATGATGGAAGTGGAAGAACTAGGCAGTGCCAAAGAGAAGTGCAAAACTCTTAGTAGTTCACCATTCCTGAATTAGAGAGACTCCAACTGTCCATGTGTGAGCCACTGTTCAGACATAGAAAGCGGAGGGCCCTGTGTGTGTGTGTATTTGTTTGTTTGTTTGTTTCTATTTCCATTGACCTGCAAGGAGATTCTTGAAGTGGCTGAAAGTAAGATGGATACAATTATTATTCATATAATCTAAAACACAATTTAAATATGCCCCCCCCAAAAAAACCAGTATAAGACAAGAACTATGGTCCCTTCCCCTAATCATAGCTGGTCAATCTATACCTAGATCCCTCTGTGCAGACAACAGCTCTATACGTAGTTGGACTTCCCTGTTGTTGCTACCACTTTTGCCAGATAACAGTTTAACAATGAAGAAGGGGAGAAAATCCATGCCCTTCACATCTCAGCCTGTGTGGAGGCCTCTAAAAATCTGTAGGGCAGGGTTAAAGTGGCCACTTATAAATCACCAAAAAAGAAATGCATCACCCAAAAACAAGACACCGCTTTTCATTTAATTTGCACATGATTATTTCTATGCATACATGCACATTTAGAAATTATTATTATAGTTCAAATGGAAATACAATACGTCACATCATAGTGTAGTCACATCATAGACTGTGACCAGGTGACCTGTCTACCTTGCTCAGTCTGCTGTCCACGCACTAACCGGGGATGGGCAACTTCATGGCCCAGCTCTTCCTTTGGATGGTTCTGCTATGTGTGATTTGAAGAGCCTTTAGTTTGGCCCTGTACACCTATGCTGGGCTTTTAAACTGGTGGCTTGACTCAGAATAAGTTTTTGTTACTGGTCAGGGATATAAAAATTGGAAGCAGATTACTTTTCTTGACGGTTTTAGAGAAAAGCATTTCCAAATATAATTGATTACCCTTTTCAACCAAAGGGACCATTACAAGACTATGCAACACTAAAGAAAAAGAAAGAAGACAAGCTTATAATGAGCCCCATTGCGTAACATTCAAAGGACAATCTGAAGGAAAGCAAAAATATTTCATATTATGAAACTGGGCATCCCATCAGGTAGAAAAACTACAATTCCTGTTTTCAAAGCAGCTGAAGTTTATAAGCTTCCCTCACCTTATTTTAGCCAAGCGTCTTTGGGGTCGGGGGGGGGGACACATCTGGTTCTAATTATACTAAACAAAAAAAAACCCAGTCTCCTTTTTACTACACAGCCTACGTGAAACCTTCAGACACCAGGATAGAAAATGTTTTATGTACTGTTCAAATTCTCTGGGATGTTTGTTGCTGTTATACAATCTAATGTGGTGCAAGTCAAATATATGTGGCTCACCATCTCCCAAAGATGCAACCGCATCAATGTAAATGGAGTGAGTGGAGTGAGCATCACAGGGAGGGATGAGGATGAATTTTGAGAGGGAAGGGGAGCGGAATACAAACTCTCCTTGTTTGAAAAGCATCACCCCAATTTGAGTAGCATCTAGAACCATGGAGCAGAACTTCTTATGAATCAGCAAGTGGTCAATGAACAGAAAGCAGAGAGTAAGACTAAATTGTCAGTTCTTGCAATGGAAGGATGCAAATAGTGGGGTTCCCTGAGGATCTATATTGGGATTGGTGCTTTCTAATTTGCTCATAAATGATCTGGTGTTACAGGTGAGCAGTGAGGTGGCCAAATTTGCTGATGATACCAAATTATTTAGGGTGCTTAAAAAGGGAGAGCAAAGAACTCCAAAAGGAACTCTTCAAACTGGGGAAATGGTCATTAAAATGGTAAATGTGGTTCAAAATAAGTAAGTGTAGAGCAGTGCACATAATGCCCTATTGTGTGACAACACTAGGAATACTGACTACAGTTCTGGTCACCACACCTAAAAAAAGGACATTGTAGAGTTGGGAAAAGTGTGGAAAAGGCTAACTAAAATTATCCAAGAGCTGGAGCTACTCCACTATGAGCAAAGGTTACGATGTTTGGAGTTGTTTAGCTTAGAAAAAAAGTAAGGGGACATATGATAGAGGTGTTATCAAAAGCAAAGTTGTCCGAAGGCATTTTGCTGCCTGAGGCAAAAAAGGAGATGGTGTCCCCTTCCTATGCCATGTACAGAAGCTGACTGGACTGGCAGTCAAACTTTGACAGTGATAATGGGATGGAAACCTCCACCTCACCTGAGGACAGCAGGCTAGTATAGAGGGTGCAGACAGGCCATGTGGCACACACAGCTTTGTTCCCCCAACACCTTCCAACTGCTGCCCACCCCACCCCACCCAGCATCCATTGCCTGAGGCAGCTACATCAGTCTGCATTTTGGTAGGGCTGTCCCAGTGAGATAGCCTCCCCTCACACTGTGGTCCCAATGAAAATTGGGGGTCCTGCGCCCAGTTATTTCTCTAAGAAACCCTAATGTGGTTGCGGAACACACAATTAAAGTTTGACCCTTAGTCTAACAAACTGATTGGGATCTAAAGAACTGTGTACTTCGTTCTACACATTAAGGACTCCCATGCCACATGGCAAACCCTTTTTGAAATTGAAGTGAGTTTCAAATCCAGCTTATAATATGGCATGGGGCTCTTGTTCACAGACAGGGGTAAAGTAAAATCAAAAACAACCACCAAAAAACTCCACTAGGCATACCTCCAGCAGTGACCTGGTAAATTCCTTCAGGAAACTCAGTTTTGAAAAGGAGAAGAATAGCCATTCTGGGTTGTTTGTCCCTAGCATGAAGTCTCTGAATATGGAGGCATTCTAAGACAATAGGCATTAATAGTCATGCTCATTTTGTATTGCATTGGTGCTGATCATTTTGTTGAAATAAATTGTTTGATTTGGTTAGGCACATCTAACATAAAGAGGCACATCTTTTTGTTTATTCTGAAAATCCTGAACATTTGGGGGTGCAGGGGTTACAACTCCGGATTCTAATGTTTTGACAAACTGTTCTCTATATATTCACTCTCAGTCTCTACAGATCATAATGTTATAGACCTCTGTCATATGCCCCCTCATTTTATTTTTATTTATCCCGACTTCTTAAGTGTTCTGTCACATTCCACACCCTTGGTCATGTTTGTTGCAATTTTCTATGTGTTCTCCAACTCTACAATGGGCGGAAACCAATGTCGTGTGAATGGACCTTCTTCTTCTCTCCTCCTTCCTGCAGCTCCAGCCCCACCCCCCATACTCTGCTCTGGAGGGTCCCCCAGCACCCCAGAGTAGCTTTTGATGGCATGAAGGGGGGAAGGGTAATTGCCTCCCACCCACCCCCCTTTACCATCACATCAGCAGGAGGAGTTAATGGGATACCATACAATATCTTTTCCTGAGATGGGACAACCAGAACTGCATATATTATTCTAAGGATGGATTACAGACAGACAAATAGAGAGATAGAGAGATATTGAACAACTGTTGCATCAACACATATGTTTTAAGAACCATAAATGTGCTGTCTTGATGAAAAAAGTGGAATAACAACTTGCAATGCACTTCAGTTCAGATAATCACAACCTCTCTGATTCATCCATTATTGCAATAGAGATGCCATCAAGAGAAAACATCAGAATATATAGACTTGATACCTTAGCACCACATAGGTGCAATCTGGAGGGTAACATCTGACATTATTCAACTGCAATGAATGTCACACTTTGGAATAATCCACTCTTTACCCTGACTCAAGATTGCTACAAATCTGTTAAAGAACACTGAGCTCAATATGGATCCTTTGAACCCGTGGCTTCCCCACACACCCCGTTCATTCCTACCCTATGCTGTGTATCTAGACCAGTACCAGTTACCAGTCTAGAAGATAACTTGATCTCTTTATCCCATGAGTTCTTAGAAACCTTTGGCAAACATGTTTCTTCAAAGCTTTTGGGGAATCAGGGAGGCCTTTGGCAACTAAGGTAGCCTGCTGCTTTTATTGTGTTTTTACTTGATTTGTTTTTATGTTATGTTTTAATGAAGATTTTGTTTTCAACCTCTTTTTATTACTGTTAGCTGCCTTGAGTGCCAGATTTTGTTTTCAACCTCTTTTTATTACTGTTAGCTGCCTTGAGTGCCATATTTGGTGGAAAGGTGGAATATAAACAGAATGAATGGATACATTAATAAATAAAATGTGTGTTGCATGCAGAATGGCCCAGATCCAATCCCTAGCATCTCCATCTACGGGGGTCTCAGGGAGCAGGTGAAGTGAAAACCCTCTGATGGAGAGCCACTGAGTAAAGCATACTGGGTTAGATGGACAAAGAGTTGGAGCTGCTATAAGGCAGACTAGCTCAGTGATAGAGCACAAGGTCCTAGGTGTGATCACCAACATCTCCAGGTAGGGCTAGGAAAGGATCCTGCTTGAAATCTTGGAGAGCTGCTGCCAGTCAGTGTTGACAGTACTGGGCTAGATGGACCGATGCTCTGACTCGGTATAAGGCATCTTCCTAAGTTCCTCTGCCTGTTTTTCTTTCTTGTTACCTAAAGTGCCACCATCTGCTCCTTCTTGTTTTCACTCCCAGCTCATGATAATTTTCCATCTTAGTTGTACACAAAATATTTAACACATATCGCTGCAAATCCAGCATTCTTCGTTCAGCCGTTTTCTCCTTTCTTTTCCAGATAGGGAGTTTTGCCAGATTAAGAAAGGACTGCATGAATTGGCCCATGTGGAGCTCCAAACGAATAGTCACTATTGTTCTCTGAAAGTGCATTTAAGGTTTTGGGAACAAACAATAAAACAAACAGCTGAACAATTTTAAGCATGGCCTTGTTCCTACTTACCATTGTTTTTATGCTATCCCACCATTAGCCCGACTCTGACTTCTCAGCAAGAAACATTACATAAAACTTGAGGCAATGCTTAAAAAAAAAAAAAAGTTTTGAAATGCCACATGGCTTCTGTTCCTTGTCCAGCTGTCATTTCTCCTTGTAATTTATGAGTAAGCAAATATAGTTTAATTCCGTCACTCAGATGTTGCCCAAAGCACCATAATTGCATAGCACAAGTTCCTATGGCCAGTATCTTAAGACCAGGCGAGGTATAAAGGAAAATGCATGTCATTCTCATGTCAGAACGGCTGGCTTGTGCCATATTTATTCCCTCCTAATAGTCATTAGCTACATTTCTATTAATGTTTTAGGTGGGGCTGCCTTTGAAAAAGGTCCGGAAACCTTAGTTAGTCCAAAATAGGGTGGCTAAACTGCTAACTGGAACTGGCCAATGTGATTGTATTATGCCAGTACCTTTGTCATCTGCACTGGCTGAGAGTCTGTTTCTGGGACGCATTCAAAGTGCTAGTTTTAGCCATTAAAGCTCTAAATAGTTTAGGGCAGATTACCTGAAGGATCATCTCCTCCCATATCTACCTGGATGCTAAGGTATGAGGCCCTCCTCCAGGTTCTCCCACCAAATGAGGTAAGGCAGGTGGCTACGAGAGAGGGCCTTTTCAGTGGTGGCACCCCATCTGTGGAATGGAATGCCCTCCTCAAAGAGGCTTGCCCGACACCTACACTACAGTCTTTTTGATGCCAGGTGAAGACCTCATTCTCCCAGGCATTTTATGAACTATTTTTTTTAGTACTTTTAGATCACTGCACTTTTATTGCTGCTGGTTTTATTTGGTTTTATGTGCTGGAGTGTTTTTATTATATGTGGTTTCTATTCACTGTTATATTCTTTGCATTTTATGCTTTTAATTTATTGCATGCCACCCAGAGAACCTGAGTTATTGGGAAGTTCAAAGGCATAGCGGCGGATGCCATTTACGTCCCTTCTGTTTGCTGTGATAGGCATCCGCTACGCCATTTGCATCCCTGCTCTTTGCCGTGATAGGCTACGTAAATCTTTACATAGCCTATTACGGCAAAGAGAAGGGATGCAAATGGTGTCCGCTATGCCAGGCACCATTTGCGTCCGCAGACCGGCAGCGGACAGAAGTCCCACTGTGGATGAACCCAGCCGGAGGCTCCATGGATTCACCATGGAGCAGAGCCAGCCGGGGAGGATTCCAGGGGGAGGGACAGATCGCCTCCCCCCCCCCTCGCAGACCCCCCCAGCAGACTGGTGAGTGGGTTTCATACACCCCTAGCTGCCAGACATTTCCACACACTCAGATTCATTTCTGACATCTGTATTATGTCTGATTGTAGTAGGCACAGGCTGTGGTGCTTTTAGAGTCATGAAGTTGGAAAGGACCTCAAAGATCATCTAGTCCAGTCCCCCCACCATCCACTGTCAAGGCCCCTGTGGCCCTTGGGAAGTGTAGTTCTCTTAAGAGCTTCTGACATTGCAAGGACCACTGGAGCCTTGGCCCTGGCACACTGCTACACAGTGCTCCAATTGCCATGCAGAGGAAGGAGGGAGAAATCTCCCTCCTTCCCTTGCCCTGCAACTGGAGCATTGCTGCTGCCACCAACCTGCCATGACCCCACCCCACCCCACCGTGAGCACCATCTCTTACTCCAACTTGGCACCTGGCTGGGGAAGGCTGGTCTAGACACAGACACAAGGCCCCAACACTCAGCAAGAGTATTTCTGCAAAAAAAAAAAAAAAACCCTGCACAGGGATCCCCAAACACTGCAGCCCTGAGCCTGCATCCCCCAGGAAGTGACCAACCACCTTGCTCCTAGTTGCTGTCTGATTAGGTGTGAGAACCAAGGGAAGCAGACTGTAATACAGGCTCCTGTCTGTTCTGACTGGGTCACATTAGGCAAGACAGGAGTCACATCAGTACCTTGGAGAGCACACTGCAGGAAGTGCTGGCTGGAGCATTCCCCCATTGGGTGCTGTTGTCCCAGCAAATGCTTTAAGAAGGCTGGCAGAGCAAGGTCTTTCAGGGGCTCCAGCCCTGCTGGATACAGACTGCAGTTCTTAAAGGGCCAGTGACTGTTTCTGCAGTCTCATGCTCCTGCACTTGTTGGTAGTGAGGGAGATTCATTGGATAAGCCACCCTTCATCAAAAAGATGCTTCAAGGTTCAAAAAGATGCTTCAAGGTAAGGTAAATACTTACGTAGCCTAGCACGGCAAAGTAAACAAAAAAAACGCATATGCAAATGGCGGCGGTTACTGCTGCCGCCATTTGCGTTCCTTTTTTTCGCCACTTTAGCCTATGTAAATATTTATGTAAGCTATTACGGCGGGGGGGAAAGGGGAACGCAAATAGCGTAGTGGGTGCTATTTGCATTCCCCCCTTTTTTGCCTTAATAGCTTACGTAAATATTTACGTAGGCTAAAACGGAGAAAAAAAGGAATGCAAATGGAGGAAGCTGTAGCCACCGCCATTTGCATACGTGGTGGTTTTTTTTACCTTGCTGTGATAGGCTACGTAAATACTTACATAGCCTATCATGGCCTCCGCAGGGACACAAAAGGCGTAAAAAGTATTTATGTAGCATATCACGTCTATGAAGAGGAAGCGAATGGCGGCTGGGGAGGTGGCCGCCATTCACTAGTCGGCGCGGGCGGCAGCAGGTAAGTGCTCCGTTTCACGCACGTGTAGTGGGTTAGGGGAAAAAGGGGGAATGCAAATAGTGTAGTGGGCACGATTTGCATTCCCTTTTTTTTTTTGCCATAATAGCTTACGTAAATATTTACATAGGCTAAAACGGAAAAAAAAGGAACGCAAATGGTGGCAGCCGTAGCCACCGCCATTTGCATATGTGGTGTTTTTTTTTACCTTGCTGTGATAGGCTACGTAAATACTTACGTAGCCTATCATGGCCTCTGCAGGGACGCAAAAGGCGTAAAAAGTATTTATGTAGCCTATCACCTCTATGAAGAGGAAGCGAATGGCGGACGGGGAGGCGGCCGCCATTCGCTAGTCGGCGTGGACAGCAGCAGGTATGTGCTCCGTTTCACGCGCGTGTAGTGGGTTGGGGGCTCCATTCCTGGCCCATTTCGTGAGGTGGGGGCATGGGGGGCTTCGTTCCACCACGGATTTCAGGGGGGCGAATGCTCTGGCATTCGGCCTCACTGAGATCCGTGGTGGAATTCTCTGCCATCCCTACTACTGATTCCATTTTGAGACACAACCACAAAGCCAGGCATCTTCACCGCCAGCCTCAGCAAAAGTGGGAGAAAGGCACAGGAATGGGGTTGAGAGCAACATGCAAGACTAGAGCAAGCAATTCAGTTTCTAATTGACTTCTTAAAATGCATTCCCCAAGGGCAAAAGAGGAGGTCAAAATTCTGCAAAACATGAATGTGCTGGATAGCAAGAGTGATATCTGGTAAGTTATCTAGTCAACCACCTGCAATATGCTATTGTTGAACTCCAGTCTTGACACCTGCCTTTAAGACAGTCATTAAGATGCAAGGTCATCTTTTGTTAAGCAAATAAGAGATAGCAAGTAAGACTTTTGTTTTTTGGCAAGTACAGCCATCATCCTCAAGCACCCTCTTTTGTTATACAAGATGGGAGGCCAACTTGGTCTTTCTCCCATAGCAAGCAGCATCATTTCCAGTGCCTATGAGCAGCGTCTAGCTCACCAGACTTGTGATGTCACTGCCTTTCTATGAAATGTATAAGAAGCCTCAGGTTGGGGAAGTCTGAGTCCCCCTCTTCCCAGAGGTGGCGGGGGCATGCTGCTGAAATCACTAGGTGCTTCACCCCTCCAGGGGTATGGTGCCACACAGCTGCTGAAATTACTCAGAGTCTCTCCTCCCAGAGGAAAGGCTCCATGCTAAAATCTCTGAAATTGCTAAGCTCCTTGCTTGCCAGAACAAGGTGCCAACAGTGGGTGCTTTGCCTCCCCAGTCAAGGCTCTCTGCTTTCCTTCGTCTTCACCTGAAACCAGGAGTTGCAATGCGCACTAGTTCCTGTCTGCAGGAAAGGGCTTCAGCTAGGGATGTCAGAGGATTCCGCCATGGATCTCAGTGAGGCAGAATGCCAGTGCATTCGGCCCCCCGAAATCCGTGGCGGAAAGAAGCCCCCCCGCCCCACCACCCCGCAAAAGGTGCACGAAATGGAGCACTTACCTGGTGCCATTCATTCTGCTTTGCAAATGGTGGCCGTGTCTGAGGCCGCCATTCGCTTCCCCATTTTTGCCATGATAGGCTACGTAAATACTTACGTAGCCTATCACGGCTAATGGAGGGACGCCATTTGCGTCCCTGTGGATGCCATGATAGGCTACGTAAATATTTACCGTAGCCGTAGCCACCACCATTTGTGTCCGCAGGCTCCGCACACCTGCGAATGCACCTGGCCAGCGGCTCTGCAGAGTTGCTGCAGAGCAGAGCTGGCCGGGTTAGGATTTCGGAATCCACTGCAAATCACCCCTTCGAAAAGGTAAGTGACTTTCGCACAGCCTAGCTTCAGCCCAAGGAAAGTATATTGCTTGTAGAGGTTCTTTGTAGAAATTGTAGCCTCCACCCCCTCTTTCCCTTCGGTGTGTGCGTGTGTGTGTGTGTGTGCGTGCACGCGCACACTTCAAGCCTTAGGAAGACTCCTTCCCACAGTCTTGAAAACTGCTTTTAGGCCTGGAGTTCAGCTTCACCAAGAATGAAGCTAATTTCCCCACCAAAGCATAACTTGGTGAAGGCTGGAGCATCTCCAATTGGTCTGAAGTGTTAAATCCATTTGTTCAGCTAATTCCCCCAAAACAAGCTTGTGCATTTGAATCTCTGTAAACCCCAATAAATGTGCCATTGTGGCATTATCCTATCCAACAGTGTCTGAGTGTGAATCTCTTTGGGTGGGAATCGCCTTCTTAGCCATAGACGCTCTATTTCCAATGTCTAAAGGTTCCTTATAAGCGGCTATGTGAGTCTCATTAGAACATGTGCAAGGTTGTACACAGGTCTAACTAGAGCACATCATGTAACACCTGGATCTTTTGAGCTGTCCTACTTGCCTTTTTTCTTTTTCTTTTTTACATTTTCCCATTGACTTGCATTGGAAAACAGAAACGGTCATAACATTTTTAGTTTGTATGATAAATAAATGAAATTTGGAAACTTGGTAGCCCCCATGGAGCGGATTGAATCTGCCAAATTTCAGACAGTTAAGTCTAGTGGCTTTTGTGCTTGCTACAGGGAAATTTTGCTTTTTCCAAGAAAATCTGTCAAAGTAAAGAGCTATAAGTTTTTTGTGCTTCCACATAAATTCATGAAATTTGGGAACCTGGCAGCCCCTATGGAGACGACTGAGCCTGCCAAATTTCAGACAGTTATGTCTAGTGGTTTTTGCGCTAGCCATGTGTAAATTTTCCTTTTCTCAAAGTCTGAAACAAAAAGTAAAAACTGTCTAAAACAAAAAGTAAAAACTGTCAAGCCACATAGAGGAATAGAGATCCTAGTTAGAAGGTGTTTAATGTGACCATTAGGAGGTCACTACCCCTAATCTCTGGTGTAGGGTTTTTTTGAGATGCAAAAAAATAAAAACCTTTCTCTCCCTACTTTTCTGCTCTTACATGCCCACTGTTGGGAGCTTGCCTGCAATGAAATTTTGAAGAGGGAGAAGGAAAGGAAGAAAGAGTTCCATATGAAATGAAGTATTTCACACCACATCTGATTTTACTACCCCAAACTGGAAACTTTGGCTTCTGCAGAAGTTTAGTAGCTTCAGTACAGCAAAGGATCCAATCAGCCTCCACAAACTTCTTTCTCCCCCTCCACTTTTATTTCTCTGAAATAGCTGTAGGACTCAAATAATCCCAAAGGGAGGGTTAGAGTAATTTCAGAAATGAGATGTTTTTAATGTTGAATTTTATTGTTTTGAACTGTTTTTATTGTTGCACATCACCCAGAGTGGCTGGGCGATTAATAAATTTAATAAATTAAAAATAAAAAATTAGGACTATGTGGTGTCATGATCGAGAAACTGCTGAGACTTTAAAATAGGTTCTACAGGTTTTTTTTAAAAAAAAAGCTAGAAAAAGCCCTCAGCCACCTCTCCTCATAAAGTCCATTTAAGTACCTGCAATCCTTACAAACCCTCCACAGCCTCCTAACTTCCTCTGAAGTGCTACCTCTCTGAAAAGAGCCAATTGGCTTAGGGAATTCTCTCTACCCCACCACCCTGCATTTCCAATCACCATTCTTCTTCCCTCCTCTATCCTTTCTTTCTCTTCTTTATCCCACCCAGAGCATATCTTGGGGAATTCTTAAAGAGAATTCTCTTCGGTGGGCAAGAGAAGTTCTGAACTGTATTTGACTTTCTACAAACAGACAAGAGGGCTGGTTTTTCTCCTTCTCCTCACTCAAGTCTTTGAGAAGAGTGGGTTCACATGGCTGCAGAGAAACCAATCTGGGGCTGTTTTGTTTGTCACTTGCCATTATCCAGCAATAGGAAGGGCGGTAGCTCAGTGGTAGAACAGCTGCTTGGAATGCGGAAGGTCCCAGGTTCAATCCCCAGCATCTCCTAGGGATGGCAGAGAATTCCGCCACGGATCTCGGGGAGGAGGAATGCCAGTGCATTAGACCCCCCAAAATCTGTGGCGGAATGGTCTGCCCCCCCCCGCCCCCCCCGCGGATCCCCCCGGGACGAGACTTACCTGGGGCGGATCTTCCGGGTGGCGGCAGCTCCGGTGGCGGCGGCTGGTCTTCCGACCAGCTGCCGCCGCCACCATTTGCAGTTTGTTTGTTTTTTTACACAGACGTGATAGGCTACGTACGTTTTTACATAACCTAAAACGTCTGGGTAAAAAAAAAAAAAAGTGTACACAAATGGCGGCGGCTACGGCCAGCCGCCACCATTTGCGTACGCCTTTTTTTTTTTTACCCAGACGTTTTAGGCTACGTAAGAACTTACGTAGCCTAAAACGACTGGGTAAAAAAAAAAAGGCGTATGCAAATGGCGGCGGCTATGGCCGCCGCTATTTGCGTTCCTTATTTTGGGCCATCTTACTCTACATAAATAATTACGTAGACTAAGACGGCGAAAATAAGGGGAACGCAAATAGCACCCACTACGCTATTTGCGTTCCCCTTATTTTCGCAGCCATAGTCTACGTAAATATTTACGTATATTAAGACGGCCAAAAAGAAGGAACGCACATGGCGGCGGCCGTAGCCGCCATTTGCATACGTGGGTTGTTTTTGTTGTTGTTGTTGTTTTACCCAGAGCCCTCCACGGCCGGAAATCCAGCTGTGGATGGCTCTGGCCTGGCTGGGCCTGGCCGGCTGCTCCACGGAGCTGCCGCGAAGCACAGTCAGCCGCGGAGGATTCCGGGAGAGGAGGAATGGAGCACCTCCCCCCAAAGCCAGGATTCCGGAGGGAGGGACGGAATGCCTCCCCCCCCACCATCAGCATAATCCACGAAAGGTAAGTGATTTTCGTACATCTCCAGGTAGGCCTAGGAAAGAATCCTGCCTGAAACCCTGGAGAGCCGCTGCTGCCAGTCACTGTTAACAGTACTGAGCTAGTTGGACCCAGGGCCTGACTCAGTATAAGGCAGCTTCCCATGTTCCTATGAACAGAAAGCTTTAATTTAAAAAATAGGAGTTTTTGGTTTGTTTTTTAAGTTGAGGGCAGATAAATATTTCTAATTTACACAATCCTATGTATGCCTACTGAGAAGTCCCATTATGTTTAATGAGGCTTACTCTCAGGAAAGTGTGCATAGGATTCCAGCACAACGTACTTTTGCAGAGAGGTTTGCACCTTGATGTTCTGCATGTTTACTCAGAAATAAGTCCTGAGTTGTGAGCATGGTACTGCAGGCTTAATACAGTGCTTACCTACCCAATTCCATCTAATGAATTGACTACTCTTTCAGCTCAGTTCTATGGATGTTTTGTCATTTGTGGGTTTGGGGGGTTTTTTGCATGAACTCTAGCTTCAGTGGTGAGGGAAAGGCACTTAGTGCATGCTCAGAGTTTCTCCATAACTTAGCCCTAGTTTTGAAAACAGACTCATTGGCTGAATCCTGGTGAAGTCTTGGCACAAATGAAGTTATGGGGAGGAAGATACAATGAGAGATTGCGCATAACAAGGAGGCGGTAGAGGAGAGTTGCACAAAACAAGACATCTGTTTTTATGAAGAGATGCTGAAGGATGGTAGGATGAGGAGGGATGATTGCATAGAGGGGAATAGAATTGGTAGGGGGAGAATATAAATGCCCAGTGGTGAAAGCAAAACATTCTGCACATGCTCAGAGGCACTCTATATTTAAGAACATAAGAAGAGCTGTGCTTCATCAGACCAAGGTCCATCTAGTCCAGCATTCTGTTCACACAGAGGCCAAACAGATGCCCATAGGAAACCCACAAGCAGGACATGAGTGCAATAGCACCTTCCCACCCATGTTCCCCTGTGGCTAACATTGTTGAAATGTGAATAAATTATAGTAATTCTAAATTTGCATGCATGTATATGCTTCAGAAACTTTGCAGGTTTCTTGCTTGGGATACACCTCTAATGACCTGTGCATTTTCATACAAATTTACCCAAAAACTATTGGGGAAGGGGTGAAGGGAAGGGAAAGCAAATCACTCCCTCCCCCAAACTGGAGAACTCCCCCTCCAAATGAACTGCTGCACCTATCCTTCTGAAACTTTGCTGGTTTCTTACTTAGGGACAACTCTAGGCTGTCTGTAATTTTCAGAACATGGTCCACAAGGAACATAGGGAGGTAAATATGTCTTCTTTTGGAGACCTCAAAATGTGAGGTTTTGTGTCACCCTTGCACAAAAACCCTTGTGGCTATCATTCTGAAATTTTGCAGACATGATCTCCTCTGATGGGGCAATGAATCCTGAAATTTTTATCCACTTCTTCCAAGGAATACAAATGTTATTGGCAGTTTCCTTCAAAAGAAAATCAAAATATAAACCCTGCACCTATTTTTCTGACACCGGACAGGTGTAATCCCCTTCTAGGGAGCTACTATGCCTAAAATTATCATCCAGTTCTGACCAAGAGAAAAAAGTTAACTTTTTTTTCTAATTTCCCATGGTAGTCAACAGGAAGCATAAAGACTAATTTTTCCAAATATTGACTCAGGTTTGGTGCTGAGCTGAAGTGGTCCGACTACAAATTGGCCCGAGCAGAAGTGGGATGTTTTCCAAAACGCTGAATCGGGGTGTGAGTTAGTGGGGGGGGGTGTCAGTGCACACTTCTTATGTATATATGTAATCTATATGCACATGCAAGCACACCACATGCACACACCACACACACACACACACACACACACAGAGAGAGAGAGACATGGGCTTAGACTCAGATATATAGATATAGATAAATTTGTGTTATGGGCCTGTGCCCCGGATCTTTTAAGAACCTAGCAAAGCCCCTGTCCCCAGGTAATCCCATGCTGCAGCCTGCAACTCTAAAAGTTCATGGGAAGTATCCCCTTCTTCTCATTTCAGATCGTAATATAACTTTTCATCCATGAACACTCACTCGCCAGAAAGAAAACACAAACATTCTGCATTTGAACCTCCTGAACTCCTTAATAGGGATGTTAGAGAATTCCGCCACAGATCCCAGGGGGGCCGAATTCCAGTGAATTCAGCCCCCTGGAATCCGTGGTGGAATGGAGCAACCCGTCCCACCACCCCGCGAAAGCCCCGCAAAACGGAGCCTACCTGGCTGCGGATCCGGCTGCAGCTGCGGCTGCGGCTTCGGCTCCGACGGTGGCTCCGGCAGCGGCGGCAGGTCCGGCTGCTGCCAGGTTGCTGCAGACACAAATGGCATCCTGAGTAGGGGACACCATTTGCGTCCCTATGGTAGCCCGTGATAGCCTACGTTAATATTTACATAGCCTATCACGGCTAAAGCAGGGACGTACATGGCGTCCCCTACACCATTTGCGTTCCCATTTTCACCGTAACGTAAATATTTACATAGCCTATGACGGCTAAAGTGGGAATGCAAATGGCGGAGCAGAGCCGGCCGAGCAGGATTCTGGGGGGAAGGAACGGATCACCTCCCCCCCCCGTCGAGGATTTCGGGGGGAGGGACAGAGCGCCTCCCCCCCACCACGGATGTCCCTGGACAAAACCAGGTAAGTGTTTCGTACCTTCCTACTCCTTAACATGGTTCCTTTTCCAACTGCAGTCACTTTGAAAATAAGAGATCGTGCACTCAACTCCAAGCAACAGGACAAACCTATAAACAATCCAGGCAGTTTCTTTATACAGCATTAGGTCATGCAGCCAGCAATAAAAGTGAGTTGTGTACATTAATTTAAGAAACAGTTGGATGGTGTTTTGGAAAAGCAGGAAGCACTGTAGTACAGCAGTCACTTTCTTTCTTCATGATGACTTATCATGATGAGACACATGAAAGCATTTCGCAAGCAGAGCAAAATAAAGGCCAAGCTACATGTTACACTACTCAGCCATTGGCCATGTTAGCTGAGAATGATGGGAATTGTAGTACAACACATCTGGAGGGTACCAGGTTGGGCTGTCCTGTACTGTGTGATGATAGCCTGATGAGACCAACTCATTGGCATAACATCCTTTGAAGGAAGGACTTTGAAGCAGAGAAGAAGGAAGGGGTACTTTTTTCTTCCCTTTATAACTTGTTTCCCCCCTAAAACTATACATATGAATATGCACAAGAAGCAGAGAAGGGAAAGGGGGTGCTTTATCCTTCCCCTTACAGCTGCTTCCCCCCTAAAGCTATGCACATGAATATGCACAAGAAGCAGAGAAGGAGGAAGGGCTACTTTCCCCCCTAAAACTGCACAAATACATAGGCATATGACACAGAGAAGGGGAAAGGGGTACTTTATTTTTCCACTTACCCCCCAAAACTATACAAGTGCACATGCGCGCATGCACACACATCTTCTACGGGGCTGGGGACCCATGTTTGTGAGATAAACACAACTCAGGACATTGGCAGGAGTAAAATCAGCTGGAGGGAGTTTCAGGGGGAAAGCAGCTGTGAGGGAAGGGTTAATAATCCATTTCACCACCAGCAGCTTAGTACAAAGTGCCCCATCCTAAGGGCCAATGAGACATGTGGTTCCAGCAATGTACAGCAAATCTCCCAGGGTAATGGTGCGAAGGATCAGTGTCTTTACCAGAATAAAGGCCTTGTGTTTTGTTTTAAAGGTTTCCCTTTAAAAAAAATATTGTTCTACCTCTGACATTTTCAGCAGCAGAATAGCTCAAAGGCCCACAAGATCAGACGATGAGACAAATTGGCCATATTAGAGAAAATAACTACAAAGTCTGAATCAATAGCTAGGAGACTTGAGGAAGATCTCTATATATGTATGCCTAAGAATGCAGCAAAGCAGGAAGGAAAGCAGAAATTCAAAATAAACTTACATGCAGTTGTATCAGTACAAAGAAAATTAACCCAGAAGAGAATAATGCAGGGGTATATTCTCACTTTGATGAGCCACCAAATCATCAGGGCCTTGGCAAATCCCAAGAATTATAAATTACTCGTAGCCTAGTGGTTACAGTCATAAAGCAGGACTGAGGAAGCCCATGTTCAAATCTGCCCTCATCCATGAAGCTCACTGGGTAACCTTGGGCCAGTCATTCTCTCTCAGCCTAACCTACCTCACAGGGTTGTTGTGACAATAAAAGGGAAGGGAAAGAAAACCATGCCAGATGCTCTTAGCAATGAGATACTGGTGATGACGATGGTGAAGATAGTAATAGTAATAATAGGACTTGCAAGCTGAGAAAGAAATGAAGGCAAAATAATATGAAACTATTAACAAATATCACCGGAAGAAAGGAATCTAAATAGTGTCTTTAAAGTGAGCTCCCTGCCCTCACCACATGGCACTTCGACCACTATCATCATTTGCATTTCTATACTGCCTAGGCTGACCATATTTCCTTGAGACAAAAATGGGATATTGGGATGACAAAAACCGGACAAGGTTATGTAATATTCCGTATTCATGAAAATGTAAGACGATAACAAAAGTTTTATTACATGAACATATTGAGCTAACAATTATTCTTCAGTGACAGAACTCATACAAAAATTTAGGTAGACGTAGAGGGGGGTGGTAGAAATAACAGTAAGACTCACCCTCCTGGCTCCCACACGCTGAATGGGGCTCAGCGACCGCCTCTTGAATTCCCCGCCACTGCAGACAAGCAAGGGGGCGGCGTCTGACGGTCGCTAGATCAAGACGCCTGGCCCTGACTGGATAAAGTAAATGGAACTTCATCACACTAGTAGTTTCACTGCACACATTGATTAGCATAGAGCCTTATGATAAACGCGTTCAGTTTTTTACAAAAAATTGAAAACGGGACAAAATTGACATTTATATTAAAACGACGGGACAGTTGGGAAATATGAAAAAAAACTGTACTGTCCCATTTAAAACGGTACATATGGTCAGCCTAATACTGCCCCATAGCTGAAGCTCTCTGGGAGGTTTTACCATGAGCTGGAAACACAAAGTTAATCACTGGGCAGTGGAAGTTCAGTATGTTGTTGCTTTTGCTTAACATCCATCTATCCTGTTCTTGTACTAGACATATATACCCATTTGTGTCAGGTATTCTGCCACTGAGTGTGGAGATTTCATGGAAAATAGCTATAAGTCCCATGCTGTTGGTCACTGCTATATCCCAGTGACAATGGGCTGGTTCGCATGTCACAATAAGCCACCCTGAGAACAAGTCACCATGGGTTGGTTATTCGATCGCTGACCCGCAGTGGTGCTGACCAACAAACAGCCTTTCCGGGGCTTCTCATGGTTTGTTTCCAACTTACTCCTCCTGCCTGCTCCTTGCATGTATCCCAGGGGCCTTTGCAGCACAACACCTATATAATCCCGCTGTGATGAGATTCTTTCCCTCACCCATGGAGTGGGGGGGGTCATCTTACTTTTTAGCATGAGGTGGTTGAGGGTTTTATTTTATTTTCTGTAACATGTTTAAAGCATCTCCTTGGGTGCTCCTCACAGCCAGTTCCTCTTCCTAGCACAGGTATGCATGTATGCATGATTGACTTCCCTTTGGGTAAGCACACACACTCCCAATTCGGGACCATGGCAATTTGGGAGAGGGGGATTTAAGATTTTTCCCTCCTGTTTTTTATGCTGAAATCCACCTTCTACCCCAGTGTGGGATGGTTGAAAAAAGAAAAATTGAGACTCACAATGGGACAAAGCCAGTCACTGTCAAATGAAGTGCCAAGCTGGAGGAGAAGGAGCTAGAGGACCGTGGAGGGCACTGCGAGGAGCAGTCAGGTTTTTTTGCCACTCTTGCCAAGCGCCTCTGTAACCCTTTCAAATAAGCTATGCAGAACCCATGTTTGGGCATCAGGACAAGCCACCCTGAAAACGAGCCACCCTGAACAACCCAACAACAAGCCATGGGTTCTTAGGGTGACTTGTTCATGAAAAATAAGCCACCCTGCAGAAACCGCACCAGGTTTGGACATCACAGCAAACCACCATGGTTGATAACCCATGGTGGGTTGTCATGTCATGCAAACCAGGTCAGTGAATTCCACAGTTATGCACTATGTGAACAAGTATTTCCTTTTGTCTTGTCTAAACTTACTGCCAATTAGCTTCATTGGATTGGCCACATTCTTCTGGTTTTATTCACTCTTTCCATACCATTCAAAACTTTTATTTAAACATTTTTATTTCCACACTTAGTCATGTTTTTTAAGCTAAATAATTGCAAATATTTAATCTTTTCTTCCTAAGGAATATGTACCGCCTCCAGATATTTTTTAAGGAGAAATCTTGATTACCCTTTTTCACATTTACTGTTGCCAAAATAAAATCATGGAAGAGAACACCAACCTCAGAGTTATGGTATTTTCTTTTCTGGATTTAAAAGCATCCACTGTTTGCATTTAAAAGACTTGGTAGAGGAATGGACAAAAGTATGAGAACATCTGCTTCTTGAAGCCATTTTTTAGAAAGAAAGAATTATGCAATAGCATATGAAGAACATTTGTTAAGTGTGCTGCTGTCTGCTATTATGTTGAAAGAGGGTACAGAAGGAAAACCACTAGCAGAGCTTGAAGAAAGTCTGGGGAAATAACTGCAAATGAGGACAAATGCAGCCATGTACAGCCATGTATAAATGAACAGCCATGTACCCTGACCCAAACCATGAAGGCCAAACGATATCAAGATTAGCAAAGAGGATCAGTCTTGCCATCAAAGCAATGGGGTCAAGGAGCAGATTCCAAAGTAACTATCCTCTTCCTGCCAGAAATCTCAATCACCATGAAAAATGAGTCCATTGAAAAAATAAGTAACTCCACTCCAGAGCAGTGTATGACACCAACACTGTACATAATATGTAAAGAAGAATCACAGCCAGTTTTTCAGCCAAGCTTCACCATTTGCATGACATGCATATACCATAGTAATACAGATGCCCTTCTTGCTTCTACCCCCATGTTCAGGCATGCTGGCTGCCTTTTTAATTTTAAAAGTGGTGCATGTCACTTATACATTCATTCTTTGCCTTAATCAAAAGGCAAAAAACTTCAAGAACAACAGAACAGAAGTCCCAAGCTAGATCAGATCAAAGGCCTATCCAGCTCAGCATTCTGTTCCCACGCTGGCCAACCAGATGCCTCTGGGAGAAGCCCACAAGGAGGACATAAGTGCAATAGCTTCCTCCCGTTTGTGTGCCACAGAAAGTGGCATTCAGAGGCATACTGCCCTGATACTGAAAGTAATATATAGCCATCATGATTATTAGCCATTTATAGCCATAGCCTTCATGAATTTGTCTAATCCCCTTTTAAATCCATCCAAATATCCAAAAACAGGTACAAATAAAACCACTCCAGGGAATGCTGCAGGACAGATGTTGGTTGGTGCCATCACAAGTGCTAGCCAATCAGCACTTTACATGGTTGGCCTTTTCCCAGTTCAAGCTGCTCACCTGTTGAGTGGAGAGTGGGAAGGCCCATAGCACAATGGCAGAGCACATGGTTTACATGCAGAAGATCCCAAATTCAATTCCCAGCATCTCTAGTTAAATGCTTCAGTGGTAGGTGATGAGAGAAGATATCTGCTGGAAAGCCAGTCAGAACAGATAATACTGGGCTAAATAGACTGAGGTTCCTTCCTGTGTCCACACTAGAAGCTTGCATTCTCACTTTGAGAGGCCATTAGGGCCTTCACAAATTCCAAGAATTATAAATCAATCATAGCCTAGCAGCTACAGTTTTTCAGAGATTTCCCTGAGAGAATGTACATTTCTACTCTTATGTCTCTCTTCACCCAAATTGTCAACTTGACATTTTGCTTTGAATGTGAACATGTCTAAGTAAAAGCCAGCACAATGGTATGGGCAAATACCACTGTACAGAAACCTTGTAGTAAATATATGTGGGAAAGCTCTATTTGTGGAGAAAGCTTATATGTGGATATAAACTAAGTATCAGAAGTCACAGTTTGCTCATGTAGCCAACATTTGATCAAGTGCATCTTGGGAGATTATCTTTCTGCAGCCCTGTGAAATGCAGCCCGCCAGTGGAATGCCTAGAGTTCTACCCTTTTCGACCCTCCGGAGTTATGGTAGAAGGGTTGCTTCCGGGAGCGATTGTGAAGAAAGGTTCTGAGGAGACTGTGAGGTGAAAAAAGGAGACAGAGATTGTGAAGAAAGGTTTTGAGGAGACTGTGAGGAGAACAAATAGAGACAGGGCTTATGAAGGCTTGTATTTATTTTATTTATTATTTTGTTTGTATTTATTACATTTATATCCCACCTTTCTTCCATCATGGAATTCAAAGTGGCTACATGTGGTTCCCAGGTAGTCTCCCCTCCAAGCACTGACCAGACCCAGCCAGTCCTGCTTAGCTTCAGCAAGGTGGCTGCCTCATGTGCCTTCAGACTACTATGCCCTAGGACCAAGGTTCTGAGGACACTGTGATGGGGGGAAAAGGAGACAGGGATTGTGAAGAAAGGTTCTGAGAAGACTGTGAGGAGAGAAAAGGAGACGGGGCTTATGAAGAAAGGTTCTGAGGAGATTGTGAGGAGCGAGAGATGGGAAAGAGAGGTCCCGAGGAGGTTGAGAAAAGACCAGGAAATAGAGCAGCAACAGCAGCATTCTTCCCTCCCCCGTTACCAGCCAGTAGAGGCTTGACAACCCTCACTAATTGACGCCGACAGTTAATTCTTGTTTGTTTGTTTGTTTGTTTGTATTTTAAATTACTTTTAGGCCACCTTGAATGGTAGAACCTGAGTCCTGGAGTGCAAAGCTAAAGACAGGTCTTAAGAAATAACCCTACATGTGTGGACCATATAACTCCCTTCCCTCCATTTTATTGGCTAGAGACATACTTTAAATGGTTTATTCATTTGAATTTTGGTTTTGCTTCTTCTCCCGCCCCGCCCCCATTTCCCCTTCCTTGTTAAATAAATCCTAGTTCTTGTGTTATAAGTTCTCCCCCCCCCCCGCCACCAACCCTTTTCAGGGAACAGGGATCCTGGTGGGCTAGAGGCACATTATACTAGTTAGAGGTCAGGGTTTTTTCCCCCTCACCCATCCCACTACAGTATGAACCCAGGTCCCATGGTTCCTAGAGTTGCTGGTAGGGAAAGTGAGTTAACATTTCTTTTTCTGATTAGGAGTTAAAGGTACTGCATTTACTCAGAGGTAGTTACAAAATGTATTATTATATCTAGCTCGTTCCTGGCTTATAAAGGAACTTAGGAAGTTGCCTTATACTGAGACAGACAATTGGCCCATCTAACTGAGTGTTGTCTACTCTGATTGTCAGTGATGCTCCTGGCTTACAAGCAGAGATCATTCTTAGCCCTGCTATCTGAAATTCTTTTCAGTGAAGGCTGGACTGTGTAAGGGGTGCCTCTGAGCACAGGCAGTGGCAGAGTAGCTCAGATTCCGAAGAGGGACCGCAAAACATGGGGGAGGAACTTTCCCAGACTCTTCCAGACAGGGAGAGACAGACTCCTCAGGTTTCAGTAGTCCAGCTGGACGGAGAGGGCCTCTCTTCACACACCCCTGTGAGAGATAGCGAACAGGCAGAGGTGGGGCTTGGAAAGCCTGGATTCTTAGATGCCAGGTGCAGACGCAGAACCAAGAGAGAGATGGCAGTGGCAGAGCTTAAGCGATCTGCCCGATTGGCCCGGCGGGAACAGCTACGCATAGAGACCTCACGAGGGAGGTCCCCGGCCCTTAAGTTAAGAAAGCGTGCCCGCCTTTTCTCAAACGGCGGGCAACTTTCAACCTTCATAGCTTCCCTTTGAACTCCCTGAAGGCATTTCCTTTGTAGACTGTGAGTTACTGACAATTTGCATCTGTATGACCCATTGAAGTAAAAAGATTAAAGAGCCATGGATAGAAGCCTCTTGTCTGTATTTTAATTTGGCTATTTGAAGTCCAGCAGGGACAAAAGGGAACCCTGACAGACTGGGGGTCTTCTAAATGGAAGGCAGGTGCACTGCCACTGAATTATAGCCCTGAGTCCCACCATCCAAGTATGCAGCTATTCATGAAAATTAAGGATTGCTAGAAAACGTAGCCCATCTTTTTAAAACTCCCATCATTTGACAGTTCTGAGGATGTACCTATGAATAAGTGAATGCACAAAGCTTTAAGAAGAAAATTATAACCTAGGTATATAGGTCCATGAGTGAGCAGGAGTGTGCCCAGAGATCAGGGAGCTCGCCTGTCCTATTCCCCCAACTCCACAATGCTGAGGTGTCCACTGAGCTGTGGCCTGCCATGCCTGCGCATGAGGTCTGGTCCAGATGCTTCAGAAGGGGATAAGCAGCCCTGGGGCAAGGAGCACCCAGTGGGGAATATTGGACCCCAAAGGTGGAGAAGGTTACCGAAGTGGGCGGAGGGGGAGAGACTGCTGGCAAGGCAGCGGGGCAAGATTAGACCCAACCTGCCAATAAAAGCACACACATAGCCTCAGAAAAGATAGTCTATAACTGGACTCCCTTCTACAAAGGAACGTGGAAGTCCCACCAAGAAGGGTATGCCAGGGATTTGAGGGTGGAAGCCCCTTTGACAGTTGTTTGAGGGCAGCAGGTTAAAGGGGAAAGTAAACCAATCAATAAAACTGTTTGCAACTTCCCTGCCTCGTCCTGCATTTTCTGGCTAATGGTGGTGGTGGTAGCACCACAAGCACAGGCCCAGATCTCAAGAGAAGAAGGAGGAGGAAGATAGACAGCAACATTATTTTACCAACTTGAACACAACCCAAAGGCAGGAGGGTGGTGATGGTGTTTTTCCCCCATCCCACATTTTTTCAGAGCATCCCAGAAAATAGCCTTTTCAAAAACAGCCATTTGTTATCAGATTCCTCCCAAATTTTTGGCTTCTTTTGATAAAACAAAAGAATTTGATTGGAAACATTTCAGATTTCAGCCTCATCCTTTTTCTGAACTATCAACAGCGATTAATGTGGATGATATGCTGAATGTTTTCATTTCCTTGTGCATTTTCTTAAGGGATCATTCAAATGAGCAGAAGAACCTGAGCCTCCCTGAAAACTATTTGCAGACAAGAAAGTATATCCCATGTTGTAGGATATCTGGGGTTTTAATGAAGTGGGGTGGGAGGAGAGAAACCCCAGAGTATGAATTGCTGTCCTTGGGCCCCTTCCCATAAAATCCACAAAACCCTCCCAGGTATTCCCAAACAAGAGCAACATGCCAAATCTTAAACCTTCCCCTCCCTCACACTTGCTTTTGCATAAAGATTAAAGAGATGCTGTTTCCAGGGTGGGCGGCCGGCACCTAGCTAGCACTCCCAATCAAGAGGTATTGTGCAGTTAATCCATCTTTCCTTCCTTAATGGATTTTTTCCATTAAGAAAAATAACAGAAGAAGTGTTGAGAAAAAACACACACAAGAGGATTACAAATGGAAGATGGCATAACATTTAATGGATGAGGCAGGGTGATCGCAGCATAAAAGCTTTGTCTGAAGCCCCCCAGAAGTGAAAGGACTTGACAGTTTGGTTCTGGTAGTGATCACAAATTTGGGGGCTGAGCATGTGCTCAGAGGCATCCTGTTCCTTAATTCTTAGAGTAAGTCTTCCCACCTAAGCCATTATTTTGCACCTGGCTTCAGAATCACTTTTGACTTTTGAATTAATCAAGCCCTCCATTAAAGCCTTGCTCACATATAAATAAATGCAAGACAGAATATTAACAACTGTTGACTGTAAAAGAAATCTGAAGTATATGGACCCAAGCCAACTAAAGTTACATGCCTTTTTTTAATATCATCCCTTGGATTTGAACTGAAGAACTGTAAGCAAATGTTTTTCTCAATTTCCGTTCGGTTATGTGTTGTATTTTTCCCTCCTGGCCACTTCCCCCATGGTAGATAGCTATTTAAAAGTTTTGATCTGTTAAACAATGTGATAGCTGGCTCAAACCAGCTAGATCCAAATGCTTTGACTTTTAGGGCTGGAATGAAGTGAAACCACTGGAATGAATCCGAAAGGAAAATGTTTTCCCTAAGTGAGCTACAATTTGCTTTCAGGATGAGAAGTATGTAAAAGTCTGCATTATAAAATGGGATTAGGGGATTATGACAGGTTTGTGTTTGGTACCTTGCAACTTCAGCAATTGGCATGACTTTCCCTGGCTAATAGAACACACATAGGTTGGTCAGATTTCAGTGTGAATATAGGACAACTATTATTGCATGTGGATGCATAAACTGTAAAATTTGGGCTTAGCTGGAAACTATCTAGTTTACAGTTTATGAGAGTTTATGATTAGAAATATTTCATGCATATTTTCCATTACATTAGTATGTAAATCCAACCACTATCTTGTTTATGTTTTCTTTCTTGCTTTCTCACGTTTGCTATAACTAAGGTGAGATCAGGATCCATCTGAACCTCTGCTGATTTTGTGTCTCTTATACCCACAATTTATGGGTGACATGGAATGGTATTTAATATTTGGGGGAAAATTGACAGTTGGAAACCGGACAAAGAAATTGCCAAAACAAAAGCGATCAATGGATGCCAACCACAAGGCTTTTCAGATTTTGATTTAAACAAACACACCATTCATACTTGGAATTTCAAATTCAAAATATCACGTGCAACAATTGCAGTTTTGGCAAATTTTGCATTTGGGGTCTTTTCTTAACATTGAATATTGCCATTTGTCCTCCAAGACAGTAAGTAAGAACATAGGAAGCAACTTAATACTGAATCAAACCATTGGTCCATCTAGCCCAGTACTGTCAACACTGACTGGCAGCAGCTCTCCAGAGTTTCAGCTAGGATTCTTTCCTAGCCTTACCTGGAGATGCTGTGGGTTAACCTTCTACATTCAAAGGACATGTTCTGCCACTGAGCCACAGCCCCTCCAAGTCTTTGTACTCTCATGCTGATCCATAAATTGTACCACTGGCAATGCAATCTCCATTCATTTCAGTTGGGTCTATTGGCTGAGTAGCTGGAAAACTGAAGAACTTTCAGACAGTGGTCTTGGTTATGTACTGGAACACAACACCAGGAATACAAGAAAAATACCAGAGGATAACTGGCTACTTTGCCTTCCCTCTCCCTACAGGATAGTCTCTCACACTCATGGAGATAAGCACAGACTGTGCAGATGCCATACTGGTCCACACCAGCTGTGCTGAATGGTGGGAGACCCTTCACATCTGGATTGCAGAGCTGGGATTTTTTTAAAAAAGGGGGGGCCTCCAGTGCCTGAAATTAGAGCCATCTGGGTGCTCTTCAGTCTTATCCATCTTTTTGTTTGTAGTCTAGCAACTAAGTTAGAGACAAATAAACATCTGGGCTTGTGCCTTACAGAAACTACTACTGTAATGGCCTCACTCCATCTTGTAGACCTTGCTACCATCTGCCCTGTGGCATGATGTAACTAAGTAATTATATTGTTGTTGTTCAGTCGTTCAGTCGTGTCCGACTCTTCATGACCCCATGGACCATAGCACGCCAGGCCTTCCTGTCCTGCGCTCTCTCCCGGAGCGTGCTCAAGTTCATATTCATTGCATTGGTGATGCTATCTAGCCATCTCATCCTCTGCCGTCCCCTTCTCCTTTTGCCTTCAGTCTTTCCCAGCATCAGGGTCTTTTCCAGAGAGTTTTCTCTTCACATTAGGTGGCCAAAATATTTGAGCTTCAGCTTCAGTATCTGTCCTTCCAATGAGCACTCAGGGTTGATTTCCTTTAGGATGGACTGATTTGACCTCCTTGCAGTCCAGGGGACTCGTAAGAGTCTTCTCCAGCACCACAGTTCGAAAGCATCAATTCTTCGGCGCTCAGCCTTCCTTATAGTCCAGCTCTCACAGCCATACATTACTACTGGAAAAACCATAGCTTTGATTAGACAGACCTTTGTCGGCAAGGTGATGTCTCTGCTTCTTACTATGCTGTCTAGGTTTGCCATAGCTTTCCTCCCAAGGAGCAAGCGTCTTTTAATTTCATGGCTACAGTCACCGTCTGCGGTGATCCTGGAGCCCAAGAAAGTAAAATCTGTCACTGCTTCCAAGTCATTATATAGCTCTGCATATACTGGGCTATATAATTTTTTTATATCTAAGTTGTGGTTTGTTTTACAGTGTGGGATCTGCTATGGAAGCATAGCTAATCCCAGTTTGTGTGGGATGTGGCCATCTTCTGAATGCACCCAGAGTAATGCTGCCTCATTTCTTGAGTCCTTTAGTAACTATTAGCATGTTGTTGACTATTTCTTTACTCTTTTGGAAGCCTTATAACAGCATCTGTTATTTCTACTAATGTACAGGAAAGAATGCCCTGAGCATTATTGGCCTTTCATATGTTAATGCATCAGCTCAGGAACCTCTTGCCTTCACCACATGCCACTGCAGTCATCATTGAAAGTCTGACGCCACATGGGGTAAGGCTAGTCACATGGGTCCTTCCCATTCAATCATCCCCTTCCCTGCCAGTTGGGTTGGAAGCGCCCCTGTGATGCCAGCCTTTCAAAGTTACTGCAATAGTGTGAATCAAAGATATCCATGGCCATTCTACCTGGCTAATTCTTAGGGAGAAATGGTACAGCAAGCCCCCCACCATTGGCTTCACTTAGGGTGGCCATTTCTGAATTGGCCAAAATGAGGACTTGCATCACCAAAAAAATTGTGCATATGCCAGTTTATATGTATAGATGCCAATTTATAAATAATTATTATACTTTAATTCAAGGGTAGGCAACTTGTGGCCCTCCAGATGTTTTGGCCTACTTCTTCCATCAGCCCTAGCCAATGGTGATGGGTCATGGGAGTGGTAGGCCAAAGTATCTGGAGGGCCACAGTGGAAATACAGTACATATCACCGTAGTGTGGAAGACTGTGACCAGATGACCTGTCTACCTTGCTCCATCTACTGTGCAAGTGCTGTTGACAGGCAACTCAAGTTGCTCATCAACAGCTTCCTTCTGATGGTTCTTTAACTTAATACTGGACTTGGACTGGACAGCCCTTCAAATAGAGAACATCTTCAAAATAGAGGATAGTCATCTGGCAGCCACTGGAATAGAAGGGTCCTCTTTAAAAGAGGACCCATGGCCACTCTAGCTTCAATTGGACCAGCTGCCATATGGATCCTCCCCTCCTAAAACTGTCTTCATCAGTAACCATTCCACCTGGCTGCATCAGGTGGAAAGGTGAGACAACAAGGTCCCCCTCAGTCCAGCTGGGACCAACTACCTTCATTTTCTTATTTTCCTCTTAGCTCCCCATTCCTTTTTCTTTTTGCATCATGCTCCTTAAGCCCTTGAGTGCTTGGGCAGAAAGTCAATGCATATATCTCTATAACCCTATCTATCTATGTCAAGGGTGGGGAAGCTGTCACCCTGCAAAAGTTTCTGAACTACAACACCATTCATCCCTGACCACTGGCCATGTTGGATGGGGCTGATGGGCCAACAACATCTGGAGGGCCACAGGGTCCCCACCCCTGACATAGATAGAGAGATAGACAGACTACTCCACTACTTTATCTGTCAAGCATCTTCTAGTGGGACTATAAACAGTCACCATGGACAGCACTAATGCATGCAAAATGTTTCATCATGCATAAGGGCAACCCATGGAGAGTTAATAAAAAAAAACTATACCCCTTAGTTTTTGTGGTGTCACTCTATTTTTTTCTGAAAACCTATCAGGCACAGATGAGAAAAGGATAGGCCTCAGTTCAAATGTTTTCATGAAAGATTTATTTCCCAGACATATTTGTGCAAGCTTCTTTCCTAAACCGCTGAAAACAGGCTCCGTTTCCACAAAGCACCACTCACCACAAGAGTGAAAATGTAATTGGCCGAGGCTACCCATAATACCCAAGGGGAGGCTTATCTAATGACCTGCTGTTTATAGAAGAGCTCATGTTTACCATGTTTCTGGAATCTAAAAAGGGCGCACTGGAAGGCTGGTTGCAGCCTCCACCTACATTTGTTCAAGCACCCGCTCTTCCCCACAGAATCAGGTTGCTCTGCAGAGCAGCTGGGGAGGGGGAGGAGGAAAAGAGCACAAATCTAGTTTAGTTTAGTAATAGCTGCTTGACATGGGAAGAGACTGCCTTGGGAGGTGGTTTGAGATTTGAGATATTTAGCAGAAGCTGCTGAGCCATCTCTCCAGGATGCTGTAGTTCATGGGTGGGCAACTTGTGGCCCTCCAGATGTTTTGGCCTACAACTCCCATCAGCCCTAGTCAACATATGCAAATTATGATTCCACCACCACTGCCACCTAATTTAGGATGCAAAAATGAAGAAAGCTTGGGATAACCACGAGTGGATTTTTGTGTGCATAGATTGTGAGCTGTTCTGGTATTGAAAACAAATTCAGAATGTGATCAGAGGCATCCTGGGGCAATATCCAGCATTGTCCAAGTGCCAGCGGCACCCACCACTTGTACAACATGGATTTAGCACTTCAGATAGGAACTGGAAATGAAATACTAATTTCCAGAATGGGGCAGGTCAGTGGAGCTCCCATAATGGAGCTCCGTCTAGCTGTCCCAATCTGGAAACAAGTACTTCCACTCATTTGGGGGTTGCTTTAAGAAATCCCCATTATGAAAGTGGTGGGTCCCACTTGTGCCATGGAGTTAAAGGGAGTGCAGTAGCCCCAGTAGATACTATTGTTCTTTAATTCTAAGCATATGTCCTTTGCACCTGGCTCTGGTTGGTGGATCTCAGGGTTCTAGTAAAAACAATGTTGATCTGACAGGCTTGAAGTCTGCCCACCCTGGTCTATTCCATAGCGCCTTAGTGTCCGCATGCTTGCCTTTATTTACATGTGTGCTAGAGTCAGGGGTGTCCCAAGATGCTGCTCAAGATGATGGACAAGATGGCACCCTCCAACAAGAACAACTACAAGCAATCCAGACAAAATTTATCAACAATTTGATTTCAAGCCAAAATCCACGCAAAAAGGAAAAATTTAATGACTACCTACAACAAGTCATCAATACATAATATATATAATCTGTCACCAAGCTGATTTCAACTCTGGCACCAGAATGGTATGCATGGAATTATTTATTTATTTATTTATTTATTTATTTCATTTCTATACCGCCCAATAGCCGAAGCTCTCTGGGCGGTTCACAAAAACTAAAACCAAACAACACACAATAAAACAATTTAAAATATATAGAACATTAAAACCACAATATAACAATACAACCACAATAAAACCTAGCAGCAGTACAGGAGTTTAAAATACAGATTTAAAACAGCAAAGATAAAAATTTAGAAAGCTAAAATGCCTGGGAAAATAAAAAGGTCTTCACCTGGCGCCGAAAAGAGTACAATGTAGGCGCCAGGCGAACCTCACTAGGGAGCTCATTCCAGAGCCGGGGTGCCACAACAGAAAAAGCCCTCCTCCTAGTAGCCACCCGCCTCACTTCCTTTGGCAGGGGCTCACGGAGAAGGGCCGCTGATGATGATCTTAAGGTCCAGGCAGGCACATATGGGAGGAGGCGATCCTTCAGGTAACCTGGCCCCAAGCCGTTAAGGGCTTTGAATGTTAACACCAGCACTTTGAATCGGGCCCGGAAATGGACTGGCAGCCAGTGCAGCTGGAAAAGTACTGGCGTAATATGAGCTCGCAGGCCAGTCCCTGTTAACAATCTTGCTGCCCTATTTTGGACCAGCTGAAGTTTCCGGACCATTTTCAAAGGCAGCCCCACGTATAACTCATTGCAGTAATCCAGACGAGAAGTTATCAGAGCATGGATAACTGTAGCTAGGCTATCTCTGTCCAGATAAGGGCGTAGTTGGTATACCAGCCTAAGCTGATAAAAAGTGCTCCATGCCACTGAGTTCACCTGTGCCTCAAGTGACAGTTCTGGATCCAAGAGCACCCCCAAACTACGAACCTGATCCTTTAGGGGGAGTGCAACCCCCTCCAGAACAGGTTGAATATCACCTAGCCGGGCAGACGAACCACCCACTAACAGTACCTCCGTCTTGTCTGGATTGAGTTTCAATTTATTAGCCCTCATCCAGTCCGTTACCGTGCCCAGGCTCTGGTTCAGAACAGCCACTGCCTCACCTGGTTTTGATGAGAAAGAGAGGTAGAGCTGGGTGTCATCCGCATATTGATGGCACCTCAGCCCACACCTCTGGATAACCTCCCCCAGCGGTTTCATGTAGATGTTAAACAGCATGGGGGATAGAATAGAGCCCTGTGGAACCCCATGGCACAATTGCCATGGCACAGAGCAATAATCCCCCAGCACCACCTTCTGGAATCGGCCATCCAAGTAGGAGCAGAACCATTGTAGTGCAGTGCCTCCAACTCCCAACCCAGACAACCTATCCAGAAGGATACCATGGTCGATGGTATCGAAAGCCGCTGAGAGGTCCAGGAGAATCAACAGGGTCGCACTCCCCCTGTCCCTCTCCCGGCAGAGGTCATCCCACAGGGCGACCAAGGCAGTTTCCGTTCCAAAACCAGGCCTGAAGCCCGATTACCCAACTTACTCTGAGAGGCAGGTTAGGCAAAGCAATAGTGACTTACCAGGACAGAAGGAAGAAGAGTCATTCATTGAGACTGATGCTGCTTAGGACCCTTAGTTCATATTCATAATACAAATACTTATCTGGGATCAAAAAGTGTCTCCCCTAGTATTGAAATGACTAATGACAACAAATCCACCACACTTGACTTTACCCAAAAGGCTGAGAAGTGACTACTTGCACTAAGAAGGTTGCAAGTTTCTTTCTTTTTAATGAAAGTTTATTTTATTTCAAAATTAGGTTAACAAAAGAAAGGCAACAAAAAGAAGAATGTACATAATAAATCAAAATCACTAAAGAAACAAAGGAATTCACTAATTATGTATCTAATGAAAGTAACAATACAAGCGCTATAACATATAAAAGAGTGTGCATAAATGTATGTCATTTTGTGTGTATGTGCATATTAATCAGAAAAAATACAGGCAACTGTACTTTGCTGGAACTTTATCAAGTTTGAAGTGCCTCAGCATAAGAAATGAATGGAAACCATGGTGTCATAATATCATTAGGATTCCTTGCATGCTGCACTTGCTGAGTAAGTTTATGCATGCTCATAGTCTCTCAAATTTCATTAATCCACTGCACTTTTAGTTGGTTGCTTTGGAGACTTCCAGTTACAGTAGGGATGTCAGAGAATTCCGCGATAGATCTTGGTGAGGCCGAATGCCAGTGCGTTCGGCCCCCCGAAATCCATCGTGGAATGAAGCCCCACCCCCCCAACCCACGAAAGGCGTGCAGAACGAAGTCCCCACTGTCCCCACCCCATGAAAGGCGCGCGAAACAGAGCACTTACCTGCTCCCATCCGCGCTGCTTTGCGAATAGCGGCCGTCCTGCGGCCGCTATTCGCTTCCTCCTCTTCATAGCCGTGATAGGCTACATAAATACTTACGTAGCCTATCACGGCTAATGCAGGGATGCCATTTGCGTCCCTGCGGAGGCCATGATAGGCTACGTAAGTATTTACGAAGCCTATCACGGCGGGGGGGGGGGACCCAGCGTACGCAAATGGCAGCGGCTACCGCCATTTGCGTATGCTGGGTTTTTTCCCCCTGCCGTGATATGCTATGTAAATATTTACGTAGCCTATCACGGCTCAATACAGGGACTCAAATGGCGGTGGCTATGACAGCCGCCATTTGCGTCCCTGCAGGGCTGCCCAGTGGGCGGATGTCTGGCTGTGGGCAGCCGGAGCTGGCCGGAGGGTCCGCGGCTTGGCCACAGAGCGGAGCCGGCCGGGCAGGATTCCGGGCATAGGGACAGAGTGCCTCCCTCTGCGTCGAGGATTCTGGGGGGAGGGACAAAGCGCCTCCCCCCCAGCGCAGATTGCCCAGCGCGGATCAGGTGTTTCGTACATCCCTAGTTACAAGGTATACATAACTTTGCAGCTGTATACAATTGCTTAAGAAGGGTTTTATGCAGGAAACCAGGATCATTAGGTTCAAAAAGATGAAGCAGCATTGCTTTAAGAGATTTTTTCTTATTTCAGTGCAAATTAGGGAGAAATTTATGTTGGCCCCATTTTAAATCTTAATGTTTTTATCTAATTACTCTTAATCAATGAAATGTATCTTTCTTTTGTATAAAAACTTCTATTGGTCTGTGGCTGTAATAAAAAAATTAATTCAACAAAATCACTGTGGAGTAACTTAATGTTTCACTCACTATCTGGGAGCCATGCGCTGTTCAGGCCATGATGCCAAGCATGGAAGGGCAGGCATTCTGTGATGTGTTCCCACCTAAGGATGAATGGATTCCCCATCATCCGTTCCAGTGGGGAATCCCTGGGGAGGAGGCAATCTGATCCTCTCCCCCGGAATCCTCGCGGAGCAGCTCCACTCCATTAGGATTCCACAGAGCTGAGCGCCGCCACTTACCTGAATCAACCAGAGCCCTTCGCCTCCACGCCAATCGCCTTTAAAAAAAAAAAAGGTGCTCAGCAGGATGTGCCCATAGACTTATACACAAAATAGAGCCATGAATCTTGCGTATAAGCCTATGGGCACATCCTGCCCATCGCCATTTTTCTTTTTTTAAAACGGCGATCGGCGCTGAGGTGAATGGCTCCCGGTGCAACAAGCAGCCGTGCCGTCCCACACAGAATCCTCCAGGAGAGGAGGTAAGTGGAGCCGATCCGCCACGGATTTCTGAGGCCAGATTTCAAAGAATCCTGCCTCATTTGAATCTGCAGTGGATTTCTCTAACATCCCTACTCCCACCTCATCCTGCATCCGCTGCCTCACGCAACCGCCTCACTTCAGTTGATTCTAGTCAGGCTGGCCCTGACTAGACAAGAAGCATCCATGCCCCACTCAGACATTTAACTTCTAGAGACCAGAGGAGCGCTGAATCTTGAAGGACAACAGCTCTAGCAACTCAGACTTACTCAGTTTTATTTATTTGAGGTCATTTATTTCATAGAATAGTAGGGTTGGAAGGGGCCTACAAGACCATCGAGTCCAACCCCCTGCTCAATGCAGGAATCCATGTCAAAGCATCCCTGACAGATGGCTGTCCAGCCTCGTCTTGAACGCCTCCAGTGTGGGAGAGCCCACTACCTCCCTAGGTCATTGGTTCCATTGTTGTATTGCTCTGTCAGGAAGTTTTTTCTGATGTTCAGCTGGAATCTGGCTTCCTATAACTTGAGCCCATTCTTCTGTGTCCTGCATTCTGGGATGATCAAGAAGAGATCCTGGCCTTCCTCTCTGTGACAACCTTTCAAGTACTTGAAGAGCGCTATCCTCTCTCCCCTCAGTCTTCTCAAGGCTAAACATGCCCAGTTCTTTCATTTATTTCTTTAATACTTACTTACTTACTCACTGACTCATTTATTTATACTATTTTTATCCCACTCCTCAGCCAAAAAGGCTTCCAGAGCGGCTTACTTATAAACAAGACAGTCCCTGTCCACAGGCTTACAATCTGAAAAGACATGACACACAAGGAAAAAGAAAAGGGGAGGAAAGGGGGGATTAAGTTTTTTCCTCAGGGCTGGTGGAATTGCTGCCTTTCATCTCCTTCAGCATAGCCTGCTGGAATAGCTGCTGCTGGTGACACTTGAGTGATGAGGAGCTTTCATGAGGGAGGAAATAAAATTCAGCAGCAGGGCTGGTGGAATGGCCAGCTCCCCCACCCTCATCTCCCTCAAAACAGCCTGCTGGAATAGCTGCTGATGAGAGAGAGAAAATACCCCCAAAAGGGATAACATATGGACAGTCCTTTACCAGGGAAGGTACCACAAAACAGAGACAGTCCATGGTAAAGACAAATATAAGAAGCTGCCTTATACCAGGTCAACCCATTGGTCCATCTATCCCAGTATTGTCTACTTGGATTGGCACAATCCCTTGCAGTCTCAAGCAGAGGTCTTTCATATCACCTGCTAGTACCTGGTTCTTTTAAACAAGAGATGCCAGAGGTTGGCCCTGGAATTTTCTAGGGATGTCAGAGAATACCGTGACGGATCTCAGTGAGGCCGAATGCCAGTGCATTCGGCACCCCGAAATCCATCGCGGAACTGCCTGCCACCCCCCCACCCCCCACGGATCCCCCCCGGGATGAGACTTACCTGGGGCGGATGTTTTGGATGGCGGCGGCTCCAGCGGCAGCTTCAGTGGTGGCGGTGGCGGTGGTGGCAGCTGCGGTGGCAGCTAGTCTTCCGACCAGCTGCCGCCGCCACCATTTGCAGTCTGTGTGGGGGTTTTTTCCCCATAGACATGATAGGCTATGTAAAGACTTATGTAGCCTATCACGTCTGGGTAAAAAAAAAAATGCGTATGCAAATGACGGTGGCTACAACCGCTGCCATTTGTGTTATTTTTCGCCATCTTAGTCTACATAAATATTTACGTAGACTATGACGAAGAAAAGAAAGGGGAATGCAAATAGTGCTCACTACGCTATTTGCATTCCCCTTGTTTTTCGCCATAATAGCCTCTGTAAATATTTACGTAGGCTAAAACGCCGAAAAATAAGGAACACAAATGGCGGCCGCCGTAGCCGCCACCATTTGCGTACGCCGGGGGGAGTTGCTTAGCTTGCTGTGATAGGCTACGTAAATATTACGTAGCCTATAGGGATGTACAAAAGTTCTGCCACGGATCTCGGGGAGGTCGAATGCTAGCGCATTCGGCCCCCCGAAATCGGTGGCGGAATGGCCCCCCGCCCCCCCCAGGATGGGACTTACCTGAGGCGGATCTTCCTGTCAGCGGCGGCTCCGGCGGCGGTGGCTCCGGCGGCGGTTCGGCGGCGGTTCAACGGCGGCGGCGGTGGCCAGTCTTCCGACCAGCTGCCGCCACCATTTCCAAGTTAAAAAAAAAAAAAAGTGATAGGCTACATAAAGATTTACGTAGCCTATCACGGCTAAATTTTAAAAAACACCGTGATAGGCTACATAAATGTTTACGTAGCCTATCACAGCTGATTAAAAAAAAAAGCACGCGTACGCAAATGGCGGCGCCCATGTAGATGCTATGCTATTTGTGTTCCCCTTATTTTCGCCGTAGTCTATGTAAATGTTTACGTAGACTAAGATGTGCCAAAATAAAGAACGCAAATGGCGGCACCCATAGGCGCCACCATTTGCGTACGCGCGTTTTTTGTTTTGTTTTTTTTTAATCAGCCGTGATAGGCTATGTAAACATTTACGTAGCCTATCACGGCTGACTGCAGGGCTGACTGCTACAGCCACCGCCATTTGCGTCCCTGCTAGCCAGCGGCCGGATGTCCGGCCGCTGGCGGAGCAGGCTGGTGGCTCCACAGAATCCCTGCAGAGCGGAGCCAGATGGCCAGGATTCGGGGGGGGGAGGGACGGAGCGCCTCCCCCCTGGCCAGAATTTCGGGGGGTGGGACGGAGCGCCTCCCCCCCAGCATCAGCATAATCCGCGAACAGGTAAGTGACTTTCGTTCATCCCTAGTAGCCTATCACGGCAAAGGCCACGATGCAAATGGCAGCCGCAGCAGCTGGTTGAAAGACCAGCCGCCACCACTGGAGCTGCCGCCGTCCGGAACATCCACCCCAGGTAAGCTTCATCCCGGGTGGAATCCACGGGGGGGAGGGGGGGCAGGCCATTCCGCCATGGATTTCGGGGGGCCGAATGCCAGTGCATTTGGCCTCACTGAAATCCGTGGTGGAATTCTCCGCCATCCCTAGCTTTACCACTGAAGTACAGATCTTCCCAAATGGGGAATTTGGAGGGATTATAGCCCAATGAAATGAACGGGAGATGCTCTTGCAAAGCCCCTATTCATTTTGGTGGGAATTGCACATGATAACTTCCTGGTGGATCGGGCCCCACTGAGTCCTTAATGAATACCTAGTTTGTTGTAGCATGGGCTTGGTGGCAAGAAAAGTACAAAAAGATGGGAGGAGAGCAAGGGCTGTTAATTTGATTGCAAGTGATAAAATAATTAAAAGTCCATTTTGGTTTGCATTAGCAGAAGTAAACAGGAAATCATTGAACCATTTGACTTGACATTTGTCAGGCTTCAGCAGAAATGCTGGAACTAGGTTAGAGAACCATGTCCGAGGAAAGTTGCAGAGATCTTGAGAGACAATTAAAGCAGAATAACATGCAATCTCACATCACCCATTTAGAAGATAAGGAAAAGACCCCAGTATTTGTGTGCAGCCCTTTGCACATATATAAAGGGGCTCACTAGTTTGCAGCCAGCATGGTTACCTTTAGCTTCTCATCATTTGTCTTGTTTTCCAAAGTCATGCTTCCCTCCTCAGCTCCTAACTAATTTACCCACATCTTCCTTTGCTGTCCCAGGGCCAGACCTATCATTAGGCAGGATGAGGCAGCCTCCTCAGACATCAACTACTGGGAACAGCAGCAGAAGCCCCAGGCCATTTCTCCTGAGACCCCTGGCCATCCCCACTTTTGGAGGGCAGAGCTGTGTGTGCCACACATTCTGTTCTCTACACCTTAAACTAGGCTGCTGCCCTGAGGTATGGTGGAGGATGCTGTCCCATTGCCAGTACCGAAGTAAGATTTAACTGTGATTACTGATGGTTTCTGTATGTAGAATTGGGGTGCGGTGGAGCATCTTGTTCATCACCTCAGGCAGAGGGTACACGGAAGGAGCCTCCTCCTCGAAGATTGTTGTACAATCGGGCGTACCCTGGTAACAGTGCATTGTGCCAGCTAATCCTTCTACCACCTGATCGAGCCGCAGCTCGGCAGTGTGGCGGTGGCTACATTTTGGCGGAGCGGAGTTTGGTCTGGACATGACACGACGACCTCAGGCAGCAAAATGTCTGGAGCTGGCTGTGTGCTGTCCCAAATTGGTTCTAGTTCAAATAGGATCTAGAAGACTAAAAAATGCCAAGCAACATTGAACAATTATTTCCTTTTTAGCTCATAGTGGATTTTTATGGATTTTTAAAATGGATTTTAAAATGCAATCAAATTGATAGAATTTTCTTCCTCCCCCTCCTCCTCTTCTGCTGCTGCAGTTGGTGAGGACAACCCCCCCCCCAAAAAAAAAGTAATGGCTGATTGGCTGCAAAATCAACCTGTGGACGGGGTCTGTCTGTATAAACAGCTACTTTTAAAATAAATATGGAATCATTTTTGAGTGTTGATCACATAAAGCATTGCATCATTATTATTTAAATTTAACAAATGTATAAATAGACACAGTTGAGCAATGTATACTGAATTAGCCTCAAATGCACCAAGCAATGAAGGAGGGGTGAGGGGAAGAATTCAAACCTTCATGAGGTTATTGGAGGTGTAAAGCCCAAACATGGGGAACAAAGGATTGTGTCGTTAGGCTTCTTCTAACAGACCAATTCCATGGATACAGCTTAGCTGAAACATCTTCTTTGGTTTCACTTGCCACTAAAAGCTCCTTCTTGCTCTCTTATCACTGGATTATCAGTTTGTTTGTTTGTTTGTTTGTTAGATGTGTTTGTTAAGGATTGCGCTCATTTTGAAGACATATGATTCATCATAAAATCCTAGAGTTGGAAGGAACCTCAAAGGTAATCTGATGTATGAAATCCACTACTACAGCATCCAGTGAAGGCTGGTGGCTCCAATTTTGGTGGGGCTGTGAATCAATTCTGGGTTTTAGTGAGAACCAGCCAGAACTCTAAGAGAACTATCCTCCCCCAAATTAGGTTCTGCACCTTGGATATCTCCCTTAGAGTTTTGGCTGGTTCTGACTAAACACCACAATGGATTCATGTTGTTGTTCAGTCATTAAGTCGTGTCCTACTCTTTGTGACCCCATGGACCATAGCACGCCAGGCCTTCCTGGTCTTCGCTCTCTCCTGGAGTGTGCTCAAGTTCATATTCATTGCATCAGTGATGCTATCTAGCCATCTCATCCTCAGCCGTCCCCTTCTCCTTTTGCCTTCAATCTTTCCCAGCATCAGGGTTTTTTCCAGGGAGTTTTTTCTTCGTATTAGGTGGCCAAAATATTTGAGCTTCAGCTTCAGTATCTGTCCTTCCAATGAGCAGTCAGGGTTGATTTCCTTTAGGACTGACTGATTGGACCTCCTTGCAGTCCAGGGGACTTGTACGAGTCTTCTCCAGCACCACAGTTCGAAAGCATCAATCTTCGGCGCTCAGCCTTATAGAATCATAGAATAGTAGGGTTGGAAGGGGCCTACAAGGCCATCGAGTCCAACCCCCTGCTCAATGCAGGAATCCAAGTCAGGGCATCCCTGACAGATGGCTGTCCAGCCTCATCTTGAACGCCTCCAGTGTGGGAGAGCCTACCACCTCCCTAGGGAATTGGTTCCATTTTGTCGTATTGCTCTAACAGTCAGGACGTTTTTCCTGATGTTCAGCCAAAATCTGGCTTCCTATCACTTGAGCCCATTATTCCGTGTCCTGCACTCTGGGATGATCAAGAAGAAATCCTGGCCTTCTTCTCTGTGACAACCTTTCAAGTACTTGAAGAGTGCTATCATATCTCCCCTCAGTCTTCTCTTCTCAAAGCTAAACATGCCCAGTTCTTTCAGTCTCTCTTCATAGGGCTTTGTTTCCAGTCCCCTGGTCATCTTTGTTGCCCTCCTCTGAATCCTCTCCAGTTTGTCTGCATCCTTCTTCAAGTGTGGTGCCCAGAACTGGACACAGTACTCCAGATGAGGCCTAACTAGTGCTGAGTAGAGGGGAACTAGTACTTCCCGGGATCTGGAAGCTATCCTTCTATTAATGCAGCCCAAAAGAGCATTGGCCTTTTTTGCAGCCACATCACATTGTTGGCTCATATTCAGCTTGTGATCGACAACAATTCCAAGATCTTTCTCGCTTGTAGTGTTGTTGAGCCACGTATCCCCCATCTTGTAACTGTACATTTGGTTTCTTTTTCCTAGGTGCAGAACTTGGCATTTATCCCTATGAAATGTCATTCTGTTGTTTTCTGCCCAGCGCTCCAGTCTATCCAGATCACTTTGAATTTTGTTTCTGTCTTCGAAAGTATTAGCTATCCCACCCAATTTGGTGTCATCTGCAAATTTGATCAGCATTCCCTGCACCTTCCTTATAGTCCCGCTCTCACAGCCATACGTTACTACTGGGAAAACCATAGCTTTGATTATATGAACTTTTGTTGGCAAGGTGATGTCTCTGCTTCTTACTGTGCTGTCTAGATTTGCCATAGCTTTCCTCCCAAGGAGCAAGCATCTTTTAATTTCATGGCTACAGTCACCATCTGTGGTGATCTTGGAGCCCAAGAAAGTAAAATCTGTCACTGCTTCCATTTCTTCCCCTTCTATGTGCCAGGAAGTGATGGGGCCAGATGCCATGATCTTAGTTCTTTTAATGTTGAGTTTCAAACCAGCCTTTGCACTCTCCACTTTCACCCTCAACAAGAGGCTCTTTAGATCCTCTTTGCTTTCTGCCATTAGGGTGGTATCGTCTGCGTATCTGAGGTTGTTGATAATTTCTCCAGCAATCTTAATTCCAACCTGTGATTCATCCAACCCGGCGTTTCTCATGATGTACTCTGCATATAAGTTAAATAAGCAGGGCGACAAAATACAGCCTTGTCGTACTCCTTTCCCAATATTGAACCAATCGGTTGTTCCATGTCCGGTTCTTACTGTTGCTTCTTGACCCTCGTACAGGTTTCTCAGGAGACAGGTAAGGTGGTCTGGTACTCCCATCTCTTTCAGAATTTACCAGAGTTTGTTGTGATCCACACAATCAAAGGCTTTAGTGTAGTCAGTGAAGCAGAAATAGACGTTTTTCTGGAATTCCCTTGCTTCCTCCATGACTCAGCGAATGTTGGCGATTTGATCTCTAGTTCCTCTGCCTCTTCAAAACCCAGCTTGTACTTCCAGTAGTTCTTGGTTCACATGCTGCTGAAGCCTAGCTTGTAGGATTTTGAGCATCACCTTGCTGGCATGTGAAATGAGCACAATTGTGCAGTAGTTTGAACACTCTTTGGCATTCCCCTTCTTTGGAATTGGAATGTAAACTGACCTTTTCCAGTCTTGTGGCCACTGTTGAGTGTTCCAAATTTGTTGGCATATTGAGTGCAGCACTTTAACAGCATCATCTTTTAGGATCTTAAATAGCTCAACTGGAATACTGTCATCTCCGCTAGCTTTGTTGTTATTAATGCTTCCTAAGGCCCACTTGACTTCGCTCTCTAGGATGTCCGGCTCAAGTTCAGTGACTGCACTCTCATGGCTATCAGGGACATTCAGATCTTTCCTGTATATTTCTTCTGTGTATTCTTGCCACCTCTTCTTAATCACATCTGCTTCTGTTAGGTCCCTGCCTTTTTGTCCTTTATCATGCCCGTCTTTGCACAATGTTCCCTTGAGATCTCCGATTTTCTTGAAAAGATCTCTAGTCTTTCCCATTCTGTAGTTTTCTTCGATTTCTTTGCATTGTTCATTTAAGAAGGCTTTCTTGTCTCTCCTTGCTGTTCTCTGGAACTCTGCATTCAGTTGGATATATCTTCCCCTTTCTCCTTTGCTTTTCGTTGCCCTTCTTTCCTCAGCTACTTGTAAAGCCTTCTCAGACAGCCACTTGGCTTTCTTGCATTTCTTTTTCTTTGGGATGGATTGAGTTGCTGCCTCCTGAACAATGTTACAGACCTCTGTCCATAGTTCCTCAGGCACTCTGTCTATCAGGTCTAATCCCTGAAATCTATTCCTCACCTCCACTGTATATTCATCAAGGGTATGATTTAGGTCATACCTGAATGGTTTAGTGGTTTTCCCTACGTTCTTCAATTTAAGCCAAAATTTTGCAATAAGAAGCTCATGATCTGAGCCACAGTCAGCTCCAGGTCTTGTTTTGACTGACTGTATGGAGCTTCTCCATCTTTGGCTGCAAAGTACATAATCAATCTGGTTTCGATATTGACCGTCTGGTGATGTCCATGTGTAGAGTCGTCTCTTGTGCTGTTGGAAAAGAGTGTTTGCTATGATCAGCGTGTTCTCTTGACAGAACTCTATTAGCCTTTGTCCTGCTTCATTTTGTACACCAAGGCCATGCTTGCCTGTTATCCCGGTGATTTCTTGACTTCCTACTTTAGCATTCCAATCCCCTACCACTAGGTATTAGTGATCAGTTTTCCAACTCCCCCATTTATTCATGAACACAGTTAAATACTACATGAAAATGTGATGATCATTTTCATCATCAAATGGTGCATTTGAAAATGTTTTCAGTGTTCTACTCATTTTAAAAACATAAAAGACATGCTGAATCAGACCAAAGGCTTATCTAGTCCAGCACAGTTTGCATTGTGTCTAACCAAACAGCACAATGCTGATGAGACACAGCTCTATCTCCCTGTGACATCGGAATCAGGAGAGGCTGTGCAAGTCCTGGATCAGTGCCTAGACTCAGTAATAGGCTGGATGAGGGCCAATAAACTGAAACTGAATCCTGGCAAAACGGAAGCTGTGTGGGTGTGTGGTTCCTGGGTCCAGGAGATAGGCTCATTGCCAGTTCTGGAGGGGGTTGCACTCCCTCTGAAAGGTCAGATTTGTAGTCTGGGGGTACTCCTAGATCCATTACTGTTGCTGGAGGCCCATGTGGCTGCTGCAGCTCAGACTGCCTTTTACTAGCTTCAGCTGGTTTGCCAGCTATGGCCTCTCCTGGACAGGGATAGCTTGGCCATGGTGATACAGGTGCTGGTAGCCTCAAGTCTGGATTACTGCAATGTGCTCTATGTGGGGCTGCCCTTAAGGCTGGTCCAGAAGCTGGAACTAGTGCAGAATGCAGTAGCTCAGCTGTTGTCAGGAGCTGCCCCTTTTCAGTGTGCAACTCCTTTGCTGAGGGAACTGCATTGGCTGCCTATTCACTACTGGGCCATGTTTAAGGATTTGGTATGACTGAACAACAACAACCACTAGTGTATAAAGCCCTAAGGATACCTGAGAGAGCACCTTCTCCCTTACCAACCTACCCAATCACTGAGATCATCAGAGCGCATGCTCCTGGTGGTTCCACATGGACCTGTGACCCAACTGGAGTCCACCCTGAGAAAAGCCTTCAGTGTGGTGACTCACTTTCTATGCAACACCCTGTCTCTGGAGATCAGGCAGGTGTCAACACTGGGTTGTTTTCAGCACCTCCTGAAAACATTTATTTTCCAGAAAGCCTTCCTTGGTTAACCAGCCTCAGTTTTCTTGGTGCTCCGTTTTTTAAAGAACAATTTTAATATAATGTTTCATTCTTTTTATCTTTTGTTCATTTTATCTCTTGTTGTTCGCTGCTCCGGAATCTATTTAGATGTGAAGCAGAATACAAATGTTGTAAATAAATAAACAAACAAACCAAATATCCACGGGAAGCCCGCAAGCAGGACTTGAGTGCAATAGCAACTTCCCACTTGTGTTCCCCAGCAATTGGTAGACAGAGGTATTCTGCCTCCAATAGTGGAGGCAATATAGAGCCATCATGACTTGTAGCCATTGATAGCCTTATTCTCCATAAATTTGTCTGATCCCCTTTTAAAGCCATCCAAGTTGCTGACCATTACTACAACCTGTGGTAGCAAATTCCATAGTTTAACTATGCAATGTAGGAAGAAGTATTTCCTTTTATCTGTCCTGAATCTCTCACCATTCAGCTTCATGGAATTACTCCAGGTTCTAGTATTATGGGAGAGGGAGAAAAGCTTCAAATTTTGCCTCACTGATTCACTGAAGAACCAGACTGTTCACTTTGTGAGCATGGACCTATTCCTACATGGCCTGCTACTACCTAAGAGTCTTCTGCATGTCGCAGACGAATCTGTTGATTATCTACATGTTGCATTAAATACACAGCATGCAGTTCCATCTGTTGTTTGCTTTTATTTAAAAGTAATGGGGGGTATTTCAAGAAAAGACACACACCCTATGCACCAATTAGGGTTAGACAAAAGCTCCCATTGGCACCAATAGGAGGGGTTTTTTTCCTAACTCTGATCGGCACATAGAGTACCAACCATTGTCAGGATTATGCCAGGCAAAGAAAGGATTGCTTCTCTGTGCACTGCAATCCCAATCTGGACTGGACCCTCTGCACTTACTTTTAAGTAAAAACAACAAGAAGAACAGATGGAACTACATGCTACATCGTTCAGACCTCTATGGATCCAACCCATGGATTCCGCAGCAGAATCCCAAGTCGCACAGATTCTGCAGAGACATAGATTGGGTCTTTTACTTTCTGGAATTTTACACAAATTTAGTCATAGAAAAATAAATAGAATTAAAAAAAAACAGCCAAAATGCACATTTCCGCCATAGGCTAAAGCATGAAAATGCACATGGGGGAGGGGGATTTGCACATTTTTGCAGGTGCAAATTTGTGCAAATGCAAATTTGTGTAAATTCAGGAAATTGGAAAAAATCTAATTCCTTCAATGAGTGCACAACAGAACAAAAGGCACCTGACAATCTATGAAACACAGATGGCATAGATTTTTGAAAATCTATACATCCCTAGTTGGATGTGCATTGTGGTACATCCATCCCCACTTCAAAACTGCCAAATGGATATGCCCCAAAGATTAGTAAGGAAAATAGGAGCAGCAAGTGAAGGTTGTGGTGGAGTTCACTTGAAACCTGTCATTACTGTACTTTAACTAGGACTATAAAGCTCATCACATTTCACATTAAAGTGGAAACCAATGATGTGCAGGAAGCAGTTAAACTGGAGTAAGCATGTCTGAGAGCAAGTCAAATGAGAAGATTTAAGAATGTTGGGTCAGTGGGAGACACAGGTCACTTTACATTCTGAGACCATTTGTTTTTGCAGACCGGTAGTGGGTTCCATGCCTTGGGAATTTGTCAGCGTCCTTTCTCCCATCTTTCCCTATGCCTTCCCTGCTGTGGCTCCCCTAAGACAGTGAGCTTTGTTCTTTGTTCTTTCTTCTCTTTTCTGTCTTTTTTTCAGATGAGAGAAGACAATGAAGAAAAACCTGGGAGCCAGGCCAAATTAAAAAAAATACAAATCCATAATGGTGATCTCAGCAGCCTGCTGTGCTCCCCTTCCAGGAGGCAAAATTTCAGTCCTTACTTGGTTTTGTTCATAAACAAACTCTCAGAAATTTTGAATGCCTCAAGATCTGCCCATTGTCCCCCCCCCTTTCCCCCCCTACCATTCTTCCAAAAGGGAGTGAGATGATTCCTCAAAAAGATAATAGTCTGTATCTACAGGGATCTGGTAAACAACTCAAATGCCTTCTTTTTTGGTTTAAAAAAAAACCCTCCAAAAAGATGCAGTAAATCTTGATGCAGTAAGTGTATTGTTTGCTGCATCAATACTTTTTTTCTTTAATATGAAGCCTACATAAACTCTTTATAAAAAGGTGAGGAGATGTCCAGCAATGGTTGTGTCAGTATAATGCCTTGAACATGATCATCTGGGTTATTTGCTTATTCAAATTCTTCTTCTTATATACAATGCAAATGCTATGCTATAAAAAAATAGCTTCCAGCAACAGGAAGGGGGTTGGACTCGACGGTCTTATAGGCCCCTTCCAACCCTACTATTCTATGATTCTATGAATTTTAATTCTCTGAGAAAGGAGGATAAATTACCCTAGAAATTTTGTCACTAATTTCCATTTTGAATATCCTTGAATTTGTTTTTAAGATAACAATGTGTGATGTGTGAGTGTGTGTGTAATTTAATTTCCATTGTACAGAGAACCATGTGTAATAAACAAGCCAATATTGCTTCAAAAGTCCTTACAATTTATCATCTTTCTTTGAGGGCCTAACTACATGTAACCAAACCCCATTGGTCCTTTATTTATTTTTCCAAGAGCATTGTAGTTGGAGAGAAAAAAAATAGAAGTGCTTAACCCTTTCCCTACCCCTTCTGTTCTCTCCACTCCAAATTACTCTCATCTTCTCCTTTCTTCCCCACACACCCCCGCCATGGCATTCCAGATGCCTGTGTTCCCTTGTGAATATGGATTTAGACCCCAGATGGGGAAAGTGGTTCAGAGAAGCAATTTGGAGGAAAGAATAAGCAGGCAAGGACAGGGTTAACCACACCCTCGCCACACTCCTTCTCCACTCCCCTTTCCAAAGTTGTTTTTTCCAAGAATTTAAAAAAAAAAAAAAACCACTGTTGGGGATAAGTTCCATGCATTTGTGTGTGTCTCATTCAGCAATTCAGTGCCTGAAGCAACAGTTTACTCATTCACATCATTTTCCATATCTTTTTTTAACCAGCAGGAAATGCTGGGATGTTGCTTCGTATCACATTTCTGTTTGTTTGTTTGTTTGTAATAAACAATCTAGCTGCAATAATGCCATTTCCTGCAAGCTCTTGAAGCTTTGATTCAACACTTTCTTTATCCAGACACAAGAGCAATGGGAAGACAGATGAAGTGTAACCAACATTAACAACAAGCCGAAGGATATGGAGCAGAGCTGTCCTCTGCTGCCAAACCCCTTCCCTTGCCCTCTGCCTACTACAGGCAACTCCTATAGTCTCAGGAGCCCTGCTGCTTTCCAGAAAGTGCCCAAGACACCAGGAGTAGTCAAATTCATAATGAAGTTGGCACCATGTACCTGTAAAGGCTTCAGTTACAGGGCGCATGGGCTCAGGCATAGAATATACATAAAAAATATGTATGTTCACATGCAAAATCCAAAAGAGACATACAATAACAGTATGGAATCTATTACAACTCGTGATGGGCAAACTCCCCTTGGCTCATTTTAAAATTGGAGTCAGCAAACTGATTACATTATCAGGAGAGCAATAGGGTGCATACTCAGCTGCAGCACAGTTGTACAAAGCCCTGGGATATGTAGCTGGTGTCCATGTTGTTGTTGTTGTTGTTCAGTCGTTCAGTTGTGTCCGACTCTTCGTGACCCCACGGACCATAGCACACCAGGCCTTCCTGTCCACCGCTCTCTCCTGGAGTGTGCTCAAGTCCATATTCATTGCATCAGTGATCTAGCCATCTCATCCTCTGCCGTCCCCTTCTCCTTTTGCCTTCAATGAGCACTCAGGGTTGATTTCCTTTAGGATGGACTGATCTGACCTCCTTGCAGTCCAGGGGACTCGTAAGAGTCTTCTCCAGCACCACAGTTCGAAAGCATCAATTCTTCGGCACTCAGCCTTCCTTATAGTCCAGCTCTCACAGCCATAGCTGGTGTCCATACTACGGACTAAATTGCCCTGGGAACATTACATTTCTCAGGATCCCTAGTGCCTGGGACTCTGCTCTTTTAGTGTTCAATAACATTTGCTTCACAGTGGGGGTGAGCATTATGAGCTGGGCCATTTCATATTCCAAACAAGATGATTGTGAAATTCAGTGGCATTTCTCATTACAATTTAGATAGACGTATGTGGTAAGGGAAAAATATGTATCTTGTCCACGGACTGCCAGATTTAGGGATGAGAGAACCAGGGATGTTTCAGCGCACCAAAATTCTCTGAACTTCACTTTGAACGAAGCTCGGCTCACTGCCATCTTGGTTTGCAATCTGTTGTTCAGTTCATTCAACCGGGAAAAGTGTGTATTTCAAATGGCAAAAACACTCATTCCCCGCTCCCCCACACACACACACACCATTGACTAAATAGTGAAAATGTGTATGGGGGAGGGGGAATGCGCATTTTAAAGTGCGCATTTTAAACACACACACACATTTTTCGACTGCAATTGCAAGTTTGGGAATATGCAAACATTTTCAACAAAAAAAGGTGCTCCTGTTTGTATACAGGATTGTGAATAGGGCGAGTTCAAATTATTTGTGAGCTGAAGTGAAATTCTCATAATGCCTACTATATCAATGTATCATCTCTGGCGTAACAGATAATCAGGTTGGTTAACTCTGACAGCCTTCTCCCATACAAACCTGTCAGCGTGTGTCAACTGGGAGACTACTTCAAGTGCCCCAACCTTCAGAGTTGATATGGGTAGCTACCAAAGACCAGTGGAGGCTGGTGGCACCGATTTCAGTGGTGCTGTGAATCCATTCTGGGTTTCATTCAGAACCAGCCAGAACTCTAAAGGAGCTATCCAAGGTGCTGAACCCATTTGGGGGCTAGAGTCCAGCACCTTGGATAACTTCTTTAGAGTTCCGGCTGGTTCTAAATGAAAACCAGAATGGAATCACAGTCCCACCAAAATAAGAGTACCAGCCTCCACTGCTGGAGACAGTGCCTTTTTGGTCATGGCACCCCAACTGCAATGTCCTCCCCAGACATATCCACAAGGTCTGTACATTACTATCCTTTAAGCACAAAGTAAATGTGTGGTTTTTCTTTTGCTTTTAATGAAAACTAACTGTAAATTGGTTCTGGTTTCTGTTGTTATATCGTTGCTGTTGCTTTTTTGTAGTTTATCAGTTACTTTCAGAGTGCTCATATTTTATTTTGTTTCGATTTTGTAAACCGCTTTGGGAGAACTGTATGAGGAAAGCAGGGTGGACTTTTTTTACGGAAATAAATAAGCATCCACAAGCAGAGCCAGAAAAATTGGTCTTGCTAAAAATGTCATATAATAATATTTTCATCTGGGATTTCTCATTTCCTTTCCATGCTTTTTTTTAATCCCCTTGGTAATATTTCCTCTTGGGTCAGGAGCCAGTAGTGGAGACAGGATGGCTGTAAAACAACTGTGTTTATTATAGAATGCTTAACAACTAATATTACAGCAGACCTCCATCAGGGTCCTGCTGCACGAAGCTACGTCGTCCCAGCTCAGCTTACACCAATCTGGTGCCCTCCAGATGTGTTCGACTGCAACTCCCAGCAAACCTCAGCCAGTTTCCAATAATGTGACGCGCTCTCTCGCGCGTGCGCGTGCATGCTAAAGGCCTTCTAGGAATTAACCTTAAACCAACAGTGCCAATACCTTTCTAATGTCTTTACCTAAAGGTCAAAGAGCCACTGTAGTCAACATTGTATTGGACTTCACTGGGGCAGACTTGGGCTTATTCAAGTCTACACTAAGCACCAATGCACCCCTGGACACCATTCTTGGCATCTGCCAAGGTGCCCTATCCCTCCTGCTTTAAAAAAAAAGTAACAACACATTTCCAAACTGGTACCTGGATCACTATGAAATAGGTTTCTGTTAGTGCTGAAAACTGGGCTCAAAGGAGCTGTTTAGTGTACTGGGGCACAGACTCCACTTCTGCCTTGTACTCAGTCTTTTGGGCAGGTTACCTGTCCTTTGTTACATGTCTCAGGGCAGCCATTTTGTTGTAATGCATAAGAGTGTTTCTCAAATTTTAAAATGCACCCACAGGCCCAAAAAGACTGTCTACCCATGCTCTGTGCCTCAGACATGACACTGTCTTGTCCATAGGACCATCCCAAGACATTTTGCTGCCTGAGGCAGAGTAGTAAATGGAGCCCCACCTCCAGTACCAAGACCACCCAGGTTTTGTTGGACACTAAAACAGAAAATTCCACCTCCACCACTACATTAATGCAAAGAATTTGGGGATGGCCTGCCTTGAATGGGCAATTGAGACCCATTAGCTTTACAAAAGACCTACTCCTGATGGGAGATTTTTAAAAGTGCTAAAACTGGTTTGTTGATTCGGCTCACCACAGATGCCTGCATTTTTGGACTCTCCTTGTGGGTGTGGCTATGGGGAATGGCATGATGAGTGCCTGCACTTTAGAATTTACTATTATACCACTGCTGGAAAGTGGCCAATGTAACACCAATTATTATAAAGGGATCCAGGACATTACAGGCCAGTTAGCTTAATATGTTCCAAGTAAATTGGTGGAAAGCATTAAAAAGATAAAACTATAAAACATATAGAAGGACAGTCCTGCTGAAAAAGAATCAAGATGGCTTCTACAAAGGTAACTGATTTAAAGTTCTTTGACAGTATCAGTGAACTTGCAGACAGGGGTGATGCAGCAGACATTGTTTACTTGAACTTCCAAAACACTTTAGACAAAGTCCCTCACCAAAGACTCCTGAGCAAACTTAGCCATCATGGAATAAAAGGACAGGTCTTCTTATGGATCAGTAACTGGTTAAAGAACAGAAAGCAGAGAGATGGAATGAATGTTCAGTTCTCACAATGGAGGGATGTAAATAGCCATTGTCAAAGATTATAAGCCTACAGTAGCCTTCCCTCACTTGTTACATCCCAGATGTGCTGGAGTACAATTCCTATCATCCCCAGCCACCATGGCCATTGAGAGTTGTTGTCCAAAACATCTGGAAGCCACCAGGAAGGGTGAGGCCAGCCTACACAGGAACAAAAAGGTGTTAGCTTTCTGACTGGGCACAAGTAAAGAAGGAACCCAGAGGATCTCCTCAGGACTTTCCATAAGCTGGCTGCCACCTCAGAGTAGACCCCGTGTTTCATGACCTCCTGCCATGCCTTGGACACAGAGAAGGGCCTGCAGTGTGGATATTAACACTTGGGCAGGCTCATGCTGAGAAGGCAGTTCTTAAGGTATCCTGGTCCTAGGACATTAACGGATTTTAAGTTATCCTGGCCTTAGGCTGTTAAGGGCTTTAAAGGTTAATACCAGCACCTTGAATTAAGCCTGGAAACCAATCGCTTAACCAATTAAGGTAGTAAAAGTTCAATGCGAGAAATCAAAGAAATGTGGCGTTTTTTTTTTCACAATGCCATGGCTGGAACCTCTTATATTCTCTGGTTGTCTCTTAAGGGTGGATGCTGGCACAGCAAACAATGGCTTTGCCTCCTCTTGCGTCCTGAAGTAACAATGCGTTGAATCAAATTGAGAGCACAGTGACAGATTATGGGGCAGGTGCCTCCAGGCTAAACCTAAACTGTATCCTCATATAGCTTCACAAAGAGGGATGCAGATAACCTCTAATGAGTCTGAAAGGCTGTCTGGCCACTCGGCTGTATGCAAGGTTTCGACAGGTCAAGGCTCACAGAGCAGAGCTTTTAATTAGAATCTATGAAATCATCATTTGCTGCAGAAGAAGGAGCCAGAAAAGATGAGACTTACAGTGATTATTGCATCTAATTATAAGACAGTTATGTCCACAGTCTCCCACCTGCCATGATAAGACATGGGGGTGGGGGCGGGGGGAGAAAAGACAGACAAGAAAAGGGGTGAATCTGAGGACACAGCAGAAAAATTGAGGTCACTGCTCTCTGGCCATTCCCTGTGTAGAACAGGAACTGGAAATTCTGTTTCTTTTCAATCCGCTGGTGTTCGGCAGCATCAAAGCTGCACTACATTTTGTATTTTAGGTCTAGCTGAGCAATTTAGGAGGCAGTTAAATTTATAAAATGAACAAATAATGAAATAAACATTGGGTGCTCCTTTCATCACTCACCATCATTGTTCAAACATGTCATCATGAAGAATGACTCATCCCTTCAAAGCTCATAAAAAGGGGGATAGCATGACTCATGGTCAAGTTTTGTGTGTTTTTCTTTTACCTCTAAAATAAAATCCCCCTTCCCTTATTAAGCCATCTTAACACCCCGTCTGTTGAGCCAGTCTCAGCTGTCAGAGATGGCTTTACTAATCATACTCCCATCAGTCAATAGGTTCCTGATATGGTGGCCACTTAGGAATGGCCCCCAAAAAGGAAATGCATCATCAAAAGAGGAGGAGGACACCAATTTGCATAAATTTTGCATATGCTAATTGATAAGTATAGATGCAAATTTAGAAATAACTATTATAATTTAAATAGAAATACAGTACATCTTGCCATAATGTGAAAGGCTGTGTCCAGGGGACCTGTGTGCCTTGTTCAGTCTGCTGTCCAGATGCTGTTGATGGGCAACTTTAAGGCCCAGCTCTTTCATCTCATGGTTCCTTACCTTTATACTGGCCTTGGACTGGACAGCCCTTCAAACCGAGGATGCCTTCAAAATAGACGACAGTCCTCTGTCAGCCCTTCAAACAGAGGGGTGTCCTCTGTAAAAGAGGACACATGGCCACACTGTTTCCTGATCCTTGTTATGGACTGCTTTGCATACTACTTCTTGGTAAGCTAGAGAGGAGGGTGCCTTGGAGGCACATATTTTCCAGTGCTCCAACTGTGTAGCCCAGAAATAACAGGCTGATGAGATGCATTCCGATTGCCAACCAGGATCCTGGGGAGACGTCCTCTAAGGAAGAGGCATAGGACCCCATAGAGAAACCCAGTCTAACTAGAGTGGCTACTTACACACACACACTGAAAAAGAGGGCAAATGGATGGGTGTAGATTTGCATGCAATCTGCATATGATAATTTATGTGAATATGCGCACATTTAGAAATACCTTCTAAAATTTAAATAGAAATCCAGTACATCTCACCATTGTAGGGAAGACTGTGACCAGCTGACCTGTATGCCTGACCAGGCTCCCATCCAGGTACTAACAGTGAATGTGCAATTTCAAAGCCCCTGCTGCTCTCCCTTCTTAAAGTTCTTGATCTTTAAACTGGACTTGTGTGAGGCCTGGCTCTCGCACAATCTCAGCAGCCAAACACATGTTAAAGAAACAGCAATAAGGAATAAAAACAGCAATAAGGAATAAAAGCAGCCAAACACATGTTAAAGAAACAGCAATAAGGAATAACTCCCTTATTACAGCAGGTCACAAATACAGGCACCTCACCAGAATCCCGTTCTTCGTGAATTCAAGTTCAAATAAACTCAGATAACCAGAAACAGGGTCTTAAAGTCCAGCAGTTTAATCTAAGACAGGGTCCCAAGGCACAGGATTCAAATAGTTCAATAATTTAGGTTTAGGTAGTGTCCAAGCAATAGTGTGTCTGCGATCAGCGACGTTGTACCTACTGTGCGCCCACTTTTATGCGGTAGGGAGGAACGCAACTAGAGTTCCTCACTTGTCAATCCAACCCTAAGGAAAAACTTGTCAATCCAACCCTAAGGAAAAACTTAGACTGGAGTTGAAAACTTCGCCTAGCTGGTTGTTTTTCCTCTTGTCTTCTTGCTTGGGAGACCAGACCACCTTGGGTATATCCCTTCCTCAGCCACGTCTGCCTCCTAGCCTCTTATCAACAAATGTTCCTCAGGCTGGGACAACAGGCAGTTTTTCCCAAGCTAGCTCTGACTGTAGGATAGAAGGAGTCACTCTTTCCCCCTGACCATAACCTACTGTGAAAACAGGCAGAGATTAATTCCGAGCACCCTCTATACCTTGACTAGGGCCTAAATCAGATTCCTTTATCTCCGAATCTGATTCTTCCTCTGAAGCCACAGCATCAGAGGAAGGCATGACAAATCATAGAATCATAGAATAGTAGGGTTGGAAGGGGCGTATAAGACCATTGGGTCCAAACCCCTGCTCAATGCAGGAAGCATCCCTGACAGATGGCTGTCCAGCCTCGTCTTGAATGCCTCCAGTGTGGGAGAGCCCACCACCTCCCTAGGGAATTGGTTCCATTTTGTTATATTGCTCTAACAGTCAGGACGTTTTTCCTGATGTTTAGCCGGAATCTGGCTTCCTGTCACTTGAGCCCATTATTCCGTGTCCTGCACTCTGGGATGATCAAGAAGAGATCCTGGCCTTCCTCTCTGTGACAACCTTTCAAGTGCTTGAAGAGTGCTATCATATCACCCCTCAGTCTTCTTTTCTCAAGGCTAAACATGCCCAGTTCTTTCCGCCTCTCCTCATAGGGCTTTGTTTCCAGTCCCTTGATGATCTTCGTTGCCCTCCTCTGAACCCTCTCCAGTTTGTCTGCATCCTTCTTAAAGTGCAGTGCCCAGAACTGGACACAGTACTCTAGATGAGGCCTAACCAGTGCTGAGTAGAGGGGAACTAGTACTTCCCGGGATTTGGAAGCGATGCTTTTATTAATGCAGCCCAAAAGAGCAGTTGCCTTTTTTGCAGGCACATCACATTGTTGGCTCATATTCAGCTTGTGTACTACAACAATTCCAAGATCCTTCTTGCTTGTAGTATTTTTGAGCCAAATGTCCCCCATCTTGTAACTGTGCATTTGGGTTCTTTTTCCTAGGTGCAGAACTTGGCATTTATCCCTGTTAAATTTCATTCTGTTCTTTTCCACCCAGCACTCCAGTCTTTCAAGATCACTTTGAATTTTGTTTCTGTCTTCCAAGGTATTAGCTATCCCGCCCAATTTGGTGTCATCTGCAAATTTCATCAGCATTCCCTGCACCTCCTCTTCCAAGTCATTAATACAAATGTTGAAGAGCACTGGGCCCAGGACTGAGCCCTGCAGTACCCCACTCATTACCTCATTACATCATCCCCAGTTTGAGAAGATCCCATTGAGAAGCACTCTGAGTCCGATTCTGTAGCCAACTGTGGATCACCTGGATTGTTGTTTCATCTAGCCTAGGGGTGTACGAAAGTCACTTACCTTTTCGACCGAGTGATTCGCGGGCGGGGAGGCACTCCGCACCTTCCCCCGAAATCCTAATCTGGCCGACTCCGCTCCGCAGAGATTCCGCAGAGCCGCCGGCCGGGGCCGCCTGCAGCGAGACATCCGGGCTAGGGATGGCAGAGAATTCTGTCACGGATTCCAGTGAGAATTCTAAAGAATCCGCCCCCCTGGAATCCCTGGCGGAACGGCCTCCTGCCCCCCTGCCCCCCCCGCGAATCCCCCCAGGACGGCACTTACCTGGGGTGGATGCGGCGGATTCAGCGGCGGCAGTTCCGCTGGTGGCGGCAGCGGCTGGTCTCCTGGCCAGCCGTGGCCGGGCTGCTGCCGCCGCCATTACCATCCCTGCAGCCGTGATAGGCTACGTAAGAATTTACGTAGCCTATTATGGCTAATCCCCGCCCCCCAAAAAACCCAGCGTCCGCAAATGGTGGTGGCTACGTCAGCCGCCATTTGCGTTCCCTTTTTTTCACTGTTTTAGCCTACGTAAATATTTATGTAAGCTATTATAGCAAAAAAAAAAAATGGGAATGCAAATATAGGGATCTACGAAAGTCACTTACCGTTTCGCAGATCTGCTTCGCAGTGGGGGGGAGGCGCTCCGACCCTCCCCCCGGAGTCATGCCCACCCGGCTCCACTCTGCAGGGATTCCGCAGAGCCACCAGCCGGCTCCGCCCACAGCCGGACATCCGGCCACTGGGCAACAGGGATGCAAATGGCGGCAGCCATAGCCGCCGTTTGTGTCCCTGTACTTAACCATGATAGGCTACGTAAATATTTATGTAGCCTATCATGGCAAAGTAAAAAAAAACATGTACGCAAATGGCAGCGGCTACGGCAGCCGCCATTTGCATTCGCTATTTTTCACTGTTCTAGCCTAAATAAATATTTACGTAGGTTAGAACAGCGAAAAATAGCGAAAGCAAATGGCGGCCGCCATAGCCACCACCATTTGCGTATGCTGCACCCGGCCGCGGCCAGCCAGGAGACCAGCCGCTGCCGCCATGCCCGCTGCCGCCGCCCTACCAGCTGCCCCCGCACTCGCTGCCGCCACCGCCACTGCCGCCACTGCACCTGCTGCCACCCCACCGCCACCACCGCCCCGCTGCACTCACCGCCCCACCGCACCTGCCGCCACACCTGCCGCCACACCTGCTGCACCCGCCACCGCCGCTGCCCTGCCGCACCCACCGTCACACCCGCCGCACCTGCCCCGCCGCACCTGCTGCCGCACCTGCTGCCGCCGTACCCGCCGCACCCACTGCACCCGCCACACCCGCCGCACCTGCTGCCGCCGCCCCGCCACCAAATCCGCTGCCACCATCACACTTGCCGCCGCCGAATATGCCGCCGTGCTGCCGGAGCTGCCGCCGCCGCCACCACATCCACCCCAGGTTAAGTGCCATCCCGGGGGATTCTGCGGGGGAGCGGGGGGCAGGAGGCCATTCTGCCACGGATTCCGGGGGGGGCGGATTCTACAGAATCCGGCCTCACTGGAATCCGTGGAGGAATTCTCCGCCATCCCTAATCTAGCCCACTTTGAGCTAGTTTGCTCATCAGGAGATCATGGGGCACTTTGTTGAAAGCTTTGCTGAAGTCGAGGTATATAATGTCCACAGCATCCCAACAATCCACAAGGGAGGTGACCTGATCAAAACATGAGATCAGATTCATCTGGCGGGAATTGTTCTTGACAAATCCATGTTGGCTTCGAGTAATCACTGCACTCTTTTCAAGGTGCTTACAGATGGATTGCTTTATCATCTGCTCCAGAATTTTCCCAGGGATTGATGTCAGACTGACTGGTCTGAGAACTTGGACTGGACAGCCCTTTAAACAGACAATGCAACAGCCTTCCCCAACCTGGTGCCTCCAGAGGTTTTTGACTATAAGTCCCATCTTCATGGCTGATGGTAGGGTTGATGGGAGTTATAGTCCAAAACATCTGGAGATTTGGGAAGTCTGCCCTGAAAAGTAGGACATACAGCCACTCGAAATATAGCTGTGGAGCTGGAAGTGGAACAGCCCATTTTAGGCCTAAAGCAGCCCAAAGTTGTCTCATGGAGAACTCACCCATGATAAACTCTCTGGCCTCACCCAAAATTCTGTCTCAACCCCCAATTCTCTCCCTTTAACCCCTGAACCTTAAAAGGAAAGGTGGCAGCAGACCTGATGGGGAGAGCTGAGTCATTTGGCTGCCAGGAGGTCTTATTGCCAGGGGGTCTCTTGGGAGGAGGGAGAGATCAGAGAAGATCCAACTATGAAAAATGACCCAGCAGATGACCATGAGCCTATCCACCCACTGTGATCATCAGCGTTTATGTCCTGTTGCCACTGAAGATCTGGTTGGCTTGAATGTAGGGCATGGCCTTTTCAATGGTGGTGCCCTGGTTGGGGAACTCCCTACCCTGGGAGCCCAACTGTCCACCTTTTTATAGGTATTAATGTCTGCTGCCCAAATCATTTTGCTCCCCCATGCCTTTTATTTGCTAAGTTCCCTTCCATCCCTTCTATGGTTTTAATGGCTGGCCTCAGCTCCATTTTGTTTGTTAGTTAGTTTTCTTATCTTTATTAAGCTGTATATTATCTTAATGGATGTTGCAAGCTGCTTTGTGGATCCTGAGAGGGGTCAAAAGGCAGGATCTAAAATTTAATAAATAATAAATAATATCCAATGTCTTTTCCTGCTTTGCCAAGAACCCAAGGACTGAAAACAAATTGCCCTTTAAGCAAAACCAAAGTCTGACAAACTAGGTCGCTTAGTCCTTTCATTTGTTCTAATCATAATTTTGATTTATGGCCTGGAAATATCCATCGCTTGGCATGGAACAGTTAAGAAACAGAGAAACGAGAAGTATCCTGAAAAACTAGTGTAACTGTCTAAAGTGAAAAATAAAAACCTTACAAAACTAGGACATCTGGACATCTGCCCTCAGCACCTCAACCCAGAATTATTATGATGTGCCACAATAATTTCAACAGGAGACAAGCTAGGGAAGAAGTAAATCAGAAGCAAAAATGGTGAACAATAGCAAAAAAAAAAAAAAAAACCTAAGGTTTCCAAACCTCTCCCAATGCTCAAGGCTCACCATTGACTGAGTTAGCCAGTTCTCTATTAATGCTTTGGGAAACTGGGATTAGGAAAGAATAAGCAGGAAATTATTAACTCCATTGGGGTTGCCTTATCATTGGTGCTAAATAGGTACCATAAATGTTACAAGCACATCATTAATTATTCCCCAGTACCATTTTCTATTGACTTGAGGGTTGCAAAGCAGACCCAGTGTATCCATCATTGTTAGGGATATAATAATCTACTTCGTTGGATTAAAGATTCCCCCCCCCAAAAAAAATAGTAGCCATATTGGTTCTAGGGTAGCCATGTGTTCTACTTTACAGAGGACAGTCCTCTATTTGAAGGACTGTCAAAGGATGGCCCTGTATTGGAAGGCATTCTCTGTTTGAAAGGCTGTCCAGTCCATGTCTGGTTTAAAGATAATGAGTTGTGGCCAGTGTTAGTTCTACTTAGAGTAGACCCATTGAAATGAATGGGACTTAAGTAAGACTAACATTGGATACCACCCATTGGATACCATCCAAAGAACCACAAGAAGAGAGATCGGGGCCCTTGAAGTTGCTCATCCATAGTTAGCACCAGGCCAGCAGACTGAGCAGCAGGCACACAATTCGTCTTCCCCATTATGATGGGATGTATTTCTATTTAAATTATGGTAATCATTTCTAAATGTGCAGCTATACATATAAATTAGCATATGCAAATATCATGTGAATCTCTGTCCTCATTTGTCTGCTGTTTTTGGTGAAGCATAAGTGGCCATGCTAATTTTGTTCTGCAAAAAGGGGAAAGATGGCATCAGTCTTTTACGGGACCAGCTAGTCCAGTGGTAGGCAACTTCATGAAGTCCAAGAGGCATGTTTGCCCCTTTAACCCCACCCATGGGCCACACTCCATGGGGAGCCACTCAGTCTGCAGGGCATCCCAAAACATATTAACAAGAAATGGGTGGTTTACTACCCAAATTCAGCAACGAACTGCTAAACGGATCAAATATAGCTTCTTCTCAACCTAATTTGGACCCTTTTAGCATGCCAAAGTGGCTAGGTTCTCACAGCTAAGGACTTAGACTTTGCCAGACTCCATTGTAACTGAAGATAGGCCCTAGAGACCCGTAATGTATGATTAAAGAAAAATTGTGTGGAAACTTACAGATTAACCATTTTATTGTAGCACAAGCTTTCATGGATTAAAGTCCGCTTGAGCAGATATGAGGACTCTAGTCCACAAAAGCTTACACCGCAATAAGCCTGTTTGTCTTTAATTTGCCACAGTACTCTTTGTTCTTGCTGCAACAGATTAACATGGCTAAATAATCTGGAAATAATGTAGGAGGTGACTATTTTATTTTGAAAAATGCCTCACCCATGACTATCAAAATCATGAGACATCAGTTAACTCATACCGGTAATGCGTACTTCTAAAAAAAACAATTTTGCATGTCTACTGTAAAGAAAGACTTTAATTAGCTTGCTGTAAAGTGGGCCCAGGCATTTCCCAATGGTTTGCTATTTTTATAGCATAGCAACCAGACATTACATATCTATCCATCTATATGCATGCACGCACACACACACATGTATATATGTGATATCCATGCAAACAGTGTGTGTGTGGGAGAGGGAGAGAGAGAGAGAGAGCGAGAGAGAGAGAGAATTACCTCTAGAGGAAAAACATTGAGCAGGAAAATTCACTCCACCCGCTTGGACCACTTAGGGTCAGAGTCTATCAACCCTGAGCTGCTTGGCAACTACACGTCTAGCTTATATACAAGCAGCATGGTTAGATTAAGTATTGCACTGGCAAAGCATGCTAAGAAAAAGGGCCCCAGCCAAACTGCCTATTAACAGGTAATTTTTGAGTGAAATGTCCATCATCACAATAGGCAGTGTGTCTGTGTGTGTGTGGAGGGAGAGCTTGTAAATTTCAGGGACCCAATTCATGTGCCAGTTGCTGGGGAACATAGGTGGGAGGGTGCCGTTGCACTCGTGTCCCGCTTGTGGGTTCCTGGTTGACAGGTGGGTGGCTACTGTGTAAACGGAATGCTGGACGAGATGGACCCTTGGTCTGATCCAGCACGGCTCTTCTTCTGCTTGCAATGTCAGAGGAATCTGTTTGGGGGGGTAGAACTTGGTGAGTTTTCACCAGCTCAGCCCGCCGGACTCCAGCTAGCACATTCCTGAGCTTGCCTGATTCATCGTGCAACAAGTTGGGCCAGCTCACGGTTTTCCACCTTTCTTTTAAGATGCACAAATCATGATTTGCGCAGAATCATGTCGCAGGTGAAACTATTTACGGAAATCACGATTTGCACAAAATCACAGCTGTAAAGAGCACAATGTGAGCAAAAGCGCAGGCATAAATGGTCTCATGGCTGCGATTTTGTGCAAACGGTGATTTCTGTAAATAGTTATACATGATTTTGTGCAAATTGGGCCTTGCGCATATTTTTTAAAACCAGGAAAAGTTCCCGAGTTTCGGAAACCGACTTGCCGCTCAGCGTGCAAATGTGCACCGAGCTGGGGGCACCATGGGGATCAGTCGAGCCGAAAGCGAACAGGATTTCCCCGCGACAGCCATCCCTAGTGTGTGCATGATGCCAGCAATGTGCCTCCAGCAATGTGTTGTTCCATGTCACGCATAAAATGCTTTGCATTACTGCCTCCTCTCCACGAGCTATTAGTGGCTATTAGGGCATTAGGTTCATACCACTGTTTCTTTAGAAGAGGAGGAGAGACGAGTGATCCCTCTTTGTACTTCCAGAATGTCCCTCAGCCAGTGGTGCAGTGGTACATTTGGAAGTGCAGGAGCTCATTGTGACAGCGCATATGCACACAAGGAGCTGTGGTCCGTAGCATAATTCAGCACTCTTTCAATTCAACATGTCGTGTTAAGGGCTTTCCATGTTCACCCACGCTTCAAAAAGCTGGGAAATTGCATCTGTTAAGGGCCACATCCTTACCTTAACATATTTAGGCATATGGAATGGTATCCTGTGCTGTGGCTAGTTCCAGCTTCTCCACAACCTTCGCGCTGGATGGTTGTAGGGATGTACGAAAGTCACTTACCTTTTCGCAGCTTGGCTTCATGGTGGGGGGGAGGCGCTTCGCTTTTCCCCCTGAAGTTCAGGTGAAGGGGGGGAGGCTTCCCGCCTCGCCCGGCCGAAATTCAAGCCGGGGAGGAAGCTTCCCACCTCGCCCGGCCGAAATTCAGGCCGGGGAGAAGTGCCCCATCTTCCCGGCCGCGAAACAAAAAGTAAAAAAAAAAAAAGACCCCGTGATAGGCTACGTGACGATTTACATAGCCTATCACGGCTAGATTTCCAAAGTCAGCCGTGATAGGCTACGTAAATCGTCACGTAGCCTATCACGGGTGACTTTGGGGGGGAAAAAAAGCGCGTACACAAATGGCGGCGGCCCATGGGTGAAATTCTCCGCCCCCCCCGGGACAGGACTTACCTTTGGCGAATGTCCCTCCCGGCGGCGGGTCCCGGCGGCGGTTTGGCGGCGGTTTGTCGCGGGCGGGGCGCCAGCCGGTCTCCTGACCGGCTGCCACCGCCGCCATTGCAAAAAAAAACCTAAAGTAAAAAAAACACAAAAAAACCCGTGATAGGCTACGTAATGATTTATGTAGCCTATCACGGCTAGATTTCCAAGTCAGCCGTGATAGGCTACGTAAATCATCACGTAGCCTATCACGGGTGACTTTGGAAAAAAAAAAAGCGTGTACGCAAATGGCGGCAGCCCATGGGCGCCGCCATTTGCGTACCTTATTTTGGCACGTCTAGTCTACGTAAAGATTTACGTAGACTATGGCGAAAATAAGGGCACGCTATTTGCGTTGCCCTTGTTTTCACCGTAGTCTACGTAAATCTTTACGTAGTCTAGACGTGCCAAAATAAGGAACGCAAATGGCGGCACCCATGGGCCGCCGCCATTTGTGTATGCTCTTTTTTTCCCCCCCAAAGTCACCCGTGATAGGCTACGTGACGATTTACATAGCCTATCACGGCTGACTTTGGAAATCTAGCCATGATAGGCTACGTAAATCGTTACGTAGCCTATCACGGGGTTTTTTGTGTTTTTTTTACTTTAGGGTTTTTTTTGCAATGGCGGCGGTGGCAGCCGGTCAGGAGACCGGCCGGCACCCCGCCCGTGACAAACCGCCGCCAAACCGCCACCGGGACCCGCCACTGGGAGGGACATTCGCCAAAGGTAAGTCCCGTCCTGGGGGGGCCAGAGAATTTCACCGCCGATTTCGGGGGGCCAAAGGCGTTGGCGCTCGGCCCCCCGAAGATTCGGGGAGAAATTCTCCGCCATCCCTAGATGGTTGTCAGTGGCAGAGTGGTAGATCTAAATCTGAGATTTGTTTGTACACAGACCTGGTCCACATCATCACAACAGCCCACCGAGGCTTATTTAAGCCCCATTGGGTTGCAGTGCCCACAGGAACCAAATTACCAGTTCAAGCCCCCCAACATGGTTCCTCATGTCATCTGAACCCAGCAAGGGTGGCTTGTTGGGGTGGTTAACAAACCACCCCACAATCCTACAACAGGCCATGGGTTCTGGGTAGGGATGTCAGAGGAATCCGTCCGGGAGGGTGGAGTTTACCAAGCTTTCATCAGCTCACATCATCCCCTCCCCCGAACTTCAGCTCTCTTTCCTGCAAGCTGGCCTGACTCGATCTGCATGGAGTCAGGCCACCTCGCAGATTTCCCAGGTTTTGTTTAATTATTATTTTTGTAAAGCAATTAGCACAAATTATACAAATTGTGGCCATAGTTGGCATCATTTGCATAAATTGCGGCCATAATTTGTGTAATTTGCACAAATTGTGGTTGAAATTTGCATAATTTGCACAAATTACAGTTTTAATTTGCGCGAATTTCCTTTTATTTAAAAAAAACACAACAACAAAAAAGTTCCCAGAGTTTGGGAACTAACCCCCAGCTTGCCTCACAAATGCAAGCTGAGTCGGGGGCGCTGTAGTAATCTGTCAGGCCCAAAAAGGGCCGGATTTCCCCACGACGAATATCCCTAGTTCTGGGTGGTTTGCTAAGACACCCTCGCTGGGTTCGGATGACACAAAATGCATCACCCGATGAGGGTAATTATGGCATGTGACCGGCATGTGCAGAGTGGTTAACAAGCCACTGCGCCTTATTAACCACCCATGTGTCAACCGGCCCATGGAATCTATGATAACTGAAGCTATCTTAAATCTTGGGTTGGTCAGTACCGGGCAAGGCAGTCCTTCAAGTAATATCACAGCACATACGTAACATCACATCACTGCCTGAAGAATCCAGAAACAGGTTCATGACATTGGGAAACTGGACTTCCAAATCAGTTGAGCAAAATAAATGTCCAGTTTCTGGCGGTGCGATACAGAAACTCAATGGTTCCCCAAACGTCACCTTTCTTTCACTTCTGGTCACAGGCATTTGATCTACAACAGCCTTCCCTAACCTGCTGACCTCCATATGTGTTGGACTACAACTCCTATAGTTTTCAGCCAGCATGACAAATGCTGGCTGGGAATTATGGGAATTGCAATCCCAACACATTTGGAGGGCGCCAGGTTGGGGAAGGCTAATTTAGAATATGGAACCTCCACATGTAACACACTTTTCAGTATTGTGAAAATGTGTGTCTTATTATCACACTCTGCTAGGCAGGGATATGTGAGCATGTGCAAACTCATCCATGCATTTGCAATTGTGCCTATTTGTAAATAACTTCCCTCTTTACTACTTGAAAGGCTAAACTCTGAATAACTGCTTATCAGGGAGTCTCACGAGAGATTGTTTTATATAAAAAAGGAGGGGGAGATTTTGACACAGAAGTTTATCATTCTGTGTTCCCCAGTGACCCAAGTAAACAGCAGAGAACAGGCGTCAGAGAGGAAATGTTCACTGGCTGGCATGCAGCTACAGTGTTTCTGTGGCTTTATTGAAAACATCTGTCAGAAACAGAAGAGGTTTTGTTTTGTGGGCACCTCAAACCTCTAAAGTGCCAGCTGTTAATTTGTGAATTTATGTGGGGGGGGGAGGTGAGATGACCCCACCTTTTTTTTCTGATCATAGAATGGTATAGATACGTGTGTGTTTTTGCGGGGCGGGGCTGGATTGTCACCCCTCTGGCCATATTCTGAGCCTGGAAGGTAGATCAGGTTGCCAAAAGCAGCAGCAAAAAAAAGATCAGGTCAGGAGGGCTGTGTGGAGCTGTGGTGTCTCCTCCAAGGCCAGCCACAGGTTTGATGGGTCCCTGGGCAAATAGCTAATTGGGCACTCCTCTTCTCTCTATGGGCCCTGAACAACACTACATCTGGGGCACTGAGGGAATTTAAAAGGGTGGCGAGATTGAACTACATGATGCTGCTTGCAGGGCCAGAAAAAAAAAAGCAGGGGCTCATGTGGAACTGACATGGACCAAGAACAGACTGAGAGCTTTTCTACATGCGTCTACTTTTGGTTTCATTTCAGAATTGAGATCCAGGCATTACACAAAGAGCATTTCCTTCCCTGCTTTTCTGCTACATACCTTCTAGGTAACACTGTAGTATAGTGGAATAGCGCAATTACACAAGTAGAAAAGGCATTTTCTTTCATTTTCACAAATAATGCCGCATTTTCCCTGCTCTAAAAAAGTGCTGTTTAAAAATAGAAGTAAAACTGGAGGGTCACAGCATCATCTAAGGAACTCGTAAAGAACCATGGTAGGGAATGACGAGCGCACAATAAATGCCTCATGCAGAAAAGCTCTGATGTGTCCATCCCTAGTCAAGCACTGTCTGAATTCAATATTGGAGGGAGTGATAATTGTATATGGGCTGGGCTGGTCTATCCCAATTGACTCTCCTGCCCTCCCCCGCCCCACCCCACCTGCCATCTTTCCTCCTACTGCATTTCTCCATTTTCCCTAGGTTCAAGGGACCGTTTGGTTGAACTATGTTCCATTGAGATCAACGAGACTACTATTTTGGATCAGAATAGTGGTCAATGGGGCTAGCATTTGGGAAGGTCTGGTGGTATTCGACCCAGGGAGACAACAGCCCCAGGCCATCTGCACCTTCCCCCTCACACATTTCCCACTGCTTGAGAGGGGAGAGCAAGGATGCACATATTAGTCTTTCCCCCCTGTCGCATTCCTGTTGGCCCATGTCCCTGAAGTCTTCCTACATGGGGGCTGCAGCCAGGAGTCTGCTGTACTGCTTAGGGTGGCCGCTTATACATCAGCAAGAAAGAAGACACCAATTTGGATGACATTTGCCTATGCTAACGTATAGAGACAGATTTAGAAATTGTATTTATTATTCAGTGCATTTATATCCTGCCTTTTTTCCTCTTGCAAGGAACCCAAGGTGGCTTACATTATCTTCCTCCTTCTCCATTTTATCCTCACAACAACAACCCTGTGAGGTGGGTTTGGCTGAAAGTCTGTGACTGGCCCAAAGTCACCCACTGAGCTTCCATGGCCAAGTGGGGACTACACCACACTGGCTCTCCACTCTGGCATATAATGACTATAATGTAAAGGGAAATGCATTATACATGTCACCCCTGTGGAGAAGACTGTGTCCAGGTAACCTGCGTGGTTGCTGCTCAGTCTGTTGCCCAAGTGCTAAATTGTTGATGGGCAACTTCAAGGCTCCTGCTAGCTCTCCCTTCTTATGACTCCTTATCTTTAAACCAGACTTGGGATGGATGGCCCTCCAAATAGAGGATATCTTCAAACACAGGTCTGTCCTCCAACAGTTTCTCCAATACAAGACTCCTCTGTAAAGTTGGACACCTGGCCACCCTAGGCTCTACATGTCATTTGGAACCCTGATTGTGCAGGATTCTCAACAGTGCAGAGAGCCTGGCGCATGGTGGACTACAGGGATGAGCCACCAGGAATGTGGAGAAAGGGGTGGAGCCAACAAGCACACCCTCAATCTCCCCACTCACACTAATGGAGTCATGCAAGGGGGGAATGAGTGATTAAGGTTGTTGTCAGCTGGGAGACCTGGTACAAGAGGTGTTAAGTGCTCAGTAATAAAAGTGCTTGGGTCTCTCTTTGTGGTGGATCAGAGAAGTTGAGGTGCAAAACAATTGCTTTTATTATGCAACCTATAGTCAGATCAACAGTGCCTCAGGTTACAATCGGAATCTATGAACAGCCTCAAAGTACTAAGTCTCTAAACAGCTTTGCATAACACAGGAGGACTACTTACAAGCAACTAGACAGCTTTGCATAACACAGGAAGACTACTTACAAGCAAGCTACAAGCAACTCTTTTGGGTTAATTCTAGGGATGCCAGAGAATTCCGCCACGGATCTCGAACTCCGTGGCAGAACAGCCTGCCACCCCCCCACCCCCCTGCGGATCCCCCCCGGGACGAGACTTACCTATGGTGGATCTTCCAGGCGGAGGTGGCTCCGGCGGCGGCTTCGGCGGCTGCGGTGGCTGGTCTTCCGACCGGCTGCCGCAGCCGCCATTTCCAGGCTTATAAAAAAAAAAAAGACGTGATAGGCTACGTAAAGATTTACGTAGCCTATCATGGCTAGGTTTAAAAAAAAAAACACGACGTGATAGACTACGTAAATCTTTACGTAGCCTATCATGGTTGGGTGGGTTTAAAAAAAAAAACGTGTACGCAAATGGCGGCGGCTACGGCCACCTCCATTTGCATTCCTTATTTTTGCCGTCTTAATCTATGTAAATATTTACGTAGACTATGATGGCGAAAATAAAGGGGAACGCAAATAGCGTAGCGGGCGCTATTTGTGTCCCTTTTTGATTCGACATTTTAGCCTACGTAAATATTTACATAGATTAAGATGGCAAAACTAAGGAACGCAAATGGCGGTGGCCATAGCCGCCGCCATTTGTGTACACATTTTTTTTGTTGTTGCTTTTTTACCCAGAGCCCTCCGCGGCCGGAAATCCAGCTGCGGACAGCTCTGGCCTGGCTGGGCCTGGCCAGCTGCTCTGCGGAGCTGCCACGGAGCACAGCCGGCCGCGGAGGATTCGGGGGGGGAGGAACGCAGCACCTCCCCCCCAGCAAGGATTCTGGGGGGAGTGATGGAACGCCTCCCCCACCACCATCAACATAATCCGCGAAAGGTAAGTGACTTTCGTACATCCTTAGTTAATGCACTATTTATTTTTATTTTATTTATTTCATTTCTGTACCGCCCAATAGCTGAAGCTTTCTGGGCAGTTCACAAAAATTAACTATATTAGTGTCAAGTTCCTTCATCCTCTCTCTTCGCCATCAACACACTCCAGGATACCAGGCTTCAGGCTTACTACTTTATTAGTTAACGACCAGGTTTTTTACAGATGCAAATTCTAGGAGACTCTCAGGCTACCAAGGAAACAGCTACTCCACACAATTACGAATTGCAATAGAGGAGCCGAAGTGGAAGTTAGAGAAGCAGCTTCCCGGCCAGACTAGCTTAGGGGGGACGTCTCTCCCTCACAGTTGCTCCCCCCTACGTAGGCTATCACGCATAGCCAACTTGGAGGAGCGTCTGAGCTCCGCCTCTAACTTTTCCCGCTTCGCTCTGTGACGGACCTTAGCATCCCTCAAGTCACGCCCCTCACTCTCCTCCTCCCCCGAGACCTGGGTTCTCATGAAGGAGGAAAGCGGGGGGGGGCCTTCAGGTCGAGCCATCTGTGTGCCAAGCTCTTGAGAAGAAGGCCTTGCCATATCTGACCTCACCAGGGAGGGAGCCTCCCCTGGTTCTGGCCGTTCCCATTCTGAGTCTGAGCTGCTAACTATCTCCACACGCTCCAATTCATTCCTGACTGTTAGTTGCAATGAAAACCGGCGCCGGCCGTCTCTTCGGCAAGCTGAGTGGCTGATTGAGCCCCTCCTTTAGGGTGGGTCTTTCCAGAGGGATCTTCCCTGCACAGCCAGCCTTTTGGGATGCCTTTTGAGCTGACATTGCTCCTCTTGCCTAGCCCGACGTCTCCTCCTGGGATCTTGTATTTCTAACTCCTCCCCCTCCTCCTCTGGCATTCCCACGGGTGAAGAGGGCCCGGGCTGCCTATTTTCCAACTGATTGGCTTGCACCTGGACAACCTCCACTCTGGGACTGCCAGTCTCCCACAGCCTTGATGCCTCAGCAAACCCCTCCCCCCTCCCCCTCCAACTCCGAATCACTCATGTCTGTTGCGGAGGGGGGTGCTTCTGCAGAGGTGCTAGGCCCAATCCCTGCATCAGGCATCTGTTGTTGTTGTTGTTGTTGTTATTTTGCACCAGGATCATTCCTTGTGCTCTTTAGATTTGACCCGAGGTGGCCTCTAAGCAACGGCAAAGTGAGTTTACTAGGAATTAATTGCTTTAAAACATGTCTGTTTACTCCTCCCGGCCATGAAAAATTTATTAGGGTAATAAAAAATCAGTGAAAATAAATGAAAGAAGCTTTAAATTAAAGGCGCTTAAGTTTTACAAGGGTGTAATAAACTGGCCAAGGATGCGAAGGCTTTGCAGAGCCAGTGCCTGAGGTTTCCTCCCTCTGTATTTTACTGTACCGTTAATCATTTTTAAATGCAACCAGTGTGTGTTTGCCTCTCGAATCGAATGCCTTTTGTTCCGCAATTTGGGAAAAACAAAATTTTGCTTTAAGCTATTTGAACACGACAAAAACTAAAATGCAGTACAAAAAACGAAATAAAGATATTGTACCAGAGTCTAGAAGATTCCTGTCCGTGGATGTTCTGAACTTGATTAAAATACAGCAGCGTTGAACATGGATGCACACAAATGTACTTGCTTGCTCCCTCTATGCCACTCTCAGCATTATCCAGGATCCAAAGGCATCTTTAAGAATTACAAGAATAATGATATGTTGTCTTCTGATTCATACTGGTGTATAGGTCTTATATATGTGTGGAAATCCTGTATATGTAAAAACTTATATAAATATAGATCAGGGCAGGCAACCTTTTGGGGCCTGTGGGCACATTTGGCAATTAGAGAAACTGTCCCGGGCACCAAAATGGCTGTCATGGGAGGTGTGGCTCATCCCAAAGGACAAAGCAACGTGCCCAAAAGACTGAGCACAAGGCAGAGATAAGGGCTGAGCCCCAACACACAAAGCAACTCCTTTGAACCCATGGCTTTCAACACCAACAGAAGCATATTTCACAGAAGGAAAACTTTTTTTCTCCCCCGTCCTCTACTTTGCCAGCCAACTCATTCCCCCACCCCCACCCCCGTCTCTTTTTCTCTCACACTCTGGAACACCACCCATAGATTTTCTCTCTCTCTCTCTCTCTCTCTCACACACACACACACACACAATCTCTGTCTCTCTCTCTCCCTTCTCCCCCTCCCTCCCTCCCTCCCCCTCCCTCACACACACACACACACACACACACATTCTCTTTCTCCCTCCCTCCCTCCCTCCCTCTCTCTCTCCATCCCTTCCTCCCTCTTTCCCTCTCCCTCACTCTCTCTCTCTGTCACACACACACACAGTCTCTCTCTCTCCCTCCCCCTTCTCTCCCTCTCTCTCTCCCTCTCTCTCTCTCTCTCTCTCTCTCTCTCACACACACACACACACACAGAGATACACACATTCTCTCTCTCCCTCCCCGTCCCTCACACACACAGATAGACACATTCTTTCTCCCTCCCTCCTTCTCTCTCTCCATCACATTCTCTTTCTCCCTCCCTCTCTCCCTCTCTATCTCTATCTCCAACCTTTCCTCCCTCTCTCTCTCTCACACACACACACAGTCTCTCTCCCTCTCTCCCTCCATCACACACTCATTCCCGCTCACACACACACACACATACACACACACATTCTCTCTCTCCCTCCCTCCCTTCCTCCCTCATACACACACAGTCTCTCCCTCCATCCCTCCATCCCTCACACTCATTCACACACACACACACACACACACATTCTCTCCCTCCTTTTCTCTCTCATACACACACACACACACTGAGTCTCTCTCTCTCTTCCTCCGTCCTTCCCTCCCTCACGCACTCACTCTCTCTCACACACACACACACACACTCACTGTCTGTCTGTCTCTCTCTCTCTCTCTCTTTCTCTCACCCCTCCCTCTCACTCACGCTCTCTCATGCTCACGCTCACACTCACACACGCACCCCATGTATCCACCATGGAAGTGGGACCTTGGTCTCTGGGGGCACATTGCTGCCTGCTGGCACCATGTAGCCTATCCCTCATATAGATAGACCCATTTTTTGATGGAAAGGGTAAGTAGCTCAGTGGGAGAGGTTTCCATTTTTCTGCCTCATTCTCAGGGCATTTTATAATTTATTTTTAATGTCTTTTGGTGGTGTTTTAGGACACAATATCAATTACTATTTATCTGTAAAGTGTAAGCCAGAGCCCAATAAACCAAACCTTTCCAGTGACTTGAAGCATTAACAAACAATACAATCTGCAAACAACTACCCCAAAACTACCAAGTGCAGGAAATAGCAACCAGATTTCTTACAGCCTGGAGTAGTTGATCCCTCCCATTCTCCACTTTCTCATTCTGGTGCAGCAGTTCTCAAGGCAGGCTCCAACAAAAACCTGAGTGGTGGCGTTTAGTCTCTTCCCCTGTGCTCTGGATGTTTCTGCCGCTTCTCTTTCTGTTGTTAGGCCCTACTACAAATTATTAGTGGATTTTTAAATCTTTGGGTATATTTTATTAATATTCATATGATTATTTAAATTGGGTTGTCTCATAATATGTCCCAGTCCGCCACCTCAGGTCCTCTGAGAGCTCTCTGCTGCGGCAGCCAGATGTGAGACTGGCAGTCACACGCAAGAGGACCTTTGCCTTTGCCGCCCCTCAGTTGTGGAATGACCTTCCGGCTGAAATGCACCTGCTGACCTCGTTGAAGGTTTTAAAGCGGGGAATTAGGGATGTACGAAAGTTCCGCCATGGATCTCAGGGAGGCCGAATGCCAGCGCATTCGGCCCCCCGAAATCGGTGGCGGAACGGCCCACCACTACCCCACCACCACCGCCCTGGGACGGGACTTACCTTGGGCGGATCTTCCTGGCGGCGGCGGCTCCGGCAGCGGCTCCGGCGGCGGTGCGGCGGCGGCGGCTGCGGCAGCCGGTCTTCCGACCAGCTGCCACCACTGCCATTTCCAGGTTAAAACAACAACAACAACAACAAACGTGATAGGCTACGTAAAGATTTACATAGCCTATCATGGCTGACTGCAGGGACGCAAACGGCGGCAGCTAGAATCGCTGCGGAGAATCGCCAGGATTCCGGGGGGGGGAGGAACGGAGCGCCTCCCCCCCGGCAAGGATTCCGGGGGGAGGGACGGAACGCCTCCCCCCCCCAACCATTAGCATAATCCCCAAAAGGTAAGTGATATCCTAGTGATTTTCGTATATCCCACAGGAATTAAAGATGCTATTATTCCGGCAGACCTTCCCTTTTTAGAACTCTGGTTCCTTTTGCTGACTCTCATGTACTGTTTCTAAGCTGTGTTGTTTTTATTGTTGCTGTTTTTGTTAAACTGTTTTTAGTTCAAAGTTGTTTTTAGTTACATGTTATCTGTGTATATTGTCTGTGTGCTTTCATGTAAATGGCTTTTAAACTTTGAATATTGTATTTAATGTTTTAACTTTTGTAAACTGCCCAGGGAGCTTCGGCTATGGGGCAGTATAGAAATGTAATAAATAATCATAATAATAATAATAATAATAATAATAATTTGTTGCTGAGAAAATTTATCCCTCTCAGCTACTCTAAGGATTGCAGCTAAGCTCTGAAGAAACAGGGAATTCTAAGAAGGGTTGGCAGATGATAAGATCTGTGTGAACATACCCCAGCTCAGGTTCTCCGGGTGCCCACTGAAGCACCGCCTCCGCTTGCCCCCCCAACCCACGCTTGAGCCCTCACAAGCTCAGCGAGTCACCCGCACTCACACAATCCCATCCGGCAAGCGCCCGCCATCTTCCCACCTTTTTTCTGCATAAAAAAGGGAGTTTTAAAAATGCCCATATTTAAATGTGTGCAATTTGTGGCCGGGAAAGCTTAATATGCGCAATATTAGAGGCATTATCATGGTGAGTCCAGGAGGGCATGAGCATGTGTGAGCGAAGACAGGGGCTCAGTGTCCAGGAGTTGCAGGAGGGGAGAGGGCCCCAGACGGACTCCCGGACCCAGTCAGGCACCCGCAACATCCCTAGCAGATGGAGTCAGCATCCCTGCTAATAAAAATGTGCTGGTGCTGGGCCCCTGCAGGCCCTGGCTGCACTACACCACTGCACTTTGAGCATGGCTTACCATGGAAAAGTGGGCTACAAATACATTGATGATGATGACGATGACGATGACGATGAGCATGTTACAGCAACTGTGTTGAGATAGGTTGTTATCAGCTCAAGAGTAATCCAGAAAAAGGTGTGGCCTGAAAAAGGATAAGAGACTACTGTACAAATGCTGTGGGAAAGCTGTGGTGGAGTCAACGCTATTATTTTAGTCACTAAACAATGTGGGATTAATGTACCCACAAAGGAATAAATTAGCTGTATTCTTATGGAGGCAGTGTGACTGAGGAACCATTTCACGTGATGACATGGTATTTAAATGGGATGAAATTAGGACACATAAATGAATTTGCTGCATTATAAAATGCCAACGTGTTTTTGGTATTTTAGTATTGCCATTGGTGTTCTTCCTCTTTATTTGCCAGCATGGTTCTCCTTAAGGAATTATATTGTTCCTTTTCCATAATTTTAAGGTGGTCCAATGTTGGGGAAGAGCCTCATTCTCTACCCCGGTGGTTTTCAAACTCTCTTCCTTAGAGGAATCATTTCTACATGTCCTTTCTGTGAAGAAGCACATGCACATCTCATTGGGAACCATTTCATATAGCAGAAGACATCCCTGAGCACCTTTCAAGGCCTGCAAGTGGTCCCCTCCCAATCCCTTATAGCTTCATAAGACACAACTCTGATCTATCAGTTGTCCCAAGGAACCCAAAAGACTCACGTAACTGAAACGATTCTCCATCAGTAGCAGCTGTTCTGGAACTCACCAACCTCCATCTTCAGGTTGACAAGGCTATGGTTGACTGTAGCCCTCTTTGCCTACATGGCACTGCTAATGGCATAGTGGGTGGAAAGGCTCCTCCTGTCCACACCCTTGCTCCTTCTTCCCTCCTGATCAAGTGGCATCTAGAGGCACGCAAGCTGCCACATCCCCTTCCCCAAATTTGCCTGCCCTTTTTCTGTTTCATCCCATCCTTGATACTCTGGCTGAGTGCAGAGACTGCCACTATCAACATGTCCCACCTCCTCAGGCCTAGTTGTGTTCCTCTTTGTTGAGTGGAGAGAACATAAAAACTTAAGGAGAACCATGCTGGATCAGAGCAAGGGTCCATCTAGTCCAGCATTCTGTTCACCCAGTGGCCAACCAGCTGTCGACCAGGAACCCACAAGCAGGACACAAGTGCAGCAGCACCCTCCTGCCCATGTTCCCCAGCAACTGGTGGTGTATGCATGCACACTTAACAGCCGCGGTGCCTTCTACGTGCACAATCAGTTCATGTGGGTAGGGATGTATGGACTGTGTAAAATCCGCTCCTTCAGTTTCCTGAATTGCCAGGTGGCTTTTGTTCCGTCGTCTGCCCACAGACGGATGCGGATGATTTTCATTTTCGTCATGCAGAAAAATCCACAAATAACTACGTAAGCATTTACATAATTTACCTCAGTACATAACATCTGGCATATTGTCCCCCATTCCATTCAATGTTTCCACAGTAGAAACTTACGTATTTTCCTACGAATATATATGCGTAAATTTCAGGAAAGTAAAAAAAATCATCTGAAAGCCCACGGACTCCACGTGGCCTGAGGGGGTCACTCTGCAGTGGATTCCACAGGTCGGATTCTTAGAAATCCAAGCTCATTTTACTCTGTCTCAAATTTCTCCAGCATCCCTACATGTGGGTTGCTTGCTTCACCAGCCCTACTTGGCACGTCACCCTAGCCCACTGCACTGAACTGACCATTCGCTTTAGAGCGGGGATGTTGGAGAAATCCACAATGGAACCAAATGAGTTCGGATTTTCATGAATGAAACATGTGGATTACCAGAGACCAGCTTTCCCCCTGTTGGCTGGATTCTGCAGATTTGTGGACCATTTTTTCTAACTTTCCCAAATTTTGTGCAAATTTTGTGGTAGAAAAATACACAAAATAAAAAAAAAAAACGTGGCCAAAAATGCACATTTCCCCCATAGGGTAAAGCATGAAAATGCACATTTGTAAGGATTGCACATTTGGAAACACATCAACATTCTGATTCCATCAATGTGCAGACAATGGAACAAAAGGCGTCTGACAATCTGTGAAACACAAATGGAAGGGCTTTTACACAACCCATACATCCCTCCTTAAGAGTCACCTATGGTTGCACATTGCCACAGGAGATCAGCAGTGGTAGCTAAGCAAAGGCTATGACTAATCTTCTCATTGAGGGACCCCTGGCAATCCTTCAAGGAGCCTCAGGATTCATTCACTGAAACTAGCTTGAAAAGTGCTACTATATGTGAACAGGTGACTGCCATCACCAAGTCTATGGGTTGGTACCAAGTAGGGATGTATGAAAGTTCCGCCACGGATCTTGGGGAGGCCGAATGCCAGCACATTCAGCCCCCCGAAATCGGTGGCGGAATGGCCCGCCACCCCCCCGCCACCCCCCGGGACGGGACTTACCTGGGGCAGATCTTCCTGGCGGCGGCGGCCCCGGCGGCAGCTCCGGCGGCGGCTCCGGCGGCGGCTCCAGCGGCGGTGCGGCAGCGGCAGCTGCCACCACTGCCATTTCCAAGTTTAAAAAAAAAGCCAAACAAAAAAACGTGATAGGCTACGTAAAGATTTACATAGCCTATCACGGCTAAATTTTTAAAAAAAACACCATGATAGGCTACGTAAATGTTTATGTAGCCTATCACGGCTGATTTAAAAAAAAAAAACGCGCATAAGCAAATGGCGGCGCCCATGGGCGCTGCCATTTGCGTTTCTTATTTTGGCACATCTTAGTCTACGTAAACATTTACGTAGATTTTGATCCCATGAACAGGAGGAGCCCTACCATTCATGGAACATCAAGTCTGGAACTTGGTACTAGGGATGTACGAAAATCACTTACCTTTCGGGGATTATGCTGATGGTGCAGGGGGAGGCGTTCCGTCCCTCCCCCCAGAATCCTCACCGGGGGGGGAGGCGCTCCGTTCCTCCCCCCCCCGGAATCCTGGCCGGCTGGCTGTGCTCTGCAGTGATTCTGCGGAGCCGCCAGCCGGCTCCGCCAGCAGCCGGACATCCGGCCGCTGGCTAGCAGGGACGCAAATAGTGGCGGCCGTAGCCGCCGCCGTTTGCATCCCTGCAGTCAGCCGTGATAGGCTAAGTAAATGTTTACGTAGCCTATCACTGCTGATTAAAAAACAAACAAACAGACGCGCGTACGCAAATGGCGGTGCCCATGGGCGCCGCCATTTGCGTTCCTTATTTTGGCACGTCTTAGTCTACGTAAACATTTACGTAGACTAAGACGGCGAAAATAAGAGGAACACAAATAGCATAGATGCTACGCTATTTGCGTTCCCCTTAGTTTTGCCGTCTTAGTCTACGTAAATGTTTACGTAGACTAAGACGTGCCAAAATAAGGAACGCAAATGGCGGCGCCCATGGGCACCGCCATTTGCGTACGCGCGTCTGTTTGTTTGTTTTTTAATCAGCAGTGATAGGCTACGTAAACATTTACTTAGCCTATCACGGCTGACTGCAGGGATGCAAACGGCGGCGGCTACGGCCGCCACTATTTGCGTCCCTGCTAGCCAGCGGCCGGATGTCCGGCTGCTGGCGGAGCCGGCTGGCGGCTCCGCAGAATCACTGCAGAGCACAGCCAGCCGGCCAGGATTCCGGGGGGGGAGGAACGGAGCGCCTCCCCCCCCGGTGAGGATTCTGGGGGGAGGGACGGAACGCCTCCCCCTGCACCATCAGCATAATCCCCGAAAGGTAAGTGATTTTCGTACATCCCTAGTACCAAGTTCCAGACTTGATGTTCCATGAATGGTAGGGCTCCTCCTGTTCATGGGATCAAAATCAGTGTTGCAGGTTGTGTCGCCCCAGCTGTGGGCATTGAACTCTTAGGTTAAAGGTGCTAAGATAGTGATAAATCAGATTCAAAGGTTTACTTACAAGGAGACTGTATTGGGTAACTTACAGCACACAGGCATACCCAATGGTTGGATCAGACCGCTTCTCTGAACCCAGAGCTGTGGGGTACAATGGATTTGATACAATACATGTTAGCAATAAGGCAGCACAACAGCAGCAAGCACCCCTAGCATTCATTCCCAGCATAGACTAACAGCACTAGGTTCTCAGCACAGCCACGTGTATCTCAGCATAAACACATAGCTTCACTTCTCAGGCACGGCCTGATAAGACTTTCTACTCATTAGTAAAGAATGAGCTGAGAAGGCTATTATCGGCCTTTTGACTCATCTGCACATGCTCAGAAGCTTATTAGCAAGGGAATTGCAACAATAATTAACTTAAGCAAGCGTTATGGATCTCTAGGCCCCTCTAACACTACAAATGACTTGGCTACACTCCTGGGGCCAATACATAGTAATTTTAGACACTGGGCTTAACGGTCTGCTGGGACCCCATATGTATTAGATGATGTATTACAACATGGCCTCACTGGAATCCGTGGCGGAATTCTCTGCCATTCCTACCTGTACCATGATTGAGAAGGTGTACTTGTTAGTAAGGGAAAGTATAAACAAAGTAATAATGTAACCCAGTGACTCCTGTCATACAGTTTGGCATGTGAGAATATGAAGTAAAAGGGGCAGCAACTGTTGGGCCCAAATGGTGGGCTCAGTGGCCCCTGCAGTGTGATTAGGCCCAGGGCAGCTCCCCCTTATGCCCTGTCTTACAGACGGCCCTGCTGCCAGCCACAAACACACAAACCCACACACAATTTTTGACTTTTATATATATAGAAGATAAAACATATTCCATAATTCCTCTTCCTTTTAATCCCATCAATTCCCTTTCTGTTTCTGTCCAATTTACCCTTGCCCCTTCCTTCAATATTGTTAACATATGTCTTAATTGACAGATATCATAATATGTTTTTAAATGTGGTATACCCCATCCTCCTTCTTGCATAGATCTGTATCTGAAAACCTTTGCTGTTTGTGGCCATTTAGTCTTAAAAATATTTTTTTCTATGCTGTTTTGCCATGTTTTAAATCTTTTAAATGGAATTGCTTATGGAAATACATTAAAAAGATAAGTAAATTTTGGTAATAACATCATTTTGGTCCTATATTCAGATACATCAACCCAGATTTCTTTGCATTTACCTTTAGTCCAGCTACCTGTTGAGATTCTGTTAATTCTCTTATGAGTTCCTTTATTCCCTTTTCTGTTTTTCCTGACATACTCACATAAATTCAATGTCATCAGCACATAGGTTCAATTTGAATTCTCTCTTGCCTATCCATCTCCCTTTGATATCCTTATTTCCCCTGAAACTCAATTGCCCTTGTAAACAAGAGTGGCGAAAGGGGACAGCCCTGCTTTGTTCCTAAATTAAGCCTTATTTCTTCTGTCTTGAATCTGTTGTACCTTCTTTTTGCTGTTGTTTGTACATATATCACCCCTATTATATGTTTAAACTTATTCCCCAGATTATACTTAGCAGACTTAATATAAATGTTGGGTTAACCATATTGAATGCCTTGTAAAGATCAAGTGTAGGGATGTACGAAATGTACTTACCTTTCCACGGATTATGTTTATGGGGGGGGGAGGCGTTCCATCCCTCCCCCCGGAATCCTCGACGCGGAGGGAGGCTCTCCATTCCTCCCCCCCAGAATCCTCGATGGCCGGCTGTGCTCCGCAGCACCTCTGCAGAGCAGCCGGCCAGGCCCAGGCCAGAGCTGTCTGCAGCCGGATTTCTGGCCGCGGAGGGCTCTGGGTTAAAAAAAAAAAAAACCGCGTATGCAAATGGCGGCGGCTGTGGCCGCCGCCATTTGCGTTCCTTATTTTTGGCCGTCTTAGTCTACGTAAATATTTACATAGGCTAAAACAGCGAATCAAAAAGGGACGCAAATAGTGCCCACTATGCTATTTGCGTTCCCCTTATTTTCGCCGTCTTAGTCTACGTAAATATTTACGTAGACTAAGACACCAAAAATAAGGAACGCAAATGGCGGCGGCCACAGCCACTGCCATTTGCATACGCAGTTTTGTTTTTGTTTTTTACCCAGCCATGATAGGCTACGTAAATCTTTATGTAGCCTATCACGTCTTGGGGAAAAAAAACACCACAAGTCTGCAAATGGCGGCAGCGGCAGCCGGTCGGAAGACCAGCCGCCGCATCCGCCGCCGCCGCCCAGAAGATCTGCCCCAGGTAAGTCTCGTCCCGGGGGGGATCCACGGGGGGGCAGGCCATTCCGCCACAGATTTGGGGGGGGGGGCGAATGCACTGGCATTCGGCCTCACCGAGATCCGTGGCAGAATTCTCTGCCATCCCTAATCAAGTGTCGTTATTACCACTGGAGTCTTTCTTGTCTTACAAATATTGATCACACTAAAGACTTTCCTAAGGGTACAATCCTAACTAGATAGGCAGCCTCTTTCAAACTCGGAGGTGATCACCTATCCAAAGCAAGGCAGGAAAAGCACGGGGGGATCATTCCCTCTATGCCTCTCCTGCCCTGCTTTTTTCTGCTGTCCAGCCACAGGGGGGCCGAGCGGGAGAGGAGGCTGCTGTACGACACATAGGATGTGTCGTACACACAGTTCTGCTCTCCCCACCCCAGAACTCCCCAACCACGCCCTTTTTCAGCTGCTCCGCGCTCCTCTTTCCAGCGCAGAGGGTGGGGCTTCTCTGCGCTGCCTCCAAGGCAGCGTGGAAGTGGGGGGAGGTTGGTTTTCCTGGAACGGACCTCAGAGCATGGGCTCCGAGGTCGGTTCCCGGAAAATACCATATCCTATGGCCATCTAGCCGCTGTCTAGCAGCCATAGGATTGCTTCCTAACTGGATCTGCAATAAACCTATTTAAAAAAATATATATATATATATTGATCCAAACCTATACAATCATAAATAACTTCTTTCAGGTGTTTTGCCGTATTTTAGTAAATATCTTGTAATCCACATTCAGTAGAGATATTGGTCTATAGGAGTCCGGGTTACATTTATCTTTGTTTCATTTGGATATCAATGTTATTATAGCTTGTATCCATGTTTTTGGGAGTGGGGGGCCCTCTTGTATTTTCTGATATAATTTCTTCAGTTGTGGCGCCAACACATCCTCAAATGCTCTATAATATTCTCACATAATCCCATCTCGGCTACATTCCTGATATATTAGAGCAAAAAAGAGACAACCCCCCCACAAACTGTTTGCCAACCCTGATTTAAGAAAACTCCCAGCATGTGCAGATTCACATTTTAAACAAAGGTGTTTTAAAAATAAAAATAATAAAATGAACATCTAGAACTATGGACATGCCAGCTGGCCACACCTGAATAGAAAACGCCAAAAAACAAAAAGGAAGGAAGGAAGGATGCTGCAGCAACCTTCATCACCAATGCTGGCCCAGATGCTGACACCAGATCTGTTTGTCCCAACCCCCATCAGTGCTGCCCTCTGAATGGTTATCCCCTGTCCCCCAGGCTGTGGGTCCCTGTACTTCAGCCCTTATCTCCAGCCATAGCTGCACCACTGACCAAAATTCAGTGGAGTCTCCTGCTGGCAAAAGGGATGGAGGTTTTTGCCAATTCCCCTTCCAGATCCCAGGGCCACTTCCCTTACAGTTTTCGAAAGACCCCAGGACTCTTGAGCAGCTTTTTATGGGGCACAGGGGGCTACAGGGTGAAGAAGGAATCTGTGAAAACTGCCTCTTCCCACTCCTTCTGCCAGAGGGAGAGTCACATGGAGGGCCAGTAAGGGTAGGTATGGTTGGGTATGACTGGCTGGAGGGATCCTGGGAGTTGTAGGACATTCTTCTGTCTAGATATGCATAGAATTACACCTTGAATCACTGCAACCTGCTTGTTCACCTGCCTCTCGCTCTAGCCCAGACAACAGTGGTGGTGAGAATGGGGAGCAACAGACACCGCAGCCTCCATGCTCGCTGGCTCTCTGCCTGGCCAGCAAGTGGCAGCAATGATGGGAAAGAGGAGGAGGAGCAACAGCAGCTGGTAACCATGGAGGTGAGAAGGTAGGCTCAGTGAGGGAGAAGAGGCCCATTGGGGGTGTCTTGCCCAAGGGCCCTCCAAAACCTGGAGCTAGCACTGGTCCCATGGGTGGAGTTCTGTCTATGGGTATTTTGGATCCAGTCCTTTGACAACTTGAGAGAGAGGCAGATTTCTAGATAAATGACTTTGTTGTTGTTGTTGTTGTTGTTGCAATAAATATACCAAACCAGTAACTAGAAGCACATTTCTACCTTGTTCTGATATAGTTCCGTCAGAATAACAAAATAATAATAAAAATGAAAAGTGTGTTTTATCATTGTTCATATACCTAAAAAAATCAAAAGAACAGTAAATCTGAACAGACAATTTTACAACCTGACCAGAGTTTCAGGGGCGCTCTGCTCTAAATACGACTTCTAAGATCATGCTCAGGGCATTCTGCTCTACCTAAGCTGGCCAGATAATAAAATATTATGATTACTTTAGGCTACCATTGTGATTTGTTGCTGTGAATCGTGACTCTAAGTATGCTCTGAGCACACAACATATTTATAGGAATGTCCAGATATTATTATTATTACAGAATCTCCCTACACAGAAAGGAGTTGGTATTCAAAAGATCATCATTAAGTCTTACAATTATATGTATTCTTCTTTTAAAAACACACACACACACCATATCCTCCCCACCACTTTCCTTCTTTGGTCACAAGAATTCTTCAGGTTTTGTTACCTCCTTTCCAGGTTTTAAACTGGAATTCGTTTGATTATTAAACGGCTCTAAAACTAAAGGACCTATTGAAACAGGAAAAGTTGTGTGTGCATAGATAGATCAGGGCTGTTTCTTTGGAGGGGAGTGAACAGGGTGGTTGCCTTGTGCGCCAAATTCTGAGGACGCCAAAATAATAATAATAATAATAATAATAATAATAATAGTGATTGCTGTCGTTGTTGTTGTTGTTGTTATTATTATTATATCCTGCCTTTTTCCCAGTACTGGGACTCAAGGCAGCTTTACAACATTAAAACTTGTACAATTAAAACTTATAAATAGAAGTATGCAAAAGTTTAAAAATACGTATAATTAAATCATCAATAATATTAAAATTGTATAAAATATCAAAATGTTAAAAGACAACAAGAAATATAACCATAGTATCCATCTGTCATATTCTCATACATCCAGAGTAGCTATCCCCAAAGGCCTGCCAGAACAAAACAGTTTTTACATGCCTGCAAAAGCATATCAAGAATGGTGCCACTCTCGCCTCCCTGGGAAGGGAGGTCCAGGTAGGGATGTACGGATTCCCCACCGTCCGTTCTGGTAGGGAAATCGCCCAGGGGGGAGGCAATCCGTTCCTCCCCCCTCCCCCGCCGAATCCTCTGGAGAAGCTCCGCTCCATGAGGATTCCACAGAGAAACCCGGCTTGAGGACCACTTACCTGACCCATTCGCCTCCACGCCGATCGCCATGTTGCTTTAAAAAATGGTGATTGGCAGGATGTACCCGTAGACTTAAACACAAAATAGAGCCGTGAATCTTGCATATAAGTCTGTGGACTTATGAAACATAAACAATTACAGAGAAAATACAAGCCATAGTGTAGTGGAGCCAGGGCTCAGAGAGAAACAGCACCAGAACTTTTTTTATTAATAGGGACCCTGGTGTCATCTCCCTCTCTCTCACACACACACGCCTCAGGATTCCTTGTGCGGTGTAGTGAGAGCCAGTGTGGTGTAGTGGCTAGAGTGTCAGCCTGGGAGTTGGGAGATCCAGGTTCGAGTCCCCACTTGGCCATGGAAGCTCACTGGGTGACTTTGGGCCACTCACAGACTCTCAGCCCATCCCACCTCATAGGGTTGTCGTTGTGAGGATAAAATGGAGGAGGAGGAGGACTATGTACGCCGCCTTGGGTTCCTTAGGGAGGAAAAAAGGCAGGATATAAATGTAATAATATAAATAATAATAAATAATAATAAATAATTCCCTCTGAGCTTAGCAGCAATTAGGGATGTCAGAGGGATCCAGCGTGTTTTCACCAGCTTAGCCCCATGGATGCCAGCTCATGGATCCCTGAGCTTTCCTGACTTGGCGTTCAAGACCATTTTAGACATTTATGCCTGCAATTTCCTACAAATCGTGCTATTTACGGCCGCAGTTTTGTGCAAATCATAATTTCCATAAATAGCTATACCCGCAATTTTGCATGAAATCGTGGCTCGCAGCAAAAACAGGTGCAAGCTCTTGCCAGGCGCCTATCAGGGTTGGACAACTCCTGGAGTCCAGCAAGCAGCACATGAACAGGGCATGGGGGAGTTCACCCATCCCTAGCTGCAATTTGTATGGTAGCTTGGAGTGGGGTGGGGTGGGGTGGGGGGAGTGAATTTTCTGAGCAATGCTACATTGTTCCCTGTTGTAAGGCAAAGTATTTGGGGGTGGCTTGGTCTAGAGTGGGCAATTAACACCTGTTAGCTTTACAAAAGACCGGCTCCTGGTGGAGATAAAATTGCCAGGACTGGTTTGTTGATTTGGATCGGCACAGCTGCCTGAATGTTTCAACTGTCTTTGGGGGTATGACTATGGAGAATGTCATGATGAGTGCCTGCACTTTAAAATGCACCACTACACCACTGAATACAATGGTTACCATGGACCACAAGATGGGTTGGCTATTACATGCAAAAATTACATCATGCAAAGTAAATTACAATTTAATGCTTGTTGAGGCCACCTAGAAAAACTGTATTAGAAAACTGTATTCAAGCATCAAATAAAATAGCTCTGACATATAACAGTTATGGTAGGCAAAATTAGCAGCACCTTGAATTGTTACTGAGCTCCACCTAAACTCACCCCAGTCCAACTATTTAAATGCAGCTCCTAAAGTTTCCAACTATTAAGCAGTGTCACCCTAAAGATTAAGGAAAAGGGGAAAATGAAAAAGGGAATCATAGCTACCTATTCCAAGCAGAAATATGAGGAAAGGGCTCCTTTGGATGCAGGTGAAAATCAGAAGGGACCAATTCCAAGGTCTAGGGTACAGGAGCCAGCAATGTCCTAACAGGAAAAATAAATCCAGGTAGGAAGTGAAGAAAATGCTTTAAAGGGGAAAAGATGAAGTCTGAGCCTCACCAGTGAGTCAAATAAAATAAAATAGGGGGGCAGAGGGGAATGAATTTGTTCTAAGCTACTGAGGTGCCAAACATCTAGCCCCAAAAAACTAACTCACACTCTCATAATCCTAGAACCTGAGGCATCCCATGTAAGCTCATTAGTGGGAGAATCAGGACAGATAAAAGGAAGGACTTCATTACACAGTGTATAAACTATGGAATTCGCTACCACAAGATGGAGTCATGGCCTCCAATTTGGATGGCTTTCTGGAGGAGAAGGCTACCAATGGCTACCTCCAGTATCAGAGGCAGTATGCCTATGTACACCAATTGGTGGGGAACATGAGCAGGAGGGTGCTGTTGCACTCAAGTCCTACTTGCTGGTTTCCCACAGGCAGCCAGGTTGGCCACTGTGTGAACAGAATGGTGGACTAGATGGACTTTGGTCTTATCCAGCATGGCTCTCCTTATGTTCTGTTCTCATGTTAACTTGGAAAAGATGGCTAGGAGCAACCTCAAAAACTGAAAGACATGGTCCAAGTAAGAAATGCTGGCTGGGAAAGATGGGAGTTGCAGTCCAACTCATCTGGAGACCACCAGGTTGAGCAAGAGCTTTTCTAAGGTCTCAGACACAGAATCTTTCCCATCATCCGCTACTGAAGTTCCCTTTTTATTTAACAGGAGATGCCAAGGACTGGATGTGAGAGATTATGCCTGCAAATCCGTTGCTCTTTCACTGAGTCTTATGGTCCCATTCCTGGTCTCTACTGTTTGTTATTCACCATGCTTGTTCTGTTTATATTCCTTCCCTGGGACCAAGCCTTGGGGCAGTTTTGAACTTACCCTGGGCAGGCCCCAAGCACTCTGTGAGTGATCGTTTGGCCAATCAGCTTAATTCTCTCTTTTCCTATCTCAGTTCACCATAGCAATTGACACCATGTTCTTTTCTTTTTTTCCTTGTTGTTGTTGTTGTTGTTGTTGATAATGATGATGACAACATTCCACCAGAGGGCTCAGAAAAACCAAGCCACTGAGCACTGTCATGGCTGAAATTGTTTCAGGTTCTGCCACTTGGGAAATTGGTCAGGGCGAAAGTGATTTGGCTGGAAATTGCAGAATCAAGTTGTTGACTCTGAAAGGAATTTGTGTTGGTCAGGGAAACGCGCTGGAGGGCAGCACTGGATTTTCTTTCCTCTTGAGCTCACCTGCATGGAACAAGTTTCACAACTGTGTTTCATTTCGTCAATGGGAAGTGAATTCGCACACCAAGCTTCTGGCTTGCAGTTGCATTTGTACTTTAATCTCTGATTATGCTGCAGTTCATCTGTTAGGTCACTTAGGAGCCTTGACTTTATAGTTAATATTTAGCATGGAGAATTCTGGTAAACACAGGGCCTCGTGTAACTTCTGCTTAGGACATCAAAATTACATCAGGAGGATACAATTGATACAATTTTGTCTATTAGAAGACTAGAGACAGGTGAGAATTTAGTTTTGTTCAGTTTTTGAGAAGAACTTATGACAATTCACACATTTCTCCATAAGTGGGATTTGTTCCTTACCTCTCAGGTCGGTTGTTTAATGTGCTGACTAATGGCTGCACTTCATCTTCCTTTCCCCTTTCAGTTGAGGTTCTACAGGGTTCAGTTTTCGGCCTGCTGTTGTTTTCTCTATATATGCTGTCCTTGGGTGATCTTATTCAATCCCATGGTCTCCAATATCATTTGTATGCCGATGATGCACAATTATATCTTTCATCCCCAGATCTTTCTTCTGATGTTCAAGATCGCATTTTGGCATGTCTTGGGGGTATCTCAGCTTGGATGCTTTATCGTCATCTGAAACTTAATATGGCAAATACAGAATTGCTTCTTTTCCCCACAAGTCCTCTCTTCAAAACACAGTTTTCATTACTGTTAATAACGTTACTATCTATCCAGTTGAGGAAACATGGAGTCTTGGTTTCATTTTCAATTCCTCTCTTTCCTTTGATCCACATAATATTGAGGCTGTAGCCAAGTCTTATAGTTTCTTCCTCTATAATATCACCAGGGATCCAACCATTCTTATCTATTTCTTCTGCCAAGACTCTTGTTCATGCTCTGGTCATTTCCTGCCTTGACAATTGCAATCTTCTCTTGACAAGTCTTCCTTTAACCCGCATTAATTCTTTGGTTTCTATTTAGCACACTGCTGCTAAGATTATTTTCCTGGCACATCTCTTTGAACATTTTACCCCACTCCTGAAATATCTTCACTGGCTTCCTATTCATTCCAGGATTCAGTATAAGCTTCTTCTTTTTTACTTTTAAAGCCTGTCATGGTTTAGCTCTTCCTTATCTTTCAGCCCTTTATTTCGCATCATACCCCTGCTTACACTCTTCACTCTTTGAATGCTTTGCTTCTTACCCATTCAGGGGTTTCTACTTCTCTTGCCTGGCTCTGTCCGTTTTCTCTTGCTGCTCCCTTCTCTTGGAATTCTCTTCCAGAGTATTTGCAAACTGTTGATTCAATTACTCTTTTTAAATCGCAGTTAAAAACCTTTCTCTTTTCCAAGGCTTCTGGAATTCTAGTTGATCTGGTTTTATTATTTTGGGTACTGTTGATTATTCATATTGTAGTGCTTTCCTGTGCCCATTTTGTGCATTCTCTTCCCTTCCTTTTGGTTTTACTTTGTGATTTTATTAGAACGTACACCATTGTGGCAGGGACTTGCTGTTTATTCTTATTATGTACACTGCCATGTGCATCGATGGCACGATATAAATTAATCATCATCATCGTCATCTCTAACAGCTACATGGCAGGCAGGCACAACATGGTCCTCTCCGTGCTGGGAATAGCTGTAGCTACTGAATCTGGCCAGTGCAGATCGGTGAGAATTTCATTCCATTGGTTGTTTGGTAGGAATGAATGATAACTAAAATTCACAAACTTGAGATTTTAAAAATTCAAATGCGAGAGAAAGCAAAACTGACAGATTTGTCCATCCTTGTAGGAGGCAAAGGATTTTGTCTGGATGGAATATGAGCTATGAACTCTGCTTTTTGCAAGGGAATCTCAGCGCTGCCAATACCTCAACAGAACAAACTAGGATCCTGCAACTCTTCATTGCCACCGCCAGTATACCTTTTATGCTGCCTGCCATCACTCGGAGACATTTTCCTGAGCCTGGGGAAAGATTATTGATCATGCATTGCACAAACCTGAATTCACCAGTAATGGCAAAGAGCACACAGGGTGAACTGACTAGTCAAAAGCACATTCCAACATATGTTGGAAGGTAAAGCACCTTATTATCTCCATTGCTGTAACCTGCTGATAAAAGGACACAAATAGCGCAATCAGTTAAAACAGAGGATATGAATTTAATTGATGTGCTGTCCAATGACAATTTGCCATTCACTGGGGCTTAACTCTCAGAGAAATATGCATATGATGAGTCATAGTCCCAAACTGGGCATAAAGGATCAAGGAATCAAGAAACAGGAGCAGGCATCAGGCATCTGGATTTAAAATTTGCCAGCTAGTAGGGATTGCCAGAATCTAGCAGGGATTGCCTGAAGAAAGAAAGTCATAGAAGTTGTCTTGGTGAAACAAATGAAGGAGTATTGTTGGTGACAGTTAAGTACTCCTCAGTCCTCACCTACCATTCCCCTAATGTATTTACACAATGCAAATATGGAACAAAGGAAGCCTTACACTAAGTCAGACTAGGGCCGGACCAAGATATTTTGCTGCCTGAGAAGGAGGACAAGATGGTACCCCCTCCCCATTCTCTACACAGAAGTTGGCTGTTGAAACCTAGTTTAACACTTGCAATGGGGTTGTGTTGTCCACCACACCCGAGGCAGCAGGCGAGTTTAGGAGGCCCAAAACACATGATGCGGCATACACAGATCTGTCCTCTGACAGAAGGGAACAGCTGAGGAATTCAGGTGGAACAGCCAGGAGGCTGCTACAGCTGCCCCACAGTATCTGCTGTCTGAGGAGATTGACTCACTCTGCCTAATGGTTGGGTCAGCCCTGAGTCAGATCCATTTAGCTCAGTACTGTCTATTGCTGGCCTGGTCTCTGCTATGGCAGAGGGTACAGGTGGCCACCTACCTTAGTCAGAAGGATTTGGGTGGCTCAAGGGCCCAAAAGGGAATCTCATTGCTAACTCTAGCCAGTCTCCTCCATATGACGTACAGGTCACCCAGGTACAGACTGAGCAGATAGAGCTGTTTCTCAGTTTGCCTGTCTCCGCTTACACACTTGTCTACTTCTGTGTCAAGGTACTGGTTTTAACCTATAAGGCCTTACATAACCTGGGGCCGCAATTCCTGATGGGGTGCCTTTCCTGACATGAACCTACCCATACACTATGCTCAGCATCTAAGGCCCTCCTCTGCATGCCTTCTCTGAGGGTGGCTTGGAAGGCCTCAACAAGGGAGAGGGCCTTCTTGGTGGTGGCCCCCCAATGATAGATAGAATGATCTCCCTGATGAGGCCTGCCTGGCACCAACATTGTTATCATTTCAGCACTAGGTTAAGACCTTTCTCTTTTCTCAGGCATTTGGCAGCGTATGATGAGTGTTAATCAGGTCCTGGATTGCCTTATGGTTCTGCTTGATTGCTTAAAATTGTTTTTAGCTATATGTTGTCTCTGTGTGTACTGTCTGTTTGTGTGTGTTTTATGTAAATGGTATTTAAACTTTGTATATTGTATTTTTAATGGTTTTTAATCTTTGCAAACCATCTAGAGAGCTTTAGCTATGGGGCAGTATAGAAATGTCAATAATAATAACAACAACAACAACAACAGCTTTTTGGCTCAGTTACTTGGCTGGCTGGTAACTGTTTGCTTCCTGAGCACTAGTCCTGGCAGCCGAAGAAGTAGGAGGAGGAGGAGGAGGAGGAAAAACTTGGCACCTTTTGGAACCAAACCTGAGAGTTGGGTAACAGACTGATGATCACAAGCCGGAACTCAACCCAAATTTGTAATAGTTCAATTCCCTGAAACCTGTATTTGTGTGAAATGACTCAGTCTTTCCAGATGGCATTACCCAAGAGACCCAGATGTGACAGTCATCATGTGAAGTTATTTTATTCATCCAACTTGAAAACAGGGCTAATCATTAAGCAATAAAGAGTTAATGATTTGTCTGCCAATTTAATGATGGCTTTCTATCAAGTTAATGGCAAGAAGTCCATGTGGTCCAATAAATCTAGAATCTCAGCCTTAGGGGTGGATCTTCCATTGCTTTACACCAATGGTGGGCAGATTCATGAGATCTACTCTGCTTTTTACCAGAACCCTCTGATTAACCAACCAGAGCCTGGTGCAAAAGACATACTTTTAGAATTAAAGAATTCTGAGCCTAGGAATTCGTTCTGAATCCCAAAACTGACCAGACGACCACAGTCCTTCCACAGACAAATCCACACCTGGTTACCCCAAGCTTTCTTCATTTCAGTAGGACAACTGGGGAAGGGGGCGTTTTGTTGTTGCCCTTGTTTAAAAAATGGAAGTCAGATATCCTTGCCAATGTACTGCAAATCATGCAGCTGGAGATCTACCGGCAGAGCTAGATCTCCTTCTGCCCACCCCTGCTTTACACCATCGGGAATTGGCAGCTTGTCCTTCATCTATGCTTGGGCTCTTGCATGGGTTTCCCAGAGGTGAAACAATCAAGGGGCTGGAGCAATTCCCCTGTGAGGAAAAGTTACAACATTTGGGGCTTTTTAGCTTAGAAAAAAGGCAAGGGGGCATGATAGAGGGGCATAAAATGATGCATGGTGTGGGGAAAGTGGGTAGGGGTGGGCAACCTTTGAGGTATGGGGGTGTCAGGGCTACTCTTATGACCTGGACACCCTGAGCCACTCCTTAAGGATCTCTTGGCTCCTTAGGAGTCCCACCTTCCTTCTCTTAGCTTCCCGTTCCCAATAAAGTGCAGTTTAGGCTGTAAGCATGGTGTGATAGACACTCTAGACATGGGGTTTAACCAAAACAGTTTACCGGTAAATTAAAGCAAGCAAATCACAACTAAAGGTATTTACACAATAGAGGTGAGTGATCCAAAAGGCATTAAGAGAAAATAAAAGTTGCAAAAGCAAGTTATTTTACCCTAGCTGTATTTAGACTTCTTTAGTCTGCTTTTTCCAGCTCCTTCTTCATGCTGTGGCCTTCTGATTCTGCTCTTACTGTTCTGGTCTTTCTGACTCTCTCTTTTTATACCCTCCTCCATCAAAACCAAAAGTATTGCTTCAGACCTGAAGAAATGAAACTTAACTGAGGAAATTAAAATTAATCAGGGAAATGAAACTACTCCTTTCAGGGATACCCCCTCCCAACAAAACAAAACAAAAGTCCAGGCCTCTAGGCCTGACCTTTTTTCTTGCCTCTGTAGGCCTCAAACTTTCACAGAGAGCCATTCCCCCTGCCCCCATGGCCTCTTCCCCGCACAGGCTGCAGTCCTGCCCTCACTGCTGCACCGCTGAATTCAGCATCGGCAACACATCAGTGGTTTGCTGCTCAAACTGAGTAGCAAAATGCTGCAGAGCAGGTCAAATTTAGCTTCTCACCCAGTAAACCACCAAAACATTTGCCACCATCACCACCACAAATTTCAACAGTGACATGCAGTAGGGGGTGCACCCACTGGGCATGTCATGCCCACCCCTGGGCTAGGGATAGCTGGACTATGTCATTTTCCTCCCACTGGTTCCAGAAACAAAACAAACATAAAAGACAAAACACAGAACGGGAAAAGAAAGACCAGTGCCTCCTTCTACCTCCCTTTCACCCTGCCGGTAGGGTCCCAGCAGGGCTTAGGATGTGCTTACCCACGCTGCCCAAGGCTGATTCCTGAATATAGTCATTATCCAATTGATGGTTATAATAATGATAGTAATTTATAAAACAATTATGGGCATGATACTGTCAAACTTATCCACTTTCAGCCCCCGTTGATTTCAGTGGGAGAGGTTTAAGTGTGTGAATAACTCTTCCATTGAAATTAGCAGGACTTAAAAATGCAAAACAGCTCCCTTAACAACACAGAGTTCTCAAAAGCAGACATCCCATAATGGGATTTAAAATGCTTTGTTTAGAATTAGGCTGACTATATGTACTGTATTTGTGGCATATCGATGTATTCATTTGTTCCTTCATTTGTTCATTTTAAAGGGTGCTCTTTGAAGAAGGAGTTTTCAGCTGGAGAGCAAAAACGTTTTTCTATGGAAACGGTGGGGAAAATACAAGCCTACTTTTTCCTTGTCAGTTTGAATTTTGGTTTTGGCTTGTTGTTAGACATGCTTTATCTAAAGCATTTAAAGAGTATGACAAAGAAAAGCTGCTTGACTGAAAGCAAATTGCAAATGGCACCTGATTCAGCAAAGTTGTCCTCATTTGACTGGACTTTCTGGGCGACATAACAGATGTAAACACTAGCCTCTTCTCTCATAAAGATACTCTTCCTTTTCAAATCTGGCAGCGGGAGGGGGGGCGGGGGGAACTATGGGTTTGCTGGTCTAAATTTAGCCTCCAGTAAACATTTATCCACATTTTAAAAAGGAAAGAAAGATAATTACACAGTTATGCATGTCTGTCTAATTGGCAGCCTTTCTATGCAAGAGAAATCCAAGTTTGGGAATAGCAGGAGAGGTTCCGGTCAAAAAGAGGACTGGCAGAGCAAACTGTGAGGTGCTCACAAGTCTCATCCGTTCCCTACTTCATAAAAACTGACCCCTAAGTGTTCAAAGCAGAACATGGCATCTGAGGACACATAGCCAGCAGCACCCCCTGAGAGCTATTTTGAACCTTGTAGGAGCAGCAGAAGTGAAACATTTGGCTGTTGAAGTGGTGGGGTGTATGTGCGAGGGGAGGGGGGAGGCAAACTACTTCCAAATTATAATAAGATGGGAGCATTTTTTCTTGTGTTTGATTTTATTCACGTCTTTAAAATCCAAAGAACCAAAAAATGTTTTTGAAAGATCATGGAGATAATGAGCATTAAGATGGCCTCCAAATTTTGCAAGGAGGGACCGTACTAATGACAACTCATCAGCCTAAGGAAAACAAACCTGCACCAATTATTCTGAACTAAAGGCAGTAAAAAGCTTTGATGCTCGTTCTCCAGAGATTTTAGCTGAGGAATTTTGGGGCTGGCTCATTGGTTTATATGTGTGTGCACGTGCCTGTAGATGTGTGGGTAAAACTTATGTCATCATCATCATCATCATCATCATCATCATCATCACAATCATTTATTTATTTATTCATCGTCATTTATTAATCATTTAAGAACTTGAAACAGCTTAATGCTGGACACTTGTACTTGACCATCTTATACCTTGATTATGTTTTTCATATCCAGAGAGCTCAAGATACAGCTTAAGGTTCTTTATGAGATGTAGTAAGTAGAACCTGTCATCGCTCCAAGCCCTCAGGCCTTCCAGTGTGCTGGAGAGGATTCTGATGAAGACAAGGTGCAGGCTGCTTCTTTGGGGGTAGGACAGCCAGTGCCTTATCCAGCACCCTTCCAGCCAGAGGATGCAGCTCCGCCATCATCCTCTGTTTCAGAGGATTTTATTAATTGATTTGATTTGATTTGATTTGTACCCTGCCTTTCTACCCAAAAGAAGTGTCATGGCACACCTTGGCAGAACTTCCATCTCCCCAGCCTTGCAGAAATCTTAAGCTACAAAATCAGGCAAAGGCCCTTTAACACTCCAAGAGTGGTGGAGCTGATCACATTCACACTACAGGTCCTGTCAGCCTACATAAGTCTTCAGTTTGGTTTAGCTCCCTGCTGAAGCAGCATCGTCCTATGGTTCTGGTAGGAGAGAGTTCCAGCCATCAGGGCCCACTTTGGAGCTATCCAGGGTCCTACTTTCTTCCTGCCTTGTTCTGCATACCTAGCTTGAAATTACTACCAGCTTCCCCAGTGAGTCTCGAGGGATCCCAAAATGGGACACAATCAGCAAGAGGCGTGTAGTAGGAATTAAAATCTATCAGTTTTTAATAGATAGATTAAAATCTATCTGTGTACAAAATGAGTCTTACCCCTAGGTTAATCTATCGATTTTCATTTCTGATTTATCCAGTCTGAAGTATATTCTATTTACACATGTGTTTGCAATTTTTTTTTCTTAAATGCATATGCATTTTCATACAGATTACTCCTAAAAATGCATCTTTGTAAGCAATTTTGCCTGCTCCATGCAATGTTTGCATTTTTGGTGAAGTGACTAGGCATCACCAGCCTTTTCACTGCCATGTTGTATGAAATGATAAGATATTCAAAAGGTCTTCCAGCACAATCCTGTAGGCCCTGCTGTGTACAAAATGAGGCTTTCTCCAAGGTAAATATGTGCAAGGTTGCAACCACAAAGCTCATATGTACATATACAACACAATGCATTATTAGAATCATAGAATCTGTCATTTCCTTTTCAATTTTTTTTTAAAAAGCCCTCTCTAAAGGTTGCCTCCTCCCTAAAAATTTGGTCAGGGGAAGCAAAACCTCTAGCTGGTGCTTGAAAATAGTCATGTTTTGTATGCTGCCCAATGCCTTTCAAGGATGATCTTCCTCAGCAGTGCTAAAATGAACAACATATGTGAAATAGATGTTAGAATGAGTGACTTAGGGCACAATCCTGTGGCTGCTAGTCAGCAGCTAGATGGCCATAGGATAGGTCGGTTCCCAGGAACTGACTTCGGAGCCCGCACTCCATGGTCAGTTCCCGGAGAACCGACCTCCACCCCCTCCCGCACTGCCTTGTAGGCAGCGTGGATCAGCCCTGCGCTCCACACATGGAAGAGTAGTGCAGAGTGGGGGAAATGGGGTGTTCCCAGGGGTGGACCAGGGCAGGAAGGTCGGAAGTGCCAGTACTACGCATCCTATGTGTCATCAGGCCACCTCTCCCCACATTGCGAGGTCCAGCAGCTAGACAGCTGAAATCAGTTGTCTAGCTGTGAAAGCAGGGTGGCGGGAGCTGGGAGGAGATCTGCTCCTCACCACTCCTCTCACCCAGCACTGGATAGGCAGTTGCCCCCAGGCTTGGAGGTGACCGTCAATCCGCATAGGATTGCTCCCTCCGGGTGCAATCCTAAAGGATTGCCACTCTTTCAGTAGAAGGCTCCGAGATGGGAGCCCTGCTCCACCCATCCAGTGCCCTGCCAGCAAGAGCTAGGCAAGGCAGATGGAATGACAAAGGCTTTTGCAGCCTCCTGTTCCACCTTAAATGCCAGTTTAGCTAGATGGATCCCTGAGCCCATCTAGTTTCCTTACCTCCCAGTGGTCAGTGACAGAGAAGCTCATGGACTGAGCAGATCCACACCTCTCCTTCCCCTCCCCTCTCCTCCCATGGTCCTCCCCCCCTTTTCTCCCTCCCCGACCATTTTTGAGGTCACAACACCATCCTTGGAAGAGGAATCACCACTGAGCTTTCTGCAATGGCTGCAAGGCGGGGAACCCCTCTTGGATGATCCCCTCCCAATCTCATAGCTGTGTTTATCGCCTCTGGGGGGTGGGGGGAATCAGCAATAACTTATGGCCTCTGGGACACCCTTCCAGGGACCATTAGATTGCTCTGTTAAAATGCTAAAACTAATGAATAAATGTATTTCTTTAAGTAGATGCTGCATGTGATGTATTACATTGTAATGCTCTTCCTCCTCCTCCTCCTCCTCTTCCTCCTCCTCCAGCCTGTCCACATACAATACATTCAAGATTTCTATATAGAATATATAGTAATTGACATACATCAATCATCATATAACTTGGAGCACCCTCCCCCCCCAACTTGCCCCCCCCAGATATTTTGGACTACAGCCCCCATCAGCCCCAGACAGCAGGGCCAATGGTCAAGGGTGATGGGGATTGTAATCCAAAACATCTGGTGGGCCATGTTCCCCACCATGTTGGGGAAGACTGGCCGGCCTAGAGCAGCCATATTTCAGCCACATGCAAATACATGAAAGGTGGCTAAGAAATATTTTAAATTATAATTAAATAATAAAAAGGACTATTTAGACACATCATCTTAATAATATCACTACCAAGTGTTTCCCTCTTATCTCAAGGTAAGTATTATCTCAATAATAGGTGTTGTTTTTGTTGTTGTTAAACAGATAACACCAGATTTATAATCATAATAAAATGCTGTGAAATCAGGTGTCAGGGTAGCTTGATACAAGAAATGGATTTGACAAGAGATACAAAACCCATAACAGTGTGATTGGGATAAGGAATTTATATAATCGTCAAAAGTAAGCAGCTTTGCAACATTCACCATTGCAAAATGCCTTAACAAAAGTTATTATTTATTCAAAATATTTATTTCCCACCATTCCTCATATACTTCAAGACAGCTTACAAGAACATTCAACTAAGAACAGCAGTATACAAAAAGTTCAACCATAAAAGGCAGCAATAAAACCATTTAAAAACAGCCACAGTATGAAGCATCATAAAGCATGCTAAAATGACACAGGAAAAAAAGAAAAAAAAATTAAAAACCCACAATGTCAGGCAAGCAATAAGATTCAGCCTCTAAAGGCTGCAGGCCTTCCTAAACCGGAAAGGCTTAACACTGTGGCAGAAAGCCAACAAGGAGGGGGCAAGATGGACCCCAGTAGCTATGGAGTTCCAAAGTTTGGACAGGGCAACAAAGATGGCTCCCTGCCCCCCACTTGTCACAACCAGGCTTAGAAGTGACTGGCGGGTCTCCATAGATCAGCCTTTTCTCAGCCTGGTGTCTTTGGGGCTACATGTCCCATCATCCCCAGCCAGCATGACCCTTGGCCATACTGCCTGGGGATGATGGGGGTTGCAGTCCAAAACATCTGGAAGGCACCAGGTCGGGGAAGTCTACCATAGATGATCTTATGAAGCAGGTGGGCTCATATGGGAGAAGGTGTTCCATCAGATAACCTGGTCTTAAACTGTATAGGAGTTTAAAAACCAGCCCTTTGGATTGGGCCTGGAAACCAATAGGGAGCCAAGGCCGTTGTTTCAGCAGTGGGGTGACATGCTCCCGATACCCAGCTCCCGTTAACAGCATGGCTGCCACTATTTCCTTTTTGCAGGAGGTGAACAGATGGAAGCTTTGGAACACTTTCCAAAAGCAGCCCCACGTCAAGCACATTGCAGTAGTCAGGTGGCCACTTGCACACCACTAAAGAAGAAGAAATCCATCACAATACAACAAGAATAGCAGCAGCAGCAACAACAAATGGACAAAGGATGCCGATTTGTATATGCTAATTTAATTGATATCTATAAATGCACATTTACTCAGGTTGCATCTTATCCAGCAGAAGCCTTTGTTTCATGACTATTGGACCCCACAACATCTCTTTAATAAGTGTTTGTCTAATTCAGCTGATGGCTGGCGGTGCAAAGCAGCTGGGTTCAGAGGAATCCCAAGCTATGAACTTGGGTTCTCAAAGGGAGTTCTATTTCATTTGGCGCAAGCTGAACTCCTATTTCCAGATTATTTTATTTATTTAGGGCGCAATCCTACAAGGATAGGCGGCTGCCTCCAAACTCGGAGACGACCATCTATCCAATGCAGGGCAGGAGAAGCACGAAGGGGATCATTCCCTCCGCACTTCTCCTGCCCTGCATTTGCAACTAGACAGCTGATTTCAGCTGTCTAGCCGCAGGAAGGCAGAGGAGGCTGCCAGACAACACATAGGATGTGTCGTACTGGCATTTCCACCTTGCCTGCCCTGGAATGCCCCCCAGAACACCCCATTTTGGCCACGTCACACTCCTCTGAGAGGGGAGCACAGGGCTGTTCCGTGCTGCCTACAAGGCAGCACGGAAGTGGGAGAAGGTCAGTTCTCGGGGAACCGACCTCGGAACCCGGGCTCCAAGGTCGGTTCCCGGACAACCACATATCCTATGGCTGTCTAGTAGCCGCTGACTAGCAGCCGTAGGATTGCTCCCTTATATATTTATTTATTTATGTATGTATTTATTAACCCTCAAGGCGGCTTACAATAATTTTTTTTAAAAAAACCCAAAACAACAATAAAATAACAACCAAAACAATAAATACAACAATGAAAATATCAAAATTGGAGAGCCAGTGTGTTGTAGTGGTTAGAGAGTTGGACTAGGAATGGGGATACCCAAGTTCCAGTCCAAAACTTAGCCATAAAGCTCACTGGGTGACTTTGGGCCAGTCACTGACTCTCAGCCTAACCTCCCTCACAGGACTGTCATGAGGATAAAATGGAGAGGAGGAGAAGGATCATGTATGCCGCCTTGGGCTCCTTGGAGGAAAAAAAGTGGGATACAAGTGCAACAATTAAATACATAAATAAAATATTAAAACTTTGAAAATATTAAAGGACCAGCAGTAAGTTTATTAGGCAGAGCATCAGATTAGGAATTAAATACCTGCTGGAAGAGAATGGTCTAAAGCTGGCATCTAAAGGTACATTGTAAGTGCTGTTCTACTGACTTGTAGTCAAGAGTTACGGACCTAAGCAGCGCATGTAGCCAAGCATAGTGGCATGAATTATGTAAGTGGGGGCCAAGCTATAAGCATGAGCTGTAAAACCAAGTGGAGACTGCAACCAATTACCGAAAACTGGAAGGGAAGCTCTTTTTTTGCTATGATGAAATATAATTGGACAGCTAGCGGAGTAGTTCTATAATCTTACTGTATATTTTGCAAGTCAAAGTCAACATTCAAATAAAACTGCCAGCTGAGATGAGGGCTAAATGCCAGCCCTGGCTCAGGACATATGACATGTTAATAAAGAAAAGAGTGTGGCTGGGATCCATTTTGCTGAAGTTAAAATGAATATCTTGCCAAGAAAAAGCTTTATTTTACAATGGTTGCCTGTTAAAATTCCTCTTGTTAAATTTAGTCTATCGCAAATGATGAATTATTTTGTATGGAGTAATAAACGACCAAGAATTGCTCCAAATAAATATGTGACGAAAAGAAGTAGCACCAGGGGTTCTGGTAATCTGCCAAGTGGGATAATAGTATGATTCGTGGTAGGTATTGGCTGTATGTCAGACAACTATAGCTGACAGAAACTAGAGTATTATTATTTTTTTACAAGTTTTAGAGAGCAATCCTATGGCCACTAGACATTGTCTAGATGGCCATAGGATTTTCAGTTTCTAGCATCTAAGTTCCTCCGAGCTCAGTTGCTGGAAACCGCGCTCCCCACCCCTCCCCCACCCCATAGTAGCCCACGTAGAGAGAACCGTGCTGCCACTGCCACTGCCGTTCCCATAACACGGAACACAGGCAGGCAAAAATGGGACATTCCTGGGGGCGATGATGGAGGAGACCACAGAAGCTATTTTAGATAGCTTCCTATGCGATCTCCAGCCCCTTCCCGCCCCCTCCCTGAAGTCACACCTAGGTTCTCAAAAACCCAAGTCTAAGGCAAACTGCAGTGCAGCTGCGGCACAGAGGGAATCCTCTCCTCTGTGCTGCTCCTGCCCTGCATTGGATAGGCAGTCCCCTTCGACTTCCGGAGAGGTCAGACAGAGGCACCCATCTATCTCTATAGGATTGCGCCCTTATTGTATAACTTGATTTTGAATATGTCTATTCTTTCATATTTTGACATTTTTCTTCTTTACTGTTCACCACTTGGGAATCTTCTTTAAGATTTTCAGTGGTTTATAAATTCTGTAAATTAAATTAAATTAAATTAAATTAATGTGTTTTACGTTTGATTGCAAATGAACGTCACTTGGTAAAGGGCACAATCCTAAGGGCACAATCCTAAGCATGTATAGATAGAAAAAGGTCCTACAACTTCCAGCATTCCCCAGCCAACTATACTGGCTGGGGAATGCTGGGAGTTGTATTACTTTTTCTGTCTGAATATGCATAGGATTATGCATTAAATATTACTGGCCTTCGGGACTTGGGGAAAAGTTTGTCAGAATTGTACAGAACTTTCATTTTTATTTTTTATTTATTATGTCTATGCTGCCCAATAGCCAAGTTGCTCTGGTTGGTTCACAAAACAAAACATAAAAACATAAAACACAACAACATAGTAAAACATAACATAAAAACCTGAAATTGAAAACAGAATAAAACCAAAGTAAAAACCAGGGTAAAACCCAACAGCACTGTCAAAATCTAAAAATACACAGTACAGTTTCTAGAACTGAAGGATTAAAAAGCCTGGGATAATTAAAAAGGTCTTCACATGCCACTGAAAAGACCATAATGTAGACACCAGCCTCTCTCAGGGGGACATCCCACAACCAGGGTGCCACCACTGAAAAGGTCCTCTCTCTTGTACCACGCACCTTGCCTCATTTGATGGGGGCACCCAGAGAAAGGCCTCTGAGGATGAATTTAGGGCCTGGGCAGATATATATGGAAGGAGAATTTTTAAAAGAACATCTCAGTATTGAGGGGTATTGAGCTGATCACATGGACTGGGCATACACTTATGGGTTTCCAATTAGAACCTGATATCCAACTTGTGGCACTAAGGAATTGGACAACATGGCAAAAAAACCCATTGTGTGTAGGCCTTATGTCCTCTATTTATCAACTCCAATCCACCATTTGCAATATGAAGTATTTTACAATGCTTTTGTAAGGGTTGCTGAGATGTAGGGATGTATGAGAAATTTGTTTCAGTTTGGTTTTGATCAGGATTAACGCAGTGAACTGAACATGGACCAGGATGCAATCTGAGGTTGAAGTCCATACATTTCCGAGCTTGCAGTGTGATTCGTAGACCAAAAACATGTTTGACAGCATGCGTACATTTGAAAAATGTGCACAAAAAATGCGTACTCTTGAAAATTGCGCACAAATACACTTTAATCAATGGGAGGAGAATGTGTACATTTCAAAGATATGCACAATTGATGTATACACAATTGATGTATACACAAATACACAAAAATGCACATGGATTTTCATGCGGGGAAAAGGCTCACAAAAGAAACAAAGCTTGAGTTGGAACGAGCTTCAAAACAGAATTTGGAGAACTTCAGCAAGTTTGAGCTTTGCTGATTCGCACATTCCTGAATACATGTGAAGCACTTTGAACCTTCAAACATTCTAAACATCTTTACCAAAAACTGCCTGGAAAAGAAAGATGATATAAAGGGAGTACATATCTAGTATCACCTCATATCATGTTAGCAAAAAATATTGTTTAGAACTTTTGTTGTAAGTTATCATGAGTCTAAGAAATTAAGGGTGCAATCCTATGTATATTTATACAGAAAAAACGTTGAACAACTCCCAGTATGGCCCAGCCAGTTATGGTGGGAGTTGTAGGACTTTTTCTGTCTAAACATGGATAAGATTGCACCCTAAATAATAAATAATTTGATATGAATTGCCGCCATCAATTATATCCTATATCCTTGAGCACGTAGGCCTTTTCTCAGCTAAGAATTTGAATCCTGTAATATATGAGACCTTTGTCAGGCAACAAACAAAACAGGATTTGCAAGCAGGAAGTCACTGAAAAGGAGCTGTGATGAAAATGGGATTTGCCACTGTGTGGCAAACTTGGAAAACCTGTAGAGGGATCTCTCTCTCTCTCTCTCTCTCTCTCCCCCCCCCCTCTTTTTTTCTTAAATCAGTGCAGGCACTTGCATTTGCTGCTGGCAAACATTGCTTAGTTGCTGCTGCTTTCCATGAAGCCAGCGAAGACCAAGTTAGATAATGAGTTGGCATGTGCTTCAGAAATGTTTACTGTGTTCCATAAAGTAAGGGGACACGCTGATTTTTAAACTAATTTGCGGTTTTGTCTGTTGAATTACTTTTGCTTCTCCTCCCTTGTATTTGGAGTAAACAAAAGTAAATGTAGGTGATGATAGCGGCATCAAAAGAAAACTCTCAGCCATACAACTGGAACATCAACCATTTCCAGTTGAGGTGATGATGACCATGTTACTTTAATAGATCGTCATTGCAAATGCAACAAACAATAAGCGGGGAAGGGATGTGGGACATACACTCCCCAGCCACACTTAGGGTGCAATCCTATGCAGGTTTAGACAGGCAAAAGCCATACAACTCACATGCTGGGAGTAGTAGGACTTTTTTCTGGCTAGACCTGCATAGGATTGCAACCTTAAGGTCTCATAACTGCCATTTTGTACCCAATATCTCTGTCTGTCTGTCTGTCTGTCTATCTCCACACACCCATCTTTCATCTGAAGCATTTCACGGGTGCAGGGATTCCTCTGGAGATCTTATGTGGGGTACTAGAACTGTTGCCATATAGAAACACTTGCTGTTTGCCTCCACTTACACAGAAGCACCAACACATTTGAGGTGGGTCCAGGCAACACATTTTCTGGAGAGACGGGTCCCCCTGGCCAATTTCTCCCTGCTGCCCTACCAGCCCTGTTTTGGTTTTTGCCTTGGTGGTGGCAGCAGCAGCTGCTGCTCTCACCCTGTCTCATCATGTTACATCAGGCACAGCTAAAGGGAAGTGCCTGGTCAGCAGCTGAGCAAGAATGCAGTCCTGCCTGTGCCATTTTAAATGGCAAGTATTTGTTTTTTTTCTTTACTAACTTCGATTAGCAGGGCCCTAAACCAGACAGATGCTGCCTTTGGGGCAGGCAGCTAATGAGGGCACCAGAGGACAAACGCAGTCCACCACTGCTCCACTTCCTTCACTGGCTGTATACCCAAAAAGGCAGAGTCTGATTGGTTCAGCACACTGCTAATGAGACTTTTAAAAAGAAAAATATTGTGGCCAGGAGCCATCACAGCACTTCCTTTTAGCAGCACGGCAGGAGCATGGGAGGAGTAGGATGAAATGCTGCCACCACCCTCAGTGATGCCTGCCAGTTTTTAGAGGGCTGTTTGGGGGCCCTCCTATACCTTGGGGCCCTGGACAGACAGCATGTGGTCTGGGTCTAGCAGTGCCTCTGCACTCATGCTCTGCTTGCATATGTGTAAACAATGCAAATATTTCAACAAAAAAAGTCTCCAATACTTTCTCTTTCCCATCCAAAGAAATCCAAATTAGTGCTGTGCCAAAAGTTCCTTTCCACATTTTTTGACCATTCACATTTCATTTCATAGAAAAGAAATTGCTTAAGACAAGAAATGTAGAGGCGAAGAACATTTCGGAGAAATCCTCATGGGTTGGGTTCAGGGTTCTTGTGCTTACCTTACTTATGAGGTGGCTGAGAAATGTGTGTGAGTGTCCTCTTGTTCATTGTACAATCCTTTTTCCAGTGGCATGCAGCCTCCTTGGCTTCCCACACATCAAAGAAAGCCCAGGGCAAGATATCATGGGGTAATTCCTTACATAGTGCACTTTCAGACCAGGAAGCACGCAGAGCACCTCACAGTGATTTGGGAAGCTCAAAAATACCACCAGAAGACATTCAACATAAATTATAAAATGCCCTCTCAAAGTACTTTTTTTTCCTCAGGAAAGCTCTGAAATGTTTCTTTTCTTACCTGCCACCCCCCAAAAAATAAAATGCCACTTCGATTAATTTTCTTCAAATTTTCTTCACATATATATATATACATTGGTGGTGGCCACCTTTCTGCCTCACCTCCCCTCACAATGCCCTGGGATGATGCTAGGCATGAGGCATTGTGGAGAATGCAAAATGGGGCCCAGGCTGCTGACACAGGTGCTGCTGTTGCTACCTGTAGTAGTAGTGTAAAAAACCCAAAAACCCTTAGGAAAAAAGAAAGAAGCTGTGTTGCAGTCTGTGCCAATGGAGAGCCCTAGCTGGGATAAACTGTTTGAGAGTTTCACCCTGGAGAAATTCAGTGAAATTCCCCACACACACGATTTATCTGTCACAAATAGGGTGGAGAATTGCAAGAGGCCATTTCTGCATAGCTCTAAAGCAAACCCAGGTAGTGCCACCCAAAAATGCTTCTCTCTGCACCCTCTTCACTAGTGCAAGCAATGAACCTAGAGAGAACTGACAGAGGATAAAAAAAAATATTAGGTTCCCATCCAGAAGACTACCTATTTAAGGGTCTCCACTCTTCAGGAAGGGGGTGGAGCCTGGGAAGCACAGTCTAGCCAAAGAGGGATATAAGGCCTCAGTTGTGGCCTTGACCTCTGTTGCTAACTCAGAGCTGATCAAGGTCTTGCAACGCTGGCCTGTTCTCTGCCTGACTCTACCACCCTCAGGTCCTGGTTATGGTCAGGGCAGGATGCTCACTAAAGGTGTGGGGAGCAGGATCAGAGTCTGTTGCAATCCTGATAATATCACTGATTTTTCTGAGCCTAGTTCCAACTCTGACTGAGATCTCCCTGTCACTATTACCAGTGTTATAGACCTTTGTTGCAATGAGAACTTCAGGCCTGAGGGCCAAATCCAGCAGACCTGGAGTCTCAACCTGACGTCTGGGGCTCCCAGATGACCATGCCTCCTTCCCATGGCCCCCTGAAACTGAATTCAGCCCTCAGGCTGAAAGAGATTGGACAACCCTGATTTAAAACATTTCCACCCTGTCTTTCCATAAAATGTCCAAGGCGACTCAAACTCATCAAGTTTCTCAAATATCTTAGTCTCTTGGATGAAGTCAGTGCAGTGAGTGCTCATATTATGGCCATACTGTTGTCATCTTCCCCAGTAAATCCTGTGTTGGAGCCCTCTGAAACCTGCTGTGATAATGCTGTGAAGGACTTCTAAGATAAAATCGCTCTGCTTCATACCAACTTGAACACAGTTTTTAGTACAGGGTCTGGTGAGGTGTCCAATGCACCATCTTGTCCAGCTGTGTGGAGTCAGACAGTTTCAGGTCCAAGGATGTGGATTTTTGCAGCTGCTTGGCTTATGGCATGCTCTCTTGACCCTTGCCCATCCTGACTTATTCAAGCTAGCCAGGTGGGATCAGCCAGGGAGATCCAGGGAGGGGTGAATGTATCCTTGCATGATGGGGTGGTGCTCACCACCATGAAGGAGATGGTGGTGCACCCACTCCTGGAAAAGCCCTCCTTGGGTCTGGAGGTTCATGGCAAGTACTGTCTGGTCACAAATACCCCCTGTTGGGGCAAGGTGCTTGCGAGAATGGTGGCTGTGCCAGCTCAGGCATTCCTAGAGGGCTCCAATTCATAGAATCACAGAATCACAGAATAGTGGGGTTGGGAGGGGCCTGTAAGACCATCAAGTCCAACCTCCTGCTCAATGCAGGTATCCAAGGGGCAATCTACATCACAACTTTAAACTGGTTTCAAACCTGTTTTTAGCTATTACGGCTACCAAATACAGGAATTCTGGGAATTGTAGCTCTAGGAAGAGGGGCTGCTTGGGCAGGGGACAGGGGTCTCTAGCAAAGAATTCTCAGTACCCGCATGAAACTGCAGGATCCCTTTAGATAAACTGGTTTGAAACCAGTTTAAAGTTGTAATGTAAAGCATCCCTGACAGATGGCTATCCAGCCTCATCTTGAATGCCTCCAGTGTGGGAGAGCCCACAACTTCCCTAGGTAACTGGTTCCGCTGTCATATTGCTCTAACAGTCAGGAAGTTTTTCTTGATGTTCAGCTGGAATCTGGCTTCCTGTAACCTGAGCCCATTATTCCGTGCCCTGCACTCTGGGATGATCGGGAAGAGATTCTGGCCTTCCTCTCTGTGACAACCTTTCCCAGTCTATTCCAGTCTGATCAGGTTACGGAACAGCATCTGCTGTGGTTGCCCTGATGGATGACTTCTAGTGGGACAAAGACAGAGGGAGTGTGACTTTGTTGACCCTGCTGAAGCAACTGCACTGGCTACCTATTAGCTACCAAGCCAAGTTCAAGGTCTTGCTGTTGGCATATAAAATCCTGAATAACTTGGGACCAGGTTACGTGGCAGATGGCCCTCCCTGATATAGACCTGTGTGACTGATAAAATCTTTGGAGGAGACCTTGCTGGTTGTACCATGACCTGCAGATTGCCAACTGTTGGCAACCCAGAAGTGGGCCTTCTCCATGGTGGCACCCACCATATGGAATGCCCTTGCCCTGGGTATTCAGGAGGAGCCAACTGTGGTGTGTGTTGAAGACCCATCTCTTTACCCAAACTTTCCCTGAATGAATGTGCGGCCCAATTAGTCTGCTTATTAATTATTTGCTTTTAGCTTTGGTTTTAAATTTAAACATTTTAACCGATGACTATCTGTATTTATTTTGATGGATTTTATCCTGTGTTTCTGTGAACCACTTAAAGATATCTTTTGATATGGTAAGTGGAATTGTTATAATTTTAAATCTCTGAGCTTCACAGACAGAAAACAGGTTGCTTCTGTTTGGGACCATGTATGTTCGGGACCACGTATATTGTTTACTTCAAGATCAAATGAAGGCTTCTCAGCATAATCCTGAGAGGCAGGTCGACTGACATCAAAATTCCCAATATGGCCAACAGCATCCATTTTAAGCGCAGGGTTGGCTCAGATTCCAAGATGGAGGCCTAATTCAGATGGTTTACTACTAGTACTTGAAAGTGGATTCACACTTCCTCCTGGTTATCTAGCTCTCAGCGGTATCCCATGTTCATTGCCCCTCAAATGGTGTGTTGGGTAGCAAGACAATAGGCAATGACCAAGAAGACCTTTCAAACACAATAGTACTTTATTGCTATGTAACACACCTGGAATAAAATGCTACCCATCAGCCATTGCAGCAAGACTGCACCCAAAAGGTACAAAGACACTAAGCTGAACCACAGTGCCATCTAACAGCATACCTAACAGATTTCCAAGGTGGTTTACTATATCCCTCAAAATAATGCATTATAAAAGTAATAGATAATAATAAAACACAGCAGATTAAGTAGATTAGAAGGTATTAAAAGCAGCAGCAAACTAGAGACCATTTTAAAAAGCTGAAAAAATAAACATTGTTATTTGGTGTCTAAAAGTCATTGGGTTGGATCCAGACTTAATTGTACTTAGAGCAGTCTCATTCAAATCGAGGGAGCAAGTTAGTCATGACTAACTGAAATCCCATTGATTTCAATGGGGCTTACTCAAAGTATGACTAACTTTGGATCCATCTCATTAAATCTGGTGCTGAAAGAATACATGAGGGGAAGGACTTGCACAAGTAAGTCAGCACCACTGCAAGACCCTATCCAAGCTTTCCTCAACTTGGTGCCCTCCATATGTTTTCGACTTCAACTCCCAGCAGCCCCAGCAGCATGGCCAATGGTCAGAAATGCTGGGAGTCGTAGTCCAAAACATCAGGAGGGCCCCAGCTTTGGGAAATGTGCCCTTCCCCATTTAGCTAGCCACCTCACTTCCAAAACTGAGGCCTGTCCTAAGGTCTAGATAAGCACTGTCTAGATGCCCTGGAAATACTTTGTATTGAAGGGTGGGATATAAATAAACAAATAAAAAGCAATGTATCAAGCCCTCTGGGGTCACAAGGCACTTGGGGGGGCATGTGTCATTGGACTTGTTGCATCATTCAGACACCAGTACTTGCCTTCGTCTATCACCCCCTGGCAGCCAGAAGCAGGCTCACCCTGTCGTGTGGCAGGGTCAGCCCTGGTCCATCCCAGCAGAGGGAGAAACTGCTCAGGGCCTAACTAGGCATTATGATGATGATGATTATCATTTCTATATTGCCCCATAGCCGAAGCTCTCTGGACAATTTACAGAAGTTAAAACATGAAATACAATGTACAAAGTTTAAAAGCTATTTACATAAAAGCACATAGACAATATACACAAACAAAATATAACTAAAAACCACTGAGAACAGTCAGTCATACCTAAAGACACATCAGGACCAATTAAAACTCATCATGTGCTACAAATGCCTGGGGAAAGAGATAGGTCTTAACCTGAAAAGATAACCATGTTGGCGCCAGACAGACTTCATTGGGGAGCTTGTTCCACAGATGGGGCCCATCACTGAGAAGGCCCTCTCCCTTGTTGCCACCTTCTGAGCTTCCCTCAGAGGAGGCACTCAGAGGACGACCTTAGATAGGGATGTCAAAGAATTCCGCAACGGATCTCGGTGAGGCCGAATGCCAGTGCATTCGGCCCCCCGAAAACTGTTGCGGAACGAAGCCCCCACCCCCCCCAACCCACGAAAGACGCACGGGACAAAGTGCCTGCTGCCCCCACCCCACAAAAGGCATGCGAAACGGAGCACTTACCTGCTCCCATCCGCGCTGCTGTGTGAATGGCGGCCGTCCTGCAGCCACCATTCGCTTCCTCCTTCAGCCATGATAGGCTACGTAAATACTTACGGATTTAGGCTACGTAAATACTTACGGCCCTGCGGAGGCCGTGATAGGCTACATAAGTATTTATGTAGCCTATCACGGCGGGGGGGGGGGAAACCCAGCCTATGCAAATGGCAGTGGCTACCGCCATTTGCGTACTCTGGGGGTTTTTTCCCTCTGCCGTCATAGGCTACGTAAATATTTACATAGCCTATCACGGCAAGGGGGAAAAAAACCCTAGTGTACACAAATGGTGGTGGATCATGGCTCCCTGCAGGGATCATGTACGCAAATACCATGCCATCAGGTATTGTGGTCCCAAGCTGTGCAGGGCTTTATAGGTTAAAATTAGGGATGTCAGAGAATTCCACCATGGATCTCGATGAGGCCGAATGCCAGTGAATTTGGCCCCCCGAAATCCGTGGCAGAACGAAGCCCCCACCCCCCACCCTGCGAAAGGCGTGCGAAACGGGACACCTACCTGCTGCCATTCGCACTGCTTTGCGAATGGTGGCCATGGCTGCGGCCGCCATTCGCTTCTTCATTATAGCCGTGATAGGCTACATAAATACTTATGTAGCCTATCATGGCTAATGCAAGGACGCCATTTGCGTCCCTACGGAAGCCATTATAGGCTGCGTAAATATTTATGTAGCCTATCACGGCAAAAAAAAGGGAACGCAAATGGCAGCGGCTATGGCGGCCGCCATTTGTGTTCCCTTTTTTTTTTGGCTGTGATAGCCTATGTAAATATTTACGTAGCCTATTACGGCAAAAGAGAGGGGCGCAAATGGCATAGTGGCCGCCATTTGCGCCCATCTCTTTTGCCATAATAGGCAATGTAAATATTTACATAGCCTATCATGGCCAAAAAAAAAGAGGAACGCAAATGGCGGCCGCCATAGCCACCATTTGCGTTCCCTTTTTTTTGCCGTGATAGGCTACATAAATATTTACGTAGCCTATCATGGCAAAATACAGGGACGCAAATGGCAGTGGCTATGGCAGCCACCACTTGCGTTCCTGTGCAGGCTACCCAGCAGCCGGATGTCCGGCTGTGTGTGGCCCCGTTTGGTGGCTCCGCAGAATCGCCATGGAGTAGAGCTGGCCGGAGAGAATTTCGGGGGCAGGGATGGAGCGGCTCCCTCCCCACCACAAATGTCACCCTTCGAAAAGGTAAGTGACTTTCATACATCCCTAGTTAAAATTAGCACCTTGAATTGAGGTTTATGATATATGTGTCACAGCTGCCACTCTGTGTTTCTTTACTTCTCTTTCCTGTATCACCTAGTTTTACACACAGTGTGATGTGACAGCATTGAATGGAGTGGTTCCACACTCCCAACAGCCTGTCCTCTGAGGTGTGGGGGGGGGAATACACAATGTTATAATCATGTGATGTCACATATTGTGTAAAACTGGACTTTGCTGGGGAGGGAAAGGCCATGGACCCTCTTTCCCTTGTAACAACAGGGCAGGGGTATTGAACCTCTTTCAGCCTGAGGGCCAAATTCCATTTCAGAGAAACTCTTGGGGGCCACATTCCGGGGGGGCGGGCCTGAAGGAAAAGGGGGCAGGGGCAAAAATGCCAGCACATTTTAAGCTTTTACTCCTTTAAGCTTTTACTGCCAGTAACTAAGCAGAAGCATTTCAACCACTTAGGCTGCAATCCTATACAATTTACCTGGGATTAAATTTATTTGAGCTCACTGAGGCTCACTTTTCCATAGGCCATGCATAGGATTGCTCTGTTAGAATGCGGGGGGGGGGGAACTGCACAAAAGCTGGGAAGTGATCGGCTGTTAGGAGAAAGAAGGTGGGGCCAGGGAAAGTGGGCGTGGCTATGGGGAACCCCAGAGGGCCAGATTGGGATGTCAAGTGCACTAGATTTGCCCCACGGGCCTGAGATGCAACACCCCTGTTTTGAACAAATAAAACTTGCACTGAAAGCACACTTCCCACCATCAGTGTAGGCTGGGGCAGTGAATCCGCTCCAGGTTTCAGTCAGCACTCTAAAGGAGCTATCCGAGGTGCACCTCCGATGGCTCCTTTAGAGTTCTGACTGGTGCTGACTGAAACCCAGAGTGGATTCACCGCCCCACTGACATCGGATCCACCAGCCTCCACTGCTCACCATCAGCTGTTATTCAGATATTTCAGTTACACACACAAACCCAATGGCCTGCTGAGAACGCTGCTGCCTGCACTGCAGAGCTGCATCAGCTCTCTCAGGAATGCAGTTTGGAGGGGTTTCCTAGCTGACGTGTTGCGGCATCACCTTAAGTGTGCAGCTCATGATGACGAGCCACTCCAACCAAGGCTCCTGTCTGAGCTGACTTTGATAGGTGAAAAGGCATTCACCAGCGAAACCACATCGCTACTTCCCAGCGGAATATTGGGGGAGTTGGGGAGTGCTCCTCATATTGCAAATGCTGTCCGTAGGAAGCAGCCAGAGAGCCCTTGGCAACAGGGTGAGCATGACATAGGGAATGCACCTCCCACGATAAGTGCAGATACATCCAGGAACTAATCCCTGCTCAGGCTGTGGTGGAGTACACCAACACTCTGCTTGCAGATCCAAGGATGCTGAGTGCAGATTTGGCAAGAAGAAAGGCCACCTCAAGCGAGTCTTAAAGTCCATTAGTATGAAGCCAAGGGAGTACAAGAGGCATTCACATCACCTGGCATCATGTGATGTTGACTGTTTATAGGACAGTGAAGCCCGCAACTTGTATCATATTCAGAACATCCAGAACAAGGACCCTCAGGATTCAGGATTGTGTGCAACAGTACTCATCATAGGGATGGGGCAGAAATTCGTTCTGTTCACATTTTAATATGAATTTAGCTACTTTCACACTTTTGAAACACTATGCAAACTGAAACTCAGTTATGCTTGGAAATTCACAATCCTACGAATTTTGCAATGGAGTTCTCCAATAAAAAAATGCATACAAGAATGTGTATATAAGGGGAAATAACCATAAAAAAAATTATTTGGGGAAATTTGTTTGCAAGGGGATATCCATATTAGGCAGAAATACATATGCCTTAAGAGAAATGTACACAAAAATGTTTGTGAATTGTCATACAAACTTTAAAAAAATATTAAGTTTGGGATGAACCAAACTTAAGACTGAAGAAATTCTCAAAGTTTGAGATGAACTGAACATAAGAGTGGAAAAATAAGAAACGGAGATAACCCCAAATGGGCAGATCCATATACGTCTAACTCATGGGTAGCCATATGTACAAGATGGTGAAAGCTGACTCTGGTTCTGGGGTATCAATCATCCATGAAGATACCTTCAATCATGTATTCTCAAAGGAGTCTTCCCCAAAGTTCCTTGATTGCTCAGTGCATCCTTCATGATTACAATGGGCAGAAGATTGACCTTGCTGAAACATGGGAGGTACAACTCTACCCAAAGGAAGCTTCCACCCATAAAAGTGCACAGCACTAGAGCTGTGCCGAAGCTTCTCCTCCCCACACCTTTGAACCTTTCATCAAAATGGAGGTAGCAGGACACAATGGTAAGCATTAAAATGCAATTTCAGGGGAGTGGGAAGAAATTTTTTAAATTTTCAGCAGCCAGGGGATTTATTGGGAGAGAGGTGGTGGCTGCTTTTTAACAAGTTAGCTTCTATTTTTAAACTTCATTGCTCCTCAACCACAGGCAGCGGTTGAGCTGAAGTCAGTGGCTCTATCCACTCCACAATGGAAATAGAAGTAGCACAAACCAGAGCCAGCTCCACATTTGAGGTAGCCCTGAGCAAAGTGCCCTTCAGGTGGGCCCCCGCTTGTGTCCATGGGTCCCCTCAGCAGCCTGCCAAGGACATCTGGGAGCTGCCATTTTGTTTCCCACATATTCTAGAGTGTCACTGCAGGGTATTGCAGGAACTAAAATGGCAGCTCTCAGATGTCCCATGTAGTGTCCAGGGCACTGGGGAAATTAAAATAGAAGCTTGCAGACCCAGCTGCCCAGTGCAGAAGTTCCAGGGCAGGTGTCAATGCTGGTGGGCCCAACTAGGGCCCTGGCGGCTGCCCTTGGGTGCCAGGTGTTGATCCTGGGCCTGGCATAAACAGTTAATTTTCACTCTTAAAGCTGGCCACACAGACATCCATATTTGTTTTTCCATTTGCAGGAAAGGGCACGTTAGCAAACATTCAACAATGTGCAACATTCAGGAAATAGTGTAATTGTCAGTGACTGCAATCAGATCCATGTGTGCAAACTTAGCATGATATACAACAGGGATAGATCAGCCATGCAAATAGTGCATCAAAGTTGAGAAGATATGCAAAAAAAAGTATTCAGAAGTTGAACAAATGGAGAGGGGCATTGAAGGTGCTCCTCGCCTAGGGCGCCATTTGGTTTAGAGCTGGCCTTGGCTGCAGTCACGCAAATTGCTGTATATAGTCCCCACATGGAAGCTCCAGTTCACAAAAACAGCACCCTGTGTATGCACTGCCTGTCTGAGACCTGGGCAATATGCTGGCATAATATCCAGTGGCTACTAGGGTGGCCATGTGTTCTCTTTTACCCAGGACAGCCCTCTTTTTGAAGGTGTCCCCTGTTTTAAAGGCTGTCCTGTCCTACTCTGGTTTAACAATAAAGAACCATCAGAAGGAAGAGCCCAACAACAGCAACTGGACAGCAGATTAAGCAAGGCACGCAGGTCACAGTTTTCCATACTATGGTGAGATGTACTGTATTTCTATTTAAATTATCATTATTATTTCTAAATGTGCATATATACATATAAATTAGCATATGCAAGTTGTATACAAATCGCTGCCTTCTTTTGTCCTCTTTTTTGGTGATATGTGTCCTCTTTTTTGATCATTCATACGTGGCCACCCTGACAGCAACTTGGAAAATTCTGTTGGGTGGGAGTCACCTGTCTAGATAAAATGGCCTTAAGTTTCTAAAATCACCAGAAAGTCTTTTATGTTTAGAGAATAGTCTTGAGAGAATTCAGCTCTGAGTCACGTTGGAAAACTTGAATATCAGAGAAAGCTCAAAGATACAATTAAAAGATATAGAGGGATGCTTGATGAAGTCTTGCATCACGTCCTTTTGAACATAGCTGGAAACATCAAAAATCTGGTTACGATCAGTTTAAGACCAGCGGGCCATGTCCGCTCCTCCTTTTCAACATTCTACACTCTATATCTAAAACACATGCAATTGTGTTTTTAGTGCTTTCCTTCTGAGGCCAAAAATAATTAATCGTTGGGGAACCACTCTTCATTCTAAGCTTTGTTTCAAGCCATTGCAAAATATTGCTAATAACATTTGAGTTAACAGCCTGATTTGAAGGTCACATAAGGCCATTGCTGGGAGGATTAAAAGATTTTCTCTACTTCCCGAGTTCATTTACTCAAAAGAAAAAAAAAAAACCCAAATAAATTAAAAAATAAGGAATTACCCAGAAAATAGGACAGAATAATGAAGCTTTAACAGCCCAAAGAAATGGGTTTTTGAAAGATACATTAGGCCATTGATCTAAACTTTAAAAATGAATATAAAAGCAATAATGAATAGGGGGTAAGTTTATGAAAGCATTTTTTTTATTAGAGAAACTGATACTAGAATGAAGCAGAGATACAAGAAAGAGATCTAATTCATGATGAAAAATCTGGGTTGCAGGCTGCAAATCTGATATTACAAAACTGAAAGTATTCCTTTCCAGAATTTGGCCTCCTTTTTGGTTTCACTTTTCATATCACTTGGCTTAGAAATCACTTTAAAGAAATAAATACCCTATTCTTATCCTTATTTATGTTGGCCATGTTTCAGCCAATGTTTAGTACTTTTAAGGCCCACTGATATCGACAGGAGAAATGTAAGCATGTGCATAACTCTGCCAGGGAATGAAATATGGTTTGAAAGAGCTCACCTTCGGCTGAATCCTGCCTACAATTGTTGTTGTTGTTGGCATTTGCCTTGATCCAGTTAAAGTTAGTTGCATGTTATGTCCCATTGAAATGACAAGGATGGGTTGAGCAATTCGAACCCCCTCCTCTGAGAGAGGTTAGGATAGAGAGGTGTCTGCCCTGGAAGCCCCAGTTATACCCACGAGAAGCTCTGGGGGTGCAAATCTGCCACTATTGGTGGTCCCCACTGCCAGTAGGCAGCAGCAGACCCCCCAAATAGGATGTCTCAGGGGCAGGACAGAAGTGGGCTTGGAGTCACTGGATCCAAAGCCCCTTTGTCCACCCACCCACCCATCACACACACAATGCTAGTCTGGATCTGGCATAACTATTTTCCCATTTCTAGTGCTATGCAGAAATTTCTACCACATTTTTTAGCATTCTTATTCAATGTGATGGGAAAAATTGCTTTCAAAACAAATTTTAAATGAGAAGACAATTTTGGTGAATTGGTGAATTCTCATGGGTGGGGGGGTGTTCTTGTGCTTACTGTCTAAACATGCAGAGATGTTTATGTCAATGCATGTGCAACTGAGAAGCAGAAGAGAGGCAAAAAAAAGGAACTTTTGATTCTCAGCTAGAATCTGGAGTTATAATCATGCTTTGCATCTAGTTGCTGATTTGGAAGCCCCCAAAGCTGTTTATCAGGCCCAACATCAGCACACAACACCCATCAGGGGGCAGGGGGGAAGTTGGGCAGTGGTAGAGCACCTTCTTTGCATGCAGAAGGTCTCAGGTTCAGTCCCTGCCATCTCCAGGCACGGCTGGGAAAGACTCCTGCCTAGAACCCTGAAGAGCTGTTGCTGGTCAGAATAAAGCAGGGCTAGGCAACAGAATGCCCTCCAGATGTTGGGAAAGACCTCTGACTGAGACCCTATTCAGCTGCTGCTAGTCAATGAGGTTGACACTAGGCTGGATGGACCAATCATCTGATTGAGTAAAACAGGGGTGCAGAAGAATATTTGGGTTGGGGGCCAGATTGCCCACACAGGCCTTTCACGGGTCAGATGACATCAGTGAGCATGGCCATGACATCAGCAGGTATGGCCACATCTACTGATGTCATCACCCTCACACACACACACACACACCTTATCCTTTCTCCAATTGAAGCGAGGCTTGGAGTTCTGTCCCTGTCTCATCATGGCAAAAGGGACTCAGCTAGTGATGGGAGGAGCAGCTGCTCTTCCCAGTGCAGGCCAAGTCCCTCACTTCTCAGCCAAGTCCCAAACCACCCACACAGCAGGGATTCCATTGGGAAGGAGAGCGGCATCCAGGGGAATCCCCACTCTTATCTCCAATCTGAGATTGGAGATAAAGGCGGAGATTGCGCCAGGGGGAATTCCTCCCTATAGCCTTCTATAAAGGGCCATAGCTCAATGGTAGAGCAGATGCTTTAGAGGCATAAAGTCATGCAACCTCACTTTCAAACAAGGCCGGCCCTACCATTAAGAACAGTGAAGTATTTGCCTCAGGTGGCAGTTGCTGGGAGGTGGCAGCAAGGTGTGTTGGAGGAGAAAACTGTATACCATGAGGCCTGCTCTGCACCCCCAAAGTTAGTTAGCATGAAGTGTCCAAGTACAGCAGAGGATGCTGTCCCAACATCAGTGTTGAAGACAGATTCATCTGCCAGTCCGGTTGGCTTTTGAACATAGAATGGGAGGGGCACCACCTTGTTCTTTCAAAGGAGCTCTAATAGTAGAGCAGCGAAAGACACCCAAGACTGACAGTTGGAGTAGATGGGTCTCCCAAATGGAGCTGCATCTTCTTACTTGTGGAGCTTCCTTATTAAGCAACTACTCCAAGGCTGCAGCCCCATGAACTCTTGCCCCAGTCCTGTAAAACTTGTGCCTGATCTCATCTGATCTCGGAAGCTAAGCAGGGTCAGCCCGGGTTAGTACTTGGATGGGAGACCGCCTGGGAATCAGGTTTCCTGCATTGAGCAGGGGACTCGATGATCTTGTAGGCCCCTTCCAAGCCTATTATTCTCTGTAATGGTAACCAAGTTACATTGTAATGATGCAATGTCTTCATAGTCATACTTAGGAACACGTTCCCTTGAAATCAGTGGGTTTTACTTCTAAAAGAACATCCAGAAAGGATCGTGCTGCTATCAGTATGAAATGAATTGAAACCACTTGATCTTCTTCTTGGCGCAACCCAGATCTTTGACCATGTCCATCTTAAAGTTACTTGCTAATAACATGAAAGCTGAAATCAGTGGGAAGGCCACCAGTCCTGCCATTGCACGTGGGCCTCTGCCTGCTGATTTTTTTTCCTTCCCACATAATTCTTTCTGCAGATCTTTCTGCATTTTTGCTGGACCACCCTATGTCCTTATTTTTAAACATGTGAGACATCACCATGTTGTTGTTCAGTTGTTAAGTTGTGTCCGACTAGGGATGTCAGAGAATTCCGCCACGGATCTTGGTGAGGCCGAATGCCAGTGCATTTGGCCCCCCGAACTCTGTGGCGGAACGGCCTGCCACCCCCCTGCCCCCCCACGGATGCCCCCGGGATGAGACTTACCTGTGGCGGATCTTCCGGGAGGCAGTGGCAGCGGCTCCGGCGGCGGCTTCGGCGGCAGTGGCTGCAGCGGCTGGTCTTCTGACCAGCTGCCGCCACCGCCATTTCCAGGCTTGTGTAAAAAAAACCAAAAAAAGACGTGATAGGCTACATAAATCTTTACGTAGCCTATCATGGTTGGGTGGGTTTAAAAAAAAAAAACCGCGTACGCAAATGGCAGCGGCTACGGCCGCCGCCATTTGCGTTCCTTCTTTTTGGCCGTCTTAATCTACGTAAATATTTACATAGGCTAAAACGGTGAATCAAAAAGGGAAGCAAATAGCGCCCGCTACGCTATTTGCGTTCCCCTTTATTTTCGCCGTCATAGTCTACATAAATATTTACATAGATTAAGATGGCCAAAAAGAAGGAACTCAAATGGCGGCAGCCGTAGCCGCCGCCATTTGCGTACGCGGGGTTCTTTGTTTTTTTTTTACCCAGAGCCCTCCGCGGCCGGAAATCCGGCTGCGGACGGCTCTGGCCTGGCTGGGCCTGGCCGGCTGCTCCGCGGAGCTGCCGCAGAGCACAGCCAGCCGTTCGAGGATTCCAGGGGGAGGAACGGAGCGCCTCCCCCCCCAGCGAGGATTCCGGGGGGAGGGAAGGAACGCCTCCCCCACCACCATAAACATAATCCGCGAACAGGTAAGTCACTTTCATACATCCCTATGTCCGACTCTTCGTGACCCCATGGACCATAGCACGCCAGGCCTTCCTGTCCTCCGCTCTCTCCCGGATGAGCTAAGCTCTTTAAGCATGGCAAGGTCATTGACGCTTACCTGTGCAATCCAGTTGAATCCACTGGGCTTGCAGTGTAGAGCTGCAACGCCGCTTGCAAAACAAACACACACTCAGGTTGCAACCTGAAGTGCATTTGCCAGGAAGCGGGTCCTGATCTTTAGGGTAAACTTGGCTAAGCTCAGGATGCAAGTCACACGATGGAATGTTGCAACAGGGAAAGCTGCACAGAAGTGAATGATGGCAGCATAATCTGAATGGCTCCTGGAGAGACTGAATGGCAACTAGAAGAACAGCATAGATGTCACTGACATGTTATGGGATGCCTGCTTTAACTGCAGCTATGAGAGCTGATCTTTGGAATGAAATAATGGCAACTGACATACTGGCTACCAAACATGTATTTAGGATCCATGATCCTTTGTGTCACAATATCTTAGATACCTCATTCATATTTTCCTAACTTTGACAGGTCATTAAAAATGGATGCAACACCTAGGGCCATTTCACAGATTACGTAGAAGCAAACCTGTGTTTGCCACTGAGTATATTCTGCAGCAGGGAGCTGCATCCCAGACCTGGCCCCAGGTTTGAGGGGAGCCTTCAGCAAAGTGCCCTCTGTGGACACCCTTCAATGTTGGAGCACCCTGCTTGGCTTACCTTGGAGTGGCAGGCAGCAGCTGGGCTGGAGCAGCTTGGAGGTAGGGATGGGCGAACCCCCTGACGTCTGGTCCAGGAGGGGGGTCCGCCATGGGGAAATCCAGGCCACTTAGTGCCCTGCGGATATCCCCGGAGCTCTGGCACATCCACCATAGTTTGTGGGGTGGCTCTCTGGCTGTCTAAAAGACGCAAAAGGCTAATGGCAGCCGCCATCAGCCTATTGCAGGAAAATGACGTAAATTGCATAGTTTATAGCATTTATGGTGCAATTTACATAGAAGGAAGTACTTTACAGCCACAAATGCTTTAAACTACTCAATTTACAGCTGTCATTTTCCTATAATCATTTGCCTATTGTGCCTTTTAGACCACCAGAGAGCTGCCCCAGAAACTATGGCAGATGTGCCAGGTAACTGGGTGCCAGTCCACTGCAGAATCCAGAGGTCAGATTCCTGGGAATGCGGCCTCCTTTGGGTCCACAGTGGATTTATCCAGCATCCCTACTTGGAGCACTCATGTCATTCCCCGAAATGCTCCAGATGTAATATCACTCCAGGAAATGGTGGGAAATATAAATGGTGGCTGCAAGCAGTGGAGGTTGGTGGCTCCGATTTCAGTAGGGCTGCAAATCTATTCTGGGTTTCATTCAGAACCAGCCAAAACTCTAAAGAAGCTATCCAAGGTGCTAAACACAATCCCAAAAATAGCTTCATTCTGACTGAAACCCAGAATGGATTCACATTGGGATAGGGGATGTGCCTGATCTCGTCTGATCTGGGAAGCTAAGCAAGGTCAGCCCAGGTTAGTACTTAGATGGGAGACCACCTGGGAATCAGGCTTCCTGCACTGAGCAGGGGGTGGGACTCGATGGACTTGTAGGCCCCTTCCAACCCTATGATTCTGTGACTCTATGATTCATCCCCACCAAAATCAGAGCCTCTAGCCTCCACCAGCTGCAAGCTGTCTGGTTCAGGGTGTCCTGGGGCAGGCACCACTGCAGAGGTGGGCTACAGTGGGCACCGGGCAGCTGCCCAAGGATACCACATGCTGATAACAGGCCTGCTGCAGGAATCTATATGGACTGCTAATGTGTATACCTGTATGCTATATGTCGGGGGTGGGCAACATGAGGCTAGGGTGGCCAGGTGTCCTACTTTACAAGTAACAGTTCTCTGTTTGAAGGGCTGTCAAAGGATGGTCCTCTTTTTAAAGGTGTCCTCTATTTGAAGGGCTGTCCAGTCCAAGTCCCATTTAAAGATAAAGAATCACAAGAAGCCAGGAGCACAGGGGCCTTGACCTTTTTTCCCCCAAATCTTTTATTGTGAATTTTTACAAAACAAAACAAACTGAAAATGTAACACCTAAAAAAAGAACAAATTTAAAATAAAAATATAACAACATGTTCAAAAGTCCTCAGTTTCTAATATTTCAATATTTGAGAAAGAAAAAAAGGGGAAAAATAGGTTACACATAAACTTCAGTAAAAGCAGACCAAATATCTGCATATAAGTCCATTTGCAAGTTACGCCTATATACCACTCTTTCAAATGTTGCTAGTGTTGTTAAGTCTTCAGTCCATTGCATTATAGGCAGTGAGCTTTTATCCTTCCAGTATCGTAGCATCTGTCAGGGTGGACACTGAGCCCATAGAATCCCAGAGTAGTTCTGATTCTGAGGTGGAGCAGCCGCTCCTGGGAGAGGAGCGCACTCATCCTTCCCAGGTCCAACAGCTGGCAGAGATTCCTCCCACCGGCATTCCTGACATAGATAGCGGTCCCAGGAGTGGGAGGGTGTGGAAAGGAGGCGTAGTGCCCAGTTGACATGCAAGCAATGGTTCCGCCCAGAGGATCCAAGGGAAAAGGGGAGGGACTCTCCCTAGCCCATAAGTTCAGGGTCTGCCAGTGATTCTCCTTCAAACGGGGACCAACTGTCCCAACTGAGGGCATAGGTACTCTGCTGCTCATAGCTAGTCACTAATAGTAGAGTTGTTAAGCTGTAAAAAAGGAATAAAGCTTTGAAAATAATCCCTTTGTCTGTGTCTGGACTTGGCTACTGGATTAGACTGAAAGAGGCCGCCAAGGAGCCCTTGACAGCATCAATCTTTTAGCAACCAATAGGGCATGAAAAATCCATTTATGCTGACCATATGTTACATTCCAAGAAGGAGGTAAATAGTTTAAAAGAACATTTATATCAGTAAATATTAAAGAACTTTCCAATACAAAATTTATCCATACAATAACTTTCTCCCAAAAGGAGGTGGCCATTGGGCATTTCCAGAACATATGAATAAAAGAAGCATTGAATGAATTACACCTCCAACAGTTAGCTGAATTTGACAAGACATTGTGGCATCCAATAGACCCGAAACAAGAGTTTTTGCTGAATAAGGCATAACCAAGATCCACTGAAATGTCCGCTATAGATGCCAAAATGGCAGTCCATTGATTAAGCAAAATAGGACGTTCCAATTCCCAGTTCCATTCCTACTATAAACCACTTGTATCATATTTATTCATGGATAATAAATGTTTATAAACATAAATCATCAATACATCCAATCAGCTTCAGTAAGTATTTCCAACAGTGAAGGAGACTCCGAAGCAGTAAAAGCAGCAGGACCAAATCTAGATACCAACAAATGTTTCAATTGCAAGTACTGCCATTCTGCTGTAGCCAGCAGATCAAATTGATCTCGCAAAGTTGAAAATACCAAAAACTCATCATCAACCCCTACTAATTGATCTAGAGTAAAGATCATCTTATCTGTCCAGGTCCGCCATAAAAACATTTTCTTGCCAATTCTTAAATCTAGATTTCCCCATAAAGTAGGGATGGACGAAAGGGACTTACCTGGTCCCGCAGCTTGCTTCGCGGTGAGGGGGAGGTGCTTCGCTTCTCCCCCCGAAGTTCAGGCGAGGGGGGGGAGGCGCCCCGCCTCGCCCGACCGAAATTCAGGCCGGGGGAGAAGCGCCCCATCCCTCACCGCCGAAATTCAGGCCGGGGAGGAGCGCCCTGTCTCCCTAGCCGCGAAATAAAAAGGAAAGTGAAAAAAACACACACACCCGTGATAGGCTATGTAACGATTTACGTAGCCTATCACGGCTAGATTTCCAAAGTCAGCCGTGATAGGCTATGTAAATCGTCACGTAGCCTATCACAGGTGACTTTGAAAAAAAAAAGCGCGTACGCAAATGGGGGCACCCATGGGGCGCCGCCATTTGCGTTCCTTAGTTTGGCACGTCTAGTCTACATAAAGATTTTCATAGACTACGGCGAAAATAAGGGCACGCTATTTGCGTTGCCCTTATTTTCGCCGTAGTCTACATAAATCTTTATGTAGACTAGACGTGCCAGACTAAGGAACACAAATGGCGGCACCCCATGGGCGCTGCCATTTGCGTACGCGCTTTTTTTTTTTCAAAGTCACCCATGATAGGCTACGTGACGATTTACATAGCCTATCATGGCTGACTTTGGAAATCTAGCCGTGATAGGCTATGTAAATCGTCACGTAGCCTATCACAGGTGACTTTGAAAAAAAAAAGCGCGTACGCAAATGGGGGCACCCATGGGGCGCCGCCATTTGCGTTCCTTAGTTTGGCACGTCTAGTCTACATAAAGATTTTCATAGACTACGGCGAAAATAAGGGCACGCTATTTGCGTTGCCCTTATTTTCGCCGTAGTCTACATAAATCTTTATGTAGACTAGACGTGCCAGACTAAGGAACACAAATGGCGGCACCCCATGGGCGCTGCCATTTGCGTACGCGCTTTTTTTTTTTCAAAGTCACCCATGATAGGCTACGTGACGATTTACATAGCCTATCATGGCTGACTTTGGAAATCTAGCCGTGATAGGCTACGTAAATCGTTACATAGCCTATCACGGGTGTGTTATTTTTTTTTACTTTCCTTTTTTATTTTGCAATGGCGGCAGCGGCCGGTCAGAAGACCGGCCGCCACCCCTGCCCCCGCCGAACCGCCGCCGAACCGCCGCCAGGACCCGCCGCCGAGAGGGACATTCACATGAGGTAAGTCCCATCCCGGGGGGAGCGGGGGGCCGGCGGAGAATTTCACCACCAATTTCGGGGGGGCGAATGCGTTGGCATTCGGCCTCCCGGAGATTCGTGGAGAAATTCTCTGCCTTCCCTACCATAAAGTCAATTTAGCATGGGAAAATGGATCAAACTGTAATTGACATCATTATTGAACAATGACTATAAGATATTTCCAACAATTTTGGCAGAAAGGCTCAAGAAAATATTGCAGGAGTTTGTATGAGGACCAAAGTGGTTTCTTACCAAGGAGACAGATGAGAGATAATGTAAGAATGATCTTGAATGTGGTGGAATATTTGGAAAAACACCCAGAAAAACAAGCAGCTCTGATCTTTTTAGATGCAGAGAAAGCATTTGATAATCTCAGCTGGAAATTTTTAATTAAGACTTTAGAAGAACTGGACTTTGGAGAAAGCTTTATAAAATGGGTGAAATCAGTATATACTGATCAAAAGGCTCAAATAATTATAAATGGGGATTTGACTAAACCTTGTGAGATACAAAGAGGAACAAGACAAGGTTGCCCATTGTCGCCGCTATTGTTTATATTGGTTTTAGAATTATTGTACAGAGATATAAGACAAGATGATTGAATTACAGGAATAAAGATAATAGGAGAAATATAAGCTGAGGGCTTTTGCAGATGACTTGGTGTTTATGTTGGAAACCTTTAAAGGGAATTGAAATTTTAATGAAAAAATTAAAAGAATGTGGAACAGTGGCAGGGTTCAAAGTTAATAAGCAGAAAACAAAAAATTTAACAAAGAATATGAATGTTCAAGAAAAAAAAACGTTGATAGATAAGACTGGCTTCCAAACTGAAAAGAAAGTAAAATATTTGGGAGTCTTTTTGACAAATATGAATTGTATGCTTTTTCAAAATAACTGTGTTAAAGTGTGGAATGAAATTAAACAAGACCTATTAAAATGGGAAAAATTACAACTATCACTTTGGGGAAGAATTGCAACAATTAAAATGAATGTATTTCCTAGAATGTTATCTTTGTTTCAAATGATACCCATTATTACATCAGATTTACCTTTTAAGCAGTGGCAGAGAGATATAAGAAGTTTATTTGGCAAGCAAAAAAAAACAAGAGTTAAAATAAAAAATTTACAAGATGCAAAGGAAAGAGGTGGCTGGGATTACCAGATTTTAAAACCTATTTTTCTGCCTGCTGCTTGATGTGGATGAAGGAATGGGTGATGTTGAAAAATAGAAGACTTTTAGAACTAGAAGGACATGAATTGAGATATGGGTGGCATAGTTATTTGTGGTATGATAAAACAAAAGTGAATGTAGATTTTAATACTCATTATATAAGAAGGACCGTATTAAGAATTTGGAATAAATATAAATCAAGTTTCTATCAAAAAATACCACATTGGATATCTTCACAAGAAGCAATGCACAGAAAAGAATTTGATAGCATGCATAAATGGATAAAATATAATGATTTACTGGAACTGTCATAATGGGAATATAAGTTAAAATCAAGGGAAAGCTTATTGGAAGAAGGTCATGTCTGTCAGCGGTTCTCATATTTGCAAATTAAAGAAAGGTTTAAAATAGATGAGAAAAATGGTGGATTTGAACAAACAAAATCTGTTTGAAACAGCACTGTGTACAAATGATGAACATGTTATTGCTAAACTTTATAAATTACTGTTAAGATATGAGACAGAGCACAAGTAAAAGACTGTATGATAAAATGGGCACAAAATGTTGGTCATAATATATCAATGGAAGAGTGGGAAAGTATGTGGGGAAAAGATTTAAAATTTACTTTATGTACAAGTCTTAAAGAATTTTTATAAGATGATGTATAGATGGTATATGTCACTGTTTAAATTGTCTAAAATGTATAAAGGTGTTTCTGGAAAATGTTGGAAATGTGAAGATCAAGAGGGAACATTTTATCATTTATGGTGGACTTGTAAAAAAGCTAAAATATTTTGGAAACAAATACAGTATTTAGCTCAAAGAATATTAGACTACTATAGAATTAAAGCCAGAAACTTTTTATTGGGACTAACAGATAAACATGTAAAAGAGAAGGGGGGAACCCTCTTTCTCTACATGACAACAACTACAAGGTTATTGTATGTACAAAAGTGGAAGAATGAAACAGTACCAACTGTGAGCGAGTGGATCATGAAAATGATGGAGCTGGCAGAGATGGCAAAACTTACTATTATAATTAAAGAATCATAGAATAGTAGGGTTGGAAGGGGCCTACAAGGCCTTCGAGTCCAACCCCCTGCTCAATGCAGGAATCCAAGTCAGAGCATCCCTGACAGAGGGCTGTCCAGCCTCGTATTGAATGCCTCCAGTGTGGGAGAGCCCACCACCTCCCTAGGTCATTGGTTCCATTGTCGTATTGCTGTAACAGTCAGGACGTTTTTCCTGATGTTCAGCTGGAATCTGGCTTCCTGTAACTTGATCCCATTCTTCCATGTCCTGCACTCTGGGATGATCGAGAAGAGATCCTGGCCTTCCTCTCTCTCACAACCTTTCAAGTACTCGAAGAGCGCTATCATATCTCCCCTCAATCTTCTCTTCCCAAGGCTAAACATGGCCAGTTCTTCCAGTCTCTCCTCAGGGGGCTTTGTTTCCAGTCCCCTGATCATCTTTGCTGCCCTCCTCTGAACCCTCTCCAGTTTGTCTGCGTCCTTCTTAAAGTGTGGCGCCCAGAACTGGACACAGTACTCCAGATGAGGCCTAACCAGTGCTGAGTAGAGGGGAACTAGTACTTCCCGGGATTTGGAAGCTATGCTTCTATGAATGCAGCCCAAAATAGCATTTGCCATTTTTGCAGCCACATCACATTGTTGGCTGAGTGCAGTCAACAATGTGATGAGGCTGCAAAAAAGGCAAATGCTATTTTGGCCTGCATTAATAGAAGACTGAACTCAGTCTGGTTTACTCAGCAGCAGAGTACTGTGCCCCAGTGTGGCTTAATAGTCCACACACGAAAAAGAGTGATACACAAATGCATGAGTCAATGCGTATTGTTAGTGGGACGATACCATCTACTCTCACATACTGGCTGCCTGTTTTGAGCCATATACCGCCTCCAGATGCAAGATGAAAGAGCACCCTTCTTCAAGAATACCGGAAGATTATTGACAATCTCCAGCTACCAATATTAAATGACATAACCAACTTGGAGCAAAACAGGTTAAGATCGAGACATCCAGCCATTTCTACCGCTAAAGCTCTTCTAGAAAATGATTTTAATAGGGGTGGATGAAAGTCACTTTCCTGTCCTCGAAGATTTCCCGCGGTGGGGGGGAGGCGCTTTGTTGCTCTCCCCGCGAAGTTCAGGCCAGGGGGGAGGCTTCCCGCCTCGCCCGGCCGAAATTCAGGCCGGGGAGGAGGCACCTCGCCTCACTCGGCCGCAAACTAAACAGTTAAAAACAAACAAAAACGCCCCCGTGATAGGCTACATGACGATTAACGTAGCCTATCACGGCTAGATCTGCAAAGTCAGCCGTGATAGGCTACGTAAATCTCCACGTAGCCTATCACGGGTGACTTTAAAAAAAAAAAAAAAGCGCGTACGCAAATGGCGGCCCCCATAGGGAACCGCCATTCCCGTTCCTTATTTGGTCGCTGTAGTCTACGTAAATCTTTACGTAGACTATGGCGAAAATAAGGGCAACGCAAATAGCGTTGCCCTTATTTTCGCCATAGTCTACGTAAACATTTACGTAGACTACAGCGACCAAATAAGGAACGGGAATGGCGGTTCCCTATGGGGGCCGCCATTATCCGTACGTGCTTTTTTTTTTTTAAGTCTCCCGTGATAGGCTAAGTGATGATTTACGTAGCCTATCACGGCTGACTTTGCAGATCTAGCCGTGATAGGCTACGTTAATCATCACGTAGCCTATCACGGGGGCGTTTTTGTTTTTTTTTCTTTTATTGCAATGGCGGCGGCAGCCAGTCGAAAGATCGGCTGCCGCCCCCGCCCCTGACGAAGACCTGACGAACTGCCGGCCGGACCTGCCGCCGGGAGGGACATTCGGCAAAGGTACGTCCCGTCCCGTCCCGGGCAGGGGGCGGGGGGGTGCAGAGAATTTCTCCCCGAAACTTGTTCAGGGTGCCGAACACGTTGGCGCTCGGCCCCCCGAAGTTTCGGGGAGAAATTCTCCGCCATCCCTAGATTTTAATATCCGCGACATGTGGAAACAACATTGGCTAGGAAATTGCCCTCCACAATGCCGAAGCTTGCCCTACATCTTAGAAAAACCACCTGGATTTGACCAGCTCCGTGCGATATGGGCAATCTTGAACCGAATTTGCACGGGTCATAGTAGATGTACAGATGCCCTTTATAAATGGGGCAAAACAACATCATCATCGAATTGTGATTGTGGGGCTGAAAAACAAACTATCCAACATATAGTGACAGTGTGTCAAAATCAAAACCAAGCCTACAATGGAGACTTTGCTGATTTCCTGGCTGTGACAACTGAAGTAAGAAATTATATCTGTAACCTAGACATACGTTTGTAATATTCCTGTCTATATTTTATATTTTACATTTTATATTTATTATGCTCTATGTTTTTATTGTAATGCGATGTAAATGTGCCATTAGAGAGAGAGAGAGAGAGAGAGAGAGAGAGAGAGAATAAACATTGTTGGCTCATATTCAGCTTGTGATCTACAACAATTCCAAGATCCTTCTCTCTTGTAGTGTTGTTGAGCCACGTATTCCCCCCCCCCATTCAAACAAGGATCAACAACTAAATTTATGTTAGATTGGAAAACTTTTATAGAATTTGTACAAGAAATAGAGAAAAATGATATCTGTGTATGTGGATTTTGAACTCTGAGATGGTCAATTCTCTTTTTTTGTTGTTGTTAAAATTAGGAGAGAAATGAGATAATGTCTGTGAACTCAATGTATGATATACAACTAAAATAAGAAGTAGTAATAATAATAAGCATTTGCTGCGTAAGGGGAGCCAAAGGTAGATATCTTACAATCTTAAGATATATTTTAATGTATGTGTATTGTGTGTTTATGTTGTTGTGTTGTGTTTTTCTTTTTTTAAAAAATAAAAATTATTATATCAAAAAAACTGTAATTGACGTGACATTATGCGCCAAACTTCCCTAACTGCCAAAATTGTGGGAGGAGCTCTGTCTACCTTAATATGCCGAGAACCTAATGCCATCTATTTAAAGAGAGGCTCCAGACAAGAAGATTCCAATACTGACCAAGGAGGAAAATCTAATTTCAGTGGAAAAAAAACAAAATTTAGTAGACTTCAGCAAATAGGCCCAATGGTACATAGCTAGATCTGGAAAACCAAACCCACCTTCATAAATTGGAAGTTGCATCCTTTTTAAAGATATTCTTGGTGGAGAGGAACCCCAAAAGAATTTATGAAACAAAGCATTGAGTTTTTGGAAATATTTGTTGGGTATAAGTATAGGAATCCCATGTATAACATAAATAATTTGAGGTATGGTATTCATCTTAAGTGTATTCACCTTACCCCATAAACTCAACTTTAAAGATGCCCATCTATCTATATCTCATGAAATATCATTAATCAACTTGTTTAAATTTAAACTAATCATTTGAGATGTATTTCTAGGAATAATTATTCCCAAATAAGTAATGAACTCTGGGCACAGTCAAAATTGCTAGTTGGCTAATATACTAGAGTATATCCTATGTCCAATCGGCATTATTTCTGACTTTGACCAATTACCTGAATAGCCGGATAATTCACCAAAAGTATTAATCAATTTCATCAAAGCTGAAAGTGATGACTGGAGTCTCAAGATAAACAACAAAACAACAATAAAGAGTAATTTTACATTCTAATCCAAAATGGACAAATCCATGAATACTGTTATTTTGTCTAATAGCACACGCCAGGGGTTCCAAACATAAATTGAATATCAGTGGGGAAGGTGGGCAACCTTGTCTGGTGTGCCACCCTAATAATAATGAGGGGGGGAAAAGCTGAGAATAAACCATTGGTCATTGGTCTCGCTCTAGGTGCTGAGTACAAAATTTTAACCCATTTCAAAAATTCTATCAGAAAACCACAATTAGTCAATGTAGTAAAAATAAATTTCCAATGAATTTTGTTGAAGGCCTTTTCTTCTGCATCCAAGGAAATGATCAGTTCTTCCAGAGTTTAAAGCAACCAGATCAACAACTAATCTAAGATTATCAGCCTCCTGTCTATTTTTAATAAATCCCACCTGGTCTGGTCTAACCAATACAGCCATGACCTGTTGTAACCTATTGGCCAAGATTGCTGTTAATATTTTGATATCTACATTAATTAATTATATAGGTCGATAGTTTGCGCAATAGGTATGGTCCTTGCCTGGCTTAGGAATCACAGTAATATAAGCATCATTTAATGATGAAAAAAGGGAACTCACTTCCAAAATATGGTTATAGAGATGATACAACTTTGGGGCTAAAAAACTAGAAAATGTTTTATACCATTCAGTTGGGAATCCATCCGGTCCGGGTGATTCCCGAGTTTTCATTTTCATTATCGCATTCATAATTTCCTCTAAATGCAGAGGAGCTAAAAGGAGCTGTTGTTGTGAAGAATCTAAATGTGGAAGATTAATCTGAGAAAAAAAGTGTCCATATCTTGCACTGATATCTTATTACCAGTGCTATACATATCAGAATAAAACTTTAAAAATTGCGAGTTTATGTCTGTAGGAGAAGTATATACTGTACTTTGCCACTCCCATCATTAACAGCTGATAACATTTTGATGTTGGTGCTGTTTAAGATGATGTGCAATAATCTTACTAGGATGTTCACCATCTTCCCAATATTTCTGTCACAGACAAGTCAGAGCAAATTCCACCTGTTGTAAAAGGATATTATCCAACTCATGCTTAGTATTCTGTAACTCTTGCTGAAGTTGTGCTGTGGGGGAAGTGGCAAACTGAGTTATGAGAGATTTTGGCTTCTTATTTAAGTGCATCTGTTGAGTTTTTCTAAGCTTTTTTTTGATAAGAAGCATAAGAGATAATTCGGCCCCTTATAAAAGCTTTACTAGCCTTCCATTCAATGGCACACAAACCTGCTGTACCCTCATTAATACTAAAATACTTAAGTTCAGCTAACATCTGGGTTTCAGACTTATCATCATAGAATCATAGAATAGTAGGGTTGGAAGGGGCCTGTAAGACCATGGAGCCCAACCCCCTGCTCAATGTAGGAATCCAAGTCAGAGCATCCCTGACAGGTGGCTGTCCCACTTCATCTTGAATGCCTCCAGTGTGGGAGAGCCCACCACTTCCCTAGGCAATTGGTTCCATTGTCGTATTGCTCTAACAGTCAGGAAGGTTTCCTGATGTTCAGCTGGAATCTGGCTTCCTGTAACTTGAGCCCATTGTTCCGTGTCCTGCATTAAGAAGTGAAACATTAAAATGCCAAAGACCAGGGGCCCTAGGAGTATCAGAAAATTGCAGTTCCAAACATACTGGGGTATGATCTGACACTACCAATATGTCAATCTTGCAATCTTTGATTTGACATACTAAAGTTGTAGAAATCAAAAAATAGTCTAATCTAAAGCAATTAGGGTGAACTGGTGCAATAAAGTACACTCTCTGTCAGCAGGATGTAAAATTCTCCAAGCATCAATTAAACCGTATTCCATCATATAAGCCTGGAGTGCCAGTCTCACCACAGATTGAGTCTTGAGAGAAGGTGTACTCCTATCTAACATAGGATCTAAGACCTCATTAAAGTCCCCACCCACAATCAAATAATCATAGATAATATCAACCAGTTTAGCAAAACAATTATGAAACATATTTATTTTATTTATTTATTATTAAATTTATTAATAGCCCATCTGGCTGGTCACCCAGCCACTCTGGGCGATGTACAACATACAATCAAACAGTTTAAAACAATAAAATTCTACAATAAAAACATTTCCTAAAATACCCTAACCCACCCCAAATGCCTGCCTGGGCAACCATGTTTTTAATGCACGACGGAAGCTCATTAAAGAGGGGGCATGACGGAGTTCCCTAGGGAGGGAGTTCCACAGAGTGGGGGCCACCACAGAAAAGGCCCTCTCCCTCGTCCCCACCAGTCTAGCTGTCCTGGCTGATGGGACAGAGAGAAGGCCATCCGAGGCTGATCTTGTTAAGCGGCCTGTCTGGTGCTGCTGGAGGTGCTCCTTAAGATAGGCTGGGCTGGAACCATATAGGGTTTTAAAGGTCAAAACCAACACCTTGAATTTGGCCTGGAAAACAACTGGTAACCAGTGCAACTCCTTCAGCACTGGAGTGATGTGATCTCGCCGGCGGCTGCCTTTAATCAGGCGAGCCGCCGCATTCTGTACCAGCTGCAGTTTCTGAACCGTCTTCAAGGGTAACCCCACGTAGAGTGCATTACAGTAGTCTAAATGAGAGGAGACCAGGGCATGTACTACTGATGGGAGCAGATGGTCGGGAAGGAAGGGGTGCAGCTGCCGTATCAGATGGAGTTGATACAGCACTGTCCAGCTCACAGCTGACACCTGAGCCTCCATGGACAGCTGGGAGTCCAAAATGACCCCCAGGCTGCAGATCTGGTCTTTCAAGGGTAGCCATACCCCATTCAACACCAGGTCAACATCCCCTAGCCTCCTCTTGTCTCCCACCAAAAGTACCTCGGTCTTGTCAGGGTTCAGCTTCAGCTTATTCCTCCCCATCCAGCCACTCACCGTCTCCAGACATTTGGACAGGGATTCTACGGCCAACCTTGGTGAAGATTTGAATGAGAGGTAGAGCTGTGTGTCATCCGCATATTGATGACACTGCACCCCAAACCTCCTGATGATAGCCCCCAGCATCTTCACATAGATGTTAAATAGCATCGGGGAGAGGATGGAACCCTGTGGCACCCCACAAGTAAGTGGCCACGGGTCTGAAACCTCCTCTCCCAGTGCTACCCTCTGGTACCTGCTGGAGAGGAAGGACCGGAACCACCGCAATACGTTGTCCCCAATGCCCAACCCCTCCAGGCGGTCCAGGAGGATACTGTGGTCAATGGTATCAAAAGCCGCTGAGAGGTTGAGGAGAACAAGGAAGGAGCATTCACCCCTATCCAGAGCCCTCCTCATATCATCTACCAAGGCGACCAAGGCCGTTTCTGTCCCATGCCCAAGCCTGAAGCCCGACTGAAATGGGTCTAGATAATCAGTTTCTTCCAAGTGTGCCTTCAACTGCACCACCACCACCCGCTCAATCACCTTGCCCCAAAATGGCAGATTTGAGACTGGGCGAAAGTCGTTCAGAACTTGAGGATCCAAGGAGGGCTTCTTTAAGAGCGGTCTTATCACTGCCTCCTTGAGGGCTGATGGCATCACTCCCTCCTCAAGGGAGGCGTTCACTACTGCCCTGATCCCCTCACCCAGTCTCTCTCTGCAGCCCATAATGAGCCAAGATGGGCAAGGATCAAGTAAGCAGGTGGTCAGCTGTACAGATGAAAGCACCTTGTCCACTTCATCAGGAGGAAGAAGCTGGAACCGATCCCACAAAACCGGTTTGCCACAGGCTGCCTCTTGCTCACTAACTGTATCCACAGCATGCAGAGTAACACACCTAATTTGATCAATTTTATCTGCAAAGTGCTTTGCCAAGGCCTCACAGGAGGCCTTAGAATGCTCCAGTGGTTCCGGAGCCACAGGACCGACCAGGATCCGGACCACTTGGAACAGCCTTCTGGGACAGCACTCTGCAGACACGATGGAGGCAGCATAATATTCCTTTTTTGCTGCCTTCACCGCCACATGGGCTCTAGCCCATGTCTGATCGTCTTTGGAGCGAGACTTCCGCCACCGGCGCTCTAGCTGTCTCACCTCCTGTTTCAGAGCTCGTAACCGCAGATTGAACCATGGTGCAGTCCGAGCCCTGTTCAGGGGGAGAGGGCGTTTCGGAGCCACCCGATCTAATGCCCCAGTGATTGCGGCTTTCCAGCCACCCACCAGGGTCTCGACCGAGTGGCCGTTGGCGTGCCCCAGAGAATCCCCAAGCGCATTCAGGAATCCATTTGGATCCATAAGACGCCTGGGGCGGACCATTTTAATGGGTCCTCCACCCCTGCGGAGGGGTTGTGGAACCGAGAAGTCCAACGTCACCAGATAGTGATCTGACCATGACAAGGGGGTGGTGGATATACCCCCGACTTCCAGATCACTCCCCGCTTCTCCAGAAACAAACACAAGGTCTAGTGCATGACCGGCTACATGGGTGGGCCCAGTTAGAATATGGTGCAGCTCCCAGGAGGCCATGGTCTCCATGAAGTCCCGAGGTGCTCCTGTGAGGATGGCCTCTAAATGTATGTTGAAGTCCCCCAACACCAATAAGTTAGGGGACTGTACACACACATCAGAGACCACCTCAAGCACTTCAGCCAGGAAGTCAGTCATGCAGTGGGGTGGACGGTACACGAGCAGAATCCCCAGACTGCCCTTCGGGCCCAACCTCCAGTACATGCACTCAGCAACCTTGGTCTCCTGGAGAGGGGGTCTGGTGAAGACCAAGGACTCTCTGTAGATAACAGCCACTCCCCCTCCCCGATCCCCAGCCCTCAGCTGCTGTGCACACGAAAATCCGGCTGGACACATGGCTACAAGGGTTGGAGCAGCAGCCTCGGCCAACCAGGTCTCCGTAATACATGCCAGGTCTGCACCCTCATCCAGGATCATGTCATGGATGAGGGAGGTTTTCTGGGTAACAGACCTGGCATTGCAGAGCAGCAAACAAAGGCCAGAAGATGGGGTCACGCCTCCCCCAGCCATCCTTTGGCTCTGGACAGGCCTGGAGCAGGGGACAGATACTACACATCTCTCCCTTGTTCCCCTTACCTGGCGTAGCCTGCCCCTAGCGCTCCGCCAGTGCCTGCTGCCCAGCCTCGGTATCTTCTGGCCCCCAACATTCCCCCCACTGCCTCCATCAGGTGGACACATGCCCCCTTGCTCCCGCCTATCAGGCAGGCTACCCACCCCTAAAAACACAACAAAATCCCCCAGAAAACACACACACACACACAAAACCCCCAAAAAACAATTAAAATCCCCTTAAAAATAATGACAGGACAGAGTCCACAGGGAAGGCCTGGTGGTGGTGGTGGTGGTGGTGGTGGTGGTGGCGGCAGCGGCAGCAGCGGCGGCGGCGGGCCCAGCAGCAGCAGGTGCGCCTCTTCCCCGGTGGTGGTGGTGGCTTCTCCTGCAGGCCCTGGCTCTCCCAGGCCACCTCAGCCAGCCAGCTTATGTAGCCCCTCCAGGGAGGGGCAGGTGGAGCAGCACAGCTGGCTCGGTACCTGGGGGCCTGGTCCTGCAGGGACTGGCGGTCTGCCAGGCAGAAGTCTCCAGGGAAGGCCTGGTGGCGGTGGCGGTGGCGGCGGCGGCAGCAGGCCCAGCAGCAGCAGGCCCACCTCTTCCCCGGTGGTGGTGGCGGCGGCCTCTCCTTCAGGCCCTGGCTCTCCCCTTTATTAAAATAATCAATATTTGGCCCATATACATTGATCATAACAATTAATTTGCCCATATACCTTTCTGCCAAGATCAAAAAACATATCTTTAAAGATCAAGGATCACAAGAAGCCAGGAGCACAGGGGTCTTGACCTTGCCCATCAACAGTTAGCACCTGGACAGCTACCTGGACAGCAGGCAGACAGGTCTCCTGGTCACAAACCTCTCCATTATGGTGAGATGTATCGTATTTCTATTTATGCTCTCACTTGGATTCCTGCATTGAGCAGGGAATTGGACTCGATGGTCTTATAGGCCCCTTCCAACCCTACTATTCTATGATTGTATGATTCTATGATAATTATTACAATTATTACTAAATGTGCATCTATTCATAGAAATTAGCATATGGAAATGTTCTTCAAATCATTGTCCTTTTTTTTTAGTAATGCATCGGTGGCCACCCTTTGTGTAGCCCTCTGAATGCTTTTGACTACAACTCCCATCATCCCAAACCAGGATAGCCAATGGTGAGAAACGATGGGAGGTTTAGGTCAAAACATCTAGAGGGCCATAAGTTTCCCATTCCTGTTGTATGTCTTTCTTACATTCACACTATACATTTTCAAATGTAAAAACAGCTTGGGTGTGCACTGGGGGGGGGGGCAGGGAATCACATGTGAAGTAGTCCTAAATTAAAGTTAGCAAGTACTGTCAGGTAGGGATATATGAGAATTTTGGTTTTGCTCACAAAACATGCAATCATGCCCCATTCAAAGCCCCGAATGCAAGCACAAGCATGTGTCCACCAAAAATATTTGCAGTTTGTTGAACAAGTGCTTGCGTTTGTCTCATTCCCAATTCCCAGTTTGATTCGCACAAATTTCCTAATTTGCACAAATTTCCTCAGTGGGAAATTTGGCTTTAGCCTATTGAGGAACTTAGTGCAAATGAGGAAATGAACACAAATTTGGGGAGATTTGCAAAAACTGGGGGAGATCTGCAGAAACCACCCATTCAGGCACTGCTCAATTTGTACAAGTTTCCCATTCACGCACAATGAACAACAATAGCAAATGCCAGCAGGCATTGGGCAAGGTGACATGATATTTGGAGAATCCGGGTGACCTCAAATATCGCTCATTCACCCAGCCCTGTCCGGTATGGAGCATTGGTACAATGTTTCATGGTGTTGCAGGAGTATAAGCTGTAAGTTTTTAAAATCTGAAGATCAGTTGTTGTTGTTGTTGTTGTTGTTGTTGTTGCCAGGTATGATGAGGCCAGGGCTTAATTTCTAAAAAGAGAGGCACCAGGGTTCAGGTTCCATGACATGGGAGTCCTGCCCTCTGGCCTGGAAGGAAGGCCTGGTTCCTAATGCCTAGTCTGTATGGACCAGGATTCGATTGCAAAGTGGTGAGGGAAGTGAGTTCTGTAGCTGAACAGAAGTGTGTGTGTGTGTGTGTGTGTGTGTTGTTGTTGTTGTTGTTGTTGTTGTTTGCATTATTTCCTCTGTTTCTTTGAAGAAAGAAGGCAGGTGCCAAAAATAGGAGAGGTTAAATAAGGTTGGGTAATGCTGCAACACCAAAGAGATGTAAGAGGAGTTTTCAACCACTAACATCACTTTCGGGGCCAGCCAGGCATTTCATTGCCTAAGGCAGAGCAGCAAATGGTGTGCCCCCGCCCCCAAGCCAGTCAAGCACCTCTTCCCTTCCCTGTCAAAAATGCAACAAACAGTTGCCTGAGGCAGCCCAGCCGCCTCACTCTGCCTAATGGTAGGACCAGCCCTGTGAGAGCTTATACAAACACTGAAAGGTATTCAGAGTATTGTGTGGCTTTTATTCTGAGCATCTTCTTTGTCATGCCCAGCTTGGCCCTTTGTGAAGGGAATTCTGCTGGGCGCAGCTGCTGCTCTGAAACATTATCAATAGGTTCAGTGTCAAATTTGCTCCTCACAAATCAGCTGTCTGCAGCATCCTCTTCTTTTAGAGCAGCTGCTCTTGGCACAGAGTCCATACAGAAGTTCATATGAGGAGGAGTGAGATCATCAAGGTCTGAGGTGACAGTTTGATGGAGCAATTCAAGGCCACTGTGATCGACTTAGCACAAATTGCCCTCAGTTGAGGTACTGTGCAAATCTGTCACACAGAATTCTTGCCTTATTGGGTACTTGGATGTATAAATTGGTGTCTCAGGTTCACTTGGTTGGGGGTGGGGCAGAGAGAGAGGGACTTGAGCCAGTACCGTGCCAGAAGAGAAGTGACAATCTTTGGCAAATATTGTTCCATATGGTCTCTGACAGGAAGAGATAATATTGTAATTACATATTGTATTTACATTGTAAAGAAATAAGCTTTTTTAAAATTAGTGTACATTACTCCAGAATCGGGTGGCCACTTATACAGTCAGGGCCAGAAATATTGGAACAAGGATAACTGTTTTGGCAGTTGGCCTCTCTACACCACCACATTGAAGTTGAAAGGAAACACACCCAGATGGGAGTGAAGTCAGGACTTTCAGCTGTAATTCAAGGGGTGTGACAAAAGTGGGGTACTAACCATTCAGGAATGGGTGTGCATACACACACACCCATCATTGGTGGCTCATAAGTAATGGAACAAACCAACATCATTTAAAACTTAAGGATTGCCTTTAATACCTGGATGAAAATCCTTTGCAGTCAATGACTGCCTGAAGTCTGGAACCCATGGACATGACCAAATGCAGAGTGTCCTCCCTCGAGATGCTTTGCCAGGCCTTTACTGCAGCTGCCTTCAGCTGCTGCTTGTTTGTGGGTCTTTCTGCCTTCAGTCTTGTCTTCAGTAAGTGAAAAGCATGCTCTATTGGGTGGAGATCAGGTGACTGACTTCGGGTGAATATCCCACTTCTTTGCCTGGAGAAACTCTTGGGTAGCTTTTGCTGTATGTTTTGGGTCATTATCCATCTGCAATATGAAGCGGAGTCCTATCAGTTTGGCAGCATTCAGCTGAATCTGAGCAGAATCATAGAATCATAGAATAGTAGGGTTGGAAGGGGCCTACAAGGCCATCGAGTCCAACCTCCCGCTCAGTGCAGGAATCCAAGTTAGAGCATCCCTGACAGAGGGCTGTCCAGCCTCGTCTTGAACGCCTCCAGTGTGGGAGAGCCCACCACCTCCCCAGGTAATTGGTTCCATTGTCGTATTTCTCTGTCAGGAGATTTTTCCTGACGTTCAGCCAGAGTCTGGCTTCCTGAAACTTGAGCCCATTATTCTGTGTCGAGATGGCTATCCAGCCTCGTTTTGAATGCCTCCAGTGTGGGAGAGCCCACTGCCTCCCTAGGTCATTGTTTCCATTGTTGTATTGCTCTAACAGTCAGGATGTTTTTCCTGATGTTCAGCCAGAATCTGGCTTCCTGTAACTGGAGCCCATTATTCTGTGTCCTGCACTCTGGGATGATCAAGAAGAGATCCTGGCCTTCCTCTCTATGACAACCTTTCAAGTACTTGAAGAGCGCTATCATATCTCCCCTTAGTCTTCTCTTCTCAAGGCTAAACATGCCCAATTCTTTCCGTCTCTCCTCATAGGGCTCTGTTTCCAGTCCCCTGATCATCGTTGTTGCCCTCCTCTGAAACATCTCCAGTTTGTCTGCATCCTTCTTCAAGTGTGGTGCCCAGAACTGGACACAGTACTCTAGATGAGGCCTAACCAGCGCTGAGTAGTGGGGAACTAGTACTTCCCGGGATTTGGAAGCGATGCTTCTATTAATGCAGCCCAACAGAGCATTTGCCTTTTTTGAAGCCACATCACATTCTTGGCTCATATTCAGCTTGTGATCGACAACAATTCCAAGATCCTTCTCTCTTGTAGTGTGGTTGAGCCACGTATCCCCCATCTTGTAACTGTGCCTTTGGTTTGTTTTCCCTTGGTGCAGAATGTGGCATTTATCCCTATTAAATGTCATTCTGTTGTTTTCTGCCCAGCGCTCCAGTCTATCCAGATCACTTTGAATTTTGTTTCTGTCTTCCAAAGTATTAGCTATCCCACTCAATTTTGTGTCATCTGCAAATTTGATCAGCATTCCCTGCACCTCCTCCTCCAAGTCATCAATAAAAATGTTGAAGAGCACTGGGCCCAGGACTGAGCCCTGCGGTACCCCACTCGTTACCTCTCCCCAGTTTGAGAAGGTCCCATTGATAAGCACTCTTTGAGTCCGATTCTGTAGCCAACTGTGGATCCACCGGATCATTGTTTCATCTAGCCCACTTTGAGCTAGTTTGCTCATCAGGATATCATGGGGCACTTTGTCGAAAGCTTTGCTGAAGTCGAGGTATATTATGTCTACAGCATTCCCATGGTTCACAAGGGAGGTTACTTGATCAAAAAATAAGATCAGATTTGTCTGGCAGGACTTGTTTTTGACAAATCCATGTTGGCTTCGAGTAATTACAGCATTGTTTTCAAGGTGCTTCCAGATGGATTGCTTTATGATCTGCTCCAGAATTTTCCCAGGGATTGATGTCAGACTGACTGGTCTGTAGTTCCCAGGTTCCTCCTTTTTACCCTTTTTGAAGATAGGGACCACATTAGCCCTCCTCCAGTCATCTGGCACTTCACCTGTCCTCCATGATTTCTCAAAGAGAATAGACAGCAGTTCTGAGAGTAGTATAACCCTATACAGAAAGTATAGCCCTATATACTTCAGAATTCATCCTGCTGCTTTTATCAGCAGTCAGGTCATCAATAAACACCAGTGACCTGGCTCCATTGGCAGCCATACATGCCCATGCCGTAACACTGCCTCCACCATGTTTGACAGATGATGTGGTATGCTTTGGATCATGAGCTGTTCCTTTCCTCCTCCATACTTTTCTCTTCCCATCATTCTGGTACAAGTTAATCTTAGTTTCATCAGTCCAAAGAATCTTATTCCAGAACTGGGCAGGCCTTTTTAGCTGTTTGCTGGCAAAGGCTAATCTGGCCTTTCGGTTCTTGAGCGTTACCAGTGGTTTGCACCTTGTTGTGAAGCCTCTGTATTTATATTCATAAAGCCGTCTCTTGACTGTAGATGTTGACAGTGACATGCCTACCTCCTCAAGAGTGTTCTTGACCTGTCTAGATGTTGTGAAAGGGTTCCTCTTCACCATGAGCAGAATTCTGTGGTCATCCACTTTAGTTGTCTTCCGTGGCCTTCCAGGCCTTTTGCTGTTGCTGAGCTTGCCAGTTAATTCCTTCTTTTTCAGGATGTTCCAAACTGTTGTGTTGGCCACTCCCATTGTTTTTGCTATCTCTCTGATGGGTTTATTTTGTTTCCACAGCCTAATGATGGCCTCCTTCACTCACATGGACACCTCTTTGGACCTCATGTTGGGGGTTCCAGTGAACAGCTACCAAATGCAAATGTAACACTCAGAACCACCTCCAGGACTTAGAATCATAGAATCATAGAATAGTAGGGTTGGAAGGGGCCTACAAGGCCATCGAGTCCAACCCCCTGCTCAATGCAGGAATCCAAGTCAGAGCATCCCTGACAAATGGCTGTCCAGCCTCGTCTTGAAGGCCTCCAGTGTGGGAGAGCCCACCACCTCCCCAGGTAATTGGTTCCATTGCCGTATTGCTCTGACACTCAGGAAGTTTTTATCTTTTATCTGCTTGATTGGTCATGGGGTGCCCAGAAAACAGGCCACACCTGGCCATGCAGCTGCTTGTCAGCCATTCGTTCCAGCCACCAACGATGGGGGGGGTATGCCACTGGCTGTCCTTTCTGAATGGTTAGTACCCCACTTTTGTCACACCCCTTGAATTACAGCTGAACGTCCTGACTTCACTCCCATCTGGGTGTGTTTCCTTTCAACTTCAATGTGGTGGTGTAGAGAGGCCAACTGCCAAAACAGTTATCCTTGTTCCAATATTTCTGGCCTTGACTGTACATCACCAAACAAAGCAGAAATTGATCTCTAAATAAGAGGACAGAGATTCACATAGCATTTTGCATATGCTAACTGCCATGTATAGATTAGGGATGTCGGAGAATTTCTCTACTAATCTTGGGGAGGCTGAATGCCAACGCATTCGGCCCCCCGAAATTGGCGGTAAAATTCTCCGCCCCCCCCGCCCCGCCCCCAGGATGAGACTTACCTCCCTCGAATGTCCCTCTCGGCGGTGGGTCCTGGCGGCGTTTCGGCGGAGGCAGGGGTGGAGGCCGGTCTTCTGACCAGCTGCCGCCGCCGCCATTACAAAGTGAATGTTAAAAACACACACACACACACGTGATAGGCTACATAACGATTTACGTAGCCTATCATGGCTAGATTTCCAAAGTCAGCCGTGATAGGCTACGTAAATCATTACGTAGCCTATCATGGGTGACTTTGAAAAAAAAAAAAGCACATACGCAAATGGCGGCACCCATGGGCGCCACCATTTGAGTTCCTTATTTGGGCCCGCTGCGGAGGCTTAGTGGTTCAGACGCTGAAATGCAGACCGGAAGGTCGGCAGGACAGCAGTTCGAGACCCAAGTGCCACGTGACGGAGTGAGCTCCCGTCTTCAGTCCCAGCTCCTGCCAACCTAGCAGTTCGAAAGCAAGAAATTGCAAGTAGATAAATAGGTACCGCCTCGGCGGGAAAGGTAACAGCGTTCCGTGCACCTCGGTGTTCAGTCATGCCGGACACATGACCATGGAAGCGTCTTCGGACAGCGCTGGCTCTTCGGCTTAGAAACGGGGATGAGCACCGCACCCTAGAGTCAGACACGACTGGTTGGGGACACCTTTTTTTTTTTTTAGTCTACGTAAAGATTTACGTAGACTATGGCAAAAATAAGGGCAACGCAAATAGCGTTGCCCTTATTTTCGCCGTAGTCTATGTAAATCTTTACGTAGACTACCCGGGCCCAAATAAGGAACGCAAATGGCGGCGCCCATGGGCGCCGCCATTTACGTAAGTGCTTTTTTTTTTTTTCGAAGTCACCCGTGATAGACTACATTACAATTTACGTAGCCTATCACGGCTGACTTTGGAAATCTAGCCGTGATAGGCTACGTAAATCGTTATGTAGCCTATCACGTGTGTGTGTTGTTGTTTTTTAACATTCACTTTTTTATTTCGCAGCTGGGGAGACAGGGCGCTTCTCCCCGGCCTGCATTTCAGCCGGGCGAGGCAGGGCACCTCCCCCCAGCCTGAATTTCGGCTGGGCAAGGCAGGGCGCCTCCCCCCCTGGCCTGAACTTCGGGGGGAGAACCGAAGCACCTCCCTCCCACCGCAAAGCAAGCTGCGGGACCAGGTAAGTGACTTTCGTACATCCCTAGTATAGATGCATATTTGGAAATCATACTATAACTACTAAAAGTGCTGGTATTAACATTCACAGCCCTAAACAGCTTGGGGCCAGGTTACCTGAAGAATCGCTCCTCCCATATGTACCTGCCTGGACCTTAAGATCAGCTTGAGTAGTCCTTCTCCAGACACCCCTGCCAAAGGAAGTGGGGTGGGTGGCTACCAAGAAGAGGCCTTTTCTGCTATGGCACCTCGGTTATGAAATGAGCTTCCTAGAGAGGTTCACCTCGTGCCTACATTGTGCTCTTTCCGGTGACAGATGAAAACTTTTTTTATTTTCCCAGCCATTTTAGTCTTTTAGTTCTGTTGTTTTAAATTTGTTAGTGTATTTTAAATCTCTGCATTGCTGCTAGGTTTTATCTTGGTTTTACTTTTATACAGTAGTTTTAAACTTTTAAATTGTATATTGTATTTTATGTTGTATTTTGTGATTGTAATTGTTGTGAACTGCCCAGAGAGCTTCAGCTATTGGGCAGTATAGAAATGTGATTAATAAATTAAAAAGAAATGCAATACATCTCACCCTAGCGGGGAAGACTGTGACCAGGTGACCTGTGTGCTTTGCTTGGGCTGCTGTCCAGGTGCTAACTGTTGACAGGAGACTTCAAGGCCCCTGATCTCCCTTCTTATGTTTGTTTGTTTTTATCTTCAAACCAGACTTGGTATTTAAATAGAAGACACTTTCAAACAGAGGACTGCCTCTGATAACCTTCAAATAGAGGGCTGCCCTCTGTAAAGTAGGGCACATGGCCCCTCTACTCAGAAGCACACATGCCTGAATATGGATGGACTTCCACATTGTTCTTAGAACAAAATGGCACATAGTTAAACAGAACAGCACCATCTACTGGCTGGAGGTGCTACATATATAACATCTACAATAAATATGAAAGTGCTGTGCTCTGTACTTCTCCAAGCAACAGGAAGTCCCAGGGGCAACTTCTTAGAGTTTCCTTGTGAGAGTACAGTAGACTTGTGATTTATTTATTTTTTTGTAATATCTTTTAATTTACAACTATACAACTTGAGCAGGGGATGGAAAGAATCAAGCAGTCACATCATAATGCCTGATAGATGATGATGGTGATAGCCCCTCTATTGGCAGAGAGGAAAGTAGCAAAATCCTTCATGAATTAAAAAATCCTCAGCTCTTGTTTCCACGTTTTCCCATGGTCCCATTCTGATGCAATGTTTTCCTCTCCTGAACTGCCTTTGAAAGTATTCCCATTAGTATGGGCACATGGATAACAAGGCACTGGAACTTATCTATGAGCAAAGGCTGGAGGGAAGGTAACAGAAGACGTGTACTGTGTCCAGTCCAGCAGTGCTTAAACAGGGGACCCAAGAGAGCTCCTTGCAACAGCCAGTTTATACTCAGGCTTCTAGCACTTTAGGAGGAAATTACAAACAGGTCTTCAATTTCATCCCTGGAACTAGTACTGGAATACAGCCAGACCCATGTGATTCATAAGCATTCCCCTGTCAAATCAATGTGCCCTGATGCTTTGATGCGTTGACCATGTTTCCTAAGGGCCTTGCTGCTGTTAAGATCTTGACCTGAGCATTAACAAACAAAGACTGGAAAGAAATACATTGATTTGTAATCATCTGGACTGGAACCAAAGGCTGTTAGTTGGGGCCTGAATTGTGCTCGGATCAAATTTCAAGAGCTACTCTCATTATCTTTTGTGTTTTAGATATTATAACCTGCCATGATCTGTACACTAGATAAAAGCACAAACGCACTGAAGTCTTAAATGTTTGCCTCCCATCACCTTAGTGCACAAAAATAAATGCAAGGTTTAAATCGTTATTTCATAAGGCTTATCGCACAGATTTCATCTGTGCTTTTGTGGAATGTGACAGGAACAAGGAGAGTAGACTGGAAACTTGGAGTAGTGCTGTAATATCTCTTGATTGATGGGCAGCTGGGCAACTATTTAACAGGGCTGCAGAAACAAGCACACTGCAGGCAGTATCATGTCCCAAAATACAGCAATGAGCGTGCTTCCAGATGATGCACTTTGCAGCTGATTGGCAGTCTGAATCACAAATTATACACTTTTGTGGGTGGGATGCAATCCCTGTTCCAATCACTGCTGGTTGATAATGGAGGAAAGACTGTAAGTGTGCCTGGGAGATGCTACATCTCATGAACATATGAAGCTCCTCTTATACGATCAGACCATGGATCTCCTTGCCCAGGCTTCCTCAACCTGGTGGTCTCCAGATATTTTGGCCTACAGCTTCTTCATCCATGACCACTGGCCATGTTGGCTGGAGCTGATGGGAGTTGTAGTCCAAAACATATGGGGGTATCAGGTTGGAGAAGGCTGTTCTTAGCTATCCTCGGGGCCCAAGCATGATTTTTTTTAGCCCAGTACATACCTGTAACATGGGCTCCCTCCATGATTCTATTCCCATATATGCAAGCTCATGGGTGATTAAAGTTTCTCCTTCAATCCTGAAATTGCATTTTCTACATTTCTGAAATTACACCATGGTGCACACACCATGGGGAGTCCTACCATACCCACAGTCCCTCCCTACCCCTTTTTTGCTGTGTTTGTTTGTTTGTTTAATATAACATCCAGCTTGAAGAAGAGGCCTACAAACTCCTAGTTGACCTTTTTGTAATTGTTTGGGTGGTCCTAATAAAGCCATGGGCCAACATGGCTGCAAACATTTTCTACATAGCCCAATTCACTGTAAAGCTCTACTTTTCTGTGCTTTTTCAGTGCAAAATCAGGAAAAACTGGAGGACTGATTGGTGTCTTAAGCTTCTTTTTGGTTTGCTTTGTTTAACCTCCTTACATTTCTGGATGCCTGATCTGGATTTATCGCCAGACATAGCAGTATGTGGGCAAAGGGGGTGGGAAGATGCAGAGAGAGAACTAGACATTTCGGTAGGGATGTCAGAGAATTCCGCCACGGATATCGGGGAGGCCGAATGCCAGCACATTCGGCCCCCCGAAATCGGTGGCGGAATGGTCTGCCACCCCCCCCCCCGCCACCCCCCGGGACGGGACTTACCTTGGGCGGATCTTCCTGGCAGCGGCGGCTCCGGTGGCAGCTCCAGCGGCAGTGCGGCGGCGGCCAGTCTTCCGACCGGCTGCCACCGCCGCCATTTCCAGTTAAAAAAAACAAAAAACAAAAAAACATGATAGGTTACGTAAAGATTTACATAGCCTATCATGGCTAGATTTTTTAAAAACACCGTGATAGGCTACGTAAATGTTTACGTAGCCTATCACGGCTCCCAGCGAGGATCCCGGTGGGAGGGACAGAACGCCTCCCCCCCAACCATTAGCATAATCCCTGATAGGTAAGTGGTTTTCGTACATCCCTACATTTCGGGCAAAATCCTATGCATATTTAAATGAAAAAAAAAGTCCTGCAATACAAAAGTCCTACAGTTCTGTCTAAATATACATAGGAATGCACCCTTACTCACATATATTTATGACCTATAAATCCTACCAGATGTACTGGCTCCCACTGGCGGGTGGCTCAATGTGTCTGATTATTATGCATTCTGCCCAGCTGCCTGCCCTTCTCCACAAGGAACTCTGGGGCCGGTAGTTCTTAAGTCAGCATGTCACATGGGGGAAGCACAAATCTAATTGTCTCTTGAACTACAATCCTAATTTGAGTGCAAAACCACGCCCTCTCTTTTCAGCCAGGGCCAGCAACACATTGTTCAGAATGTTGCTTGTTCAGCTCTAGCACTGCTCCTGATCACTCCAGCAAATCTCAAGATCTGAACAATAGGTGCCTAGATACAGGAGAATGCATTTCTATCAATACAAAGGGTGAGTCATGGTTGTTTGTGTGAATCCATCATGGCAGTGGCAGGGATTCTACAATGGGGGGAGCCAGCATGGTGTAGTGGTGCGAGTGTTGGGCTAGGAGTCAGGAGATCCAGGTTCTAGCCCCACTAGGCCATGAAGCTCACTGGGTGATTTGGGGCCAGCGAGTCACAGACTCCCAGCCCAACCTACCTCACAGGGTTGTTGTTGTGAGGATAAAATGGAGTGGAGGAGGAGATTATGTATGCTGCTTTAGGTTCCTTAAGGAGGAAAACAGGCAGGATATAAATGTAATAAATAAATAAATATCCTCTAGCATGGTCTACGATTTAGCTGCCATTTGTTTCTTCATGGTAATGGGGTTGCAGCCTTGGCTGTCCTTATCCAAGACCTCTGGGCCCCAGTACTAAATGCAATTTCTGAACAGCTGAATTAGTTCTCAATCCCACAAGGATCTGACCATAGGGTGGCTGGGGGGTGGGGGAAGCAATATGTGGAGAAATCAATGGCTAAAACTGGGTGTATGAAACTTGTTTAAAGTTTAGGAGAGCAATCCTATGGCCCATAGACAGCATCGGGGGGGGCATAGGATAGTTCAGATTCCGGGATCCATGGTCGGAGTCAGCACTCCATCCTCAGGCCCAGGAGTCCAAGCTCCCTGCACCCTCCCCTCACAGCCGGCATGGAGAGAACCATGCCAGCTGCCTCTGTGGGGTTGCAAAAGCGACCTTGGAGGGATGGCAATGTAGGGATGTCTGGACTGTATAAAATCCATTCTGTCCGTGTTGTGTAGATTATCAGGAGGCTTTTGTTCCATCATCCGTTCACAGACGGATGCAAATATTTTTTTCTTAATTTACCTTAGCACATAACATTTAGCGTATTGTCCCCCATTCTGTTCCACTTTTCCTCAGCAGAAATGTGTGTATTTTCCTATGAATAAATATGCATAAATTTCAGGAAAGTAAAAACAACATCCAAAAGTCCACGGACTCCATGCGGCCTGAGGGGGTCACTCCGCAGCAGATTCCGCAGGTCGGGTTCTTAGACATCCAAGCTCATTTTAGTTCAGCTCGGATTTCTCCAGCATCCCTACGATAATGGGAGCATTCCCGTAGGCAGGGAGGGGAGGAGACTTAGGAGGCCAGCCAACAAGAAATCCTCTGGCCTCCCCAGCCTCCTTTCCTCCCCATCTCCGATGCCTCGGCTAGATGGGCAAAAATACCCATCTAGCTGAAATGCAGAGCAGGAGAAGCATGGAGGCAAAGCTCCTCCTGCTCTGCACTGGATAGCCATCAGCCTCCAAGTCTGGCACCTTGCGGCCAAACCCATAGGATTGCCCCCTAAGTGATCCATCTAACATGGGATACAGATTGGGCACTGCTCTTCCTATCATACATCACAATTCTGATGCTGACAGCATTGTTTGGTCTCAAAATGCTATATTATTATGACTCATGCCACAATAATCGCTATTAAATCTGGGTCAAATACTAAATCAACCATCTTAAAACTACTTAACTTCAAAATCTCTACAGAAAACAAAATAAGCCAAGATACTTATCATACTTGAGCAGACTTGGCCTTTGTAAAATAAGCTTTATGCTTTGCCAAAAGGATTATTTTTGGAAAACCTTTTTTCCCCCTAATGCAAGTATTTATCCATTTATTCAAGGGAGGGTGGAAGCAAGCAGTTCCTTGAGCCTTATTAAGTCTCATGGCTGCAATCCTAAATCCACTTTTGAAGGGTACATAGACTTTGCTGGGACTACTTACCAGTAAATGGTTTTAGGACCATAGCCAACCGGGATTTCCCTTCCAGAATGTTTTGTTTGCATTTACTTTGGGAGGAACAATCCTTCAAAATGTAAAACAGAAGACAGACTTCATGAGGAAACAGAAACGTCTGGTCACAGCAGGTAGGTGATGGTTTTGCTCCCGTTCCCAGGACATTTTTTCAGTCTGTTGTGGGAGAAGCATGTTTTGCATCCAACACAGTTGGAGGCTTAAATGCTGTGCTGTTCCCTTTCCCTACAGGAGTCCAGAGCAGCCATTCACTTTTATGGTAAAGGCACATATTCAAGAACACCATCTTGGCAATCAGATTGCCAACTGACTAGAAAAAAAAAAAAAAAAACCTACCCAGCCTGTTCCTGAGTTGGAGCTGCAAAAATGATGATAGGATGCTTTTAGGGTATGATGCTAAACATTTTCAGTTGATCATTGCTGCAGATGTCAAAGCCCCATTAAAAGGACAGCTCAAGGGGCTGCTTCAAAAGTTGGTAACCCTACCTGGCAGAGGCTTAATATGCCATTTGCCCCTTCCAACCCTGAGTCTAGGTGAAAGATCATGTCAACCAGTGTCAGCTCCAGGTTGTGGAGGGTTCTTGGGCAAGGCACCCTCAATGAGCCCCTCTCTTAGTGAGTCTACCTTCTCACCAGCATTGTCACCAATGGCTATTGCTCCTCATCCTCTTCTCATTACTGCTACCACTCACCTGAATGACAGGCAGGGAGCCAGAGAGAAAGCAGGCAATGGTATCTACTTCTCCACTGTTGTCGGGCCAGGGCCAGTGAGAGGTGAAGAAGCAATGAACAAGCAATGGTGAAGAGGAGGAGCAAATCCAGGGGAGTCTTGTCAGAAGGACCCTCTAAAGTTATGGGCCCTCAGCAGGTGCCCAGCTCCCCTTGACCCTGCTATCAACTGTCCAAGGACATCTCCACATTCCACAGAGTAATGAGGGTATCATCAGGAGCCCCAACCATGCCATCCAGAAATTCCCCCAGGGTCCTCAGGAATCCCTGAGATCAGCCTCTGCAGGTGAACTATCTTAATTGGTTACCACTATGGAAGAAAATGGCCACTGCCAGTCTCAAGAGCGAATGATCTGCCTATGACAAAGGGATTAGAGAAAGGACCCCAAAATTGGACCAATGCTCTCCTGTCCAGATGAGAAACCCACCACATCAAGAGTGTGTCCTGCCACATGCATTGGGTTGCTGACAGGTGGGGACAGCTCGATGGCTGTCATGGTGAACATGGTCCTGAGTCACTCCAAAGTCCAAATCAGCTCTCCTCATGGGGGCATTCAGTTTCCCTAAAATGATAGCATCATCGTGGGTAATGCAGCTGGAATCAAATAGTTCAGGGGACAAGGGTTGCTTTATGTTCAATGACTGAGTCCAGCATTGAGAATGGGTTTGGAGGCTGAGCTCAGTAAGGATGCTGGAGAAATTCAAGACAGATTAAAAGAGCTTGGATTTCTAAGAATCCGACCTGCAGAATCCACTGCGGAGCAACCCCCTCAGGCCACGTGGAGTCCATGGGCTTTCGGATGATTGTTTTTACTTTCACAAAATTTACATATATAAATTCGTAGAAAAATACATATATTTCTGCTGAGGAAATGTTGAACGGAATGGGGGACAATACACTAAATGCTGCGTACTAAGGCAAATTATGTAAATACTTGTGTAAATACTTATGTAAACACGTGATTATTTGCGTATTTTTCAGCATGACAAAAAAAAATTGCCTCAGTTTGTGAGTGGATGATGGAACAAAATGCACCTGGCAATCCGTGAAACACAGATGGAGCAGATTTTACACAGCCCATACATCCCTAGAGCTTGGTCTACTGGGCCCCTTGCTCAAATAAAGCACTGTGTGACTTCAGGGTCAGGCCTCAAATATTTATCTCACAGGTGTTTAAACAGCATTAACTTCTGGCTGGCCTACTGACCTTTATATATCAATGCTTGCTGTCTATACTATTTGTAGTCCCTGAGGCTACCTCCTGTTGTTATGTCGTTCCAGCATCGCTCTGTTTGCTGTCTGGCTCTATAGATGTCTGGCACAGATTGCAGAGTTATGGTAGCTTGGGGGGGAAAAACCCAGTTCTCCTCATGTGTTAAGTGAGAAAAAGATTGCCATTGTCTAACCATATATTTCTATTATGAAACTTACTTTAAAGGAGTCCCAAAAATAAAGCACCATAGAATCTTTAACAGATGTGCCTAGGAATGTTTGTGTGAATGCATAACCTTCAGTGAATTCAGAGGAGGGCAACGAAGATGATCAGGGGACTGGAAATAAAGCCCTGTGAGGAGAGACTGAAAGAACTGGGCATGTTTACCCTTGAGAACAGAAGACTGAGGGGAGATAGGATAGTGCTCTTCAAGTATTTGAAAGGTTGTTGCAGAGAGGAAGGCCAGGATCTCTCCTCAATCATCCCAGAATGCAGGACACGGAATAATGGGCTCAAGATACAGGAAACAGATTCCGGCTAAACATCAGGAGAAACTTCCTGACCGTTGGAGCAATACAATAATGGAACCGATTACCTAGGGAGGTGGTTGTCTCTCCCACACTGGAGGCATTCAAGATCAAGACAAGGCTGGAGCTGCTGGACAGCCATCTGTCAGGGATGCTTTGACTTGGATTCCTGCATTGAGAAGGGGTTGGACTCGATGGTCTTATAGGTCCCTTCCCACCTTACTATTCTATGATTCTGTGAAAAGACAATAGGCTGAGCAGAGGGAACTTGCATTCTTGGTTCATTACAATAATCAGGCAATATATTCATCTAAAATTCTAAATATTGCATGATGATTCAGCCATTTCTACCTAAGGCCACTAGATTGTGTGCAGTAATTCATAACCTTGATAAATAGACTCATATGAGTCCAGAGAATAGACAAAAGAGACCAGGTGTACATTAATTTCCAGAGGGTAGCCACATTAAGTCTATTGCAGCAAAAACAACAAAGAGTCTTGTGGAACCTTAAGGACTAACAAATTCATTCTGGCATAAGCTTTTCCTGGACTTCATGTAGACTTAGTCCACTTAAGCAGATGCATAGGGATGGCAGAGAATTCCTTGGCGGAACGACCTCCTGCCCCCCCGCCCCCCGCCCCCCGCCCCGCAGAATCTCCCCAGGACAGAACTTACCTGGGGCGGATGCAGCGGATTCAATGGCGGCGGTTCTGCTGCCGGCAGCAGCTCTGGCGGCTGGTCTCCTGGCCGGCCGTGGCCGGGCTGCTGTGGCCGCCATTGACGGCCTTGCAGCTGTGATAGGCTACTTAAGTATTTACGTAGCCTATCACGGCTAACCACCCCCCCAAAAAAAAAAGTGTAAGCACATGGCGGCAGCTACGGCGGCCGCCATTTGCGATCCCTATTTTTCGCCATTTTATCCTACGTAAATATTTACGTAGGCTATTACAGCGAAAAAAAGGGGGAACACAAATAGCATAGTGGGTGCCATTTGCGTTCCTTTTTTTCGCCATTCTAGCCTACATAAATATTTACGTAGGCTATTACGGCGGGGAAAAAAGGAACGCAAATAGCGCCCACTACGCTATTTGCATTCCCCTTTTTTTCACCGTAATAGCCTACATAAATATTTACGTAGGCTAGAACGGCTAAAAATAGGGAACGCAAATGGCGGCCATCATAGCCGCCGCCATTTGCGTACGCTGTTTGTTTTGGGGGGGAGTTAGCCGTGATAGGCTACATAAATACTTACATAGCCTATCACGGCAGCCTGGCTGGACACAAATGGCAGCCGCTACAGTGGCCGCCATTTGTGTCCACAGCAACCCGTCCACAGCCAGAACTCCGGCTGCGGACGGCCCTGGTCAGCTGCTCCGTGGAGCTGCTGCGGAGCGAAGTCGGCCAGGCAGGATTCCCGGGGGGAGGACCGGATCACCTCTCCCCCTGTCAAGGATTCCGGGGGGAGGGACGGAGGGCCTCCCCCCCCACCGCGAATCACATCCGCGAACAGGTAAGTCACTTTCATACATCCCTACAGATGCATCAAACTCTGAACTAAGCAGGTCTGCTGCAGTGGATACCTTACCTCCTATGAACCCTTTGCATATTGTCCTGGACGTCTAGGAGGAATAGCAGGATACAGAGGGTTAACACTCCTGTTTGTTCAGCCTGATTAAAAGTTTAATAAAATTCAAAAGCTTACACAATCTTTACTAGCTGTGACTGATGTTATCAGCATACTTAGGGTTTTTTAAGTCTCTATTAACTAAAATGAGACTTCTCCCCAGTAAGTAGTGTCTGGATTGTATTCATATTTACAGATGATGAAAACTAAATTAATACATATTTATTCATTTATTTCATGAATGAATATTGCTGATCTCGATCTCACACCTGTGAAACATTAGTTTGCTTAAGTATGAATCAATATAATTGCTGGGCATGATCTCATTCTGGTGAAACACAGCCTTGCTGGATTGGCTCCAGCAATCAAGAACTTTAAATGGAAAGATAAAAACTGCTTCTCATTATGTTGATGACTTAACGACCTCGAGGAACTGGCACAGAAGAGCAGTAATTCATCTGTTCAAGCATCCTGCCTCTGGCAGTAACCAGGTGAAGTACAAGAATCTTAGGAAAGAAGATTGTAAGATAACATTTCCCCCGCAAAAGAAAAGCACAGCCACATGCATTAAAAGAAATCACCAGGCACATTTTGAAACTAAGAACGGGGGGGGGGGGGCAATTCTTTGACTACTTGTTTGCAACATGTTTGCCCAAATAGTTTTGATAGTTCCTCCTGCTCTCTATTTGATCCTCACAACAACCCTGTGAGGTAGGTTAGGCTGAGAGTTAATGACTGACTGAAAGTCACCCAGTGAGCTTCATGGCCAAGTGGGGACTTGAACCTGGGTCTCCTGGCTCCCAGTCCAACACTCTAACCACAACGCCACACTGGCCATCTCACTTGCAGGATACCTGCCGCTGCCATGACTGATTCATACAAACAACTATGGCTCATCCTTTGTACTGGAGTGCGTTGATCCACTTGTCTAAATGGTCTAGCACATGCTTAAATGATGACACAACAATTCCAGGTTCAACCTTTTTCAGGTTATACTGCATCACAACCTAAGCCATATTTTATCATATTTTATTTATTTATTTATTCGAATTATCTTGATCCTGCTACTCAGCCAAAAAGTCTCCTGGAATGGCTTCCAAAAAATCGCTTGAACAAGACAGTCCCCAACCTCAAGCCTACACTTGAAAAAGACATGGCAAAAAGAGATGCAGAGGGAAGCGGGGGAAATGAAGTAATCTTTCCTCTGGGCTGGTGGAATGGCCCTACTTCCCATTCCATCTCCCCCTGTACAGCCTCCTCGAATGGCTGCTGGTGGCAACAGTTGAGAGGGGAAGAGCCTTCATGGGGGTTCAACATAAGACTGGCTCATAAGACTGGTTAAGCATGTGCTAGCCTACCCAAAAAGGAAATTCATGTAGATCTGGAAATGTAAATAGTTGTCATTTGAACAATGGTTGGCATTCAGGGGCAAAGCAGAATAGCAGAGGAGATTTGTGACAGAATCTCAGAAGAGGTACTGGAGGAGGGGGTGTTCCTCCCTTTTCCCACATGGCATTTTCCACAACTGAAACATCACTCCAAAGCTGCTATTGGTCCTGCTATGGGAGGAAGAAGTTCAAAAGTGAAACAGGCTGCCTGGAAATGTGGCAAATTCTCCATTATTAGAGGTTTTTAAGAAGAGAGGCTGGAGGGCTTCCTATCACAATTCTTATAGGTTGGCCGGAGGGCTACCTATCAGGGTTCTTATAGCAACAGATCTCCTGCATTGGCAGGTGGTTAGGCTAGAAGACTTTTGACATCCATTTGAACTTTGTGATTCTATGCATCAAAGCAAGAGATGCTTTAAGCCTCCTGTTGTAACCTGATAGGCACAAGGGACTTTGCAAGTGTTCTACCCCAGAATTAGGCCTTCTTGTCTTTGGGCAAGGCCTACACAGGGTCAGCCAGAGACATTTTGCTGCCTGAGGCAAAGGACAAGATACCACCTCCTCCCCATCCCATATACAGAAGTCAGATGGACTGGCAGCTGAATCTTATTTCAACACTTGTGATGGAGTATTGTCCACCACCAGCACACCTGAGGCAGTAGGCTTATTTAGGAGGCCTAGTCCAGTCCATCTGCATTTTAAAGACAAAGAACCATCAGAAGGAAGAGCTAAAGGGCCTTGAAGTTGCCCATCAACAGCACCTGGCAGCAGACTGAACAAGGCACACAGGTCACCTGGTCACAGTCTTCCATACCATGATGACATGTACTGTATTTCTATTTAAATCATAGTAATAATTTCTAAATTTGCATCTGTACATATAAAGTAGCATGTGCACATTTTGTGCAAATTGGCATCCTCTTTCATCCTCTTTTTTTTGGTTATGCCTTTCCTCTTTTTTGGTGATTCATACGTGGCCACCCTATCCAGCAGCCCCTTCCTTCTCTTCCTCCTGATTGGTGCTATCCCTGATTTTTCCAGCTGGAATCCACACATGCTGCTGGATCTAGGGGAGAAGGAACCGTGCATTTAGCACCCATTTTCAAATGTGGTTCCTCATGCAACTAGAGATAAGCATGCAGAAGCAAAACCCCTCATGTGCATGCCCCTTAGCTGAACCAGTGCAATTACCTCAAATGGAAACCCATGGATTTCAATCTTCCTGTGTCCTGACAAGGTGAAAATAATGAAGTTTAGAATGTGTTTCTACATAGCATTCAAAGTCAAAGTGGTCATTTACTGTACTTATTGTAACCAACTGTACTGCTGAAGTCAGGAATGCAAGGTATGTTTGTTTACGATAAGTTAGGCATATAGAATTATACAGTTCAGCTAGTAAGTTCAAGGATCATGCAGGGCAGAGGACAATGCAATGGGACCACCAGTCCCTTCCTTCCTTTCTTTCTTTCTTTCTTTCTTTCTTTCTTTCTTTATATTTCTATACCACCCAATAGCCGAAACTCTCTGGGTGGTTCACAACAGTTAGAGCCATGACATATAACAGAATAAAATACAATATAAGAGTTTACACTACAGTATAAAACAAAAATAATAACCAAATAGAACTCAGCAGCGTTGCAAAGATTTAAAACACAGTACCAGATTTAATAAAGAAACTGAAAAACTAAAATGCCTGGGAAAATGAAAAGGCCTTCACGTGGTGCCAAAAACAGTACAATGTAGGTCCCAGGTGAGCCCCTCTGGACCTACCCTGTACCCTTTCAGTCGATCAGTTGTATTAACAGATATGTTAAAACAAACGCCTCTGTACATTTTGCCCACTTTAGGTGGTTTTGCCATGGAATTCTCAAAAACATTTCCTTCCATGGACAACTGGTAATGAAAATGTGGCACTCTTGCAAATACCAGCAGAGGTTCTAACAGTCTCCACAGATATCCTAGTCTTTAGAGCACTGGACTAGCACTGGGAGATCCAGGTTAAAATCCCCACTCAGCCATGAAGCTGACTGGCTGACCTTGGGGCAGTCACCAAACGTCAGCCGAAACTATGTCACAGGGCCAGTGAGAGAATAAAATGTGGGGGGGCACGTCTGCTGCCTTGAGCTCCTTGGAAGAAAGGGGAGATATACATGGAATAAATAAATATGTAATAAAATGAAGTGTTTTATTTCTTGGGTTGGATCCAAACTTAGTCATACTTACAATAAACCCACTGAAATCAATGGTTCTTAAATTAGTCATGACTAACTTAAGTCCTATTGATTCCAGTGGGTCTTTTCTAAGTATGACTAACTATGGATTTTTTTTTGGGGGGGGGTGAATCATTTAAAGTATTTATATCCCACTCCTCAGCCAAAAAGGGTCCCTGAGCAGTTTGCATGCAATCAGTAAAACAAGGCAGTCCCTGCCCACAGGCTTACTATCTAAAGAGGCATGACACACAAGGAAAAGGAATGGGAAGGGAAGAGGAAAATAGTAGTCATTCCATGGGGCTGGTTGAATGGCCCTGCTCTCCCTCTCATTGCCCTCTGTACAGCCTGCTAGAATGTCTGCTGGTGGTGACAATGAGGGAGGAAGAGCCTTCATGAGGGAGGCCTTCATCCAGGCTGGTGGAATGGCCTTGCTCTCCCTCTCATCCCCTTCTATACACCCTGCTTGAATGGGATCCAACCCAATGGAGGCTGGTGGCTCTGATATCAGTGAGGCAGTGAAACCACTCTGGGTTTCAGTCAGAACCACTCAGAACTCTAAAGAAGCTATCCAAGGTGCTTCATACCTTGGATAACTTCTTTAGAGTTCTGACTGGTTCTGACTGAAACCCGGAGTGGATTCACTGCCCTACTGACATTGGAGCCATCGGCCTCTACTGATCCAACCCACTATGTATATTTTTAATAAACATTTATATCCAGCCTTGCCTAAAGGTACAAGGTCACTAACACTGTAGTCTAGATTCATCAACCTTGTCAATGTAGTTGAAGGAAGGAAGGAAGGAAGGAAGGAAGGAAGGAAGGAAGGAAGGAAGATGATAATAGATGATAGAGATAGATAGATAGATAGATAGATAGATAGATAGATAGATAGATAGATAGATAGATGACAAGCAGGCAGGCAGAAAGAAGAGCATTTGCCTTTATATTTATTTCTTAAGACATATTATGAAGAGCTGTTGCACGTATGTCCTGCTTGTGGTTTCCCATGAACAGCTGGTTGGCCACTGTGTGAACAGAATGCTGGACTAGATGAACCCTTGGCCTGATCCAGCATGGCTCTTCTTACGTTCTTATGTTCTTATGAAATGAAATAAAATAAAAATAAAATATACATTGAATGTCTTATTTTAAAGTTTTTGTCGAGCAATAGCTTTATTCGGAGCAACCCAAATGCAGACAAGGTTGGGAATTTTTGAGATCTCCAGATCTCTTCATCAGGCAGCATGTTACAAAAAGCAGGAAGGGAAGGGGGCAGGAAAAGCTGACTGGATGTTGAACTCATGAAGTCTCCATGGTCTGAGTCCTAAGATGGAATAGAGGAGGAGGTGCAGACTTTATTTATTTATTTATTTATTTATTGCATTTATACCCCGCCTTTCTCCCTCTCGCAAGGAACTCAAGGCGGCTTACATTATCCTCCTCCTCACCGTTGTATCCTCACAACAACAACCCTGTGAGGTGGGTTGGGGCTGAGAGTCTGTGACTGGCCCAAAGTCACCCAGTGAGCTTCCATGGCCAAGTGGGGACTAGAACCCGGATCTCCCGGCTCCCAGTCCGTCACTCTCACCACTACACTACACTGACTTAAATGGATTAGGCTCCACTAGATGTACAGATTCGTTAAATCCATTCCGTCTGTCTTTCACAGGTTGCTAGGCATCTTTCGTTCCATCATCCACTCATTAATGGAATTCATTTTTTTTTAATTTCATTCTATTTGCATTAATTCTATTTTGCACTAATTCACATTAGTGCTAATTTACATTTTGCTAATGCTCACCTGTGAAGTTCCACAAATGTGCTAATGCTCATTAGTTAATGTGCATTAGCACTAATGCGCGTGAGTGCAAATCCACCCAAAGGTGAAAAATCAGTCCACAAGTCCACTGAGGAATCCGCAGGTCAGATTCACAGAAATCCAAAATCATTTCAATCCATTGTGGATTTTTCCGACATCCCTGGGCTCCACTAGGTGTCATACAGGGTTCAGATTACACCTGGGACTATTGGGATGAACAAACATGTAATGGCTGATTCCCTCATTTTAGAAAATATAAAATCCAGTTGTTACTTGGATTTGTCTCCAACTTGGGGCACACAGGATCCTTGGTAGGCAGAGGACAAAAGTAAAGAGGAACATGGCAATGTTTATATTAGCAAACCTGGAGATGAATTTGGGGAGGTACCAGGGGCATTGCTAGGCACTTAAAATATTCAGGGTCCATTGCCCAAAATCTGCATATGGTCATTTATAAATTCATTTAAATTTCACAAGATGCAAATACAGCCAATGAATTTCTCATCCAAATTATCTCAAATAAAACACATTCTTCAATTAATTTGTACCCCGTTTCAGAGAAAGTTTTGTTCTAAAATTGCAGCCGCCATTCACCTCTTTCGAATGGCCGTGATAGTCTACGTAAGTATTCATGTAGCCTATCACGGCTAACCCCTTCATGGATCACTGCCTTGTTGTGGCGAAGGGGCTTGCGTAACTCAGTGAAGCCATAAGTTATGCCATGCAGGGCCACCCAAGACGGACAGGTCATGGCAGACAGTTCTGACAAAATGTGCTCCACTGGAGAAGGAAATGGCAACCCACTCCAGTATTCTTGCCAAGAAAACCCCATGGAACATATCACAAGGCTAAAAGATATGACGCCGGAAGATGAGCCCCTCAGGTCATAAGGTGTCCAATATACTACTGGGGAAGAGCAGAGGATATTTCCAAGTAGCACCAGAAAAAGTGAAGCGGCTGGGCCAAAGCCGAAAGGACACTCAGCTGTGGATGTGTCTGGTGGTGAAAAGAAAGTCCGATGCTGTAAAGAACAATACTGTTTAGGAACCTGGAATGTCAGATCAATGAATTAAGGTAAGCTGGAGGTGGTCAAACATGAGATGGCAAGATTGAACATCGACATCTTGGGAATCAGCGAACTAAAATGGACAGGCATGGGCGAATTTAATTCAGGTGACCATAATATCTACTACTGTGGGCAAGAATCCCTGAGAAGAAATGGAGTAGCACTCATAGTCAGTAAAAGGGTGGGAAAAGCAGTACTGGGGTACAATCTTAAAAACGATCGAATGATCTCAGTACGAATCCAAGGCAAACCATTCAACATCACAGTAATTCAAGTCTATGCCCCAACCACTGAGGCCGAAGAAGCTGAGGTTGATCGGTTCTATGAAGACCTACAACACCTTCTAGAATTAACACCAAAAAAAGATGTCCTCTTCATCACAGGGGAAGTAGGAAGTCAAAAAATCACTGGGATAACAGGCAAACATGGCCTTGGTGTACAAAATGAAGCAGGACAAAGGCTAATAGAGTTTTGCCAAGAGAACACACTGATCATAGCAAACACTCTTTTCCAACAGCACAAGAGGCGACTCTACACATGGACATCACCAGATGGTCAATATCAAAATCAGATTGATTATGTCCTTTGCAGCCAAAGATGGAGAAGCTCTATACAGTCAGTAAAAACAAGACCTGGAGCTGACTGTGGCTCAGATCATGAGCTGCTTCTTGAAAATTTCGGCTGAAATTGAAGAATGTAGGGAAAACCACTAAACCGTTCAGGTATGACCTAAATCATATCCCTGATGAATATACAGTGGAGGCGAGGAATAGATTTCAGGGATTAGACCTGATAGACAGAGTGCCTGAGGAACTATGGACGGAGGTCCGTAACATTGTTCAGGAGGCAGCAACTCAATCCATTCCAAAGAAAAAGAAATGCAAGAAAGCCAAGGGAGAAAGGGGAAGATATAGCCAACTGAATGCAGAGTTCCAGAGAATAGCAAGGAGAGACAAGAAGGCCTTCTTAATGAACAATGCAAAGAAATCGAGGAAAACCACAGAATGGGAAAGACTAGAGAGCTCTTCAAGAAAATCGGAGATCTCAAGGGAACGTTTTGTGCAAAGAAGATGGGCATGATAAAGGACAAAAAGGCAGGGACCTAACAGAAGCAGATGAGATTAAGAAGAGGTGGCAAGAATACACAGAAGAACTATACAGGAAAGATCTGAATGTCCCTGATAGCCATGATAGTGCGGTCACTGAACTTGAGCCGGACATCCTAGAGAGCGAAGTCAAGTGGGCCTTAGGAAGCATTACTAACAACAAAGCTAGCGGAGATGACAGTATTCCAGCTGAGCTATTTAAAATCCTGAAAGATGATGCTGTTAAAGTGCTGCACTCAATATGCCAACGAATTTGGAACACTCAACAGTGGCCACAAGACTGGAAAAGGTCAGTTTACATTCCAGTTCTAAAGAAGGGCAACACCAAAGAGTGTTCAAACTACCATACAATTGCGAAGAGATGGGAGTACCAGACCACCTTACCTGTCTCCTCAGAAACCTGTACGAGGGCCAAGAAGCAACACTAAGAACCAGACATGGAACAACCGATTGGTTCAAAATTGGGAAAGGAGTACAACAAGGCTGCATATTGTCGCCCTGCTTATTTTACTTATATGCAGAGTACATCATGAGAAACGCCGGGTTGGATGAATCACAGGTCGGAATTAAGATTGCTGGGAGAATTATCAACAACCTCAGATACGCAGATGATACCACCCTAATGGCAGAAAGTGAAGAGGATCTAAAGAACCTCTTGTTGAGGGTGAAAGAGGAGAGTGCAAAAGCTGGTTTGAAACTCAACATTAAAAAAGCGACGATCATGGCATCTGGCCCCATCACTTTCTGGTATATGGAAGGGGAAGAAATGGAAGCAGTGACAGATTTTATTTTCTTGGGCTCCAAGATCACCGCAGATGGTGACTGTAGCCATGAAGTTAAAAGACGCTTGCTCCTTGGGAGGAAAGCTATGGCCAACCTAGACAGCATAGTAAGAAGCAGAGACATCACCTTGCCGACAAAGGTCCGCATAATCAAAGCTATGGTTTTCCCAGTAGTAACGTATGGCTGTGAGAGCTGGACTATAAGGAAAGCTGAGCGCCGAAGAATGGATGCTTTCGAACTGTGGTGCTGGAGAAGACTCTTACAAGTCCCCTGGACTGCAAGGAGGTCCAATCAGTCAATCCTAAAGGAAATCAACCCTGAGTGCTCATTGGAAAGACAGATACTGAAGCTGGAGCTCAAATATTTTGGCCACCTAATGTGAAGAGAAAACTCCCTGGAAAAGACCCTGATGCTGGGAAAGACTGAAGGCAAAAGGACAAGGGGACGGCAGAGGATGAGATGGCTAGATAGCATCACCAATGCAATGAATATGAACTTGAGCACACTCCGGGAAAGAGCGGAGGACAGGAAGGCATGGTGTGCTATGGTCCATGGGCTCACGAAGAGTCAGACATGACTTAACAACTGAACAACAACAACAGCATGGCTAACGCAGGGACGCCATTTGAGTCTCTGCGGAGGCTGTGATAGGCTACGTAAATATATATGTAGCCTATCACGGCAAGTAGCAACAGTAAGAACAGACCACGGTACAACGGACAAGTTTAAGATTGGGAAAGGAGTATGGCAGGGTTGTATACTCTCACCCTACCTATTCAACCTGTACGCAGAATACATCATGCAATGTGCTGGGCTTGATGAAGCCAAGGCTGGAGTTAAAATAGCTGGAAGAAACATTAACAATCTCCAATATGCAGATGATACCACTTTGATGGCTGAAAGCGAGGAGGAACTGAGGAACCTTATGATGAAGGTGAAAGAAGAAAGTGCAAAAGCTGGGTTGCAGTTAAACCTAAAAAAAAAACACCAGGATTATGGCAACCAGTTTGATTGATAACTGGCAAACAGAGGGAGAAAATGTGGAGGCAGTGACAGACTTTGTCTTTCTAGGCGTAAAGATTACTGCAGACGCTGACTGCAGCCAGGAAATCAGAAGACGTTTACTTCTTGGGAGGACAGCAATGACAAATCTTGATAAAATAGTGAAGAGCAGAGACATCACACTGACAACAAAGGTCTGCATAATTAAAGCAATGGTATTCCCTGTAGTAACCTATGGCTGTGAGAGCTGGACCATAAGGAAGGCTGAGCGAAGGAAGATAGATGCTTTTGAACTGTGGTGCTGAAGGAAAATTCTGAGAGTGCCTTGGACTGCAAGAAGATCAAACCAGTCCATACTCCAGGAAATAAAGCCAGACTGCTCATTTGAGGGGATGATATTAAAGGCAAAACTGAAGTACTTTGGCCACATCATGAGAAGACAGGATACCCTGGAGAAGATGCTGATGCTAGGGAAATTGGAAGGCAAAAAGAAGAGGGGCTGACCAAGGGCAAGATGGATGGATGATATTCTGGAGGTGACGGACCCGAGCTTGGGGGAGCTGGGGGTGGCGACGGCCAACAGGAAGCTCTGGCGTGGGCTGGTCCATGAAGTCATGAAGAGTCGGAAGTGACTGAGCGAATAAACAACAACAACATCACGGCAATAGGAAGGAACGCAAATGGCGGCCACCGCAGCAGCCACCATTTGTGTCCCTGTCTTTTGCTGTGATAGGCTACATATATATTTATGTAGCCTATCACAGCAAAAGACAGGGGCGCAAATGACACTTCTCTGCACAGCCCAGCGACCGGATGTCCGGCTGTGGGTGGCCCCAGCCGGCAGCTCCGCTGAGTTGCCACAGAGTGGAGCCGGCCAGGGAGGATTCCAGGGGGAGGGACGGAGTGCCTCCCCCCACCACGGATTGCCCGGCATGGAGCCAGGTAAGAGTTTCATACATCCCTAAAAAAAAGTCAGTAGAAGCCAAATTCCATGATTACGGGATGAATTATTTATTCTCATTTCTCATTTATTCCTTCTTATCCAGGCTCAGAGATTCAAGCAACACCCCTTGGATCGCTCATTCTTTCAGACTTTTATGAGTGAAACCATTTAGTAATCTGAAAAAGGCATTTATGTGTGTCGCTGGAGAAGCGATGCAAGATGTGCAGTTCCTTTCCGGCTGTTATCAATGATGGTCAACATGTGCTTTGAAATTGTTCCTTGGGGTAAGCTATCACTGCCTCAATGCAGCCATAAAAGGAACAGAACATCCATTGTAGCAGGGAAAGAACCTGCCAAACTCTTTCGATTGCCAGGATATCGGCTACACCTGCAAGAGATGCGAATGAAACAAAACAAAACAAAATGATGGTAAGTTGTGCCTTGTTGCGCATTTTATTTTACAGGACATCTCCTTGTTTTCTTCCATAGAATCAAAATCACAGATCTGCAAGGGAGTGCAAAGGCTATCTGGTCTAACAACACCTTAGATGCAGATGGTCACCACTGGAAACTGCCCTTGGACTACACTTCCCATCAGCCCCAGCCAGCATAGCCAATGGTAACGAGTGATGGGTGTTGTAGTCCAGAACCTCAGGAGCGCTCCAGGCTGGGGAAGGCTGCTCTAGAATCCCGCACAGGAGCGATTGCCGGCCCTGCCACTAGACATCATATTCATTGGAAATGCCAGGGGTTGCACACCCAAGACTTCCTGTGTACTCAGCATGTGCTGTGCCCATGAACTCTGGTCTTTCTCTAGAAGATCCATCATGTTCTTAAGACCTAACATGGTATGTTGGCTGGAATGTGTTGGGCTTGGATTGTAGGGGTTGTGGTTTGAATCCTTGCTTAGTCAGGAAGCTCCCGGGGTGGTCTCCGCAAGTCGCTTTCTGTCAGCCTAATCTACTTTGCAAGGTTGTTGTTGCTGCTGCTGCTACTACCACCAATGTGAGGGGGCACCCGTGTTTGCTGCACGGATCTTGCCCAAAGTGGAGTATAGAGGTGTAGTAAATAAAATCAGTGTTGCTGCTTTTGTCTCGGCTCCATTTCAAACATGCTTTTTCGTTGAGCTAGAACTGCAACTGTTTTCCTTGACTCTGAGCAGTACTTTGAGAAGTTCAGCTTGACCACAATTTACACTGTGGTTGTCATTACTCAGTACCAGTGACATTTAGGTTTCCAAGGTCCTTCTTTAGAGTGGTAACACTGGGCTTTTGCTGACCTACAGAAAGCGCTTTAGGAAACACCAGCTGCTTGTGTATGAATGGATATACTAATAGTTTTCACCGCCAGTAGCGGAAAATTGTAGGAGACACTTACTGCCGACGAATGCCAAGAGTAACAATTACCCACAATCCATTAGGCTAACATGGAAACTCATCAAAGAACCCATCCCTATATTCCTACCACACCAAGAGGTTCTGATTTATTGAAATGTGGAATGTCTATGCTGTGCATAGGCTTACTGCTCAGTGTACATTGTGTGACCTTTGCCAGAGGCATGAAGCATAATGGTTTCCCAGCCAGAAAATTGGTACTCTGATTCTAAGCACATTTACTTAGAAGTAAACCCCACTGCCTTCCATGAAACTCACTTGTAAGTAAATATGTTTAGGATCAGGTTGTTCTAACAGTAAACACTGATGCTTTGCCTCTAGTCTGCAGTTCCTCAAGGGAGGGAGAAGAGCTACTGGAGCAAAGGTGCCACACTACAAATAATCCCTCTTGTCCCTTGTACAGTCCTGCTACAGCCCTTTGCCAGTGGTGCAGTCCAACCACAGCACTTATTGATGCTTTCTGACATTAAACTGAAAAGGCTCTAGCTCAGTGGCAGGACACCTGCTTTACATGTAGAAGTCCTAGGTTCTGTCCTTGGTGCCTCCTGGTAGGCAGGAGTGCAGACAGAAGGAAAGCTTGAGCAACTCTTCACTTCAAAACCCTTTTTAACAGTTTCAGGAGGAGGAAAAAACTTTGGGGGAAGAAAGAAAACATGTTTTGGAGTGAAGAAAAGCACATTTTAACATGGGGGGAGAGAAAAGATGCTGTTTAACACTTTGAGGGAGAGAAAAAATACACTTGGGGGCAGAAAACACTTTTTGTGGAGATAAAAATACTGTTTAACACCTTGGTGTGAGGGAAGGTCTTTTGGAGGGAGAAAAGAACACTTTTTAACATTTGAGGGGTTGAAAAACTCTTTGGGGGAGGTGCAAAATATAGGAAAAGTTGGGGGGATTATGTTTGCACTTCAATGGAAAAAGAAGCCGCTGTCATAGAGGATCTCTGGAGCATGCTGGAAAATGTCACCCATGGGGGAAAGTGGCAAGGATCCTCCCCACCGCGCACACACACACACACACACACACACTGAATTTACTAAAATATTTTATCTGATATATGGAAACTAGACTGTTCTAGTACCCCCACTAATTAGCAGGGAATTTAGAAAGAGATCTCTGAGACCATTGACAGAACATGTAAGGACTTAAGAAGAGCCCTGCTGGAAGAGATCAAAGGCCTATCTAGTCCAGCATTCTGTTCACAAAGTGGCCAACCAGCTGCCCGTGGGAAGCCGACAAGTAGGACATGAGTGCAACAGCACCATCCTACTTATGATCCCCAGCAACTGGTGTACCGAGGTATGCTGCCTCCAATACTGGAGGTATATGTAGCCATCATAGCTAGTAGCCATAGTTAGCCTTATCAATGGTGGGTGATAGTTCAGCAAAGTGGAACTGGCATGGAAGCTTGGATATACCTCCTTCTGTAGGAGCGAAGGGACAACAGGAGGAACAGTGGCAGAGCACAGGCTTGTATGTATAAGGTCCTTGAGTCTCAGATTCAACCGCAGGCATCTCCAGGTAGTGTGGGAAAGACTCATGTTGAAAACCCTGATGAGCTGCTACCAGCCAATATAGACAAATTTGGGTTAGCCCAGCTTCCCCAACTTGGTGCCCTCCAGATGTGTTGGACTGAATATCTCAGCATCCCCCATCTGGCTGGAATTTGTGGTCCAATACATCTGGAGGGCACCAGGTTGGGGAAAGCTGAGCTAGGTAGGCCTCTGATGTGGCAGCTTCCTATGTTCCCCTCCCCAGTCATCAGTGACCAGATGTTGACAATGTTCTCGACTTTCACAGGCCCATCTAGATGTTTAACAGCCACTTCCCATGTCATGTGGCACTGCCGGTACTCAGCTGTTTGTCAAGATAGACACATCCATTGTGAAGGGGAGAGATGCACCCCTGAGCACTCAAGGACACTCAGAGGATATGATCCAGTAAGCAGTTCCTGGGTATATGTCCACCACATGTCCTTTAGTGTTTGTGGAAGCATCTCTGCATTATATTTCATGTGTTTGCCATGGCAGGAGACTGGAGTACAACACAGTGCCATACTGAGAGCGAAGCCATTCTCACCATAGCTAGTCACATTGATGCATAAGCAATTGGCGCCTTTGAAATACAGCAGATGTTCACCCCTAAATTTTCTAGAGAAGTGTGAAAAGAGTTCCACACATCAGATGGAACCCCAGAGTGGGGTCTAATGTCAAAAAATCACTTCCCACTCTCCTTGGCTAAGATAAAGTCTACAAAGGAAACTGATGTTCTTACAGCCACTAGCTCAGATGACTTCTAAAGGGATTAGACACAAAACGTATTCGGACATGAGAATTTTCTAAGGGACAGAAGGGAGAGCACACTTGCTTCACCCCTCCATCACCATCCTCACTGCCATGCCTGCTGCCCTCCATGACTTGAAAGGTGGGTGTCTACAGCAGAGAGCCTGCATGGCTTGTGTCAGCTCCCTGCACAACCCCAGACAATCCAGGATCTAAATCATGTGGAGAGCTTAAACAAATTCACCCTCCAACTCGTGAGGGTGATAGGGACAGCAACAGGTGGGCAGAGCCCGGGACGGCATCAAGGGTAGGTATGGTCTGGCAAATGCCTAGAGCTCACGCCCCAGCGGGGGCCCATGAACAAGAGCTGCCTGGAGTTGCCCGGAGTTGCTTCTCCTCTTCCCTGCTTGTTCAGCTGCCTCTGGCCCAGTCAATGATTGCCGTGAGAAAGAGAAGCAGAAGATGCCAATCCAGTGCCTACTTGCTCATGATCTCTCTGCCTGTCAAGCAAGCAAGTGATGAGAAAGAGGAGGAGAAGCAATAGCTGCTGACTCATTCAGGGAGGGGCCCAAGGACTTCAGAAGCCTGGAGCCAGCACTGGGCAGGGCTGGTAGGCTCTTTCCCTCTTTCCCTAACCGTCTGGGACATTAGAACACTTGCATATGGCTAAATTCAGGGAAGATGGGTCTATTGATGGCTGTCACTTACAGAGTAAGAGCAAAGTTAATTCTCCAAGTGACAACCCTTATTAGGCCAAAATGACACCATCCATAGACAAGAGGGAGGTATCAGCAGACTTGGGAAAACCCCAAAGTTTGCAGAAGTCCAAAAAAATCTTTAGGGGGAAAAAACTAAGGAAGGGCAAAGGGGAAGAATGGAATGGAGTATCCTGAAAGAAGGCAGTAGTGGCTGGCTAAAAAACTGGAGGGCCTGTAGCTCAGTGGCAGAGCACCTGCTTTGCATGCAGAAGCTCCCAGGACTGATCCCCGGCATCTCCACGTAGGGCAAGGAAAGACGCCTGCCTGAAACCCTGGAGAGCTGCTGCCAGTCAGTGTCAACAATACTGGGCTAAATGGACCAAGGGTCTGACTCGGTATGAGGAAGCTCCCTTTGTTCCTAATCCTGAGCAGGAACATTCCACACAGCAACATTTTTTCACAGACTCCATTTGTTACCTCTGAATACTAGATATGCCAGGAATAAACAACAGCAAATGGCCATCATCTTTGGGCTGAGCTTGGCAAGCATCCAGAAGTGTCTGGCCACAGCTGAAAACACATGGCTGAACTAGATTGATAGTGGCATGATCCAGCAAGGCCACATTTATGCTCATGTTTATTTTTATTTTAAAAAAATTATTTGAAAAACTTTTTAAAATTATTTTTAAAACCTACTTCATGGCTCAACAGAGCCCTCAAGGTGGCTTGCAAAAGTTAAACCACAAAACACAATAAAATCAAGCGTCGAACAGTAAAATCAAAAAACAGTAACAAACTACCAGAAAAAAATACTTCTTAGGCACAAGATGTGCTATGCAGCCATTGCCCCCAGATACCTGGTGAAACCAAAAAGGCCATAGCAAAATGCCTCATGTTCTTCCAAGTTGTTAAAATTAGCTTTATTGGAAGTATGCCCAGAGAACATTGGTTATTGGGTAGCTTAAAAATATAATATATATTTATTTAAAATAATAAATATGCAATTAGGTTTATACATTCCCGGGAGTCTGGAACATGAAGAGCCAATCTAGACGTGATCATATGTTTTTAGCTGTGGGAATCAAGTTTGTTTACTAAATATCTGGGAGGGGGTTGAGCTGGATCAGGACCATGGGGAGAGGGGCTTTAACACTTTGCCCCTGCTACGGTCCCAAACCAAATCAAGGCAGGGCACAAGAACTATTTGCAATGAGAGAAAAGCTCCCATTGGCACCAGTGGGAGCTTTCCTCACATTCCATATAGCCAGTGCCCCGCCTTCCCCCCACCCCATTGAGATCAGGACCATGGCAGGGGCAATGGGATGAAGCCCTCCTTCCCCCCACACCATGGTCCCAATCCAGCTCAGGGACCCCACACTGGCTATTTAAGAAATATCTATGTATATAACAAGTGCACATCAGAGCTACAGACATAAGTAACATCGAGTCTGGTTTGGTCCATAATACTCAATATACGACATTCTTCTGCACAAATCGTGTTCAAACAAACAGGAGGAATGATAGCTGAATTTGTATGCAGGTGTTGTACCCCACCACCTTCTTAGCAGGACAACCCTGAAACTTGAAGAGACTTTGGAGGAGGTGGAGGAGGAAGATCTTGTAACTGGTTTTAGTCTTGTAACTTTAGTTTTAGTTTATTTAGTAGTAAATAAATAAAATTTATTTATTTATTACGTTTCTATACCACCCAATAGCTGAAGCTCTCTGGGCAGTTCACAAAAAATGAGAGGTTCAGGGGAAGTCATAGGATGCTGATAGCCCTCCTGAGACCACCACCAGGAGTGATGGTCCCCTCAAGGAGGCCATGCCATTAGATGAACCAAAGCACCTGGACTGGTCCCATCCCCCTGCTCCAGGCCCACCGGGATCAGCACTCACAACCCCAGGCACAAAGCCAGTAGCGCATCCAGACAGAACCCCAGATCCAGAGGTGCAGTCCCCGTCTGGTGGCACATCAAATATCCTTGACCCCTACTCATGAAGAGAAAGCATGCTCTGGATTGGGGCACTAATGTCAAGCCAGGAAGGGGTGGGGCATCAGCACACACACCCCTTCAGTTGGACCCTTCGCCCTTGCTGAAGCAATTACTTTACTGTGCTCTCTAGCGGACAGGACAGCTCCCCTCCTAGCCTGACCTTTCTGGTCCTTGAACCACAGGACTGCTGCTGATAAGGCAAATGCAATTGTAGGTTGCATCAATAGAAGTACAGTTTCTAAATCCTGGGAGGTTATACTTCTATTCTATTCTGCCTCGAATATTGTGTCCAGTTCTGGACACCACACTTCAAGAAGGGTTCAGATCAAATGGAAAGAGTTCAGAGAAGGGCAACAAACATGATCAGGGGACTAGAAACTAAGTCCTACAAAGAAGGATTGAAGGAATGTGGTATGTTTAGCCTTGAGAAGAGAAGACTGAGAGGGAATATGATAGCATTCTTCAAGTACCAAAAGGGTTGTCACACAGAAGAGAGGTGTAACCTGTTCTTAATCACCCAAGTTTGTAAGGCACAAAATAACAGGCTTAAGTTACGGGAAGGCAGCTTTTGGTTGAACATCAGGAAAAATGTCCTAATGGTCAGAGCAGTCAGACAATGGAACCAACTGCCTAGGGAGGTGGTGAGTGCTCCATCCCTAAAGGTGTTCAAGCAGAGGCTGAACAGCCATCTGTCAGGGATGCTTTAAACTGGATTCCTGAACCCAGCATGGGGTTGGACTCTATGGCCTAAGGGCACAATCCTATGCATGTTTCAACTAAAAAAAAAGTCCTACAACTCCCAGCATGCCCCAGCCAGCATGCTGGGAGTTGCAGGACTTTTTTTAGGTCGAAACCTGCATAGGATTGTACCTTAAATGGCCTGTTGCAGCTCTATGATTCTATGATTCTAAGGCAGGAATTGACCTTCATAGTGGAAAGGGACAGCCAAAAGTCCCATGTTCAGTCTCTGGTATCTCCAGTTATAAGCATTTCAGGTAGCAGGGGATATGCAAAACTTTTGACCAAAATCTGGAGAGCTAACTGCCAGGAAGGGAAGGGAATACTGATTTAGATGTATCAGTCTGACTTGTTATGCAGGCACTTTCCTATGATATCCAGGGAGGGAAATGCACAAGAGAGCAGCTCCTGCTCATTTCAATGAGCCTTTACATGGAAGACGCGCCTGGAGGATTGCGCCTTCATTGTCTCTGTTTTGCCACAACTTGTTTAGAATAAATTGGGCTTCATATTATAATTTGAGGCAACAAATTGATGAAGCTTCTGTCTCCTGTGGGAACTGAGCACAAGCTGTTAAAGGGGGGAAAAATAGATGCTACTGCTGAGATATGAATTTTAGGAGAGACAAGTGTGAGCAAAACAAAGCTGTCTCCTGAAACACTGCAGCAGCGAAAGTGCCAGCATGTCTGATGTTAAAATTAATGTGCTTCAGAGCAATAACGAGCTCTCTCGCTCTCTCCTCTTTCATCATCTGCAGAAGTTAAAGCTACCAGACAGGTTATGGTACAGAAGAACTACATAATCTGAAGTTGTTAGCTTCCAATAAATACTTGTTATACAATTATCCAAAGCTGAGTCTTAGGGTAGCCATGTGCCATCTTTTACAGAGGTCAGTCCTCTATTTGAAGGGCTGCCAGGGGATTGTCCTCTATTTTGAAGGTCTCCTTTATTTGAAGAGCTGTCCAGTTTAAAGATAAAGAACCATCAGAGGAAGAGCTAAAGGGCCTTCAAGTTGCCCATCAACAGCACCTGGACAGCAGCCTGAGCAAGGCACTCAGCTCACCTGGTCAGTCTAACACACTATGGGGAGATGTCCTGTATCTCTGTTCAAATTATAATAAATATTTCTAAATCTGCATAGAAAGGGAAACGTTTTTCTCCCTCTCACATACTACTGAAGCCATGGTCATCCTATGAAGGATGACCTGCTTTGTGGGAGACTCAGGACAGGTAAAACAAAGTATTTCTTCACACAGGACATAGTCAAACTATGGAATTTGCTACCACAGTGATGGCCACCAATTCTGATGGCTTTAAAAGGGGTTAGACAAATTCCTGGCGGAGAAGGCTATCAATGGCTACTAGTCCTGATGGCTATATGCTACCTCCAGTATCAGAGGCAGTATGCCTGTTTACACCAATTGCTGGGGAACATGGGCAGGAGGGTGCTGTTGCGTGCATGTCCTGCTTGTGGGTTTCCCTTGGGCAGCTGGTTGGCCACTGTGTGAACAGAATGCTGGACTAGATGGACCCTTGATCTGATCCAGCAGGGCTCTTCTTGTGTTTTTATGTTCTTATGCTTCTATACATATAAATTAGCATATGCAAAATTTATGGAAATTGGTATCCTCTTTTTCTGATGATGCATTTCCTCTTTTTTAGCGATTCATAAGTGGCCACCTTATTGAGACCTGCAGCCAAAGAGCTGAATCAGCTGATACAGACCCTAATTGTTCTCTTGCATATGGTGGGGAGCAGGAGGGAGGGCTCATGCACCTTAGCTGCTCACCCACCCAGCACAGCTGCCCCACCTCTGATGTCACCAGCTGTTCTTGCGGAGACACAAAATTAGAATATGACCAATGTGCATCAAACATGGCATGCGTACCAAGGGGACACTAAGGGCTATGCACCATGGAGGTATTTTCTTTTTCAACTGCATTCATTCATTTTAATGTGGTTGGAGCCTGCAGGAACACCTTCAACCATTGGGGCAGGGGTCCCCAACCCCCAGGCCGCAGACTGGTACTGGTCCGTGGCCTGTTAGGGACCAGGCTGCAGTAGGGGTGTGGGAACCCTCCCTTACCTTGGGTCCGCGGGGGGGAGGCGATCCGTTCCCCACCCCCACCCCGGAATCCTTGCCGTCCCTGGCCAGGTCTGCGGAGCCGCCGGCCGGCTCCAGCCCTGTTCTTTGCAGTAATAGCCTATTACTGCAAAGAACAGGGACGTATGGCGCCCACTACGCGGACACCATTTGCGTCCCAGCAGCCAGAAGTCCACCCCCGGCCAAAGCTTGTTCTTTGCAGTAATAGCCTATTACTGCAAAGAACAGGGATGCAAATGGCGTCCACTATGCGGACGCCATTTGTGTCCCAGCAGCCAGAAGTTCTCCCCAGGCCAGAGCCAGCCAGCAGCTCCACGGACTCGCCGCGGAGTGGAGCCAGCCAGGGCCGGCAAGGATTCCGGCAGGGGGAAGGGACAGATCGCCCCCCCCACGCAGACCCAAGGTAAGGGGGGTTCCCACACCCCTACTGCGGCCCGGTCCCATCCCCCCCCCCCAGTCCGTGGAAAAATTGTCCTCTACGGACCGGTCCCTGGTCCCAAAAAGGTTGGGACCACTGTATTAGGGGAAGACTTCCTTAATCAGCAGATAGCTTTGTAGTCCATACAGCTTGAAGCCAAGGGAGAGTAGTAGACCGAGGGGCAGAGTTATAGGCCGCCGGCCCCCTCTTCCTGTTGTGCGGCAGCTCCCCCTCAGGGGAATGGTGTGCACACACCCCTCTCTCAGGGGCGCAAAAGTGGGCACCATGGCAAGGGGCGTGTCTAGGGGTGCTCACAGGCATGGCTTCAGTCAGATGGGGTGGGGTGGGCACAATGTGGGCATCTCTAGACCAGCCTAAAATCCTGCATTTAAAACAGGGCTTTCTGCTTCCATTTTAAATGCAGGATCACAATGACTCCCTTTTTCACCCGCTTCCTTTTCCCCTCCCCTTTCCCCCTCCTCCTCCCCGTATCTGAGTCTTCTGTTACCTTTCATTGATCTCACTCCTCTTCTTGCTGCTTTTATTCTTTTCACAGAGGAAACTGAAGCGGAACACAAGGGGGTAGTTTGATAGCTTATTATCTGCAATCTGTTTAAAAATGGAGCAAAGGGCATTTAGTGCAGGAGACGCCCTGGAGAATCACGGCGTCATGTAAAGAGCCCGCAAAATTCCATGAAGGAGCAATCTCAATCGCAGGATAAAAGCTCCATGTGAAGAAAGGCTGTGTCAACTCTGACAGCTGTGAAAGTGTGCTTCAAGGCTTTGCTATATCGAACGAAGGACGATTCCAACCCATGTGAAGCTGGGTCCATTTGCTAGTCATAAATAAAATAAATGAATCAAATCATGTTCTGTCCACAAAGGACAGCTTTCACTTGGGAACTGGAAGTCCAGGCAGTGTGTCCCTCTGTTTTTCTTTTTCTTTATATCTTGCCTCCCACCTTAGATGATAATTCCCTGAAGTGCAAAGCCCTCCCATTCATCACAGGAGCCTGGATGGGAAAGAGGGCAGATGCTTGCCCACACAGCATCCAAGGTCAGCCACACCCAGAGATGTGAGCCAACTGAATTTTGAATATCCTGCCATTAGCTAGAGTAGAGGGGCATAAGCCCATTTAATTTCAGTGTGTCTGTGAGCCAATCAGCTTGCACACATGTGCTCTGCCTTAATAGAAGTGTGTGGACGAAGTGTTCGTGAACCCAAGCAACAGAGAGCATTTCTAGCCCTTTGGGAGCAATGCAGACTTCAGCACCCAAAGGCACTTTAAAAGGCATTTCAGAATGCTGGTATACTTGCACTGTGCCTACAGCCTTTTTACAGGCTGCTTCTGCCTGCTGCTTACACTGACTGCTCTCACAATGTATCATTGGGGGTTAGCTATTTTTAAGCTGCATCAGAGGAGCCTGAGCTGGTTATGCAATTCCTTTGAAGCAATGAACTGTGTTGCCATGACTTAGAAATAATAAACTGGTATGTTTGACACAAAGAACAGATTTCAAGGAGCTCTGAAATGGCTATTAGCCTACACAGTTACTTCTTTCATATGCTGTCATTTTATTTCTTTATTTCTTTATTTGCAATACTTATACACCACTTAATATAGTAAAATATCTAAGCAGTTCACATATAAATATTTAAAAGCACATTTAAATACACTATTCAAACAATTTCAACTATAATAACAATACTAGGAACAGTAAAATGGAGGAACATATGATGGATTGCAATGAATTATTTATTTATTTATTTATTTATTTATTGCATTTATATCCCGCCTTTTTTCCTCTTGCAAGGAACACAAGGCGGCTTACATTATCCTCCTCCTCACCGTTGTATCCTCACAACAACAACCCTGTGAGGTGGGTTGGGCTGAGAGTCTGTGACTGGCCCAAAGTCACCCAGTGAGCTTCCATGGCCGAGTGGGGACTAGAACCCAGATCTCCCGGCTCCCAGTCTGTCACTCTCACCACTACACTACACTGGCTCTCATCCAGTCTCATCTGGAATTATAAGCCAGAGGAGTCCTTGGTGAACAAGTGTGTTTTCAGGAGATGTTTGAAACATACAATATTTTCTACCTTTGGAACATACCACATTTTCTTCCTCCTGAACTGCATGATAGATGTGTACAAAATGATTCATGGTGTGGAGAAAGTGGGTAGGGAGACATTTTTCTCCCTCTCTCATAATGCTAGAACCCAATGGGGTCATCCCATGAAGCAGCTTGGTGGGAGATTCAGGACAGATAAAAAGAAATACTTCTTCACACAGCACATAGTTAAACTATGGAATTTACGACCACAAGACATAGTGATGACCACCCATTTGGATGGCTTTAAAAGGGGGTTAGACAAATTCCTGGAGGAGAAGGCTATCAATGGCTACTAGTCCTGATGGCTATATCCTGCCCCCAGTATCAGAGGCAGTATACCTATGTACACCAGTTGCTGGAGAACATGGGCGGGAAGGTGCTGTTGCACTCATGTCCTGCTTGTGGGCTTCCTCTGGGCAGCTAGCTGGCCACTGTGTGAACAGAATACCAGACTAGATGGACCCTTGGTCTGATCCAGCACGGCTCTTATTATGTTCTTATGAACTGCACAAGGAAGGGTGCTCCAGTGGGTTGGTGCTGCCACTGCAAAGGCCTGCCTTAGAGATATTATGTGGTGACATTGTGTTGGTCATGGAATGACCAACAAGGCCTTGCCTGAAAATCATGAAGGTTGGCAGGCAGTCTGCTAAATATCCTGGTCCCAAGTTGCTCAGGGCTCTGCATATTTCTAATAGATTCTGCCAATAATTTCTTCTAGCCAGTATGCAAGTAAATCACGTATGTTTAAAAACTGCATCATCATTGTTACAGCCAGTGGGACCAACACCCAGGGGTGTGTTGGCAAGGGGTGCCCCAAATTACCCCCCAGAGCACAGCAGGTGATATGAGCATTAGGGCAGCAGAAGAAAACTCCATTTTATTCCTGCAGGCATGATGGGGCTAGGATTGAAGTGAGTCTAAAATGGAAAGCTGCACATGGTCAGAGAGAGAGAGAGAGAGAGAGTTTTATTATCAGGGTTGGCAAACAATTTTGTTGTTGTTGTTCTAACATATGAGGAATGTAGAAGCATTTGTTAACCTGGAATGGCAGTGGGAAGGGAAATATGTTAATTGTGTGCTTCAAAACTGAAGTGATATATGGCTATCTAAAGCTGCCCCTGCACCCTAAAACCATTACATCCAGGGCCTAAAATTACCTCGTTGCACCACTGGTTACAGCACCAACATTTTTCTTGAACTTCCTGGGTACATTTTTCTTATCTCTTAAATAAAATAAATTATTCCTATTGTGAGGCTGAAATAAGACATGGGGGGGGGGATCCCATCCCCATTTCTCTTTATAATAAATTGTTGATGATGCAGAGTTCCCAAGAATAACATATATTAGAAGGAACACCTTTTCATGATATCAGTAATAATACCATATTTGCAAACCTGATCAAGTGTCTCATACTGCAGTACTATACATTTTTATTTGGAGGACGTCCTGCTGCTTTCAATGGCACTTGCTGCCTATTAAATTGCAGACCTAATAAATTAACATTTATTTTAGGGTTGGGTACAGGAAAAAAAACATTGTTTGGGTACCCACTTTGGTGCTTCAGATCAATCAAAAACAAAACAAGTGACCACCAGTAGCACATCCAGTTTAAAAGTGTATAGATTTGGGGGGGGAAATGTAAAAAATTTATAGCTTTAAAAAATATATATAAAGTTTTTAAAATGTATAACATTTCAATATAAAATGTTCAGATCAGCACTTTGGATGTCGGTTTGTTTCCAGAACTTGAGATATCTTCATTGGATATAATGGGGAAAATTTAACAATGCCTATAATGTCTGAATTTTATTTTTACAGAATTGGATGAAATGTGCAGGCTTAGTAGCTACTTCTGAGGGGATGAACCCTGCCAAATTTCAAACAAATAGGTGCAGGTATTCTGTGCAACCAACCTTTAAAATCGGAGGCTTTAAAACAGGGGTACAGAAACTCAGGCCCGGGTTCCCCAGGTGATCCTGCCTCCTTTCACCTGGCCCCACCCCCTTTCCCTGGCCCCACCCCCTTCCCAACCACCAATCTTTGGGTAGTTTCTTGGCTTTTGTGCAGTTTTCCCCCATTCTAGAAGGTTGAAATTCCTTTCCTAAGGCTTAGCTACTGGCAGTAAGAGCTTTAAGATAAAATATGCTAAAATATGCTGGTATTTTCCCCCTTTGGCCACACCCCTTTTGTCTTTGGCCCTGCCCACCACTGGAATGCAAACCCTAAGAGCATTTCCTGAATGGAATTTGACCCTCAAGCTGAAAGATGTTCTGCACCGCTGCTTTTTAAAAAGATGAATGCCCTACCTTCTCTGCAGTTTTGTACGCAATTTGCATGAACGCAACATACAGATCCAGACTGCATGTCGCATTCCAGTTTCTGCGTTATTCAACCCAGGAATCACCAGGGATGAGTGAAGCAATGAGCACGCTGCCTCCCACATGCTTGTCTGTTCTGCTTTCAATTAACCCAGGAACACCTGTTTATGGGTTAAACAACCCAGTGTTAACCCAACAATTGTGCATGGTTTGTTCTTGGTTTAACTCTGGGTTGTTTAACCCATAAAAAACCCAGTTTCCAGGTTCACATCTCACAGCATGTGAACATGTAGGTTGTTAACTGAGAATGGAAATGATGAGCATCTGGAAGGAGCATGCTCATCACTTTGCTCATCCCTGGCAATTCTTGGGTTAAACAACGGGCCTGTTCACATGATCACAGAGGGGGAAATAAGCCCCCTGGTGGCTTATTTCCCCCATCGTTCATGCTGGTCATGTGCCTAGGGGATTTTGCATAATTAGCCTCACTAGCACAGCCACCTCAGAACCCTAAAATGGTCCATGGGTTCTAAGTAACTTGTTAACCATGGCAACGTGACACCCTTGCCAGGCTCGCATGATATAGCAAGCCACGCTGGCCAGGGTAGTTATGCAAATCGCACCAGCATGTGACCAGCACACACAGCAGGGAAAATAAGCCGCCATAGCTTATTTCCCCCAGTCAATATGATGTGCAAACTGTGTCACAATAGAGAGGTGCCCCTAGGGAAGTTCCCTGCAAAATTTCAAAATAACAGGTGCAGGGGTTAGGGGGCTATGATGAATGAAAATCAGTATGAGTCTTTTGGGGTATGGAGACAGAGAACTAATCACAATGCCTTTGTCTGTACCTTCCCAGTAATTGGCTTGGGTGTTGGGAATATTTCAACCTCACCTGTAAATTACAGGAAGGGGGCAGTGTTGCAGTTAGCTAGTTAATGCATGGGAACTTTGGACATAGCTAGCCTTAGGATCTCTATGGCCTACAATGTGGTTTCCTGCTCCTCCCCCCCCCCCAGTATTTGACCTCCTCCATTGCTGGGAGCACATGTTTGCTCGGTCTTGCTACTGCCAGTGTTGTGGAACACAAAATTTATTTATTTATTTATTTAATTGTTGCATTTATATCCCGCCTTTTCTCCTCTTGCAAGGAACCCAAGGCAGCTTATATTATCCTCCTTCTCTCCTCACAACAACAGCCCTGTGAGGTAGGTTGGGCTGAGAGTCTGTGACTGGCCCAAAGTCACCCAGTGAGCTTGCATGGCTGAGTGGGGACTAGAACCCAGCTCTCCCAGCTCCCAGTCCGTCACTCTCACCACTACACTACATTGGCTCTCAGTCCAAAATGGACTGAACAAACTCTTTTTAAAACCCTATGCTGTACCTGCATCTTATATGCAGGAATGTTGTGAACAAACCACTTTACCTTTTCTTCACTAAAAGAAGGGTGTGGTCTCTTTTGTAGCCTTGTGTGCTTGTGGGACTGGTAAACACTCATCCTGTTCTGCCTTTGTTTTGTTTTTCTCTGCTAACTGCCTTTTTAACAGGAGGCCGCAATACCAAATAAGTCCCATCATTAGGGCTACTCAAGCTTTGCCACACACAAGCTTTGGATGAGGCTTTATTGAAATCTGAAAGTATACACTAATGTTGTGCTGCTTGTGCAAAAGGGAAGTGACTTACCTAATAACTGACACTCAAGACAGACTCAACGAACAGCAAGAATAAATCTACAAAAAAATAAGTAAAGGATGCAAGGGGTGGGATTTAGGAAAGGATTGATCTGGATTGGGGATAAGGAAATGTTTAGGTAACACAAGCTAAAAGCAGGCACCAAGAACTCCATCACAAACTCATTCAGCATTGCTGCTCCAAAGAGACAACTTGCAAATGAAATGTCACAGAAAACACTGGAATAATTTATGATATGTTACTTCAACATCCCTCCCAAAAGCACGGTGATTGGAGAGCCTTGGTAAAATCATTCTCTGGCTGGAACCTAGAGCTGTCAGACACAACACTACACACACCCTCTTCTGCCTGGCATTTTCCTTTTTATGGACAGCTTGCCTGTGGGGGGTTCAGAATTGTATCAATTTGGGTACAACAAAACTAAAACTTTGCCACCCTCCAATACGAGTCCAAAACTTCAGGAACAGCCCAGTTTGCTTTGGACCAATTCAGACAAGAGCTGCTTTGCTTGGAGGAGGTCCAAAGCGGGCCACTTCGGTTCAGTATTTGGTTTTTATCAAAAGTGGATTGTTGTTGTTGTTCAGTCGTTCAGTCGTGTCCGACTCTTCGTGATCCCATGGACCATAGCACGCCAGGCCTTCCTGTCCTGCGCTCTCTCCCAGAGTGTGGATGCATATCCACAGAAAGTGGATGCATACCCCTAATTCTTGTGATCATCATTCTAAATTTACAGATGTTTGAAATGGAAAAAGAAGGAATCAGTCTTTCAGTATTTGCCTAACTTCATTATCTGTTAGAGATTTTCTTTTTATAAAGGAATAAGGTACATCTTTCCTATGGACTAGATTCTCTTATTTCTCTAACTCAACCCCACACCCTTATATAATATTGGTGAAGACCATGGTGTCTATTATCCCCTGTCTCTTTTATAGAGTTGATAATCATGTGTATTTATTTTATTTATTTAAAATATTTATTTGTCGCCTTTCAGGGAAGAAGCCCTCCCAAGGCAGCTTAGAGCAATGTTTTTCCTACGATCTGGGTCATTCCTGTCTCTCCCAATCAAAGCAGATCATGGAAAACCTAATAATACTGACACAAAGCGTATCTAATATAATACTTATTCAAAGAGTGTCAACCTGGTATCCTTATCTCCTTGCAGGAGTGTTGCTGAACTGTGTGCCTGCTAATCAGCCATGACCTCCTCCAAGATACTATGAGCTGTAAGGAACTCAAACAGGGCATTCCACTCCCCCAACCCCAGTTTTCCATTTTTCTTTTCCGGTTGACACTCAAAATTCCATGGCTACTGACCATGCTCATTTCTCAGTGGGGTCTTTTGGCAGTTCCCCCCTTCTGTGCTTTTTTCATTATTTGTACTTCTACAAACTGGGATTCACCTGAGAATGCAAATACCTCCCTCTTGTCTTTCAGTGGCCCTGTTTTGGCGACATTTCTGTTGGCACTCAACACCTGAGTTTGCTATTAGAAGAAGTGGTTTTTCTAGGGGCTATATAAATCACCACCAGAAATCAAAGGCCATTAAGCATGCAACTTTGGCTACCAAGCTATGTGAAAGCCTAGAGAAGAGGCCATTTCACATACTCATTTCATTTATTGTTCTTTTTTGAATATGTGAAGTGACCTCTTCTCTAGGCTTTTCTCTTTAAATACATGAAACCCGGAAGAGGAAAAGAGTATCATGTATTTAGGCACTGGGTTATGACTTGTCATTTTAATCCCTTCAATGCTTAACAGATGTTTGGGTTACTCTCATGATCATTATAACGCTGAGCATCCCACATTACTAATTTGTGAACAATTACAACTCACTTCTTTTTGGTTTCTAAATTTGGGGCCTGGAATATGTAGTCACAAGGGAAAACAACTTGCAAAGCTACCCCTTCAAAGTGATTTTACTTCATTCTTCTTTCTTTTGAGCTGTTGTTTACATTGTTTGCTCCACCCCATTGCCATCAGTTAGAAAAAGCTGGATATAGCTTATAATTGTCATTAACAGACTTCTTCTGGGAGTCCTTGGCAGTAGGCTATGCTACCTGCTATTCAGTGCAAATCAGCAGGTACATCACAGAGTTGGAAGTTAATCTAGTCCAACCTCTGACAATGCAAGAAATCCACTGCTGCAGCATCCTTCATTGGTGGCCAGCCTCTACCTTAAAAATCTCTAACTCAGTTCAAACAGACAGATTGAAGGCAGTCTGTTCCACTGTTGAATCAGGAAGTTCTCCTTAATTATTAGTCAAAATCTACATTCTTGTCATCTGAACCCATTGTTTGTCATCCACCTCTCTGGGGCAACAGGAAACAAATTTGTTCCATCATCTATGGCTTGTACCCAATGTTAGTCTAACTTAATTCATTTCAATGTGCCTGAAGGGCTGTTGCATCAGGTTGTGTCAATCTTAGTCCTACTTAGAGTAGTAAGTAGGACTAAGATTGATACAACCCGTTGTGACAGCCCTTCAGTGTCTGCCTCTGAGATTCATCTGACTTTGTGAGAGTTCTGAAGTCCAAATCAACCCCCAGTAGCCACGGATGTAGACAGAACACACTCAAGTGGAGGGTTAAGAACAGACTTTACTGGACATATAACAAACTTACATCTCAAGGTAAGTTGGCTGAGGTCCGCCTCTCGTGGTCAGCATCACTTGCAGAAGGAAGAAGGTTGAACAGTAGAGGGAGGAGACAAGGAAAAGGCAGAATGACCTCCCACAGATGCCCTCCCACCTCACTCAGGTGCATATTAACCCTTCAAGTTCAATTTAAGTGACTCATGGCCCTACTCCCTCCAACAAGTTCCATGTGCCCCTTTTTGCTAATGGCAGAATGCCTAAGATGAGTGTTAAGAAGAGGGTGTTACCTTAAGCAGATTTCCATGAACAAAGAAGCCACTGTAGTGGTTTTAGCCTACTTTACTGGAGTTCCTGGACAACCATGTGACTTCCCTGTAAGCAGATGCTGACATTCATGTAGGACTCAGAAGGCAGCATTTCTAAAGCTTTCTTCACACGGAGCTTTTATCCTGCGTATCCTGCGATTGAGATTGCTCCTTCACAGAAGTTTGCGGTCTCTTTATGTGACGCCGTTAACCTCCAAGGCATCTCCTGCACTAAATGCCCTTTGTTCCATTTTTAAATAGATCGCAGATAATGAGCTAATTACCCCATTGTGTTTTGCTTGAGTTCCCTCCATGAAAAGAGGGAAAGCGACAAGAAGAGGAGCAAGATCAATGAAAGGTATGGAAGACTCAGATATAGGGAGAAGGGGGGAAAAGGAAGTGGATGAAAAAGGGAGTAGTTGTGATCCTGCATTTAAAATGGAAGCAGAAAGCCCTGTTTTAAATGCAGGATTTTAGGCTAGTGTAGAGATGCCCTAAGAAACGACTGCAGGAACTTTTCAGGAGAGTTTTTCAAGGATCTGCATATGTGCTGCTTTGGACACGCATGGCTGGGATCCGCAACATGGCACCCATGTGAACAAATGTGCCCACAGACACCTCCCTGCCCCTCCTGATGTTTTAAAACATTTAGGCTGCAATCCTATGCATGTTAAGACAGAGAAAATGCCTACAGCTCCCAGCATTCCCCAGCCAGCTATGGAATTGTAGGCATTTTCTCTGTCTTAACATGCATAGGATTGCAGCTTTAAATATATGTTTTTAATTTTAAGAAATTAACTAGGAGGTCAGCATGCTGCAAAGTGAAGTACCTCCCTCCAGTGCTGCACCATCTTTATTTGCAAGAATGACCTCGAAGGTGGGCCCTGGAGGCATTCTAAAATGGTGAGATCACCTTCAGTGAAACAGATGCTGGATCAGAAAATGGTTGTTTCCAAAAAGTGGTTTTGTGTTTAGGAACTCAGACTCCATGTCTGCCTTTTACTTAGGTTCTTGGGCAAGTTATTTTTCTTTTAGCCTCACCAGTTTGCCTTCTGGGGAATGGGTGTTTTGCACAGACCATGCCTACCATGACAGGCATTTTGTGAATGGGCAAGCCCCCCTCGTGGCAACCATGTTGCGACAGTGCCCACAACATACTCTCAAAATTCCAAATGTGCCTACAGGCCTAGCTGCACCTCTGCCAAACACCCCAAATATTCTGCTGTTTATGACACGGAAAGGAAGGTTTCATTCTGCCTTGTGAAAGTTCAGGAGATGTCTGCCATTTTGAAAGCCAGGCCTGACACTCAAAGCAGAATGGTGTACATGATACAAAGCCATCAACCACCACCACCCACCATGACCATGCTTCTCCAGACATAGTCCCTTGACCCTCCTTTGATCCTATTTTCAATTTAAATTAAAGCTCCAAAATGTCAGCCCAGAAGAGTCACCAAGAAAACCTACTTGTGTTTTTGTTATTATTTATTACATTGTTATTGTTTACCTGCTTGTTTGAGCTAGGAGGAAGGAAAGATGGTCAGTTTGGTTCCCAAACAGCATACAGCTTAGTTTCAATGAGCCAGCAGAGACAGGATCTTCGCCACTGTTTGAGTCTTAATAGTTAAACTCCAATTTTAGAGCATATCACCAGCTTCTGGGCAGCCCAGTGGAACGCAAAGAAGCCTCACTGTCTCCCACAAAAGGGATCTTGTGACACACACCCCTTTCCCCTTCACTCTTTCCCTCTTCCCCTCTTTCTTTGTTGCTGAAGAAGCACTCCACTGCCTCCAACTTCATCACACCCCAGACTGTGGAGATATGGAAAGGTCGCTAACCCCTTCCCAACAAGTCCATTAGCTTGCCAGGTCCCCCTCTCTTCTCTTCCTTCATTACCTTCACTTTGCTGGAGAACCCAGTCAACCTGTCCTGCTTCTTTCCCTATCTCTTCCCCAGGCTTGTGTCTTCAGGGATAACTGTTTCTCTTTGCTCACAAGCACAGCCACAGGCCGCCTTACCTTCCCCTGCCAGTCCTCACCCCCATCTCCCCACTGCCAAGACTTCTTCTCCCACCGCACCCCAAGCAATCCGCTAGGCAATGACACCAAACCATTGCTTTCAATGTGTCTGCCTTAATAATCAGAACTGTTATCTTGTATGAGTGGAATTTGATCCTATAAAATGCCTATGGCCATCATCTGATCTTCTGAATGTATGTTTCAATTCCTTTCAATAAATTCCTCTTGGGTTAAGCAACGGTGTCCACAATATCCAAATCCCTTTAATCCCTATGCTTTGGGACGCTCGGTGTTAAAAGATCCCTTCAAGTGTCAAGGGTGTGTATCTGAAAGTGCACTCAGGCAGTTGTGCACTTGCTAACACACCATGGAACTGTGGTCTCCTCAGAGGAAGAGCAGGGGGAGCAGGTCCCCCCAGCAGACCTGTGTAGTGCCAACAACCCTGAAGACCTGTTAGCACCAGGCTTCCTGGGGGGCCCCTAGGACCAAAGATCTCCACAATGGTTGCTCAGGTTCCTGGCTCACTCTCAGAGCTACCTTACTACCACCACCAACCCAGGGCCAAGGAGCAGCAGAGATGGACAGCCAAGCAGGCACTTCAGAGCTAGTTGCATGTGAGACTACTACTTGGGAGGAGGGGAAAGCTTGTGTACACACCTTCCCAGATCACGGTGTGGCTGAGAGCCAGGAAGGGGCAGAGCTTCTACCTCCTATATAAGCTCTCAGTCTGAGTTGAATCTCCGCTGAAACAACAGCTCCCTTAGAGCTCCAAACCTTCCTGGATGAGGGAAAATGGACAATCAGTGTAGTCTAGTAGTCTTCAGGCTTTTCAGACCTGTGACCCACCTTTACTCCAAGCATGCATTTGGGGACCCACTTCTTAATTTGTCACCATTTATTTGTATGGAAGTAGTGCTGCTACTGCCACCCACCTTAAATCAGGCTTATAGCCCAGGAGTGGATCCTGATCCACCAATTAAAGACCAATGGTCCAGTCCAAGATCAGCCAGCCAGAGGCTTCCTAGGATGCCAACAAGGATGGAATGAAGACAACAAGGATGGAATGAAGAGAGCTTCGGCTATTGGGCGGTATAGAAATAAATAAATAAACAGCCGACCACACACACACACACACACACACACACCATTGTTTGACCTCCAGCAAATGATATTCAGTTGCATTACTTCCTCTGCAACTTGGAGGTTCCATTTAGTTACCAAGGATAGTAGTCTTATCAGTGGAGGCTGATGGCTCTGATGCCAGTGGGCTTTGGGTTTCAGTCAGAACTCTAAAGGAACAATCCAATAGCTCATTTAGAGCTCTGAGTGGTTCCGACTGAAACCCGGATTGGATTCACCTCCCCACTGGCATCTGAGCCACCAGCCTCCATTGCTTTCTGAAACCCTCTTGATTTGGCCAGTCCACTAAGGGTAACAACGTAGAGTGTCACAATGACTTTTCCTTTAAAGCATGAGATGCCACCCTCAGTCATGTAAAGATTATATAACAATACAGAATTCCACAGAAAGATTACAAAATTTAGGGTGCAATCCTATGCGTGTTTAGACAAAGAAAAGGCCTACAACTCCCACCATTCCTCAGCCGGCTGGCTGGGGCATGCTGGGAGTTGTAGGCCTTCTCTCTGTCTAAACATGCATAGGATTGCGCCCTTAGAGAGGGTTTTCTGTCAACAGATGGTGATGATGATTGATTGAGGATGATGCAAGATGCTTGCTTGCCTGGAGGTATTTACAGCTGCCAGCTCAACTTACCACCAGGAGGGCATGCAAAATTATCAAACTGTGGTTTGATAATCAAACATTTGTGTGTTGTTTGGTTTTGATTTTTGTGAACTGCCCAGAGAGCTTCGGCTATTGGGCGGTATAGAAATGAAATGAAATGAAATGAAATGGTTTGTGCTCTGTGAAGCTGTACAAGACAAAATGCAATCAGTGCCAACAGATAAAGCAGCCTAGCTCATTTTTTAAAAAAAGTTTTCATTTTGCATAATTACCACATCGTTTTTGTTGAGTCTGAGGCTGGTTGGCCACTGTGTAAACAGAATGCTGGACTAGATGGACCCTTGGTCTGATCCAGCAGAATTCTTCTTATGTTCTTAAGAGGCATTTTTTCAATCTGAAGAAGATTATACACATATACGCGCGCGCGCACACACACACACACACATATATATAGAGAGAGAGAGAGAGAAGCAGGATCACACTGGGTTCCTGTAAAGACCTCCAGAAAAGATTTCTGGAAAAAGATTTTCAGAAAGACTTTGTTGAATATTCTCTTTGATATAGATGTTCTAATGTTCTATTATATGTATAATATTATATTTACATTATTTTTTCACATTTATACTATCTCTGTTTAAGCACTAATTATTTTCACTAAAAGATAAATCAGCAAATATTATAAACCATCGTGAGTATGTTTCCATTGTTATATTATTTGATTATTATACCTAGACCAGATTTCAGTTGTGTGCTAACTGCAGTTCTATAATTTAGGTGTTTATTGTTCGGCACCTGAGGGTGGACCCTTGGGACCCGGCCAACATTCTGCATGGGCAGCAGCTACTCAGGCTTGGCTGGGGGTGAGGAAGAGGCTTCGCAGTTCCAGTGTAGGCAGAAGACAGGGGGAAAGTCTGAGTGAGTTTAGAGCCTGATGAAAAAAAATATCTGGCTAGCAGAAGCAGCCTCTTAGGAGTGCAATTTTGCTTTCAGACAAGGCTCGTGCTGCCCACGCACCTTGTTATAAAGAGAAATTGCCACTTAAAAAAAATGAATATGCATTATTATTCGTGTTTAATGCTGCATTTTGAAACCATCTTCTCCATGTTTTTTGCTGCTCAACAATTTATCTATTCTAAATGATGGATATTTGTTGCTGCTTTAAAACTATGCTTTTTAATCTGTTAAATGATTGGTTTATTGTTTCTGCTTTTATTATCCATTATGAGAGCTTGGGCTATACTGACTCATAAATTGAACCCATACATATATAAATAAATAAATAACTATATATTTTTTTGCCATCACTACCAAATTCCAGTGGAAAATTCAGTGGTGCAGCAGCAATTTTGGCAGGGAGAGATGTCCCCTCGCCCCCGCAGTGGCTTCTTGGTGGGGTGAGGATTGGCGCTGGGACGTTGCCCAGCCCTATCCTAATGGGATAGATATCAACTGCAGAGAGGTGATTTTCATCCAGAAAATGGTGGGAAGGGATCACACACACACACACACACACACAGCGCCACGGTCCTGATCTGAATCTGGGGTTGTACAAATCTCTCTGTTTCGCTTTCTCCTGCCTGCAATTTTTTCTTTCAGTCCTAAATTCTTTCTCTCTCAGATATGAAGACATTTGCAGATTTTGATCTATTCTTACCAAAACCAAAACAAAATTCTCACCCATCTATATCTGTATGAGGCTCCCATGATTGCTTTTTCCTAAAATGTAAACAGCAGGGAGTTTCCTCACAGCTTCCTTCTGGCTTCTCTAATTTGGCCATAAGTCATCTATCCTTCAAAATCACTACTACTATCTTTTATAGTAGTGATGTTGCAATTAATCCAAACTGAAGTATCTCCAGTGATGTGAAATGATTTCTTATAAATAAATTATGCTAACACAGATATCAGGGCAAAATCCTATTAATGTTTAGACATAAAAAAGTCCTACGACTCCCAGCATTCCCCAGCCACCCATGCTGGCTGGGGAATGCTGGGAGTTGTAGGACTTCTTATGTTTAAACAGGCAGAGGATTGCACCCTGTGTCTTTCTGAATCTATCCCAAACCCCCACTGCTGCTGCAATGCACAGATTAATTATTCTAATGACTAAAGACTTATTTGTACACATCACTCTTACCCAATCAGGGTGGTTTTATTGCCAGGGGCTGTTGCAACTTACAACTTGTTACATATCTGACAAAGTGCCAGTAATAGATATAGCAGAATTCCAAATGGCAATAGATAGCTGTCATTTCTCGCTCGCTCACTCTTCTTCTCTTTCTTTTTCCTTGCATTTCACATCTGCAAGTCATTTGGAACTCATTTACCCTGGAGTGTAAACCTGGATTTCACTGAATGACTATTTGAGATCTGGGACATCTCAGAAACCCATAAACAATGTTCTGTCCTCAGCACTCTCCTTCTCTAGCATTAAACAGTGTGTTGAGCCTTGCAAAAGCACTCAATTCCCCAACGCAAAAACATTTTTCTCCTTTTATTTCTCTAATTGCAAATCACTGAAAAAACTGCGTGTATAACAAGGTCAAGAACTGAAACTCTGTTTAAAATAGAGAAGGTAAATCAGGCTTCAAATACATTGTGTCTGTGAAGAGAAACACATGTCCTGAATGCTGGGGTGGGGGAAGGGAAGCTTAGAGCAGAATTTCAGTGAAACCTAGCTGGCAGAGGAAGGGTTAAGCTCACACCCTTGCCAGCTTTTCCCTAGAAGCAGTGGCCATTGGGGTTTTAATACATGCATTTGTGTGTAATGCACAGCTTGGCCCTTATCTTGGCATCTCATTGATTGTTCAAAGACAGTCTTCCCAATGCCAAAAACAGCAATAAAATAGACCCATTCCCAGTTCTCCACATTACAGCCAAAAAACTGATTACGCTGTTACTGGATAACATCAGCTTTGGAGAATTGGGCAAGTCAGCGAGGTGATGGTCTTTATTATATAGCGGTTACTTCTCACTCTATGGTTAGCATTGTCAGCGTTTTCTCTCTGAGGTCGGCTCTTCTGTTCTAACAGTTTCCCCCACCCCCCCACCCCACACACCCCGCTCTGGTTCTCAGGAACTGGTAATTCAGACACAATAATGAGTGTCGGGTGGAACCCTGTAGGTCTGCTTTTCCCCATGAGTGTTAAGTCTGGCTTTAGCGTATTTTAGTCACAGTCTTCTACAATTACAGGCTCAATCATTGCACAACTGGCATTTCAATTAAACACTCCAGCCGTTCTGGGTTTGCACAGGAAGTGGTCCTATGGGAGTCTTTTTCCGGTTGCCAATCAATACTAAAAATGCATGTTCTGTTTTGTTTTGTTGGAATAATTTTGTGTTGTTTCTATCCTTTTTTGCAGGATCGCAGTCTTACTTGCAGGGGGGGTCAGGCAGAAGGATTATAGGGTCTGGTCTCCTCAGAGATATTTGAGGCCTACATTGTCAGGTTTTATTAAAAAGAAGCTGCAGGAGGGGAGACATCAAGACTGCAATCCTAGACAGAAGGAAGACAAGAAATGCTTAACAGCTGGAGCAGTTTTGAATCTTTTGTCGTGGCCAGGATCACCCACCAAACTGCTTTCTCATTTAAAATCTGTTTGCTCATTCAGCTCAGTGAGTGACTACTATAAAAACTTTCAAAACACCTCTGATTGTGCACATGCACCCCTCCCTGATCAGTGCATATAGCTCTCTACGATTGCAGCCACAGGGCCAAACAACATGATTACATGTACTCGGTTTGGGGTTTGTTAAATAGCAGCTGGGGAGGCAAAGGGATCAGAACTATGGCATGTGGGGAGGAGGGTTAACCTTTTCCCCCTGGGTTATAGTCCTCATGAAAATGTGCCCACCCCCCACTACTTGCAAAGGCCAGCCCAAGATATTTTGCTATCTGAGGCAAAATACCAAATGGCAGACCAATGGTAACTAGAGGTGATCAAGCAGTAAAACGTAAATAACAATCCCTCCTCCTTTCCCCAAATCTTCAGCAGATGTTGGAAAAGAACAAGGGGAGGGGATCTCAAGCCAGGAAGCCCTCAGGTCTCCCTCCATGATGGCAGCGCCTCTGAGAGTTGCCATTTCTGAGGGAGGGCAGAGAGGGAAATGTAGGCAGCAGTTGCCCAGGCCTCCTGTTTCTGCTTCACAGGAACCTCAGAAACCTCCTGTTTCTGGCTCTCGATAGCTCTGCAGCTGTTTCTTCCAGCCACGTCTAATGCGGAAAGGAGAGGGCAGACAGCTGCTCTAGAGAGCCCTGCCAGCCGCTCTTGCTATGGCAAATGGCACAGGAGGAGAGCAGCTGGCGGGGCTCTCCAAAGCACCCATTGGAGGCTACAGCAGCAGGCCATCCTGACGGGGGCTGAGAGGTGCAGCACAATTTGCTGCTCCACCACCTGATGAGGATGCCTCACCCTGCTTCATGGGTGGGCCAGCCCTAGCTTGCTCCCTCCCTCCTTTCCTCTGGATGGTTCTGCTAAGCCTAAACCTTCCTGCTGCGCTGCCCAAACAGAGAGGATGAGCAAGCAGGTAGAATACTGCAGAGGGAGAGGGCAGGTGAGCCATTGGAGACAACAGCAACCAATCTTGCCCAGTCTTTGCTGTACCTCTATCTCAGGGAGGCTCAAGGAGGAGGACTGATTCACTTGGTAGAATCCCCACTACTGAGTTGCCCAGAGAGAGAATTAAGGTGAGCAAGTGAGAGAATGAGGTGGCCGCTTCTTCCATGACCAACCCTGTATGGCAGACTCACTTCCCCAACCTGGTGTCCTCCAGATGTGTTGGACTGTAACTCCCAGAATCCTCCAGCCAGCATCTGGAGGGTGCCATGTTAGGCAGAGGTGGCTGCTCTCCCTCTCTCAGCCAGTGGTGGGGAACATGTGTCCCCCCGGATGTTGTCAGACTGCAACTCCCATCAGACCTAGCCAGCATAGCCAATAGTGAAGGCTGATAGGAGTTGCAGCCCAACAACATCTAAAGGGCCACACATTCCCCATCCTGGCTCTAGACAGTACCACAGGCCCAACCCACATGCTACTGCCCAGAGAGAGTGAGCAAGGGAGAGAAGGTAGGATCAGACACTCCATTCTCCTATTAGCATGCCTCCCTGACCACCACCACCACCACCCCCAAAGCCTGCCATGGGGAGAGGTGGCCCAGGTAAGCTAGAGGAAGCAACCGCTGCTTCTTGCAGGAGTAGCCACTGCTTCATGATCCTCCGCAACATTCTACCTGCTGGCTCACCCTCTCTCTATGGGCAGTGCAGCAGGAAGGATTGGGCTTAGCGGAGCCATCCAGCAGGAATGAGCGGGCAACAGGAGATGGCCTGCTCGCTGGACCTCTGCCTCAGAGCGCAGGTGGGTGACTGAGAGGATGAAGTGCCCACTCCATGAGTGACCAACCCTCTGTGCGGCACCGCCCAGAGGGAGACGGTGAGTGGGCAGGAAGAAGCAGCGTTGTGGGCCCAGTTCTCCCTGCTATGGTGCCCAGAGAGGATGAGCACGAAAGAGGAGATAGGAGCAGCAGCTGCCTTCCGTTGCTTGTGCCCTTTCCTCCCTGCCCACCCTTAGAGGAGGCAAGGCAGAGGTGGTGCTGCCATAAGGGTGTACCTGGGGGCTCCCTAGCTGTGGAGCCCCTCCCCCTGTTCTTTTCCAGCATCTGCTGAAGATTTGGGGAAAGGAGGAGAGATTGATCTATTCCTTGGACACCTCTATGGACCCAGTTGGCAGCTTTCCCTTCAAAATAAAAGAGGCAGCATTAAACACCCTTTTTCAAATATGTGCTTAAGGACATGAGTAGTTATAATCCTGAGGCAGGCACTTCACTCTAATGGTAGGGCCGACCCTGCTGTTTGCTGAAGCTGGGAAGCTGCTGTCAGTGCCTGTCATCATCACCCATTGCAGCTTTAGGGGAAGGTGTTTCCTTTGGGGGGGGAGGGGCGGGGAGAGAAAGGGAGAGTTAAGCCCTCCCTCCCTCACACAGCAGGCATACTACGGCCCCAGTCCTGATCACTGGATTGCAAGCCCCACTTCTATCAAGTATTAGGTAGATAGATACTTCTTAAACTGTAAACAAGATTGATGGCTTTGCAAAGCGGAGGAGGAGCTCCCGATCCAGGACAAATAGACCTGGATCAGCCTCCCCCAGCCTGGAAATGAGTTTCACTGCAACTCCCATCATCGTGCTGGCTGGGGATGATGGGAGTTGTCATCCAGCCCGTCTGGAGGGTGCCGGGCCGGGGAAGACTGACCTGGAGATTCCACACGGATCTCTCGAAAGCAGTGGAACTGAGGCGTCGGGGGCTCGGAGCGAGTCAGTCCGCACAGCGAAATCGGTGCGGCGGAGGGTGGCGGCCGCCGCCTCCCCCCTGGGCAGCCGCGGGAAGGGAGCGAGGGACCCCGTCCGGGCAGCCGCGAAGGGGCGGCCGAGCTCGGACGCGCCTCGGCCTTCGCCTTCGCGGTTGCCTCGCTGCCGACGGCCGGCTGATCCGCGGCTGCGGCGCGCGACATGAGTCACCGGCAAGCCGACCCCGCCTCCGCCTCGACGGCAGCAGCAGCACTGCAGAGCCATTGGCAGCCAGACGCGCTTCGGCTGGGAGCCGCCGCCGCCGCCGCCGCTGTCCTCGCGTGAACCCGGCTCTTTGGCTGCCGCAGAGGGAGCCGGGGGCGCGCAAGGCTAAGGCGCGGGGAGGGGGGAGAGGCAGATGGATAAACACCCCCGCCCTCCTTACAGGCATGTAGAGAAAGGGATGCTACGCGCCTTGCCCTCCCCCCCCCATCAGATTTGTAGGGGGGGAGGGAGCCCTAAATAACCATCCACAAGCGAAAGACAGAGAGACTGGAAAGGTAAGATCCGAGGGGAGAGAAAGAAACTAAGGGGGGGGCAACCACGAAACGGGGGGGGGATGTCAGGGGAGAAGGGGAGGCGGAGCACTCAAGCAGGCCCCGATCCGACGCAGGTTTACTCGGAAGTAAGCCTCGTTGTGACTGACAGCTCGACCTCCTACGCAGGCTTATGATTATTGAGATGACTTCCATAGGCATAAGATTGCAACATTTCGCTCCCCCGCCATCGGGGGAGAGGGGGTCCTGCGGTAAGTTTAGATTCCCCCCCCCCCCGATCTCTCTTGCAGAGGTTTACAGGCCTTATGCCTCTCATATACCAGGGAGGCCCCGTCGTGAGTGACCCTGAACGGGGACACAAGCTGAAAAGGAGAAGTGAGAACCGAGGTGGGGCAAGTCTGGGTGGAGCTCTGGCCGACCTACCCACCCGGCCGCCGCCGCCGCCGCCGCCGCCACCTTTTCTGCAAAGTTAATTCCGGCCTCGGTCAGTGTCCTCCTCCAAGTTGAAATTAAACAGAAACCGATTCGAGGAAGGAATTGAGAGCCCCCCTCCCACCCAAAAAGAGTGCATGCCTCGTTGTGTGGTTTTGCTTCTGCTTTGAGGCGGGGGGGGGGGGAGAGGTCAATAAACTCCGACGGGGGGGAGGCTGGCAGAGGTGGGGGGCCGGAACGCCCACTTGGTTCCCAGTGAAAAATGAGTGCCTTTCCGGACTTCTTGCGTCAGCCAGGAGCGACCCGGAATTGGGCGCGTGGGGGAGGTGTAATTATTACCTAACGAGGTTATCTCCCAAGAGCCCTACAAGCAAATGAAAGTGCGGGGTGGAGAGGCGGCATAGCAGACGTCGCGCGAGTTCTGCCTGCAGCTGACCCCTTCTAAAAAGTCGCCGTCGTCGATATTACTGTGACTAAGATGATGTCCGTATAATGGCGCTTACGAGGGTAGCGCAAGCGAAGCACAGGCGTCTGCCCCGAGGAGCTTACAGTCTTAACTTGAGACGAGGCAGGGAGGAACACGATAGGAAGGGTCAGCCTTCCCCAGCCTGGGTCCATCCAGATGTGTGGGACTACAACTCCCATAACCCCCCGGCCAGCTACATCTGTGGGGGGGAGGCTGCCTTAGGTGGATGAATCACCGGATGGGGGGGCGAGCAGTGTAATATCCTTTCGGACTCTGGCTCTCTCCATGCCATTTTAGGTGATCTTTTTATCCAAGCCTTCATTCTGCCCCTTGTGCGCGCCCCCTGAGAGGTTGGCTCGTCCTCTCTTTGGCTGCCTCCCGTGTATTTCGTTTGCTTCCCCTTCCCCTGCAACGTAAGCAGCCAAAACTGCAAGTCATGCCGGCCCGTTCCAAGTTCGCCTGCGTGGTGCCGCTGACCTCCCGCGCTGCGAGAACGAGCGGGACACAGAAGGGACGTCGGGTCACAGCGACGCCCCTCTAGACCCGCGAAGGGGCAGGTCAGGGATGTGGGAGAGGGTCAACGCCCGACAAGGAGCAGTGACAGAGGGGGGGGCGGGACTAAATGATCATTAGCATTTATACGGCGCCTTCAATAGAAGTGGCACTTTACATGGTTGCTTGGAAGAGGCAGGTCCCTGCCCGCTAGGAGTTTACAGTCGAAATGTGGACAACAGTAGTGGGGGAGGGAGAGAAGGAGAGAAACGAAAGTGATAAGGGAATTAAAGTGAGAAAGTGAAGTCACACGGGTCTGCAGCGCAGTTTACTCGGAACCAAATCCAATTGTCGTCCATTAACCTTACTCCCGAGTAAGTGTGCATAGGACTGTAATCTTAGGCTTTGGGTCAGTGGGGATGCGGATAGGTTTTCAAAGCCCATAGAAATCACAGAGTCATAGTATTGGAAGGGGCCTACAAAACCCCCTGCTCAATGCAGGAAGCCTGAGTCACAGGCGGAGCCCCATCCAAACACTAACCAGCGCTGACCCTGCTTAGCTTCCGAGATCCGACAAGATCAGGCGCATCCAGCGCTCCATTGAGGACTGGGGTCGTCAGCGGATCCAGTCGGAGGGAGCACGTATATGCTTTGGGGGTCGTTCCGCTGAGATCAGTGCGGTGACTTTAGAAGTAGTTGTGTTTCGAATGGGGGAGAAGGGGCGCGGGGCTTGCTTGTCAGTTTCCCCGTCCGTGAACCAAATACCCCCGGGGTTAAAGCCTCTTCTTAACTCACGTTGATCACAGCAGAAGGGGAAGGGTTTGAACGTCAGGGGAAGGCACGCTCGAACACCTCCCAATCGAATCACGCTCCACGGGCGGTGATGGGAAGGAACAATGCTTTCGTCTCTCGCATCCTGTGTCAGGAGCGGCAGGAATTTGCCAGCCGCACGTACAAAATGGAGTGCAGGAAGGTCGGGCGCGATCCGGCCAAAGATAGCACGTCCAAGTCCCACCGATCTCAATGGAAGCGTCTTGGCTGAAGCCTCGCTGAACTATTTCTCACTGGGGCTTCAAGGGGCTTTGCTCTGGCTGGATCGTGCCCTTCTTCCCTCTCCATCCTCCTACCCCCTCCAACACAAACGCCCTCAAACGTACGACCGCTTACGACTCCCTCAAAACATAAATGGATGAACTGGTATAATTAGGGGCCGGAGTGACTTTGGTCCTAAGAGGCAGGGGAACCCGGCTGATCAACGGCCACACCTGCTCAATTCCAGCAGGTCGCCGTCTGAGACCCTCAGTTCTCCCATCTGTAAAATGGCCGGCAGCAGGACTGCCTGGCGAGTTGGATGTGAGGTCGCTCCCTGATGTAAAAAGCATTTTTTTTTTTTTTTTGTCCCATGACACTTTCCAGACGGGTAGCCGTGTTAGTCTATTCCAGCATCAATAAGGCATCTTAAAGACTAACACATTTAGGGCGCAGTCCCATGCATGTTTAGACCGAAGGACTTTTTTCTAAGTATGCATAGGATTGCATGTTGAGTGCATAAGATTCCAGGGGAAAAAAGTTCCACAGCTGAGTTGTGGGACTTTTTTCCTGTCTAAACATGGATAGGGTTGTGCTCTTATTCTGTCACAAGCTTTCATGGAGAGTTTCAGGTTATGCAGTCCATGCACGCTTACTCCCAAGTATGCATAAGCAAGGCTGCAACCTTAAGCCGTTTACTTGGGAGTAAGCCTTCACTTGAACCCAGTGGCACTTACTACCACGCAAGCTGCAATCCTAGAATCCCTTACAAGGGAGTAAGTTGTCCCACTAAAAACGCAGTTCCTTTTACTCTCTCAGTAAATCCGCCTAGAGCCGGACTGTTAAAAACTGCTCGATGTACGGAAAGGCCCGATTCACGGGATGTCTGCTCGGAAGTAAATTCCCCCTCCCCCTCTTGGAGTCGCATCCCTCTTTCGAGATCTCGCTTCTCGCAAGCTACCGATCCATACGTAAGGGAGATAAGTTTGCCCCCCACCTCGGCCCACACCCCGTAGTAACAGGTGTCCTTTTGGGGAGGGGGGTCTTAATACTTCAGAGCAATGCGTGGATCATGACAATAATAACCATCAGATGGATGTATGGATGTAGCGCGGGGGGGGGGGGTGCGGAGCGAGGTCTGACTTTGATGAGGCTTTAAGGCAGCTCAACACCGCCCCACCCCCAGCTGCTCCGCGGGGAGAGGAAATTGACTCGGTGTCGCAGCATCCGACCGCCCCTGCTTGCGATGCGGGAGGAGGAGAGGCGGCGAGCGAGCGCGAGCTCTGCCTGGAATTGTAAGGACTTTATCCTCAGATGACTGCACGGCCGCCGCCTCCGCCGCGCGCTCGCCCGCCCGCCGGCTGCTCTTTACGCCTTGCTCCTCTCTCCCAGCGCTCTCGCTAATGGGACTCCCCCCCCCAAAAAAAAAACCCAGTTAAATGGCTCTTCTTGTTGATCTCTCTTGCTATAGAGGGGAGAAGACGGAGGAGATTTTGTTTTGTGTTTTCTTTCTTTCTCGCATTCCCTTCTCTCCCTGCTTCCCTCCAACTCACCTTCTCCCCCACGCACACCCCGAAGACACAAAAAAGCCCCAGTCGGGGAGACCGTCAAGAAATCAGGCAGCTTTCGGCTCTTAACGCTCCAGCGTGAAATTGACACTCCGCATCGCCCATTGTTCTCGTTTTCGGGGGGGGGGGGCGAGTGAGTGAAAGAAACGTGTTTTCTGCACGTTCACACAGCTTCAATCGCTGAAAAATCTGTTCCGTCTCAGAAAAGGGAAACACACACACACCGAGTACTCCTATAGGGCAGTGCCACGAACCAAAGAAGCATTCAGAGAGAGAGAGAGAGAGAGAGAGAGAGAGAGAGAGAGAGAGAGAAGGAGAGAGAGGATCCTGCCATTTAAAAATGTCAAATGTCATTTAAAAATGTGGCTAACAACAACAAAATCCGCAACAGAAAAGAACTAATGCACATAATATAGTAAGGAATAACACAGTAAAACCATATACAAACCCATTCACTTCCACCGGACAGAATTTCAACGCAGTCCCCAGGCATGTGCGTTCAGAACTAAGTCCCATAAAGTGACTTACTCCCAGGTACATGTATATAGAATTGCAGCCTATAGGGCGTGTGAAGGCTGCAATCCTGCACCTATTTCCCTGGGAGTAAGCCCCATTGAAATCCGTGGTGGGACCAACGTCTGAGTAGATATGCACAGGACTGGAAGGCTCTTGAAATCCGGGGTTCTTATTTTTATTTTTGCGATGCCGGACATTGGCAGGGCGGTGTCCCCTTCTCTTGTCTTTGTTGGTTTGGTTGTTTAATTTTTTTTTTTTTTAAAGTCAACGTATTACATGATCCTGCCCCTGCTCACTCCCAAGTAAGGCTGCAGTCCTATACACACTGACCTGGGGCAAGTCCCACTGAACTCAATGGAGCTTACTTCTGAGTAGACATGGATAGGATTGCACTGTAAGTCTTCTCTTGAAATCCAGGGTTTTAAATTTTATTCTTTATTTTTGCGATGCTTAATTTTGGCGGGACGGTGTCCCCTCCTTTGTGTTTATTTGTTTCCTGTTTAAAAAAAAAAATCAAGGTGTCATTCGATTTTTCCACTGCTCACTCGCAAGTAAGGCTGTAAGATACAATGGAAATAAATCCCATTGAACTCGGTGGAGCTTACTTCTGAGTAGACGTGCATAGGACTACACTGCCGGACCCACTTTTTAATAGGACAGTCCGATCTTATGAGTGTTTACTCCGAAGTTCTTCCTTCACCCCCAGTCCAATTGGGATTTATCCCTAAGTAAGATGCACGACAGATTCCAGCTTTACTCCTTGGTAAGGTTGATTGGGGCAGCAGCCTTGCTGCACTTTAGCCCCCCACCCCACCCCACTCATTCCTTCACGGGAAGGAGGGGCAGGTATTGCTGTTAGATGCCGTTGCACCAACTTCCCGGAAGATTTGCTCGGAGATGGGGGGGGGGGGGTAGAGAGCCGACAAGCGGCTCTCTACCCTGTTATTTTTCCGATAATCGAGTTGAGAGCACGATCCAGAAACACTCCTTCAGTGTTTTCTCCCTGGCTCTGAACGACTCTGTAAACCTCCCAATTCTCTCCGAAGAGAGATACCATATATCTGAGGACCGTGGACAGAGTTTGTGGTTTGCTAATCGTTTGCCGCACAGTCCTTAGCGAAAGTGATCGACGCTGTTTCTTCCCCACCCGCCGCCGCCGCCGCCGCCGCCGCCATCGCCCATTATTTTACCACCCCCTCTCCTTCCCATTGTTATTTCTCTGTCTGTCATTATGCGCGTGATAAGAAGTTTGGATCTAATGCGCGGGAGGGGGAGGGATGCCATATTTTTGTAATCCTTCCTTATGTCCTTCTTTACATTTCCTCCCCCCTGCAGCAGCGTGACGCGCCTTTGCTCTCTAGAAATATTTTCGTGGTGCAAAGGTGATTGAGTTTAGATTTCGAGGCTTGGCTTTTTGAGATCGGCTAGTTTTACAATCCTGATGGTCCAAGCCAGGTTTGATGGCTGGTAGGGAAGGATCGATTGATTTAAAAAGAGTTGGGTTTTTGTTGTTCTGTTTTTCCTGGAAATTTCTCGAGACCCGGAAGGTCAGAGAAAAGGGATTCGGTCTTTTCAGTAAGAACGGGTGCCCTTTTCGTCCCCGGAAAAGAAAGGTGACATCCCAAACGCTCGATCATTATTTTATGATGCCTCTGTATTTGTTAGGTTAGCAAGCTTTAGAGTTCTATAGAACTCTTCTGCAGAAAGAAATTCGAGGGGGGGACACTTATATTCTAAATCTGATGTTCTCTCATTATTTCTGGCTGAAGAACAGTTCCTGGAAACTTGCTACCATTCTCAGATCAAACGGCCGGTGAACAGTTCAGTAGAAGGACTCATTGAAGCTTTCGATACAGCAAATCAGTGAAAAGTTACACTCATCCCAACCGGGTTTACTTACTTGCAAGTAATACCTACTGATTCCACCACCACTCCTGGGGCTTACTTTCTAGTAACCGTTTGAGGATCTAGCCTGTGCCTCCAAGGCTACGATCCTAAGGCTACAATCCTGTACATAGTTATCTAGGAGTTAAGTCCCATTAAAGTCAGGGCAATATACTTTTGAATAAACATGGATAGAATTGCACTGTAAGAGTGCGATCCTAGCCATGTCTACTCGGAAGTAAATCCCATTGCGTTCATTGAGGCTTAGTCCCTGGTAAATGGGCATAGGATTGCGGTCTAAACCCCTGATTTTTAATTGAAATAAATAATTTAAGGCGCAATCTTATACAGGGTTAGACAGAAGAAAAAAAAAGTCCTGCAACTCCCAGCATTCCCCAGCCAGGCTTTTTTCTGTCTAACCAGGCATAGGATTGTGGCTTTAATAAAATAGCAGAGCAGATAGCTGCGTTAGTTTGTTGCAGTAACAACAACAAAAATCCAAACCAATCCACCCAAGAGTCTTATGGCACCTTAAGGACAGATTTGGAGCCCGACGTGATGGATGTTTTACTTGGTACTAAAATCCCAGTGAGTTCAAGGGGGTTTACCCCCAAGTGAGTGTGCATAAGGACTACACCCGTGCAATGAAATCTTAGGCATATTTACTCACAAGTAAGTAATGAGTAAGGCAACGAGTGGGCCATGGAGCTTAGTTTCAGGCCAACCTTGGGTTGTCGTTTTTTAAAATATAAAGATTTTTTTAAACACACTCATCAATTGTGCCACAACCTCTTACTCTTTGAAGCGTCACCAGACTTTTTACCGAAATCAGTATGACTCACTACTACAGGAGAAATGTACTTTGCAGCTGTCGGGCTGGTGGTCCATATGACAGGAGTGGGAGATGTACTAAAACGAAGGATAAGAATGTCTCCTGGAAACAATGGAGTTATTCAAAGGTCTATCGGCTGGGGATGGCAATTGACGAGGCTGGGCTTCATTGAATTCCTGCAGAGCAGTTCGTTTGTGCCGTGTAGTTGACTACAAACAAGAAGCTCGCCTGGTTTTTCTCTCGAGGGCCCCCATCTTCTTGGCTCTTGGCGCAGCCGGATTAACCACAGGGTTAAGGGGGCTGTAGGCCCTGGCCCAACATCTCGGGGGGCGGGGCGGGCAGCAGCTAGCCCAGATTCCCAGCTTTCAGATTAAAAAAAGAGCAAGTCTCTAGCCCTTGGAGAACCCGAGATATGAGGCGAAACATTCGGACACGTTCCGGTGGTTTTGTGAGAACTGGACAATAGTTTTGTCCAATCGTTTTGTGAGATATATGAGCCTGCGACCACCTTTCAATGTGTTTAGCCAATGAGTGAAGTTGAAGATATAGACAGATATATAGATAGCATCACTGATGCAATGAATATGGACTTGAGCACGCTCCGGGAGAGAGCGCAGGACAGGAAGGCCTGGCGTGCTCTGGTCCGTGGGGTCACGAAGAGTCGGACACGACTGAACGACTGAGCAACAACATAGATATAGATATAGATAGTGAAGACCTGTCTGCAGAAGGGACTTCCTGGTTCATTTTGAAAAAATGAAAAGAAAACCTTCCTCTCTTTTTTTGGTTCACTGTTGTGGAATAGTGATTACCACCCATAGAAAACAATTGGGACATTGTAGAAAACAATTGGGACAGCAGTAGTGATTACCACCCATAGAAAACAACTGGGAAATCCAGAATTTTAGCATAGGTGTGATTGAGCAGTAGGATATCCAGCCCCAAACAATGGGTAGTAGGAATGACAGGACTTCATGTTTTTTTCTAGTTTGCTCTGATCTTATTTCATGCACACACAAAAAAACTTTTTTACTGTGCTCATAACCATAAAAAAAAAAAAAAACCTTCCAAGGTAAATAAAGTCTGCCATTATACCCTTATTGCTGGGTGGGGGGAGAGAGAGACTGTGGCTATGGGTTACATCAGGTTGTTATACCCATATTGGTGAGAGGGAAAGTAGTGTATGACATAATTGCAGTGTAGTCTAGAGTTCTTATCTAGTTTGCTTTGCGGGGGGGGGGGGTGTTAGGAAAACGCAGCAAAGGCGGCTGTGAAGTATTTAGTGAAAAGAAGGGTGCTTCCCTTCATTTCCTTCATTAACTATGCCCTGCATTTAATTTCCTTCCAACCTCACTGTTTGCAATCCCCCTTCCCACATATGTATTGTATATAAACCCGAAAATCCCCATAATACTCCATGTATCCAATGAAGAGGGGGATAGTCCACAAAAGCGTGTGCCAGAAAAATGTGTTAATCTTTCAAGGCGGTTTTTGTTGTTTCTGCTGTTCGTAAAGTTTCTTTGAGTTGATGTTCCTGCAGAAGATGGAGGCATATGGGTGGGACATATGAGAAGCCAGAGGATGTTTTCAAATTTAGAATGTTTAAAATGCGTTATATGAGTTGGTGTCAGTCTTCGGGCTCCCTCCCCAGGGCCTCTAGAAGGTAAGTTCCCAAGTGGGGTACTCGGTGCATCTTGTCTCTGCTGCACATGCATGCAAATGAGTGCATAATGCAATGCACCCACGGCCATTTGACACGCTAGGGAGGCTTATTATGAATGTAGTGTAAGACAGTTATGTTTTTCTATAATATAATTATTAAATACATTATAATATAATTTATTAAATAATTATATTATAATTATTATATTTCTGTTTTGCCTTTCCTCCAGGAACTAAAGATCACCCTATTTTTACCCTCACAACAATCTTGTGCAGTAGGTTAAGCTGAGAAGTAATGACTGGCCCAGATCATCCAGTGAGAAATGGGAAGCATTTGTGGTCCTCCTCAGGCAGCAAAATGTCCTGAGTGAGCCAGCCCTGGCTGCGTATGTGTGTGCCCTTATCCTTTTTGGCTGTTGCCTCTGAATGAGTCGGTCACTCTATGTCTCTTTCTTGAGTGCGGGGGGGGGGGGGCAGGTGTGACACACACAGAGAGAGGGAGAGCGCGCGCACTTTGATGTGTGTTTGTTTTCTGTGTCTCTGTGCTGTATGCTGTATGCTGTAAAAGGGAAAGCTTATGTTTGTATTTGAGTTCCCCGCCTTGGAAGTTATTAGTCTTTTGCTTCCAGGAAAGCATGGAAGATGACTTCCACTAAAATATGTCGGGAAAAATGTTTTTGCATTCTGTACGTTGTTGACTGTGTGCGGGCGCGGGCGCGCACAAACGTCGCGTGTGAGTTCAGTACCGGGGGCAGAGCCCACCCCTGGGGGCCATCTTGGCCTTGATCCGGCCCTGGCTCTCCGCGGCGTCTTGTGGCGTTGGAACAGCAAATGCACAGATGTGCGACCAGGACGGTTGCCCTGCGACGATGACACACATTTCTGCAATGTAGTTCACTACGTTTTCCATCAGACGGATAAGTTTTTCTTGTGGCGGCGCACAGATGGAAGGGCGGGTGGATACTGGATAGTTTGTTCGGGTCCTCGTACAAACCACAGAGATCCCGTCCTGACACCCTCCCTAGCCCAGCCCAGCTCCCGATGCGTCGTCGCCTTCCCTCCCCCCGCCCCCCGGTCCTCGCTCCGTCCATTTATCCTATACCTGTCTTCATCCGCAACAGTCACATTAAAGATGGGCTCATATTTATCATAACGCCCGCTCCCCACAACGGAGCAAAGAGTGGAGAGGACAATGGATTGGGAAAGGGGATGCCAGGGGCCGGGGCGAAACCAGGCCAAAATCGAATCCGCTCAAAAGGTAATGGATGCGATCAGAACTTCTCCTTCCTCCGGTGCAAGAGAAAACGGAATCAAGGGTGGATCCGGAAGGTTCGAGACTCGGCGTGGTGTCCTCTTTGCGATTGTTCCTTATACACGGCTATAAATTACACAGCGCTTTTCGTAAATGTATTGAGAAAGACAGGTCCCTGCCCCCAAAGAGATTACAATCGAAATGTTGACAGGGGAGAAGGAACCTGGGGAAAGGAAGCGGGAGAGAGAGGCGCAAGGCTAGACAAGGATGGATGCGAGCAAACCCGGTGATAGCGCCGTGGGTTTGGTTTCAGTGGGGGAGCCCTCCGATGCCAGCCGTCTGCCCCCCAGGGGAAGAGTGGATCGAGCTGGTGGGGTCGAAAGAAGAAAGCAACGGGAGAGAAAAGCTGAATCTGTTAGAAATCGGGCGAGTGCAAAAGTTCCCCCTCTTCTCCCCACACGCGCAGCCCCGATCTGCCCCGACGTACATTCAGTTCCAAACTGAAAATTACTGCAAATTAAACTTGGGGGGGGGGGACATAAATCAGGAGCTGTCTCTGTCGCAAACTCGGGATGCCAAAGAAAGAAGAGGGATGAAGACGAACGCATTTACAACGGAGGGGCGAGACTCCCAACTAGTGTGGTATTGAAACGAGACGGGACGCACAGCACAGTTCCGTGTCTGCTTCCCCCCGGGTGTGTGTGTTAAAGCCACAGCAATCTCCGGGGGCGGCGAGTTTGAACGGAGATAGTGTGGGGCTGGCGAGGAGCAGTTGCTTAACCGTTTCCTCTCCTCCAGGCAAGAAGACAGACCCTGGCTACCCTTTACCTGTCGAGCTTTAAAACTGGTGTTTGATTTATGGTTTGCTGGGTGGGGGGGGGGGATCCTCTTCTTTAAAAATCAAGCACACAACGAAGTTAGATCTCAGGAAAATCCAGCACCGAGTCACGAATGGAGACTGGGCAAAGAGCGCGGATCCCCACGTATCCACGGGTGTTTGGCAGGGCGGGTGTGCAAATCCACCGTTCTCTCCCCATTCGCAAAGAGCGAAAAGAGGCTGATGCGCGAAGCGCGGCTGTGGGGAAGGAGGCAGCTGCCGGCCAACCCGGCCAAGGAAGCACGTGGAGGGGGGGGGGGGAGGCGAGCCTCGGCGAGGGGCGTTCCGGAGTTCCTAGCTCAGCATCAGCGGCGGCGGCCCCGAAAGGCACCGGAGTCCGTGGCGGCCCTTTCCTCTCCTTGCTCCCGAGACGGGTCCTCCGACCGTTCGAAATCAGGCCGTTGGCGCCCGCTTTGGAGCGCCGGAGTCCCGCGGAACTGGGGCGAAACAAGCAAGCACCGACGCAGCTTTTGACACGTTCCCACGAGTAGCATTCCCTCCATCTTCCCGGGCAGATAAAGAGGGGCTGTGTCTCAGGAGGCGCCGAGTACCAGGCGGCTTAGGGCGCAGTGTTTTAGACGGGGACAAGGGCTTCAGCGCGCAGCCTTCTGTCTGAACGGGCGGAGGATTGCGCCCTGCAGGGCTGTCCCGGCACCTCACCGCCACCGTGTTGCAAGGAGAGGCGGGTGTGGCCTGCTGTGGACACCTGCAACTTCCCACCTCGGAGTCGCGATCGGGCAACGGGTCCTGGTGTTTGCGTTTGTGTTGTACTCGCAAACGCGCGTTTCCCCCTTTGGACGTTATTGCAGGAACACTTTTTTTCTTTCTTGCCCAAGAAAATGCGGAAGGGGAGCAGGGCATATATATCATATTAGAAGGCGTGTGGGATTTATAAGGAAGGGGTCAACGCTTGTGGTTTTGCCCTACCCACATCTTAGCCATGAGTTTGCCAGTATAGAGAGAGAAGGGAAGAGGGGGCAAAATTAACATGACCAAACAGATCTACAGCTGGGAACAGAATAAACGGACCATATCTTGGAGAAGCATTTGCTTGAAAGGCGGAGTGAATCCTACTAGAGCGCCTATAATGATATTGATATTAATAATATTAATTTTAATGATAATATTAATAATAATATGTAGCTGCTAGACACAGACTTAAAATAATGTCTGTTTTGACCCTCAGCAAGATGCAAAGCCATTAAACCTCCATCTGCAGATCCTTATGTTTTCTCAAGGACGGATAAACAGCCAACTTAAATTTTAAAAGGCTGAACTTGATTCAGGTTAAAGTTCCAAAACCCACCATCTGGCGAGCTTGCTCCATTGAACTCAGTGGGACTTACTTCTAAGTAAACGTGCTTGGAGTTGTTCTGTGACGTTAAAAATCCCAAGTATTTTTACTCAGAAATGTGTTTGCATTTGGTTTGTTGTTTTGATCACAGCCGTAATGACCACTTTCACTGGAATGGGTGGGACTGATTTCAAATTTATAAAATGCATGGGAAATGAGGCTGCTGCCTGCAGCCAAGTTATTATTTCTACTAAAACCAATGGAACTAATTATCATTATTTATCTCAGAGGTGTGGCCCAGATTATTCTGTTATAGTTATTGCAAAAAAAAGAGTCTTAAGGCACCTTAAAGACTAATAAATGTACATATTTGTCAATGGATGCATCATATATCTGATGAAATGGGCCCTACAGTGCATTCCTATTCTGGTTTATTCAGGAGTAAGTCCCACCATTCAATGAGACGTACTCCCATGTAAGTGTACATGGGACTGCGGCCCCGGTCTATGAAAGCTTCTGCCCCACAATAAAGCTATTAGTTTTTAAGCGGCCATGGGATTCTCTTTCAGTCATTTGTTTCATTTGCATTTTGCCCTTCCTCCAAGGACCTCAGATTTTAGTCACACAACAATCCTGCAAGGTAGGTTAGACCAGGGGTGGGCAACATGCAGCCCCCACTGCCCCCACACTCCAGAAAAAAAGTAAAACAAAAAATGCAATGGAAAAAAAATGGCATCCAGAGCACTACAGAGCACCAAAAAGCTCAAATCTAGCTGGTTTGCAAGCTAGATTCTTCTAAGGCACTGCAGCAGCTCTGGACACCAAGGACACTACATTTGACCTGTCTGGTGCTCTGTAGTGCTCTTGGTGCCCTTTATTTTGGAAAAATGAACATTAAAAAAAAAAAATTACATGGCGGACTGCGCCCTGGGGGCGGGGAGGGGGATTGGCCCTTGAACTTCCTGAAGTTGCCCAATCCTGTGTTCGAAGAGTTTCCCAAAGCCATCTGGGACCCTTGACCCAGGGTCTTCCCCCATATAATACCCAGCATCTTAGCTACTACATCACACTGTTTGAGGAAGGGGTGAAAGACTTTAGGTTTGTGGGGTCGTCGTCATCATCATAACCCCAAGATCCACCAACCAGAGCCTAGGGCAAAAGACACTTGGAATTAAAGAATTCTGAGCCCAGGAATTTGAATACTGGAATTGAATAGACCTCGTGGTCCTTCCATACAAAAAGCCAGTCTTTTTTTCCCTCTTGTTATTTTTTCATTTCAGTATTATAATCTAGAGCAGAAAGGGAGTAATTTTGTTGTTACTATTGTTAAACAATTGGATGTCAGAAATACTTGCCAATCTCCTGCAGCTCAACCAGAGATCTATGAGTAGATTCAGATCTCTCTTCTGCCCACCTCTAGTTTAATGTGCCTGTCAACTGAGGTCAAGGAGTTTTTGGCTTTTAATGAGTTTCTACATTTCCCCTTTACTTGATTTGAACATAAAACCTATGCGCATTTGCCACAACACGAAAGTGCCTTTTGTATTTCTTACCAACTGCAACATGTATATAAAACTTTCATCAGCCACAGCATATATTCGATTTAAAAGGTTAATTCTGCCTTTGTCCCCTTATTTCAAGCATCCACATGTAGTAAGGCTAAAATGCAGTTTAAAACTGGTCCACTGTCACTTCCTGTCCTGCATGTGTCACGTTCACAAAATCCCCATTAAAAGACATTCATACACCCCAATCTTAAACTTTACTTTTACTAAAGATAGTACGCCTCATTGACTTTTATTGATTAAGGGGTGATTCCCATATCAAATGTGTTTGCTGTATATACATTCCATGGCTCCAGGTAAACACTGAAGTATAATGCCCTGGGTCTACCACATGCAAGAGACTGCCTACATTGCTAAGACCAATCTGGAATGCTGCTTTTCATGTGGCACTTCTGCATCAATTAGAACCACAAGGGCATGCAGAAAGGTGTTCTCGGTGGCAGCCCCTTAGCTTTACAGTTCTTCTCCCATGGAGATCCAACAATGGTTGAGCTTGTGCATCTTCCAGAAACAGATTTCTTTCCCCTACACCCACCCCAAACTGGCTTTTGATGTTGAGGGCTAGGGCTGAACAATTAGCATATTGTGATTATTTTCAGATGGGTGTTAAGTCTGTTGCACCAAAAAAAGAGTCTTGTGGTACCTTAAAGACTAACACATTTATTATGGTATAAGCCAGAGATGCTGCACTGTTTTAGATCTGGGGGCTGAGCTGCTCCCCCACCAACCAACCTGGCAGGCCAGAAGATGTCCTGGGTGGGGGATCACACCCAAAGCCCCCTTCCTCCCCATACATTTTCCACCCCCTCCATTTTGCCTCCATGTGACAGTTGAGATGAGCACCTTGTTTTATTTATTTATTTATTTATTTATTTATTTATGTCATTTCTATACCACCCAATAGCCGAAGCTCCCTGGGCAGTACACAAAAATTAAAACCAAAAAGCACACCATAAAACAATATAAAATATTAAAGCATTAAAACCACAATATAACAATATAACCAGAATAAAACCAGAATAAAACCTAGCAGCAATGCATAGATTTAAAATACAGATTTAAAAGTGCAAAGCTGAAAGACTAGAAAGCTAAAATGCTAAAATGCCTGGGAGAATAAAAAGGTCTTCACCTGGCACGGAAGGAATACAATGTAGGTACCAGTCGAACCTCACTGTGGAGCTCATTCCACAGCTGGGGTGCCACAGCAGAAAGGGCCCTCTTCCTAGTAACCACTGCCTCACTTCCTTTGGCAGGGGCTGATAAGATTTGTCAGCTGAGATGGGCTATTGCCAGTGGAGGGGGGGGCGTAGCAAGCAATGTGGGAAGAGGAATCTCCATTGTTATCTCCAATCAGAGATAATGTCAGGGATTTTTCTGCTGGAGAGGGGGATGGGGATGGAGAGAGGGTGGAGCATGGGAGGGAAACCTCCATGTGGCTGCATCCATCAGATGCATGAAGTGTTCTCCTGTAACTTATACACACACACAGACAAGTATATGTTTAGATATATCCATGAGTGTGTGTGTGTGTGTTTGAGAGAGAGAGAGATCACTAGATGTTTTAATCAGCTCACCAATGCAAGGATGGTTGTGTTATGACTTAATATCTGTTTTCTGAATGCCCACTGTTAATAAGGTAATTATCACTGTCTGTACTTTCTGCATTTCATTTCCTTCTAACCTCCCTGTTTATAGTCCCCATACATGCACACCACATGTATATATTTATGTAAGTTACAAGATAACACTTCAAGTGAGCTATAGTTCGCAAAAGCTTATGCCATAATAAATTTGTTGATCTTTATGGTGCCACAAGACATATAGTTACCCAAGTCCTGTGTTAAGTCCAGTTAAATAAATAATGTGTCAAACGTGGGGCTGCATTTGAAGACCATTTTGAACGGGCAATCAGTTCAAAAGGAAGCTGCTAGATTGCTAACAGGGAGGGGCTGTCATGACTATATTACACCAGTGCTTCATCAACTACACCGGCTCTCAGTCTGTTTTCAGTCTCTGTTCAAAGTGTGGGTTTTATCCTTTAATGCCCTTCATAGTTTGGGATCTAAAGGATCTCCTGTCTCCACATGTGTTCATCCACCTTATGATCTTTTGACTTCTTATTATAAGGTCCTTCTTTTGGTCAGTCTTTTGACTTCCTATTGTAAGCCACCCTAGAAATAAAAGCCACCCAAATAAATAAGTGAAGGGTAGATCCCTGTCTATTGGTATGTGGGGACATATTGAGCTGTTTTGCACAATCACCGCAGCCCATTATGGCTTATTTAAGCCATGGTGGGTTGCAGCACGGGTGAGTGGCCATTTTGAATTTTCAGACCCCAGCAGTGGGTTGCCATAGTTTGTCATGTTGTCTGAACCCAGACAGCAGGGGGTGTTTGAGGGCTGAACAACCCTCAAATAGCCCTACAACAGACCATGGGCTATTTGAGCGTTGTTTAACTGTCATACAACCCATTCTGCCACAGTAGGCTTGCGGTGGTCATGCTAACCTGGTCACTGCATCACACCCCAGGGAGTGTCAAATCTGTAAATTCTCCAGTTCATGGGGTTGGTGGCCTTGTTTCCCCAAAATCTTATTTTCAGTTTTCTCATCTTTGCTGACACTGAAGAATGTTGTATTCCTTCTCTTACTAGCCTGATACGCCAATCAAATCATTTCCTTTCTGAATCAATGGAAAGCAAACTGGACTGCAGTCATGTTTCAGTTACGGACAGAACATCCTAAACCAACATCTATTTGCTTTTCTTCCAAATTAGGGAAAGGAAACTGTATTCTAGCTATAAAAACCTCCTTTTCTTTTGAGAAACCTCTTGCCACTCAGAAATGAAACAGAAACTTGTTTACACATGAGAGCCCAATCTCAGCTGCCTTGCCAAATTTAGAAAGAGAAAGGGGGAGGATTCTTTTGACAATTTTGGGAAAGGGATAAGGGTTGTTGTTTTGTTTAACTGCTGCAATTCTTCAGTAATATTTAACTTTGGTGTTTAAACTGCAGCTCCCTTCATGTAATTAAAACTCTAAAAAAAATTTAAAAACATACACAGAGACCTTAATATCTGAACTTATCATTCATTCTGATAATAAAGTTTGATGCTGACTTAAGACTACTTAAAATATGTATCAGTGAAAGGGAAAAAGAGTTTTGGCAGTAGCCATTGCATTCTTCAAACTACAGCTGCCAACTTTTTTACCTCTCCCTGCTCCTGTGCATTAAACATCAACTTGGGCTACTTCCAGATGGCAAAAAACACCCAGATTTTAAAACTAATACACTACTGCTAGCCCTATTCAGTGCTAATGGTGTAATTCTCTAGACCCAGTGTGGGCTCCAGGTTTTAGGGGGCCCTAGGGCTAGAGGCATGGGGGGGGCTCTTTCCATGGGCTTCATCCTCCTCATCGCTACTTGCTGTTTGACAGCCAGGTAACAGCTCCTCTTCATCCTTGTTCCTGTCACTACTTAGTTGCTCATCCCCTCTGGGCCAGAAAGTACATGAGCAAACAGGGAGCAACAGTGCGAATAGGAGGAGGAGAAGGGATAGGGGTGGCCCTCAGCAGTGGGGCCCCTGCCAAGACAATGGGCCTTAGCGGGTGCCCAACCATGCCAACCCCTGACACCAGTTCTCTCTGCCCCCATGGAAAGCTGTTACCATCCACTCCTTCCCTCTGTTGCCACTCCAAGGGGGAAGCGGTGGTAGCAGAAGCAGTAATAGTTCCAAGAGCATATGGAATACATTTCTTGGGCAGGGCTTAGGGGTCCGTCTTGCCCTCACAACAGTAGTTTCTTGCCTGGGCCACTTAGCCTGGCTCTTCATTAGTAGATGAGATGTATAATGAAATAGATGATTAGTAGATAAGATCTCATTCATAGTAGAGCTATAGAAGCAGGGCCATCCTAGACCAAATACTGCCAAGCAGGGACCCACCATGTGTTAAGAATGACATGCTTCCACAATTATAGTCAAGAATATTCTCAGGGGTATGAGAGAAAATGCGGTTCTAAGAAAATCTGGAAGGTACCATGGGATTCTGTTAAGGTCCAGAACATTCTAGGAGGTCAGTGGAAAATGAATCTACATACGGAATACCTGCAACATTTTATTTTAGACATAACTATTTTCTGTTTTGTCACCAACAGCAAAAACATCCAAATGAACATTGTGTTAGCATAGCTTTCATACTCATCTCATAATGTTCCATTATTTTTATGGTATTGATGTTACCATCAACTACTCACATGAGCACCATTAGTTGGATGAGCATAGATGCTGTAAATTTGCCAGTGATTCTTTTTTAAAAGACATTAATGTGAAGCTAGCCATGCAGATCAATACTGCCAACTTTACAAATGAACACTTTATTTGTTTAGCTATTTCATACCACTCTCTTCAATACAAATCCCACATGTGAAATGTTTGTATCATGGATATTGAGCCTCTTTCAACCCAGGGGCTGAATTCCATTTTGGAGAAGTTCTCAGGGGCCACATTCCAGTGGTGGATGGAGCCAAAGTCAAAGGGGGACGGCCATCATACCAAAAATACCAATGTATTGTAGCTTACAGTTCTTCCTGCCAGCAGGCAGCAACTCAGCCTTAGGAGAGGCATTTCAACCTTTTAAAATGGGGGGAAACTGCACAAAAGCCAAGAAACCACCAAATGACTGGTAGTTGGGGTGGAAACGGTGGAGCCAGCAGAAGGAGGCAAATCCCATCTGGGGAATCCTGAAGGGCCAGATTGAGACCCCACTTAGTTGGTGTCCAACTAATGGCTGTTCTGTCCAATTCCGGTTTAAAGATAAAGAATGATAAGAATGGTCAGCTGGTCACAGTTCTCCACACTATGGTGAGAGGGACTGTATTTCTTTTAAAATTCTAATAATTATTTCTAAATTTGCATATATATATACAGAGTGGCCCAAAAGTAGGTATACAGTATAGTTTATTTGCATTTTATTACATTGTTTATCACATTTACATTTGTTTAACACTGTTTAATCTTGTAAGTGCTCGAAATGTATTCCATTAACGGATTTAACTGTCACTCCCTGTCACTCACTCTTCCCAACAACTGTCATTCTGACTCCACCCACACATCTACTCACACATTCTCTCCCGCTCCCATCAACATTCTAAACAATTGTATACCTACTTTTGGGCCACCCTGTGTGTGTGTGTGTGTGTGTATATATATATATGTATAAGCCTATGAAAATTGGTGTCCTCTTCTCTTTTTCTGGTGATGCATTTCCTCTTTTTTGGCTTTCCATAAGTGGCCACCCTCGCCCTGGCTCTGCTCCACCACTGACAATCGCCCCAAGAGCTGGCCCAAGATATGCTGGTGCCCAAAGCAGAAAATCCAAATGCCCCCCACCCAGGGCCACACAGAGGAATCTGGGGGCCTGGGACAATGGAAGGGGGGGGGATGTAACACACAAAAATTACAATCATTTTGAAAATATATATAATTGAAAGACCATAAAGCCCATTGAAAAGGCCCAGCTTTTCAAACACAGTATACGTAGAAATAGAATCATAGAATAGTCGTAGAATAGTAGGGTTGGAAGGGGCCTATAAAACCTTCGAGTCCAACCCCAAATACCTACATAATTAAAAAGTAAATATTGAAATATGTGTACATAATAACTAACTACTAGTACGTTTACTCTTTCTTCAATAGGTAATTAAAAATATTTCAGACCTAGTGTTAAGGTGGGATTGGAAAGCAGCGTCCCCTCCATATCTGGGCCGAGTATTTTCATGTTTAAATATATGTTGTTTATGTCTTACAAACTGACAATTTTTAAAGGCGGTTTTGGTGAAAAAATTGTTAGAAATGAACTATTTTTCATTTAGTTAAAACTGCTGGGAGAAAAGGTTTGTGGCCTCCCCCTCATCCCTTACAGCCACCCCTGTCCTCCCTTCACTACTCCTCGAAGAATGGTGCACACAGAGCTTTCAGAGGCATAGTAACCACTGCCTAGGAAGTTCCAGAACTTGTTTTTGGCAGAAGCCTGGAACAGAATAAAACATTAATACAAAACAACATGAGCTGATAATTCTGTTCAAAACAAGAAATAACATACTATGCCCTGTACCACTGTAATGCTGTGCACAGTCGAGAGTGCAACAGCCATTACACTAATTGTGACTTCAGAGTGAAAAGGCTATGATTGTAAAAAGGCCTATGAGGTACACCACATAACCAGCCAATGTGGAGTGAGGATTATAACCAGAAGTTCTGTTATCGTGGGTGACCTTTATAGGGAGAAATGATTGAAAAGTTGCCCTTGAATATTTGGTACAGATAAGCTTCTTTTTTAAGTGTGTCCCAGCAAGCAGAAAAAGGAGGAATTTAGCCAGAAATATGTGTTCTAAGGCAACTTATCAGTGATTGGAAGAAAGCGGGGAACCCATTTCACACACAGGAAAACTGAGGCAGCAGGCAATTGAAGTCAATGCTGAGTATGGGTTACATAATCACAGGGTTTAAAACAATAATTTTGACCAGCAAATAGAAAACAGGAGGAATTTAGCCAGAAATGTATGTTCTAAGGCATTACTTTCCACCACCAAAACAAAGGAAAGGGTTAAACAAAAAAAAAAAAAACAGACAGAGAAGCATTGTATAGCACCACAAAATGGAGGCCAGGCACGGGCCTCAATTCATTACTTAAGGCAAGCTTAACGGGAGGAGAAAAACACCCCCAATTTAAAAGCAGTTCAGACCCCCACCCCACCCCAATTTTTCCAGAATAGCAGCGCAGAGAAAGCAATTTCTGGCAGAGGCCACTTATCAATGACTGGAAGACGGGGATGTCCATGTGTTGAGTCGTCTCTTGTGCTGTTGGAAAAGAGTGTTTGCTATGATCAGCGTGTTCTCTTGGCAAAACTCTATTAGCCTTTGTCCTGCTTCATTTTGTACACCAAGGCCATGCCTGCCTGTTATCCCGGTGATTTCTTGACTTCCTACTTTAGCATTCCAATCCCCTATGATAAAGAGGACATCTTTTTTGGGTGTTAGTTCTAGAAGGTGTTGTAGGTCTTCATAGAACCGATCAACCTCAGCTTCTTCGGCATCAGTGGTTGGGGCATAGACTTGAATTACTGTGATGTTGAATGGTTTGCCTTGGATTCGTACTGAGATCATTCTATCATTTTTAAGATTGTACCCCAGTACGGCTTTTCCCACCCTTTTGTTGACTATGAGTGCTACTCCATTTCTTCTAAGGGATTCTTGCCCACAATAGTAGATATGATGGTCACCTGAATTAAATTCGCCCATGCCTGTCCATTTTAGTTTGCTGATTCCCAAGATGTCGATGTTCAATCTTGCCATCTCATGTTTGACCACCTCCAGCTTACCTTGATTCATTGATCTGACATTCCAGGTTCCTAAACAATATTGTTCTTTACAGCATCGGATTTTCTTTTCACCACCAGACACATCCACAGCTGAGTGTCCTTTCGGCTTTGGCCCAGCCGCTTCACTCTTTCTGGTGCTACTTGGAAATACCCTCTGCTCTTCCCCAGTAGTATATTGGACACCTTCCGACCTGAGGGGCTCATCTTCCGGTGTCATATCTTTTAGCCTTGTGATACGTTCCATGGGGTTTTCTTGGCAAGAATACTGGAGTGGGTTGCCATTTCCTTCTCCAGTGGAGCACATTTTGTCAGAACTCTCTGCCATGACCTGTCCGTCTTGGGTGGCCCTGCACGGCATAGCTTATGGCTTCATTGAGTTACGCAAGCCCCTTCGCCACAACAAGGCAGTGATCCATGAAGGGGGAGAAGCATTGTATAGCACCACAAAATGGAGGCCAATTAATTACTTAAGGCAAGTATAATGGAAGACAAAAAATGCCCCAATTTAAAACCAGTTGAGACCACCCCACCCCACCTCAATTTATCCAGAATAGCAACACAGAGAAAGCAATTTCTAGCTGAGGCCACTTAAATTTTTTTTTTCCAGTCATGGGGGGACGGGGGAGAGAGATGGTGTAAAGAAGATGGGACAAAGATTTTTGTTGCATTTTACAACCCAGCACCACCTATGCATTTCTCCAGACACCCAAAACAGAGACTGGAAAGACTTTAAATGAAGAACATACCAGTATAAATATGAAAACATCAACGGTGATGGTCTGGTTTGGCCATGCACACTCTCTCTCTCTCCCCCCCCTCCAGTTTCTACACCTGAAGAAGAGTAGAGTGGAAATAAAGCAGATACTGTGCCTCAGTCACTCTACCCACTCCATTCAACTGGGCTTGGACCACCCAACACACCCACAAGGGGCTCTGATTGGCCACTGACCGGTCAGCCACCCACCCACTCCATTTACTGGCCAGTCAACCAGCCAGCCTTCTTCCTCTGTGCAGCCTCCCCACTATCACCCAAAAGTGCCCCTCCCTTGCATCTTTGATTGGCCAGCTCAGGCTGTTATCCTTTTTATGGCGCTTCTCCTCTTAATTAAAGGGGCTATGTTTTTTGAATATTTTTTTTAAAAAATGCTCTCCTTCCTTGGCTCATGTGAATGGCGCACATTTTATTAAAATAAAATAAAATAAAATAACACTTGTCCGGGGGGGGCTGCTGTGCGGGGGCCCGGGGCAAACTACTTCCTTTGCACATACACCCCCCAGGCAGGCCTGCTCCCATCCCCATTAATGACGATGGGATGGCATGGCATGGAATGTTCTACTGGGTCCTGAACGGCTTCCAATTCCACAACCTGAGCTGGATGTCTCACCTTGCTTCATAGTAGGTTTGCCATTGATTCTTCCACTCCCAAACAACAGATGCATCTCCTATTTAGAAAGGAGAAGATGTTCTGGAACTTCCAAAGCAAAAAAAAGTCTTTGCGGATAAGGCCATAACATGCAGGGCAGTTTATGATCTGTCACCTCTTAAATATGTGTCTCACTCCTTAAATACTTTGCAATCATTCCATATAAACAATATTTTTGCGGCAAGTCGCCTCCAAGGTAATTAGGGGGTTGAACTCCGAATTCTTTCAGTATGGAAAAATGGAGGAATAATCCCCAAAAAATAAGTGCACCACAATGTACTAGCAGAGGTTAAGAGGATATCTTTTATGAGACCAGCTTGTGGTTGGAAAAACAAAGTGAGCTCTTCTGCAAGCCAAAAGGATTCAGAAGGAACATTATTGAACAGAAGAGGGGAAAGTCCCACAGGCAAGTTGAAGATTATCAAGCAGATCTAGTGATAGTTCTCTGCGCTTGGTAGGAAGGTTATGTGCCCAACATCCCTCTATATCCACAATCCCCCATGAGATCCCAAAGGATCTGGGGGGAAGGGTTGGTCCATTGTTTAGCTATCCATGCATGGAAAACCATATGAGATTATGGTACAAGGTGGGGGGGAAAGAGAGGAATCTCACATGGATTGCTTTACCCCAGGTAGAGAAAAACTTCCAGACATGGCTTGAGCAGTGATTGGGTCAAGGCCATGTATATGTTTGTTTCTTATTTTATCCTCACAACAATCCTGCAAGGAAGATTAGGCTGAGAAAGAGTGACTTGGGCAAGGACCACCCAGTAATGGTCTTAGCTGTGTGGGGATTTGAGCCTGGGTTTTCTATATCTAAGTACAGCACTCTAGCCACTACACAGTTGTGCTAAGGCACTACAGTCAGGGCCAGAAATATTGGAACAAGGATAACTGTTTTGGCAGTTGGCCTCTGCACACCACCACATTGAAGTTCAAAGGAAACACACCCAGATGGAAGCAAAGTCAGGACTTTCAGCTGTAATTCAAGGGGTGTGACAAAAGTGGGGCACTAACCATTCAGGAAGGACAGCCAGTGGCATACACACACACCCATCGTTGGTGGCTCCTAAGTAATGGAACGAATGGCTGACAAGCAGCTGCATGGCCAAGTGTGGCCTGTTTCCTGGGTACCCCATGACCAATCAAGCAGATAAAAGGCCTGGAGGTGGTTCTGAGTATTACATTTGCATTTGGTAGCTGTTCACTGGAACCCTCAACATGAGGTCCAAAGAGGTGTCCATGCGAGTGAAGGAGGCCATCATTAGGCTGAGGAAACAACATAAACCCATCAGAGAGATAGCAAAAACAATGAGAGTGGCCAACACAACAGTTTGGAACATCCTGAAAAAGAAGGAATTAACTGGCAAACTCAGCAGCAGCAAAAGGCCTGGAAGACCATGGAAGACAACTAAAGTAGATGACCACAGAATTCTGCTCATGGTGAAGAGGAACCCTTTCACAACATCTAGCCAGGTCAAAAATGCTCTTGCAGAGGTGGGTATGTCATTGTCAACATCTACAGTCAAGAGATGGCTTTATGAATGTAAATACAGAGGTTTTACAACAAGGTGCAAACCACTGGTAACGCTCAAGAACCGAAAGGCCAGATTAGCCTTTGCCAGCAAACACCTAAAAAAGCCTGCCCAGTTCTGGAATAAGATTCTTTGGACTAATGAAACCAAGATTAACTTGTGCCAGAATGATGGGAAGAGAAAAGTATGGAGAAGGAAAGGAACAGCTCATGATCCAAAGCATACCACACCATCTGTCAAACATGGTGGAGGCAGTGTTATGGCATGGGCATGTATGGCTGCCAATGGAGCCGGGTCACTGGTGTTTATTGATGACCTGACTGCTGATAAAAGCAGCAGGATGAATTCTGAAGTGTATAGGGCTATACTTTCTGCTCAGATTCAGTCGAATGCTGCCAAACTGATAGGACACCGCTTCATATTGCAGATGGATAATGACCCCAAACATACAGCAAAAGCTACCCAAGAGTTTCTCCAGGCAAAGAAGTGCCTTCTTCAAGTTCTTCAATGGCCAAGTCAATCACCTGATCTCAACCCAATAGAGCATGCTTCTCACTTACTGAAGACAAGACTGAAGGCAGAAAGACCCACAAACAAGCAGCAGCTGAAGGCAGCTGCATTAAAGGCCTGGCAAAGCATCTTGAGGGAGGAAACTCAGCATTTGGTCATGTCTATGGGTTCCAGACTTCAGGCAGTCATTGACTGCAAAGGATTTTCATCCAGGTATTAAAGGCGATCCTTAAGTTTTAAATTATGTTGGTTTGTTCCATTACTTATGAGCCACCGATGATGGGTGTGTGTGTATGCCATGGGCTGTCCTTCCTGAATGGTTAGTACCCCACTTTTGTCACACCCCTTGCATTACAGCTGAAAGTCCTGACTTCGCTCCCATCTGGGTGTGTTTCCTTTCAACTTCAATGTGGTGGTGTACAGAGGCCAACTGCCAAAACAGTTATCTTTGTTCCAATATTTCTGGCCCTGACTATACATTTGCAGTTCATTAACAACCTCTACTACCTGTCTCTGGATTTGAAGGATCATGAATTGTTCTGCCTCTAGAAAATATCTCTCAGTGAACTATGTATTATATCCCTGCTTTATGCTGCAGCCACAGTTTATTTTCATATACTCTGCATTCTGGCTTAGCATTCCAGCTTTTTTCTTTTTTTTGCATTTCTGCTTTCTTTAGATCCAACTCAGTGAACTTGGTTTTTATTCCTGTTTAGCTCAGGTATATATACCATGCCATCTGCTGCCTCTGTGTCTAGTGTGCCTAAATGGCTTAGGGCCTGACTATCTAAGGCCTCCCCTTCATGGATCACTGCCTTGTTGTGGCGAAGGGGCTTGCGTAACTCAGTGAAGCCATAAGCTATGCCGTGCAGGGCCACCCAAGACGGACAGGTCATGGCAGAGAGTTCTGACAAAATGTGCTCCACTGGAGAAGGAAATGGCAACCCACTCCAGTATTCTTGCCAAGAAAACCCCATGGAAAGTATCACAAGGCTAAAAGAGATGACGCCGGAAGATGAGCCCCTCAGGTCGGAAGGTGTCCAATATGCTACTGGGGAAGAGCAGAGGGTATCTCCAAGTAGTGCCAGAAAGAGTGAAGCGGCTGGGCCAAACCCGAAAGGACACTCAGCTGTGGATGTGTCTGGTGGTGAAAAGAAAATCCGATGCTGTAAAGAACAATATTGTTTAGGAACCTGGAATGTCAGATCAATGAATCAAGGTAAGCTGGAGGTGGTCAAACATGAGATGGCAAGATTGAACATCGACATCTTGGGAATCAGCAAACTAAAATGGACAGGCATGGGCGAATTTAATTCAGGTGACCATCATATCTACTATTGTGGGCAAGAATCCCTTAGAAGAAATGGAGTAGCACTCATAGTCAACAAAAGGGTGGGAAAAGCCGTACTGGGGTACAATCTTAAAAATGATAGAATGATCTCAGTACGAATCCAAGGCAAACCATTCAACATCACAGTAATTCAAGTCTATGCCCCAACCACTGATGCCGAAGAAGCTGAGGTTGATCGGTTCTATGAAGACCTACAACACCTTCTGGAACTAACACCAAAAAAAGATGTCCTCTTCATCATAGGGGATTGGAATGCTAAAGTAGGAAGTCAAGAAATCACCGGGATAACAGGCAGGCATGGCCTTGGTGCACAAAATGAAGCAGGACAAAAGCTAATAAAGTTTTGCCAAGAGAACATGCTGATCATAGCAAACACTCTTTTCCAACAGCACAAGAGGCGACTCTACACATGGACGTCACCAGATGGTCAATATCGAAATCAGATTGATTATGTCCTTTGCAGCCAAAGATGGAGAAGCTCCATACAGTCAGTAAAAACAAGACCTGGAGCTGACTGTGGCTCAGATCATGAGCTGCTTCTTGCAAAATTTCGGCTTAAATTGAAGAACGTTGGGAAAACCACTAAACCGTTCAGGTATGACCTAAATCATATCCCTGATGAATATACAGTGGAGGTGAGGAATAGATTTCAGGGATTAGACCTGATAGACAGAGTGCCTGAGGAACTATGGACGGAGGTCCGTAACATTGTTCAGGAGGCAGCAACTCAATCCATCCCAAAGAAAAAGAAATGCAAGAAAGCCAAGTGGCTGTCTGATGAGGCTTTACAAGTAGCTGAGGAAAGAAGGGAAGCGAAAAGCAAGGGAGAAAGGGGAAGATATAGCCAACTGAATGCAGAGTTCCAGAGAATAGCAAGGAGAGACAAGAAGGCCTTCTTAAATGAACAATGCAAAGAAATCGAGGAAAACAACAGAATGGGAAAGACTAGAGATCTCTTCAAGAAAATTGGAGATCTCAAGGGAACGTTTTGTGCAAAGACGGGCATGATCAAGGACAAAGAAGGCAGGGACCTAACAGATGCAGATGAGATTAAGAAGAGGTGGCAAGAATACACAGAAGAACTATACAGGAAAGATCTGAATGTCCCTGATAGCCATGATAGTGCGGTCACTGAACTTGAGCCGGACATCCTCGAGAGTGAAGTCAAGTGGGCCTTAGGAAGCATTAGTAACAACAAAGCTAGCGGAGATGACAGTATTCCAGCCGAGCTATTTAAAATCCTAAAAGATGATGCTGTTAAAGTGCTGCACTCAATATGCCAACAAATCTGGAACACTCAACAGTGGCCACAAGACTGGAAAAGGTCAGTTTACATTCCAATTCCAAAGAAGGGCAGCGCCAAAGAGTGTTCAAACTACCGCACAATTGCGCTCATTTCACATGCCAGCAAGGTGATGCTCAAAATCCTACAAGCTAGGCTTCAGCAGTATGTGATCCGAGAACTACCGGAAGTACAAGCTGGGTTTAGAAGAGGCAGAGGAACTAGAGATCAAATCGCCAACATTCGCTGCATCATGGAGAAAGCAAGAGAATTCCAGAAAAACGTCTATTTCTGCTTCATTGACTACGCTAAAGCCTTTGATTGTGTGGATCACAACAAACTGTGGCAAATTCTGAAAGTGATGGGAGTACCAGACCACCTTACCTGTCTCCTGAGAAACCTGTACGAGGGTCAAGAAGCAACAGTAAGAACCAGACATGGAACAACCGATTGGTTCAAAATTGGGAAAGGAGTACGACAAGGCTGCATATTGTCACCCTGCTTATTTAACTTATATGCAGAGTACATCATGAGAAATGCCGGGTTGGATGAATCAGAGGTCGGAATTAAGATTGCTGGGAGAATTATCAACAACCTCCGATATGCAGACGATACCACCCTAATGGCAGAAAGTGAAGAGGATCTCAAGAGCCTCTTGTTGAGGGTGAAAGAGGAGAGTGCAAAAGCTGATTTGAAACTCAACATTAAAAAAACTAAGATCATGGCATCTGGCCCCATCACTTCCTGGCATATAGAAGGGGAAGAAATGGAAGCAGTGACAGATTTTACTTTCTTGGGCTCCAAGATCACCGCAGACGGTGACTGTAGCCATGAAATTAAAAGACGCTTGCTCCTGGGGAGGAAAGCTATGGCCAACCTAGACAGCATAGTAAGAAGCAGAGACATCACCTTGCCGACAAAGGTCTGTCTAATCAAAGCTATGGTTTTCCCAGTAGTAATGTATGGCTGTGAGAGCTGGACTATAAGGAAGGCTGAGCGCCGAAGAATTGATGCTTTCGAACTGTGGTGCTGGAGAAGACTCTTACGAGTCCCCTGGACTGCAAGGAGGTCAAATCAGTCCATCCTAAAGGAAATCAACCCTGAGTGCTCATTGGAAGGACAGATAATGAAGCTGAAGCTCCAATATTTTGGCCACCTAATGCGAAGAGAAAACTCCCTGGAAAAGACCCTGATGCTGGGAAAGACTGAAGGCAAAAGGAGAAGGGGACGGCAGAGGATGAGATGGCTAGATAGCATCACGGATGCAATGAATATGAACTTGAGCACACTCCGGGAGAGAGCGCAGGACAGGAAGGCCTGGCGTGCTATGGTCCATGGGGTCACGAAGAGTCGGACACGACTGAACGACTGAACAACAACAACAATCTAAGGCCTGTCTCATTATGAACTCGTCTAGTTATTAAGATCTGAATGAGCAGCTCTTCTGGAGGTACTGTTATTCTCAGTGGTCCATTTGTTGGGCACACAGGAAAGGACTTTCTCCTGTGTCACTCCCAAGCTATGGAATGAGCCCCCTCAAGAATTACCCTTGGGCTCCATTCTCTTAGCTTTCTGAAAGGGTATGAAGGCACATCTTTTTAATGTAGCCTTTAAAACTATGTAGTGATTTTAATTTTTTTAATACCCTGTTTTTAATGGCCTGTGTTTTATGGTTTTAAATTGTTGTGTGCTGCCTTGATGGCTTTTTAGCAAAAAGAAAAAAGACAAGAAGGCAGTATATAAGTGTTATTAATTAAAAGAGTAAGCTCATGCCATAATAATTCATTTTATCTATTATGTCAAAACACCAACTCACTCTCTCTCTCCTCCTGCTTCAGACCACTCTCCTAAAATTGCTTCCATAAAGTTGTGTTTTGCATTCATTGTTTCCAAGTGCAGGACAAATACTTGCTTTTCCCTTGATCATGCAATGCCTTGTATGTGTGAATGATCAATCACAGACCTAACAGAACAGACAGTGCATTCACTTAGCCCAGTGTCACCTCAGATGTTTTATTTTTCAACAGCCAGTTTCACACATTGAGTAATCAAGATAGGAGATGTGTGCGTATATGTCAGCCAGCCATAAGGATCTCCATCTTCAGATCCTGTCACTAGGGATGGGGTAGAAATTAGTTCGGTTCCCATTAATGTGAATGTACCTAATCTTGCTCTTTCAGACCAATATATGAACCTTAGGATAAATGCACACAAAAATGCATATGAATTTTCATGGAAACTTTGTATTAAAAATCAAAGAGTTTGGAATGAACCAAATTTAGAGTGGAAAAATTCTCAGTGTTTGGGGTGAAAAATTCTCAGTGTTCTTGATGAACTGAATTTAAGATTGGGAAAATTAGAAATGGAGAGAAATTGAAACTGACAGATTCATCCATTCCTACCTGTCACTACATCCATTTTATGTATAAATGAGTCCAACGCAACTGAGTCCAGTCCAGTGTAATCAGTGTACCTCAGACCAAATTGGTGCCCCACGTGATTACTTTCAATAGCTTTTGCTTTCTACCTAAATTAGGTCCTCTTTTCTTGCTGCATCAGCAGATCCATATCACAAACAACTATGCACACTAACACAGTAATCCATGCAGGGTTACCCAGAAGTAAACCACACAGTGTTCAATGGGACTTACACCTAAGTAAGTGTTGCAGGCTGTCGGCCTAAAGCTGCAGTCCTGTGCACATTTGCCTAGGAGGAAGCCCCACTGAACCCAGTTCCTTATTCATAGAATCATAGAATAGTAGGGTTGGAAGGGGCCTACCAGGCCATCGAGTCCAACCCCCTGCTCAATGCAGGAATCCAAGTCAGAGCATCCCTGACAGATGGCTGTCCAGCCTCATCTTGAATGCCTCCAGTGTGGGAGAGCCCACCACCTCCCTAGGTCATTGGTTCCATTGTTGTATTGCTCTGAGTAAACATGTATAGATAGGATTGTACTGTAAATAGATTGGCTGTTACCAGTGTTCACAAACATCAGGGCTTCCAAATTATAGCAAACAAGATGCTCCATCGTCACTGGGTTGACAAACACATGACACCCTTTCACAACCAGGACCACACACCGCGTTATCTTGAAATCTTGGTAGAGTTGCACAAGACATCACACAATACAGTTCTACTCTCTGTCATGAACATTGCCAGACGAACTGCATCCTAGAGTAATAAAGGAACTGGCAGAAGAACTCTCAGAACCACTGTCTATTCTCTTTGAGAAATCATGGAGGATGGGTAAAGTGCCAGATGACTGGAGGAGGGCTAATGTTGTCCCTATCCTCAAAAAGGGTAAAAAGGAGGAACCTGGGAAATACAGATCAGTCAGCCTGACATCAATCCCTGGGAAAATTCTGGAGCAGATGATAAAGCAATCCATCTGTAAGCACCTTGAAAACAATGCAGTGATTTCTCAAAGCCAACATGGATTTGTCAAGAACAAATCCTGCCAGACGAATCTGATCTCATTTTTTGATCAAGTAACCTCCCTTGTGGACTGTGGGAATGCTGTAGACATAATATACCCTGACTTCAGTAAAGCTTTCGACAAAGTGCCCCATGATAGCCTGATGAGCAAACTAGCTCAAAGTGGGCTAGATGAAACAATGATCTGGTGGATCCACAGTTGGCTACAGAATTGGACTCAAAGAGTGCTTATCAATGGGATCTTCTCAAACTGGGGAGAGGTAACGAGCGGGGTACTGCAGGGCTCAGTCTTGGGCCCAGTGCTCTTCAACATTTGTATTAATGACTTGGAGGAGGAGATGCAGGGAATGCTGATCAATTTTGCAGATGACACAAAATTGGGCGGGATAGCTAATACCCTGGAAGACAGAAACAAAATTCAAAGTGATCTTGATAGACTGGAGCGTTAGGCAGAAAACAACAGAATGAAATTTAACAGGGATAAATGCCAAGTTCTGCACCTAGGAAAAAGAAACCAAATGCACAGTTACAAGATGGGGGATATGTGGCTCAACCACACTACAAGCGAGAAGGATCTTGGAATTGTCGATCACAAGCTGAATATGAGCCAACAATGTCATGTGGCTGCAAAAAAGGCCAATGCTCTTTTGGGCTGCATTCATAGAAGCATCGCTTCCAAATCCCAGGAAGTACTAGTTTCCCTCTACTCAGCACTGGTTAGGCCTCATCTGGAGTACTGTGTCCAGTTCTGGGCACCACATTTTAAGAAGGATGCAGACAAACTGGAGAGGGTTCAGAGGAGAGCAACAAAGATGATCAGGAGACTGGAAAGAAAGCCCTATGAAGAGAGACTGAAAGAACTGGGCATGATTAGCCTTGAGAAGACTGAGGGGTGATATGATAGTGCTGTTCAAGTACTTGAAAGGTTGTCACAGAGAGGAAGGCCAGGATCTCTTCTCCATCATCCGAGAGTGCAGGACACGGAATAATGGGCTCCAGTTACAGGAAGCCAGATTCCGGCTGAACATCAGGAAAAACTTCCTGACTGTTAGAGCAATATGACAATGGAACCAATGACCTAGGGAGGTGATGGGCTGTCCCACACTGGAGGCATTCAGCATGTGTGGTGATTGGCGATGGCATGCCATGCACTGGAGCTGGACAGCCATCTGTCAGGGATGCTCTGACTTGGATTCCTGCATTGAGCAGGGGGTTGGACTTGATGGCCTTGTAGACCCCTTCCAACCCCACTATTCTGGGATTCTAGAATTCTATAGACTGACTCCAGTTGATATCTGCTGCCACAAACTGTAAGGCTGGAGCTGAACAGCAGCAGCAGCAAAACAAAACTATGAGCCACAAGGTAATGGCAAGTCTGCTCTGCTCCAGAAGTCCAACCATGATGTTATGATATGAACAAGCCTCTGTCTTGCCAGGATGCTGTTTCATAGAATGTAAAGCGTAACTTTTGTGCAGCAGAATCCAGGTGGGAATGAAAGCGTTCCTAGGTGGTAAAATGGAACTGTACCACTTAAGACTGCAAGGAAAAAGGTGGGATTCCGTTTTTAATGCTTGTTATGAAAGACTTACCACAACTATAAAACTAGCCCAGCATTCACAGCCACACACTTATACACACACACGTATGCACACACTCATACCCCTGTTTGTGTGACCATTTCCAGAGGGATAGTCATGTTAGTTAGTCTGTTGCAGCAAAAACAACAAAGAGCCTTGTGGCACCTTAAATTGAGTCTGGCATCAGCTTTTGTGGACACTGTTTCATGAAGTGGACTGTGACATTCCTGCCCTGGGTTCTACCTTCTCCAACTTCCACCCCATGAAACTGAGAAGAAAACCTCTCAGAATGTCTGCCTCCGCTTACATGCAAAGTTTCAGCCCCTTTGCTTTCTGGGTTGAAGAGACATCCAATATTGATTTCCCTCTACCCAATACAGGAGAAGTAACAAGGAAATCAATTTTCTCATGGTAGCGCAATAAGCCACACAAAGACCTGGGATTTTGTATTAAAAACAAACAAATAACATTTATTAAACACAAAAAGAGTTATATATAGATATAGATATACACACTATTATTAACACATCTATATTTGGCCCTGACCTACCTACTCTACCCCTTCTAAATCCTTGTTCCAAAACCCCACTCACTAGATGTAGCTTCCTCAGTCCCTAAGGCCCAATCTGACTAACTAAGTGTCAGCTCTCTCCTTTTATAACCTCAGAATCCACACAGGCATACAAGCCCCTCCCACCCTTCACTCACTCCCCAACGTTGTGGCGCAGAGTGGTAGGCGGCAGTATTGCAACCGAAATTCTCCCCACGACCTGAGTTCGATCCCAGCAGAAGCCGGGTCTCGGGTAGCCGGCTCAGGTCCACTCAGCCTTCCATCCTTCCGAGGTCGGTAAAATGAGTACCCAGCTTGCTGGGGGAAAGGTAGTCACGACTGGGGAAGGCACTGGCAAACCACCCCGCTATGGTCTGCCATGAAAATGCCAGTGCAAGCGGCGTCCCTCTAGGGGTCAGTAATGACCCAATGCTTGCACAGGAGGAACCTTTTTACCTGGGTTACACTTAACAATGCAAGCATATACATTAATATGACAAGCATACGTCACATGGACCATGTCCATGAAAGCTTATGCCAGAATAAGGGAAGAAGGGAAGAAATGCAAAGATAAGGGGGGTAGGGAAGAAAGCCTCAGTGCTCTCACACCAGAGGTGGCTCTATATTTGAGGCGAATGGGGTGGTGACCTTGTGCCTCTGCCCACCCACATGGCAGAGAAATCCTCCCACAACCAAGTACCTTTGCTCCAGTGCATGGCATGCCATCACCAATCACCACACATGCTCTTCTCTTGTCTTCCTCTGACAATCTCAGTAGAATATTGAGTACTGGATATTGAATATTATCTATCCTGGTCTCTGCCCCACCAGCCCCACTGAGTACCAGCTGCCACTGTCTTCCCCAAGTAGAAGGGGTACTTCTGAAAAGAATCCTCATGCGAATTGCTTTAATGTGTGAACCAGCCATCACAGAAGATTGCACACCACATTGCATCACCTGATGTCACCTCAAGCACAGCATCTTTCAGTGGAGGGCATTCCACATATTCAGCTGACAGTCACTGCGCAGCGAGCTTTCATCAAGGGATGTGCAGCCATGTGTGTGAATCAGCCATCAGCCTTTCAGCCACCACTGTATTGGTGCTTGGAACGAGAAAGACAACTTAATGGAGAGTCCTTGTTTCAAGAGAAATGCAGCTCTTTATACACTCAGCGATTACCATTCATAACTTCATTGTATACAAAACGCAATGCATTGGCAGAGATCTTGGGTGACAGCAATGGTCTGTAGCCCCCTACTGGTCAATGTATTGTATCTGTATGATATGGATATGATGAACTAATAGAATGGTTTTGCTTGCAATACCCTAAGTGTGCTTGGATATTTATTTGTTTATCTGAAATGGTTCACATCAGTCGCCATCTGGAAGTGCCCTTAGAGTCCTGGTATGACTCCCAGTGAGCTGGTAAAAATATCTGTATTGAAGGTTCTCCAAGCGTCAGCTACACAAACATCATGGGCTTCTTCACATGTAGCTTTTGTCCTGCTGTTGCGATGGCTCTCTCATGGAAGTTTGCGGGCCCTTTGGATGATGCTGTGAACCTCCAGGGTGTCTACTGCCATTTCCCCCAGCCTATCCCATGTTTTCCCCAAACGCAAAAAAAGTGGTATTTTTTCCTGCCCACGGAACAGGAGCTCCATGACCTCCCTGTGAAATTCTCCAATAGCGGAAGAAACCGCTGTGTCTGGTTGGCTGTGGGCTGTGCTCTCTCCATGCCTGCCATGTAAATGCTTGAGCACATTTCTCAACTGGAGGGAGAAGAGGATAAAATGCCTCCCTGCAATGAAGGGAGACAGATCTGATCCCCCACCCCACCAAGCTCAGAATCAACATCCTCTGTTGATTCAGAGCACCCCATTCAGTTCAGTGGGGCTTACTCCCAACTAACTGCACCGAGGGTTGCAGACTTGCAGCACAAACATATGCCTACTCAGAAGTAAGTCGTAGCTTTCCTGGGGGCTGCGAGGAAACAGTACAGCACAAGTTAAGAGATGAAAACAGGGCTCCCCCCCACTCCTGCTCCTTTGCACACATGCCAGGGAAGGAGGCACTCCTTTGCACACATGCCAGGGAGGGAGGCACTCCTTTGATTCCCTCCACCTTTAAAGTCACTAGAAGGGCTTCCAACTTCCCTCCTGCTGTGGAGGAGTGGAAGGACCGGCAGAGCCATCAATCATGTTACAGGAACCAATGATCAGCCTTCTGTCCTGATTTTTCCATGCAGCCATGAAAAGGTATAGAGTGGAGGGACTCACTATGAGAGATGCCTGTATACAGGGCCAGTCTAAATCCTGGAAAGGATCCAGAATCAAAAGGATCGGTTTGTAGTGGGATAAAATGCCAGGTGTGAAGAGAGCCCATGTCAGAGTGTCTGACACCTAGAAGCCAGATGGAGGCTCAGCCAATCCCTGTGCTGATTGCTGATAGTCCAATGGGAGACTGCATTCTAGCATAGTCAATTTAGGTGACCCAAAAGAGTGACAGAAACATCTCATACTAGTTGGTATCTCATCCCCTGAACCTCCAATTTAGTGTCATATGTTTGAGGCTGCATACAGACATGCCTGCCAAAAGCAGAGTGTGTAATTTTCTCTTCTCCTCCCCACCTTTGGTCCATAACCAAACATACACTCCAGGAATGCTATCCTCTCCCCCACCCCACCGCCAATTCTTCAGGCTATCACTTTAATTTTGTTTTCAAGCACCTTACATGTTTATCTGCTCAAATATTGGTTTAGTGCTTTTAAAAAATATATTGTTTTACTCTCTCCTTTCAACAAACATACTTTTAAATCAGCTCCAAAAATGTGAGGGAGGTCGCTTGTGACTGACCAAGGGGTCAGCCAATCAGCCCTGTCCACAGCCATGCTCTGAGAAGTGAGGAGGTGACTTGCAATTGACACAAAGGTTGGCCAATCAACATAGTGCAACCCTAGCTCCTGCTGAACACTAGAAGACCACGTTTCCCCAGTCTCAGGGAGACCACATGTGCCCAGCATGGGGCAAATGCACTTCCACAGAAGGTTGAGCACTCAAATGATGTACATCTGGATCGTCTCTAAATCTACAGTGGTTGAAAGGAAAGACCTGTCCACAGCCTAATATCCCTTTAACGTAATTTTTACTCCAAGGATTGTAGTGTTAGGCTGCCCATTATTCTGAACTTTCTCAGTAACAGGAGGCATTTCTCCACTTGTGACTCTGCAGGGCTGGATGTGCCTGATCTCGGAAGCCAAGCAGGGTCAGCCCTGGTTAGTACTTGGGTGGGAGACTGCCTGGGAATCAGGCTTCCTGCACTGAGCAGGGGGTTGGACTCGATGGTCTTGTAGGCCGCTTCCAACCCAATGATTCTATGAAACCTCTGTATTAAAACCCGTCCCCCTCTTCCATTTATTCATGCATCTTCTTCTTGTTCTTTTCCTAGCTGATGAAGGGCTACCTACCACTTTTGGCCTGGGGTATGCCACTGAAAATGTCCTCATACTAAAGCTCACCCAAAGGCAACAGTGACTTTTTACTTATTAATTTAATGAAAGAAAGAAAGAAAGAAAGAAAGAAAGAAAGAAAGAAAGAAAGAAAGAAAGCAAGCAAGCTGCTGTGGAGAATACGGTTTCACACCATCTCTTATAAAAGTAAATAAAGACGATCTATTAAAGAAACCTATGATTGATTAGAACAGACATATGCATGAACAATGCTTCCCTGTTAAGTATATTCGAGGGATCAGGAAAGAATCTTCATAAAAGTGAGATTAGATTGTGATGGGCGGGCCTGGGACGTTCTCTTCCCCTGCAGCCATCTTGACTGAATAGCATGGAAACTAATATGATATTGTGGAAGGAAATTGACACACCATTCAAAAGAGAAAGAGGCCACAAATATAGGTGACCGTGTGACTGCACATTAAACCATGCATTTGCTACAGTTGTCCTTGTCATTTGGCAGGAAAGTAAGAGCCCCCTGCATGGCAGAATGACTTATCTTATATACCTGTCTTGTTTCAAGTATCTTCCATGCACACAGGCTGGATGGATCCCCTGATGGTTCTTGTGTTGTACAAGGAGAAAACTGGAAGCCTCTCCCAGCTCTCATGATTTATTTCTGCCTTCCTGAGTTGTTGAAAGTGGCCAATGGCTCATCTTCCCAAGGGTCTCCTTTGCCTATCTGTTGAACATGCCACGTAGCAGGTGTCAAAATTCTGCAAATGGTTTTGGTTTCCCCCAAGCTTGATTTTTTACAATCTCAAGTTCTTTCTGTCCCATTTATGAAGGATTTGTGGATTTTGATAACTGTATTTATTTTTTATACCACTCCTCAGCCAAAAAGGTTCTTGGAACAGCTTATATGCAGTCAGTGAAATGGTCCCTGCCCTCTGGCTTACAAGCTAAAAAAAAATACATGACACAAAAGGAAAAAAAGGTGGGAAGGGAAGAGGAAAGGACTTAAGTATTGTTTCAGCAGAGCTGGTAGAATGGCCTTACTTTCCCTCCCATCTCCCTCTCTTATCTCCCTCTCTTATCTCCCTCTCTTATCTCCCTCTCTTATCTCCCTCTCTTATCTCCCTCTCTTATCTCCCTCTCTTATCTCCTTACAGCAGAGCTGGTAGAGCAACCTTGCTTTCCCTCCCATCTCCTTCTCTTATCTCCCTCTCTTATCTTCTTCTGTACAGCCTGCTGGAATGGCAGGTGGTAATGATGATTGAAGGAGGAGGAGCCTTCATGGGGGTGGTTTTTAAGAGGCCTAGTGGAATGGTCTCACTTCTCCTTTCATCTTCCTCTGTACAGCCTTCTGGAATGGCTGCTGGTGGCAATGACTGAGGGAAGAACCAAACAAAATTTTTACCCATCTGCACTGGCCAAATTCAATAGGTAGCTGTTCCCAGTATGGGGTGGACCCTGGTGTACTTGCCTGCCATGGAGCTGTTAAAGATGATGAGCCCATCAGAAAAGAGGTGAAAACTCTAGCTCAGCACTGCAACCATGGTTGAATGCCCAGGAATTCAAACCCAGACTTTTAAGCACTCAAGCTGTCTATCTGGATGGATGCATCTGTAAGTTTCGCTTTCTTCCACATCTGAATTGTTAAAATCTCAGGTTCTTTCTGTCCCATTTATGAAGAAAATTGCAAAATTGGTACATTCTTTAAAAAAAATGAAATGAACGAAATTCTCCCCAGAGGTATGCTAAGCCCACATGAGGATCCACCAGCAACCCTCTCCCATCATTCCACAGAGTTAAAAATGGGGATTATTCCCTATGAAAATTGGTCAACTATTCCCTATCATGGGTGATCCTTGTTCCTCCTTGCAAGTAAGTTTGAGATTCCTCATTAAGATCATCTGTGTCTTCCCCCACCCCCATGCAATCCATTGAAGACAGGAAGTCCATTGACATGCATGGGGGAGCAGGAGAAAGAAAGGCTGCACCCCTGAGGTACAAATTGAAATCCAAAACATGAATGAACTAAATCAAAATTTTAAAAATCCAAACAAAATTTTAGAAAAGAAAGAAATTACAAACATACTTTTAGGTCTGACTAATGAAATGTTAAAGTACAACAACAACAAAATTCCAGTGAACATCGTTCTGAACTGCAGACACTTAATTGTTCAGGTCTAGCACTGGCCACAAAATAGGTCTGGACTTATTCACGTCACCTCTGCCCCTGTGTCCCTCACTTGACAAACATTTTTGGTTGTTCCTCCCTTCCTCCATTCCATTTCTTGCATCTTGTGCCAACAAATGTGATGAACTGAAGGTGCAAGTCCTTAATCGCCCTTCTGGAAATTCCAGATCCGCTGAAGAGTCTCCAGGGTGAACTTACGATAACTGACACCAAAAAAATTAATAATAATTAAAAAAACATTTCCTGAAAGTATGCCTGGGTCTTCCAGAAAAGCACCACCCTCGCAGAGAAGACCAAATTAGAAAGTGCTAAGGGGCTTTAGTTCCTTTTGTGACTCATGCTCCCACTGAGAGCAGCTGATAAGGTCAGCTGCAGGGCTTGCTGCATTTGGTCTGGAGGAAAGATGGACGCCAGGACTTGACAAAGCAGTCAGATAAGCATAAATAACTGGAAGGATTACTCAGTGTCATTAGGAGTGTCATTAGGCAGGAAGCCCTGATCACTTCCAAAATCATAATAGACACGAGGGAAGGACTCATCTCATTTATCTCAGAAAACAAAGTGGTAGCAAAGATGAATTTGTTCATCTAATATAATCATTTTACTCTTAAACTTATTCCATTATAAAAAATAAAAAAACCTCCCATTCAGTACTGTCAATTCTCAACTCGAATAGCATTTTTTTTCACCAGCCCAGTAAAGTAAAATCTCATCGGGTTTGAATGTTCTTATCATCCTCAACAGCTTGGAGAACACAATGCAGATAGTCAGATGTTTGGGTGAACTGGACCTGCATTTTTACACAATGAAATCAGATAAACAAGAACAGTTAGATTACAGAAGTGACTAGGTATGATAGGCACTCAAGTCCAACAGACAGGCAGATGGCCAGTAGGGTGCTACTGCATTCATGTCCTACTTGTGGGTTTCCCGCAGGCAACTGGTTGACCGCTGCATGAACAGAATGCTGGACTAGAGAGATCCAGCATGGCTCTTCTTATTTAGGGTGGCCTGGACAAGCAGATCAAACTCACCACCTGATCTGTCTTCTGCGCTATGCTGCGATGCACTAGATAGCTATTTAAATTATAATCATTATTTATAAATTTGTATCTATACATGTAAATCATCCTATGCACATTTTATACAAATCGCTGTTCTTTTTTTTTTGGTGATACATGTCCTCTTTTGGGGGAAATTCATGAGTGGCCACCCTAGTGGCCAGGCAGGGGGCAATCAAGGATAAAATGGAACCCTCACTCATGACTGGCTTCAGATTTGAGAGGGCCCTGGGCAAAGGCCCTCTGGTGAGCCCGTTTGTACATTGGTGGGTGCTAGAGGATTTATGTGGTGGTGGTGACAGCGGCAGTGTGCCAGACAGTGTCTATAGCTGCCATTTAAATTTCCCACAATACCTCTGAAGCAGTGTAATTCTGGGGCATTGTGGGTAATTTAAGGGGCAGCTAAGCCTGGCCACCCAGCAGTGCTTGGAGTGCCGAGCTGGTAAAGAAATTAAAGGGGAGAAAGGAGCCACCTTGCTCCACCAGTAATGCTTCAATCAGGCCTTGGAGACAGCTGGATGAAATAACCAGCAGGGTTAGCATTGTTGTTAATTTGGATAGATGCAGTAGAGTATAGGTGCCTGTCATTGCTAGGGAAGGGGGAGAAATTTGCCCAGTTCGCACTTTAAAGTGAACTTACCTAATTACACCTTTTCGAACCACTATGTGAACCAAAACCTGGTTATCTTTCAAAATGCCCACTTCTCTGAATTTTGTAATAGAGCTTTCCATTCAAAATAAAAGTACAAAAATGTGTATATTAGGGTAAATAATATTCAAAAATGCATTATATTATGAAAATCGCATGCAAAAATGGGTATATTAGGGTAAATAATATTCAAAAATGCATTATATTATGAAAATCGCATGCAAAAATGGGTATATTAGGGTAAATAATATTCAAAAATGCATTATATTATGAAAATCGCATGCAAAAATGGGTATATTAGGGTAAATAATATTCAAAAATGCATTATATTATGAAAATCGCATGCAAAAATGGGTATATTAGGGTAAATAATATTCAAAAATGCATTATATTATGAAAATCGCATGCAAAAATGGGTATATTAGGGTAAATAATATTCAAAAATGCATTATATTATGAAAATCGCATGCAAAAATGGGTATATTAGGGTAAATAATATTCAAAAATGCATTATATTATGAAAATCGCATGCAAAAATGGGTATATTAGGGTAAATAATATTCAAAAATGCATTATATTATGAAAATCGCATGCAAAAATGGGTATATTAGGCAATATCTATATCTATATACCTATATCTATACAAAAAAGCATATGTTAGAAGGAATGTGCACCCAAAAAAAGCTTTATGATTTTTATGTGAATGTTTTTTCTAAAAATATTTCTTTAAAAAATTTCAGAGTACAGGCAAACTGAGCTTAAGGATAAATCCACAAAGTTTGAGACAAACTTAATGAGAAAAAATAAAAAACAGAGAGAAACCAAAACTGACAGATTTGTCCATCCCTAATCATTATATTAGAAAAATTGCTTGCAAAAATGTTTATAAAAATGCATGCATTTGGAGAAATGTGCACAAAAATGCTTATGCATTTTTGTGCAAACTTCTTTTTAAAAATTCTCAATGTTTGGGACAAACCAAATTAAGGCAGGAGAAATTCTCAAAGTTCAAGATGAACATAAGATTGGAAGAAATGAGAAACAGAGAGAAAATAAAATTGACCGATGCATTCATCTCTAGTCACTGCCCGGTGAATTTTGGCACAGGTATTATTGCATTGTAAGAGCAGTCAACAACAACCTCAGCCAGCAAAGACGAAACAACTTAGCCAGCAAGAGAAAGAACATCTCTGATGTTTGTCATATTTAAATCCAATGTTTGGTTTCAAATGTTGACTTTCCTTTTATGATCCTCAAGCACCAGGCAGACTGGAGAAGACTCACTTTACAGTCTTCTATTGAGCTGGGCTCTTTTTCAAGCTGGACGGGCACTGCCAACAGCAGGTTCAGAACTGCCAGTTCTTTAAAAACTTCATTTGAAAGATACATTTCCACAGTTTATTCATGGCAATAAGTGCTCCTCACCCTCAAAAACATGAAAGCTGTTGTGCCAAGCAAATGGATAGAGTTCTCTGGACAGTTTGTGAGTAAAGTAGCCACCTTGAGTGCAATGTTTCTTGGTAGAAAGGTGGGGTACAAATCAAATCAATCAATCAATTACTTTTAAAAAATTGCAGAAATACCCCACGTCATTTTGATGACTGAGACAGACAGTCCAATCAACATTCCCCGTGAAGCTAATAAACATATATTAATGCAGGATTCCACAATCAGGTGCCTTCCAGATGTTTTGGGCTACAACTCACATATTCCTGACCACAGCCATGCTGGCTGGGGCTGATGGGAGTTGAAGTCTAAAACATCTGGAAGGCACCAGGGTGGGGAAGGTTGTACTAAAGAATTGGCAATTTGCTGCCTTTAATGGTACTCCCAAATCTTCCACCAATCTTGCCTAATGGTACAGCCAAGCCCAATTCAAAGGTACAGCCATCCCCCAAATCTTGCCAAATGGTAGAGCCAAGCCCAAGTACTTTCCCCCCAGTCATTCAAGTTTGAAAATAAGGACCAAACTAGAAATTACATGGGAGGAGCTGTGGTTATGATCACAAGTGTGTATTAAATTTAGCAGAAGCTGGAGGGGGGGCTGAAATTATTGGGGGATCACAGCACGTGGGAGAGGGAATTTCACATTTTTCTCCACTGCTGATGAAAATCACTCCTCCAAAGTTGTTTGTTTGTCTTCATTGGGAGGAAATCCCCCATTGATGCCACTGCAGAGGAGGGATTTTCCTCAGGACCACAGCAGCAGAGGAAAGGGTTAAATTCCCCCTCCCTGGTGACTATGATCCAGATCATTATTAGTGTGTGCGCACACCCAGCAGATGCTATTTGCATTTTTTAAAACATGCATGTGAAATGCAAAGATGCATTTAGCGTCATATCTAATTTGGCCCAGAGTGTTTAGCTTTCTAAACTGCTCCCTTTTTTCTGCCCCTGGACTGAAAGTGCAGCAATTAAGCAACTTGTCATGCTTTGTAATGATTCAACAATGTAAATTTAAAATGGGCAAGAACTGGAGTATTTTCAGCAAGCTTCCTTGGTTTCCGATGCAGATTGTACAGCAGCCCCTGAAACCCCCCAAGTTAGGTTTGCAAAATCTAACAATTTGACCTCATGTCAAATCACTCAACTAAATGGTAGAACACCACTGTCATCTCTCAGTCTGTTTTCTTATGGCCAAGTCTGTCCTGATGAAAGGGTGTGGAAGATTAAAGAAATCTTCATTGCTTCCTAGAATCAGTGTAAAAATAATTAGTGAATATCTCTGCCAATAGAAGAGCTGTTTGTACATACCAACTATGGAAATATTTCCTCACATAAGTGGCCAAATTTAGCCTTGGGTTATATCCATACATATTCATAGACCCCAGTGAGTTCACTGAGGTTGGATGAGGTTAAAGGAAAGCAGCCATGGATTCAAATTTGAAATCATTATACTCCACAGTTGCCTAATGAAAAGAAAAGGCCATTTTTTAGTATAGCAAAACCAAACTGTTTTGTTTTTTTTACTTTTTTCTACTAGCATTGCTACCTTGAATGCTTTGATAATTCTTTGAATTGGCACTGCCATTCCATTTCTCACTCCCACACTCCCAGTTTTCCTTTTTTACTTTTTCAACTGACACTCCCCATTCCGTGAGGCTACATGAGGCTGTTAATCCACTGTATCTACTTCCGGTTTCACCACAGAATTGAGATCCGAGCGCTACACAAAGAGCTTTTCCTTTCCTGCTTTTCTGCTACATAACCTCTAGGTGGTGCTATGCTACAGCAGAATAACACAGTTATACAAGTAGGAAAATACATGTTCTTTTGCTTCCACAAATGATACTTTCATAATTTCCCCTGATCTAAAAAAACACCCACAAAAGTGCTCTTAAAAAACAGAAGCAAAACTGGAGGGTCACGATGTTGTCTAAGGAACCCATAAACAACTGTAAGAAATGATGAGCACACAATAAATACTTCTTGTAGAAAAGCTCTCACTCCTTATTGGGATGTGGTTTTATTTTAATTTTGTTTTTTTAGTATTTTGCTCCTGTAAGCTTTGTAGGGATGTGTGGGTGGGTGGAGGGGGTCGGGGGGGAGTGTGTGTGTGTTCTTCTGCAACCTCAGGGTCCCCCAAGCATGCTGATACCTCCCTCTTGTTTCTCAGTGGCCTAATTTCCATCCATTTCCACCTGCACTCACCACAAGATTGCTATTACAGGAAGTGATAGGAACTTTCTCTGTGTGTATTAAGCCTGGCTGTCATTGGTCCAGTGTGTATTTTCACAATTTGATGTTGATTGTGCAAAATATATTATAAGCCTTTAAAAAATCACCTTGTATCTTTATATCTGTATATATATGCTCTATGGCAGGGATGGGGAACATCTGGCCCTGCATCTGGCCTGCATCTGGCCTCCATATGGCTTGCAGAAGCTTTGACTCCAACCGTGGGCCCCACTCTCTCCCCTCACCAAGTCACCTGGAGGCTACTGGGGGCTTCTGGGGTGAGCAGGGAGGGGAACTTCCCTGTTACCTCCAATCAATGATTGGAGATAGAATCATAGAATCATAGAATAGTTGGGTTGGAATGGGCCTACAAGGCCATCGAGTCCAACCCCCTGCTCAGTGCAGGAATCCAAGTCAGAGCATCCCTGACAGAGGGCTGTCCAGCCTCGTCTTGATAACAGTGGGCATTCCCCTTACTTGGCATGCTGATTGCCCTGCTAATTGGGAGGGTGAATGGCATGCTAAGTGCTTCACCCAGCCTGCATCCTCCTCGATCCAGGAAAGCTGACCTGCATCGAACCTGGATCCTGGCTGAGGCAGCAGCTGGAGGAGCACTCCTCCAGCTGTTGCCTCATCTGAAGTGACTTCACCAGCCCTACACATTGCTCCATTGGGAAGGAGGCAGGGTACACTCCCTGATGTCATCCAGCCCACAGAGGATTGGGCGCAGGGGTCATTCCCCACCCCCCACCCCAGAAGACATCCCCCCACACACCCTTTATGAACATAACACAAACAATTCACTGCACTGATAAAAATTCAAATCATCCAACATTACATGAGCAGACTTCCACTCTCGTAGCCAGAGTTTTCCTTCCCCTCCTCTGCCAGTAGCTCAATGTATGAAGATTTGGAGTCATGCAAAGGGAGGGGAAAACCACTCTGCCAGCGGTTGTCATGCCTGACCCGGACCCAGTTTGCCCTAACACTGAGCCTGATCTAGCTATAGCAGGACTGTGGTGTCCATTCTTCTGGTGGATGGACACGCATGGATACAACCCAGAGCTTCCTGAATTAGCTTTGCTTTCCTTTGTGATATGAGCACACAGTCAAAATGGTGATATCGTCCCATTTGCTATATGATCCCTGATTGGCTGGGATCACCCAAGTGATAAATCTGTGGAAAAAAACTGTACAGTCCTACTGGAAGAAGAAATGGCACCAAAACTACAGCAGAGAGGGGAAACGATGGCAACAAACAGGCTTTAGAAAGGTACATTCCTGCAAAGATTTTCAGGGATAATATTTATCTCTCCTTCCCACTGCTCTAGCATTGCTTTGTCCCATAAATAGGAATGGGAGAATATTTGGCACAGCTCTAGTTATAGTTCCAGCTATACATTTTAGGGCATATTTTTAATATCTTCAGCTTGTTTTAGATAACATCACTTGAAGTGGGTTAGCTAGTCTGAAACACATTTCCGATGTGCAAGGTTGTTATTTTCTTAAGGGGGCTGAGACGAGTAACTCATTCTCACTCCATCCAACTAGCTTGTTTCCCTAACTTGAATGGGTGTATCTGAGACTCATTTGATCAAGAGAGAATACAGCAGCTTTAAGGATGGACCCCACTCAGTGATAGATTTACAAATCCCTGCTGAGAGTTTTGGGCTTCAAGAATTAATGTATGGGTAGTGGTCCCTCAAACATCTCTCAAGCCAGACCACACAAATTTGGCATGAAAGAATATATATTGATTGCTCAAATAGTCTAAGAGAATAACATGCTTTTGTTATGATAAGGCAAACATCCCTAAATACATGCAAGTTATAATCACTAAAAGTGTAATGAAAATAGTAGCAAGCCTATTGTTAATGCAGTAAAACCCAAGTTCCTCTCAATCTAACAGTTAATATCAGAATTTCATATTTACCTAAATGGAAGCCATGGTGGGCAAAGCCAGTGTAAGCACATTTGGCAGGTTCCTCGTTCTCCCAGGATCTCTCTCCCAAACAGATCAGACCCTTGTCTTTTATAACCCCCATGATATTGATGACCTCATCCTAAGTTTCGGACCTGGACCACTACTCCTATTTCTCTCAATCATGGAGAAAGCAAGAGAATTCCAGAAAAACGTCTATTTCTGCTTCATTGACTATGCTAAAGCCTTTGATTGTGTGGATCACAACAAACTGTGGCAAATTCTGAAAGAGATGGGGGTACCAGACCACCTTACCTGTCTCCTGAGAAGCCTGTACGAGGGTCAAGAAGCAACAGTCAGAACCAGAGATGGAACAACCGATTGGTTCAAAATTGGAAAAGGAGTATGACAAGGCTGCATATTGTCGCCCTGCTTATTTAACTTCTATGCAGAATACATCATGAGAAACGCCAGGTTGGATGAATCACAGGTCGGAATTAAGATTGCCGGGAGAATTATCAACAACCTCAGATACGCAGACGATACCACCCTAATGGCAGAAAGCAAAGAGGATCTAAAGAGCCTCTTGTTGAGGGTGAAAGAGGAGAGTGCAAAAGCTGGTTTGAAACTCAACATTAAAAAACTAAGATCATGGCATCTGGCCCCATCACTTCCTGGTATATGGAAGGGGAAGAAATGGAAGCAGTGACAGATTTTATTTTCTTGGGCTCCAAGATCACCACAGACGGTGACTGTAGCCATGAAATTAAAAGACACTTGCTCCTTGGGAGGAAAGCTATGGCAAACCTAGACAGCATAGTAAGAAGCAGAGACATCACCTTGCCGACAAAGGTCTGTCTAATCAAAGCTATGGTTTTCCTAGTAGTAATGTATGGCTGTGAGAGCTGGACTATAAGGAAGGCTGAGCGCCGAAGAATTGATGCTTTTGAACTGTGGTGCTGGAGAAGACTCTTACGCATCCCCTGGACTGCAAGGAGGTCCAATCAGTCAGTCCTAAAGGAAATCAACCCTGACTGCTCATTGGAAGGACAGATACTGAAGCTGAAGCTCCAATATTTTGGCCACCTAATGCGAAGAGAAAATTCTCTGGAAAAGACCCTGATGTTGGGAAAGACTGAAGGCAAAAGGAGAAGGGGACGGCAGAGGATGAGATGGCTAGATAGCATCACTGATGCAATGAATATGGACTTGAGCACGCTCCGGGAGAGAGCGCAGGACAGGAAGGCCTGGCATGCTATTGTCCATGGGTCACGAAGAGTCGGACACGACTGAACAACTGAACAAAGCCAGATTTGCCAGTGATACTAGTAGCACCTAGATGAAGGTATCCCTACTAAACTAAGCAGTTTTCTGCTTCCAAAACTTGAACTACCCACTCATGACAACTATTTCCAAGAACACGTTCCATTATTCACCGTTACCTCACAGGACAGAGAGAGCTAGTCACATCGGCACAATACCATACACCCTTATCAGTTTCACACACTGTGATACATATTCCACCACAGGGGAGCCTTCACTCATATAATCCCCCACCTGGAGTTTGAAATGGTACAGTCCAGGAATGCTTTTACTGTGAAGTGAACTGTTTGTCTAGAGAATCAATATGGTTCGAGGCATACTTGAACTGACCTTGCGGAAAGACCTTACGCTCTGTTCATGTCCCATTACAAGTTTTAATGGCCATGAGTAACCATGAGTAAAATAAATACTATTCATTTTAATTGGTGTAAAATACTTTTTACTGGGAAAGGAAAGACTCCCTTTGTTATTATTAAAATGAGAAACATTTTAAGGTTTGGTGTGTGTTTTTAATGATTTCCCAGTTGTTATGTTTTTATTGATTTAACTCTGTTGCTGCCAGCTAAACATAGGCACAGGCTTTCACTGCTATGTCATCTCTTCATTTCTGTGTTATAACCTCTTTTGGAAAGACCCTCACTGGAAGCTCTTGTTGCGGACAGGCTTGGCATTACATGTGAAGTTACCCCTTTCTTTATTGGCTCTGCTCCTGTGATGTTAACAGCTTGGCATACAGAAAGCTGTAGCGGCAATCAGATGCTGAAAAGAATCTGGGATGACTTTGGGCTCCTTCAAATTGAGCCTTAATCCTGCTATTGAGACTGCTCCCTCACGGAAGTTTGCAGGCTCTTTACATGATGCCGTGACCCTCCAGGGCATCTCCTGCACTGAATGCCCTTTGTTCCATTTTTAAATAGATCGCAGATAATGAGCTATCAAATTACCCCATTGTGTTCCGCTTGAGTTCCCTCCTTGAAAAGAGGAAAAGCAGTAAGAAGAGGAGTGAGATCAATGAAGACTCAGATATAGGGAGAAGGGGGGGAGGGGGGAAGGGGAGCATGTGTTAGGGATGTACGAAACGACTTACCTGTTTCATTTTGTACATCCGCGGTGGGGGGGGAGGCGCGCCATCCCTCCCCCCGAAATCCTCGCCGGCCAGCTCCGCAGCGACTCTGTGGAGCCGCCGGCAAGGGCAGCCCGCAGAGACATCTGGACACTGCTGGGCTGCGCAGGAACACAAATGGCAGCCACCATAGCCGCCACCATTTGCGTCCCTTTTTTGCCGTGATAGGCTACGTAAATATTTACGTAGCCTATCACGGCAAAAAAAAAGGGAACACAAATGGCGGCCGCCGTAGCCACCGCCATTTGCGTTCCCTTTTCTTTTTGCCATGATAGGCTACGTAAATATTTATGTAGCCTATCACCGCCTCCGCAGGGACACAAAAGGTGTCCCTGCGTTATCTGTGATAGGCTACATAAGTATTTACATAGCCTATCATGGCTAAAATGGTGAAGCGGCCACCATTTGCAGAGCAGCGTGAACGGCAGCAGGTGAGTGCTCCATTTTGCACACCTTTCGCGGGGGGGCGGGGGAGTTCGTTCCGCCACGGGTTTCGGGGGGCCGAATACACTGGCATTCGGCCTTACCAAGATCCATGGCGGAATTCTCTGCCATCCCTAGCATGTGTAAAGGGAGTCAGTTGTGATCCTGTATTTAAAACAGAAGCAGAAAGCCCCGTTTTAAATGCAGAATTTTAGGCTGGTGTAGATGGCTTTTAGAACATGGCAGTTGGCATATAAACATGAGAACTTAAGAAGAGAGAACAAGGGGGAGGGGATATACAATTGTTTTGTGATTGGCAGCTGTAGCTAGCAACAAGGGAATGACTTTACTAAGGTTATCCAATCACAGTGCATTTGGGAGGGATGTTGGAGTAATAAATCAGAAGTTTTCCAGGGTTTTTGGTGCTCTTTTGCAAGTTGACTCTCCTAGGAACAGCAGTGTTGAAAGAACTGTGGACTTGGCAGTGGTTGTGTTTTGCTTGTGTTAATGCTTGTGTGAATCTGCAATGTTCTGCATGCAAAACATGTGCTGTGCTACTGAGCTATATAGCCTCTTCCCCAGAAAAGAGCAGCCATTCTACCAGATAAGGGAATAGTTTGTAGGGTTGGGCAGGCTATAAGATATTAGACAGTTAATGTACAAACCAAGAAGCAAATAGACCCTAAGTTCAAGGAAACTCTTGAGCTCATACCTTGGAAGAATTAACCGGTTCTTTGGAAATATGAAGTCCACATTTTCTCTCCTGACACAATAATCCCATGCAGAGAAGAGGAAATTCCACAGTTCCAATTTCTGCAGATTGCCAGGAATTCTTCTTTAAAAAACAGAAGCAGCTTCATCCCACTAAAGAAGCCAGTGACTGGGTTCCCAGGCTCTGGCAGTTTCTCCTGGGATTTTCACAGGCCTTCAGGACATATAAGGGTACAAGCCCCAAAGCCCTAAAAGATGCTTCGCCAACATTTTTTTTAAATCGCCAGAACTAGTATTGGATTTTTTTCTAAGTAACAAGTGAATGGGAGAGCAAGTGTCATATTTTGAATCCGGTACACATTTGGAAAGCTGATCTCCATACAGAGTACAGGCAAATGTACTCGCAGTAAAATTGACCAAGTATTGCCGTGGAATAAAGCAGCTTACAAAAATACAAATTGACACTGCAATAGTGCATTTAAACTTTATATATTAAAGCTTTATATATAACACAAACTATTTTAAGACAATAAAGTTAAACTTTTAAAATATATAACAGCATCTGGTATTAAATGCAGCACCACAAAAACAAAAAACAAAGCCCACTGGATGTGGTTTTACTGCTTGCTGGAAAGTAAGCAGAGCTGAAGCCCAATTAACCTTCCTGGGAGAGTATTTGAGAAACTTGGAGCCACTGCAGACAAGGCCCTGCCCATCACACTTGCCTGCCACACTTCTGATGGCAGAAGGATGAGGAGCAGGACCTCCCAAGCTAACCTTGGTCATTGGGCAGGTCCATAGAACCTCAGGTCTGGGGCTAAATCTAGCCCACCTAGGGTCTGCATCTGGCCCCCCAGGCCGCATCTCCTTCCTGGCTACACCTCTTTCCCTGGCCACACACCTTTTCCTGCGACTATCAATCATATGGTGACATTTTTGGCCCTGTCCATTTTGCCTTTGGCCCAGACCCTTTTTGCCTGTGGCCCTGGCCACCACTGGAATGTGGCCTGGGAGAGTTTTTCCAAAATGGAATTTGGTCTTCAGTGTGAAAAAGGCTCAACACCCCTATTTTAAATAATGGTGGGGGTGTTTTCAATCTGCATATGAACGTTCCCAGGTCTTTTCCACTTCTTTCTGAGTTAGTTAGGAATATGACAAGAGCCTGGCTGATCATATAGTCCAGCATCCTGTCTCCAAGTATGTCCAGCGAGATGCCCCTGGCAACTCATAAGCAGGGCACAATGCACAAAGGTATTCACAACTTATGACATCAAGCCTTTTCCTGCCATGAGTGTCACGCACTCATTAAAGAACCTGTAAAGCGGCCCTGCAATATTTCTACTGGGATCCAAACCATGCATACTCTGAGTCCATTCAGGCTGTGGGCCAGTGGCAGTTCTGATTTTCTTCCAATCCCGGCTTAAAAGGTTCAACACATAAAGGTGGCCTAAAAATAGTTTTAAATTACTAAATAATTACATTTTAATTTTTATGTATTTACAAGATTTATATACTGCTCTGTACACTGGAGGCTGGTAATTCCGATTTTGGTGGGGCTGTGAATCCATTCTGGGTTTCAGTCAGAACCAGCAAGAACTCTGAAGGAGCTATCCATGGTACTGAACCCTATCCCCAAAAATAGGGTTGGCAGCTTGGATAGCTTCTTTAAAGTTCTCATGGATGAACACGCAAACTCATGGATGTGCATGTGTTAATGACAAACGTAGGAAAGAAGGGACCTTTACCAGAGCTGTGGCAAACACTTAGCAGATTTATGCAAAGTGGGGGAATAGCTACTTCTAAAGTGGAGGGAAATAGTTCAAGCAACCATTCAAGTCCAAGATTGCAAACTTCTTCTTTTACAGACTTTATCCTTAACACACACACATGCACATGCATTACAAAAGAGAAAAATGGCTCAGTTAGTACACCAGCTCCCTAGCTGCTAGCACATGGTCCAATAAACTAGTTAAGAAGAGAAGAAGAGCCACACTGAATCAGGCCAAAGGCCTATCTAGTATGGCATTCTGTTCACACAGAACAGACAAGCCCTCAGGTAGGACATGAGTGCAAGAGCATCTTCCCCCGTGTGTTCCCCAGGAACTGGCATACGGCTTCCAGTACTGGAGGTAGCATGTAGGCATCATGACTAATAGCCATTGATATCTTTATCCTCCATAAAAATAGTCCTAACATAAAGACAGTGAAAGACGGAGACTGGGGGGAATAGCGTTTGCCAAATAAGGAGTGGGAGGAGGTGCTATGGCAGTGGCAAGACAGGGGGTTATGAGGCTGTACATCCAGAGGAAAACTGAGTGCTGGTGAAAATGATGGACAGCAGGAGGGGAAATTAATAGGTTTAGAGCGGAGGTGGACAACACACAGCAGGGGCAGCCCAAGACATGTTTGCTGCCTGAAACACTTCTGTTCCACATACAGAAGCAGACAGGGGTAGCATTTGGATCTTACCCTAGTGAGAAGACAGCATCCTCCACCTCCCCTGAAGGAGAGCAGGCTAGCTTAAGGGGTGCAGGGCAGGCCATGTGGAACACACAGCTCTGTCTCCCATCACAGCGGAATGGCAAAGGGGCTGCCACTGTCACCCTAGCCTCACCACCCATCACCTGCTGCCTGAAGCAACTGTCTCAGTCTGCCTCATGGTAGGGCTGGCTTGGGCACATGGCCTGCAGGCCACATGCAGCCCTCCATGGCCATTATTGCAGGGGCGCTCTGCCCCTACGTTGGGCAGTGACTTGACAATCAGGTAGGCATTTTCATGTTTCCATAGTTCCATGGGGGCAACATCCTTGGAATTATTCAAGGGAGGAAGCACATGCACCGTTCACCGTTACACGTGCCCTCCAGCATCCCTCCAGGAGATCATTCCAGTCCCTGGCAGCCTTCCATAGTTGTGGCTCTGGTCAGTGATAAAGTCAGAAGTGCAAGTGCTCTTCAGGACAGTCCCCATAGCCACGCATCCAAGGAAAGCCCAAAAATTCAGGCTGCTGCATTGATCCATATCAGCAAACCAGCTCTAGCAGTTTTCATCTACCCCAGAAGCAGACCTTTTGTAAAGCTAATGGGTCTTAATTGCCCATTCCAGACTAAATCATCCCAAAATATTTTACATTACAACTAGTGCTGTGCCAAAGATGTTGATTCTTCCATTTTTGAGAGGCAGGGTGGGGGGGATGAAATCTCTGGCAAAAGAGGCTAGGGGAGGTGAGAATGTCAGATAATTTTCTCCTTCAGGAGGGGGACAGGGTTTCTACCTACCTTTTTAGGTGTAGGCAATTCTTGAGGGGTCTTCTTTCTATTTTTTTTTAATTAAAAAAACACCCCCTGCACTTGCAGGAGCCCAGGATTCTGCTCCTGCCCAGCAGTTCTTTCTGAACTCCCAGGAGGCCATGTGACCTCACCCTCTCCAATAGGCATTCAGGAAGAATTCCTGGCTGGAGAAGAGTCCTGGGCTCCTGCAAGTGCAGAGGATGTTTCTAAAAAAATAGAAAGAAGACCCCTCAAGAATCACTACACATTTTAAGGGTATGTGGAAACGCTGTTGCCAAGGAGAAAATTCTCTAAAATTCTCCCCACACCCACCCCTGCAAAAGAGGCAGAAAAAACAATGCCTCTTTTGCAGGGAGAGAGAAAGGTTCCTGGGAGGCAGGATTTGGCACAGCACTAATTACAACAGAGAACACTATATTGTTGCTGGGAACATTCATTTCCCCCAGCTAAGGGGAGGATTGCAGCTAAACTCAGAGGACACAGAGAAGTCTGAGGGGGGTGGCGGATGATGTTGGCATCCCTGCTAATAAAAAGGTGATGGCGCTTTGTCCCTATGAGCCCTGGCTCCAACACAGCACTGCATTTGCTGCTCCTTCCAAAACAAAATAGATTTCTGCACCAAGATGTCCGTGTAATGTCAAAGGAAATAAAAAGCACAACTACATGTGTATAGAACCAGCATGTCTGAACTCCTCTGAAACAAAACACAGGGCGAAATATGACAATGACATCTCCACTCAATTCAAGGAAATACTCAGAAGTATCAACCAACATGGCGACTGTTCATCTTAATGACCTCTCAAAATTATCAGTAATACATAGCAATGGGAAGAGTCATTCTAGCAGCAGTGATACAAATGCGAGATGTTCAGCTATAAAACCATGCAGCCAAAACAAGAACAGAGGCCACTCTTGGCATGATGTATTTGCATATTGGCATGATGCATGCATGGAGGTTAGCAGACGCCATCTTCCCAAAGTCCACAGCTTTGCTGGCTCTGCTGGAAGTTTTGCTGGATTAAGTGTTTGGTATTTGTCCTCATCAACAAAGCTTCCCTCGGGCTTCCTTGGCTCTCCCTGCCCTCTCAATCTTCTGGCTCAATATCGTGTAGCAAGCACGGCTGGCAGGCATCTTCTTCTTCTAGCTGACTGTGCCTGTCAGGAATTGTCTCAATTAGGCTGCACAAATTTTTCTTTTGCCCCTTGTGGACCCCACATAGCCAGGAAATGACTTGTTAAAATGACACTCAAGATGGCGATATTGGAGTGCTTCACAATGGTAGGACTAACTAATGGTGTAATTTCGTGTCCTTGCATTACCTCTGCATGGTGAAGGAAGCCAGAACGTGCTAAGAAGGTGTCACAGGATTTGTGATATGGCACCAACCATTTCCATTCAAGCTTTAGCTATGACTGAATATTCAGAAAAGGATCCTGTGGTGAATTATTAGTTTTAAATAAATAAATTTTATTGTTGTTTTTATTGCTATTTTATTGTGTTTATGCTTTTTATTGCTTTTAATATTTTAACGGTTTTTGTGTATTTTAATGCTGATGTACAGCTGGAACAGCTGAACATCAGGAAAAACTTCCTGACCGTTAGAGCAATACAACAATGGAACCCATTGCCTAGGGAGGTGGGGAGCTCTCAATTCAAGAGACTAGGCTGGACAGCCATCTGTTGGGGATGCTCAGACTTGGATTCCTGCACTGAGCAGGGGGTTGGACTCAATGGCCTTGTAGGCCCCTTCCAACCCTAGTATTCTATGATTCTATGAAAGCTGTCTTGCAAGGGCTTCTGCCAAGAAGAAGAAATGTTTTAAATAAATACATACATACATAATTTTATGAAATTCACAGAGCAACCCTATGCATATCGATTCAGAAGTAAGTACTCCTAGGGAAGTGGGTTATAGCTAACCTGATGCCCTCCAAATGTTTTGGACCACAACTTCCATAATCCCCAATCATTGGCCATGCTGGCTGGGGCTGATGGGAATTGTAGTCCAAAACATTTTGTGGGTGCCAGGTTACCTACCCCTGGTGTATTGGATTAAAGCCTCAGAGTTACATTTGCCATGCAAGGCATTTGAGAAGACAGTTGCAGTTCTGACTAAGATAACAGGAAGCAAATATTGACCCTGTCCTAACCCTTAAAGGGGAAATAAGGGGTGCCATTTCAGACTTCGGGAACAGTGGCGGGGTGGGGATGTTAAAGATCCATTGTTGCATATATTCAAAGCTTAAACATCCATATAAAAGATAAAGCCCAAGGTCCAAATTCCATTCTGGAGAAACTCTCAAGGACCACGTTCCAGTGGTGGGTGGAGCCAAAGTCAAAGGCCACCATATGATTGATAGTGACAGGAAAGGTTGTGTGGCCAGGGAAGGAGGTGTGGCCATCTGGTGCACCCTGGAGGGCCAGATTCAGACCCCAGGTGGGCTGAATAGCCCCAGGCCTGAGTTTCTATGGACCTGCCCAAAGACCAAGGTCAACTTTGAAGGTCTTGCTCTTCCTCTTTCAGCCTTCAGAAGTGTGGCAGGCAAGCATGATGGACAGGGCGTTGTCTGCAGTGGCTCCAAGTTTCTCAAATACTCTCCCAGGAAGGTCAATCTGGCTTCCAGTGGTGGGTGGGGATGAAGGCAAAAAGGGATGGGGCCAAAAATACTAGCATATTTAAAACCCTTACTGCCAGTAACTGAGCCATAGGAGAGGCATTCTGACCACTTAGAATGGGGGGAAATGCACTTTTTTTTGTATTTTTGGCCCCACCCCTTTTGTCCTGCCTACCACCAAAAAGTGGCCCCCCATTTTGCTCCTCCAAAATAGAATTCAGCCCTGAGGCTGAGAGAGGTTCCCCAGCCTCGGTCAAGACGGATAGAGCACACAATGCCCCTCTCAAGGAGCTGAGAAGCAGCAGATTGCTAGAAATTCAGATTTAAGCACAGCAAAGAGCGGGGGAGGGGGCAGAATGACTCACTCAGCCATTGAAGGATGCAGCTGCCTTCTTGTAAATCACCCAGTTGGCTGGAGGGACGATTGGTCTGAGCTAGTGTGATCGCTTCGATTTGCTTATGTGCCAGGCTGTCTATAGTCTCATCATTTTGCATCACATTCAGTGGCTCTTATGAGTCATGGCTTAAAATTCTGAGAGACAGTCACAGCAAATCCACAGATTCTTCCTCTCTGAGCCTGCCTCACTTCCAGCCTTTCAAGTGCCACATCTGAATAGCTGTAATGAGGTCCAATTAATTCCTTTGCAGAAGTCTGAATTGTGGCAATGTAACGTTTTTGCCTCCCACAGTGCCTTTTCAGGACAGCTCTAAAAATGGTTGATGGTTGCTTGGTCCTTCTGATTCTTCTTCCCTCTGGAAAAGAAACAAAAAGAAACCCACAATGATGAGAGAAGATCCCAGTGACAGGCTTCTGCTGGGACATGGCCTTCTTGCTGCTGAATGTCACATTCAGTTCATTTGACCACCACACTGAGAAACCAAGTGGGAAGCAAGTCAGGAGTATGATGCGTCCAGTAATCATCAACAGGCCCGAGAAGATGCTGAGTGGAATGCATCTGATGGTTTTAAGCATAAATGGAGCTGATGGGCTCATGGCTTCCCCAAGCATTGCTACCAGCACATGATACTATACAGGAATAATGTGATGCCATCTCTCGGAAGAACAATGGATGAGCCGATTCTTCTCTTGCAAATCAGAAGCTGCCTGTGGTGTAGTGAAGCCAGGGCTTGCAGGGTCACAGGACCAGGGATGACAACATCATCTGCCACCACCCCTCAGACTTCCCTTTTCCCTCTGAGTTGAGCTGCAATCCTCACAGCAGCTGGGGAAGGTGAAATGGATTTTCCCAACAATATATTGTTGATGTGAGCTGTCCTGGTTGTATTGCAAAACATTTTGGGGTGGCTTGGTCTTGAGTGGGCAAGTAAGTCCCATTCGCTCTACAAAAGACCTTCTCCTGATGGAGATAAAAACTGCTAGAACTAGCCTGTTGACTTCAAGATAAAATGATTCACCCTGGTGCTAGGAAAAGGAACTCCTGGAAAATCTTGAGCTGGTAGTCTTATGCTGTTTGGGGACACATTGTGTCCCTCACTTTCCCTTTCTCATGCAATCTCAGTTTTCTCCAGCCAAAGTCCAACATGCTAACCACTACACTGTCCTTTGCCAGCTTACTGTTCTATAACTGTCAGCCGATCCTAATAAATTGGTTATTATGCTAGTATGGACTGCTGGTCTTTGGGAGGTGGGGTGTATACAAGCACATATACACACGCATATGAATATGGATCAACAGAGCCACCTGCATTTTGGGGATCTCCTTGAGGTCATGGCTATGGAGACTGTCATGATAAGCACCTGCACGTCAAAATGTACTACTTGTGTTCTGCTATGGCTGGATCAGGGTCGGGTTAAACTAAGGGGCAACCCAAAAGCAAGTCAATCAGCAGGCAATGGTCAAAAGCACAGTTTAATCAGGCAAGAGGGAGCAATCCAAAAGGGAGTTCTGTAGAGCAGCCAGGTTAAAACACAGATAAACAGACAGGTACCTGTATACCCTGGCTGTGGGCTTCCAAATTTAGAGGTGCCAAGATAATGATAAGCCAGATCCAGGTTTGCTTACAAGGAGGCTTTATTGAGTACTTACAGTACGCAGGCGTACCCAATGGTTGGATCATTAACCATCGTTAATTAGGGTTCATCTGCAACTTTCCCAGCATAGACTAACAGTGCTTCTTCAGAAGGAAAACAATCCGAACTTTCCCAGCAAAGACACCTGTAGATTAGCATAAACATAGCCTCACTTCTCAGGTGCATCCTAGGCCCTGATAAGATTCAGAGCTTTTTAACATGGAATGTGCTAAGGCAGCAATATCAACCTTTGACTCATCTTACCAGCCCACTAGCAAGGAAATTGCACTTAATAACGAACCAAAGCAAAGAGCATTATGGATCTCTCTCTAAAACTACTGGTTACTCAGTATACAGGCCTGAGGCCTTATACTACCATATGCAGTCCAAGATGCAGAGTGAAGCAGGAGTCCAGGATTTGTAGCATGGAAGTTCAACCACAAGACAAAGTCAGGAAAACAGGATACAAGGCAGTAGGAGCTGGTAAAGATGTCGTTTCTAGCACTTTTAGCTTTTAACAGTAAAGCCTGCTGAGCCCCACCCAGGAGTCAGCCTCAGTACATTAGAGCACTCTGGTCAGAGCCCTACTCATGAGGTGTAACTTTCTCCAGAGTAGTCCTTCCTTGCAAGCGAGCACTCCTTCTCACCTGAGCCATACTGGCCCATCACTTGAGGCGACGACACTCCTGAGGGTCAGGGGCTTGCTCAGCCTCTGCCTCAGAGGCAAAGTCCCCTCCCCATCACAGGGACAGACCTGCAGCCACCTCTCCCATAGGACCAGGCTCTTCCTGGTCTGGTGACTGTTCTGGGGTATCCTCAGGTTCTGGGAGCTCTAGCTCTTCCTCTGAGGAGGATTCTTGCAGGGGGGGCATGACAACTGGAAGCAACTCCACCAAACTAAAATGGGATGTTGCAAGATTGCAAGAATCAAACAAAAACAGATGAAAATGGGGTTTCATGTGAACCGAGGCTTAACCCCTGAACTACCAGGATTCAGTCCTGGAATACATGGAGTTATCTCTCTGGACATATATCTACTACAGATTTACACTGGCTTAAAAGTCACAGTCTCCTGCCACAAGGGAATTATGGGAGCTGTAGAGAACTCCAACACAGAATTCACCAGACTACAATTCCCTAATGATAAGATTCTTCTAGGCTCAGTTTGAAATTGGCTTGGTATTGTTTGTAAAGGGCTTGTCTGTTTTTCAAGAGTTCTCTCCCAGTTTGTAAGACTGGTGTAGGTATGCTGATGGCATTGTGCGCATACACATCATCATAATGCACTGTGGAAACTGGAGATTCCAGCACCAGCCATCATGGTACAGTGTCACTTGGCGATTAAGTCTCCCAAGCCCCAAAACAAACAAGGAACCAGGACAAGTTTTAGATCTGAATGCAGGACAGCAACCAAAGGTTTGTGAGGAACAATTGAGAGAATTGGATGGAAAGGACTTTGAAGAGGTCCATAAGCAAGACATGAGTGCAATAGCATCCTCCTGCTGGTGTACCCCAGCAATTGGTGGGGCATCAAGATTTTTTAGAAAAGATGTCAAGACGCATCTTTTTAATGTGGCTTTTTACACTGTTTTTAGTGGGTTTTGTCATTTTTTAATTATGGTTTTAGTGTTGCTCTTAATTTTATATGATGTGAAGGAGCAGAACAGTCTTACAATTGTATGTATAGTTTGGATGTTGTAGGGTTACTTTTTTCTCTGTGTATGCTGGTCAGTGTAAAACCAAAAGGTCAAATGTTCAGTTAATGTTTTACAAGGCTTTGGTTGAACAGATGGCTACAGAGATAAGGAACCTGCAGAAGGGTTTGGGGTTTGTTTGTTTTTTTGTACATTGTGGTGCTGGAAGGTCTGTAGCCTGCAAGAAGTAATTTTAGTTTTGCAAAAAGCTTAACAGAAGGAATTTAGGGTAAAGGTGAGCCCTTCTGATTAGTCAGTGTTACAAGAGCACAGGCTAGGTATAACATATAAGAACTGGAGGCCAAAAAGAGAACTTTAGAGGGAAAGGAAGAGAGGGAAAGAGAGAAAGGAAGGTTGAGAGGTTGGAAGGCTTCCTGTGAGGCCTTGGCAAGGCACTTTGTGGATAAAATTGATCAGATCAGGAGTGTTATTCCATGTGCCGTGGATAAGTTAGCAAGCAAGAGGCGGCCTGTGGCAAACTGGTTTTGTGGTATCAGTTCCAGCTTCTTCCTTCTGATGAAGTAGACAAGGTGCTTTCATCTGTAAAGCCAACTTACTTGATCCTTGCCCATCTTGGCTCATTATGAGCTGCAGAGAGAGATCGGGTGAGGGGATCAGGGTGGTGGTGAAAGCCTCCCTTGAGGAGGGAGTGATGCCATCAGCCCTCAAGGAGGCAGTGATAAGACCATTCTTAAAGAAGCCCTCCTTGGATCCCCAAGTGTTGAACAACTTTCACCCAGTTTTGAAACTGCCATTTTGGGGCAAGATAATTGAGTGGGTGGTGGCGATGCAGTTGAAGGCACACTTGGAAGAAGCCGATTTTATCTAGATTCATTTCACTCGGGCTTCAGGCTTGGTCACAGGACAGAAATGGCCTTGGTCACCTTGTTGGATGATATGAGTAGGGCTTTGGATAGGGGTGAATGCTCCTTCCTTGTTCTCCTTGACCTCTCAGCAGCTTTTGATACTGTTGACCATGGTATCCTCCTGGACCACCTGGAGGGGTTGGGCACTGGAGACATCATATTACGGTGGTTCCAGTCCTTCCTCTCTGGCAGGTACCAGAAGGTAGCACTGGGAGAGGAGGTTTCAGACCCGTGGCCACTCACTTCTGGGGTGCCACAGGGTTCCATTCTCTCCCTGATGCTATTTAACATCTATGTGAAGACGCTGGGGGCTATCATCAGGAGGTTTGGTGTGTGGTGTCATCAATATGTGGATGACACACAGCTCTACCTCTCATTCAAATCTTCACCAAGGTTGGCCGTAGAATCCCCGTCCAATTGTCTGGAGATGGTGAGTGGCTGGATGGGGAGGAATAAGCTGAAGCTGAACCCTGTACTTTTGGTGGGAGACAAGAGGAGGTTGGAGGATATTGACCTGGTGTTGAATGGGGTACAGCTACCATTGAAAGACCAGATCCAGAGCCTGGGGGTCATTTTAGACTCCCAGCTGTCCATAGAGGCTCAGGTGTCAGCTGTGAGCCGGACAACGCTGTACCAACTCCATCTGATACGGCGGCTGCACCCTTACCTTCCCAACCATCTGCTCCCATCGTTACTACATGCCCTGGCCAACTCTCGTCTGGACTACTGTAATGCACTCTACATGGGGTTACCCTTGAAGACGGTTCGAAAGCTGCAGCTGGTGCAGAATGCGGCGGCTCTCCTGATTAAAGGCAGCCGCCAGTGTGATCACATCACTCTGGTGCTGAAGGACCTGCACTGGCTACCAGTTGTTTTCCAGGTCAAATTCAAGGTGTTGGTTTTGACCTTTAAAACCCCATATGGTTCCGGCCCAGCCTATCTCAAGGAGCACCTCCAGCAACACCAGACAGGCCACTCAGACTTGGATGGCCTTCTCTCTGTCCCATCAGTCAGGACAGCTAGGCTGGAGTGGTGAGAACGAGGGAGAGGGCCTTCTCTGTGGTGGCCACCACTCTTTGGAACTCCCTCCCTAGGGAACTCCACCATGCCCCCTCTTTAATGAGCTTCCGCCACACATTGAAAACTTGGTTGTTCAGGCAGGCATTTGGGGTGGGTTAGGATATTTTTACGATGTTTTAATGTGTAATTTTACTGTTTTAAACAGTTTGTACTGTTGTTCATCGCCCAGAGTGGCCAGATGGGCAATTAAGAAAATAAATAAATAAATACAGACAGACAGACAGACAGACAGACAAAATAAGTTCAAGAAAGAAAGCTGCTTGGAATAAGCTAAATGCATGGGAGAACTGAGAACTCTGACAGTAAGATAACGCTGGGAAAAACTTGAATAAAACAAGGACAATCTAGTTGGGTGTTGCTAGTTTTGCTCTTATGTTTTTGTGTGTGTATGTGTAACCATTCAGATGTTAAAACCTTTTCCCTAATAATAATACTTTTTCAGTAACTTTTAAAATTTTGCTGTTTAAACTTCATGGGCTCTTTTCTTGCTGGGTTACCAACCCCATGCCTAGAAAGCAAACTCCATACTACCTAAAAGTATTTACAAGAGACCTAGAAGGTTTTTAGGCTGTTTGGTGGAGGCAGCAGGGAAATAAAGAATTCCACCTTGTGGCAACAGTACCAGGAAGGCATGGGCAAACAGGAGTAGAGCAGTCTATTTGGCCTGGTCTCCCTTCCACACATGGATCAGAGTGTAGATGGTGCTGGGACATATGATATTATTGTTTTTATTTGTTTGGGGTATGTTGTATGCTCCCTTTTTTTGCAGAAAGGCAGTATAAAAATACAAAGAGAAAGAGAGGGAGGGGAAGAGAGAGAGAGAGAGAGAGAGAGAGAGAGAGGATAGATATAAATTCATGTCAAACCTTGGCCTTACCTTCCTTGTACCTCCCACATGCCCAAAGCATGTAATTTCTGTGTTCCGTGCATCACTTACATCACTATTAGAACTCAATAGATGTCCAAGACTAGTAGAATTCACAAGAATACAGAGGGGTGAAAGTTGGTCCACATCCACCATATCCAAGGACACACAGGTATGAAAGGTCCTAGTATATAAGCAGAGGAGGCATGTGGGAACATTTGTTCTACAAACCATGAACTTCATGTTTTAAAAAAAGGATGAGAGGTGTAGCACAAATTTCACCTGGCCTCCTCTGAAAGACCGTCCCTGTGTAATTTTTGCCATCCCCTCTTAATAAACTTACTGCATTATATTGAGCTTTAATTTCAATGAGAAATATAATATTTTTGCTGTGGTGGAGAAGCTCAGAAGGAGAAGAATTCTTTGGATCTCCTAGGCAACCTACCTTGAGCTTTTGTTACTCATTCCTCTTTTATGTAGACACACTGACTCCATTAGCATATCTCAGAGTATGTCACCCTTTCGTGTACAGTTCTTCTGAGGTTTGGAGGACAATTAAGGAATGTTTGCTTGTTCATGAAGAGAGAATAATACCAAAACGAGGGGAAGAAACTGTTCCAGAGGCCCTCATTCACACCACTCTCAAAATCTTTGTGGTGATGAATGTCACATCTGCTCACAGCAAGCATTGGGAGTCATGATCGTTCAATCTTTCTTGGTAAACAATTAAAGCCCTCAAAAGTGACTGTGTGTAAATCAGCACTTCATCTAAAACAACTAGGGGTGTCAACCGTTCAAAGCTTTTTGTAAACTGATTTAAACACCTTCCTCTTTATTGATTAAAAAGGCATGCTCCTTTTTAATCACCCTCAACCAGGCACACTGCAACACACCCAGGCATTACAGTTATGCACAGGCTATGTTTGGAGCATGAGTAGCCTGTATGCATGGCCCTGGGAAGGCGTTGGAGGCTGCCAGAGCCGTACATGAGAGGTATTCATGGGCCTCCCATTGCACATTGCCATGCCATGGGCACAGCATGTGTGTGACCTATGACTGGCAAGAAAAGGTAGAAAGGCCTCTGCAGGATACACTCACAGACATACGCATCTCTGCCCGGAAAAGGGTGTGCTGGATGGCATGGCTCATGCCACAAATTTAAATGAAGGCAAACCTTTATCGATGTGTTTGGACAAATTTCATTCATTCTTTGTCACTTGTGGCCCATGTGGCCTCAGTGGCATGGAGTGCCTTCTACCAGCTTCAGTTTGTGGCCCAGCTATGCCCCTAGCTGAACAGGGATAACCTGGTTTCAATAATCTGCGCTCTGGTAATCTCCAGATTGGATGACTGCAATGCACTGTCTGTAGGGCTGACCTTGAAGACTGCTCAGAAACTGCAGGTTTTGCAAAATGCGGCCACCAGATTAATAACTGGGACCAGAAGGGCTGACCATATAAGACCAATTCTGGCCCGCTTACATTGGCTGCCAGTATGTTTCTGAGCCAGAATCAAGGTGCTGATTTGAACCTATAAAGCTTTACACAGCTCAGGACCACAGTACCTGATGGAACACCTCTCCCATCCTGAACATACCTGGACACTATGATCAACATCTGGGGCCTTCCTCTGAGTACCTCCTCCGAGGGAGGCTCGGAAGGCAGCAACAAGGGAGAGGGCCTTCTCAGTGGTGGCCTCCGACTATGGAATGAGCTCCCCACTGAGGCCCACTTGGCACCGGCACTGTCATTTTTTCAGTGACAGGTTAAGACTGCCCTCTTCTCCCAAGCATATGATGGGGCATGTATGTCTGCTGTTTGAACAGGTCTATTAAAAATTGTTTACTGATATTGTTTTTAGCTGTTTAAATTGTTTTTTTAAATTTTGTATGACTATGTTTTCATCATAATGTTGTATTGTTGTATAATCCTGTTCTTATATTTCTTATGAATTCTTGTGAACCGCCCAAAGAGCTTCGGCATTGGGGCAGTATAGAAATGAAATACATATATACATACATACATGCATAATTCATTTTAATGCATGATTTATATATGCTATATATTTTAGTGACCACAAGGCAAATCTTTTTCAACATGGGCCAGTCTTCAAAAAAACAGTAATGGCTATTAACAAAACATCAGGCCAAGGCTTTGATTTTTCTTGTTGTTGGTGTTTTGGGTGTGGACCCTTCCTTTCACTACCCAATTCCTGCTCAGCCATAAATGCCACTGGGTGCCCTTGAGCCAGCCATTATCTCTCAGGCCAACTTACTACAAAGAGTTGTTATAAGGGTAAAATGAGATAATCTCATGACTGCTGCCTTGAACCAATTGGAAGAAGGGCAAGATAAAAATGTGGTTACTAAAACAGTCAACTCTAGTGCAGAAGCAAGGACACTGGGAAGTTACTGATGCTTCCTGGCTCAGAGCTTTCTGGTAATGGAAATTTCTTTTCCACTGATCCATATTACCAGTTGCTGCTGTCCTGCCCATTAGGATAAATTTTGGAAGGGGGTGCTGCCTACAACAGGGCTGGCATCAAGGGTAGGCATGGTTGAACCAAGGGCCCACACCCCAACACAGGGCCTACTGACAAGACCCCTGTGGAGATGCTGCTCCTCTTCACCATTACAATTGTCTTGTTCACCTTCCTCTCACTTTGGTGCAGGCAATGGTAAGGATATCCATCGCTGGAAATCTGGTACTTTTTTGACTCAGCAGAGTTCCACAGCGTGTACTATGCGTTTGTGAGCCAAGTTGCAGTCTTTCCCCAAAATTCTGGGAACTGTTTTTTGCATTTCCCCCCACAGGTTCTGCAATTCGCATGAATTTCTAAGCAATTTGCACAGGTAATGACCAAATTTGGGCAAATTCAGCCAAATTGCACAAATTTGGCCATAATTAGCACAAATTGCCCAGAAGTTTGTACAAATTGCAGAATCTATTGAAAATGTAAAAATGCCTGGAAAAACCTGCAGACTGGCCTGACTTGCTGCAGATTGAGTTGGGCACCGCAGCAGGAACCAAAACAAAGTCAGGGGGGACCTAAGAAAATTCCTCAAACTCCACCCCCCCAAACAGATTTTGCTAACATCCCTAGGCAGTGGACGTGGTGATGTGAAAGAAGAGCAGTTGATGCCACTGCTATTTGCTTATTAGCTATCTGCCTAGAAAGCAAGTAAGTGGTAGCAATCAGGAGGAGGAGGAGACAATGCTGGTCAGAAGGTAGACTTAGTGAGGGACGGGGGACACCCACTGAGGGTGTTTGGAGCCAGCACTGCCTGAAAGAAGGCTGCTGGGGGGGGGGGGTCTGATTTCCTAGTAGGACTAACAGAAAGTATGGAGAATAAATTTCCCATAGCTCATAATAGCCTTGGAGCATATCTGATATCCTGATAGCCTTTGCAAGCTTGCTGGAGGACTGCGGGAGAGGGAGCTGATGGCATTCAGTTCATCAATGACTCATGAATTACAAGCTGCAGACATTCCTATTATGAGCTTCATAATCATGAGATCTGGTGACATCGTTAGTTGCTAGCCAACTCTTATCCTCTGGATCCAGATGCTTGGATTGGATAGCATTATATTGGGACCACGTCACCCATCAGCCTATTGGTTTGGTCCCACCAATGATTCATCCCAATAATTATTTTCTAGGCCAAAAATGGATCCTTCTTCCTCTAGTTCTGCGAACAGGAGTCTGTATTGCTTTGTTTGGGCATTTCCATTTTCTTTTTTTATGAGTGTTATCACATGGATTGAACTCTGTTCAGAGTCACACTGAACATCTTACAAATGTACCCTATTCTTTGAAAGAAGTGTAGCACTGTCTGGAACATAATGGAAGTGTCTTAATTGCTTTAGCCTTTTCAACACGGGAAAGGGAGACAATTCCCTTATTTGAGATTTCAGTCACATTGTGCACATAGAAATCGGATGTGAATGGCTTCGGCATTAAGGTTTTCACTAGCAGCATGCTTCAAGGGCATACATGAGTAGGTATTTCATATAGGTGTTCCATTTTATGAATAAGAAGAAGAACAGAAGAGCCATGGTGAATCTGTCCAAAGGCCCATCTAGTCCAGCATTCTGCTCACACAGAATGCTGCCAGAGGGTGCTTCCAAATGGACTCCCAGTGAAAAGGGTTTGTGCAGCTATTCCATCTTTCCCTCCTTAACAGAGCAAACAGCAACTGGGTGGCAGGGGGTGCAGAGAGAAACGGGCGAGTGCAAACTAGCGAGTGACCTCTTTCCAAAGAAAACCAAACCCAGCACTGCACCCTGAAACTTTTCACTGCTCAGAGGATCATAGAACCATAGAGTTGGGAGAAACCTTCACGGTCTCCTCGTCCAACAACTTGCTCAGTCTACAAATCAGGATGCAATTATAACATTCCTGACAGATGGCTGTCCAGCCTCTTCTTAAATACCTCCACCAAAGTTCACCACCTCCTGAGACCATCTGTTCCACTGTCTAACACAGGGGTGCATAACCTCAGCTTCAAGAGCAAAATCTGACCCTCCTGGAGTCCCAACCCAGTCCTCTGGGGTTCCCCAGAAGGCCATCCTCTCTTCCCCTGGCCTTCCCCCAACCACTGATTGTTTGGTGGTCTCCTGGCTGTTGTGCAGGGGTGTTTAGATGCACAGCATCTAAGTATCTCCTCCACTTGCTTCCTCCAAAGAAGACTTGGAAGGTGGCAGCAAGGGAGAGGGCCTTCTCAGTGGTGGCCCCCTATTATGGAACACTTTCCCCAGAAAGACCTGCCTGGCATCAACACTATTATCTTTTTGGTGCCAGGCAGGCATCACTGGAAACAACCTTCCAGTATTAGACACTGTTATCTTTTCGGTCCTCTACTCTCAGGCATTTGGCAGCATATGATAACGTTTTAATCAGGTCCTGGATTTTCTTATTATTGATTGTTCAAAATTGCTTAAACGTGTGTGCGTGCATGTGTGTGTGTGCTGCATTTTATATGTTTGTAGGTAAACTGTCTTTATACTATGTATAATATTTGTAAAGTTTTAATCTTTGTAGACTGTCCAGAGAGCTTTGGCTATTGGGTGATATAGAAATGTAATAAATGAATGAAACTGAATTTGACCCTTGGGTTGAAAGAGATCCAACATTACACTATACGAAGTCATTTCTGATGGCCTCTTTTTAAAAAAATTGAGATTTGTAAATGTTTGTGTGACTGACTCTGGGACATACAGACATGGAGAGGTAAAAAATCTTCTAGATACAAACACATCCTCTGGTTTACAATCTGGCAACCCTAGGAATGGATGAATCAAAACCATGCAAAATTAAGAAAGCAGATGTGTTGTTAGCTCAGTGCTTTTTGTATCCAGGATTGGGATAATCTTTGTTCATTCTTGGATTTTGTTCTACATTGACCATCACTGACCATCAGTAGGCTTGAAGCATTGATGGGGGAAGGGAAAATCAGTGGAAAAGAGAAATCACCAACAACAGAGTTTCTCTCTCTCTCCTTCTCCCCTTCTGTCTCTCTCTGCCTTATAAAATATATCCTTTGTTTCACTAGACCCTTCCTCAATAACATCAGTTTATCTAGTTCACTCTGCAAGAGTTCATTCTCTATGTTGATTCACTAAGACTTTATGTCCTGTACTGTTCAACATTTTCTAGGAAATTGACTCAAACAGTAATTGGCTCAAGGACCTGGTAGGATGTCCTGTAACTTAATTGGTTGACTATATCCCATTATGAATAAACCCCTTTGTCCCTCTGCCTGTTTGGAGAGTAATCTACCAGACGCTATTCTCATTCATTATGATACACAGCTGTCTAACATACTGTCCAACATTTTGGTCATGAAAATGGGGACATGCTGATAACACCCCAGTTCTTTCATCCCAAGGAACACTACTTCAACTCGCCCCTCTCCCAGGACTAAGTGCTGGAAGCTCCAGTCTGCTTTTTGCTGTATTAGAACCCAAATAGACAGAATGTGGATGGGGAGACATTTTTCTCCCTCTCTCAAAATACTAGAACCCAGGGTCATCCTATGAAGCTGATTGGGGGGAGATTCAGGACAGATAAAAGGAAGGACTTCTTCACACAGCACATAGTTGAACTATGGAATTTGCTACCATAGGATGTAGTGATGGCCACCAGGTTGGATGGCTTTAAAAGGGGATTGGTCAAATTAATGGAGGAGAAGGCTATCGATGGCTACTAGTCCTGATGGCTATGTGCTACCTCCAGTACCAGAGGCAGTGAGCCTATGTACACCAGTTGCTGGGAAACATGGGTGGGCGGGTGCTGTTGCGTGCATGTCCTGCACATGGGCAGTTGTTTGGCCACTGTGTGAACAGAATGCTGGACTAGATGGACCCTTGGTCTGATCCAGCATGGCTCTTCTTATGTTCTTACTTTAAATATGTATCTAGAAGCCACTCTTCCTTTTCTTTTTTTTACTCTAGAATGGGCACAGGGGCCCTGATCTGGATTGAGAGCCTAGAATGGATGCAGGGGTAGAGGGGGTTTTAACATCTGGATTGGAGGGGCCTGCACTTACTCTAGAGTATGGGTAGGCAGCATGGTACCTGGAGGCACCAATGCACCCCTTGACAATGTGACAAGACCTTGACAAGACCCTTCCAACTTAAAAAAAGTTTAAAAAGTTAACACATTTTGCTGTAAGATAGGTTTCTGTTTGTGTTGAAAACTGTGGGTTCAAATGAGTTGTTTGTGACTCAGACCCCATCTCTCAGACCCCAGCTCTCCCACACTGGAGGAATTCAAGATGAAGGTGGACAGCTACTTGTCAGGGATGCTTTGACTTAGGTTCCTGCACTGAGTGGGTCTTATAGGCCCCTTCCAACCCTACTATTCTATGAATTAGCAGATGTGTGAGAGGCCCTGAGGCAAGAGAGCTTGCTTCCAAATTGGAAATGTCCAACAACAGCCTTCACAAACCTAGTGCCCGCCATATGTTCTGGACTACTTTCCTGACCATTGCTCATGCTGACTGGGGCTGATGGGAGTTGAAGTCCAAAACATTTGGGGGCACCAGGTTGTGGAAGGCTGCATTCTTGTCAGAAAGACAGGAGATAGATGAAGATGTTGATGTTGATGATAATGATAATGATGATGACAGATAGATAGATAGATAGATAGATAGATAGATAGATTAATAATATTCTTATGCCTCCAGTATATAGGAGCCTATGTTGTTGGGAAGGTGTTGCCATTTAGCAGTTGTTACATATTTGCAGATCCTTTCATTTGTATTCAGTAAAATGTGTTGCTCATTTTATAATCCAAAACCATTGTAGAGAGTTTCTGTTTTGCCAGGATCTGGGGGCAAATCGGTAACCCTCATTTGCAGGAAAGGAAATGCTCACACAAGGGGGGGGGGGTTCCAAACCCCTGGTTTTGTTTTTTTTAATTTGTTGTATATGTAGAGCAGGGGCCGCGGTGGCTTAGTGGTTAAGACGCTGAACTGCAGACTGGAAGGTCGGCAGGTCAGCAGTTTGAGACCCGAGTGCTGCATGACGGAGTGAGCTCCCGTCTTCAGTACCAGCTTCTGCCAACCTAGCAGTTTGAAAGCAAGAAATTGCAAGTAGATAAATAGGTACCACCTCGGCGGGAAAGGTAACAGCGTTCCGTGCACCTCGGTGTTCAGTGACGCCGGCCACATGACCACAGAAGCGTCTTTGGACAGCGCTGGCTCTTCGGCTTAGAAACGGGGATGAGCACCGCACCCTAGAGTCGGACACGACTGGTTGGGGACACCTTTACCTTTTTATATGTAGAGCACATAGTTGCTGCAGGTGCTCTAGAAATAAACAACAACAATATATGCAAAGTGCATTTTCTGCCATTGGGCTCTGGCCTGGATAGTTATGAGCTCACAATAATAATCTCTCAGAGTCAGGATAGAGGATGGCAGCACCAAGCACTAATAAACTTTCCAGATACCCACATCATCTGACAACATTTCTTTTAGATTAAGTATGTTTTTGCAGGCATACATAAACAAACAACTCAACTGGAAACAGGAGTTGGAGCAGGGGTTCCATACTGGTATATCCTCTGTCCTGGGCTCCAATAAGAGCAGCAAGCTGTTTCCACACTGCGAGTGGCAAGGAATCTTGCCAGCATACGGTTATTGGCCCTGACAGATCTCTCACTTTATCTGGATGTTTATGCTGCTTCCAGTTTGGATGATGCCCTTGCTTTGCCATCAAGCCTGCATTATAGAGAAGGAGAGAGAACTTTCTGTGCTGGTCTGGATTCTGTTAAAGGATAGAATTTCCCACTGCACCATACCTCTTTCCCTCATCATTGGAACCGGCATAATACAGAGCTGCAGCAGGCTCTGGGAGTATGCAAAAAATGGCTCCAGGATGCCAAGAGTTTAATCCCAAATGGTACAAAATAGCCCCCTTCCAACCATGATGCACACTTTTTTTAAGGCATCCCAGCTCAGTCAGCAAATTGGGATACTCCCTCTGCATAGCAGATGACTGACAGCAGATAACATAATGTTTACCTTCTGTCGTTGTTTTTGAACACGCTCCTTTGCCAATCGTGCTCATTTAAGGGCATATGCTTTGTTGTTGCACTGAAGCATTCCTCAGTTCATCCCAAATGATTATGATTATATTTAACCTAGAAAAATACTGACAGGAGGCAAGGGATACAGTGAAATGAAAGGAGAAAAGTACATTTTAAATGTGAGAGACCCAATACTATTACCGTAAGCCCCATATTTTCTCACTACATTTATAGCCTTCCCTTCCCCTCAGGAGCTGTGGACATGGGGTGACCACATGCTTTCATTTATTTATTTGATTTCATAGCCAACCCTTCCTCACAAAGATCCCAGGGTAGCTAACAACCTATGTAAAACACAGGACACCATGTAAACAACATTAAAATCATGACTCTGACATCACATATATAAAATAAAATACAATAAAGCCATCAGCGCTTTAATTGAATTAATTAATTGAATTAATCAATCAATTAATCAATTAAAAAAACAATTTTGTCTATACCCCCAAAGTTTGCAAAAATAAATGTGTTCTTAACTGGCACCTAAATGATAACAGTGTGGAGGACAGCCAAATTGCTACCAGAAGGGAGTTCAAAGCTGGGGAGCTGACACCGAAAAGGCCCTGCCATGTGAGTTAGCCCCATGGGCCACATTCCTCAAAAGCACCACAAGCAAACCCTTCCCAGCCAATCTTCAATCCCAGGATGGTTGGTACTGGGGCAGGCAGTCTTTCAAGTACTTGGGTCCTGAGCCATTCTGGGCTTTGAACACTAGCGCTATCACCCAGTGGAGGATGGTGGCTCCAATTTCAGTGGGACTGGGAATCCACTCCAGAAGCAGTCAGAACTCCAAAGGAGCTATACAGGGTGCTGAACCCAATCCCCAAAATGGGTTCAGCCCCAAAACTCTAAAGGAGCTATCCAAGGTGCTTTGATGTCAGTGGGGTGTTGATTCCACTCCAGGTTTCAGTCAGAACTAGGCAGCACTCTAAAGGAGCTATCCACACCTTAGACAGCTCCTCCAGAATTCTGACTGAAACCCGGAGCGGATTCACCGCCCCACTGATATCAGAGCCACCAGCCTCCACTGCTGTTAAGGAGGGGAAGACATAATAGCTGCACAATGCCTTTTTGATTGGTGCATCAGTCTGGAAGCATGCTCAGGACAGAGGAAAGGAAGGAATTCTTCACCATGCAGGATTAATTTATGGGAGGAATGCAGAACCTCAGACCTAGGGCCAAGCCCAACATGCCTGGGGTCCAAAACAGCCCTCCAAGGTTCCCAAAATGGCCCCACCCCCTTCCCCTTTTCCACCAATCATTTGGTGGATTCCCAGGCATTGTGCAGTTTTTTACCCATTCTAAAAGGTTGAAATACCTCTCCTATGACTTAATCACTGGCAGTAGGTCCTTTAAACTAAGATATGCTGATGTTTCAGGCCCCACCCCTTTTGCCTTTGACCCTGACTACCATTGGAAGGCAGTCCGCAAGAGCTTTTCCAAAATGGAATTCAGCCCTCAGGCTGAAAGAGGTTCAAGACCCCTGATTTGTGGAATTCACTGCCACAAGGTGTAGCCATGGCTACTGACTTGGGTAGCTTTAAAGGGTGATGATGATGAGTCAAACTCCTGGAAGATCAGTTTAGCAACAGCTACTAACTATAATGGCTCTATGGCACTGTTATGTTCAAAGGCAGCATTCCATCGAATATCACTTGTTGAGGAGCCACAGCAGAAGAGGGCCTGTGGCCTTCATGTGGGCTTCCCAGGGGCTTCTGGTTGGTCACTATGGGAAGCAGGGTGCAGGACTAGATGTCTCACTGGTGTGATCCACCAGGGTTCTTACGTATGACAACCAACCTGGTGCTTAGTTTTAAAAACCAACATCCTGCTATTGCAGCCAATACCAACATGGTACAAACATAATGTATACACAGAGGCTGGCACACATAGTAAGTGCCTTTAAACAAGGTCAAGGCACACATGGAACACTTACATGGGAAAGGGCCTTACCCTCGTCCCCTATAAGTCAATTCTGAAAAAGGCCGAATGGGATTATGAGAAAAGAGAAAACAGAAGTGTTACAGTTGCTGCATTACAAAAAAGTCTTTTGTACGTTGGGGGACTACAGATCCAAGTGTCAGCTAGAAAAAGCTGCAAATCACACCAAGCGTTCATTACTTTGAATATCCCCAGAGAACCATAAAACTGTATAACACAGGACTAGGAAGAAACATTTGCCAGCACCAAACCCATGGTAATGTTTAAATTGCAATGTTCCCTCAGAATTAATAGAACTCTGTCAGTTTCTTTGTCTGTGTGATGCCAACCTACAAGCACTTAGTTACATGTATGTGTGTAGAGGGGCAGGGGAGGACACACAGCGCAGTTGGCCTGCATGTGTTTCTGCAAGCACAGAAAAAGCACAGAATGTGTATTCAGCACAGAATTCATGAGAATCTCACCCTTCTTTTTTTAAAAAGAAAAAATACGTTTCCAGCTCTCATGCTGTGCTTGAAAATATACGGGCGATAACTCTTCTCAGATAACTCTTCTCATAGCTAATACTTTGGAAGACAAAATTCAAAGTGGTCTTGATAGACTGGAGCGCTGGGCAAAAAACCACAGAATGACATTTAATAGGGATAAATGCCAAGTTCTGCACCTAAGAAAAAGATGTCAGGAGCGCCCTAGCTGCCTCCTGCAGTCCCCACCAATAGCCAACTCAGGACACAGAGGACGAGGAATTCTTTCTGAGACTTTATTCCTTTATTACTTTATGACTCTTTCAGAATACTAGTTGCTAGCACCAAAGCAAGGAACAGCACTGGGGAAAGATAGCTGAGTAGCCTAAGCTCCAGGTAAGGCAGTTGGTCCCCGTTTGAAGGAGAATCACGGGAAGTCCCTGAACTTATGGGCTAGGGAGAGATCCTCCCTCTTTCCCTTGGGTCCTCGGGATGCGACCGTTGTTTGCACACCAAACGAGCGCTACGCCTCCTTTCCGCATCCTCCATCTGTCGTCGCTCCCTGCGTCCGCACCGAGCGTCCAGCAAGCCCCCCTCCAACACTCTCTCACTGCCGGGGTCACTATCTATCCCAGGAATGCTGGCAGGAGGAATCTCTACCAGCTGCTGTGCTTGTGAGAGATGAGCGAGCTCCTCTCCCACGGATTGCTGTTCCTCCTCAGAATCAGAACTGCTCTAGGGCTCTATTGGCTCATTTTCCACCCTGGCAAAAGAAACCAAATGCACAGTTACAAGATGGGGGATATGTGGCTCAACAACACTACAAGCGAGAAGGATCTTGGAATTGTTGTCGATCACAAGCTAAATATGAGCCAACAATGTGATGTGGCTGCAAAAAAGGCCAATGCTATTTTGGGCTGCATTCATAGAAGCATCGTTTCCAAATCCCAGGAAGTACTAGTTCCCCTCTACTCAGCACTGGTTAGGCCTCATCTGGAGTACTGTGTCCATTTCTGGGCACCACACTTTAAGAAGGATGCAGACAAACTGGAGAGGGTTCAGAGGAGGGAAACAAAGATGACCAGGGGACTGGAAACAAAGCCCTATGAAGAGAGGCTGAAAGAACTGGGCATGTTTAGCCTTGAGAAGAGAAGACTGAGGGGACATATGATAGCGCTGTTCAAGTACTTGAAAGGTTGTCACAGAGAGGAAGGCCAGGATCTCTTCTCGATCATCCCAGAGTGCAGGACACGGAAGAATGGGCTCAAGTTACAGGAAGCCAGATTCTGGCTGAACATCAGGAAAAACGTCCTGACTGTTACAGCAATACGACAATTGAACCAATGACCTAGGGAGGTGGTGGGCTCTCCCACACTGGAGGCGTTCAAGACGAGGCTGGACAGCCATCTGTCAGGGATGCTCTGACTTGGATTCCTGCATTGAGCAGGGGGTTGAACTCGATGGCCTTGGAGGCCCCTTCCAACCTTACTATTCTATGATTCTATGATTCTAAGCCAACGGAGCTGAGCAATGAGTTTTCCCTGAGCCAGGGAGTGGGACTGCAATGTCCCAAACAAATCTTTGCCCTTCGCTAGCAGTGGGGAAATGAATTGCGTAAAACAACAGCCGCAAATTGCTTGACTTGTGTTGTTTTTGCAGGTTGCAGTTGCCCTGCCCTTTGGCCAAGCTATGTTACATGAGCTGAGGTCAATCTGGCCTGCCCTGCTCCGTTAGATGCCCCCATAACTACCGGATGTGATTCCAGTCCAGGCCACTTGAGACTTGGGTGGCTGGCACAACTGTGGCGCGCTTCAGATTGGAGCAGTCACCTCAGTTGAGCTCCTTGGACCGAATGAGGGGTCTCAGTCCCAGGCAACGCTGTACTTACAAAAAACCCCACACAGCTCCTTCACTTGTGTCTCTCTGGGAATGAATATTCACAGCTTCTGTGGCTCTTACACTCCACCCAGTGGAGGGTGATGGTTCCGATGTCAGTGGGGGAGTAAATCCACTCCGGGTTTCAATCAGAACTCTAAAGGAGCTGAAGCACCTTGGATAGCTTCTTTAGAGTTCTGACTAGTTCTGACTGAAACCCGGAGAGGATGTACTGCCCCACCAAAAGTGGAGCCACCAGCCTCCATTGACTCCAACACCATTTTAAATCCATCACAGCTGAAATCAAGGGTCTTGTTGTTTTTTAACAATATCCTCTTCTTTTACATGGTATTTATTAGGTGGCCAATGGTTCTAACATGGGACAGCCTTGCTTTTTGTGATCTATCTTCTCTTCACCTTCAGTCTGGGGTAAGTAGTGTTTGTGTCACCTGCCGTTTCTCTGTATCACTCAGTTGTACTGAGTGGGTTGGATTCAGGTTTATGGCGGCGCAGCTGGGGCAGCAGAAGCACACTTCCCTGCCTCTCTCCTCCCCGCAGGAGCCGTTCCAGCCCCCAGAAAGCGGCATGGAGTGTCGGGGGACCCTGCTGAACAGGGTGAGCTGTGGTGTGGGGGTGGGGATCCCCCCAAAACATGTGGAGGCATACACACACACACCATGTGTGGAGCCTTCTCTCTACAGATGGCAGATCCTGGATCTAGGGATGGGGGAGAAATTCTCTCAATTCACATTTTAATACACACTTAGCTAATGTCACACTTCTGAACCAATACATGGTCCGAAACTCAGTTACACTTAAAAAATCACACTTCACTGAATTTTGCAATGGAGTTCTCCAGCCAAAAAAAGTATGTACACAAGTGCATATCTTAGGGGAAAGTGCACTCAAAAACATGTGTATTAGTGGAAATAACATTAAAAATGCATTATATTCCAAAATTGCTTGCAAAATGTGTGCAAATTGGGCAAGGTTGTGCACAGCAATGCATGCCTTCGGAAAAATGCAACAAAAATGTGCACAAATTTTCATGCAAACGTTTTTTTTAAAAAATCTCAGATTTCGGGATAAATGGAATTTAAGATTGGAAAAATTCTCAAAGTTTGGATGAACCAAGCTTAAGTTTGGTAATTAGAAATGGAGAGAACTCATTTGTTCATCACTACCTGCATCCAGCCCAGGATGTCTGTGAAACAGTGAGCTTTCTACAATAGAGATGTTGGGGGAAGCAGGAATGGGATGGGGTTGGGTGGGTGGGAGAATTTCCTCCCAAATGTGACTCTGCATGCCCAATGAACAACCTTCCGCATCTTAATATAAGTATATAGGGTTTATTTACTTATTTTTCTACATGCCATCCTTTCTGTTCCCGTCTGTCCCTAAATGGCCTGTGTTGAAAAAGTCCCCACTAACAGTTGCTCAACTGGAATGAGGACAAGTTGTTTTCAGTGGCCCCCTTCCAAATGCTTGTGCTGTAACTTTTGTCATGACTACTCTCTGGAGACATTTCTGGACCAGGTTTCAGATGCCTCCCTCACCGTGCCGCTTGCTCCTCGCTTCCTGGCCACTCAACATCATCACAGGATCTGCTGGGAGACAGAAACGGATTGCAGCCAAGTTACCAACGGCAGAAGCGTCACTGGCTCACTTGCAAATCTAAAACTGATCTGTTAGGAGTTTGAACTTTGCAGCAGCTGCAGGGCTGGTCCAAGACATTTGGCTGCCTGAGGCTATGGACATAGCCTCAGGCAGCCAAATGCGTAGTTAAACTATGGAACTTGTTGCTACAGGATGTAGTGATGGCCACCAATTTGGATGGCTTTAAAAGAGAGGTGGACACATTCCTGGAGGAAAAGGCTATCAAATGGCTACTAGTCTGGATGGCTATGTGCTACCTCCAGTACCAGAGGCAGTGAGCCTACGTACACCAGTTGCTGGGGAACATGGGGGGGAGGGTGTTGTGCTCATGCCCTGCTTGTGGGTTCCTGGTTGACAGCTGGTTGGCCACAGTGTAACAGAATGCTGGACTAGATGGACCCTTGGTCTGATCCAGCAGGGCTCTTCTTATGTCTTATGACAACCTGGTGCCCCTCATTCCATGTACAGAAGCTGACTGGACTGGACTGGACTGGCAATTGAATCTTACTTCAACACTGGCAATGGGACAGTATTCTTCACCAGACCAGAGGGCAGCAGGGCAGCTCACACACAGCTCTGTTCTCCAACATTTCACAGCCTTTACCCACCCCTCAGCAATTGCTGCCTGAGGTGGCTGCTTCATTCTGCCTAATGGTAGGGCCAGCCCTGAGCAACTGAAAGTGTTCAGTCCTCCTTCAGGGATAGGTACAGAGTGGTGGTGGGGCAGGCGATGCAGGGGAAATCTCTTCTCTCCAATCTCCATAGAGAGTGTCAGCTGCAGAAACCTCTTATGTCCAATCAGCTGCTGATCGGAGATAGAGATTTTTAGCTGGGCATAGTGACAGAGCCTGGAGAGAGGGGCAAGGGCAAGGGTAGAAGCTGGTGGGCTGAATGGGGACCCCTCAAGGGCCACATTCAGCCTGCAGGCCAGAGGTTTCCCATCCCTAGCCTATAATATTACTTGCATGGCATGGGCTAAATGCATATGATGCTGCAACCCTGCTGAAGCTAAGTAGGTCCAGCTGGTCAGTGTCTGGATGATAGACCACCTGAGAATCTTCAGTATAATGCCTTGAGTTCCATGATGGAAGGAAGGAAGGTGGGATATATGTAAGGCAATGAAAAAAAAGTGATTTAGTGGTTGTACAGGGATACTACTATAGATTTTAAAGCATTTGGGTTTTTAATGCAATGGAGAATGTTTGGGGGGTTCACGTTGCTATCAAGGGAGATGTGGGCAGGGTTTAATTTCTAAAAAGATTTATTTATTCATTCATTCATTTAAAATATTTCTCGGCCACCTTTCAGGGCAGAATCCCTCAGGGCAGCTTACAGCAATAAAATACATAAATATATATAGGACAGCAATCATGTCCACATAGAAGCCATTGGCTCTTGATGGAAAGCTTATCTAAACCTGAGCTGTTGGTCTGTCTTCCTCCTCCTTTCTTTTCTTTCACTCTAGGTAATATTTCTCCCTAAGTATAGGATCTTGGGGTTTTCATTAATTCTTCTCCTTCACTCACTCTCTTTTCTTCTTCTTCTTCCCTTCAAGCTACAGCAAAAACATGCCATTTTCAGCTTTTACATTTCGCTAAAATCTGTACTTTTTTTTCCCAGAGCAAAGACATTGAGCTTATCTACATGAGGCATTTCTTGTGAGCTCATCATTCCCTACTCATAGTTGTTTACGGGTTCTTTAGATGATGACATGATCCTCCAGTGTTGCTTCTGTGCCTAACCAGCACTTTCTGCAAGTGTTTTTAGAACAGGGAAAATGCGGCAGACTTTTCACATTACACACAGAATGCCAAAGAGACATGTTATTTGTGCACTGTACATCGTGGCTATGTTATTTTTCCAAGGGCCAAATGAGATGTGATGTCAATTGCATGAATGCAATTAATGTGCACATCTTTATAAATGTGCACATTACCAGCTGCAGAAGTGGAGCTGAGCAGAAGCAGGATCATACAGGATGGAGAGGGAGAGCTTTCTGCATTCCATGTTCTCAGTATAAATTCACCCCCTGAAGTACCTATTTTTATCAGGAGGGAAACCTCCATTAGTCCCAATAAAGGCTTCCTTCCCAATGCAAAAAACAGCTTCCGGGGGCAGGGGGATCAAGAGAGGGGGGGAAAGGGTTAAACTTATCATTTCCACCCCCTGTGGTCCCACGCCTGCTTGCCTCCCCACAGGGACATTGATTTTTTTTTTTTTAAAGCACATCATATCACATCGATTTTGGCTAGGGATGTTGGAGAAATCTGCAATGGAATCAAATGAGTTCAGATTTCTATGAATCCAACCTGTAGATTCCACAGCAGAGCAGCTTTTCCCAAGTCGCACAGATTCTGCATACTTTCTTTTTTACTTTCTGGAATTTTACACAAATTTAGCCATAAAAAATTCGTGAAATAAAAGAAACACTGGCCAAAAATGCACATTTCCCCCATAGCTAAAGCATGAAAATGTGCGGGGGAGGGGGGAGCAGAGAGAGATTTGCACATTTTCACAAGTGCAAATTTGTGCAAATGCAAATTTGCACAAATTCGGGGAATTGGGAAAAATCTGTTTCCATCAATGAGCGGACGATGGAACGAAAGGCCCCTGAAAAACGCAGACAGGACCGATTTGACAAAATCTGTACATCTCAATGTTGGCCCTTAGTCATTATACAGGGAATGGTAACCCCAGAGACAGAACTTCCAGATTTGCTCAGTCATAATTTAGGGCCTCTGTGCTCTAAAATTTTCCTATTCCCATTATAATGCCATCCTTCCTCTCGGCTCTACTGTTCCTTTGAACTTGGCAGGTGGTGCTTGTCTCCACAGCCAATAGTTTCCTATCTGGCAGATAGGATATGCTGCCTTTTGTGGGGAAGAACATGTCTGGGCAGACCACTGTTGATAACAAGCTCAGTGCTGGCAGGATAAGAAGAAGAGACTTTACTTTCTGATGTTGCTGCTGGTATGTTAAAAGCTTGCCAATGCTTAAATGTAACATAAACAGAGGGGAAGTGAGCTTCCAAGAAGCGGTGGGCAGAACGTTTGCTTGAACCATGCTCAGTCTCCCACACAACTCTAAGAATACTTGTCTTTTTTATTAGCATTAAAGGGGGTGGGGGGAATAGCACAGCTGTAACTAGCGCCTTAAAGTGTGATTCACTTTAAAGTCCCTGGTTCAAGTCTTACCACAGCCCTGAACTCATTGGTCATTACTCTCTCAGCCTCAGCTTCCAATCTGTAATAAGGAAATAATAACAATGAGTTACCTTACAGGACTATTATAAGGATTACTGATATAAAGCAGATGAAAATTCAGGACAGTACCAGACAAGGGTTATTAGGTGTTATTTCTGGCTGGCTTATGATTCCTACGTTAGGGTCAGAAGCGACAATGGTATGGATCCAAAGAGACCTTAATGTAAGGAGAAAGCCTGAGGTTGCTAGTCTGTGTATTACACTACCATGTATTACATAGTATTCCTTGGCTGTTTTTCCTACATGACTGTCCTACCACTCCACAAACAAAAGTTGTGTTTTTAATTAGATGAAAGGAAGTACGGGTCTGATTACAACAAATAGCAGACCAATGCATATTGCAAAAAGAGTTCTTGTAGAATTTTACAAAAGAGGTGGGAACGGCAACAAAATATTGCAGTCTTGTCTTCACTTCCTAACAGGAGCGCTGCTGCTCAGGGTTCCTGCCAGCCAGCCATGCTTCCCTCCAAGTTACTCCATTGTTTTATTATGCCGTTTCTGTTTTTATGTGCATTTTGGTTTTTATCATTGTTTATATTGTACATCACCTTGATAGCTATAAGTTATAGGGTGACTAATACAGGTTAGAAATAAATTCTATTCCCACTCCCCCAGTTTTCTTTTCCAGCTAACATTTAACATCCATAGCTACTGAGCATGCTCAGTTCACACTGGACTTTTGGGGGGAAGGGAATTTGTCCCTTTGTCATTTTTTAAAAATATTTTTTGTACTTCTGCATACTTCATAGTTCTCTGGAGCATGCTGATACCTCTCCCTATTGTTTCTCAGTGACCCCATTTTGGCTCCATTACTGCCAGCACTCACCACCTGAATTCATTAGCAGAAGGAGTGATAACAATCTACTTTTGTCAAACAGAAAAATGTTTTCCTCCAAATGCTGCACTCCTGCAAATCCTCATAAGAATATATTAGAGAAACTAGATTCTGGAGACACTTTGTATTCTCTAATTTTAAGAGTTCATTGATTCTTTAAAAAAAACACCTTAGGCTGGATTCTAAATTCACTATTATTCTGTACTTCTCCTCCTCCAGTGAGATGCTGGTCTTTAACATATTTCAGCATATACCCTATACCCTTAATCACAAAGCTCAAAAGAGACCATCAGTGCTCCAAAAATACTACACAGGAAATATATGGATAATTACAGACGGTAATTACAAAAAGAATAAAACAAGAAAGAGAGAAAGAAAGAATAAGAAAGAACAAGAAATATATGCACAATCCATCCAAAGTTAAGCATTTGTATGCCCTGTTGATTCCAATCAGCAAATAAAACATATGATTAACTCTTTCCCATGGAATTCAATAGGACTTTAAAAAGCTTAACTTCAACTGGATTGCACCCCAAATCCTCCCAGTTCAGCAAGATTCCTCCTTAACGTGGACTCCCTAAGTCCACATTAGGGAACAGATTTCAGAGTACCATGAAAGGGAGCACATGGTCAATTAATTAGCTTATTATTGTATTTTTACTATCAGGGGGACAGCATTTGGATTTTCTATCTTGGGTACCAAGATATCTCAGGAACCCCTCTCTGCTCCAAATTGTCAGTTACTAGAGCCTAAGGCCAATCCTAAAGGAAATCAACCCTGAGTGCTCATTGGAAGGACAGATACTGAAACTGAAGCTCAAATATTTCGGCCACCTAATGCGAAGAGAAAACTCCCTGGAAAAGACCCTGATGCTGGGCAAGATTGAAGGCAAAAGGAGAAGGGAACAGCAGAGGATGAGATGGCTAGATAGCATCACCGATGCAATAAATATGAATTTGAGCACACTCCAGGAGAGAGCAGAGGACAGGAAGGCCTGGCATGCTATGGTCCATGGGGTCACGAAGAGTCGGACATGACTTAACAACTGAACAACAACACAGCCTAAGGCCACAATCCAACATAAAATTAAGCACACTGGCCCACTGGTTTCATTGGGTTTAAGCGTGCATAATTCTGCCTTAGATTATGGCCTTGATTTCCCTCCCCCGTCAAGAAAAAATCTGTAATTAATAACTGAATGCAAATTAGGACAATGAATATGCCCTGTTGCATTTGGCAAAGTAGAAACCTGGATAACGGAAATAATTAAAAGTTAACAACCCCATTTGGACTATGTGCATTATTATCTTTTTCTGAAAACCGCTTTGACATTAGTAACAACCCTGACTTAAAACACCAGCTAGCTATCCATAGGGAACATCTCTTTTATTACCAAACCCTTTCAAGTCCCTGGCATTAGAATGGACCGCTTTCCGCCACCCTCTCACTCCATGGCAAGATTGTTTTAATTATTCCATAACTATTCCTGTAAATGGGTGTCCTGCCTTGAATTATGGTAGCGACAGCCGTTGCCCAACAGCTTCTGCCAGTTTACCTCACTGTTGAACAGGCCTGGTAGAGTCCTGCTGAATATTTAACCTAAAATTTCCCTTTCTGCTCAAGCCAATTACAATTTGTTCCATCCCCATTGACTAATAAGAATAATCGATCCTTGTCCTCTTCATAACATTCTTTTATGCTTCCTGTTATTGTGGCTCCTCGTGTTCTTCTCCTAGCTTGGCATGAAATGCCAAGTTATCTTAACCTTTCCTCTTGGATCTATGTCTTGCCAAATATTTTTAATACCATCCTCTGTTGCTCTTCTCTTGATTCCGCCATTTGTCCATCGATAGGTTAGTCAGGGACCCCACCCCTGCCGCCATTCTCCAAGAAGGTTTGCAGCCCAGAACCGACGATGCCACTCCTGTTAAGCTTTAACCAGCAGCAAGCAGAGCGTAATAATTACTGCAGCAACCTGACTGACCTCATCTAATAACAAAGGCAAAAATGTACTCTGCAATTACACTCCAAACACTCTCCCTCCCCCAAAATTGTCTTAGTTTCTTTAGTAGTTGTACAGTCTTTTACTCAGAAAGTATTGGGGAAGGGTGACAGAATGAAAAGAATTCCCCTTAGTGGAAGATTGATTGATTGATTGATTTTTACAATCCCGGTTCATGCTTAGTACGTTGGTCTACAGTTTTATTCCTACCACAGGACATGCTGTACTTCAGCACTTGCTATCCCCGCCCCACCCTGGCCCTTTGTTTCACCCAGACTTCCTTCCTACTAGCTTCCGTCAGCCCTTTCCACATCAGTGAAAATTTTCTATACTTTTTGCCATTGCTAACATTTGTTTGGCACTGTGAGTGTTGAAAGATTTACAGCCTGATCTTAAACATGTTTGCTCAGATATAAGAAAGAAAGAAAGAAAGAAAGAAAGAAAGAAAGAAAGAAAGAAAGAAAGAGCTCTATCAGCTCAATGGGACTTACTTCCAAGTAAGTTTCACTAGGGTTACAGTTGTTTCCAGACTGTTGTTTTTAGAGCAGCTATGCCTGTCCTCCAAGTCGCATGGCCGCACTCCTTTGTTGTGGGGATCCTTCCTCAAGAAAGCAGTCCTGCTTCAGGGAAATAACGTTACCCCCAGTTCTCAAACCCTGATATATTCCTGAGGAAGGTAATTATTCCCCAGCTAGCGTTTACATTGCTATTGCAACAGGAGAGCCAACACAGAGTAGTAGAGGGGTGGGCGGACTTCCAGCATGCTGGATTGACTTTGCTTTTTACTAGAATCCCAAGGGCTACCAATCAGAGTGAGATGCAAAATGATAGCTCAGGTAGCTTCTGTTCTGTTTATTTAGTACAGGGGTAGGCAGCATCTGGAAGCTAGGGGGCCACATCCCTGCCCCCCCTCCCCGCTGCCACCACCAAATGTGCTGCCAAATTCAACAGCATGGTAGTGATAAAGAAAAAGCTGTGATCCAAGCAGGTGCCTCGTTTGGAAGCAGAACCATGCTCCTGGAAGACATTGGTGGCTGCCCACTCCTGATTTAGAGTTAAGGACCAGGGTGCCTCTGAGCATATGCTCAGCCACCACTTGTGGACCAGAGTAACTGATGACAATGTGTGCTGCAAGTAAGGAACAGGAGCAAAGGAGGTGCAGCATGCCCTCAGGGCTGCAGAACAGATAGCTCGACATCACTCAAGAAGGTACAGCAAGTTGTAAATATCATGTATGGCATATCCAATTATAAAGACAGTTGCACTAGAGCATGCAACCTGAAGAGTTAGTACCTGCCCTTCTTCGGCCTGACAGAGTGATCAGAATCACCAGAAATGATGTTAGAGCAAATAACAATCCTGAAGTGTTGCTACAGCAACCAGTTGTGGTACATCTATAGTGGAGAAGCTGGTGAGCTGGGAACAGTTAAGGAGTGTGAGCGATTTACATAAGGAAATATGATTTTTAAGGCTGCCTGCCACTTAAAGACATCTGGTTAATTTAGTCACCTGCCTTTTAACTGTTAATCACCTGCACATTACCAAAGCTTCAAGACAGGTGTCTTTCTGAGATAGCGAAACAAGTGTAAGATAACCGATGCTTTAATAAATAAAAACTACTATTCACCGTTAAAAGGAATGGTCATCCTTTTTTCTTTCTTTTTTTGCTATTACAGTTGTTCTTCAGTTTTGTGTGACATTGTGATTATATAGATTAAAAGTAATTAATTCATGGAATCTCTAGAAGGGCTGTCGAGAAGCAGCGATTCGACCAAAGATTCATAAAACTGAACCAGTAATTCAAGGAGATATGGTTTTGTGAAACACCTCCCCATGCCCAGCCTTGTTTTGCTGAGTCATTTCACTAATTCATAAGCACACTTACTTGAGAGTAAGTCCTATTGAACTAAGAGGGGTTTGCTTCTGATTAGACATGCATAGGATTGCACTGTTAATTTCCGATTCCTCCCTTAGAGTATGGTATGGGATATCTTTTAAACCTTTGGGCCTCTTTTTAAATGAAGTATATTTTGGTTTTTGCAAGACGTTCGTATTTCTTATTTTTTAAAAGAGAGAGAAATCAAAACATTAAAAAAAAGTTTCCCTAGTATTTCAAGTTTTAAATTGGGTTGCATGGAATAGGATAGTATGGCTTTATATTTTTAACAAGTCTGCTCCAGTCACTGATCTTTCTTCCCAACGGTATTTAATGCAGAACCTCTTGAATAAAATCAGCTGCTGGAGGAACAAATACACCTGCTTTGTAAAAGCTGTGTTATTCTGTACATATTCAACCCCTGCCCACTAACTTTTACTGTGCTTGTTTGGGACACATGCTTCTAAATATGTCTGCAGACCACTTCTCCGTGTTCAGGGGATGAGCCCTTCAGAAACATGAATGACTGAGGGAATCTAGCTCAAATGTTTTACTGGGGGGACTGTTTCTCACTGTAACTCTGGCTCTGTTCTGGAGGACACACTCTTATCTGCCAGATAGAGCTGACTCAGAACTAGAACATTTTTAATCAAAACATAAAAGAGTCAGGCATGGATAACATGGACTGTATAGGCAGGTAGCAGAATGCCCATGTAAGAAACCCAAGTGAGCAATGGAGATGACAGCTTTTCTAGAAACTGAGCTTTTTTATTGAGAAAGGTTAGCAAAACGCAATTAGATGGTTAGCAACTGAAGGCTTCCCATGAACAGGAGAGAAAGTGAAGAAAGGGTTGAGACATGATCATGCAGTAAATTTTAGCTTCTAAGGAAGAGGAGAGGGAAGATTGCAGTAAAACTGAGAAATGCAGAGACAAATATTTAGGCTGCCATTCTATACGTACTTTCCTGGAAGTAAGCCCATCAGGTTCAATGGGATTGAATCTGAATAGGCATGCATAGGATTACGCTGTTAGAGAGAGAAGGCAAATGTTTTAAAGAGAATGAGAAAAATAGTCTGACTCTCAGGAACAGGCTATAATCTAGAGAGGCAAGTGCTAACATTCAGCTGGATATGTATGGCCATTTTGTTATTTCACTGAAAAATCATCAAACCAAAACAACTCGCACTGAGGCTTTGAAATGATTGTTATCATTTTGCCATAGACCTAAAAAAAAAAGTTATTATTCTAGGTATAGTTTAAGAGTTATGTATCATGTAACTATGCATTTTAGATCACACTTCAGTGAAAGCTTTAGCTGATTGGTTAGGTACACTAAACAAAGCTTGTCATCCTCCTGCACTTCTTCTTGCATATTCCCCACCCCACCCCAGTGAATTAGAATTTGAAGCATACATACTCAAAATTACATTGGGAAAATGTAAAAGTAAGAACGATTCTCTCTGAAAAAAGCACCACCTGAGGATCTATGCCCTGTGTCTTTGCACAAGTCACGAACCAAAGCTGTTTCAGCTATTCAGTGCTATTCTTTCATTTTCATTATTAGGTGTAGGGTAACTTTAATGTTGCAATTTTATATGAAAGGCACAATCCTATGCATATTCAGCCAGAAAAAGTCCCACAAACCCCGGCATGTCCGAAGAATGTGAAGAGTTGCGGGACTTTTTTCTGTCTAAACATGCATGGGATTGTGCCTTAATCCATGTTGTAAGAACATAAGAAGATGCTCTAATACTAAACCAGACCATTGGTTCATCTAACTCAATATTGTCTGCAGTTTAAATGGGGGTTAGACAAATTTCTGGAGGAGAAGGCTACCAATGGCTACTAGTCCTGATGGCCATATGAGACCTCCAGTATCAAAGCCAGTATGCCTATGTACACCAGTTGCTGGGGAACATGGGCAGGAGGGTGCTGTTGCACTTGTGTCCTGCTTGTGGGTTCCCTGTCAACAACTGGCTGGCCACTGCGTGAACAGAATACCAGACTAGATGGACCCTTGGTCTGATCCAGCACGGCTCTTAAGCTCTTAAGCGTTTATTTTATTTGATCTTCATTTGTTTATTTTTCAATGGCACACAAGCAGTTCATTCACAGCACACTGTGGTATGTCCTGGCACACAGTTTGGAGATTAGTTATGCTAATTATATGCTATTAAAAAGAACACTGTCTTCTCCTTCAGTACTATTCTCCAAATAATTGTCATCCTCATCAATACCAAAGCAAAGTGCTCCATTTCCTTCTATACCCACTGCTTTGTCTTCTTGAGAGAAACATGATAGGTCACACCTTCAACATGTTCTCAAGCATCCTTTAGATGCAAGTTTCTTCCTGAAGGAGCAGAACCACACACAAAAAACAACTACAAAAATGTTGTCGTAAGTGAAGATTTTGCTATATCATTTCAAGAGCAGAAATGGCTTAGGAAAAAAATGAAACCCTCTGAAATATACATATCCTAATATAGTAATCCTAATCCCCTTGGATGAAAACCACTAAACCATTCAGGTATGACCTAAATCATATCCCTTATGAATATACAGTGGAGGTGAGGAATAGATTTAAGGGATTAGTCCTGATAGACAGAGTGCCTGAGGAACTACGGACAGAGGTCCGTAACATTGTTCAGGAGGCAGCAACTCAATCCATCCCCAAGAAAAAGAAATGCAAGAAAGCCAAGTGGCTGTCTGAGGAGGCTTTACAAGTAGCTGAGGAAAGAACGGAAGTGAAAAGCAAGGGAGAAAGGGGAAGATATATCCAACTGAATGCAGAGTTCCAGAGAACAGCAAGGAGAGACAAGAAGGCCTTCTTAAATGAACAATGCAAAGAAATCGAAGAAAACAACAGAATGGGAAAGACTAGAGATCTCTTCAAGAAAATCAGAGATATCAAGGGAACGTTTTGTGCAAAGATGGGCATGATAAAGGACAAAGAAGGCAGGGACCTAACAGAAGCAGATGAGATTAAGGAGAGGTGGAAAGAATACACAGAAGAACTATACAGGAAAGATCTTAATGTCCCTGATAGCCATGATAGTGCGCTCACTGAACTTGAGCCGGACATCCTCGAGAGTGAAGTCAAGTGGGCCTTAGGAAGCATTACTAACAACAAAGCTAGAGGAGATGACAGTCTTCCAGCTGAGCTATTTAAAATCCTAAAAGATGATGCTGTTAAAGTGCTGCACTCAATATGCCAACAAATTTGGAACACTCAACAGTGGCCACAAGACTGGAAAAGGTCAGTTTACATTCCAATTCCAAAGAAGGGCAACGCCAAAGAGTGTTCAAACTACCGCACAATTGCGCTCATTTCACATGCCAGCAAGGTTATGTTCAAAATCCTACAAGCTAGGCTTTAGCAGTATGCAAACCGAGAACTACCAGAAGTACAAGCTGGGTTTCGAAGAGGCAGAGGAACTAGAGATCAAATCACCAACGTTCGCTGGATCATGGAGAAAGCAAGAGAATTCCAGTGTTGACTACATTGACTATGCTAAAGCCTTTGATTGTGTGGATCACAACAAACTGTGGCAAATTCTGAAAGAGATGGGAGTACCAGACCACCTTAACTGTCTCCTGAGAAACCTGTACGAGGGTCAAGAAGCAACAGTAAGAACCGGACATGGAACAACTGATTGGTTCAAAATTGGGAAAGGAGTATGACAAGGCTGCATATTGTCGCCCTGCTTATTTAACTTATATGCAGAGTACATCATGAGAAACGCCGGGTTGGATGAATCACAGGTCGGAATTAAGATTGCCGGGAGAATTATCAACAACCTCAGATACGCAGACAGTACCACCCTAATGGCAGAAAGCGAAGAGGATCTCAAGAGCCTCTTGTTGAGGGTGAAAGAGGAGAGTGCAAAAGCTGGTTTGAAACTCAACATTAAAAAAACTAAGATCATGGCATCTGGCCCCATCACTTCCTGGCATATAGAAGGGGAAGAAATGGAAGCTGTGACAGATTTTATTTTCTTGGGCTCCAAGATCACCGCAGACAGTGACTGTAGCCATGAAATTAAAAGTCGCTTGCTCCTTGGGAGGAAAGCTATGGCAAACCTAGACAACATAGTAAGAAGCAGAGACATCACCTTACCGACAAAGGTCTGTCTAATCAAAGCCATGGTTTTCCCAGTAGCAACGTATATATGGCTGTGAGAGCTGGACTATAAGGAAGGCTGAGCACCAAAGAATTGATGCTTTCGAACTGTGGTGCTGGAGAAGACTCTTACGAGTCCCCTAGACTGCAAGGAGGTCAAATCACTCCATCCTAAAGGAAATCAACCCTGACTGCTCATTGGAAGGACAGATACTGAAGCTGAAGCTCAAATATTTTGGCCACCTAATGCGAAGAGAAAACTCTCTGGAAAAGACCCTGATGCTGGGAAAGACTGAAGGCAAAAGGAGAAGGGGATGGCAGAGGATAAGATGGCTAGATAGCATCAACGATGCAATGAATATGGACTTGAGCATGCTCCAGGAGAGAGAGCAGGACAGGAAGGCCTGGCGTGCTATGGTCCATGGGGTCATGAAGAGTCGGACACGACTGAACGACTCAACAACAACAACAACAAAAATCCCCTTGGATAGGAGACCAATCCCAATCCCATTATATCAGGAGTGAGCAAACTTTTTTGTGTCTTCCCCTGGGGGTGATCTCTTGGGGACCACATGCCAGCAATAAGCAGAGTCAAAACCAAAGGTGGGTGGGAGCTCCCCTTTTCTCTCTCTCTAGCTGCCACTTCCTCTTGCAGCCACCACCACCATCCTTCCTCTCTCTCTCTTACAATCTTTTTTGCTCTTCCTCCCCTCTAAGCAGGCTGCTTGGGAAGGGACAGATCACTCTTGCCAGAGGTCTGAACTGGTCACTTGCAGAGGGCTTTTAAAATTAGGCCGACAGTCACATGCCATTTGACAGAGGGCCACCTGTGCCTCTAGGACTGCAGGTTGCACACCCCTGCCTTAGATGGATGGACAGGAAGGGTTACAATGGATCTGTGATCCCCGTCTGCCTGCAGAGAGGAGCTCCAGGGGTGGGGAGCACATCCACCCCAGAAGGGGCTATTTAAGCCTGCAGAAAGCTCTGTGGGCGTAATATACTGCCAGCAGTTTTCCCACTGCCAGTAGGCCCCAAAACAATGGGGTGTTCCAGGAGGCGGGGGAGAGCTGGCTTTGGATCCAGCAGAATTGGGCCCCTCAGTTATGTCAGCCTGGAGCTGGCTTGGATAAAGCGTTGCCTTCAGTGGAGTAGGGAGGGGGAATCACAGACACTTTCTACACTTTTTGGCTGGTGCAAGGTTTCTCTAACCCTAGCAGACTTTAAGGGTCTGTTGTGAGGAAAAACAAGGGGAAACGAAAATGTAAGCCAACATGAGCTCCTTGGAGAAAGGGCAGGACAAAAAAATGTACTATACGGGCTGTGCAGAATCTAAATTCATTCCCATATCCATAGGTTATGATATATACCACATTTGTGGTGTATACCATATTAAAAAGAAATTCAACTCGTATTTCCTTTCTGTTTTAGAAAGGAGTCAGAAGGATCAGACCTCCTGCTTGGGGCATAATTTGTGGCTATGCCTGGTTGTTTCTTTCAGTGAATTCTAATTCCATCCATAACATAACATAAAAAGCTAACCAAACAGGGTGGTTATTTTACAATATTGATTCACATCATAAAAACAAAATCACTAAACATTTGTACTGGCTAATGATATAAAAAAAAATTCCTGATGTGTGTGTGTTTTTATATTTATGAAGGTAATATAGGATCTATTTCCATGGGAATATGGTATAAAAACGGGGGCGGGGGCTGTCCGCTGTCCACTCTTGGGTAACAATGGCATGTCCGTCCTTGCTAATGCCTACAATGTCATAGATCCCAATGCCAGCTCCAGGTTTTTGAGGGCCCTTGGACAAGGCACCCTCCATGGGCCCCCTTCCTCAGAGAGTCGACCTTCTCACTGGCACTGGCACCAGCTGCTCTTTCTCATCATTGCTCCCACTTGCTTGCTTGACAGACGGTGAGCCAGGGAGCAAGCAGGGGGTGGCATCTGCTGCTCCTCCTTCTCACCACCCCCATTGTCTGAGCCAGAGTGAGAGGCAGGTGAACAAGCAGGTCGCAATGGCAAAGAGCAGGAGCAGCTGCAAGTGGGCCCCTCCTGGGATGTGGGCCCTCGGCAGATGCCCAATCACGCTTACCCTTCACTCTGGCCCTAACAGCTCCCAATACTCACACCTCACAACACAAATACAACATTTTCTGTTTAGAAGATATTGCCTGAAGGCTTGCTGACTCTGAATTGAGGTTGTAAGGGTGCATTCCTATGCATATTTAGACATTTATATTTAGACGTCTATATTTAGACGTCCCTGGCTGGGGGATGCTGGGAGTTGTGGGGCTTTTTTCTGTTGAAACATGCATAGGATTGTGCTCTAGATGTTTTCAGTGATGAAGGACACTTGGCCATATTTATTTTATGTTATTTTATTTAGAAGATTTATAAGCTGCCTTTCAAAATGTAAAATTGACCAAGGTGGAATACTCAGAAAAATAAAAACAATTAAAATCCAAAACAACATTATAATAACAAACAAGATCAGTAATAACACCAATAATGAACAAGAGCAGTAAAACAAAAAAAATAAAATCATCTCATTTTAGCCAAGCTATTGAACCATAAGATCTAAAAATAGACCTGCAAGAACAAACATTAAAGAATCAAACTATAAATCTACACTCTTAATTAAAGGCAGACTGAAACAAGAGCATCTTCAGGACTCGCTTAAAAGAAAATAAGGGGGAGGCTAAACATATCTCCTGAGGATGGGAATTCCATAACCTTGGGGCCACTACTGAGAAGGCCTTATCTCTTGTCAACCTTGTGGGCACTCAGTTAGGGGCTCTGTAGCTGATCTTTATGTTCAGGCAGATTCTTATGGGTGTAGGCAGTCCTTCAAGTAACAGCCTCAAACCATTTAGGACTTTAAAGATTAAAACTAGTATTTTGAATTGGGCCTGGAATCAAATAGGCAGCCAGTGCAGTTGATGTAGAATTGGTGTAATGGGATCAGAACTTTTTGCCCCTACCAGCACCCAGGCTTCTGCATTCTACACCATCTTCAAAGACAGCCCCATGTGTTGTGCACTCCTTTTCCAGGGTCATTTTCCTTGTGCGGAGAGACTTCTGGGATGTTTACAACAGATCTGTATTATCTGTTGATTTACAAATGTACAGATTAAACTGGAGAGAAGGCAATGCTAGCCTTAATACAGCTGCTGTCCCCCAGAAGCAAACCACACCCCCTTGCAGGTCTCTAATGCTGCTGCTTCTTGCTAGCCATCTGCAAAACTCAGCCAAATGAGATCAGCTGTGGGAATCTGTGATTAGGGATATCCGGGGCGGGGGGGGGGGGTAAAAAAGTAGCCACAGGTTGAAGTGGGGATTAGGATTATGGCGCGGGGAGAGGGAGTTAAGCCTTTTCTTCTGAGACATTTTCTGATTAAAATGGGGATGCTGCTATTTGCCCTGCACAGGAAAACGTACAAGTATCTCTATGACAGGGGTGGGCAACTTGTACTCCTCCAGATATTTTGGCCTACAACTCCCATGATCCCTTGCCATCAGCTATGCTGTCTAGGGCTGATGGGAGATGTAGGCCAAAAATCTAAAGGGCCACAAGTTGCCCACCCCTGGCCTATAAAGATTGTCCATTTTCCTCCATGGGGAAATAACAACATTGGAGGGCAGAAGTGATCTCAACAGGGAAAAGGATGGGGAGGGGAGGGTTTAACCCCTTCACCTAGTGCCACAGTCCCAACCCAAATTGCATGCACACACCACATGGCATCCCCTTCATGGATCACTGCCTTGTTGTGGCGAAGGGGCTTGCGTAACTCAGTGAAGCCATAAGCTATGCCGTGCAGGGCCACCCAAGACAGACAGGTCATGGCAGAGAGTTCTGACAAAATGTGGTCCACTGGAGAAGGAAATGGCAACCCACTCCAGTATTCTTGCCAAGAAAACCCCATGGAACGTATCACAAGGCTAAAAGAGATGACGCCGGAAGATGAGCCCCTCAGGTCGGAAGGTGTCCAATATGCTACTGGGGAAGAGCAGAGGGTATTTCCAAGTAGCGCCAGAAAGAGTGAAGCGGCTGGGCCAAAGCCGAAAGGACACTCAGCTGTGGATGTGTCTGGTGGTGAAAAGAAAATCCGATGCTGTAAAGAGCAATATTGTTTAGGAACCTGGAATGTCAGATCAATGAATCAAGGTAAGCTGGAGGTGGTCAAACATGAGATGGCAAGATTGAACATAGACATCTTGGGAATCAGCAAACTAAAATGGACAGGCATGGGCGAATTTAATTCAGGTGACCATCATATCTACTATTGTGGGCAAGAATCCCTTAGAAGAAATGGAGTAGCACTCGTAGTCAACAAAAGGGTGGGAAAAGCAGTACTGGGGTACAATCTTAAAAATGATAGAATGATCTCAGTACGAATCCAAGGCAAACCATTCAACAGCACAGTAATTCAAGTCTATGCCCCAACCACTGAGGCCGAAGAAGCTGAGGTTGATCGGTTCTATGAAGACCTACAACACCTTCTAGAACTAACACCAAAAAAAGATGTCCTCTTCATCATAGGGGATTGGAATGCTAAAGTAGGAAATCAAGAAATCACCGGGATAACAGGTAGGCATGGCCTTGGTGCACAAAATGAAGCAGGACAAAAGCTAATAGAGTTTTGCCAAGAGAACATGCTGATCATAGCAAACACTCTTTTCCAACAGCACAAGAGACGACTCTACACATGGACGTCACCAGATGGTCAATATCGAAATCAGATTGATTATGTCCTTTGCAGCCAAAGATGGAGAAGCTCCATACAGTCAGTAAAAACAAGACCTGGAGCTGACTGTAGCTCAGATCATGACCTGCTTCTTGCAAAATTTCGTCTTAAATTGAAGAACGTCGGGAAAACCACTAAACCGTTCATGTATGACCTAAATCATATCCCTGATGAATATACAGTGGAGGTGAGGAATAGATTTCAGGGATTAGACCTGATAGACAGAGTGCCTGAGGAACTATGGACGGAGGTCCGTAACATTGTTCAGGAGGCAGCAACTCAATCCATCCCAAAGAAAAAGAAATGTAAGAAAGCAAAGTGGCTGTCTGATGAGGCTTTACAAGTAGCTGAGGAAAGAAGGGAAGCGAAAAGCAAGGGAGAAAGGGGAAGATATACCCAACTGAATGCAGAGTTCCAGAGAATAGCAAGGAGAGACAAGAAGGCCTTCTTAAATGAACAATGCAAAGAAATCGAAGAAAACAACAGAATGGGAAAGGCTAAAGATCTCTTCAAGAAAATCGGAGATCTCAAGGGAACATTGTGCAAAGGCGGGCATGATAAAGGACAAAGAAGGCAGGGACCTAACAGAAGCAGATGAGATTAAGAAGAGGTGGCAAGAATACACAGAAGAACTATACAGGAAAGATCTTAATGTCCCTGATAGCCATGATAGTGCGATCACTGAACTTGAGCCGGACATCCTAGAGAGTGAAGTCAAGTGGGCCTTAGGAAGCATTAGTAACAACAAAGCTAGCAGAGATGACAGTATTCCAGCCGAGCTATTTAAAATCCTAAAAGATGATGCTGTTAAAGTGCTGCATTCAATATGTCAACAAATCTGGAACACTCAACAGTGGCCACAAGACTGGAAAAGGTCAGTTTACATTCCAATTCCAAAGAAGGGCAACGCCAAAGAGTGTTCAAACTACCGCACCATTGCGCTCATTTCACATGCCAGCAAGGTGATGCTCAAAATCCTACAAGCTAGGCTTCAGCAGTATGCGAACCGAGAACTACCGGAAGTACAAGCTGGGTTTAGAAGAGGCAGAGGAACTAGAGATCAAATCGCCAACATTCGCTGCATCATGGAGAAAGCTAGAGAATTCCAGAAAAACGTCTATTTATGCTTCATTGACTACGCTAAAGCCTTTGATTGTGTGGATCACAACAAACTGTGGCAAATTCTTAAAGTGATGGGAGTACCAGACCACCTTACCTGTCTCCTGAGAAACCTGTACGAGGGTCAAGAAGCAACAGTAAGAACCAGACATGGAACAACCGATTGGTTCAAAATTGGGAAAGGAGTACGACAAGGCTGCATATTGTCACCCTGCTTATTTAACTTATATGCAGAGTACATCATGAGAAATGCCGGGTTGGATGAATCAGAGGTCGGAATTAAGATTGCTGGGAGAATTATCAACAACCTCCGATATGCAGACGATACCACCCTAATGGCAGAAAGCGAAGAGGATCTCAAGAGCCTCTTGCTGAGGGCGAAAGAGGAGAGTGCAAAAGCTGGTTTGAAACTCAACATTAAAAAAACTAAGATCATGGCATCTGGCCCCATCACTTCCTGGCATATAGAAGGGGAAGAAATGGAAGCAGTGACAGATTTTACTTTCTTGGGCTCCAAGATCACCGCAGACGGTGACTGTAGCCATGAAATTAAAAGACGCTTGCTCCTGGGGAGGAAAGCTATGGCCAACCTAGACAGCATAGTAAGAAGCAGAGACATCACCTTGCCGACAAAGGTCCGTCTAATCAAAGCTATGGTTTTCCCAGTAGTCATGTATGGCTGTGAGAGCTGGACTATAAGGAAGGCTGAGCGCCGAAGAATTGATGCTTTCGAACTGTGGTGCTGGAGAAGACTCTTACGAGTCCCCTGGACTGCAAGGAGGTCAAATCAGTCCATCCTAAAGGAAATCAACCCTGAGTGCTCAATGGAAGGACAGATAATGAAGCTGAAGCTCCAATATTTTGGCCACCTAATGCGAAGAGAAAACTCCCTGGAAAAGACCCTGATGCTGGGAAAGACTGAAGGCAAAAGGAGAAGGGGACGGCAGAGGATGAGATGGCTAGATAGCATCACGGATGCAATGAATATGAACTTGAGCACGCTCCGGGAGAGAGCGCAGGACAGAAAGGCCTGGCGTGCTATGGTCCATGGGGTCACGAAGAGTCGGACACGACTGAACGACTGAACAACAACAACAACCACATGGCAGCTAGTGATTTTATTAAAGACAAACAAAAAACAGAGGTAAGCCTAAGCACAGCTGTCCCGCCACATCTTGCCAAATTGCACCCTGGTTCTGGCAGAAGGGGCCATAGCCCAGTAATAGAACACATGCTTTCGTTTGCATGCAGAAGGCCCCAGGTCCATCCCTTGCATCTCCAGTTAAAATAATCAAATTAAAATAATCAAAATCACTTTTGATTATTTATTAAAATAATCAAAAGTGATGGGAAAGCCCTTTGACTACAACCATGGAGAACCAGACAACCACTGTCGGTCAGGGAGGCAACACTGATCGTCTGACCTGGGATAAGGACAGAAGTAGACCAGACAGGAGATGCATCCACATGATGACGGTTGTCCAAAACAGGAGCCCAACATCTCCCCACTCCTCCACCCCAGGCTGACCCTCAAGTAATGGCTAGTACTACAAAACATGCCAAGACATCGCCCTGTTTTACAATTTCTGCTCCACTTCATTGGGTGCTAATCCTGGGACTGCACCACCCCGCAGACCTGGTTCGCATGAGCATCGTGGGCTAAACATGTCACAGTGGCTTGTTTCAGCTGCAGCACGTGCCAGGCATACCAGGTGCCATTTGCCTAATTAGCTGCCCCACTGCAGCTTGTTGTATCATCCGACCCAAGCAGAATGGCTTGTTTGAGAGGGAGGGCAGCAAAACCCTCAAATAACCCAACAACAGGCCATAGATTATTTGAGGGTTGCTGCCACATACACACACACACACACACACACCCCAAACAAGCCATGCCGCCCGGCTTCAGATGAACAAGCTGCAGCAGAGCAGGTGATTATACAAGTTGCGCCCGTGCTGTGCCTTAAACAAGCTGCCGTGGCTTGTTTAGCCTACAATGATCAGGCCACAGTGGACCTGTTCGCATGACACACTAAGCCACAACAGGTGAGTTTTTCAAACAACCCACAATGCGTGGCTAGTGCGCCTGCCAGTTGATCAGGCAAGCAGCCCTCAGTGTGTGACTTGTTTCCCCCCTCTTCTCCCCTTCCTCGTTCCTAGTCCTCCCACCCACTCTGGCATGTATCCCAGAGCAGCCCACGCAGCAGGATACACATCCTGCAATCCTTCATGCCACTGCTACATGAGCGACCTATTTATGATTCGTCTGTGCGGGGGGGGGGGGGGTATTCTGCCATTTGCCTGCTCCCAAAAGAAGTTCCCCACCATCTGCTCCCCAAGTTTCAACTAATTTGGCTGATTTTTAAATCCCACCCCCCTTCTTGGTGTTTGAATGACCCCACAGAGCCCCTTTGAAAATCACTACAGAAATCTTTTCCATAGTGCATCTTGTAGAGAACCCAAATGGAAACATGCATAGCAACGTCCAGCACATTTGGGGGAGTTTTCGATCCCATCCCCATTTGTGTTTGGATGACCCCACGCAGCCCCTATAAATTCACTACAGAAATCTTGTCGGTAGTCCATCTTCAGTGAGACTAATCCATTTGGAAAAAGTGACAACATGTGAAATGGGCCATTGAAAGAACAAGAGCTGGTGTAGCATAGTGGCTAAGTGTTGAGCTATGAATCAGAAAGTCTCTGGATTACATTTTCCTGAAGGCAAGCCACTCTCTCAGCCTCAGTTTCCCACCCAGCCTGCCCCCCCCCCGCATCTACAATATGTAGGATAATAATGCTGAACCACCTTACCAGTTAGTTGTAAGGAACAGAACTAGACAGTACAGAGGAAGCATTTTGAACACTTGAAAGCACAAATGCTCAGGATAACTATTATTGACGAGACTGTAAAGTCAGCAGGGCCAGCCCTACCATTAGGCAAAGTGAGGTGGCCACCTCAGGTGGCAGATGCTGGCAACAAGGTATTGGAAGAGAGACCCATGAGCCACACAGCCTGCCCTGTGCCACCTGAGCTAGCTTGCTGCCTTCAGGTGCAGTGGAAGACGTGGTCCCATCACCAGTGCTGAAGAAATATTCTGCCAATCCAGTAAGCTTTTCCACATGGATAAGGAGGGGCCACCATCTTGTTCGTTGCCTCAGGCAGCACAACATCTTAGGCCAGCCCTGAAAGTAAAACCCTTTTTTCTCACAAACAACAGCAGATGCGGTCAATCTGTTTCTCAGATGTTCTGCTTCAGATGTGTTGGGGCAGGGGCGGGGCTCACATGATTGAATGTCCTCCATTATTATTTTTGCAAGGGCCTACACATAAACTATTTGCTAGCCTTCTTCTTCCCTAGCCTTCTCCCTGACTCGCCAGGCTGGCGGTGGTGGTGATATGGTGGTGGTGATATAGGAAAATTCAGACGTGTGAACCCCTGCTAGTAGTCCAAAGTGGTATAAGCCTCACAAGGATTTAGCAGCACAGGGGGTGTTTCAGTGAGCTAACTAGGCCTTACTAGGCCTCTGTCATGAGGCAAGGATGTCTGTTCCTTTACTACTGACTTTTTCATGGGGCAGCTGCTCATGTAAAAGCAAAGCTTACCAATTGTATAACAAGTTAGAAATGAGTCAACTTTCCAAAGGGGAGGGGCAGGACCCATCCACCCCACCACCACCCTGAACTCTGCCAAGTCCTGTTCTCAGAAGGATATAAATCTACACACATATGCTGACCTCAGTGCTAGTCCTGGGGGAGGAAAGAGTTAGGTCTTGCTGTCAGATGCTCTCTTGAGGTATCTTGGCAATCTCTCTCTCTCTCACTGTTCTCTATTGGGCTTTATTAAATGTATTTCGAAGTGACATTTTCCACACTTCCGCTTTGCAACTGCCAGCTCCAGCCTTTCCTAACCTTAAAGCACTTTCAGTAACAGTGTCATTGTGTAGACGGCCAGGCCCCGCAAGGGTTCTGACTGGTTTCAGGGACTCCACAGGGTGGCCACACATTCTACTTTACAGAGGACACTCCTGTATTTGAAGGGCTATCAGAGAACAGTCCTCTCTTTGAAGGACTGTCCAGGCCAACTCCAGGCCAAAGATAAAGAACCGTAAGGGGGGAGAGCCAGCAGGGGCCTTGAAGTTGCACATCAACGCTTAACTCCTGGACAGCAGACTGAGCAGGCACACAGGTCACCTGGTCACAGTCTTCCCCAATATGGGGAGATGTATTGTATTTCTGTTTAAATTATAGTCATCATTTGCATCTATACCTCTAGACCAGGAATGGGCAACTTGTGGCCCTCCAGATGTTTTGGCCTACAACTCCCATCAGCCCCAGCCAGGATCACAAAAGGTAAAGGATGATGGAAGCTATAGGGCAAAACATCCGGAAGGCTACAAGTTACCCTCCCTGGGTAGTATCCAATGTTAGTCCTACTTAGAGTACACCCACTACAATGAATAGAACCTAAATTAGTCATGACTAACCACAGCCCCATTCATTTCAATGTGTCTTAGTAGAACTAAGACTGGATACTAACCCTTTGGTGTACTGTTGACAATACACAGAGACTGCAAACCTTTGCAATCCCAGATTCAGTGAGACTTACTTCTGAGCAGACACATGTAGAATTGTGCAGTGAGCTAGACAGACAGACCATTGGTGTGTCTTAGTATAAAGCGGCTTCCTATGTCTGTCTCTTAAAACTTAGGCCATCTTCCCACAACCTGGTGCCCTCCAGATGTTTTGGACTACAACTCCCAGAATTGCTGACCATTGGCAATCCTGGCTGGGGCTGATGGGAGCTGTAGGCCAAAACATCTGGAGGGCCACAAGTTGCCCATTCCTGGTCTAGAGGTATAGATGCAAATGATGACTATAATTTAAATAGAAATACAATCCAAACCAACTGGAGGGCACTCAGTTGAGGAATGCTGGCGTAGGCAATGTCATATGGGAGAAGGCAGATCAACATGATCTGAGCCTTAAAGATGTTAAATACTGACATGGTGCGCTCAGTGCTAATGTCTCGAACACACATTGTGTTAGATCCAGGCTTTGTTGTTGTTGTTCAGTCGTTAAGTCGTGTCCGACTCTTGGTGACCCCATGGACCATAGCACGCCAGGCCTTCCTGTCCTAGATCCAGGCTTAGTCATACTTAGATCAGAGCCATTGAAATCAAGTCCCATGAATTTCAAGAGTCAGCTCTAAGTATCACTAAGTCTGGATCCAATCTTGTATATTTTACATTTAGGAGAACAAATCCATGCAGAGTTCTGTGTGATAGGATTCCCATGTAAATGTCTGTATCTTACAGCTCCACCCCACTTCTTGGTATCATCTGGGTTTTTTTGAAAGCATAACACAAATTATATTCAATGCACATCATTACTTTTTGACAAACTAAAAGGTAACTCTTCTTCATGGGTATGCTTGTCACTGTCAAAGGTTTCAGATCATTCAGTAAAAGTGATTCTAAAGCACATTTTTCTGGTATTTGCTTTGCCCTTCCCCATGCCCCCCAAGAGTTAATTAAAACAGGGATTGGAAAATCCTGCTTAGTTTGCAGTTCTTGGCCAGCATTCTCAATTTCTGTTGAAATGGCAAATTGGTATTTGTATTAGTTGGACAATATTTGAAGCATTCTTTTTAAAACACAATCCTATCCATTCAGGCACCAGTTTCTAATATTCTGCTTTTCTTTTCCATAACAGAGACTTTTCTTTTCCATAACAGAGACTGGTCTCTTGGGCTTTCCCCATCATGCCTTACTTGTTATCAGTCTTCTCTCTTATAAGAACTGAACCATCCTGTGAGAGGCAGTGTGGTGTAGTGGTTGGAGTATTGGACAAGAACCAGGGAGACTGGAGTTCGAATCTTCATTCAGCCACTGTGCTCATTGGCTGCACTTGGGTTGGTTCCCACAGAAATATAGGAAGTTGCCTTATACCATGTCAAACCACTGGTCCACCCAGCTCAGTATTGTCTATTTATTTGTTTGTCACTTTATAAAATACAGTTGTCTAGGCGACATAAAAATCAAATAGGAAACAAAATTGAAACCATAAAAATACAGCAATTGACCATAAAATCCAAATCTAACATGAAAGGATAGAACAAATTCCAGCACCATTAAAAGATAATTAATCACACAAAAGAGCTAAAACCAACTCTTTAGTGGTCATTCTGTGGCCAATGGAATGTCGTCAGGCAGTGGTACTTAAGCAAGCCTTCTCAGTAGCTGCACCCACCCCTTGGAACACTCTCCTAACTGTGGTATGAGGGGCAGAAATGGTGGTGGGCTTTAAACATCTCTTCAAAACAAACCTATTCACACAGGCTTTCCCTGACCCTTGAAGGACTCTGTAACCACCCTGCTTTATTATTATGGTGTTGTTTTAAAAAAAGGTTTTAGCACTTTTAATTATTTATTATTTTTATCTTGTTTCTATATTATGTTGTATTTAAATGTAAACCACTTAGAGATTTTAATATATTAAGCAGTATAAAAGTATAATAAATAAATAAATAAATAAATAACCAAAGATAAAAGCCAACATCAGCAGAGACTGATAATAAAATGCTGCTAATGTGATGTCAAAAAGGCCTGAGAAAACAAAAATGTCTTCGCCTAGTATCCAAAGGATATTGAAGTGGGTGCCAGACAAGCCACTCTCAGGACAGCATTTCACAACTGGGGGCCACTGCCAAAAGGGTCCTCTCCCTCATAGCCACACCCTAGACTTCAGATTTAGGGGGCAATTAGAGAGGGGCCTCTGTTAAAGATCTAAAGCAAAGGTGGGTACATCTGTAAGGAGGTGTTCCCAGTTTAGCTATTGGGGGCCCAAGGTCAAAACCAGCACTTTGAATTGGGCCTAGAAAAGAATCAGAAGCAAGTGCAGGTGAAAAAGCCCCAGTCTACACTGATGGGCAACAGTTCTCCAAAGTTTCATAGTGTGGCTTTTCCCAGCCCTACCTAGAGCTATGGAGGACCTAACCTGGGACCTTTTGCATTCAAACATGTATACTACCACCGCCCTATGTCTCCCTTCCAATAAAAACATTCTGGCTTATCATTAAGTCCACTTAGGGAGCAATCCTATGGGGATAGGCGGCTATCTCTGAACTCGGAGGTGACTGCCTATCCAATGCATTCGCAGCTAGATGGCTGATTTTGGCCGTCTAGCCTCTGGACTTGGGAGCGGGAGGGAGGCCAGACAAAGCATTGTACCAGCACTTCTGCGCTCCCCTCCCCCAGGAATGCCCCCTTTTGCCCTGCTCCACGCTGCTCATCCAAGCGTGGAGCCCAGGGACAATCCATGCCACCTACAAGGTAGAGAGGGAGGGGGCGGGGAGGTGGTTTTCCGGGAACTGACCTTGGAGTGTGGGCTCCAAGTTCAGTTCCCAGAAACTGAACAATCCTATGGCCATCTAGCCATGTCTAGTAGCCATAGGATTGTGCCCTTACTGTGTGTTACATAGACAGAATAGGCAAATCTCTGTTCCCAAGGAGGATGGAATATAAAATGAACAGAATGGGAGGAAGACAGGGACAAACAAGGGTAGGGAACGGGCATTGCTAAATGGCCGTCACATATTAGGGACGGACAAATCTGTCAATTTCACTTTCTCTCAGCTTCTCATTTGTCCAGTGTTGATTCATCTTGAACTTTGAGAATTTATCCAGTCTTAAGTTCAGTCCCAAACTATGAGGTTTTTTTCAAGTTCACATTAAACTTCATAAGCATTTTTGTGCACATTTTTCCTAATACATGTGGTTTTGTGTGCACTTTTGCCTAATATACACATTGTTTTGCAAGCAATCTCCCTGACAGAATGTATTTTCGAACATTATTTTCCTTAACATATACATTTTGTACGCATTTTTTAATTGAAAAATTCCATTGCAGAATTCAGAGAGGTGTGAATTTTGAAGGATAACTGAGTTTCAGTTCACATCATGGTTCGAAAGTGTGAAATTAAGTAAACTCACATTTAGGGTGCAATCCTATCAGGATAGTCAGCTGCCTCTGAACTCAGAGGTGGACAACTATCCAGTGCAGAGTGGGCAGGGCATGGAGGAGTCCTCTCCTCCACGCTATGGCCACCCTGCATTTGCAGCTAGACAGCCGATTTTGTCTGTCTAGCTGGGGACGTTGGAGTGGGAGCAGGGGAGGTCGGACAGTGTTTAGGAAGCATCATAACAATGATTTCACGGTCTCCTCCCCTCCCGGCCCTCAGGAACGCCTCCTTTAGGCCCACTCTGCACTGCAATTTCGAGCGTGGAGATGGGAAAGAACCATGCCACCTACGCAGCAGTGGGGAAGGGGGAGGGGAGGGTGGTTTCCGGAAACGGTTCCCAGAAACCAAAACATCCTATGGCCATCTAGATGCTGTCTAGCAGCCATAGGATTGCTCTCCCCATTTTGAACTGAAGTAATTTCTCCCCCATTCCTTTCACACACACATAAAAGAAACATGTTAAAAGAAAAACAAGTTGAGTTGCATTACCATGGTGAGAACAAACTAACGATCTTGTACTAAAGAAACACCATAAAATGAAACAAAAGAAATGTAGAGCTATGCTATTGAATTGTATACCAGTTGCACTTGGGGAAAACCAGTGACTCTTTAAAATCTAAATTGCATAGTTCTGATTTTGAGTTCATGTACTTAAAAAAAAAATATTGAGTTCTGTTTTTGTATTTTCTTATCTGCATCCTTGGACAGGAAAATCATCACTCCCAGGGGTGCAAAGTAACATTTTTAAAAGGTCAGAATTTAGTAATCAGGGATTTTGTTGTATTTTATTTTGCCTCTGCATCAGACCCCTTTCACCAAAGAGTTGTGTTTTGTTACAGAAAAGGAAGCTGTGGTTTCAGCCCCGTCAGATTCTGTTTATCAGGCTCTAGAATGTGACCACAAATCACTGCTGCCATTTTTCATTATAATTAAGTATCAAGGAAGACCTGTCTGAGCTTTACTGTTGCTGACCAGAAAAGACATAACTTTGCAAGTCAAGGCAAAATAAGGCAAACTCAAGGCTGCCAGTTCCTGGAGCTTTCCCATATGGGGCTTGTACGTATGTGGCTAACAGTTCAGCCCCGCTTCAGTGCAAGCAAAAAAACACCCTGCACTCAGGCACAGCTTGTCAAATGTGGCCATTAGGTATTCTGATGCCACCAGTGAGGCATGGAGGCAGAGAAATGGGGTCTGATGGGGATCAGCAAGGCAAAGGAGCAGGACGCTTCCCTCCCCAGGCTAATAGCAGCTGTGGTGGGGTGCAATTTTTGTTGAGAGTGTGGCAAGGATAGGAAAGGATAAACCTCCCTTTCCACAAACTATGGCCCTTATGAAAATTGGCACCCCACATGCCGGCTGTTAAGAGCACTCCTAAGGGATTGATACCCTTTAGAAAGAGGGCTCCAATCTCGGAGCCCTCCGTCTACCCTGTGCTCTGCTGGCCAGAACCAGGCAGAGCGGGAGGAGTGGCAGAGGCTTTTACAGCCTCCTGTTCCTCCGTTGTTTTTACAGACGGACCTTTGCGCCTGTCCAGCTCACTTGCACACCTGGTGGCAGGGATAGGACACAGAGAGGCTTTCCATCCCTTCCTTGCCCTTTTAACCTTTCCCAACCTCTTCCGAGGATGCTGTTGCATCCACGCACACGCAAGACAAACCACTGTGGTGCTTTCCACAGCAGCTGGGAAGGAGGCGGCGGGGGGGGGGATTCCCCTCCCACAGTCATAGCTGTGTCTATGGCCTCAGGAGGGGACACCCCCGTATACTATCATCCTGTACAATAGAATTGCTCTGTAGTTGACACATTTAGTGGCATGTCTAGTTTGGCCATTGGCGATCTGCAAAAGGAAAACAGCGTCTTATTCCTTTATGTGCCAAAAGAGTGACAGGAGGGAGTAGTTCATTATAGCCTTTACGTTGCTTGTTCTCTGAGCCATTGGTGCATCACTTCATAGGGTGCCCATCCTTGACCCACAGTCCTCTCCAGAAGGTATCAAATTTACTCACATGTATTTATTCACATTTATTCAAAGCATTTATATCCCACTCTTCAGTCAAAAGACTCTCAGAGTGGCTTACAAAAATTAAGTTTTTGTAAAAATTACAAAAATTAATCAAAAATATTGATTATTGAAATCAATAATCAGATAGTTCCTGCCCTCAGGCTCACAATCTAAGATGACAGGAGACACAAGGAAAGGGATTGGGAGGGAGGAAGCGGGGAAAGCATGATTTGTTGTTGTTGTTGTTCAGTCATTCAGTCGTGTCCGACTCTTCGTGACCCCATGGACCATAGCACGCCAGGCCTTCCTGTCCTGCGCTCTCTCCTGGAGCGTGCTCAAGTTCATATTCATTGCATCAGTGATGCTATCTAGCCAACTCATCCTCTGCCGTCCCCTTCTCCTTTTGCCTTCAGTCTTTCCCAGCATCAGAGTCTTTTCCAGAGAGTTCGCATTAGGTGGCCAAAATATTTGAGCTTCAGCTTCAGTATCTGTCCTTCCAATGAATAGTCAGGGTTGATTTCCTTTAGGATGGACTGATTGGACCTCCTTGCAGTCCAGGGGACTCATAAGAGTCTTCTCCAGCACCACAGTTCAAAAGCATCAATTCTTCGGCGCTCAGCCTTCCTTATAGTCCAGCTCTCACAGCCATACATTACTACTGGGAAAACCATAGCTTTGATTAGACGGACCTTTGTCAGCAAGGTGATGTCTCTGCTTCTTACTATGCTGTCTATGTTTGCCATAGCTTTCCTCCCAAGGAGCAAGTGTCTTTTAATTTCATGGCTACAGTCACCGTCTGCGGTGATCTTGGAGCCCAAGAAAATAAAATCTGTCACAGCTTCCATTTCTTCCCCTTCTATATGCCAGGAAGTGATGGGGCCAGATGCCATGATCTTAGTTTTTTTAATGTTGAGTTTCAAACCAGCTTTTGCACTCTCCTCTTTCACCCTCAACAAGAGGCTCTTGAGATCCTCTTCGCTTTCTGCCATTAGGGTGGTATCGTCTGCATATCAGAGGTTGTTGATAATTCTCCCGGCAATCTTAATTCTGACCTGTGATTCATCCAACCCAGCGTTTCTCATGATGTACTCTGCATATAAGTTAAATAAGTAGGGCGACAATATGCAGCCTTGTCGTACTCCTTTCCCAATTTTGAACGAATCAGTTGTTCCATGTCTGGTTCTTACTGTTGCTTCTTGACCCTCATACAGGTTTCTCAGGAGACAGTTAAGGTGGTCTGGTACTCCCATCACTTTAAGAGTTTGCCACAGTTTGTTGTGATCCACACAATCAAAGGCTTTAGCGTAGTCAGTGAAGCAGAAATACATGTTTTTCTGGAATTCCCTTGCTTTCTCCATGATCCAGTGAATGTTGGCAATTTGATCTCTAGTTCCTCTGCCTCTTTGAAACCCAGCTTGTACTTCCGGTAGTTCTCGGTTCGCATACTGCTGAAGCCTAGCTTGTAGGATTTTGAGCATCAGCTTGCTGACATGTGAAATGAGCGCAATTGTGCGGTAGTTTGAACACTCTTTGGCATTGCCCTTCTTTGGAATTGGAATGTAAATTGACCTTTTCCAGTCTTGCGGCCACTGTTAAGTATTCCAAATTTGTTGGCATATTGAGTGCAGCACTTTAACAGCATCATCTTTTAGGATTTTAAATAGCTCAGCTGGAATACTGTCATCTCCTCTAGCTTTGTTGTTACTCATGCTTCCTAAGGCCCACTTGACTTCACTCTCTAGGATGTCCGGCTCAAGTTCAGTGACCGCACTATCATGGCTATCAGGGACATTCAGATCTTTCCTGTATAGTTCTTCTGTGTATTCTTGCCACCTCTTCTTAATCTCATCTGCTTCTGTTAGGTCCCTGCCTTCTTTGTCCTTTATCATGCCCGTCTTTGCACAAAACGTTCCCTTGAGATCTCCAATTTTCTTGAAGAGATCTCTAGTCTTTCCCATTCTGTTGTTTTCCTCGATTTCTTTGCATTGTTCATTTAAGAAGGCCTTCTTGTCTTTCCTTGCTATTCTCTGGAACTCTGCATTCAGTTGTATATATCTTCCCCTTTCTCCCTTGCTTTTCGCTTCCCTTCTTTCCTCAGCTACTTGTAAAGCCTCCTCAGACAGCCACTTGGCTTCCTTGCATTTCTTTATCTTTGGGATGGATTTCGTTGCTGCCTCCTGAACAATGTTACGGACCTCCGTCCATAGTTCCTCAGGCACTCTGTCTATCAGGTCTAATCCCTGAAATCTATTCCTCACCTCCACTGTATATTCATCAGGGATATGATTTAGGTCATACCTGAATGGTTTAGTGGTTTTCCCTACGTTCTTCAATTGAAGCCAAAATTTTGCAACAAGAAGCTCATGATCTGAGCCACAGTCAGCTCCAGGTCTTGTTTTTACTTACTGTATAGAGCGTCTCCATCTTTGGCTGCAAAGGATATAATCAATCTGATTTCGATATTGACCATCTGGTGATGTCCATGTGTAGAGTCGCCTCTTGTGCTGTTGGAAAAGAGTGTTTGCTATGATCAGTGTGTTCTCTTGGCAAAACTCTATTAGCCTTTGTCCTGCTTCATTTTGTACACCAAGGCCATGCCTGCCTGTTATCCTGGTGATTTCTTGACTTCCTCCTTTAGCATTCCAATCCCCTATGATGAAGAGGACATCTTTTTTTGGTGTTAGTTCTAGAAGGTGTTGTAGGTCTTCATAGAACCGATCAACCTCAGCTTCTTCGGCCTCAGTGGTTGGGGCATAGACTTGAATTACTGTGCTGTTGAATGGTTTGCATTGGAGTCGTACTGAGATCATTCTATCGTTTTTAAGATTGTACCCCAGTACTGCTTTTCCTACCCTTTTGTTGACTATGAGTGCTACTCCATTTCTTCTAAGGGATTCTTGCCCACAGTAGTAGATATGATGGTCACCTGAATTAAATTCACCCATGCCTGTCCATTTTAGTTCGCTGATTCCCAAGATGTCGCTGTTCAGTCTTGCCATCTCATGTTTGACCACCTCCAGCTTACCTTGATTCATTGATCTGACATTCCAGGTTCCTAAACAATATTGTTCTTTACAGCATCGGATTTTCTTTTCACCACCAGACACATCCACAATTGAGTGTCCTTTTGGCTTTGGCCCAGCCGCTTCACTCTTTCTGGCACTACTTGGAAATACCCTCTGCTCTTCCCCAGTAGTATATTGGACACCTTCCGACCTGAGGGGCTCATCTTCCAGTGTCATCTCTTTTAGCCTTGTGATACGTTCCATGGGGTTTTCTTGGCAAGAATACTGGAAAGCATGATGGTGGTGCTTAATTCAGTTGCCCAGATGGTTGAACTCAAGTTTGCATGGCATGTACCTGTTCTTTGCTGTTCATTTTTGCATGTGGGAGTTAACTTTGGCTGCAGTAGTCCATAGATGTTAAAGTTTAAAATCTTAATCTGGGTTATCTGGTAATCCAAAGAATTTCAGTTATGAACTCATGGAGGTCACAATGCTTTGGCAATCTTCAGAATCCTGAGTGCAGATCCATTGCACAATAAACTCTTTCAGATGATGCAGCCCCGCATAGACCCCATGTAGTGCACCTCCAAATGATATCCAGGAAACAGGAATTCTTTAAAATCTTTTAATTACTCCAGCATACTCACAAACCCATGTGTTTCAATAGGACTTACACAGGTGATCTTCCTGGTAGAGAAGCCCAAAATCAAATGCAATCATATATCCTAATTTCCAGGTGGTTCGCTATTATTTTTGTTTCATCAAGAGCTCCTTGGCAAAATATAAAGGTTACTGGGAGGCTTTTAATAGCTTCTTAAAGCAGAAGTGCCAAATCAGGTATTTGTGGAGGGGGCTACTCTTTCATTGCTGCTGCTGCCTCTGCAGAACCTGCCACAAAGAAGCAAATATGCTGGCCCAATGCTGATTAGACCAAAGGAACCAGCAAACCAGGGCTGGCCCAAGACATTTTGCTGCCCAAGACAAAGGACAATTCCAACCAGACTAGCATTTGAATCTTACTTCAACACTGGAGATGTCCTCCACCATACCTGAGGGTAGCAGGATAACTTAGAGGGATGGAGGACAGGCTACATGGCACACACAGGTCTGTCCTCCAACACCTCTTTGCCCCTCAGCATCTGCCACCTAAGGTGGTTGCCTCACTCTGCCTAATGGTAGGGCCAGCCCTGCAACAAGCTCATTTCTTCCTGCTTTTAGGCAGGGGTGGCTGGATCAGATCATCACACCAGCTCTGATTTGACATTAATAAGACAGTTGAGTAAGCACAGCGAATGAATGAATGAATGAATGGTAACCAGATAACCTTTTCCCCAAGACCTGGCACCAGTTAGAAAAACAATCCCCCAGAAGCTGCAAAGGGGCATTTGTGCCCTGAGTTTACTTTACTTCTAAATCAGTGTCGTGATGGAGGATAATGATTACAGCAGCCATCTGAGAAGTGAAGAGGGGTTGTCAGTTCCAGCAACTGAGCAGTGCTTGGTACTTTTGCCAATACTCAGTATCACATTTCTTCTGCACAAAAACAAACTCCCCTACATTAATAGATCTTAGGATTGCATCTAGTATCCATAAATAAGAGAAGGTATCAGGAGTCCATTATCTCAAAGGCTTGGGATTGGTAGCAATGTTTACAGGAAAGGAGGAGAGAGAAAGAATTTAGAACATTCAAGTTAAAATAGCCTAAGACTTGCTTATTTTTGTAACCACAAAGTACAAGCTGGACTCACATGTTCTTGCATGGTTGTTGATGAATGCTCAGGCAGCCATGCATCAGAATTCCAAAAATGCCTCTGTATGGGCCCTTGCCTTTCAAGCGTGTTGCGTCAGTTGTATCAAGAGTGCTCGAAGCTAACTTTAAAATCAGTGGTGCGGGTAAGCAGTTTTAGACTCCAGACGTGATGGTCTTATCGGGCGGGGGCACTCTTTGATGGTAATGCATAGCAGCTCACATACTTCAAATTGTGGAAAGCCAGTCCTGCTGTACTTCGGATCCCCCCACTCATTCTGCGAACTGGGGCTCTAGACCTCTGCCCCGAAGTCCCACCCTGAAAGCACCACTACTCAGCCACAGCTGGTGGCTCCAATGTCAGTGGGGTGGTGAATCCGCTCCCGGTTTTAGTCAGAAACAGTCAGAACACTAAAGGAGCTATCCAAGGTGCTTTGCACCTTGTGTTCTGGCTGATTCTGACTAAAACCTGGAGCGGATTCACCACCCCACTGACATTGGAGCCACCAGCCTCCATTGCCACTACTTAAAATGGCCGTGCAGAACCAGGCATGGGGACCAAATCCAGTCCTCCTGGGGTCCCAATCTGTCCCACTGGGGTCCCAATCCACACTCCTGGCCCTGGCCCCACTTCCTTTTCCCCAACAACCAATTGTTTGGTGGTTTCCCAGCTTTTGCCATTTTTCCCCGATCCTAAATGGCTGAAATGCCTCTCCTAAAGGTTATTTACTGGCAATAAGAGATTTAAGCTAACATATGCTAATATTTCTGGTATTTTGGCCTCACCCACCACTGGACTGCAACCCCCCCCCCCCCCCCGCAAATCAGAAATAGCTTTTGGCCTCAGGTTTCTGCAGCCCTGACTTACAAGATTGCAATGGGGAGGAAGCAGATTCCAGGCATCTAACCATGTTTTAAAGTGGAATGTCCATGGGTGGCCATCCCAGGTGCACTGAGTCCTGGTCTGGAGAAGATCTCTACCCTTGCAGAAATTCCACAGTGTGGGTACCCGCTCTGCCTCCAATGTAGTGGTAAGTTTCAAACTGCAGGAACTCATAATGACAGTGGGTGTGTGTATAACACTCCAAAGAACAGCAGTACACAGCATAATACCCAATTTATTAGGATCAGCATGAGTGCAATGCTGTGCACAGTTACATGAGAGTATGCTGCACTGAGCTCAAAGATGCTTACTTAGGTTTTCATAGGTTCAACTTGTAAAACTCACTGAGATTTAACGAAAGTTCTCCAGCCAGCTGAAATACAACCTTCAGCTTTTAACTGAAAACCAAACAATCTTGCAAAGTCATAAGAACATAAGAAGAGCCATGCTGGATCAGACCAAGGGTCCATCCAGTCCAGCATTCTGTTCACACAGCGGCCAACCAGCTGTCAATCAGGAAACCACAAGCAGGACACGAGTGCAACAGCACCCTCCTGCCCATGTTCCTCAGCAACTGGTGTACGCAGGCATAGTTTGTGCACCATCTAGGTGCAAGAGTGAAGTAAGAATCCCATCGAAGAAAAGGAAATTGCAGCCTCTGCTCGATTATTTTTCCTCTGTGCTAATCTGCTTGATTATTTTCCTCTGACTTTCTCTAGGCTAAACTTGAAAGTTTCATTATCACCTCATTCACTTGCCAGTGCAAGGAAGATTGTCCACAATCAAAGACTTTTCTTGTTCCAACACTTTGGCTTGACATTTGTTTGACTGTGTGTGTGTATGTGTGTGTGTGTAATTATTTTACACTCACATATTGTTTTTTTTCTTGTTATATTTACCACCTTGAGCACTCTGCATTCAGAGTGGAAAGACAGAAGAGAACATTTATAATAATGTGGTCTGGTTATAGTGTTGGACTAAGACCAGGGAGACCGAGTTCAAATCTCCATTCAGCCATGAAGCTCACTGGTCTCTCTCAAGGATCTCAACCTAAACTACCTCACAGGGTTGTTGTGTGGATAAAATGGGAGGCAACAACCCATCCAGTACAGAAAGGGCCATGGCTCAGTGGTAGTGCACATGCTTGCATATAGAAGGTCCCAGGTTCAATCCCTGGTGTCTCTAGGTAGGACTGGAAAAGCTCCTGCCCAAAACCCTGGAGAGCCACCCCAATCCATGTTGACAATACTGGGCTAGATGGAACAATGGTCTGAGTCAATATTAGGGATGGCGGAGAATTTCTCCCCGAATCTTCGGGGGGCCAAGCGCCAACGCATTCGGCCCCCCGAAATCAGCAGTGAAATTCTCCACCACCACCCCGCCCCCCCCGGGTTGGGACTTACCTTTGGCGAATGTCCCTCCCGGCGGCGGGTCCCGGCAGCGGTTCGTCGGCCTTTCGTCGGGGGCAGGGGCGGCAGCCGGTCTTCCGACCAGCTGCCGCCGCTGCCATTACAAAGTGTAAAAAAAAAAAAAAAAAACGTGATAGGCTATGTAACGATTAACGTAGCCTATCACGGCTAGATTTCCAAAGTCAGCCGTGATAGGCTACATAAATCATTACGTAGCCTATCACGGGTGACTTTGAAAAAAAAAAGCGCGTACGCAAATGGTGGCGCTCTATGGGCGCCGCCATTTGCGTTCCTTATTTGGTCCCAGTAGTCTACATAAAGATTTACGTAGACTATAAGGCAGTTTCCTATGTTCCTTGGAGGATATAAATATAATAAATAATAATTTTTGAGGTGGACATTTCTGAACAGGGTACAGGATATAGCTTATGGTAGAAGCAGCAGGGGAGTGGGGGGAAGTCATTCCTGTTGACTTCCCATCATGTACTTCAAATATGAAACTTTGGATCCTTCCTGAAGTGTTTCTTGTTACCCTTCTTAGGTTCTTATTTAATGTACCTTCCCAGATGTCAGAATCTTCCTCCTTACTTTCCCCCCACCCAAACTAGCTTCCTTTTTTATTAATAACATTTCCACTTCTTGGCCTCTGGTGGAATGTCCCTTCCAACATTCTGCCTCATACCCTCTGCCTGGACAGCCCAGTGTTATTGTGGAAATTAGTCATAAAGAATGAATTCTGTGGTAGCAGCCACAGTTGTAAACCAAGTCCCGTCCGTGTAGGCTGCAGCAGCCCCCATGAGTCTCTGTGGCAAATCATAAATCTGTACTTCCAGGAAGATTTCAAAACTTTCCTTTTCTAAGAAGGAACGTTAATTATCCAAACTTTGATGAGCTGTCCCCTTGCCCCATTCTTCTTCTTCTTCTTCACTTTTGTATTCCCAGTTCATCACAGCAGACACAGGCGCTGGGAAACCCATGGTAAATGGGAGTAACGTCATTGGATTATTTACGCATAGTCACATGGCCAGCTGCTTCATCCAGATGGCTGGTTGTTGGCAGAGATACAAAGTAAGGAGAGGTCAGTGCAACCAGCGGTGCAGCTTAGTCATGTTAGACCCTGGACTTCATGATCTTATGGGGAGCAGGGGCTTTAGATGGCCACGTGTATGACTTCAGTTGTGAAACACACAGCTCACACGTGCCTTCTCCCTTGCCTGTGCCTCACAATTGGTCCTACATTCCTGATACGTTAGATAAAACAAAACAAAACAGAAACATGGTTTTTGAGCGTCTGTAATCACATACACACCAGCTGCTCCCTGTCTATAAAATAAAACAAAAAGCAGAAAGGATGCTAAGGTTGGGCTCTTGTTGCAGCTCTGTTGGACTCTTGCAAGCCTGCACTGGTGACCCAGGTGCTGATACAAGGCCTGTTCACTACTGCTCCCAGTACCTGCTGCTCTCTGGGTGGTCAGCAGACCATGAGCTGTGGGAGCCTTGGACGTCCAGCCCACGGTCCAGCCCAGCTGCGCCACTGGGTGCAGCTGTACAACTTATGCAGATGTTCCTTGCAAAAGCAGCTTGATGTGAATGTGCGTGCATTGCGCCCACATAACACAGAGACATGGCACAGTCTATCAGGCCAGTCCCCTTCAAACAGCGCACAGGCACTGCCATCGTTTGGCCAGCACAGTAGCCGCTGCATGATGTCCTTGGCCAGTCATCTTGATTAACGGCATTTAGGGCAAAATCCTATCAGGATAGTCGGCTGCCTCTGAACTCTGGGGCGGCCGACTACCCGAAGCAGGATGGGTGGCATGCAGAGGGGATCCTCTCCTCCACCCTCCACCCGCCCTGCTTTTGTGGCTAGATGGCTAATTTTGGCTGTCTAGCCGGGGCGTGTTGGAGTGGGAGTGGGGAGGGTGCACAGCACATAGGACACTACGTAAGCAGCTTCCACGGTCCCCTCCCCTCCCTGCCCCTGGGAACGCCCCCCATTCGCCCGCTCCACACTCCATTTCCGAGCACGGAGACCAGTAAGAACCGCACCACCAATGAGGTGGCGGGGAGGGGAGCACAGTTCCTGGCAACCATGGTTGGAGCACTGGCTCTGACCTCAGTTCCCGGGAACCAAGAAATCCTATGGCCCTCTAGACACTGTCTAGTGGCCATCGGATTGCTCTCTTATGTTCACTTATGGCATTGTATCCTACCTTTCCTCCAAGGAGCTCAAGGCAGTCTACATGATTATCTTCTTTCCCCTGCCCCCCATTTTGTCTTCACAACAACACTGTGAAGTACCTTAGGCTGAGTGAGAGTGACTGGCCCAGAGTGAACCAATGGGCTTCATAGATGAGTGGGGATTTGAACCTGGATCTCCCCGGGCCTAGTCTGGTGCTCTAACCACTACACCACACTGGTTCTCATTTGAATTGCACAAAGTAGCAAAGGGGGTGCGGTGGTCACCAGAAATTACCCTCGATGGCTCTTTAGAAGTAAACGTGCACCCATTTGTCACTGCTGCTTGGATGTAGCCGGTGCCTAAAGGCAAACTGATCACTTATTGGAAACATGATGCTGAATTAGATTCACTTGGTCCTTGGTCTGATCCATTGGGGCTCATCCATTTATCTTTGATTACCAAAATATTCCAGGAATTAACAGTTCAATGAATTCCTTGCATGTGTGTGCAATTTTTATTTATTATATTTATACCCCGTCTTTTTTCCCCTTGCAAGGAGCTCAAGGCAGCTTATATGCTCCTTCTTCTCTCCATTGTTATCCTCACAAGAACTCTGTGAGGTAGGTTAGGCTGAGAGTAGGGATGTCAGAGAATTCCGTGACGGATCTCGGTGAGGCTGAATGCCAGTGCATTCGGCCGCCCGAAATCCATCACGGAACGAAGCCCCCGCCCCCCCCAACCCATGAAAAGCGCGCGGGACGAAGTCCCCGCCGCCCCCACTCCACGAAAGGCGTGCGAAACAGAGCACTTACCTGCTCCTGTCCGCACTGCTTTGCGAATGGCGACCATCCTGTGGCCGCCATTCGCTTCCTCCTCTTCATAGCCATGATAGGCTATGTAAATACTTACGTAGCCTATCACGGCTAACGCAGAGATTGCATTTGCGTCCCTGTGGAGGCTGTGATAGGCTACGTAAGTATTTACGTAGCCTATCATGGCGGGGGGGGGGAACCCAGCATACATAAATGGAGGCGGCTACCGCCATTTGCGTACTCTGGGGGTTTTCCCCCTGCCGTGATAGGCTACGTAAATGTTTACGTAGCCTATCACAGCTCAATACAGGGACACAAATGGCGGCGGCTACGACAGCCGCCATTTGTGTCCCTGCAGGGCTACCCAGCGGCTGGATGTCCGGCTGTGGGCGGCCAGAGCCAGCCAGCGGTTCCGCGGCTTGGCCGGGCAGGATTCCGGGGTGGAGGACCAGATCGCCTCCCCCCCCCGTCGAGGATTCTGGGGGGAGGGACGGAGTGCCTCCCCCCCACCACGGATTGCCCGGTGCGGAGCCAGGTAGGTGTTTCATACTAGCTGAGAGTCACTGACTGGCCCAAAGTCACCCAGTGAGCTTCATGGCTGAGTGGAGACTTGAACACGGGTCTCTTGAGTCCCAGTCCAGCACTCTAACCACTATGCCACACTGGCTATGCGTTGTGATGAAGAAGGGCTGTCATTTTCATGTCCTGCTGGCATGCTTCCCAGGGGCATCCAGTGGTCCATTTTTGCTACAGAATGCTAGACTAGATAGACACTTGATTTGATCAAGCAGGATTTTTCATTTTTTCTCAATTATTCAAGATAAAATTCAGCAATCATGAATTGCACAGAATTCATATGTCATTGCCAAAAAAGAGGAAATACATCACCAAAAAGTAGGACAAAAGAGGACAGTGTTTTGCAGAACATCTGTATAGGCTAATTTATATGTATCAATGCAAATTTAGAAAGAATTTTCTTTCTAAATTTTCTTTAGAAAGAAAAATGAAAGAATTAAATTTAAATTAATTAAATTATAATCAGTGAGTTTTTTTTACTTCTCTGGTGAACTTGATCATTTGTTATGTGTGTTCTTTTTTGATGTCTATATTTTTAAAAATTTCATTTCTAAATAAAATCAGATTCCCTGAGAAACTAACATTCTAATTATCCAAGTGCCAAATCCATTTCTTTTGAACGTTTACAGTCCAGAATTCACAACTGCAGATTTAAAGTAAAAAACTTGTTTTATAAAATAATTTTGTTTCAGTGTTAACAGCTCCAAAGGGGTAAAACAACAGCCCTATTCAGGTGTTCTCTCATCCAGGTAGATCAAACACATGAGAAGAGAGAATGCTCCAGCTCCGCTCCTCTCCCTCCTCACATCTGTCACCCTCTACTGGTGGAGGGCAATGTCTGAAGAAGAGAGATTGCTGTATCCATGGAGGCTCTCTGCATGAGCCAGAACTAGGGATGTCAAAGAAATCCATTGGGGGGGGGGAGTTTGATGAGTTTTCCCAGTCTCCCCCCCCCCCAGGCTTGATCTTGGTTCCCACTGTGGTGCCTGTCAATCTGCAGTGATTTGGGCCAGTTTGTGGATTTTCCTTGAATTCTGCACATGGGGGGGTTCTGCAGTTTGAGCAAATTTCTGAGTAATTTGCACAAACTCGGTTGAAATTTGTGCAGGCTCAGTCAAAATTTGTGCAAATTCAGTCAGAATTTGTGCAAATTGCAGAACCTTCCAAAACGTGCAAAAAAGTTCCCAGAGTTCAGGGAACAGCCTGTAGCTCAGCTCACAGACACAAAACAAGTCATACATGCTGCGGAACTCTGTCGAGCCAAAACAGAACCAGACTTCCCAGGGACAGACATGCCTAGCCGGAACACTGATTTTCCACCGTTCTGACTCATGTGGAGGGCTACACGGCTACAAGAGGCTCTCCTCTTCAGAAGTCGGTCTCCATGAGTAGAGAGACGATGACAGATGCAACAGGGAGTGGGCGAGGCCGGAGTGCTCTCCTCTCATGTGTTTGACCTACCCCAGATGACAGAGCACCTGAATTGGGCTAATGTTTATCTGAAATCTAAGTAGGAAAAAAATACAGTGATTTTTAAAAAGCAAAAATGAATCTAAAATATACAAAAGGAAGATCTTTTTCAATGGCTTTTTTAAAAAGCTGCTTAAGAGGCATGGTATTTCTTTTCTTTTCTTTTTAACAACAAGAATCATGAGCTGACGTCAATGGCAACAGATAAGGTATTGGCCTCCCAGCGTGTCCTTGGTTTGGCAACAGGGAAAATTGAAATATTTGCTAACTGAAGGAACAATGGACTTTAATTGCTGAAAATGTTTTCAAGCCCCAGATGATGTCTCTACCAGACTATTGTTTCATTTATTGTATTTATTACTAACTTATTGCTTAATCATGTCAGCCTGTAATGATCTTTCTGAGCTGGACAAAAGCCGAGGATAAAAGAAATAAGTGAAACGCCTATACAATCCCTAATCTGAATTACATTTGCGAGAAAAAATACCTAAGCATAGATTGCCTGTCCTTTTAGCTCTTCATTCATTCTTTGGGAGGAGGAAATATGAGATGCAATAAGTGAGAGAGAAGATCTAGGGTCATGTCCTGGGCCAAGACAAGACCTCTTGGCTCCTGAGCAGGAGGCCATGCTACTGCTCTCTCTTCTCTCCCCCCGCCAAGCCATGACAATGGTGGTGGCCCCCTGCTTCCTCCTCCCTCTCCCTTCCCCCCTGCCACAGCCCCCTCTTCTCTCCCCCCACCCCCAGCCATGATGACAATGGCTCAGCCCACCCTCTTCCTCCCTTCCGTGATAATGATTGCAGTCACTGGTCACTGCCCTTCTCCTCCTCCCAGTGCCGGTGGCAGTGGCGACCACCACCATGCCTCCTCTCTCCACCACCTCAGCAGTGGTAGTGGTGGCACAACCCAGGCCTTTCCCTGATGCCTCAGAGCAAGGCATTGGTGGGGAAGTGGCCCTGGCCACTGCCTGTGCCACAGCAGCACAGGAGGTCTCCAGGGCTACCTCCCGGCCAACGCTTCACTCTGAGGAAGGACTCCTTACAGCAAGGCATTTGGGCCGGGCTCTCTGGTGGGGTCTGCAGTTCTCCTGGTGGCAGGATCCTCCAAGCTTCAAGAGCCACCACCTGAGGCAGAGGATTCGCCCTGCCTGCCTCATGGAAGGGCCGACCTTGGTCATGTCACATCAAATCAGATCAAACCTGATTTTGCAACACAAACTGGGCAAATGACCACTGGCACATAAAAATACCCTAACTTCATATATAGGCTGATGGTGTCTGAGCTGACCAAGAAAAGGTTCTTCAGGGTGTGGTGGACAGCTCAATGAAAATGTCAACCCAGCGTGCAGCTGTTGTGAAAGGGGCATGTTCCGCAATGGGGATCATTAGGAAAGGCATCAAAAATAAAACTGCCAACATAATAATGCCTTTATACAAATCTATGGTGCAACCACACTTTGAATACTGTATTCACAATTTGAGATGCAGTCACAATTCAGGTGACTGCACCTCAAAAAGGATATTGTAGAGCTGGAAACATTGCAGGAAAGTGCAACCAAAATTATCAAGGAGCTGGAGCAACTCTCTATGAGGAAAAGTTATGTTTGCTGCTGTTAACTGGGGGGGGGGGGAGGTGAGTAAGGGGGGACATGATAGAAATGTATCAAATTATGCCAGGTGTGGAGAAAGTGGAAAGGGAGATTTTTTAGGCAGAAATGTTTCTCCCACTCTCATAATAGTAGAAGGGTTATCTGACAAAGCTAAATGGTAGGAGATTCAGAATTGTTAAAAGGAAGTACTTCTTCAAACAGAACATAGTTAAAACACTGGGATTCTACCACAAAATGTAGTGATGGCCACCAGTTTGGATGGCTTTAAAAGGGGGTTGGACAAATTCCTGGAGGAGAAGACTGTCAGTGGCTCCTAGTCATGATGGCTATGTGCTGCCCCCGGTACCAGAGGCAGTCTGTCTCTTTATACCAGTTGCTGGGGAACACGAATGGGAGCTGGCTACTGCAATTATGTCCTGCATGTGGATTCCCCATAGGTATTTGGTTTGCCACTGTGGGAACAGAATGCAGGACTAGCTAGGCCCTTGGTCTGATCCAGCAAGGCCCTTCTTAAGTTCTTAAAATAAACAAGCAGCACAATCCTATGCAGGCCTACTCAGAACGAAGTCCCATTCAATTCACTGGGCCTTACTTCTGAGTTTGTGTGTATAGGATTGCAGCCTAAATACATATAATTGCAAGCTACATTAAAGAAGTATCCAATTAAATCATTCTGTGCCAAAACAGACATTACTTTAAATCCATATGTAGCAGCTACATCTTTTTTCATTTTTACTCTAGAGTAGGCACAGATTTTCCAGTCTAGATTTTAAAAGTGCCTCTTAACAACCACACACACGGGTCTGATCCCAGTTGCCCCATCCCCCATGCCTACTCTAGAGTAAAAATTAAAACAAAACGTAGCTGCCACATATGGATTTAAAGTAATGTCTGTTTTAGCCATCAAATGTAAGTTTCTTCCAGCATCAGGTTAGCATTCATATGTTTTGCTACTGGCACCCTCAGAGTCGTTCTTTGCAGCCAAGGCTTCTAAAATCTAGAGTAAACACTGGGATTTACTAGCACCATTGTTTCAGTACAACCCTTTTACTCCAAAATCTCTTCCAACCAACTGATTAGCATTAATGTACAGCATGAAGTCATTAGGGCTGAAGAAAATCAACTATCATTTTAAAATAAATTTATCATCTACATTTTAACCTATTTATTAATCAATAAAATATAAATTAATGTGCCTGTTTTGTTATCAAAACCTCAATATACATTAATGCTTTTCTGAGATACCGAGGGAAGTATAAGAATTTTTTAAAGGTAAATTGTAGGTTTAAGACTGTGATCCTTTGCGCAGTGACCAGAGAGCAAGCCCTGCAGAACACAGTGGAGGTAACCTGATGCCAAAACATAGAGCCAGTTGATCTGCGGCATGCATGGTGAGAAATTAAAATAGAGGCCAGACCCAGCCACCCAGTGCTGCTGAGAGCACTGCCACTGCAGCCAGGCAAGCCCTCCAGCACTCACTGACAGAGGAGGAGACCCACCAGAGGACCCTTTGCTTCGTCTCTGTGGAGAGGAGCGCTATCCTGAAATTCCAGTATAGTCATATGGGCAGAGCAACTCTACAGGATCAGGGGAGGGAGAATGTGTGGTGGGTGAACCACTGCAGAAGATGGAGAGGGTGGTTTTCTTTTCTTTTTCCCCGGCTGCTTCCTCCCCTGGCCTTTAAACGAAATCATTTACATCAAAAAATCAAACACCAGCTCCAGAGCTGGCATACATTTTTTCCTGTCCAAGGGAACTAGTAGCAAAAAATAATAGGGGAAGGTAGTAGCAAGATCGAGGCAGGAAGGCAGATCAAGGCAGGTTGAGAGTAGGACCTTGGATAGCTCCAAGCAGGTCCTGCTGGCTGCAAGTCCCTCTGCTGGGATAGGAGGATGTTGTCTCAGCAGAAGCTAAAGCCAACTGAAGCTTTACGTAGGTAGTGTAAGCCTTATGTAGGCTTACAAGACTTGGAGGAGCTGACCTGAGAATGAAAGGGTCCTCACCTGAATTTGTAGTCTGAGACTTCTGTGAGGCTGAGGAGATGGAGGTTCTGCCAGAAACTTACCTTCTAAGTCAGAGGTTGATGTCAGGCTGTGTTCTTGGGCCAGAAGGGTCCTGAATAAGGCACTGGCTGTCCTGCCTCTGAGGAAGTAGCCTGTGTCTCATTTTCATCAGAATCTTCTGCTATACGCTGGAAGGCTCAAGCGCTAAGGATTATAACAGGAAACCCCCTTACTCCATTGGAGCACTGATGGCAGAGTGGCAAGGGGTTTTCCATACCCACAACAGGATCCACTCACTGATCTCCCTTTCCGTGGATGGAGAGGGAGATCCACTGTATCCCTTCTAGGGACCATAGGATTGCAACCTTAATCTCAGAGGAGGAAAGTTCTTTATCAAATGAGGGGATTCATTCAAAGGAAGCTGAAATGGAGAGACAGGCAGGTCAAAACTCTTCAGAGTTCTTGGTTAATTTCAAACCATGATAACAGAAGCTCAGGTAGAAATGTATACCACAGGTTAGGAAAGATATGAACAAGTCTAGGAAGATGCCAGCATGGTTAGTGATCAGAATCAAATAAACTGTAATAGGCAAGAAGACCATTTTTTCCCCTTTACAAAGCTGAAGTCTGGTCTAAAGAGGAAAATAAAAACTAATATAATCTGGACCTCAGAAGTGGTAAATGCCTCCTTTAGGGACGGTGAGGTCCCTGCAGCTTTGAAAAAAGTTGTGGTGAGGCCCTTGCTGAAAAAACCAAATTTAGATCCCATAGTTCCAGATAATTACCACCCTGTGTCAAATTTGCCATTCTTGGGCAAGGTGCTAGAGCATGTAGTGGATTCACGACTCCAAGCAGTTTGGGATGAAACTGATTATTTAGATCCATTCCAATCAGGTGTCAGGCCTGGTTATGGGATGGAAACAGCCTTGGTCACTCTGGTTGATGACTTACACCGAGGAATGGATGGGGGGAGTGCAACCCTGTTGGTTCTTCTGGATCTCTCAGCAGCTTTCGATACCATTGACCATGGTATCCTTCTGGATTGTTTATCTGGATTGGGCTTGGGAGGCAAAGTGGTTCTGGTCCTTTCTGGAGGAGCAGTTTCAGAAGGTGGTGCTGGGGGACTTCGGTTCAACCCCATGGTCATTAGCCTGTGAGGTGCCACAAGGTTCTGTCTTGTCCCCAATGCTTTTTAATGTCTACACAAAACCGCTGGGGTTTGGGCTGAAATGTCATCAGTATGCGGATGATACTCAGCTCTACCCCTCGTTTCCATCTGCACATCCCAGGAAGGCTGTGGAACTCTTGATCCAGTGTCTGGACTGGAGGCTGTTTTGGGATGGATGAGGGTGAGCAAGCTGAAATTTAATCCAAACAAGGCAGAGGTACTGTGGGTTGGGAAACCAACTACTTCAGATGAAGGTTTACAACCGGTCTTAGATGGGGTTGCACTCTCCCTGAAGGACCAGGTGCACAGTTTGGGAGTCCTCCTGGACTCTGAGCTAACTGGGGAAGCCCAGGTGGCTGCTTTCTCCAGGACTGCTTTTTACCAGCTTAGGCTGGTATGCCAGCTGCAGCCCTATCTGGAGAGGACGGACCTTGCCTCGGTTATCCACGCGCTAGTCACATCCAGGCTGAACTTCTATAATGCGCTTTATGTGGGGCTGTCTTTGAAGATGGTTCAGAAACTCCAGCTTGTGCAGAATATGCATTGCCCGCCCGAGTATTGCTGGGGGCGAGGCAATTTTCTCATATAATGCCTATACTGTGCCAGCTGCACTGGTTACCAGTGTGTTTCTGAGCCCAATTCAAAGTGCTGGTCTTGACCTTTAAAGACTTAAACGATTTGGGACCAAGTTACTTGAAGGGCTGCCTACATCCATATCAGCCTGCTCGCACTTTAAGATCAGAAAGAGAGGCCCTTCTCATTTGCCCACCCATGAGAGCAGTCAGGTGGGTGATCACACATGAGAGGGCCTTCTTTGCAGTGGCCCCTCATCTTTGGAACCAGCTGCCATCAGAGGTCCACCATGCTCTGTCACTGCAGACTTTTAAGAAGGCCTTGAAAACATTATTTTACCTTGGTCTTCTATTGATATGACTGCTATTATTGCTGTTGCGACTGTTAACATCGCTGCTTTTAACATCATTGTTGAATTTAATGTTGGCTTTTATTGTTGTTTTTATTGTTTTTATATTTTTATCACTTTCAATATTTTAATAGTTTTTATGTATTTTATTGTTGTAAGCCACCTTGGGAGGGCTTCTGCCCTGAAAGGCGACCAAGAAATATTTTAAATAAATAAATAAATATAAGTTGATAATAAGGCAAACAACAAAGAATTTGTGGAGACTACTCATAAAAAAAAACATGAAAGAAAAACAATCACAATTTAGAGGCAAAGGGAAGCCACTGAAGCTTAGATAGCAGAAATGTAAAAACATTACTGAAAGAGGATAGGAGGACTGAAGATAAGCTGAATGAGTTATTTTCCTTGGTCTTCACTGCATAAGGTGTGTGTATATGTATGTATGTATGTATGTATATATGTGTATGTGTGTGTATGTGTGTATATGTATATGTGTATACACACACACATATATCTATATACACACACAGAGTCACACACAAATACCTACATTCCATGAAATTCAAGCTGGCATGCATAGAATTCCCAGGCGACCTCCCATTCAAGCACCAAACAGATCCAAACATGCTTAGCAAGGTTGCTGTTTCATGTCTGTTCGGATCATTCCCTGGGAGAGAAGAGTGCTCTTCTAGGCCATCCAGTAAGCAGGCAGTGGTCCAGTAGGCATGATGGACTTGGACTTTCAGCTTATGGAATGTACTTCCACAGATGTCACTGGAACATGAAATATAAGGGACAGATTCCTGAACTACAGCTTGATTCTTTCAGTCAGGGGTGGGGGCCTCATACCCGAGGGCCAATCCGGCCCTTTCGGATTCTCCTGATAGCCGTGCGCCCTTCCCCTGACCCCACCTGCTTTCCCCCAACCACCAATCGTTTGGTGGTTTCCTCGGGTTTCCTCCCCATCCCTAGTTTTAACTATAGTGCAGCACCATCCAGAACAGGCTGAACACCACCCCATATGTTGCACATATATTTCCCCACTCAGCTAATCCATGCCTAATTCCACATACACAGTGCCCCATGAAGGTGATTATATTTCATCACTTGGGGAAGGGGGTCAAAAGGACAGGTGTTAATATCATTTTAATTATGATGTGGCTGAGATAGGTGATCCGAACCAACATAGAATTCAGCTGGCAGGAGAAGACATGTTCTTCATCTGTGGGGCCCTGTGCATGAGTGCTTTAGCAGAATTAAAGTACCCGTTTACAAAAACACTGTATTTTTATCCAGCTTGCCCCGATCATAAAAGCAATCCTCATTGAAGGCAACTGCATGATTAACAAGATTCGAACAAGATAAATAAGTTGCATAAACTCCCCACAGTCACCAAGGGTAAATAAAATGTTCCGGTGTAGCTGCCAAAACTACACTGACAATCAATCGGCAGCTGTCCACACTACATAAATATGCGTTTTCTTCAAACGACACATGAGATTTCTGTTCTGATTGACCATGCAGGGGAGAGGCCAAATGCAAGATATACAAGAGGCCAAATCTTTCTAAATCTGTAGAAAATAATAAAAAAAGTTGTGTGTGTGTGTGTTTTAAAGATTAAAAAAAAGGTAAAGGTGTCCCCAACCAGTCGTGTCTGACTCTAGGGTGCGGTGCTCATCCCCGTTTCTAAGCCGAAGAGCCAGCGCTGTCCGAAGACGCTTCTGTGGTCATGTGGCCGGCATGACTGAACACCGAGGCTCACGGAGCGCTGTTACCTTTCCCGCCGAAGCGGTACCTATTTATCTACTTGCAATTTCTTGCTTTCGAACTGCTAGGTTGGCAGAAGCTGGGACTGAAGACAGGAGCTCACTCTGTCACGCAGCACTCGGGTCTCGAACTGCTGATCTGCCGACCTTCCAGTCTGCAGTTCAGCGTCTTAACCACTATACATATGAGTAATTATCTCGCTGTTATTTGCCCTAACTGGGGTCAGTTCCATTGCAACCCTTTGCTCTTTCATCCCACAGCAAGTGGAAACAGTACTAGCATGTGACATCCCCACTTCCTGTGTGTATCCAAATAGAGTTTGTGAGGGTGCCTAATCAAGTGGTTGCAACTCCAACAACAGTGTTTACATAACAATGAAACATTGCTGGATGCTGCCCCATCTCAATTTTTGGGGAGACTTGCCAAAGTCCAAGCTCAATCCACTTGTTTGGGCTGGCTTTTAGGGATCAGCGTTAATTGGACTGCAAATTATATTTTAATACAATGGAATGTTATTCTGTTTTTGTTTCATTTCTTCTGGGGAGATTACATCTGTCTCTCTCCCCATCAAAACACAACACTTCTGCAAACCTTAATTCACCCTCCTGGAAGACCAGTGAGGAAGGTTGTCCGTACATCACACCAAGTCTGGGGCTCAACTCATTGGGGACTTCCATGTTTGTTTGTTTGTTTATTTGGAAATGTCTAGACTGCCCTTCCCCTACAAAAAGTGGGTTCCAGAGCAGCACATAAAGATAAAATAATATATCAACAATAAAACACAGTAAGACATCCATCTGTAAACTAGTAAACCAGCTAAAAACCATACAAACAGATTAAGATGCCTGGGAAAATAAAAACATTTTAACCTGGCACATAAAAGAATACCATGTCAACCCCTGTCGTACGTCCTTCAGGAGGGCATTCCAAAGTTGGAGTGCCACCACAGAGAAGGCCCTCTCTTTTGTACATGTATAATCCACTTCTCCAAAAGGCAGAATATCAAGAAGGGCCTTCTCTGATTACCTTAATACACAGGTAGGTTGCTATGGGAAGAGATGCTCCTTAAGGTATTTAGGTCCCAAGCTGTACTGGGCTCCAAAGCAAAGGTGCACCAGAACCTCTTTTGGCACTACCTCAAGATGTAGTGATGGCTACCAATCTGGATGGCTTTAAAAAGGGGTTAGATAAATTCCTGGTGGAGAAGGCTATCAATGGCTACTAGTCCTGATGGCTCTATGCTACCTCCAGTATCAGAGGCACTATGCCTATGTATACCAGTTGCTGGGAAACATGGGCAGGAGGGTGCTGCTATGATGTGCCTGATGTCATCTGATCTCGGAAGCTAAGCAGGGTCAGCCCTGGTTGACCCTAAGCAGGGTCAGCCTCTTGGATGGGAGACTGCCTGGGAATCGGACTTCCTTCATCCAGCAGGGAGTTGGACTCGATGGCCTTGTTAGGCACCTTCCAACCCTATGATTCTATGATTCTATGAACTATGAACTCATGTCCTGCTTGTGGGTTTCCCCTAGGCAGCTGGTTGGCCACTGTTTGAATGCTGGACTGGATGGACCCTTGGTCTGATCCACCATGGCTTTTCTTATGTTCTTAGTGCAAGGACCAGTTTGGAGAACAGGGCCAAAGTCAAAGTGGGAGGGCCAAATGCAGAAAGGCCAGGGCCAAAAAAAAAAAAAAGCCAAAATACCAGCATATTGTAGCTTAAAGCTCTTCCTGCCAGTAATTAAGCCTTGGGAGAGGCATTTCAATCTTTTAGAATGGGGAAAAAACTGCACAAACGCTGGGAAACCACCAAATAATTGATGGTTGGGGGAAGAGGCCAGGGAAGGGAAGGGAAGGGAAGGGAGAGTGCCCATCTGGGAAATCCAGGAGGGCCAGATCTGCACCCCTGCTTTAAAGGCAAGCATCAGCACCTTGAACTGGGCTTGGAAATGAACAGGAAGCCAATGTCATTCTTTCAGAATTGGTGTAATGTGGCTCCATTTTATACCAGTCAGAATTCTAGCCACCAAATTTTGCAATAGGTTGCAGCTTCTGGGCTGTCTTCATGGGCAGTCCAACATACAAAGCAGTACAGCAGCAGTAGGCAACCCTCAAGGTGTTTGGGATTGCAACTCCCATAAGCCCCAGCTATCATGGCCAATGGTCAGGAATTATGGGATGTGTCATCCAAAACATCTGGAGGGCACCATGCTGCCTACCCCTGCATCACAGTAATCCAACCTGGAGGTTAACAGAACATGGATCCCCTCAGCCAGACCACCTGTGGCCAGGAAAGGCTGCATCGGATGAACCAGACAAATATGATAACAGGTATTCCAGGCCTCTGAGGCCACCTGGGCCACCAGTGACAATGTTGGATCCAAGATTATGGCATCTCTACACCAGCCTAAAATCCTGCACTTAAATGGGGCTTTCTGGTTCTGTTTTAAATGCAGGATCACGACGACTCCCTTTTTCACCCGCTTCCTTTCCCCCCTGCCCTTTCCCCCCTCCTCCATTATCTTTCATTGATCTCGCTGTTCTTCTTACCGCTTTTACTCTTTTCGCGGGGGAAACTGAAGCGGAACAAACCGGGGTAATTTGATCATGGCGTCATGTAAAGAGCCCGCAAACTTCCGTGATGCAGCACTCTCAACTGCAGGATAAAAGCTCAGTGTGAAGGAGCCCTATGCCCCAAGCTGTACACTTCCTCTTGCAGGGAGAGTGCAAGTCCATCCATAACAAGTTGTGCACAACTTCTTAGACCCGGGAACGTCTACCCACAACGCCTCCATCTTGTTGGAGGCAATTAGATTCCACAAATGAGGAGGAGGATAAAATAAGCTGCCTTGGGTTCCTTGGAAGAGGAAAAAAGGCAGGATATAAATGCAATAAATAAACAATAAATAAAGAAAATATTATTAAAAAGATGAAATGGGGGGCTGGTGAGTGATCTGGGAATCCTGGTTGCTGTACTATTGCCAGTCGTGAGCACATGCAGATCTGATAAACCATCTGGCTGGGAGACCCATTTAAGAGTGGGACTTACATAATAAATATTTTGTAATAAACTGGACTCATCTTTCTGTCACTTTTTTAACTATTTAAGGTTGTTAAATCTTAGCCATTTAAAGGAACTGCATTATAGAATCAAGGAAGACACAACAAAACACTTGCTAAGAAGGACAGCATTTATAACAGCTGAGAAATGCTACCTCAAGGAAGCCAGTGGATTTGTCTTTCTGTTATTCCAATAAAATATGTTTTAGTGAGATATTTGTATATTCCTAATCTAACATCCAATGTTCTTTATATTCATTCTTCATAAGATAGTCATTTAAAGGCTGCAATCCTATACACCTTTACCTAGGAGTAAGTTCCATTGAATTTAATAGGACTTACTTCTGAGTAGATATGCATAGATTTGCACCACATGAGACCAATTTAGAAGTATGACAGAAGCTTTTAATGTTTGTTGGTTGGTTTCTTTGTTTCCTTTAAGGACAAATACCCACTGCAGCCTTAGGCTCCAGTCCTACATCTCTTACGAGAATGTAAGCCCCATTGAACTCAGCGGGACTTACTTCTGAGGAGACATACATAGGATTTTGCTGCTAGACTGGTGCATTCCAACTAACATCCATGGGATTGATCTGGTAGTGTAAACTGACATTTACTCATGTTTCAAATACGGGCAAATTTCTGGAAACACCTTCCATGCAGAACTACCTTGCACACTTATTTGTAGCAACAATTAACTTCATACTTGTCGTCTACGGGCTCCTTCTCACTTTACAATTTTTATATGTGCATATCAACAACAATGCACTTTTATTGCTGCTGGTTATGTTTTAGTTTTATGTTCTGGAATGTTTTTACTCTTTGCAGCTGATTTTATCTTGGTTTTATTACATGCTGTTTTTCTTCATTGTTTTATTTTTTTGTATTTTATGTTTTCTTCATGTGTTGTACGGTGCCCTGAGTATTTGGGTTATTGGGCAGTTTAACAGTATAATAAACAAACAAACAAACTTAATCTATGTATGGTTGTTATGCAAGAAAAGCTAATGCACATCGTAAAAGCAGAAGCAGGGACGAGTATCCCAACCCATCAGGCAGCAAAACAAAAAACAGTGAGCCAGTATGGGGAAACCCATGTACACTGCCTTATGTTCCTTGGCAGAAAGGTGAAATGTAAATGTAATTAATCAATAAACATAATACACTTGTGCAACCATTCTGATGTGGTAAAATATATGCATACTCGCATATTAGTGCAGGTATGTCTAGATGGCATTATAACATTTCCGCATGCTTTTACTTAAATATTGCCTATTTCAGGGTGCTTTAAAATGATACTGTTTGCTGCTATTTAAAATTATGTTTTTGTTGTTTTATTCATTGTGACCCGCCTTGAGTACATTCATTGCAGGAAGGCAGGATATAAACTCTTGTAACAAATTAAGAAATAAATGAGAAGCAAGGGGAGGTAACAGCATGCTCAGAGGAAAATCCCAAGTTTGCACAATTAAAATAAATATTTAAAAAGCAAAGCCTAAGGGAGGATTTTTTTAAAATCCAAAGAACACCCCAATGAAGATTGAGCATGCTCAGTAACTATGGAACATTATCCATCCCTGCACCTATAAGAAAATAAAGTAATTGTTTCTGTTAAAGCTTCAAAGATCTCATGTGGCAGGAACAAAACGCAGAAGCGCAGACCTTCATCAACAAAGCATGAGAACTGTTAGGTGAATGAATTAAACGCACTGGTGGTCTCAGTAAAGTCCCTAGTGGGCACACGCTCACATGGCAGAAATAAACTATATTAACTGTATGTATATAAGCATGTATACCGGGTGAGAATCTCTAAAGACAGCAATCAAAAAGTCATCTGCTTTGGTTATTCGCTTTAGAGCAGGAGCTCCCCATGAAAAACTATGTGGGTTTTCAAATATGTCCTTTAATAAAAGAAGAATATGAAGAAAGAAGGAAAAACCTGGTATCGTCTCTACCATGCAATCATTTCTACCTCCACATTTTATTCATTTATAATGGAATGACCAGTGAGACCTGCAACAAAATGTTGCAGTGTGGACTTCCAGCTAGCCAATCTTCATAGAATTTTAGAGTTGGGAGTAAACTTAAAGGTCATCTAGTCCAACCCCCTACTTCATGCAGGATCTACAATGCAGGATGAAACTATAGTATTCCTGACAGGCAGCAGGCAGCCCAGTGGAGGCTGGTGGCTCCGATGTCAGTGGGTCAGTGAATCCCCTCCGAGTTTCAGTCAGAATCAGTCAGAACTCTAAAGGAGCTGTGAAGCATCTTAGATAGCTCCTTTAGAGTTCTGACTGGTTCTGACTGAAACCCGGAGTAGATTCACTGCCCCACTGATATTGGAGCCACCAGCCTCCACTGGCCCAGCCTCTGCTTAAATATCTCTGGGGAAGGAGAGCCTGTTACCTCCCAAGGCAGTCTGTCCCACTGTCAAACAGCTCTTACTGTTTGGGAAGGTTGTCCTAATGCTTAACTGAAATATGCTTCCCTGCGATTTCCCTGCAATATCCACACATAGGTTCTAATTCTGCCATCTAAATTTTGCCCCCCCCTTCCCATTCCCCCCCCCCCCATTTTCTTTTCTAACTGATAATGTTCCATAGTTACTGAACATGCTCAGTCTCCAGTGGCTCCATTTTGGTTACATCACCATCCATTCTCACTGAACTGGTTCGTAGGATAGAAGAACCCACGCGTCGTTAGACATGAGTTGTTTAGGAGCACGCGGGAGCAGGCGAGAGTGCTCGCTGCTGACACCTCACCCACTTCCAGTGCACTAAACAACCCAGGGACACACCCCCGTCCCTGGGTTGTTCTCTGTGATGTGTGAACTCAGAACTCTGAGCTGTTGAGGGAGAAATAACCCCGAGATATAACTCAAGAGCAAACCATTAGAAGGAGTAGTAATTGGGGAGTTGATTATTATGCTCCCTTCCGTGGAGAATTTGGTTGGCATGAGACTGTTGTATGTGCAACACATGTGGGACTCGGCTTTATTTCTTTATCGCCCAGTGTACCTCAACAGCTCACGTGTCTATCCACATACCATCTTCTCACTCCACTTCCTGCATCTGACAAAACAGGCCACTTTTCTTCCTGCCTTCATGGCAAAAGCCTCCGAAGGCCCAATCCTATGCATGTTTAGACAGAAAAAAGTCCTACAACTCCCAGCATTCCCCAGCCAGCCGTGCACCCTAAGCGTCACAGCCATTTAGGAATCTTCACCATCTCTAGCTTCATTCATGGCTAAACCACAAAGCAACCTGGACAGAGGAAGAAAAAGGAAACAGAGAGATTGAGAGAGAGAGAGAAATGTGCTTTCAGAAAATGGGCCGTCTTTGTGGTTATCTGAACAATGTTCTCCTGGGGGTGGAGTGGAAGGAAACCTTATAACCTAAAGAACTTATTTAGTTTGACTTTGCAGCTGTTGTTTTAGCCATTTATAATGCAATAGTCACAACACTGCCTGGGCTAAGCCACGTCTCCTTCGCTCCCATGATACTGAACAAGGTCACGCTCTCCTCCCACCACCATTTATACCATTGGAGGCGGGGGGAGAGATTGCCTTACTGCTGGTGTTTTCACTGACGATTTACTGATCAAGGTTATGCTGTATCAAATTAGTCACCTTAGGGATCATCACCTATCCCTATGGAATGATGCCTGTTTTCCTCCTTTCCGGGATTCAGCTCCCCCTTCCAAAGTTGGAGCACTTTTTCCAGCCTCAGAGGGGGGAATCCCTAGTATCCTAGGGTCCCTCAGACAATGTCTAGGGCCTATAAGACTGATCCCTTCAAAAGATTCTTGCCAGGGCATACATATATAAATCTATGCTGAGTATTTCTGCATTTGGTGCTTTAAACTCCTTAGCTGCTACTGCTGCATGTGTGTGGGTATGTTCAATTTATTTGTATGTTCTTTTTATAATATTGTAAGCTACCTTGTGGTAGCCATGTGCCCTGAAAGGCAGGTTAAAAATCCTTTAAATAAATAAATAAATAAATAAATAATGCACCCACTATGGACTTGTGAATGCTGGGTTTGGGATCTTTGATCTACACTGACTATTGCAAACATTCAAGACAATCCATCACAGTCCTTGCCCAGCTGGGCATACAAAAACTACCCTCCCCCCGCTGCCGCTCAACCCCCCGCCAACCCCGCCATCTCCTTCCCACCACTTGTTTGCCTTTTATCATCTTCTTTCTTGTTTATTCTTTTCCTTATCTGATTGAAAACAGCAAGCTGGATTTTCAGTCATTCCATGGAGGCCCAAGACTGCAACCACAGGAATATAACTGAATTATTAGATGCTCTTTTCTTGCTAATAACTTTTGTACCACCCAAAGGGGAAGTTTCTTTTGTTTGGTTTTCAAACCTATTAAAGGTTTTTGCTCTAATTTTCTTCATCCTCATCCGTTTATTGGTATACCACTTTTCCATGGTAGAGCCATGCTCAAAGTGGCTTATAGCATCAAAAATTATGACATAATAAAATATAGCAGCATTTCTAAATAACAGTTACAAATCATAACAAGATACAAATAATTATACACATAAACATCTCACATTAATAAATATATACTAGGATTAAACAATCCAACAATACTAAGGTCAAACAAAGGAGAAATAAACAAACACAAATAGCAAAAATGACCCCTGGGGCAGCAAACTTTGTAGTTCTGTAGTCAGGGCCATGCCATCCCAGACCAGTTGGAATGAGCTAGAGAAGCAGGGACCAGGTCTTATAGAATCATAGAATAGCAGGGCTGGAAGGGGCCTACAAGGCCATCGAGTCCAACCCCCTGCTCAATGCAGGAATCCAAGTCAGAGCATCCCTGACAGAGGGCTGTCCAGCCTCGTCTTGAACGCCTCCAGTGTGGGAGAGCCCACCACCTCCCCAGGTAATTGGTTCCATTGTCATATTGCTCTAACAGTCAGGACGTTTTTCCTGATGTTCAGCCGGAATCTGGCCTCCTGTCACTTGAGCTCATTATTCCATGTCCTGCACTCTGGGGTGATCGAGAAGAGATCCTGGCCTTCCTCTCTGTGACAACCTTTCAAGTACTTGAAGAGTGCTATCATATCTCCCCTCAGTCTTCTCTTCTCAAGGCTAAACATGCCCAGTTCTTTCAGTCTCTCTTCATAGGGCTTTGTTTCCAGTCCCCTGATCATCTTTGTTGCCCTCCTCTGAACCCTCTCTGGTTTGTCTGCATCCTTCTTAAAGTGTGGTGCCCAGAAATGGACACAGTACTCCAGATGAGGCCTAACCAGTGCTGAGTAGAGGGGAACTAGTACTTCCTGGGATTTGGAAGCGATGCTTCTATGAATGCAGCCCAAAATAGCATTTGCCTTTTTTGCAGCCATATCACATTGTTGGCTCATATTCAGCTTGCGATTGACAACAATTCCAAGATCCTTCTCACTTGTAGTGTTGTTGAGCCACGTAACCCCCATCTTGTAACTGTGCATTTGGTTTCTTTTTCCTAAGTGCAGAACTTGGCATTTATCCCTATTCAATGTCATTCTGTTGTTTTCTGCCCAGCGCTCCAGTGTATCAAGATCCCTTTGAATGTTGTTTCTGTCTTCCAAAGTATTAGCTATCCCGCCCAATTTTGTGTCATCTGCAAATTTGATCAGCATTCCCTGTACCTCCTCCCCCAAGTCATTAATAAAAACGTTGAAGAGCACTGGGCCCAGGACTGAGCCCTGCGGTACCCCACTTGTTACCTCTCCCCAGTTTGAGAAGGTCCCATTGATAAGCACTCTTTGAGTCCGATTCTCAAAGGACTCACAGCTAGATGGTGTCTTGGCATCTTTAGTTATCATCAGTGCCAGCTCCAGGTTTTTGAGGGCCCTTAGGCAAGACAGCCTCAATGGGCCCCCTCCCTCAGTGAGTCCTTCTCACCGCCATTGTCACCAGCTGCTCTTGCTCTCCCTCCTCTTTCTCATTATTGCTACCATTTGCGTGCTTGACAAGCAGAGAGCCAGTGAGCAAGTAGGCAGTGGCATCTGCTGCTCCTCCTTCTCACCACCACCATTGTCTGAGTGAAAGGCAGATGAACAACCAGGTTGCCATGGTGATGAGGGGGACCAAGTATAGGGGGCTCTTGTCAGTGGGCCCCTGCTGGGGTGTGGGCCTTTGGCAGGTGCCCAACCATACCTACCCTTGACGCTGGCCCTGTTATCATCCTTCTCCTCCATATTATTTACTGATGTAGATAATTTAAAAAAATCTTAATCAAGTACTGATAAGAGGGCCCAGTGAGTGGGAACATCAGAGCTATGGCACTGCTGAAGCTAAGCGGGTTTGGATCGAATCAGTCTCTTGGGTGGGAGACTGCTTGAAGCCCTGTGTGATAACAGAAGACGATTTTTTAAAATTACTGATGTGGAGGGAGTAATCACATTTATTTATTTATTTATTTATTTCTATACCGCCCAATAGCCGAAGCTCTCTGGGCGGTTCACAAAAATTAAAACCAAACGGCACACAATAAAACAATTTAAAATATATAGGACATAAAAACCTCATGTACACTGGGAGATAGCTTTCTCAACAGAGTCATGAGGTCATGAACTCCTTCTCAGGTGAGGTTTCCTCCACCCCTTCTCTGTTAGTCTGGTGTCACGCAAAAGCACCTCTTTTTCAGCGAGTCTTTCACAGCACATCTTTGCTCAGAAGTAAGCCCCACTATTTAGGGTGGCCATGTGTCCTCTTTTACAGATGACAATTCTTTATTTGAAGAGTTGTCAGAGAACAGTTCTCTATTTAAAGGTGTCCTCTATTTGATGAGCTGTCCAGTCCAAGTCTAGATTAAAGATATTATCTTTATTATGTATTTATTATCATTCTATACCACCCCATAGCCATTTCACTCTTGTTGGTTCACAACACATAAAACCTTAAAATACAATAGCATTTTAAAATATAATATAAAAATGTTGGATTTATAACAGAATAAAACCAAAATACAAAACCAGAGTAAAAGCCAACAGGAGTGCAGAGATCTAAAAATGCCCTAATACCATTTTTAAAAATGAAAGACTAAAAAGCTTTGGAAAATAAGGAAAATGTCTTCACTTGGCAGTGAAAAGACTAGGCACCAGGTGAGCCTCTCTGGGAAGGGCATTCCACAACCAGCTATCCACCACTGAAAAGGCCTTAATAGCCACCACTTCACCTCATTTGGTGGGAGCCTCTGGAGGAATGAATTACAGCAGGAGATATTTTGTTATAAGAATTTCTGCAGACGTTTTTATAACCCCCTGAAGAAGGCCTGAAAATAAAAGGAGGCCGAAACACATAAATAAAATCTTTGTTCCAGCATCCAGAGATGTTTCTCTCTTTTTTGGCCCCTGGAGGAGGGCCTCTGAAAAGGATTTTAGGGTCCAGGCAGATATATATGGAAGGAGATGATCCTTCAGGCAACCTGGTCCCAAGCTGTTTAGAGGTTTGTAGGTTAATACCAGCACTTTGAATTGGGCCCAGAAATGTACTGGCAGCCAGTACGGATCATAAAACACTGGCATAATATGATCAAATTGGCCAGTCCCTGATAATAATCTTGCTATTTTGAACCAGCTGGAGGTCCATTTTCAAAGACAGCCCCATGTATAATGCATTGCAGTAATATTCCAAACGTGAGGTCAAGAAAGAGAAAATAGCCATACAAGGGGGGGGGGGGCCTTGAAGTGGCCCATCAAGAATTAGCACCTGGACAGCTGACTGGGCAGGCCTAGTTCAGCTGGTCACAGTCTTCCCCCACTACGGATTTTTATTTAAATTATAGTAATTATTTCTAAATTTCATAAATTAGCATATGCAAATGTTATGCAAATCTCTGTCCTCTCTTTGGGTGTCTGCATTTCCTCATTTTTGATGCCATGCAAGTGGCCTTCCTGCTCCCAGGTAAGTATGCATAGGATTGCAAACTCCGGGTTTTCTCCAAAGGTAGTCCTACTTAGAGTAGACCCATTGAAAGGAATGGGGCATAAGTCAGACTAACATTGGACACAACCCTCGGTCTGCACTTCTGTGGATTTGGTGTGTGTGTGTTTCTCAGGTGTGAAGTTGTTTATTTTCTGGCTCTGCTGTTTGTTCTTTTGATTGTGTGTGTGTACCCATGTGGTTTTGTTTCTTTGTCTTTCATTGCAATCCTGTGCTATGTATTTTAATTGAAATTAGATCACAGGCCACACTGTAGGTCTTTTATATCAAAAGACAGGATACTTTTTTATATTAAATGAATTGATAATGATCATATTCACTTGATGTTGCCATGAGTGCATGAGCTCAACTCATGCATGCTGTTGAAAAAGCCAACAAGAATGAGAGGAGGTGATGCTCTTACCTGACCTAATAGCCCCAACCTGGTGGCCAAGTCAGAGGGCTCCTTCACACGGAGCTTTTATCCTGCTACTGAGATGGCTCAATCACGGAAGTTTGCCATGAACCTCCAGGGCGTCTCCTGCACTAAATGCCCTTCGTTCTGTTTTTAAATAGATATAATGAGCTATCAAATTACCCCACTTGTGTTCCACTTGAGTTCCCTCCGTGAAAAGAGGAAAAGTGGCAAGAAGAGGAGTGAAATCAATGAAACATCTGGAAGACTCAGATACGGGGAGGAGGAGGGGGAAAGGAGAAGGGGGGAAAGGAAGCACATGAAAAAGGGAGTTATTGTGATCCTGCATTTAAAACGGAAGCAGAAAGGCCCATTTTAAATGCAGGATTTTAGGCTGGTGGAGAGATGCTCAGAGAGGATGGAAAAATACAGAGAGCGGCCCAGTGCTTGACATGGGTCTGCTCTTCCTTATAATAGACCAGCCAATAAAACTCAGCTGGAATGAAGCATTGGAATGATGAATCCAAGTTTTCAGTGCTATGTTCTTAAAACTAAAAAGGATTTAAAAAATCACTAACTTAGTACTGTCAAGTTATTTATTTTTTTTAGAGAGAGAGAATTTAAAAGTTAATGCAAGATTTAAAGCAAAAGCCACAAACTCCTCTTACTTTTTATTAAGGATTTCCATCAAAGAGGCATTTTAATGAGAAAGCACTAATCAAGCAGAAATATCTAGCAGGATGCTGGCCTAAGAGGTAACTGTTTTATGTACCCAGTTGAACGTGTTATTCGGTCAAGAGGTTCATAATCACAAAAATAGCTTGAACAACTCACAACCTTAAAGACTGACCCAGTGCAAAGGATTTAGGGGTAGTTGGAGGCTGTAGCAGAAGGAATCAAGGGGAAAGGGTTGGAGCCTGGATGTCTGGAGACAGAGCAGTAGACGGATTTTCCAAATCACTTCCATGAGAGATGAGAGATAGTGAACAAGGGAAGAGGAGGTAATGATGACCCCCGACTTGCAAGACTGAGAGATAATAGCACCGCTGACAGTGTCACATATGGTTCAGGAAAACATTTGTGTGCGAAGATCAGGAGCTCCAACTTCACCACATTCAGTTTGAGAGATCACTAGGATACTCAGAAGGAAAAAAAATAGGATAGGTAGATGACAGACAGACAAAAGGAAGGACCGACAGACCGACAGACAGACATAGATGAAAGATGATAGATAGATAGATAGATAGATAGATAGATAGATAGATGATAGGATACTTAACAGAAAGTGGTTGGACAAAGACTAGATCAGCTTTCCCCAACATGCCACCCTCCAGATGTGTTGGACTACAACTCCTATCAGCCCCAGCAAGCATGGCTAACTGGGGGCAATGGAGGTTATAGTCCAACACATCTGGAGGGTGTCCGGTTAGGAAAGACTGGACTACATGAAAAACATCACCATACAGATGGTAATAATGGTAGTCTTACAAATGAATGAAAGCATCCTGAAAGAAACATTAGAAGGGAAAATAGGAGGCAAGGACCAAAGCCTTGGCACCAGGTGAAGACCTTTTTATTTTCCCAGCATTTTAGCATTTCAGACCCCATCTACACAAGCCATTTGCTCCAGGGCTGTTGCGATTTGAGGTTCTTCAGGCCATACGACACAGTCGCCACTTCGCACCCTAACTGTGGTATTCACCCGGAAAATGCGGATTTCCAAAGATGCATTTTGCTGCGATGTTTTTGGTCTGCTGAGGGTTTCCCATAGTTGTGAGCTGTCTGTCCCTTCCCTGAACTGATTTCGCATATCGTAGTGGGCGTGTGGTAGGTATGCCTAGTGCTTGTGTCACTCTGTGACAGCCCTTCACTCCTCCCCGTTCCTTTGCGGCTGCACAGTTACAGAGGCACGGGGAAGCATGCTCATTTCTTCAACCACGCTTTCGCACGTCTTCTCAGCTTCATATCTTCGCAATGGCCCCTTTGGAGTCAGTGGCCAAGGGCCAGGGGGTCTTGGGAGAGCAGAAGGCCCAGGATCCACTTCGCTCCAGCCACCATTTTGGAATGATGGGTAGGCATGCACCTCTCATTAGGGTTGTACAGATTCCCCACCATCTGTTCCAGTGGGGAATCCACGGGGGGGAGGCGATCCGTTCCTCCCCCCCTGGAATCTTCATAGAGTGGCTCCGCTCCGTGAGGATTCCACAGAGCCAAGGGCTGCCCCGTTCCGCCATCCGCCTGCCCCAGATTCCCCCCACACACATTTTTTTTCGGCTCTGGAACTTACGTAAATAATTTCTTAATTCCTGCTGAAAAATCCTTTCTACGCGCCCTCGGTCTCTATAAGAGTAAAGCCTTTAGTGGGGATACCCCATGTAACTTCTGATCACATGACCTCACCTGACCTCACCTCACCTGACCTCCCGGAGCTGTCCTCACCTCACCTCACCTCACCTCCACAGACAATAAACAGAAAAGATGGAGGATTTCCGTGGACGACTCAGCCCCAGCGAAAGAAAGCCTCCGGAAAATGCCTCGTAAAAAGGGTAAAGCCATTTGCGTTCTTCTTCCTCCATTTCCGATTCACGGATTTCTTTTCGTAATTATTTTCGTAAAATCCGCCATTCAGCGGACAAAAAAAAGGGTGTCCGTGTGAGCTCTGGTCCGGGTCGACCTGGCCACCCCGTTCCAAGGAGGATTCCGCAGACTGGATTTGTCAGAATTCAATCCCATTTAAAATCTGGGCGGAATTCTCTGACATCCCTACCTCTCACAGGCACACACCTTGGCATGTGCAAACCATCGCGAGAGTCTCAGGCTGGAGAACTGCCAAATAGTTGGCATGGTAAGGAAGGAGTAGAGCACCCACATTTTACCTAATGAGGAACGGACAGACACAAAAGAACCCCTAAAATACAAAACAGCCACTAAAACCTGAAGTGTTTCACCCCCACCCTCACGTGCCTGCACAGCTGCGTACTTAAAAATAATGGTTAAAATGGGGGGGCAGCCCAACTGCCGCAGTTTGCTTTGCTTCAGTGGTTACGTGTTAGGGCACAGCAGGTCTTCCTGTTGGAGAAGTCCGCAGTAAATCGCATGTGTACCACAGAAGAAGCTAATTCGCAACTGTAATGCTGCACAGTTACGATGGAGTGAAGGTTGAAAGCAGTGTCGCGTAGATGGCCCCCTACTCTTTTAGCTCTGCTGTTTTAAATCTGTATTTTAAATCTCTGCATTGCTGCTAGGTTTTGTACCTTAATATTGTAGTTTTAAGCTTTCATATTGTATAGTCTTATGATGTACTTTGTGGTTTTAATTTTTGTGAACCGCCCAGAGAGCTTTGGCTATTGGGTGGTATAGAAATTAATTAAATATATAAACAAACAAACAAACAAACTTGTTACATAAGACAAGCTCTGCTGGATCTGACCAAGAAGGTCCATCTAGTCCACCATCCTGCTTCCCCACAGTGACCAACCTGATGCCTCCAGGAAGCCCATATGCAGCACATGAAGGCTGGAACCAGGCATCAAAGGTAGGCATGGTTGGGCACCTGCCAAGGGCCCATACCCCAGGAGGGCCCAGTGACAACAGCCTCCTCGAGTTGCTCCTCCTCTTCACCACTGCAACCCGCTTGTATACCTGCCTCTCACTGTGGTCTAAGCAACAGTATTGGTGAGAAGGAGGCACAATAGATGCCACTGCCGGTGGCTTAGTGGTTAAGACGCTGAACTGCAGACTGGAAGGTCGGCAGGTCAGCAGTTCGAGACCCGAGTGCTGCGTGACGGAGTGAGCTCCCGTCTTCAGTCCCAGCTTCTGCCAACCTAGCAGTTCGAAAGCAAGAAATTGCAAGTAGATAAATAGGTACTGCCTCGGCGGGAAAGGTAACAGCGTTCCGTGCACCTCGGTGTTCAGTCATGCCGGCCACATGACCACGGAAGCGTCTTCGGACTGCGCTGGCTCTTCGGCTTAGAAACGGGGATGAGCACCGCACCCTAGAGTCGGACACGACTGGTTGGGGACACCTTTGCCTTTTTGCCTACATGCTCACTGGCTCTCTGTCTTTCAAGCCAGCGAGTGGCAGAAATTCTGAGAAATTCTTACTCAAGAGCCCTCCAAAACCTGGAGTCCTGGCTGGAGCCCCCTTCTGCTGTTCCTTCCCAGCCACTGGTACTTAGGGTCAAACTTCATGGTGCTTTAAATACATTGCTTGCAGCTCCCTTTCTGGTTTTGTTTTACTGAAATGTAAGCACAGGGGAGGGGAGGTTTAATCTTTCTCTCCCTGGCCATGACCTCCCCCCCACCAGAAAAAAAATGTGCACCCCTGCACAACAGTTACCAATAGTTTTTTTAAAAAAAACAACCCACTATTGGCGCCAACACTGCACTACAGTACAAAATACACTTTTTTACTGAGCAGCAACTGTTGTGCGGGAGGCAAATTTGAGGAGGTCATGGCTGGGAGGAGCAGGATCAAATCTCCCCTCCCACATGCTATGGTACTGATCCAGACTGGGGAGGCCCACAGTTAATTTTGAGTAAAACAAGAACAGAAAGGGAACGACATGCTGCTGCTTATTGAACATAATGTGTAGTTTGACCCTCAGAGGCATACAGTCTCTTTGAGTCATCGTTGTTGTTTTTAATTTAAAGGCATATGTCGCCACATAGCCAAAAGAGTCCTCAGGGTGGTATACAAAAAAAAATTAACATCTGTTAAAACTATCCATATATATATATATATATATATAAAGCCATGTAAGCTTCAGCAATACATAAGCAGCAAAGCGAAAATGCAAGTTAGCAGGAGAAAGTGGGAGGAAAAATCATGATAGGAGACAAAGAACCTCTTTCAGCCCAGAGGCTGAATTCAGTTTGGAAGAGGCTTCCTCAGGCTGCATTCTAATCGTGGGAGGGGGCAAAGGCAAAGGGGGGGCCAAAAAACCCCAAATACCAGCATATTTCATTTAACGCTCTTACTGACAGTAGCTAAGCCTTAGAAGAGGCACTTCAACATTTTAGAATGGGGAAAAACTGGGCAAAAGCCAGGAAACCATCAAAGTAGAGGAAAGGGGCGGGGTCAAGGAAGGGGCGTGGCCATCTAGTGAACCCAGGGGGGCATATTTGGTCATCAGGTGGGCCAGATCTGACCAATGAGCCTAAGGTTCAACAACCCTGAGTTAGATGGACATGAGAACTATGAAGAAGAAAAGAAGTTCAGTCCCAAGAAGCTGCTAATATGTTTGCTGCCTTTGGCACTGTCAGACAAATCAAGGAGAATTCAAAAGAACCAGTTAGATTTACCCACAACTAGAAATCCAGACCGATAGCAATTTCACTTGTGCAGAATGGACTAAAACAAATTGCAGAGGGGGGGGTGTCCATTGAAGAAGAGAGAAAGGATGGTGAACATCCAAGTATAGACCACATATTTGAGAAGGTTGAGAGAGGGATATGGGACAGTAGTTGGGAGAACGAGGTGAAACCAAAGATGGAAAAGAAAATGTGAGTATGCTTGAATGCCAAGTGGAATCAGGCAGTGGTGGCTCATTGCTTTTTGTGGATGGGGCAACACCAGTCCAGTAAGAATGGGGGGGGGGGGAGAGAGAGAGAGAGAGAGTTAATAAGAGTGTAAATTGTGTGTAGGTGCATATAAACGAAAGATCCCCCCCCCCCATTTTCACCAATGATCTTGAAGTTACTTGACTTAGTTACTTGACTTCTCTGTGCAATGAGGGTTGCTGGTGGCACAGAAAAATGTGGGTCCAAAGGACTACTGAGTTGCTGTGTGGATCTCTTCCACCCAATCCTCTGCTTTGCAAGCATGATCTAAAAGTGAATTTGCCTCAGTTTCCCTTTTCTGTACAATGGGTTGCTGCTTGGCCTACAATTAGTTGCTCTGCATCAGCCCCACCAGTCCCAATGGGCACCAGCTGCCATTGGGGTCAGCCAGAGGGGAAAGGGGGGGGGAATGAGGAACAAGGAAGGGATCCAGTCAAGGGAACAGGTCATAGTATTAGAGATGCAAAGAGGATGAGCCAGGGAGGAAGGGAGGAGATCAGCCAAGATGAGAAGTTGGGGAGGTCTGACATGGTCAATGGACTGTCTAGATCAGGGGTAGGCTACCCTCCAGGTGTTTTAGGCTACCATTCCCATAATCCCTGACCACTAGCCATACTGACGGTGGCTGCTGGAAGTTATAGTCCAAAATCTGGAGTTGCCTTTCCCTGGTCTAGATAATATAAAGATTGGATGGTGGGGTGGACTTTATAGTGGAGTCAGCTTTATGCTGGTTTTTAAACCTCTGTAAAATATTAAGACAGAAACCAAGTAGATCACCATCTATAGAAATAAGCTTGCATAGCAGATGAATGCACAAAGCCCTTGACATGTTCAGCATTAATCTAAATGGCACTTAAGCCAATTAAAGAATATTGTATTTCATTGATCCATGTAGGCACACAGCAATTAATAAATCCCAGAGATTCTTTTTTTAAAAAAAGAAGTATACAACACCTGTCCGTGACCTCTTTCCCGTAAAGTCGGTTGGGCTCTGGGCTGCAAGCTGAATTGGAAAGCAGGTTTTTAATTAGAGTTCGCTTTTCCAAGCCTGCAACTGCCAGCAACAATCTTGCTGAAATGTGACAGCTGCTTTGGTTGGCACTCCAATAGCAGAGATTATTAAACCAATATTGCAACAGACTGAATATGCTATGTGCTGTTAGTGCTGTTGTGTGTGTCCCCATGATAGCACTTCTAATAATAATACTTTTTTAAAAATACAGTAGGATATCAGAATCAACTCTGACTGGTAGCTGATCGTTTTTTTAAACCCTAAATGATATTGGGCACAATCCAGGGAAAGCCATGCCTGAATTCAGTTGAAATATTTGGAATTTAAGTGAATGTATTATTTCCGTGGATGTTCCGCTTTTCAACTACTGAGCCCAAAGTGGCTCAAGGCCTGCTTAACTCCAATGCAGTTTCTGCACACTTAGCTTTCTCCAGATTGCTAACATGTGAAGCTGTCTTATACTGAGATGGACCATTTGGCACAACTAACCCAGCGCTAGCTGCCAGGGGCGTAGTGGTAAACTTTGAGGTACAGTTGCTCATGATGGCAGACCCCATAACCACATCCCCAAGGAGAGGCCAAAAATGCAGGCAGCTGTGTGGATCCATATCAGCAAACCAGTTCTAGTACTGTTCATCTTAATCAAAAGTAGGTATTTCATAAAGATGATGGGTCTTAATTGCCCACACAACATCAGGCCATCCCAAAACACTTTGTATTACAAGTGGGATAACTCACAACTATATATTGTTGCTGCGAAAACCTATTCCCCACGCCCCAGCTACGGTGAGGATTGCAGCATGAGGGAACAGGGACGTCTGAAGAAGGTGGCAGGTAGGAACATAGGAAGCTTCTTTATACTGAGTCAGAACATTGGTCCATCTAACCCAGCACTATCGACACAAACTGGCAGCAACTCTCCAGGGTTTCAGGCAGGACTTTTTCCTGCCCTGCCTGGATATTCCAGGGATCGAACCTGGGACCGTCTGCACGCAAGACAGGTGCTCTGCTACTGAGCTACTGCCTCTCCCCCATGGGACAGAGGATGTCATCATCCCTGCTCTTCAAAAAGTCCTTGTGGTTCGACCCTGCAAACTCTGCCTCCACAAACCCAGTGCTGTCCACTGTGACTGTGATGTAGTGATGGCCACCAATTTGGATGTCCTTAAAGGGCGATAGGACAAATTCCTGGAGGAGAAGGCTATCAATGGCTATTAGTCCTGATGCTACCTCCAGTATCAGAGGCAGTATGCCTGTGTACACCAGTTGCTGGGGAACATGGGTGGGAGGGTGGAGTTGCACTCATGTCCTCATATCATAGCCATAGATGCAGAACAGGCATATTGCCTGTTCCAGATGGGGTTGCACTCCCTCTGAAAGATCAGGTTTGTAGTCTGGAGGTAGACTTGGATCCATCTTTGTCACTGGAGGCCCAAGTGCCCATGTCAGCTCAGAGTGCCTTCTACCAGCTTCAACTGGTACACCAGCCATTCCTGGATAGGGATAGTCTGGCCACAGTGGTACAGGCACTAGTAAGCTCCAGACTGGATTACCGCAATGCACTCTATGAGGGGCTGCCCTTATGGTTGGTCCAGAAGCTGCAGGCAGTGTAGAATCCAGCAGCAGCTCAGCTTAGGGATGTCAGAGAATTCCGCCACGGATCTCGGTAAGGCCGAATGCCAGTGCATTCAGCCCCCTGAACTCCGTGGCGGAACGGCCTGCCACCCCCCCCCCCACGGATCCCCCCTGGGGCGAGACTTACCTGGGGCGGATGTTCCAGAAGGCGGCGGCTCCAGCGGCCGTCGCCGCCATTTGCAGTCTGTTTCCCACCCCCCCATTCGTGATAGGCTACGTAAAGATTTACGTAGCCTATCACATCTGGGTTAAAAAAAAAAAAACGCGTACGCAAATGGCGGCAGCTACGGCCGCTGCCATTTGCGTTCCTTATTTTTGGCCGTCTTAGTCTACGTAAATATTTACGTAGACTAAGATGGCGAAAATAAGGGGGAACGCAAATAGCATAGCAGATGCTATTTGCGTTCCCCCTTATTTTCGCCGTCTTAGTCTACGTAAATATTTACATAGAGTAAGACGGTGAAAATAAAGGGGAACGCAAATAGCATCCGCTACACTATTTGCATTCCCCTTTCTTGTCTTCGTCTTAGTCTACATAAATATTTACGCAGACTAAGACGGCCAAAAATAAGGAACACAAATGGCGGCGGCCATAGCCACTGCCATTTGCGTACGTGTTTTTTGTTGTTTTTTAACCCAGACGTAATAGGCTACATAAGTCTTTACGTAGCCTATCAAGGCTGAATTCAGGGATGCAAACGGCGGCGGCTACAGCTGCCGCCATCTGCGTCCCTACTAGCCAGCGGCCGGATGTCCGGATGCTGGTGGAGCCGGCCAGCGGCTCCGCGGAATCCCCGTGGAGTGGAGCCAGCCGGCCAGGATTCTGGGGGGAGGGATGGAGCGCCTCCCCCCCCCCAGCAGAACCCAGCGGAGCCAGGTAAGCGTGGTTTCGTACACCCCTAGCTCAGCTGTTGTCAGGAGCTGCCCCTTTTCAGAGCATAACACCTGAACTGAGGGAACTGCACTGGTTGCCTATTTGCTACTGGACCAGGTTTAAGGTTTTGTTATTGGTGTATAAAGCCCTAAACAACTTGGGACCAGGATATTTGAGAGAGCATTTTTTCCCTTACCAGCCTGCAGAATCACTGAGGTCAACAGATAAGGCACTCCTGATGGTTACGCATAGACCTGCAGTCCCTTTGGAATCTACAGCCTTCAGTATTGGCTCCCTCTCTATGGAACTCCCTGCCTGTTGATGCCAGGCAGGCACCGACGTTGTTTCGGTTTTGGTACCTGCTGAAGACACTTTTATTTAAACAAGCCTTCCCTGCCTAAGAGCAACCCCACACGAGGCTAAAATCCCGCATCCTTACCAGGGCTTTTGCTAACGGATTCTTTGTAGGATTAAGATCGGTTCCCTTCCCTTACATGGGTGGATATGTGCTTTGAATTGGGGAATTCCTTTCTTGGCAAGTTCTATATGTTTCATTTTATAGCCACTAGGTGGCACTGTGGTTACAGCGGAACTGAGCAATTACATACAGCCAATATATAAGATTAACATTCCTTATTGAGTTATCGCCAATCTCCTTAAAAGCGGGATAAAGGTCAGAAAGTGCAGGAGATGCCCTTGAGGTTGACAACATCGTGTTAAGGGCCTCTATACTTCCATGAATGACCAATCACGACCATGTGATAAAAGCCTCATGTAGAAATGGTCTAAGCCGCCACAATCAGATATTGGCACAATCAGATATTAAAGGTTTTAATTCTGTATTCCATTTATTATTATTTTTCTCCCCTTTTATTGTCCATTGTTCAGATACTTTATTGGACACAGATAAGTATATAAATCTTGTAAATAAATAAATAGAGGTGAAACACTTGGCATTCTGAGGTGGTTTGCAGTAGCTCCAGGTGGAGGAGGTAAAAGTTAATTTTTTTTAATTTAAAAAAAAAACATCCAGAGCAGGGGATAGGAGGGGGTAAAACTTAGTCTCATTTGAAGGGATAGAACAACCCCCTGCTCAATGCAGGAGGTCTGATTCGCAGGCAGTCGCCCATCCAACTACTGGCCAAGGACCGCCGCTTAGCTTCCGAGATCAGACAAGCGCACGCACATCCAGCCCTTTGCTTGTTGCTGAGGAAACAGGCTGCTGAGGAAGCTATGTGATCGGTAGCCAGAAGAATGGGGCCATCGAGAGCTGTGATTGGACAGGAGGGAAATACAAACACCGCCATATATGGACAGGTGGGGGAAGGGACTACGACCGGATATGGTAGCGAAGGCGGAAAATCAGAGCACATTCAGGGGAAATACCGGGATATTAGGGTATTGAAAGCGGGAGCATGGAAGTGGGAAATTCCAGTTCCAATTTGAGGCGGGTACTGTGTAGTGTGAAAGGCGGGCGGTGAAACCTCATTGGAAGCGAAAAAAGGCGGTAAGTGTAGATCCAGCCCAGATCTAATGCATTGTGCAGCTATTTTGACTTTTCCTCCTTAATAGATATTTTGTGGAAAGAAAAAACAAGATGGAGGAAGCAGTGAGAAAATATGGGTTACAAGTGAAATATGACATCTGCCCACCTGTAAAATTCCATGAATGAAGCAGAGCAATTGCACAATAAAAGAACCCCGTTCCTTTCGTCACATGCTCATCCTGCCTGAGGAACCTTGTTTTCTTTTCCTAGAAAAGGGCTGGGAACCCATTCAGCTTGTCCTCTTCGCTCTACTTCCCATATTGCTCCCTTGCTCCCATCTTGTGCACCACAAACCTCTGGGAGGAAGACAAATATTGTGCACAGCATGTAGGTCACAACAACAAATCCCTCACTCTCAGTAGTCACCCCAGCTTCCTTCTGGGGATAATTCTAGCCAGGCCTATTCTTCTCTTTCTTGTTTACTCCCTCCTGCTAAATCTGTATAAACTGACAACCAAAATAAAATGGACATATGTAGAAATTTCAAAGACCAGAAGTGGATGAGGCTTTTCCCAATGTATATGAGACAAAATGTGGTACAAAGCAGGAAGCAGACTGACCCTGTAAGATGCTGAGTAATTTCAGCTGGGCATTTAATTACTTGCAGTTTCCTGACTACTTGGGATGGGAGGAGGGGAGTGGCATCAGAAAACAAATCCAATTCTTCGTAGTGCCAAAGAACAGTCCAGAACAGAAGAGTTGTTAGGTGTGTGTAAACTGTATGTCAGTTCTAAAATTCCATATAAACAATTCATACTTATCCAAACTAATGCACTCCATTTCCAAGACTTTGAGGGCATTATGATTTTGAAATAAACAAAGAGAATTATTATTATTTTAACAAGTAAAATAATGCTGCAAACTATTATTCAGCTGAACAGAGCTTCGCTGTTATGAGACTTTTTTATCTAGAGGTAGCAGCCTATTTTTAGTTCAGGTCTAACATATCCAGAAACTAGTTATAATTCTCTTGATTACTGTTTTTATAATAGTTTCTCTTGCATTAAATGAAGATTAAGGAATGCATTCTTTGATGTTTTAGATGTATCTTTCAGCCTTAGCATTGTGTTACATTGCCAGGGTCTAACAGCAGAGAATGCAAAAATAACTAACACGGGTGGAAAGAGCAACAGTGGGTAACTTCAAGGGACTGTTTGAGGAATGAAAATGTATAAACCACCTCAGTCCTGAAAGAAACGCATTTCAGAATGTTGCATAATGTCATCTTGTGTGGCTAAAAATAATGCAGCAGCAGTACAAATGCCAGGAATTAAAAGACATTCGGAACCTTCTCCAACACATTATGTTCAAACCAGATCCATGAAGTGAAAAACTAGAGTTGAAAAGATGAAAGCAATCTAAATAATGATAATATAGATAGCAATGCTTCCCTGCCCCCCCTGCCCCCCGCCTCTGAGGAAGAACATAAGAAGATCCATGATGGATCAGACAAAGGATCCATCTAGTCCAGCATTCTAATCACACAGTAGCAAAGCAGCTGTTGACTAGGAACCCACGTGCAGGACATGAGCGCAACATAGGCATACTGCCCCTGATACTGGAGGTAGCACATAGCCATCAAGACTAGTAGCCATTGATAGCCTTCTCCTCTATGAATTTGTCTAGCCACCCAAAAGCCATCCAAATTGGTGGCCATCACTATGTCTTGTGGAAGTGAATTCAATAGTTGGACTATGTGCTGTGTGAAGAAGTCTTTCCTTGTATCTATCCTGAATCTCCCACCAATCAGCTTCCTGGGATGACCCCAGGCTTTAGTATTATGAGAGAGGGAGAAAAATCTCTCCCTATCCACTTTCTTCACACCATGCATAATTTTGTACACCTCTACGTCTCCCCTTACTTGCCTTTTCTCCAGGCTAAAAAACCCAGCTGTTGTAACCTTCCCTCATAGGGGAGATGCTCCAGCCCCTTGATCATTTTAGTTGCCCTTTTCTGCCCTTTTTCCAACTCTACTAGAAACAAATAGACAGACAGACAGACAGACAGACATTAGGTGTGGTGACCAGAACTGTACACATCATGGCAAGGAGGAGACCAACCTGGCCCCATCCCTTGGTCAGAGAAGGATCAGCTGCAGAGAGCTTGCTTCACTCCTCTCAACTCCAATTGGCAGTTCTAAGTCTGCAGAACTGGAGGGCAGCACAGTCTTGCTTCCACCTTTAGCCAGGGGACCAAAGCCCACTGGGCGGCTGCACCCCCACCCCACCCCGTATCTCCCAGGAAGAACATCCTGGCAATGGAGTGATCAACCTGGCCAGAGAAGGAGCAGCTGCAGGCAGCGTACTTCCCTCCTCCCAAAAAGGACATGCTTATACCGACAGGAAGCTCTGGTGTGGGCTGGTCCATGAAGTCACAAAGAGTCTGAAGCAACTGAACAAATAAACAATAACAAATCGCCCTGTTGACCATTGTTTTGAAAATGACAGACAGCATTCCAGAGGTGTCCCTAAGTAAGAAGCCTACAAAGTTTCAGAAGGATAGATTCTGGGGAAGGGGAGTCCTCGAATTTGGAGGGAGGGGTGATTTGCTTCCCCTTCCCTCCCCTCCCTCCAGTTTTGGGGGCATTTTGTATGAACACAGCAGTGTCTCCAGGTAAGAAACCTGCAAATGGGTGCAGGGCTTGGGAAATGTGATGACTGAAAACTAAAGCTTTTTTTTTTTCATAGTGAAGACTGGAGGCATTGGAAAAATGGTCATCTCACGGTCCCATCCTTGCCCTCCTGCAAAGCACAGTGATCGGAGCTTCTGCCTTCTGGTAGAATGTGCCCTAGGATCAGAAGGTGGACCTGTCAGTCCCTCAAAGCCCCCCACCCTCTCCCAACACATCAGTGTTTTAGAAAAATGAAACCAAAAGTTGGTATTTGGAGAGAAAATAGAATGTCCATGTCTCTGAGCACAAATCAGTAATGAAGCCTCTTTCTGGCCTGGCTTCAGTTCTGTTGACTTCAGAGGGAGACCTGCTTTGCCTAGGGAAGCACCATAAATAGCCCAAAGGGAACCAATTCTGCTCATCTGATCAGGCTTCATCTGATTTTAATGCACCTCCCTAATAACAATTCAAAACAACAACACCGCCCTGCTGGCCCAGCCTAAGAATCCATCTAGCCAAGGCCAGTCCGAGACATTTTGCTGCCTCAGGCAAAGGATAAAATGGGGTCCCCTCCCATTCTACATACAGAAGCCGATTCAAGTGTGAGCTAAATTTGGCTTCAATGCTTCTGAAGGGACATCTCATTTCATTTATTATATTTCTATACTGCCCCATAGCTGAAGCTCTACAGGCAGTTCGCAAAAATTAAGAACCTATTAAAATACATTATATGAAGTATAAAACCGTTCATGTAATGACATAGAACAAATAGCACAAACAATAACATATTTCTAAAACAATTTAAAACCATCATCCAGAAACAATAAAAGAGACTCATTATAGGGTGCCAAATGCCTGAGAGAAGAGGGAAGTTTTAACCTGGTGCCGAAAAGATGATAATGTTGGGGCTAGGTGGGCCTTGTCAGGGAAATCATTCCATAAATAGGGGACCACCTCTGAGAAGGCCCATTCCCTTGTTGCCGCCCTCTGAGCCTCCCTCAGTGGAGGCTCCAGGAGGAGGGCCTTGATGCAGAGTGTAGTGTACGGGTCAGTTCATGCAGGGAGAGGTGTTCCATCGGGTACTATGGTCCTGAGCTGTGTAAGGCTTTATAGGTCCAAACCAGCACTTTGAATTGGGCTTGGAAGTATATAGGCAATGCCTTCCATCACACCTGAGGACTGCAAGCTAATGTAGGGGTTCCAGGACACGCTGCATAGCACCCACAGCTGACTCCTCAAGCTGCCGGCATCTGCCACCTGAGGCAGCTACATTGCTCTGCCTAATGGTAGGGCCAGCCCTGATGTGGCCCAGCATTCTACTTCCAACAGTCAGATGCCTCTAGGAAATTCATCAGCCAGGCATGAAGGCTGCAGGATTGCCCTGCTGTCAGAACCCAGCATCCAGTTCTATGAGGTATCCTTGTTCATCCTCTGAACGTGGGGGTTTAGCTCTAATAGGTAAAGGCCACTGATAGAGCTATCTCCTCCATGAATTAGTCTCATCCAGTCTAAGCTGGTAACCTTCCCCATATCTTGTAGTAGAGAACCCCAAGTGTAAATTGTACTATTGTTCTTCTTGTTGTTGACTTTTGGATCTAGAGAAGGTAGGTGTGACTAATACTGCAATCCTAAACACAGTTACTGAGAGCAAGTCACGGATAAGCTCAAATGAATTTACTTCCTAGTGAACTTGCCGAGGCTCGTACTATATGCCCTATTGGTCCAGATAAATTAACCTGCTATCTAAACATCAACTTATCCTAAATCAGTTCCATTGACTTTAATATAATGGGTAGTTTCCCTCCAACAAAGGAAGGTTCCCAACAGCAAAACAGGGAGGGGGGCAATTTTCAACCACTCTCCACCTTCCCTGCAGGCCCCCACCCCAATGTCCCCCAAATCTACTTTAGAGGGGGTGCAAAGGGCTGCCAGGAAGGAAGCATTACTGCCAATTGTTCTCTCCCTGTTCCACTGGTGGAGAGAAACTAGTTGGATTCTACCCAATCATTCTAAGAAATAAAAAAGTGGATTAGTTTGCAGCTTATGGGACATGGTATAAATTTAAGTACAATTGATTTTAATGGGATTTAGTTTTACCTTTTTCTGTTTTTGTTCTTTAATTTTGGAGGCACAATCCAGAGTAAGTTTGTATGCATTTTAAACTGCATCAAAATCAAAGGCAATTAAGCAAATATTCTTCCCTTTAATTCAATTGACTTCAACATGCCTAACTTTCTCTCAATTGAGCCCATTGTTATTTAGGGGCCCTTACGAACTATTGACTTGTAATGCAATAACATGTAATGCAATACAAAAACAGTCTTGTGGCACCTTAAAGACTAACAAATGTATTATGACATAAGCTTTCATAGTCAATCCACTCCATCAGGTGCACGAAGTGTTATCCTAGGTTGGCTGCACGTGATTGTAGAGGGAAAAACCGTAAGCAGTGAGGTCAGAGGGAAATGAAATGCAGAAAGGAAATATGTACTGTGATAACTAGGTTAAAGCTTAAATATATGTAAAATCATTGTAGTGACTGGTCACAAAACAGTGTTGATGATAACACAAACATTGTGCTATTGGTAAGCTAATGAATACCAGCAGTGGGATAAAACCTGTTATCTTGATTCAGGCCACAGGCGAAAGAACTGATTTTTTTATATATAAGTTGGCATTCAGTGGATTTAATGCTCGTCTCCCTTTAAAGTTGGCATTCTTGAACAAAGGAACTTCAAAGGCAGTAAGATAGTGTCCTGGGATATTGGAATATTTTCTCTCTGGTTTCTAAACCTTGTCCTTTCTGACGTTGGATTTGTGTCCATCTATTCTTTTGCATGGAAAACCTTCTTTGTCCTGTATAGAATGCAGAAGAACATTGGTCGCAGATGATGGCATGTATAACATTGGAAGATGCTGGATTAGGTGGACCCTTGGTCTGATCCACCATGGTTTTTCTTATGTCCTAAGATGAGCAGGTGAATGAACCCATGATGCTGTGGTTGTCACTATTAGGTCCTGTAATACTGTTTCCTGAGTAGATGTCTTTATTTATTTATTGCATTTATATCCCACCTTTTTTCCTCTTGCAAGGAGCCCAAGGCAGCTTACAGGGTCCTCCTCTTCTCCACTGAGAGTCACTGAGAGTCAGTGACTGACCCAAAGTCACCCAGTGAGTTTCAGGCCAAGCGGGGATTAGAACCCATATCTCCCGAGTCCCAGTCTAACACTCTAACCACTACGCCACACTGGCTTTCAATATGGGGACAGAGCTGGCATCTGGGTTTGTTTCAGGCTCTAGTCCCCATGTATGTGTTTCTGTTATGTGGCCTGGTGAGTAGCTGTTTTAGGTTAGGGGCTATCAGGAAGCAAAGACAGGCCTACCACCACCTAACGTCTGTGAGAGGGAAGCCTCATTGTCCAAGATGGACTAAAGATCCCTGACGTCCTGATACGTTCGAGTGGTTTTAGCTGGAAGTGACAGGTGACCAGCAGTACTCTATCACTTTCCCTTCTGGGTCTACCCTGTCATAAATTATCCCTGGGAACCTGGCTGCCCTTGTTGAACTGCTTTTTCACTTCACTGAGCAAGAAATATAGTCCAAGGAATGCCTGATGTAAATTCTTATGAATCGCAGTCGGATGAGCTGGAACAGATGAAGCAGGTTCATAGGGCTTGGTTGTAGAGTGGATATTCTGCTGTGTTCTGGATGGAAACTGGAAGCATGTTGTTATGGGTAGTGGTTTGTAGGTCTCCAATCTAAGGGGGTGCTTATATGTCCATTGTGTAGTTGCATGGGAGTATCTAGAAAATAAACCTGCTATGCAGGCTAGTCTGGTCTCAGGTTGATGATGGGGTGAATGTTGAACTCCTGGTGGAAATTCTGAAGAACTTTCTGCACATGGGTCCAGATGATAAAGATGCCATTCAGTATATCCCAAGTAAAGGAGAGGCTTTGGGGGACAGGTGCTGAGAAAGTATTATTATGTATGTATGTATGTATTTATTTATTTATTTATTTATTACATTTCTATACCACCCCATAGCCAAAGCTCTCTGGGTGGTTTACAAAAAACATTAAAAGTACAATATGCAAAATCTGTAATATAAATTTAAAATATAAATTTTCATGGCTGACTGAGTGTGGAGCCATATAAGTACCTGTGGCGGTTCCATTAATTTACTCCTCAGATCTAGCATAATTGTGGGTAAGTACAAAGTGGCACAGTTTGGTACTGGTCATGATGGTTACATATTACCTCCAGTACGAGAGGCAGTATGCCTCTCAACACCAGTTCCAGGGGGCAACAAGCAAGGAGGGGCTATTGTGCTTATGTCCTGCTTATGGGCTTCCCATTGACATCTGGTTGGCCACTGTGCAACAGAATGCTGGACTAAGTGCTTTCCTACATGAGGCACCTGTTGTGCACTCGTCATTCCCTACTCATGGTTTTTTACAGGTGCTTTAGATGACATCGTGACCCTCCATTTTCACTTCTGTTTGTAAACAGCACTTTCCGTGAGTTGTGTTTTTTTAGAGCAGGGGGAAGGGCATATTATTTCTGATGGCGAAAGAAAACGCTCATTTCTTGTGTGTATTTGCGCTATTCTGCTATACCACTGCCACATTATGTACTGGAGAAGCAAGAGATAAAACACTCTTCATGTAGTGCTCGGATTTCAATTCTGCAATGAAACTGAAAGTAGATGCAACAGATTAACAGCCTCGTGTAGAAAAGTCCTAAATAGGCTTTTGGTCTGATTCAACAGGGCCCTTCTTATGTTGTTATGGTAGCTACATGTGTATCCTATGGGCATGGTTGGGGGCTCTTGATGGAACTACCTTGCTGAAGTTAAGCAGGCTTGGGTCTGGTCAGTGCCTGGATGGGCGACCGCCTGGGAGCCTCACGTATGCCACCTTGAGTTTCAGGATGGAAGGAAGGAGGGATATAAATGTACAAAGTAAATGAAATAAAGGCAGAGCTGTCATTGCTAATTAGATGCACAGGATCCAAACATCTTTCCTCAACGAACGTGGTGCTTCTGTTGCAGGGCTATTGCATTTTGCCAGTACTGTAGCAGCAATATTTTGTTACTGGGAAAATATGATTTGCCTCCCAGCTAGAGCTTCAGCCACAATGCTTTATATTTCACTGGGTAACTTGGGTACCCAATGGGTAACTTCGCAAATCAGGATGCAGAGTCAGACCGCAGGTCTACATTTTATGGATTGCCAGCTCAACTTCAATGTAGTGTGAAAGCCAGTGTGATATAATGGTTAGAGTGTTGGACGGAGACTCAGGAGACCCAGGTACTAGTCCCCACTCGGCAGCAAAGTTCAGTGGGTGACTTTGAGCCAGTCACTGACTCTCAGCCTAAACTACCTCAAAAGGTTGTTGTGAGAATTAAATGGAAAGGGTGAAAGACCATGTAAGCTGCCTTGGCTTCCTTTGAGGGGGAACAGGTGGGATATAAATGTAATAATGAATAAATAAAATAAAAAATATACATTAGCCCCAACCAAGTCTGCCATCTTCCATTTGCCCCTCACAAAATCTGCTTGCCCACCATTGATAGAAGTGCTAGCAAAAGGACTGTCTCTGTATGCAGGACCAGGGAATGTTTTCTCTAAATAAACAAGGGACCTGAGAACCTTAAGCCAGGCCTTCCAAGGAGGACTGCTTCATACATGACATTTCTTCCTTACACATAAATAATCTCCTAGCAAAATGTAATCTGTGAAGTGACCTTACCCACCACAACCCTCAGATACTTTGTCTACGTATATTGGGGTTGCTGGTTCAGAGAAACAACCCTGAGTCAACATCAGCTTGTGGCTTTATCTCCAAGGATCTTGTGCAGGATTAGGCACAGTTCCCGCAGATGGCAGAAGGGGCAGTAAAAGTGTTTCTCGGCTGCACTGCTTCAGACTTGCAGGCAGCTGGCAGAATGCTGAATTGAATGTTTTCCTAGCAAGGGCGGAGGGCTCCCTGTGCCTCCAAAATGGCACATACGTACCTCAGGGATGTGCAACATTCTTCCAGGCATATGGGTTTGTATATGCAGAGAATCTTTATGTGGAGAACTCAATCGTGCACACGCATTTAACAAGTGGAGGGGTTGTGGCTCAGTGTGGCGCCCCTGCTTTGCATGCAGAAGGATCCAAGTTCGATCCCCAGCACCACCAGGTAAGGCAGGAAAAACTCCTGCCTGAAATCCCGGAGAGCCGCTTCCATTCAGTGCCGACAATACTGGGCTAGATGGGCCAATGGTCTAACTCGGTATAAGCTCCCTATGTTCCTAAGCGCAGTCTGGAGTGGTATCATCCCAGGCCCATTTTATTTCTTCTATGGATTAGGCCAGTTATGGGGAGAAGGCAGAAGATCTCATGATCTACTGGTGGATCTTTGAGTGATTTGCAGTAGATCACAGGGGATGTCCAACTCCACACCATTTAACAATAGCTGTACCAAAATGGTCCCCTCCTGCCCTAAATTACACTGCTGACTTGAAAAAAGGGTGGGAGTAACCAGGCATGGATTTCTGTGTGGAAGGACTGTGAGCTCCATTCAGTTTTGGTACTCAAATTGAATTCATTCTAAGTTTGTCTTTTACACCGGTTGGTGGATCTCAGGGTTCTAATAAAAAGCAAAGGGCATCCTGTAAGCCTAAATTCTGCCCGCCACTCAGTTAGGCCTCACTGCTGCAAAGAGGGCGCTCTTTGCCACTCTGTTCCCTCCCTGGCTGTAGCAAGCAAGGCTCCAATTCCGCCTCACTCAGGCGGGAGAATGGGTCACAGCGATACAGGACAGGTCCTCATCTCTGCCACTCTCTTTCCCATAAGTTAAACCAAATAGATAACAAACATTATCCAGCCAATGTTTTAAAGCCTGCTGGTTTCAACGGAAGAGATTTGAGCACATTCTTCAGAGCACAGCACCAAGTCCGACGATTAGCTCACCTAGCTCAGTATAGCTTGGGTTCCTTGCAAGAGGAAAAAAGGCGGGGTATAAATGCAATCAATCAATCAATCAATCAATATTGTTTACTTCTTCCAATGCCAACACTTCTCCAGGGTCTTAGGGAAAGAGGACTTTCCCATTGCCTGCCCACGATCCTTTTCACTGGTGATTGATTGATTGATTGATTGATTGCAGAATTTATAAACCACTCTGCATCAGAGATATTGGAGCAATGTACAATAAATTAAAACACAAAATGCAAAAGTTACAGTAAAAACAAATTGCTCAATAAAACAGTGGCTGGAATTGACTCATCAGTTTACCTGAAAAGAGAAGCCTTTAGCAAATGCCAAAAACAAAGCAGCATAGGTGAATCCCTGATCTCAGTTGGGACGGCATTCCATATGGTGGGAGCCACCACACTCAAGGTCCTACTCCTGGCGGTTCCCAAATGGATCTCCAACCCATGTTGGAACTACTAGGAGTGCCTCTTCAGAAGTCCTCAGTGACAGGGCAGGACGATAAGGGAGAAGGTGTGTCTCCAGGGACCATCTGCAAGCACTCTAACTCAGTGCTATGATTCCCTCCCCTAAAAAACATAGAAGGAAGTGACAAGCTTCACATGCATGCCTGCTGGGCATGAGAGGGCATGAAAACTCCTTGACAGAGACTTAAAGCCTGGGCCCACCTCTTCAAAGCTGAATGCTCTACTGAACTGAGCTGCCCAGAGATGTAGTTCTCCTGCTGCAAACAATGAGAGCTCAGAACAGGTGTACTGAAATGACTCAGAGACTGAGCAATGAACCAGGGTGTCCCTGGTTCAGACATTGCCTCTGCCATGAACTCATTATGCAATTAGGCAAACCATTATCTCTCAGTCTCTCACCTGCAATACATACCAGGATAATAACAGTGACTTAACTTAACTTACAGGGTTGTTAGAAGGAGTAAAAACAACACACCATATGCAAAATGCTTTGAGATATCTTTGAAGCACTATATAAATACTAAACATTGTTATTAAAAATCCAATCTTTGGTTGGATGGCACTAAACGTCTTGCCGCCCCTGAACTTCTACCAAAAAAACCCTCATGCACTGTCTCTGAGCCAGGGCCCATAGAGTTGCCAGTTCCTGCATGTCATCGTTTGTGCACTGGGAACTATTTAGAAAAAGAATAAAAATGAGTATTTAAGGGTGCAATTCTGAGCATGTTTAGACAGAAACAAGTCCTACAACTCCCAGCATTCCCCAGCCAGCCCTAAGTGTATTGTTTTAAGCGTGTATTCCCGGAGCCAAGCATAGCGGTTGGTTTTAACATTTGTTTCTTCTCTTGCACTTTCCTTTACATTAATTTCTTTTACACCATCTGGGTTTAAAAATGAAACTAATACGAAACACCAAGGAGATGAATTTTAACAATTTTTAAAAAGAGGAAGGTGGGGGAAGGAGAATGACAAAATGTTTCAAGAAGGGAAACAAAGAACACTTGTAATCTACATATATAAAATAGAACAATGACGGTTATCATGACCATCCACAAAAGACAAACGCCAAGGCTAGGGACCTTTTCAGGATGCTTACCTCTAAACGCAGATGTACTAATGGGAATGTACATGGCAAAGTAACATGCAAACATAGTGGTATGGAAGATTATGGCTGCAAATAAATGTTTGGAATGTTTCAGGCAATCGGAACCTCACTTCTCTGCTGCAAAGCAGTGAAGAGAGCAATTTGCAGGGGAAAGGGCAGGAGTGGTGCTTTAGGATGCTCTGCCTATTGCATTTCCCTTGTGTTCCCCTCCAGACAGCCACTGGGGGGAATGCCTGGGGGATATTGCAAGGGGAAAGATGGTGGGGGTAGGGTTAAGCCCCCCTCCTCTCCTGCCACTTCTCATCTACAAATTTCACCTTCTCCCCTGTGGTCACTTTGCAGCAGAGAAGCAGCTGCTGGCCTTCCAGATGCATGCTGGTCACTAAAGGTTTAGCTCCAGGCCATAAAGGCAACTGCAAATGCAGTTTCCTAACCCAGAGCTTGTTACTAGAACTATGAATCACCAAGGAAGATTGGGACCCAAATCCAGGAATTGCTTGGTTCATACCTCATTTCTAGATCTGAATAGTTTTAGGCAAGGATGGCCGGTTTCTCTATCTTTGGGCAGTTGCTCTGCTCTCCAGACATTAGTCTAGAAGCCAAAACTACCCAACCCACTCACAGATGAGTTGGTATCACCTTGCAGTAAGGCCTTGGGAATATAGGAAGAACCGTCCTGGATCAGACTGAGGATCAGGCCTATCTAATCCAGCATTCTGTTCACACAGTGGCCAGATGCCCAAATGGGAAGCCCACAAGCAGGACATGAATGCAATAGCACCCTCCAGCTTATGTGTCCCATTGGTGCCAAGAGGCATACTGCCTCTGATAATGGAGGTAATATATTTTTTATTTATTTTTTTATTTTATTATTAAATTTATTAATCGCCCATCTGGCTGGTCACCCAGCCACTCTGGGCGATGTACAACACACAATAAAAACAGTTTAAAACAATAAAATTCTACAATAAAATTGTATTAATATATATAATATATAGCCATTATGACTAGTAGCCATTGATAGGCCTATCCTCCATGAATTTGCCTAATCCCCTTTTAAAGCCATCCAAGTTGATGGCCAATTTAGCAACCTGCTGCTCATGTTCCCCAGCAGCTGGAGGCATACTCCCCCTGAAATTGGACATAATATATATAGCTGCTGCTATTATTATTATTATTATTATTATTATTATTATTATTATTATTTCTATACTACTCAAGATCCAAAGCTCACTGGGAGGTTCAGAAAAATTAAAAATCTAAAATAAGGTAAAGGTAAAGGTGTCCCCAGCCAGTCGTGTCCGGCTCTAGGGTGTGGTGCTCATCTCCATTTCTAAGCCGAAGAGCCAGCGCTGTCCGAAGACACTTTCGTGGTCATGTGGCCGGCATGACTGAACACCAAGGTGCACGGAACGCTGTTACCTTTCCCGCCGAAGCGGTGCCTATTTATCTACTTGCAATTTCTTGCTTTCGAACTGCTAGGTTGGCAGGAGCTGGGACTGAAGACGGGAGCTCACTCAGTCACACAGTATTCGGGTCTCGAACTGCTATCCTGCCGACCTTCCGGTCTGCAGTTCAGCGTCTTAACCACTAAGCCACCATGGCAAAATACAACATGATAAATATATCAAGAATAAAATCAACATAAAAACCAGCAGCAGGATAAAAATCTAAAAGCTTAGTAACACATTTTTTAAAAAACTGAAGCACTAAAAAGCCTGGGGAAATAAGAAGCTCTTCATCTAGAACTCAAAGATAACAATGTAGGTCCTACAGTAGGTGACTGTATGGGGAGGGCATTCCACGACTGGGGTGCCACCACTGAAAAGGCCCTCTCCTTAGTAGCCACTCGCCTCACCTCATTTGGTGGGAGCATCCAGAGGAGAATGACTAGTAGCCATTGATAGGCTTTTCCTCCATGAATGTGTCCAGTCTCCCTGTAAAGTCATCCAAATTGGTGCCCATCACTACATCCTCTGAGAGCATATTCCATAGCTGAACTATTCACAGTGAGGAGTATGTATGCTCAGATACCATGAGGTCATTGATTGGGAGAGCGGATGATGAAGCAGTGTACTTCCTAAGCGATCCTCTCAAAGCTAAGAAGGGTAAACCCTGTCCACGGTCCCAAATGGAACAGTCAATGCATGGAGAGGAGCTTTGGACCCACCCATTGGCTCTGTTCCCAGAGCAGATCAAGTGCATTGATCTGGCTCTTCTGCACAGAGCCTACACATATCCGAGCTGCACCTGTGTAAGATATCTCCATGTGAAGAGGCACCCTGCATTTTGCGGGGTTCACATTGCATGTATTATTATTATTTATTTGATGTATACCCTGCTTTTTACCAAAAACTGGCACTCAAGGCAGCTATGACTTGAATGGGGTAAGAGGGCATGATCCCAATCCACTTTCCATGCATTGACTATCCCCCATTTTGATTGAATGAGCAGAACAGTAGCCCTGCCCACTCTACTATAATACAATACCTTCTACGACAAGATGAAACAACATTTTGGAAATACACTCAGATATTCATAGCTTCTTTTTCCATACAACTAAAACAATAACGAAACAAACTCTTTTTTTTCTTTTACCACCCCTTGATTAAAATTTATTAGGATCAAAAATCCTCACACTCTTCTCCAGGAGGAAAAAAAAAAACCTAGCAAAGTAGCCATTGTGCAAGGCATGGTCAAAGTAAGATAGGAATTGTTAGGGGGGGTACTTAAATTTTGGACCCCCATCAGAATTTGATTGTTTGTTGTACTCATAAAAGTCAGTAACGCAATTTTAGGCTCTATCGGGAGATCAGGATGCATTCCTCCCATGGCGATTCAGCTCCCAATACAAATTGAGCAGGCACACACATACGTAACTGAAACTGTGAACAATGACTAATTTGATCTAAGATTCTGCAGTTACAAATTACACAATAGAACAATGGTGAACATGTATAGTTATAACCTGCAACTAGTGTCAAACATGGTATTTGAAATTAGATTGGAAGAACCCTTAGGTCAACCATGCTGTTTGTAGCGTCAAAAGATTGATTTATTTATTTATTTATTTATTTATTTATTGCATTTATATCCCGCCTTTTTACCTCTTGCAAGGAACCCAAGGTAGCTTACATGGTCCTCCTCCTCTCCATTTTATCCTCACAACAACAACCTTGTGAGGTAGGTTGGGCTGAGAGTCTGTGACTGGCCCAGAGTCACCCAATGAGCTTCCATGGCTGAGCAGGGGCTAGAACCTGGATCTCCCAGCTCCCAGTCCAACACTCTCACCACTACACCATAAGAGGCTACAGCAGGCAAGGCCATCTTGAAGTCTTATATTGCTTTGCAAAATTCTCCCGAGATATTATTTTGGGCTTCAGCAAAGGAGATCGTTACCTTGTCGTGGTGCTGGAGCTTGAGCACCGCAATGATGTCATGAGCTAAACCGTGAAGGAACACCCAAGACGGGAAGGTCATGGCAGAGAGGTCAGACTAAATACGATCCCTGGGGAAGGAAACGGCAACCCACCCCAGTATTCTTGCCATGAAAACTAAATGGATCAGTACAACCAGAGATATGTCGGTATACCATCGGAAGATGGGACTCCCAGGTTGGAAGATGGTCAAAATGCTACTGGGGAGGAACAGAGGATAAGTTCAACTAGCCCCAGATGTGATGACGCAGCTAGCTCAAAGCCGAAAGGACGGCTAGCGGCCGATGGTGCTGGTGGTGAACGACGAATCCGATGTTCCAAAGATCAACACACCATAGGAACCTGGAATGTAGGATCTATGAGCCAGGGCAAATTGGATGTGGTTATTGGGGAGATGTCAAGATTAAATATAGACATTTTGGGTGTCAGTGAACTGAAATGGACTGGAATGGGCCACCTCACATCAAATGACCACCAGATCTACTACTGTGGACAAGAGGACCGCAGAAGAAATGGAGTAGCCTTCATAATTAATAATAAAGTGGCTAAAGCAGTGCTTGGATACAATCCAAAAAATGACAGAATGATCTCAATTCGAATTCAGGGTAAGCCATTTAACATCACAGTGATCCAAATATATGCAGATGATACCACTTTGATGGCTGAAAGCAAGGAGGAGCTGAGGAACCTCATGACAAAGGTGAAAGAAGAAAGTGCAAAAGCTGGGTTGCAGTTAAACCTCAAAAAACCCAAGATTATGGCAACCAGCTTGATTGATAACTGGCAAACAGAGGGAGAAAATGTGGAGGCAGTGACAGACTTTGTCTTTCTAGGCACAAAGATTACTGCAGATGCTGACTGCAGCCAGGAAATCAGAAGACGTTTACTTCTTGGGAAGACAGCAATGACAAATCTTAATAAAATAGTTAAGAGCAGAGACATCACACTGACAACAAAGGTCTGCATAGTTAAAGCAATGGTATTCCCTGTAGTAACCTATGGCTGCGAGAGCTGGACCATAAGGAAGGCTGAGCGAAGGAAGATAGATGCTTTTGAACGGTGGTGCTGGAGGAAAATTGTGAGAGTGCCTTGGACTGCAAGAAGATCAAACCAGTCCATACTCCAGGAAATAAAGCCAGACTGCTCACTTGAGGAAGGATATTAAAGGCAAAACTGAAGTACTTTGGCCACATCATGAGAAGCAGGATACCCTGGAGAAGATGCTGATGCTAGGGAAAGTGGAAGGCCAAAGGAAGAGGGGCCGACCAAGGGCAAGATGGATGGATGATATTCTGGAGGTGACAGACTCGACTTTGGGGGAGCTGGGGGTGGCGACGTCCGACAGGAAGCTCTGGCATGGGCTGGTCCATGAAGTCACGAAGAGTCGGAAGCGACTGAATGAATAAACAGCAACAAATTATTTTGGGTGCCTGGCAGTTGATCACATACACAGACGAAAGGCAAATGTTCATCTAAACCAGGATGGGAAATAACCAGCATGGCCAATGATGGGAGTTGAAGGCCAACAACATTTCGAGGGCCATCTCTTCCCCACCCCTAGAAATCATACCAGCAGTTCTATCCAAATCTGACTGAAAAAAACACAGTCTGAAAAATAGCGATGTGAATGTGGAGGGGGAGAAATGTCAATACAATTGCTCTGAAAGCTCAGAACATATGGGATTGCTTAGCTGGCAAAATTCTGATTTGCTAGCATTTCTTTGGGGGCTCCCAGATTTGCATCCACGCAGGAAAGTTAATTGAAGCTGGTCCCGTTACAACTTCCATATCTTTCTCAAAAGTATTCTCCCTTTCTCAAATTGCAACATTCCATTTCAGTAAAGACAACTAATTTATTCTCTATGGAGCACTACAGGGTGAGTTGGAGCTTATGTAATAGCATCAGTGTGCAAGACTATATATAATACAGATTTTCAGCATGCCTTTATTTCAAATTTCTTTGATTTTATGAAGTGCCAAGAGTAAAAACAGATGTTCTTCTATTCCACATTTGGATATCCAATCCTAAACCAGTATGCTTACTTGTCCCACAAGGGGCTGTGGATTGTGTGGTAAATTGGGGAATAGATTAAGCGCCCTGAAAATGCTTGGCTCCAGTTTATCCATGCCAAGGATTTCAAAATGCTTGAAATAAATATGAATCAAATCTAGACTCCAACAGTGTAGTCAAGCGTTACAGGGGTGGGGGTGGGGTGAACCTCAGCTTTATAAACAAACCTAAGTAAAGGTTGATCTGAAATGTCCTGGGGCATGTTTGTATGGGAGCTTTACCAGTAAAATCCAAAAAGGAACATAAGCAAACTGAAATCCCACTGAAATCAATGCGCCTTATTTATTTATTTATTTATTTATTTATTTATTTATTTATTTATTGCATTTATATCCTGCCTTTTTTCCTCCAAGGAACCCAAGGCAGCGTACATAATCCTCCTCTCCATTTCAACCTCACAACAACCCTGTGAGGTAGGTTGGGCTGAGAGTCTGTGACTGGCCCAAAGTCACAAAGTGAGCTTCCATGGCCGAGTGGGGACTAGAATCCGGATCTCCCGGCTCCCAGTCCAGTAGTCTCACCACTACACCACACTGGCTTGAATACATACCTTTATTTTTGTGCCCTAGTGACAATCGAACTTTCCGTCAAGGCTGACCTTCTGCTAGGGCCATGCCCCCATTTTCCCACTGCCCAAATGGCAATATTCTGTAAATGTCCCTAAATAAATGTCCCTAGGTGGCCTGTTAAGCGCTATTGCAACTGTGCACCAAAGCAGAACACTCAACAGTGGCCACAAGACTGGAAAAGGTCAGTTTACATTCCAATTCCAAAGAAGGGCAACGCCAAAGAGTGTTCAAACTACTGCACAATTGCGCTCATTTCACATGCCAGCAAGGTGATGCTCAAAATCCTACAAGCTAGGCTTCAGCAGTATGCGAACCGAGAACTACCGGAAGTACAAGCTGGGTTTAGAAGAGGCAGAGGAACTAGAGATCAAATCGCCAACATTCGCTGCATCATGGAGAAAGCAAGAGAATTCCAGAAAAATGTCTATTTCTGCTTCATTGACTACGCTAAAGCCTTTGATTGTGTGGATCACAACAAACTGTGGCAAATTCTGAAAGTGATGGGAGTACCAGACCACCTTACCTGTCTCCTGAGAAACCTGTACGAGGGTCAAGAAGCAACAGTAAGAACCAGAGATGGAACAACCGATTGGTTCAAAATTGGGAAAGGAGTATGACAAGGCTGCATATTGTCACCCTGCTTATTTAACTTATATGCAGAGTACATCATGAGAAATGCTGGGTTGGATGAATCACAGGTCGGAATTAAGATTGCTGGGAGAATTATCAACAACCTCCGATATGCAGACGATACCACCCTAATGGCAGAAAGCGAAGAGGATCTCAAGAGCCTCTTGTTGAGGGTGAAAGAGGAGAGTGCAAAAGCTGGTTTGAAACTCAACATTAAAAAAACTAAGATCATGGCATCTGGCCCCATCACTTCCTGGCATATAGAAGGGGAAGAAATGGAAGCAGTGACAGATTTTACTTTCTTGGGCTCCAAGATCACCGCAGACGGTGACTGTAGCCATGAAATTAAAAGACGCTTGCTCCTGGGGAGGAAAGCTATGGCCAACCTAGACAGCATAGTAAGAAGCAGAGACATCACCTTGCCGACAAAGGTCCGTCTAATCAAAGCTATGGTTTTCCCAGTAGTAATGTATGGCTGTGAGAGCTGGACTATAAGGAAGGCTGAGCGCCGAAGAATTGATGCTTTCGAACTGTGGTGCTGGAGAAGACTCTTACGAGTCCCCTGGACTGCAAGGAGGTCAAATCAGTCCATCCTAAAGGAAATCAACCCTGAGTGCTCATTGGAAGGACAGATAATGAAGCTGAAGCTCCAATATTTTGGCCACCTAATGCGAAGAGAAAACTCCCTGGAAAAGACCCTGATGCTGGGAAAGACTGAAGGCAAAAGGAGAAGGGGACGGCAGAGGATGAGATGGCTAGATAGCATCATGGATGCAATGAATATGGACTTGAGCACGCTCCGGGAGAGAGCGCAGGACAGGAAGGTCTGGCGTGCTATGGTCCATGGGGTCACGAAGAATCGGACACGACTGAACGACTGAACAACAACAACAACCAAAGCGGACATCGTTTAGAAAAGTTTTAGGAGGGTGTGACAAAATCACTAATGCAATGTATATGTCTTCAATGCTGCACATTCCCCCATTCTACAATTCTAGAACAGGAAAAACTGATGTAGCCATATTTTTTTAAGAGAAGAAGCCAAAGACCCCTGGCAGTCCCTCGCCTTTTTGTGAAGCTTTGACTTGATATTCAATTCTTAAAAAGCAGTTCGCTGAGCTATCCCTCTCCTGTGCTAGAGAGCATGTCTAGCCAATGGGGGGGGGGAGTTTAACGCATGGGTGTGAACAACAGCCTCCACATTGCGGATATTCCAGCAATCTGAAACATGTGGGCAGGATGTACCAATATTATCACTGAAAAGAAATGTGCCACAGTTTCACTGAAAGATAGAATCACCCTTCTCACCTTTAATATTTTATTTTTTATTTATTCATTCAGTCAGTCAGTCAGTCAGTCATTTGTGGCATTTATATACCACTGCTCATAATAGAATCTCTCAGCAGTTCAGAATATTTCAGGAATTAAATGAGAGATCTTCACTTGCAACAAACAAACAAAAATAGAACAAAGAACAGCAAGTTCCCTGAGAGGAAAGGTGACAACACTTGGGGATTTATTAACTTAGTGGGGAAAGCGAGTAAAGGAGGGTGTGATAGCAATTTATAAGATGACCCATGGTGAAGAGCAGGGCTGGGCAGCTTGTAGCCTTCCAGTTGTTGCACTCCCAGCATCCCTCACCAATGGCTTTGCTGGCTATGGGAGATCGGAGATGCAGTCTAACAAGGTCTGGAGGGCCACAGGTTGCCCATCCCAGTGTAGAGAAAATAGATAGGGAGATGTTTTCTCCCTCTCTCATAATACTAGATCCCAATAGTCACCCCATGAAGTTGATGGGTGGGAAATTCAGGACAGATAAAAGGAAGGACTTCTTCACACAGCGCATAGCTAAACTATGGAATTCACTTCCATAAGATGTAGCAATGGCCACCAACTTGGATGACATTAAATCAGTGCCTACTAGTCATGAAGGCTATATGTTTCCTCCTACACCATGCCTCTGTATGGTAATTGCTGGGGATACTAGTGGGAGGATGCTATTGAGCTCATGTTCTGCTTGTGGACTTCCCATGGGCATCTGGTTGGCCACCGTGGGAACAGAATGCTGGACTAGATAGGCCTTTGGTCTGATCTGGCATGGCTCTTCTTATGTTCTGGATGGTAACATAACCAATGCCTCTCAATGCCTGGCAGGACACCATAACAATACAAGGGGACAGAAACAGCTCTCCTGTCTGTATCGTGCGTCTGGTTCACATATGGCAGCTTCCAGGTGGTAGTTGCAGAACACAGAACTCTCTGCAAGAGTCTAACCTTTTCATGCTACTATCCTCTCAGTATCTTTCCTCTCTCTACAATTCCCATGGTTGTTTGAAGGAAGCTAGTGTAGATGCAACCATCAACACAGCATATTCATAGGTGGAAAAGGGATTTGAAGTTTGATCTCCAGCAACCTTCCCAAACCTGGTGCCATTCAGATGTGTCAAGTACAATTCTCATCATCCCCAGTCAACTTGGGGCATGGGAATTGCAGTCCAACATATCTGGAGGGCACCAGATATCTCAAGGGTACCAGAGGATGAGCAACACTCGGGAAAAGATGATAGCTTAGCGTGGTAGAGCATATGTAGAATGTCCCAGGAGGGCTCTTCTTATCTTCTTAGGGCTTCACCACACAAGGCTAAAATCCCACATCCCTACCAGGGCATTTGCTTCCAGATTCTTTCTGGGATTAAGATCGGCTCCTTTACAGAGGTGGGCACGTACTTTGAATCAGGGACTTCCTTTCTTGGCGAGTTCTATATGTTTCATTTTACAGCCACTAGATGCTGTGGTTACAGCATGACTCCGGCATTACACATGGCTGATATATCGGATTAAAGTTCCTTATCGGGTTATCGCTGACTTTTTAAAAAGTGGGATAAAGGTCAGAAAGCACAGGAGATGCCCTAGAAGTTGATGATGTTGTGTAAATGTCCATGAGTGACCAATCATGAATATGCAACAAAAGCCTCACGTAGATTTCTAAGTCTTATTTTCTTATTTTCCATAGGTCAGCTATGGAATTCACTACCACAAGATGTAGTGATGACCACCAACTTAGATGGCTTTAAAAGGGGTTTAGGCAGATACATGGTTGATAAGGCTATCAATGGCTACTAGTTATGACTATATATTATCTCCAGTGTCAAATGCAGTATGCATCTCAGTATCAGTGGAGAACACAAGCTGGAGGATGCCATTGCATTCATGTCTTGCTTGTGGGCTTCCCAGTATCTGGTTGGACACTGTGGAAACGGAATGTTGGACTAGATAGGCCTTTGATCTGATCCAGCACAGCTCTTCTTATGTTCTTATCAGCCTTCCCCAGCCTGGTGCTCTCCAATGACTATGCTGGCTGGGGATGCTTGTAAGTGTAATCCAACACATCTAGGGTTGATCGAATTATCTGCCTTAGATGGAAGTCTCTGCTCTCCTAACTATGGAGTGAAAATTATATGGTTTTGGTTTGGCCAGGTACATAACCAAGGAAAAACCACCACTGAATGACCAGTGCTCTCCCCAACACTGCCACCCAGCTAGACAAGAATGGAAGTTCTCAGTTTTCAGGCTAATTTCTTGTTTTGGTACAGTAGAGCAAGACCTTAGCTCCAACAGTAAAGGAGCGACAACCCTTCAACATTGTACAACGCTAATGGATGAGTGAATGGATTGTGGGGTCATAGTTTTGTGGCAGAGCATGTGTTTTTCATCCCAAAGGGTTTAGGTTCAATAATTCCCAACATCTCCAATTAAGAAGGCAGGTGATGGGAAAGTCCTCCGCTTGGGACCCCCGACAGCCACTACCAGTTAAAATAGACAGAGCTGGGCTACATGGACCTATGGCCTGACTCACATGAACGCAGTTTTATAGGTTTGTATGATGTGTCCATCTAACAGGTCACACCTAGCTAGTACAAACCCACCTCCACCTGTCAGGCTAATTTGGGGTACCTATTTGTCCCATCTTCTAACACAGCCTTCGAACACATGCTGGCTGGGGCATGCTGGGATTTGCAGTCCAACAGCTGGCGAGTGCCAGGTTGGAGAAAGCTGTTCTAACTAACACAATGAAGTCTATACAGTTTGGGACATAGTGAACAGAAGCCTGTGCTCCCCACCCCGCGGCAAAATAAGTGAGGGTGCAATCCTACACGTGCTCAGACAGAAAAAAATGCCCTGCAGCTCCAAGTCCTGCATGGCTGGCTGGAGCATGCTGGGAGTTGTAGGATATTTTTTTCTGCCCAAGCACGCATCGCATCGCGCCCTAAGTCGATTAGCGCCGGAGCAAGAGCGGAGAGGAAAGGAAAGGCACGGGCAACGGCAGCATCTGTAGCCGCCGCCGCCGCCGCCGCCGCTTCGCCTCCAGCCCTCGGCCAACAGCTACCCCTCGTGGCCACCCCGAGAAACAAAAACCACCCGGCGGTTTTCAAACTCTCCCTCGCCGATCTCGCTCCGGTCAACAGGTTTAACCGCGGGGCGGCTCCGAGAGGTCAGCAACCAAGCATTAACCCCTTCCTTCCCGGACAAGGGCCCCCGCGGCGCGGCAGAGCGGCGCAGGGGAGCGCCGGGGAGGGCGATCGGCTCCGAAGCAGGGAAGGAACGACCCGGGGTCAGCTCCAAGCGAGCCCAGCCACGGCGCCGTCTCTCGCGCCCGGCGTCTGCAGCCGCGCGGCTTCCGAGCGCCGCTTGCAACGGGAGGAAACGGCCGGCGGAGGCGGGGAGCTCGGCGCTAGCGCCCATTGCCCGACGCGCGCGCCCACCGCTCCGGACTCCCGGCTCCGCAAGAGGCGCGCGGCGGGAGACCCCCGGCGGCGCTCGGGCTTCGCGGTCTCTGCCGCTCCGCCCCCCCGCGGACGAGGGGAACCAGACGGGAAAGGGGGGCCGGGCTGGCCGCGTGGGGCGCCCGTTCGTTGAGCCCCGGCAGGGAGGAGGCGAGAGCCCGCTCGTGGGACGCCTGCGCCCCAGGTCCTCCGGGGGCCGCTTAGCCAATGTGCACTAGCAGCGCTCCAGCAGAGAGATGCTAGAAATGGGGGGGGGCAAATGGGGGCGGCGATCGCGTGCTGCGCCGGTCGCGCCTGGCCGGCTCGCGCGCGCTCCGGGGTGGCCCCCGGCCGTGCCCTCTGGCTGGCCGTCCGGCGGCCGTGTCCTGCGCCGTGGCACGTCCCGCCGCACTCCTGGCCGGGCCGGGCCCGTCTCTCCCTCCTCCCCCCCCCCATTTCTTCCTCCTCCTCCTCGTCGTTCTCCTCTTCCCTGCCAGTGTATTTTTGGGTCATTGGAGCGGAGGGGTAGGTAATCCCCGGGCTCGAGTTCCAAAGGGGGCGGGTTCCTGGCCGGAGGTGGAGTCACTTTTTCATTTAAATCCCCGACTATAAAATGGGCTTAAGGAGAAGCGGGATCTCAGCGGCTCAGCCAGCCGGAGGAGTGGTGGGAGCGAGCGGCGGCGGCGACTCCGGCCAGAGCGTGCGCCCGCGGCGAGGGCTGCCGCCGCCGCGATGCTGCACTCGCTGGGCGCCCACACCTTGCAGGCGCTGAGCCAGGCGGCCGCCTGCGTGCTGCTGCTGCCCCGCTTCCTCCTGACGGCCGTGATGCTCTGGCTGCTGGACTTCCTGTGCATCCGCAAGAAGCTGCTCCTGACGGCGGCGGCGGCGGCCGGCGAGGAGGCGTCGGACGAGGAGGACGAGGCGGAGGCGGAGGGCGGCGGCGCCCCCGCGGACGACCCTCCGCTGTGCGTGTCCGACTCGAACCGCATGTTCACGCTGGAGTCGCTCAAGGCGGTGTGGCACGGGCAGAAGCTGGACTTCTTCAAGGAGGCGCACGTGGGCGCGGCGGCGCCCAACCCGGAGGTCATCCGGCTGGACGGGCGGACGCGGGCGCGCATCCTGGACTACGCGCGCGGCAAGCGGCCGCTGATCCTCAACTTCGGCAGCTGCACCTGACCGCCCTTCATGGCCCGCCTGCGCGCCTTCGAGCGCCTGGCCGCGCGCTTCGTGGACGTGGCCGACTTCCTGCTGGTCTACATCGAGGAGGCGCACCCGTCCGACGGCTGGGTCAGCTCGGACGCCGCCTACGACATCCCCAAGCACCAGTGCCTGCAGGACCGGCTGCGGGCGGCGCAGCTCATGCAGCAGGGCGCGCCGGGCTGCGCGCTGGCCGTCGACACCATGGACAACGCCTCGAGCGCCGCCTACGGGGCCTACTTCGAGCGCCTCTACATCGTGCAGGAGCGGCGCGTGATGTACCAGGGCGGCCGCGGGCCCGAGGGCTACAAGATCTCCGAACTCAGGCGCTGGCTAGACCAGTACAAGAGCCGCCGCCTCCCGGGCGGGCCCAGCACCGTGGTCGTCCAGGTGTAAGCCGCCGGCGCCGGCGGGGAGGAGGGAGCCGGGGCGGGGGCCCGGCGGCAGGGGGGTCCGCCTGCGGAGCCGGCCAGCAGCAAGGCCTCCCGCCCTTTCTCCCCCCATCGCGCAACTCCCAAGACTCGCAGCCTTTCCCCAACCGGGCGCCCTCCAGATGTGCTGGACTACGACGCCCAGCATCCACGCCCCCCCCCCCCCCGCCACGGAGAGTTCCCAGTGCGGGGAAGGCTGCCCAAGAGGCTGCTGTGTGAGTTTTCATGCAAGACGTGCCCGAGACTCTTTCGTTTCCACTATTCAAATCATGTTGATTTGCCCAAGCATCTGTTATTAACATTCGTTTCTGCGTGCAGTTATTTCGTATTTCTGTTTTGTTTCGAAGGCGTGCGTGCAAGAATAGAACTCTCTCTTTTGTGTGGGGGGACAGCGTTCACTCTTCTCCTGGACGTTTCTGGGTGTGTGCCTACAAGTGTGCGTGTGCGTGTGCGTGTGCGATTCCGGTGGGAAACGGTCTTCTGCCGAGGCGCACGTGTGTCTGTTGTCCAAGAGAGCCGTTTTCTGTGCGCAAGTGGCCTTCTGCCGTCCTGGCGAAGCCCTCTGCTGGGATTTCTAGTGTTTCTTTGTGATGACCGGTTTCGAAATGGTGGGTGCGACGCCAGGAAATCGAGTCTGATGTTCTGAGATGCCGGAACTACCAGTAAAAAAGACAAAAACAGAAACAAGGAAAACAAAAAAGCAAAAATGTCTATTTATGTGACCTCTCTGTGTTGGTTTTGGTTGGACTTCTTTTCTTTTTTGCAAAATGCCCGTTTTTTATGAACTTTTTATAACATTATTAATAAAGATAACTGAGTAAAGACACGCCTGGTCTGGATCTTTGGAACTGAAAGCAGAAGCGGAGGCAAAACGCCTCCCCGGCTGCTGTTCTGCCACTTGCACTGAGGACCGAGTTGTGGCTTACAGTGCAGAGCCCTGGCTACTTGCTTTTCGGGAGGGGGGTAAGGGTGCTTCGAGGGTTACACCTTTTTTTAAGGGTGCTTTGAGGGTTACACCTTGCATGACTCAGTCCTGAAAAGCGTTCACTAGAAAGCCAGAAAACCCGTGTTCTACCAAATCCTACTGATTTCTGGGGGATTGACTTCGTAATGATGAGTGTGATGTGGCCAAAACCAGTGCTTGAATTACAGGGGTTGGGGGATGGATCCCTTAAATTTTGTGATCCATCCCCCCACATACACACACACACACTGGATAATTGTGTTTTTTTAGGTTACAGGGGATGATTTGGCTAAAATGGGGGGAAATCGGGGTGGGCTTGTGGTTTTTATGAAGCCCCCCCAACTTATGCCACCCCCATTCAATCATTGGCCTAAATTTACCCCAACCTTCTCCATCCTGGTGTCCTCCAAATATTTTGGATGTCCGTTCCCATCAGCCCCAGGCAGCATGGGCTAAGGTCAGGAATTCTGGGAACTGTCATCCAAAACATCTGGCAGGCACCAAGGGTTGGTTCCAGATTGAGCTGGATCAACTGTGCTGATGGAAGTGGGCTTCTTTGCCCCCTCCTTCCCTTGGCAGCCTGTCCAGCCTCCTGAAAATGCTACACAGAGAGTCCGGAGACCCTGTTGAATGGAGTGAGCTGTGCTGTGGGTGCAGGGGGGGGAAGGGGGATCCCCAAAAGTCAGGCAGAGGGACCTTCAGAGCCCTTCTTCTCACGGAAGGCAGATCCTGGATCCAGCCCAACATACACACCGAGTCCCATTCAGCATGCAGTCTAAAGCTGGACCTCAAAAGCAGCTCCCACTCTGTTCTGGTGGGGCTTCATTCCCAAGTAAGCTTCAGTAAGACTGAAGAATATAAGAGACATCAAGGGTTTGCTGCTGTTAACTGCACAGAGTTCTTCGCACGTGTAAGGAAGGAGCAAACAACTGTGCAGGATGCCTTGTTTAAGGAGCGGTGGTGAGTCCTAAACCTCTCCAGAAGACATTCCAAAGGATGTTGAACTATCCTCCAAGCAAAGGGGAATAGTTGGAATCCCAACCAAATGTGTGTTCTAAACAGGAAAAAAAACAAGGAGATACCCCACACCCCCTTGTTATCTTTAAGACTTGGGTTACTTCAAAGCCCACATATTGCCCTTCACTGTGTTTACTTGTTGATGGCTATCTGTGCTGCCGACACCACCTTTGGTCCTAAGTATTACTAAAGTTTGAACAAGAATGGAAGAGCTGTGAAAGGGGCAGCCAGTTTAGCTGTCCTAAGTGAGGGCAATTGATTCCAAGTGATGGGAGAAGATGCTCCCTCAGTTGGAGCTTCATGGCCTTTGCTCAAAGGTAACCCTTTTCTGGGCAGTTGCTGCAGCATCAAATCTGTGTGTATCTAATCTTACACATTACATAAGAAACTTACCACCAGCTCAGAAATGTACCACGAGTAGAGGCTGGTGGCTCCGATTTCAGTGGAGCTGTAAATCCATCCTGGGTTCCAGTCAGAACCAACCAGAACTCTAAAGGGGCTATCCAAGGTCCTGAACCCTATCCCTAAATTAGGTTCAGCACCTTGGATAGCTCCTTTAGAGTTCTGGCTGGTTCTGATTGAAACCCAGAATGGATGTACATCCCCACCAAAGTCAGAGCCACCAGCCTCCACTGTGTACCACCCAGCTGCACAGATGTTTTCCACCAGGTCCAATAAGACTTATTCCTAAATATGCAAGAGTCAGGATTGCAGCATTATAGGCACAGTATTCTTTAGAAAATGCAACACATATTTCAGCCATTCTAAATCCTTTAATTCTGCTCATATGTTTGTTACTTATTTGATATCATTTATCAAATTTGTGTGTTTGTCTGTTAAATATATATGCTGCCCAGCTGGCTGTTCCCCTTGGGGCCATTTGCAATTACTTTTTAAAGAAAAAAAAAACTTAAACAAGAAAATAACAACCAAAATAATAAATGCAACAATGAAAATATCAAAATATCAAAACATTAAAAATAGTAGAGTCAGCAGCAAAGTGAATAATCAGAGCACCTGATTAGGAAATAAATGCCCATTGGAAAATAAAAGTCTTAACCCAGCATCTAAACATATAGACCCAGTTTGCATATAATGACAACCCAGAGTATGGGTTGAGGATGGCTTGTCATTGAATCATGGGTTGTCATTATGTGCAAACCCTGCACTCTGTGTTGTGAACCACAAACAAACCAGAATTCACAATGCAACAACAAACCATCAGTTCTCTTGTCATTACATGTGAACTAGGCCATACAGTGAAGATGCCTAGTAGATTTCCCTGGGAAGGGCATTCCACAGATGGGGGGCCACTACAGAGAAGGCTCTTTCCCTGTAGCTACCCGTCACACCATTGTTGGTGGTGACACCTAGAGAAGAGCCTCCAGAGATGACCTTAGCAATCAGACCAATCATATGTGGACTTAAATAGTCCCTAGATCCTGCTTACAACTACCTTTCCCCTTTGCCATTGCTCTTTAAATATGGCCCCAGTCACCTGGAACACCAACACCATGTCCCTTTAGTGTGGCAGCATGATATTTTGAACTGGACTGCCCTCTCCTAGCCCAGCAAAGATGCCTGCCCTGTTTGCTGTAATTTTCCACACCTCTGCAAGGAAGCCTGTTTCGTGCCAAGCCCTATCACCCCAATAACCCCAAGGGTCTACTACTTGCAGCTCAGCAAAGAACTGCTGTCTGTTGCGGTTTCCTCCTTATCTTCAAGGCTCTCTGTTTATTTCATTTCGGAAAGGAGGTATTACTCAAGCCCAAGTAGTTCGTTATGATGTAGTTTTAAATTATTATGGCATGGTTAGATGTTACATGGTATATAGAACAGGGGCAAGCAGGCTTCAAGCTTATAGGGTATACTTTGTTGTTGCTGTTGTTTTCTGTAACTCCAGGTTCCACCATGTGTGGCTTAGGGGCCAGATATGCACTTAGAATTAAAGATCAGGCTGCTTCTGAGCCCATGTTCAGCCCAGGAATTTGCTTTCAGTACCAGAACTGAGCTCACTCTTCTTTCCCCACAAATCCACTCCTGCTTTCCCCCCAAGCATTCTTCATTTCAGCAGCCTACTTTGAGGGTGAAGAGCCTTTTCATTTGTTATTATTATTAAACAACGGTGAGTCAGAAACCCATGGTGATCTACTGCAAATCACCCATATCCGGATGTACTTTCTGCTCACCCCTGGTATAGAATGCCAGCCAAAGACTGTCAGACCACCAACAGAGTCATAGTGTCTGAACAAGTAACCTATAACTTGAAACCAGTGTAGTGTGGTAGTTAAAGTGTTGGACTTTGACCAGGAAGATACAGGTTTGAATCCCTGCTCTGTTACAAAACTTAGTCAAGTCAGATTTTATATATATATTTGTACGTACATACATATGCACACTAGGGATGCTGGAGAAATCTGCAACAGAATCAAATGAATTCAGATTTCTATGAATCCAACCCACAGATTCCAGAGCAGACCAGCTTTTCCCATGGATTTGCATGGATTCCACGGATTTGCAGACTGTGTTTGTTTGTTTTAACTTTCCATAATTTTACACAAATTTAGTCATAGAAAAACACGTAAAATAAAAAAAATGCCCGCCAAAAATGCACATTTCCCCCATAGGCTAAAAGATGAAAATGCACATTTGGGAAGGGATTTGCACATTTTCACAAATGCAAATTTGGGGAACTGGAAAAAAAATCTGATTCCATCAACAGGTGGACAACTGGATGAAAGGCACCTGTCGATCTGTGAAACACAGATGAAATGGGTTTTACCAAATATGTACATCCCTAATACACACGCGCGCACACACACACACACCTTTTCTGCAATTACTGTGGTTTAAGGGGCTCACTAGCCTCATGAAGCCGTAAGGTAAGGGTGCAAAATCACAGCCTGCAGATCATGTCTAGCCCACCTGGCCATACCCCCTTCTCCTGATCACACCCCTTCCCCCCACCCCCCCTGACTGTTGATCATTTGCCTTACAGGACCCGGTTGTAAGATTTACCCAGATATAAGCACTTTGAATGCCGAAGAAGTGCCAAATAAATGCTAAGTGTTAGTACTGTCATTCTAGATCAGAGCTGCAGAGCCCCTTTCCCCAACCACCAATTATTTGGTGGTTTCCTGGCTTTTGTAGTTCTTTTCCCCATCCTAAGAGATTGAAGTGCCTCTCCTAAGGCACCAGCAGTAAGAGTTTTAAGCTAAAAGATGCCGGTATTTTGACCCCACCCCATTTGGCTTTCAGCTCCACCCACTTCTGGAATGCAGCCCCTGAGAGCTTCTCTGAAATTGAATTCAGCCCTTGGGCTTCAAGAGATTCTGCATCCATGTTGCAAAGGGAATAACTTTCCAAGTGGGGTGGTAGGTTATCTGACTTTTGGGTCACACTAGATTTAGGCAGAGGTTCCATCTTAACCTATAGCTCTCTGGGCGTTTCATAAATTGGGTTGTGTCCTGAAGGACATTACTGCGCCTTTAAACAGCAAGCGTGTCATTTCTGTGGCTATATTTGGGCTGCCCCTTCCCCTGTTCTCGGGAGTGCTCTGGCTTCAAGCCCTGGCTCCGACCCCACACGGCAGCCTGCTAGCGCGATGGCATCATCCAGCTCCTCATAACAATTGTGCAGTTTGCATAACATCTTGCACAATCAAAGGCTAATACCATGTGATCATTATCAGATATTGGGGCAAACAAAAGCATGCCTCCATGCACATGCATAGCAATGTTTAATCTGGCATGTCGAGCTTTGGTTTAAAAGCTGACAATAGTAACAAAATCAACCAGTCATTAAATGTCAACACTGTTCTAAAGGTAGTCCTCAGATTACAGGGGATGAAGGTATGATCATGCCCCCCTCACTTGTCAAATCTTCCCTGTCTCCCCATCCTTTAGCCTGGTTCTCGCCACCATATCTCTCTGTGGCTATGTCCCTGGCTCTGCTGGAGGAAGGAATACACGAAATGCCAAGGCAGAAATGTTAGGAGTTCTTCAGATAGCTTTGCATCATTACTTTGTCACCCTTCTCCTTTATTATGCCCCATTCCTCCTCCAAGAAGTATGTCTCTCTTAAATACCACAACTGAGAAATTCCTATTGAAATCTCTGCGCGCACATGAAAATGGCATCCAAGCAGGGGCTGTTTCACACATTACAGCAGGGGTGTTGAACCTCAGGCCTGTGAACCAAATCCAGCCTGTTTGGGGTACCAATGAAGACTACCAAGAATCCCCAGATGGCCACACCCCCTTCATCAGGCCCCAGCCCTTTTCCCCACTGGAACACAGCCCCCAAGAGTCCCTCCAAATTTGACCTTTGGGCTGAAAGAGTTTCAATTAGCAGTCAGCAAACCCAGGTTCATCAGCAGTCTGCAGCTACTCTCAGCACACTGACAAATGCTACTACAGGATATGTGCTTCACACTTTACCTTGCTAGGGATTACTTACATCTTATTCATTCATTTATTTCATTGATATCCTGCCTTTCTTCCAAGGAACTCAAGGTGGCATCCATGGTCCTCCCCCTGCATTTTATCCACAACTTTGTGAGGTAGGTTAGGCTAAGAGTTAGTGACTGGCCCAAGGTCACTCAGGGAGCTTCATGGCTGGATGGGGATTTGAACCTGGGTCTCTCCAGTCCTAATTTGACACTCAAACCACTACACCATGCTGGCTGTGTTGCACTGCTTCTGTTCTTCCAGAGAAGGATTTCCATTTTAATTACCAAGTGGAGAGTTACCTCTGGATCACTACAGCAACCAAAATGACTTGGGTGAAGAATCTGGCTCTTTGCACCCTACTGTAGAACCATCAGTCAGCTATTTCTTCACATATTGATTGATCCAATTTGTAGCCCACCTTTCTGTCTCTTGGGAGTTGCTATAGAAGTACATTTAGGGCACAATCCTATGCATGTTTAGACAGAAACAAAAGTCCTATAACTCCATGCTGGCTAGGGAATGCTGGGAGTTGTAGGGATTTTTTCTGTCTAAACATCCACAGGATTGCACCCTTAAAGTAGTTACCACATGTCCTTCTTGCGGACATCTCCATCCACCTGGTTTCAACTATGAGTAAGCAGAAGTGCCAAAAACCTTCTCACCTGCCCAGAAGGCATAGACGCAGGGGCCAATCTAGACGTGATGCTATTCATGCAAGTAGTTGTAGTCCAACACAGCTGGAGGGCACCAGGTTCAGGAAGGCTGTTTTAAGTAAACAAGAGGCATAGAAGGGTCCAATCTGGATCCAGACTCTACCAGGGATAGAGGAGAGCTTTGCTTCCTGCTTTGTTGCACTGCAGAGGAGAATCTTCATTTTAATGACCAAAAGGGGCTCCCAAGCAGGATTGCAGAGCCCTTCCTCCATATCTGATCTCTGTGTTAGAAGAAAAGTTTCCACCTGCTCAAAACAGTGATTTCTTTCCAATGCAAATGGAGGCATCCAATTTGGGTTGAAACCACAGCAGTGGGGGAGAGTTAGACCCATCTGTACATACATACATACATATACACACACACACACCAAGTTCCCAGTCCAGATTTGGGACAATAGTAGCCATTGTTTTATTTTTTAAAAAACAACATTCACACCATTAGTAGTTGTGTGAATGGGTGTTATTATTTGGCCCTAAGACTGCCCCTGAAGCTACACTGCCATGGAAGCTTGTGTTGCAGTGATCTGGATGGAGAATGAAATAGACCCTTTTGCCTGAATGGTGCTGCCACCCAAAAAGCACTTGCCCATTTCTGTTTTATGTTGCTAGTATTATATTTTAACAGTGCTTCTCATGAATATCTATACATTCCATGTTCACATGCCCAACCAATGGTTAAGTTACAGGTCAGTGCTCTGCTAATGGCATATGGCCAGCATAGATAGGGCATCACTTTTAAATATGGCCCCAGTCCCTTTTGTATGACATGAGGGATGTATAAGAAATTCATCTCAGTTTGTTTATGACCATAATTTACTGCGTTCACACCTCCAAAGACTGAATGTGGCCAAAACCCAGCTGGTGGCCAAAGTCCGTACACTTCTGAGTCTGCAATGTGATTTGCAGAAGATGCCCCCACCAAAAAAAAACATTCAAAAGTGTGTACATTTGAACAATGGATGCAAAAAAAATGTGCACAAAGTTAAGGAATGTGAGAAAAATGCATACATTTTAAAAATGAACACATTTGATGCATATGTTTGGGGAAATGCATGAGAAAATGCCCTTGATTTTGTGTGTGAAAAGACAAAAACAGAGCTCGAAATCTGATATGGGCACAAGCTGGACCAAGCTTCGAGGTGGAATTTGGAGAACCTCCACAAGCTCACGTTTTGCTGATTCACATATCTCTATGTGACATTTTACACTGGACCTCTCCTCTCTTAGCCCAGAAAGAAATATATGAAGATTGAGTAAGGAGGTGCTGAAAAAGCCCTGCGCCCTTTGCCGTAACTTTCCACATCTCATCAAGAAGTCCTGCCTCATGCTGATGAGTGCCGTGACCCTAATAACCCAGAGAGTCAACTGTTTGCAGTTGAGCAAAGAATTGCTATCTGTTGCGGTTTCCTCATTATCTTCATGGCTCTCTGTTTATTTGATTTGAGCAAGGAGGTATTACTCCAGGTCAAATGGTTTATTTACTTATTATTTAATGAGAGCCAGTGTGGTATAGTGGTTAGAGGGTTGGACTGGGAGCTGGGAGATCCAGGTTCTAGTCTCCACTCAGCCATGGAAGCTCACTGGTTGACTTTGGGCCAGTCACAGACTCTTAGACCAACTTACCACACAGGGTTGTTGTTGTGAGGATAAAATGGAGAGGAAGAGGATTATGTATGCCACCTGGGGTTCCTTAAAGAGGAAAAAAGGCAGGATATAAATGTAATAAATAATTTATTTTATAAATCCTCAGTGGTCCTTCTCCGTGAGCCCCTGCCAAAGGAAGTGAGGCGGGTGGCTACTAGGAAGAAGGCCTTTTCTGTTGTGGCACCCTGGCTGTGGAGTGAGCTCCCTAGTGAGGTTCGCCTGGCACCTACATTGTATTCCTTCTGGCGCCAGGTGAAGACCTTTTTATTTTCCCAGGCATTTTAGCATTTTAGCTTTCTAGTCTTTTAGCTTTGCTGTTTTAAATCTGTATTTTAAATCTCTGCATTGCTGCTAGGTTTTATTCTGGTTTTATTCTGGTTATATTGTGGTTTTACAATAGTGTGGTATAGTGGCTAGAGTGCTGGACTGGGAGCCGGGAGATCCGGGTTCTAGTCCCCACTCAGCCATGGAAGCTCACTGGGCGACTTTGGGCCAGTCACAGACTCTCAGCCCAACCTACCTCACAGGGTTGTTGTTGTGAGGACAAAATGGAGAGGAGGAGGATAATGTAAGCCACCTTGGGTTCCTTGCAAGAGGAAAAAAGGTGGGATATAAATGCAATAAATAAATAATTGTGGGTTTAATGCTTTAATATTTTATATTGTTTTACTGTGTGCTTTTTGGTTTTAATTTTTGTGAACCACCCAGAGAACTTCAGCTATTGGGCAGTATAGAAATGAAATAAATAAATAAATAAATAAATAATGATTATTGAATAGTTAGTTGTTATTACGTGGTCTAGAAAACCAGCCTAACACTGGCAGACCACCAACAAAAAAAGATTGCAACCAGATGAAATCAATGGGCTGAGGCTTAAGGAAACGCCATAGCTCAGTGATAGAACACATACTTTGCATGCAGAAGGAGCCATGTTTAATCCCTGCCATCTCCAGGTAAGGCTAGAAATGAATCCTTCCTGAGACCCTAAAGAGCCGCTGCCAGTCAGTGTTGACAATACTGGCCTAGCTGGACTGATGGTCCAACTCAGTATAAAGCAGCTTCCTGTGTTCCTAATGGGACTTCAGTTAGTAATTACCAATTTAACTTATTTCAATGGATCTGAAGAATCCTGGATCCACTCCATTGTGTTTGATTTGATCAAGGAGGTATTACTCAAGCTCAGGTGATGATTGATTGATTGCAATTCTTTTTTAAAGAAAATACATGGTGAGATGTTAACATGGTATAGAATATCACTGTCTGAAACTATCAATAGAATCATAGTGTTTGACCAAGTAGCCCATAGCTCTGAAGTGGTGAGTTTTAGTGGTTAGAACAGCTCTCCCCAACCTTGTACCCTCCTTGATATTTTGGACTTCAACACCCATCAGGCCCAGCCAGCATGGTCAATAGTCAGGAATGGTGGGAGTTGTCTGAAACATCTGGAGGGCACCAGGTTGTGGAAGACTGGGTCAGAACAAAGACCAAGAAGACCTGGATTCAAATCCTGGTTCAGCCCCACATAAAGGCAGATGGGACTTTTGCATACACACACACACACACACACACCTTTTCTGTAATTATTCAGTGGGATTCAGGATCTGCCTTCCATGAGAAGAAAGGACCTTCCATAAAAGGAAGGGCTTCACTGGTGGATGGCCCCTCCACCTGATTTTTGGGGATCCCACCTCCCCACATGCCACAGCTGTATGGGGAGGGGGAAGTAATTTTGAGATAAAAATGGAGGGTTTGCCTTTGAGGAAAGCGTTTTCATGTGCAAGTCCCAATCTCTCCCCAATATTTCAGCCCTCTGCTGCACCATACCCCATTCTGTTCTGGAGGGTCCGCCAACCCTCAGAAGAACCTTTTTTGTGGAAGTGGGAAATGTGGGTTTGGAGTAGTGCTGGCTTTAGGTTTTTGAGGCCCTTTGGACCAGACAGCCATGGTCCCACTCCCTCAATGAGCCTACCTTCTCACCACCATTGTCACCTGCTGCTGTTGCTTCTCTTCCTCTTCCTCATTGTTGCTACCACATGCTTGCTTGCCAGGCACAGAGCCAGTGGCATCTACTGCTCCTCCTTCTCTCCATCACTGTTGTCTGGGCCAGAGCGAGAGGCAGGTGAGCATTTATTTATGCATTTATTTAAAATATTTCTTGGCCGCCTTTCAGGGCAGAAGCCCTCCCAAGGCAGCTTGCAGCAATAAAATACATAAAAACAGTTAAAATATTAAAAGTGATGAAAACAATAAAAACAACAATAAAAGCCAACAATAAAACCAGCAACAATGTTAACAGGTAAACAAGGAGGTTGCAATGGGGAGGAAGAGGAACACGTTGTGTGAGCAGAACTGCTTTCCACTAAGGTGGATCCACCACTGGATGGATGGATGGATGGATGGATAGATAGATAGGGTGGGGGACAAATACCAGGAAGCTTGCTGTTGTGCTGCAACAGTGTCTTTGGGCAAGATCCATTTTATCTATCAGTGAGCATGCTGAAATCTAAAAACAGTGATAAATTAACTTTTTAACTATCCTAAGCCAGGCACTCTATCACAGATCCTTGTTTGCCTAAGTCTCCCAGAAATCTCTGTTTTACCTTGGGCTCTCTGACTGTGCAGTGACAAATAAATTCCTTCTGAAGGGCTTTTTTTTTGAGTTACCAGTGGCTGGGGAACAGGCGTGGCTGAGGGCTCTTGCCTTCATCATGCCTTGCTTGTGAGCTTCCCAAGGCATCTCGCTGGCCGATGCAAGGAACACATTTTGGGCCTAGACCAGGGAGTTGAGCCTCTTTCAGCCCAAGGGCTGAATTCCATTTTGGAGAAGCTCTTGGGGGCGGGGGTGCATTCCAACAATGGGTGGGGATGAAGACAAAGGGGGAGGGGACAGAAATATCAGCATATTTTGGCATAAACCTCTTACTGACAGTAACCCAGCCTTAGGAGAGGCATTTCAACCTCTTAGAATGGGGGGGGCGGTTTGCACAAAAGCCAGAAAACCACCAAATGAGTGGTGGTTGGGGGAAAGGAAGTGGGGCCAGGAGAAGTGGGCGTGACATCTGGGGAATCCCAGAGGGATTGGGCCCTGAGGAGGGCAGGGTTTGGCCACCATGCCTGAGGTTTATGACCGCTATCCTGGAGGGGCCTTTCGTCTGATGCAGCAGGGCTCTTCTTCTGTTCTTAGGGATGTCTCAGAAAAAGATCACAACATAGGTTAGATGCACTCAGGCAGGAATCTCCATAAACATTTTCTGGAGATTTCTGACACGCTTGTTGCCACCTTGATACTGGCTATTCCCCTAAGTGCAATTCTGTTGTTGGTGGTTTGATAGTACTTGGTTGATTTATATTGTGTAGTACAGGGGTGGGCAGCCTGGTTGTCTACAGATGTTTTAGCCTACAAATTCGATAAGCCCCTACCAGCATGGCCAGTGGTCAGGGATACAAAGCGCCTGGAGGGCACAAGCTTCCATATCCCTGATGTAGCATCTAACCACTTTGTGTTGAGTGCAGCAAAACCCTACCGGAGGAGAGATTAGAAATTGTTCCATGCACCATCAGGTGCTTTTGCTTACATTTGCCCCCTTGCAGTAAACAATGGGGGAGGAAAAGGCTTTCAAACCTCCCCCGTATTCATAAGAACTGCTTGAGAGGCAAATGTAGGTAAAAGCACCAGCTAAGCACTCAAATATCATGCACCTGGATCTCTGGATAACAGCCTATGGTTGCAACACAGCAAACATGTGCAGCATTGGCACATTCCTTTTTTTTTTTAATCAACAGCATACATGTGCATTTGCAAGCAATCAACAGCACTCACTCACACACACAGTGCTGGCCTTAAACTTTTTTGCACCTGGAACAAAAGATGATGATGATGATGATGATGATGATTAAATTTTTTAATCGCCCATCTGGCTGGTCACCCAGCCACTCTGGGTGATGTACAACATACAATAAAACAGTTTAAAACAATAAAATTCTACAATAAAAACATTTTCTAAAATACCCTAACCCACCCCAAATGCCTGCCTGAACAACCACGTTTTTAATGCACAACGGAAGCTCATTAAAGAGGGGGCATGACGGAGTTCCCTAGGGAGGGAGTTCCACAGAGTGGGGGCCACCACAGAAAAGGCCCTCTCCCTCGTCCCCACCAGTCTAGCTGTCCTGGCTGATGGGACAGAGAGAAGGCCATCCGAGGCTGATCTTGTTAAGTGGCCTGTCTGGTGCTGCTGGAGGTGCTTCTTAAGATAGGCTGGGCCGGGACCATATAGGGTTTTAAAGGTCAAAACCAACACTTTGAATTTGGCCCGGAAAACAACTGGTAACCAGTGCAACTCCTTCAGCACTGGAGTGATGTGATCTCGCCGGCGGCTGCCTTTAATCAGGCGAGCCGCCGCGTTCTGTACCAGCTGCAGTTTCTGAACCGTCTTCAAGGGTAACCCCATGTAGAGTGCATTACAGTAGTCTAAACGAGAGGAAACCAGGGCATGTACTATCGATGGGAGCAGATGGTCGGGAAGGTAGGGGCGCAGCCGCGGTATCAGATGGAGTTGATACAGCGCTGTCGGGCTCACAGCTGACACCTGAGCCTCCATGGACAGCTGGGAGTCCAAAATGACCCCCAGGCTGCAGACCTGGTCCTTCAAGGGTAGCTGTACCCCATTCAACACCAGGTCAACATCCCCCAACCTCCTCTTGTCTCCCACCAAAAGTACCTCGGTCTTGTCAGGGTTCAGCTTCAGCTTATTCCTCCCCATCCAGCCACTCACCATCTCCAGACATTTGGACAGGGATTCTACAGCCAACCTTGGTGAAGAGTTGAATGAGAGGTAGAGCTGCGTGTCACCCGCATATTGATGACACTGCACCCCAAACCTCCTGATGATAGCCCCCAGCGGTGTAACATAGATGTTAAATAGCATCGGGGAGAGGATGGAACCCTGTGGCACCCCACAAGTGAGCAGCCACGGGTCCGAAACCTCCTCTCCCAGTGCTACCCTCTGGTACCTGCCGGAAAGGAAGGACCGGAACCACCGCAATACGGTGTCCCCAATGCCCAACCCCTCCAGGCGGTCCAGGAGGATACCGTGGTCAATGGTATCAAAAGCCACTGAGAGATCAAGGAGAACAAGGAAGGAGCATTCACCCCTATCCAGAGCCCTCCTCATATCATCTACCAAGGCGACCAAGGCCGTTTCTGTCCCATGCCCAAGCCTGAAGCCCGACTGAAATGGGTCTAGATAATCAGTTTCTTCCAAGTGTGCCTTCAACTGCATCGCCACCACCCGCTCGATCACCTTGCCCAAAAATGGCAGATTTGAGACTGGGCGAAAGTCGTTCAGAACTTGAGGATCCAAGGAGGGCTTCTTTAAGAGCGGTCTTATCACTGCCTCCTTGAGGGCTGATGGCATCACTCCCTCCTCAAGGGAGGCGTTCACCACTGCCCTGATCCCCTCACCCAGTCTCTCTCTGCAGCCCATAATGAGCCAAGATGGGCAAGGATCAAGTAAGCAGGTGGTCAGCTGTACAGATGAAAGCACCTTGTCCACTTCATCAGGAGGAAGAAGCTGGAACCGATCCCACAAAACCGGTTTGCCACAGGCCGCCTCTTGCTCACTAACAGTATCCACAGCGTGCAGAGTAACACACCTAATCTGATCAATTTTATCTGCAAAGTGCCTTGCCAAGGCGTCACAGGAGGCCTTAGAATGCTCCAGTGGTTCCGGAGCCACAGGACCGACAAGGCTCCGGACCACTTGGAACAGCCTCCTGGGACAGCACTCTGCAGACGCGATAGAGGCAGCATAATATTCCTTTTTTGCTGCCTTCACCGCCACGTGATAGGCTGAAGATATAGCTATAGCCCGTGTCTGATCGTCTTTGGAGCGAGACTTCCGCCACCGGTGCTCTAGCCTTTTCACCTCCTGTTTCAGAGCTCGTAACCACGGATTGAACCATGGTGCAGTCCGAGCCCTGTTCAGGGGGAGAGGGCGTTTCGGAGCCACCCGATCTAATGCCCCAGTGATTGCGGCTTTCCAGCCACCCACCAGGGTCTCAACCAAGTGGCCGTTGGCGTGCCCCAGAGAATCCCCAAGCGCGTTCAGGAATCCATTTGGATCCATAAGACGCCTGGGGCGGACCATTTTAATGGGTCCTCCACCCCTGTGGAGGGGTTGTGGAACCGAGAAGTCCAACGTCACCAGATAGTGATCTGACCATGACAAGGGGGTGGTGGATATACCCCCGACTTCCAGATCACTCCCTGCTTCTCCAGAAACAAACACAAGGTCTAGTGCATGACCGGCTACATGGGTGGGCCGAGTTAGACTATGGTGCAGCTCCCAGGAGGCCATGGTCTCCATGAAGTCCCAAGGTGCTCCTGTGAGGATGGCCTCTGAATGTACGTTGAAGTCCCCCAACACCAATAAGTTAGGGGACTGTACACGCACATCAGAGACCACCTCAAGCACCTCAGCCAGGGAGTCAGTTATGCAACGGGGTGGACGGTACACGAGCAGAATCCCCAGACTGCCCTTCGGGCCCAACCACCAATACATGCACTCAGCAACCTTGGTCTCCTGGAGAGGGGGTCTGGTGAAGACCAAGGACTCTCGGTAGATAACAGCCACTCCCCCTCCCCGATCCCCAGCCCTCAGCTGCTGTGCATACGAAAATCCAGCTGGACACATGGCTGCAAGGGTTGGAGCAGCAGCCTCGGCCAGCCAGGTCTCGGTAATACATGCCAGGTCTGCACCCTCATCCAGGATCATGTCATGGATGAGGGAGGTTTTCTGGGTAACAGACCTGGCATTGCAGAGCAGCAAACGAAGGCCAGAAGATGGAGTCATGCCTCCCCCAGCCATCCTTTGGCTCTGGACAGGCCTGGAGCAGGGACAGATATTACACATCTCTCCCTTGTTCCCCTTACCTGGCATGGCCTGCCCCTAGCGCTCCGCCAGCGCCTGCCGCCCAGCCTCGGTATGTTCTGGCCCCCAACACTCCCCCCACTGCCTCCATCAGTGCTCTCAACCAGAGCGCGCTCGCTCTTTCTCTCTCTCTCTCTCACACACACACACACACACACACACTCATGCTCTCTCCCTTTTAAAAAACAAATACACACCAAGACAGAGATTGGAACACAAAATAATAACACTTGACATTGGTATCATATATTTAGAAGTGTTCAAAGCATTCATTTATTCCATTTATACCCCACTACCACAAGATATAGTGATGGCCACCAATTTGATGGCTTTAAAAGAGGGTTAGACAAATTCCTGGAGGAGGCAGCTATCAATGGCTACTAGTCCTGATGGCTATATGCTATCTCCAGTATCAGACAGTATGCCTCTGTACATCAGTTGCTGGGGAACATGTGTGGGAAGGGTGCTGTTGCACTCATGTTCAGCTTGTGGGTTTCCTGTGGACAGCCAGTTGGCCACTGTGTGAACAGAATGCTGGACTAGATGGACCCTTGGTCTGATCCAGCACACCTTTTCTTGTGTTCTCTTCTACTTGAATAACAATCCAGGATCAGAAATTAACATAAATAATGCCAGAGAGGGACAAAGGTAACTGAACCCTGTTTTAAAAACAATACTCGTAACCATTCCACTGTACCAGTTCACTAGACAGCCCCTCTGAAATCTCCAAAATCCCCAGTTCGGCAATTGTGCTGTCAGGACAGGACAAGAAGTCTCATTGAACAGAATGAGCAGGAAGCCCCCCCCCACACACACACACACACACACACAAAACAGGGCTGGCTTACCACACGTTGAAGTAATACACACATTACCATCTAAAGAGGGGGCATCCCATAATACCATTAAGTCCAGAGTCTAAAATTACCTCCCTGCACCACTGCAGTTGGGCAATACTTTCTTTGAGAGCCAACCAAAAGAAAGGTATTGCCCAACTGTGGATTTTGGCAGGGTTTTTTTTTCTTATGGACACATTGGCTATCTTTCCTTCCATGCCCCTCTGGAATCTGCCACCTAAAATGGACTGTGATAAACCTGCTGGTGCCAAAGAAAGCTTTGCTCCAAAGCTAATGGGGGGGGGCAGTGGTGAAGTGGAGACAGGGCTCGCAGGGATGTCATGCCAGCATTTTTCTATTAGCAGGGCCATTGATGTCATCTGCCACCCGCACCCCGAATTCCTTGCTTTCTTTGAGCTTAGCTGCAATTCTCACAGTAGCTGGGAAAAATGAATTTTTTGTGTTGTTCCTTGTTATAATGCAAAGCATTTTGGGGTGGCTTGGTCCACAACACTACTGGGGGGGGAGGCATTTTCAGCATGGCTGGTGTAGACAATGCTGAGTTCAATGTGGTCTACACTGATTGGCAGCAGCTCTCCAGGCTTTCAAACAGGAGACTTTCCCAGGCCTACCAAGCAATAGAACCTGGAACCTTCTGCAGGCAAAGTATGCATTCTACCTAGGGATGTATGGATTTTGTACAATCCATTGCATCTGTATTTCATAGATTGTCAGGCATATTTCATTCTATCATAAGCTCATTGACAGAATCAGGGATTTCTTGATTTCCCAAACATGCATTCACTTTGGAAAGTGCACACTTGCACAAATGTGCACTTCTGAAAATGCACAAATGCACAAATCCTCCCCCCCCCCATGCACATTTCCATGCTTTAGCCTTTAGGGGAAATACTCATTTTTATGTTGGTGGTGTTGTTTTGTATTGTTCTACAACTACCTTTGCATACAATTCCAGAAAGTTTTAAAAAATGGTCTGCAAGTCTGGTCTGCTGTGGAATCCATGGGTCAGATTCATAAAAATCCAAACTCATTTGAATCCATTGTGGATTTCTCCGACATCCCTAATTCTACATTTAACTCTGACAAAGGGCTAGAAATCTATTTTGCAATCCTACCATCCCATGAGTAGTCAAATTTCTTAAGAAAACTGGCATCATGTCTCTCTCTAGGGGCTTCCCTTAGAACAACACATGTTGTATCTCTCCCCAAAAGAGAAGAGTAGCCTATAGTGATGGCAATCAATTTGGATGGCTTTGAAGGGGAATAGACAAATTCATGGATGATAAGGCTGCCAAGGGCTACTAGTCATGATGGGTATATATTACCTCCAGTATCAGAGGCAGTATACTTCTGTATGTCAGTTGCTGGGAAACATGAGCCGGAGGGTGCTGTAGCGTTCATGCCTTGCTTGTAGGCTTCCCGTGTGCATCTGGTTGGCCACTGTGAGAACAGAATTCTGGCCTAGATAACCCTTTGCTCTCATCCAGCAGGGTTCTTCTTATTTGTTGAAATATTGTTCTTTTCTATAAGTGAAACAGGCACATCTTTTCCAGTACCTTGAATCAAATCTGGTAGATCAGCAAGGGGCCAGATAAAACTGCCAGCCTGTGGCCCACTGCTTGTCCATTCCTGTTAATTGGCTTGCTAGAAGCTGTTGTTTTTCTAAACACTTCCCATCAGTAAAAAAAAAAAAAAAAAAAATGAATTCAGCATGAATGGTGGGAAAATCCCTCCAAAAGCTCATCCTTCCCATTTGCACAAATCAAGGTTATCTGATCCCATTGTCTCAGCCTCTTCTCCAAGTGAATCATAGCCTGCAATCCCACCAGGCATTGGTCATTCTTAGAGACTTGTTTCAATCAGATTAGAATGAAGGACTCCAGCTCTGACAAAGCCCATGCATATCACATGTACTTTCAGCTGATAAGAGTGCACTGAGAAACGTCAAAAACAAATTAACAGACCTTTATTTCCTCTTTCTTTCTCTACAAAAAATCCTTCAATATATGACGAACAGTGATCAAAAGGATGACAAATTTCAGCAAAATAAATCATGTGGTGATCATGTCATTTCAATATTTAAACACAGAAGGAGATAGATCCAAATAAACATGTATAGGAGTTGGATACAAATCATGCAAGAGAATTCAGGCAATATAAGGGGTGGGTGTGTGTGTGTGTGTGTATATATATATATATATATATATATATATATATATTCACCGCAGACAGTGACTGTAGCCATGAAATTAAAAGACACTTGCTCCTGGGGAAGAAAGCTATGGCAAACCTAGAAGGCATAGTAAAAAGCAGAGACATCACCTTGCCGACAAAGGTTCATATATTCAAAGCTATGGTTTTCCCAGTAGCAACGTATGGCTGTGAGAGCTAGACTATAAGGAAGGCTGAGCGCCAGAGAATGCTTTCGAACTGTGGTGCTGGAGAAGACTCTTACGAGTCCCCTGGACTGCAAGGAGGTCAAATCAGTCCATCCTAAAGGAAATCAACCCTAACTGCTCATTGGAAGAACAGATACTGAAGCTGAAGCTCAAATATTTTGGCCACCTAATGTGAAGAGAAAACTCCCTGGAAAAGACCCTGATGCTGGGTAGGATTGAAGGCAAAAGGAGAAGGGGATGACAGAGGATGAGATGGCTAGATAGCATCACCGATGCAATGAATATGAACTTGAGCACACTCCGGGAGAGAGCGGAGGACAGGAAGGCCTGGTGTGCTATGGTCCATGGGGTCACGAAGAGTCAGACACGACTGAACGACTGAACAACAACAACAAATTCATATATATATATATATGAGAGAGAGAGAGAGAGAGAGAGCGAGCACATTCTATAAGATGGATATAGCAAAGGAAAATAGAAAGAACCAGGATATATTCTGGTTATTTCATTTTCCGTATGTATATATTCTTACATTATTTTTATTTATTTATTTATTTCATTTCTATGCCGCCCGATAGCCGAAGCTCTCTGGGCGGTTCACAAATAATATATAGTATTAATATTACATCAGAATTAATCTGTGGTTAACTTCTTCTTGTGTTTAAAGGGTTATTTTATCATTTATTTATGACATGGGAGGAAGGGTGGGTTTCCCTTCTCAAAGCTAGAAAAACGCAGCCTTTCTCTAGTACTGAGCACTGAGCAGGATGTGGGAGAAGGGTGGGGCATTGAACTGAAGCTGATGGACCAGATGGGGGACCCTCATAGGCAGGAAGTTCCCCATCCTTGCTGTACTGTGTTGTATGTGGGGCTATCCTTGAAGATTATCTAGAAGCCTCAGCTAATGCAGAATGTGGCTGCCAGAATTTTTAACTTGCCTAGCCAAGTGGAATCATATTACAGTGATTGTGAAGAAGCTGCACAGGCAGTGACTATTCATTTCTGAGCACAGTTCAAGGTGCTGGTGCTTACCTTTACGGCTCTAACTAGCTTGGGACCCGAAAACCTGAGGAGCACCTCTCCCTGCATCAGCCTGCCCATGCTTTGAGATCTCCAGGGGAGGCTCCGCCCCAAGTGCCTGTCTGCCTATGGCTGGATCAGGCTCAGCGTTGAGTTAAACTACGGGACAATCCGAAAGAAAGTCAATGAGCAGGCAACGGTCAAAGGCACAGTTTTACCAGGCAAGAGGGAGAGTTCCAAGAGAGGTATGAAGAGCAGCCAAGGTCAAGACACAGATAAACACTCAGATACAATACACAGCCCAAGAAGCAGAGTCGAGCAGGAGTCCGAGGTCAATCACAAAGGTTCAATCACAGAGTGAGGTCAGGAAAACACAGGATACAAGGCATTAGATGCTTGTGGAAGAGGACGTTTCCAGCAACTGCTAGACTGATACTGCAGGCTTATATTGCCAGAGCTTCCTGAGCCCCACCCAGGGCTCAGCTGCAGTTTGTTACAGGCCTTGCTCCCAAGGAGTCCCTTCCTCTCAAAGAGTCCTTCTGTCCATTCAGCACTTCTTCTTAAAGGAGCCCTACTGGCCTGCCTCTTGAAGCAACAATACCCTCAGGGGCTAGGTGGTCTCCTAGCCTCTGCCTCAGAGGCAGAACTCCCCTTCTCCTGTGGAACCCAGGTCATCTCCCCTGAGGGCCAAGGCTCCCCCCCACCCCCAGTCTCCTGCCATGGGTGGCTCCTTGGTGTTGACCATCTCTAGGAGCTCTAGCTTCTCCTCAGAAGAGGATTTCTTCAGTGGCAGTATGACAGTACCCTTGTTGGCAGGGGGAACATGCTATGCAACAACTAGAGAAAGAGCCTTCTCTGGGATGGTGCCCTGGTTATGAAATATCATCCCAAAAGAAGTATGACAAGGGTGAACCTTGCAATCTTTTTGCTGCAAAATCAAAATTGTTTTTATTTGTCCCAGTATTGTAAGGGGAGCTATGTTGGTCAGTCTGATCTGTTGTTTTTGCTGCCTTTTATCTGCTTTTATCATTACAATTTTGTTTTATTGTGTTTTTTATTTTTGCATGACTTCTTTTGGCCATATGTATTGTACACTGTCCTAGTATCCCCAGGGTTGAAGTGCCGGTTTAAAATAGTTTAAATATATAAAATAATAATACATTATTAGCGACATGACTTGCCCCATGGGGCAATGGTCAACAATTCCTGACACATTGCTGGCCTTAAATAAGACCTCTCCTAGGCTTGCCTCTTCAGTCTATGACCTGATTTACACATAACATAAATTCATGGGCTAAACAACTCATGAATTTGCAGGATAACATTGGGAGTGAGCAAGCATGCTGCCTCCCACCTGCTTGTCGCTTCCACTTTGCATCAGCTTGCCAAAACACCACAGGAATGCCCCGTTTCAGGGTTGTTAGTCATGACATCTGAACCCACCACTCTGGGTTGTTGAGGTTTGAACAACCCAGAGTTTTTAACCCAACAACAAACCACAGGTTCAAATCCTGGGTTGTTTAATCTTCAACAACCCAGAGCTGGGTTCGGACATCACGACTAACAACCCAAGAATGGGGCATTCCTGGGTTGTTTCAGCAAGCTGATGCAAATTGGAAGTGGCAAGCATGCAGGATGCAGCACACTCACTTGCTTGCACTCAGCCCAAACAACCCATGGGTTGTCATTATGTGTGAACTGGGTTTATGAGAAGAGGTGCTAAAGAGACTCCCTCTCCAGGCTCTTTGGATCCTTGTCCACCTCCTCCAGTACTAGATCACTGGCCTTTTTAGATCATGCTTTTTGTGTTTTGACTCCATCAGGCTCTGACAAATGATAAAGAATCAGTTCCAGAAATGACACCATGCTAAAAGGAGGGGAGGGGAAGAACTCTCCTAAAAGTTTCAAGTTTTTTGATAGCGTCACTTAACATTTGCAATGAAGGACAATCAGGAAGTGCAAGGCTGTTGTCAACCAGATTCGCAGCACATGGACGTTGGAGAACAGACTGTACTTCAGACACATGCATACAATTCCAAACAGCAGTCACAATTAGTCCAAAAGTAGGGAAGGCGGAGGAAGTTGTGCACATGAAAGCTTGCCACAAAGGGAACAGTTTATTGGGGAAAACAACAACTGCTCTAAAATACAAGAACATTGGCTAGATCAATGTCTATATTCCTCCCTCTGCTTTCCAGAATATTACGGCCCTTTAGTTTAACTATATGCTCATAAAATTTTGTAAAAACTTGACTTTACAGAGGTGCTGAGTGCATAGGAACTGGAATGATCCACTTCTGTCTACAGTTGTTTCTGTTACAATGCTGCATTATCTTTTCTGAAAGATACATAAATATTTGCAGTATGGGGACCACAGGTTTAGTTAAGATTACACAAGGTTTGGGAACACATAACACAAACTGGTATTGGAAAGGTGTGACTTCATCTACATATATAAAAACAGTCCCCAACATTCTGTCCTACTCTAGTACAACCAAGAAACATGATGCAATATGGTAGGGGTCCCCAATGCAGCACCCATGAAGCTCCCCACTCCCTGTGCCCTTAAGAAATAATAATAAAAACCTTGCAAAATGTTAGGGTACGCTTCTTTCTCTTCCTTTCTAGCCTCTACCCTGCTTTTTCTCTCCCCTTACTCTTTGCCTTGCTATTTCCCCCTTCCTACCAGCCTCTAGTTTCGCTATTTCTCCCCCTGCCCCGGACACACCTCTTTAGCTCACTTTTGACTAGTCAGGCCCCCACCGCAGACATCATGTGACTAACCACTTCTTCCATGGGAGCCATTTTGTTGTGGTGTCCACAGCAGTTTCTCAAATTCCCAAATTGCCCATGAGTCCAAAAAAGGTTGGGGACCCCTGCATTATGGGGTTATGTGAATGGAAGCAGAGTTTATTCTTAATGGCTGGGGATGACTAGGGATAACAAACAAATTTAGTCCTCGCCTGATGGTACCCTGAGTGAATCTCTTAATCTTCTTCTACATAAGTGAATAGCTGGGTCGTTCATTTACATAGGGAAATGCACGACACTGTGTAAGAAGCAAAGAGGATGTGGATGGGGAAGAAACAGTGAGGGGCACTGTTGGGGAGATGAGACAGAGCACCAGGCAAATTATTCCCAGAGAGGGTGGCCAGGAGAGCTATAATGAAGAGTGGTAAATGTGAAGAGGTGGGGTTATATCAAATTCTACTTAGAGTAGATCCATTGAAATGAATGGGACTTAGCTTAGTTATGTCCCATTCACTTCAATGGGTCTATTCCAACATGTCTTGGTGCCCATCAGGCTCCATGCCCCTCCTGACCAACAATGTTAATCACCCGATGCTGAAATTGGATACTAGTTCCCAGTTGCCTACTTGTGCAAATCTTTGAAAGAGAACTCAATCAGTAAATGAATAAGGACATAATATTTAAATGACCCTAGACCTCAAACTAAGCTAAGGCCTAACCTATATCATATAATTCTGTGATCAGGAGACTGTCCCCTTAAAGATAAACAGGAATTATCTCAATCAAAAAAGTCATTTTTGTGAAACGCAAATTGATCCATGATGACATTAGGGCCTTTTGCTCACTTCACAGCTCTGTTTTGAAGTTCTGTGCAAATAACGAACTAGGAACCAACTTCAGCAATGCAATATATTCCCACAGCATTCATGCTGCTGATTTGAATTCCATGTTTGATTGGCTAACATCCCTGTCTTATTCGATCCCTGCCACTTGGCTTGCTAAAGAACCTGCTTGAGTTCAGTGATCACCAAAGAGCTATTAGGCAGGAATATGCGCCAATGACTCTTTGCCAAGTCATGAAACTGTTTCTGCCAAAAAAAGCATTAACCCCTCAGTATAAGGCAGGGATGAGGAACCTGTTTGCCCTTCAGATGTTGTCAGACTACAATTCCCATCATCCCTGGTGGTTGGCCATGCTGGCCGGGGCTGATGTGAGTTAGAATCCAACAACATCTGGAGGACCAGAATTTCCCCATCCATGGTAAAAGGGATATATTATCTGAATTGCTTCAGCCTATTCCTATTCCCAATGCTCTTCTGCAGCAAACCAGACATGTTTTTTTCTCCATCACCAAAGTTTTGTGTTACTTTCCTAGTCTCCATTCTGCATTTCTGGCATTCAAGTGAAACTTCCAAGAATTTCCTTCTTTGAAAGGTTATGAGTCACACTGTTTCCTCCAAAATATTTTTTACAGCTCCAGAGGTTTGGGATTTTTAAACCATTCATGAGACCCACAAAAGAAATTAAGGGCAGTATCTTGTTCACTTACAGGCAGGCTGACTTTCCCCCCCGCCACCCACCCACAGTCTCTCATCTTGATTCTGCTAGTCTTGCTAGAGCAGGCATAAGGACTTTGTGCATGCCAGTGTCTGAGTTTACAGATCGGTTGTTTCTTTCCTTGAAAAAAATATTTAAAGATTAGCGGGTAAACCCAGATAAGTGAAACACTAATAATATGGGATATTGTGGGGTGATAGACATGGACGTAAGCAAAACACCTCTGTCTTATACTGCTAACTATGGCCTGGTTCACTGTTACACAGAGAATTTGAATTGGAAGGGACCTTGGAAGAGGAAGGAATCATCACTCAGTGGCAGAACACACACTTTGCATGCAGAAGGCCCCAGGTTCAATCCCTGGCATCTCCAGGCAGGGCTAGGAAGGAAACCCTGGGGGAGCACCCTCAGTCAGCGTCAACAATTCTGGGCTAGAGGAACCAATGGTCTGACTCCGTCTAAGAAAGCTCCCTAGGTGCACCTAATCCTGGGGTGGGCAACTTGTGACATTCCAGATGTTTTAGCCTACAACTCCCATTAGCCTTTACCATTGGCTATGCTGGCTAGACCTGATGGGAGTTGTAGGCAAAACCATCAGGACGGCCACAAATTTCTCACCTCTGATCTAGTCCAACCCTCTGACAGATGGCTGTCCAGCTTCAGTTTAAATACCTCCAGTGAATGAGAGCCCACCATCGCTAGAGGCAGTGTGGTCCACTATCAAACAGATCTTACCATCCTGACGTTCAGTCGAAAACTCCTTCCCTGTTATTTCCACCAATTAGTTCTAATCCTGCCCTCTGGAGCAACAGAGGACAAGTCTGCTCCATCTTCTGTGTGACTGCCCTGCAGATATTTGAAGACCTCAGTCATAGTTCCCTTTAATCTTCTCCAGGATCAACAATTGTTGTTGTTCAGTCGTTAAGTCGTGTCCGACTCTTCGTGACCCCATGCACACCAGGCCTTCCTGTCCCCCGCTCTCTCCCGGAGCGTGCTCAAGTCCATATTCATTGCATCAGTGATGCTATCTAGCCATCTCATCCTCTGCCGTCCCCTTCTCCTTTTGCCTTCAGTCTTTCCCAGCATCAGGGTCTTTTCCAGGGAGTTTTCTCTTCGCATTAGGTGGCCAAAATATTGGAGCTTCAGCTTCAGTATCTGTCCTTCCAATGAGTACTCAGGGTTGATTTCCTTTAGGATGGACTGATTTGACCTCCTTGCAGTCCAGGGGACTCGTAAGAGTCTTCTCCAGCACCACAGTTCGAAAGCATCGATCCTTCGGCGCTCAGCCTTCCTTATAGTCTAGCTCTCACAGCCATACATTGCTACTGGGAAAACCATAACTTTGATTATACGAACCTTTGTCGGCAAGGTGATGTCTCTGCTTCTTACTATGCTGTCTAGGTTTGCCATAGCTTTCCTCCCAAGGAGCAAGTGTCTTTTAATTTCATGGCTACAGTCACCGTCTGCGGTGATCTTGGAGCCCAAGAAAATAAAATCTGTCACTGCTTCCATTTCTTCCCCTTCTATATGCCAGGAAGTGATGGGGCCAGATGCCATGATCTTCGTTTTTTTAATGTTGAGTTTCAAACCAGCTTTTGCACTCTCCACTTTCACCCTCAACAAGAGGCTCTTTAGATCCTCTTCACTTTCTGCCATTAGGGTGGTATTATCTGCATATCTGAGGTTCTTGGTAATTCTCCCAGCCATCTTAATTCCGACCTGTGATTCATCCAACCCGGCGTTTCTCATGATGTACTCTGCATATAAATATATGTACTCTGCATATTTAATTTATATGTACTCTGCATATAAATTCAATAAGCAGGGCGACAATATACAGCCTTGTTGTACTCCTTTCCCAGTTTTGAACCAATCGGTTGTTCCATGTCCGGTTCTTACTGTTGCTTCTTGACCCTCGTACAGGTTTCTCAGGAGACAGGTAAGGTGGTCTGGTACTCCCATCTCTTTAAGAATTTGCCACAGTTTGTTGCGATCCACACAATCAAAGGCCTTAGCATAGTCAATGAAGCAGAAATAGACGTTTTTCTGGAATTCTCTTGCTTTCTCCATGACCCAGTGAATGTTGGCGATTTGATCTCTAGTTCCTCTGCCTCTTCAAAACCCAGCTTGTACTTCCAGTAGCTCTCAGTTCACATGCTTTGGCGTTGCCCTTCTTTGAAATTGGAATGTAAACTGACCTTTTCCAGTCTTGTAGCCATTGTTGAGTGTTCCAAATTTGTTGGCATATTGAGTGCAGCACTTTAACAGCATCATCTTTTAGGATCTTAAATAGCTCAGCGGAAATACTGTCATCTCTGCTAGCTTTGTTGTTAGTAATGTTCTAAGGCCCACTTGACTTCACTCTCTAGGATGTAGGGATGTACAAAAGGCACTTACCTTTCGCGGATTATGTTGATGGTCCCTCCCCCCGGAATCCTGGACACGGGGGGAGGCCGGCTGTGCTCTGCTCTGCTACGCTATTTGCGTTCCCCTTATTTTCGCCATCTTAGTCTACGTAAATCTTGACGTAGACTAAGACATGCAAAAATAAGAAACGCAAATGGCAGCGGCCATGGCCGCCGCCATTTGCGTACGTGCATTGTTGTTGTTGTTTTTTAAGTCAGCCGTGATAGGCTACGTAAACATTTACAAAGCCTATCACGGGTTGTTGTTTTTTAACTTAGCTGTGATAGGCTACGTAAATATTTACGTAGCCTATCACTTTTTTTTTTTTTTAACTGGAAATGGCGGCAGCCGGTCGCCGAACCGCCGCCAGGAAGATCCGCCCCAGGTAAGTCTCGTCCCGGGGGGGGCAGGGGGGCAGACCATTCCGCCACTGATTTCGGGGGGCCAAATGAGCTGGCATTCGGCCTCCCCGAGATCCATGGCGGAATTCTCTGACATCCCTACTAGGATGTCCAGCTCAAGTTCAGTGAGCGCACTATCATGGCTATCAGAGACATTAAGATCTTTCCTTTATAGTTCTTCTGTGTATTCTTTCCACCTCGTCTTAATCTCATCTGCTTCTGTTAGGTCCCCGCCTTCTTTCTCCTTTATCATGCCCAACTTTGCACAAAACGTTCCCTTGAGATCTCCGATTTTCTTGAAGAAATCTTTAGTCTTTCCCATTCTGTTGTTTTCTTCGATTTCTTTGCATTGTTCATTTAAGAAGGCCTTCTTGTCTCTCCTTGCTATTCTCTGGAACTCTGCATTCAGTTGGGTATATCTTCCCCTTTCTCCCTTGCATTTCGCTTCCCTTCTTTCCTCAGCTACTTGTAAAGTCTCATCAGACAGCCACTTTGCTTTCTTGCATTTCTTTTTCTTTGGGATGGATTGAGTTGCTGCCTCCTGAACAATATTACGGACCTCCATCCATAGTTCCTCAGGCACTCTGTCTATCAGGTCTAATCCCTGAAATCTATTCCTCACCTCCACTGTATATTCATCAGGGATATGATTTAGGTCATACCTGAATGGTTTAGTGGTTTTTCCTACGTTCTTCAATTTAAGCCGAAATTTTGCAACAAGAAGCTCATGATCTGAGCCACAGTCAGCTCCAGGTCTTCTTTTTACTGCCTGTATAGAGCTTCTCCATCTTTGGCTGCAAAGTACATCATCAATCTGATTTCGATATTGACCATCTGGTGATGTCCATGTGTAGAGTCGCCTCTTGTGCTGTTGGAAAAGAGTGTTTGCTATGATCAGTGTGTTCTCTTGGCAAAACTCTATTAGCCTTTGCCCTGCTTCATTTTGTGCACCAAGGCCATGCTTGCCTGTTATCCCAGTTATTTCTTGACTTCCTACATTAGCATTCCAATCCCCTATGATGAAGAGGACATCTTTTTTTGGTGTTAGTTCTAGAAGGTGTTGTAGGTCTTCATAGAACCGATCAACCTCAGCTTCTTCGGCATCAGTGGTTGGGGCATAGACTTGAATTACTGTGATGCTCAATGGTTTGCCTTGGATTCGTACTGAGATCATTCTATCGTTTTTGAGATTGTACCCCAGTACTGCTTTTCCCACCCTTTTGTTGACTATGAGTGCTACTCCATTTCTTCTAAGGGATTCTTGCCCACAATAGTAGATATGATGGTCACCTGAATTAAATTCGCCCATGCTTGTCCATTTTAGTTCGCTGATTCCCAAGATGTCGATGTTCAATCTCGCCATCTCATGTTTGACCACCTCCAGCTTACCTTGATTCATTGATCTTACACTCCAGGTTCCTAAACTATATTCTTTACAGCATCAGACTTTCTTTTCACCACCAGACACATCCACAGCTGAGTATCCTTTTGGCTTTGGCCCAGCCGCTTCACTCTTTCTGGCGCTACTTGGAAATTCCCTCTGCTCTTCCCCAGTAGTATATGGGACACCTTCCGACCTGAGGGGCTCATCTTCCAGCATCATCTCTTTTAGCCTTGTGATACATTCCATGGGGTTTTCTTGGCAAGAATACTGGAGTGGGTTGCCACTTCCTTCTCCAGTGGACCACATTTTGTCAGAACTCTCCACCATGACCTGTCCGTCTTGGGTGGCCCTGCACAGCATAGCTTATGGCTTCACTGAGTTATGCAAGCCCCTTTGCCACAACAAGGCAGTGATCCATGAAGGGGATGTACACGATACCTCCTCTTTTTTAAGACACCCATCCAGTTCTGGCTCCAAATTTTTGAGGCGTTTGGGCAAGTCACCCTCACTGGACCCCAGGGAGTCTTCTTTCTCATCACTATTGTCACCAGCTGCTATTGCTCCTCCTCCTCTTCCCCATCATTGCTACAGCTTGCTTGCTTCCTTGGCAGACAGAGATCCAGCAAGCAAATAGGCAGTGGCATTTCCTGCTCCTCCTTCTCACCACCATTGTTGTCCTGGCCGGAGCGAGATGCAAGTGAACAAGCAGGTTGCAATGGTGAAGAGGAGCAGCAACTCCAGGGCGCTCTTCCCTAGGGCATCCTTTTGTCTAGGATGGCTAGCCCTAAACTCACTGCTTGGGCGATGGGGGGTGGGATCTTCACAATGGAAATAACAGAATGAGAAGCACGTTGGAGTATTATCTGGATTTTCATGGAATCAGCTTTGATCAGTTAGGGACACACAATGCAAGGAAAGCTGTGTACCATACCTTTAAAGTCCAGTTTTCATGAGTCAGACAGCACTTGAAAGGTCCATACTTCTGGGTTAATTGGCGGGAGAGTAGAAATGACTATTATTAATTTAAAATTGGCCACATACTTTACTCTTACACTCAAAAGCCAGTGTTATTAGGTAAAAGAACAAAGCATGGATCTAATGTGGAGGGGGGGGGATATTGTGAACCACTGACAGATTTTATTATATTTAGCAGTATATAAGTGTCACAAATAAATAAGAAAAAAACAGTGTGCCTCAGTCATAAAACCTTTGCTGAGATGGCATTACCCAGAGAGCAAGAGAAAGTTCTCATGACTTCATGGGAAAGGGAACATCAGTTCTAAGAACCAAGAAGGAAAATATTTTCAAACCTGAGATAGCCCAAAGTTAGGCTTCTTAATCCACATTTAATTTCTTCAACAATGCCATAATTGGACTGCTTCTCCATGAAAAATACCCACAAATCCCCTTGAACTCCATTGGAGCAGTAGGCGCTCAGCTCCATTGAAGAACATGCCAGTTTTGTTCAACAGACTAAATATGGGCTGATGAACTTAAATTTCAATGCAACTTAGCATAACTTTTGTTTGTTTGTTTGTTTGTTTGTTTTTTGGCCAGTGAGTAAAGTAGCAGACAAGAAGGATTTGGAGCTTTGGTGGCCAGGGTATATGTTCGTTGGCTCCAAAAATAATAATTTGCTATTAACTTTACTTTCCCCCCCCCCGCTTTCATAACAGCTTACTTTGATTGCCTTTAAAAAGGCCCTTAAGCCAAGTATTAGCTATCTTTAAATAGGGAAGTGCTAAGTAAGTCTTAACTGTCTCACATAGCTCAGAACATTATGCAAGTCCATGCAGGAACAAAGCTATTTCTTGTGGCATTTTTCAAGAGGATACACAGGTAAAATGAATGCAGAAAAATGGATTGACATATTTACAAAGATCGTGTCCAGTTTTGACATAAAAATATGTAGTATGATCAAAAGAACCTACCTCACAGGGTTGTTTTGAGGATAAAATTGGAGTGGGGTAAAATGAAGAACTAGGTGTGTTCCCTGGAACTCCTTGAAAGAAAGGCAGGATTTAAAAAAAAATGATTTAGGGTGCAATCCTATGGCCACTAGTCAGAGGCTAGACGGCCATAGATGTCAGGGTGGAAACTGAGCCAACAGAACCCCAGAGCAGTTCTGATTCTGAGGAGGAACAGCAATCCATGGGAGAGGAGCCAGCTCATCCCTCACAGGCACAGCAGCTGGCAGAGATTCCTCCTGCCAGCACTCCTGAGATAGATAGTGACCCTGGCAGTGAGAAAGTGTGGGAGGGGGGCTTCCTAGACACTCGACACAGACGTAGGGAGCGACGAGTGATGGAGGGCGTGGAAAGGAGGCATAGCGCCTGTTTGGCGCGCAAGCAACGGCTGCCTCCCGTGGACCCAAGGGAAAGAGGGAGGATCTCTCCCTAGCCCATAAGTTCAGGGTCTTCAAGTGATTCTCCTTCAAACGGGGATCAACTGCCTACTCGGAGCATAGGCTACTCTGCTGTTCATTGCTTAGTCGCTGGTGATTAGCATCTGAAAGAGTCATTAAGTTGTAAAAGGATTAAAGCCTTGAAAAGAATCCTTTTGTCTGTGTCTTGAGTTGGCTATTGGAGTGTACTGAAAGAGGCCGCTAGGGCGCTCCTGACAATAGGATACATCAGTTCCTGGGAACCAACCTTCCCCCCCCACCCGCGCACTACCTCATAGGCAGTGCAGAATGGCCCCACACTCTGCCCTCGGAAGAGGGGCGTGGAGCAGCAAAAACGGGGCATTCCAGGGGGCGTTCTGGGAGGGAGAAGTCGGAAATCCAGTACAACATATCCAACATGTCATCCGGGCGCTGCTTCCCCCGCTCCGCCTTTTCGTGGCTAGACAGCCGAAATCGGCTGTCTAGCCAGGAATGCAGGGTGGCTGAAATGCAGATGGGACAATCCTCTCCATGCTTCTCCTGCCCTGCATTGGATAGGCGGTCGCCTCTGAGTTCAGAGGTGGCCGCTTATCCTGGTAGGATTGCTCCCTTAAAGATTTATAACCTGCTTTCAGGACATAACTCCCAAGACAGTTCACAAAAATGAAATCACATAATCAGCTTATAAAAGAGTCCCCCTAATTAAATGAGGCAGCATCAAATAAACTCTAGAATCAACACATCAGCCAAACATAGCATAGAACTGAATTCTAAAGAGTCTTCAAGGTCCTCTTAAAAGCCAGTAATTCGTAGGGGACATATGTATCTTCCTGGGAAGGGAATTCTAAAGGTGCGGGGCTACCATGGAAAAGGACCTGTTTCTTGTACCCACCAATGTACAGATTGTAACAACAGACCAAAGAACAGGGCCTCTGAAGCCCTTTGTAAAACCCAGGCAGGCTCATTAACAGGTGCTGGCAGTCCATCAGATAACCTGATCCCAAACCATTAAGGGCTTCAATGGTTAAAACCAGTACCTTGAAACATAATAAATAAAATTCTTAGTTTGTCTGCAGGTTAAAGGGCTCACTGAGGGCTGGTACTGCTATCCAGTTGAAAACTCAAATTACTTTACCTGCAGTGGTAGCCTAGTAGCCAACTGGCAGCCTTTTGGCTAGTCTGGGCCCCCCTGAAGCAATCTTAGCTAGCTCTGGTGACCCTTCCAAGGTGTGGTGAATGTCCACTGTTTCATTCATAAGAAAGAGAGAACACCAAAGCTGGGCATCATCCCCACTCTTGGGGAACAGCTTAGTCAAAGAATGTTTTCTCAATCTTCCTAGTAGCTTTACTCTTTGGCTGACTTTACACTAGGGATGGACGAAAGTCCCTTACCTGGTCCCGCAGATTTTTTCGGGGCGGGGGAGGCACTCCGGTTCTCCCCCCGAAATTCTTGGTGCATGGGGAGGCGCCCCACCCCTCCCAGCCGAAATTCTGGCCGGGGGGGGAGGTGCCCCGTCTCCCCGGCCGCGAAAGAAAAAATTAAAGTGTAAAAAAAAAAAAAGTGATAGGCTACGTAAAGATTTACGTAGCCTATCACGGCTAGATTTTCAAAGTCAGCCGTGATAGGCTACGTAAATCTTTATGTAGCCTATCACGGCTGACTGGGGGGGGGGGGAAGCGTGTACGCAAATGCTATTTGCGTTGCCCTTATTTTCACCGTAGTCTACGTAAAACTTTACGTAGACTACCCATGCCCAAATAAGGAATGCAAATGGCAGCGCCCATGGGTGCCGCCATTTGCGTACGTGCTTTTTTTTCTTTCCAGTCAGCAGTGATAGGCTACATAAAGATTTACGTAGCCTATCACGGCTGACTTTGAAAATCTAGCCGTGATAGGCTACGTAAATCTTTACGTAGCCTATCACGTTTTTGTTTTTTTTTACACTTTACTTGGAAATGGCGGCGGCGGCAGCCAGTCGGAAGACCGGCCGCCACCACCGCTGCCAAAACGCCGCCGGGACCCGCCGCCGCGAGGGACATTCGCGCGAGTTAAGTCCCATCCCGGGGGGGGCGGGGGGCGGAGAATTTCCCCACCAATTTCGGGGGGCCGAATTCGTTGGCATTCGGCCTCCCGGAGATTCGTGGAGAAATTCTCCGACATCCCTACTTTATACTGAAGAAAAACCCCACTGTCCTCCCATTCTGGAGCCTTTCCATGTTTATCATGGGTTCCCAGACAGCGACCATGTGATTGCTGAGATGGGAAGCTTTTAATTTTCAAGGTTCCATAGAACTCAATGGAACACCACCATCTAGTGGCTGTTTTAATCGCATAACATTCCAAGTTTAAAAGATAATTCATTAGTTCTGGATTTTTTTGAGATGAAATAACCAGGAAATACCTCTAGATGTGCCCTGGAGGTTGACAACATCACGAAAAGGGCCCGCAAACTTCCATGAGTGAGCAATCTCAATAGCAGAATAAAAGCTCTGTGTGAAGGAGCCCTTTAAGAATTGAAGCCACATTTCAGTGGCACAACTTCAGGGCTTGGGTGTTGAATAAATCCAGTCCATCTGGGGCACCAATCTAGCCTCCTGGGGTTGACCAGATGGCCACGCTCCCTTCCCCTGTCCTCACCCTCTTTCCTCCCAACAGGCAATCGTTTTGTGGTTTCCTGGCATTTGCATGTTTTTCCCCCATTCTAAAAAGTTGAAATACCTCTCCTAAGGCTTTGTTAGTGGCAGTAAAAGCTTTAAGCTAAAATATGCTGATACATTTGGCATTTTGGCCCCACCCTTTGCCTTTGGCCCAGTCCACCACTGGAATGGGACCCATGAATGTGTCTTCAAAATGGAATTTGGCCCTTGTGCTGAAAGAGGTTCGACACCCCTGTTTTAAAGGAAGCTGACGTTATTGTAATTATTAGGAGGCAATTAGAAGATGGCACAAATGTTTCTCACGATTTAAAATATATTGTTCTTATTGTTTCATGAACGCAATAGAAAGAAGGGGGGAACAATGCTACTGAAGGGGAAGAGCCCAAAGAATGCAACCATCAATGCAGACAAGTCAGAAGCATTTGAAGATCAAGCCAAAGGATAAAGGCTCTGTCTTCCACAGTATTTGAATACCACATGTTGCTGAAAATAAAATAACATGATCCACTTGCAAAGTGGAATAAGCCAGACATAGGGGTAAGAAGCAATTCACAAACCCAGGGCTCAGATAATTACCTCTGTGCCTGCCAGTAGTAATACTCTGCATTTTAAGTACCACAGTATCAATCACAGTATCCTTCTGGAGTGGCTGTTCAAGTTGGGAGTTTGGGGCACTGCTTTGCAGTAGTTCTGCTCCTACCTGGGCCATTGTTCCCAGAGGGTGGTGCTTGAGGGGTATTTTAAGATTCCGTGGACCCTCCAATGTGGGGTTCCACAGGGGTCGATTCTATCTCCCATGTTTTTTAACATCTACATGAAACTGCTGTGTGGGGTCATCCAGAGTTTTGGGGTGCAGTGTCATCAGTATGGTGATGGAACACAACTCTGCTTCTCCTTTTCATCCCAGGCATGTGTGGCAATGGATATGCTGGATCAGTGTCTGCCCTCGGTAATGGACTGGGTAACAGCCAATAAACTGTAGCTCAATCCAGATAAGAGTGAGACTATTGCTGGTGGGTGGATCCTCTGTCCCAATGGGAGGAATGTGTCAGGGTGGAAACTGAGCCCATGGAACCCCAGAGCAGTTCTGATTCTGAGGAGGAAAAGCAATCCGTGGGAGAGGAGCCCGCTCATCCCTCACAGGCACAGCAGCTGGCAGAGATTCCTCCTGCCAGCACTCCTGAGATAGATAGTGACCCTGGCAGTGAGAGAGTGTGGGATGGGGGCTTGCTAGATGCTCGACGCAGATGCAGGGAGCGACAAGCGATGGAGGGTGCGGAAAGGAGGCGTAGCGCCCGTTTGGCGCGCAAGCAACGGTCACGTCCCGTGGACCCAAGGGAAAGAGGGAAGAACTCTACCTAGCCCATAAGTTCAGGGTCTGCAAGTGATTCTCCTTCAAACGGGGACCAACCGCCTAACCCGGAGCATAGGCTACTCTGCTGTTCATTGCTTATTCGCTGGTGATGAGCATCTGAAAGAGTCATTAAGTTGTAAAAGAATTAAAGCCTTGAAAAGAATCCTTTTGTCTGTGTCTTGAGTTGGCTATTGGAGTAGACTGAAAGAGGCCACTAGGGCACTCCTGACAGTTTGGTCCCTGTTCCTCTTTTTTCTCTCTCTCTCTTCTCCTACTGCCGATGGAGTTTGCCAGGGACCCGGTGGTGCAAGCTCTGGTGCAAGAGAACCAGGTTCTCCGTGATCAAGTGGCTCAACTGACGTACAGAATCTGCAAGCTGCGGTTCAACCCCCACCACCTCTGATTCCCCCCCGCCGCAAGTGCCTGGTGGCTTTGCCAGAGGAGTTTTCTGGTGAGACTTTTTCAGATTTTCCAGTCCCAATCAGAGCTGTACATGCACCTATGACCTGAGGATTTCCTAACAGAACAGGTTCGTGTGAGCTTCATCATTAACCTACTTTCAGGCATGGCAGCTAAATGGGCTTCGGGACTTCTTCTCGCTAATGACCCCCTGCTCGGGGACTATCAAAGTTTCATGACAGCAATGGCCCGTTTTTTTGATGACCCCCTGCGCACGCAGTTGGCTTCTTGGGAGATTTGCCGCCTCAGGCAGGGCAAGGAATCAGTTTCCAGCTACGTGACAACTTTTCACTTGCTGATGCAGGATTTACAGTGGAATGATGCCACGCTGGTGGCTCAGTTTTTGTATGGTTTGAACGACGAGATCTTGGATGAGTTGGTGTGCACGCCTAGCCCACCTACTTTGGAGGACCTCATCCAGACCTGCCTCCAGATAGATAGTTGGTTGGAGGGGCGCCGGCAGACCCGGAGGGGTGCCGGGGGCTGAGATTTCCCTCCTCCCATTCCCCCACGTTTCCTGCCCCCTCCCCCACCCCCCACCCCTGCGGTGGGGGCAGAGGAGACCCCAATGCAGCTGGGAGCTACCCAAGCCCCACTGCCACTGGAGGAACTAGAGCGGCGGCGCGTGGAGCGCCGATGCTTTCGGTGTGGAAAGCTGGGACATTTCACCAAAACCTGCCGTGCCAGATCCACAGCCCCACTGCCTCCCCCTCCTCTCCTTACTCTTCCTCCTCCTCCTCATCCCCAGGCCTGACTAGGCTGCCCCCCAAGCCTGTTGCCTAGCTTTAGTGGACTCTGGGGCTATGACCAGTTTCATGGATGAAATGTTCGCCCTCTTCCACAAGATTCCTACCCTGCCCCTTCCTGCCCCCTTGGCAGTGGAGACCATCGATGGATGTCCTCTTTCTTTGGGTGTGGTGACCAGGATTACAGTTCCACTCACTCTGTGCACCCAGTCCCACATTGAGCAGATTCAGTTTCACTTGGCCAAGGTTGCCCAATACCCAATAGTGCTGGGTGTTTCCTGGGGGGCTTCAGCAAGTGGAATTTGCATCTCCCTACTGCCGGGAGCATTGCCTCCTGAACGAGGCGCCAGTTCCAGCCCAGGCCTTAACCCTTTCCTCCGCCTCCTCATCTGCTTCTGGCAGTTCTTCAGCTACCGTGATCCTCCCAGAGAAGTATGTGGCTTTTGGGGATGTTTTCGACAAGAAGGAGGCCGACCAGCTTCCCCCCCCACTGCCCCTTTTACTGTGCCATTAACCTCATTCCTGGGGCGACCATCCCTGCTGGCCAGCTCTATTCGATATCGGAGCTGGAACTTCGAGCTCTGTGGGAGTTTTTGGACATAAACCTCAGATGTGGCTTCATTCGCCCCTCCTCCTCCCCCCCCCGCCTGCACCCCTACCATCTTTGTGACCAAGAAATTGGGAGAACTCCACCCAGTGCATGATTACAGAGCGTTGAATTCGCTCTCGATCCCTGACAAGTACCCCCTCCCCCTCATACCCGAGATGCTGGAGCGCCTGGAGCGAGCCAAGATTTTCACAAAGTTGGACCTGTGTGGCTCTTACAATCTGATTCGCATCCGGGAGGGGGATGAGTGGAAAACCTGTTTCGGCACCCGGTACGGAGCGTATGAATACCTAGTGATGCCGTTTGGGCTCGCCTGCGCCCCCACCCCCACGTTTTCGTGTTTTATGAATGCCATCTTCCAGGACTATTTGGACACTTTCCTCATTGTGTATCTCGATGATTTACTTATATTTTCTGAGGATCCCCACACCCATCAGCACCATGTCTCCGCCGTCCTCCAGTGCCTCCGTGAGCACCATCTGTATACCAAGCTGGAGAAATGTACGTTTGACCTAACCTCTTTGGACTATCTCGGCTACATTATCTCAGCTGACGGTATCAGGATGGATCCTGCAAAGGTCCAGGCTGTCCTATCCTGGCAGGCTCCATCCACCAAGAAGGACTTGCAACGTTTTCTGGGGTTCACTAATTTTTACAGAAAGTTCCTGTCCAGCTTTGCTCGGCTGACATCTCCTCTCACAGACCTCCTTAAGGGCAGGAAATCTCCTTTTCATTGGACGGCATCTGCCCAACAGGCTTTCGAGGAACTTAAGAAGCTTTTTAGTTCTGAGCCGATCCTGTTACATCCTGACCTGAGGAAGCCTTTTGTAGTGCAAACTGATGCCTCTGACTTTGTAGTGGGGGTGGTGCTTTTTCAGCCAGATTGGGTGGGCGGCGGGTTGCAACCCTGCGCCTACCACTCCAGAAAGCTGAACATGTCCGAGAGGAATTATACCATCTGGGAGAAGGAACTCTTGGCCATCAAGTCCACTTTGGAGACCTGGCATCATCTGCTGGAGGGGGCACAGCACCCAGTCAAAGTTAGAACCAACCATCGAAACCTGGAACATCTTCAGACAGCCCGTGCCTTAAACCAATGGCAGATTAGGTGGTCGCTTTTTTTTTCCCAGTTCCACCTTAAGATTTGCCATGTGAAGGCCTCCAACAACCGACAGATGCTCTTTCTCGTAAGCTGGACCTCCAGCCAGGGGGTGAGGGAAATCCCCCCCCCCACGATTCTTCCCTCCAGCGCCTGGCGGCAGCTGCGGTGCCTCACACTTGGGAGGAGCTCCTTCACTCTGCACAGGCTCAGGATGCTTTTGTCCACACAACAGTGGAGGAATTGGGGCTAGCCTCTGCCCCCCCACTCTACCCCCTTCTCTTTGCGAGGTGGCCTGCTTTACCATTCCGGCGGGGTCTGTGTGCCTTCTAGACCCCTCCGCGAGAAGGTCCTCCATCAATGCCACGACTCCCCCACCTCTGGGCATTTTGGCGTCGCCAAAACCCTGCACGGAGTGACGCGGGATTTTTGGTGGCCTCGTGTTTGTCAGGATGTCAAGACCTATGTTGCCTCCTGCCCAACATGCCAGTGGGCAAAGGCCCCCTCAGGCAAGCCCACATGCTTGCTTCACCCCCTGCCTACCCTCTCAGGACCTTGGAAACTGCTCTCCCTTGACTTCATCACAGACTTGCCTCCCTCACACGGTAAGACCACCATTCTGGTGGTGGTGGATTTGTTTTCTAAGATGGCCCATTTTATCCCCTGCTCTGGGTTGCCCACAGCCAGGGAGACGGCAGAGCTTTTTTTGGCGCATGTTTTCCGGCTCCACGGATGGCCTGAGGGTCTCATTTTGGATTGGAGTGCCCAATTCACTGCCCATTTCTGGAGGGAGCTACTTGGGCTTCTCCATGTGACGCTCCGTCTTTCCTCCGCCCACAGACGGACGGTCAGACCGAGCACACCAATGCGACTCTGGAGCAATATTTGCGCTGTTATGTCAATTACCAGCAAGATGACGGGTTTTCCTTGCTGCCTCTCGCAGAATTTGCTTATAACAATGCCTGCCACGCTTCCACCCACCAAACTCCATTTTTTGCCAATTTTGGTTACCACCCCAAGGCTTTCCCGTTCACCCTAGCTCCCTCTTTGGTGCTGGCGGCCCATGACTTTTTAGAGGAGTTGCGAGCAGTACACCACCTCTTATGGGACTCCCTCGAGCAAGCCAAGACAGCCTACAAGGCCTCTGCGGACCAGCGTCACCAGCCGGGTCCATCTCTGCAACTGGGGGACTGGGTCTTGTCCACCCAATACCTCCCCTCTCACTCACCTGCAAGGAAGCTCGCACCTCGCCACACGGGGCCTTTCCAGATTACGGCCCAGATTAACCCTGTTGCTTTTCGCCTGGCTCTTCCCCCTCCATGAAGATCCATCCTGTTTTTCATTGGTCCTTGCTGTCCCCCCTGGTTTCTGGCAACCCACATCGCTTGGTCGGCTCCCCCCCACCGCCAGTGCTGGTGGAGGGGGAGGAGGAGTCTGAGGTCGCGGAGATTCTGGACTCCCGCCTTTCTCGTGGCCACCTGCAATATCTAGTGGACTGGAAAGGGTACGGGCCAGATGAGTGATCCTGGGAACCCACGGAAAATGTGCATGCTCCGTTGCTGCTGAGGCACTTCCACCAGCTGTGCCCCCACAAACCTGGGGCCCCAGGGGAGGGGCGCGGGGGGGGGCCTCATGGGATCGGGGATGATGTCAGGGTGGAAACTGAGCCAATAGAACCCCAGAGCAGATCTGATTCTGAGGAGGAACAGCAATCCGTGGGAGAGGAGCCCACTCATCCCTCACAGGCACAGCAGCTGGCAGAGATTCCTCCTGCCAGCACTCCTGAGATAGATAGTGACCCTGGCAGTGAGTGAGTATGGGAGGGGGGCTTGCTAGATGCTCGACGCAGACGCAGAGAGTGACGAGCGATGGAGGGCGCAGAAAGGAGGCGTAGCGCCCGTTTGGCGCGCAAGCAACGGTCGTGTCCCGTGGACCCAAGGGAAAGAGGGAGGATCTCTCCCTAGCCCATACGTTCAGGGTCTGCAAGTGATTCTCCTTCAAATGGGGACCAACTGCCTAACCTGGATCATGGGCTACGCTGCTGTTCATTGCTTAGTCGCTGGTGATTAGCATCTGAAAGAGTCATTAAGTTGTAAAAGGATTAAAGCCTTGAAAGAATCCTTTTGTCTGTGTCTTGAGTTGGCTATTGGAGTAGACTGAAAGAGGCCACTAGGATGCTCCTGACAGAATGCAACCGGCTCTGGATGTGGTCACACTCCCTCTGAAGGAGCAGGTACACAGCTTGGTGGTACTCCCAGATCCATCATTGTCATTGGAGGCTCAGGTGGACTCCACAGCATGAAGTGCCTTCTACCAGTTTCAGTTGGTAGCCCAATTGCAACCCTTTCTGGATGGGGATAGCCTAGCATCAGTGGTCTGTACTCTGGTAACCTTTAGGTTAGATTACTGCAATGCATTGTACATTGGGCTGCCTTTGAAGACAGATTAGAAACTGCAGCTAGTGCAGAATTTGGCAGCCAGGTTGTTGACTGGGACTAGGCAATGTGAACATATAATCCTGGCTCACCGGCACTGGTTGCCAATTTGTTTCCAGGCCAAATTCAAAGTGCTGGTTTTAACCTATAAATCCCTACATGATTCAGGACCCCAATACCCCAAGGACTGCTAGCCCAAACTTGCTAGACTGGTATTTCCCCCAAGAAAATTAAGCTTCAGGGAGCACTTTCCTATCAAGCACTTGACTTGTCTGCCAAAGACCCATGTGCCAAAGAACTCCTGCATGCTGCATAGAATTCTGAGACAAGTTCTGATACACAGTTCACAGAAAGACAGTTGGACTCGATGGTCTTATAGGCCCCTCCCAACCCTACTATTCTATGACTATTCTATGAAAGCCTAAAATCATTCATAGTAGCGCTGCTAGCTTTGACCCCCACCCCCCCATCTATTCCCATTGACTAAGATAAGTCACATGAATAGGTAGGCTTTTACAGATGTATCATCTGCAGGATCAAGAATGGGAGGTGTAAATTGAATGCACATTTGAGTACACATCCAAATGAGGATGCCATATTGCAGTGCTTTCAGTGGGGTGCACATTCTAATGCATATTTGAATTTGAATCCTCTATACACATTCTTAAACAATTAGGGACCACCACTGCTTCTACCTCTGTGGCTTGAAGAGGTTGTGCTGCCCTCTTCCTCTCACTCTGAAGACTCCACTTCTTCACTCTTGGCTGAGCAGGAGGTCTCACTGCTGTACTGGACCCAATGCCTGAAGAAATCAGCATGGTCCCTTTAAGCACGGAGAGCTTCCGCAGAGGAGGTGGAGCTGGAAATTCTGATCCACCAACAAGCATATAAACCCTCAGTTGGCTCCTAACCTTTGGTGGAACAAAGCTGTAGTCTGCTGTTCTTGGGTGTCATGCCTGTCGTTGGCCTGAATTTTTCTCTGCTGCACTTGGGGTTGCCATAGTCCTGCCTCCTTGCCTGATCTCTCACCCTGCTTTCCTGGGTATCCTTGTGATGGCCTTGCTGGCTGGGGATGATGGGAGTTGTAGTCCCAACACATTTGGAGAACACCAGATTGGGGAAGGTCAGAATGGAGTGATGCGAGGAAAACCAAGGGATAATGTAATAGTTTTCTCAAATAAGGAAAGCACTGTAGAATGTGTGCAGTATTACAAATACTTATAGTCATTGCAAGAAGCAGATGAAAAGCAAATAAATACATTTTGTCCAGTCTAAGATTGGCACACTTAAGTAATTAAGACAAGCAATATAAAATAATCTGGGTACCATTATGTATGTAACCCAAGACATTACAAGGCTGAAAAGCAGCAATGTGCATGGGCTTGAGGGTTTCATTTCAAGTTATTAGAAGGTGTTCATTGGAATCTTACCAAAGCCCCTGCTGGAAGGTATCAGGGTACTTCATTTTAATGGTATGCTCCAAAGTTCATGAGCTGAGGGGAGAATAGTAGTTATACCTAAACACGAAGATAAAGCTGAGGAACAAAGTTATCACCCAATTTAATAGCTGAATTATGAATCAAATGTGCAGCTACCATTTTATTAACAAGACTGAATACTGATAATTATAAAAACACTGGTTTTAACCCAAACCAAATGCTTATCCATAACATATGTAATTTACAGTGCAATCCTATTCTTGTCTACTCATATGTAATTCCCATTATGTTCAAATGGGCTTACTATGTCTGTGACTGTAGCCTTAATCTTTTGAAATACCAGAATACCAACCACTGCCTAAGTTTTCAGGAAGTTGCTGAAAATGCTTTAGATAGGCTAGAATTGAAGTTTTTGGCAACTTGCCTTAAATAGTTTGGTAATAATTCCTGGACATAGATAATGGTACACACAATCCAATTCATGTCATAATTAGTGGATCAAATCTAGCAGTACCAGGCAAAGATACCCATTATTCACACGGTGAATATCTATGGAACACTTTGCTAATTCTGTAAGACAACACAATAATATTAGTGTTGCAGCCCAAATAAGAAATTTTAATTAATCTATACGTTTTAGTTGATCTTTTAATCTATTGATTACATTTGCATGTGGGTAAAAACCATATTTCTGAAACTAGAAGCATGCCCTTCTTCATATTTACATTATGCACATGTATGTCAAAGCAGACATCCTCTTATAAGAGGCATTCCCTCCAGAGAGAGAGAGAGAAAGCAGGATGCCTCTTTTAAGATGGTGCTTGTCATCTTCCATTTCTACAAGTATTTTTTTTATTGATCTGCTACTTCATAATTGAGAGCAATTTTCAGTCAATCTAATTGATCTATTGAATATTGCAACCCTAAATAATATGCATGTAACTCATATTTGTGATTATGAATGCAAGATGAACCTGCAGGTAGATAATGTTCTTTTATATGTTCCTGATACACTAAATTTAGAGGAAGACATAACAATATAATAAACCTATTCAGAACTCTGGCTGGTTATAAGGGCTTGGATTCTGAGAACCACAAGCAAAAGGAAGTTTACAGGAAGGGAATTCCCTCCCCTACCCCCTGCAGCCCACTGGCTCTCCCTCACAGGATTGGGAACCCTCCTCAACAGTATGGAATGGGGCATGGGGGAGAGGGGAATTTCCCAAACTGATGGAGGCACTTTACGTAAGGGGAGCTCTGCACACACGAAGTGCCTCCACATGCTCATCAACCCTCACACCCATCACACCCTATTCAGGAGGGTCCCTGACCCTCCAGAGAGGAAATGGGAGTCTGCAGGGGTGAGATGGGGCAAAGGAAAATCAGAGGTCATGCTAATCAACTTATTCAATTGTGCAAAGGAATTTGACCACAGATAATTCAATAAAGCAACTTAAAATGGGCTGAAGACACCATAAGGTAAGGATCCCCAACTTCTATGGGCCTATCTGGAATTCTGAAAAAGTGATGTGAGTGCCACCACAAATGGCTGCTGGCTATTCACAAAATGGCTGCTGGCTATTCACAAAATAGCTGCCCCCCCTTCCCTTAGGATCACCCCCTACACTATGGGCCCCTCTACATTAAAGGAAAAAAATGCACTCCTACTGAGCTTTTCAGTTGTGGAGGCTTTTGCATTTACCATAGGCTCCTTCAGATGGCGACCAACGGCAACCACGTGATTGCGGTGAGGGGAAGTTTTTAATTTTCAACGCCTCAGTAGTCGTTAATGAAACACCACCATCTAGTGGGTGCAACACCACTTCACACAAACACACACAGGAAAACGTGTGAAAAAAATAAATACTCCATCAGATCTTTTCAAATAAAAAAAAACAAGGAAATATCGCTGGATGTGCCCTGGATGGTGACAGCATCATTTAAAAGACCTGCAAACTTCCGTGAGTAACCAATCTTGATCTCACGATATTAGCTCCATGTGAAGAAGCCCTTTCTCTCTCAGGATGCCCCCCCCCCAAAAAAAATATTTCTCTCAAAAGCAACATCTCAAATCCTCTCTCTCTCTCTCTCATTGCTAACACATTACTACACATCTGAGAAACACTGAAGTAAAATACCCCTGCCGTATCACCACTGACTTCAGTACAAATGATAAATCATTATCTTTAGACTGGCAACCAAGGGACTTTAGAAAGGCAACTGGATGGATTAGAGTGCTACAAAGATCTGTTTAAATGAAGTAGGATATATGATTTATCTGATGTTTTGAGATCTTAGACCTTTGTTCTATCAATATTTATAAATGATCTTTTTACAAGATAGGGCACATTTGGATTCAACCCCTTGAATAGCATGTTCCAAGGGACTCACAAAGACTAAAAGAATTGCAAGCACTACTTAACTCCTTCGAACCTACACATTTTTCTTGCTTTAACCAAAAAAAGATTAAATTACAGTTAGAAAAATTACAGAATTTGAGGGGGAAATTAGCACTGATAGAAAGAAAAAGGGAATACCATTCCAAGATAGAATGCAAGGATAACCTGCTTTGGAGAGGGAGAAGTTAGTCCATACTTTGCCCTCTGTGTGTCAAGATACCATGAAGTTGGTGACTGTTGGTCCTGAGGAACATACTCAGTGGATCCTGTGACAGTTTCAGGAGGCCTCGTCTCTGTATGGTTTGTTATAAATTGCCATGTCTGGTGGAGTATATTGTTGTTGTTGTTCAGTCGTTCAGTCGTGTCCAACTCTTCGTGACCCCATGGACCATAGCACGCCAGGCCTTCCTGTCCTGCGCTCTCTCCCGGAGTGTGCTCAAGTTCATATTCATTGCATCGGTGATGCTATCTAGCCATCTCATCCTCTGCCTTCTCCTTTTGCCTTCAGTCTTTCCCAGCATCAGGGTCTTTTCCAGAGAGTTTTCTCTTCGCATTAGGTGGCCAAAATATTGGAGCTTCAGCTTCAGGATCTGTCCTTCCAATGAGCACTCAGGGTTGATTTCCTTTAGGATTGACTGATTTGACCTCCTTGCAGTCCAGGGGACTTGTAAGAGTCTTCTCCAGCACCACAGTTCGAAAGCATCAATTCTTCGGCGCTCAGCCTTCCTTATAGTCCAGCTCTCACAGCCATACATTACTACTGTACTGGTGGAGTACATGTTGGCACATAATTTTCACTTTCAGTTATCTGAAGCTCAGAGCAAAGATTTAACTTTAGGCCAGGTGAAAGCCTGTTAAATTGAGTGTGTTCTTTGGCCTTAATCCATGGTTTGAAATTAGAAGACTCTTAAATTAAATTGGGATTTTTCCTCTCAAAAGACTTATAATTATTTACAGAAATGGGTGGGTTTATTAAAGAACTTGGATTTTGAAGCAAAAGTTCTCCTCTTCTGTCTTCTATGGTTTCTAGCTGGTCTAAGGGGTTTGCCAATAAAGGTTCAGTTTGTATGAGCAAATAATGAGCGAGTGAAAGTAACATGTTATTCCTAACCTCCCTACATGTTGTAGCATGTTTAATGCCAGTTCCATACTCTCTTTTGGTCCATTTGAAAAGTAAATATTATGAATCTCAGCTTCTTCCCAACTCAGGGGAATTCCTAATAGACCATGTAATCCCCAAAGTAGGGCTTGTTTACTTAGGAAGGAGCCATGTGAATCTTTCAGGTAAAAGTTATGAATTAGTTACCCCCTCCCTATGATTTCCTAACAAAGAAGAGTTCTTTGTTACCTAGGGATAATATCTGGGTTGCCTTGCTTTTGCATAATACTATGCAAATACTATTAAATACTGTGCAATACTATTCTATGTAGTATTGTGCTGAGCGCTTTCAGATTTTACACCTTACTCAGTTACTACTCAACCTGATGGCAACTCACTAAGTTCACTGCTAGAGGTTTCTTTCCATTAATCTAAAGTCAGAATAGAATCCCCAAGACTATAAGTGGAGTTATCATCCTCCAAATTCCTATTTTCTTTGCCTTTAACTGCCTGGGACCAAGAACCCCTAACTCTTTTTTCCTAGAAATGAACCAGGGTCAATGGGCTGTTTAACAGGAAGATCTAAGAGACTTAAATCCTTCAAAAGTGGAGTACTAAGGGTGACAACTCCATTAACCTGAAGGTCTCTAGAGTTGTCAAATGCATCAATGTTATTTATTAACATAAGAGGAGAAGCAAAAGTTAGTATTCAAAGTTCTATTAGAGAACACACGCGGGCGTGGCTTGGAGACCTGCAGGTAATTGTTCTAACAACTTACCTTATCAAATATTTTTTCAGCTAAGGCACCCATCAAAAAACATTGTACTTTTAAAGCCTCAGAGGGAGCTATATTACACTCAGATCCATGTTTTGGGGTCTATCACCACTAGGTTCATCATAAAGAGGTTTGGTCAGATCACTAGCAATATCCTCTACTCGATCTGCTGAAAGAAACCCAAATAAAGATAAGTAACTCCTATTTACCTGAGATTCAGAGAAAGAAAGGTCCAAGGCTTGGTTCATTTTTTTCCTGTGTTCTCATTCTCAGGACTGTTGCCCTTGTTGTCTAGGACCAGACCATACAAGTCCCCTACGCAAATGCCATCCCAATCAATTTATTCCTTAGAAAATTCACCAGTGTCCATTGAAGGGAGCGGGAGAAATCTCTTACTGATTTCTGTTGGACACAGATGCATTTGCCATATACCTTTGCTTTCTTGTCCTGACCATGTTAGACAACTATTGGAATTTTTTCACACACAACTGAGAGGTCCACCTCCCCAGCAATGCCACAAGCTATAATAATCAAGGCAAGGGACTCCATTGCCTTAAAGTGCAATGCTAAGTACACACTTAGCATCACACTTGATGGGATAGTGACACGCCACCTCTAGCAGCCCCATCCTTAAATACCTGAGGGAGAGCAAAAGAGGCAGGCTCAGGGTTGCCTGAAGACAACCCTGAAGACTGGAGGAGAGATTTCAAATTCGCTCTCTAGGAGCTATATTTTCCCCAGGCCCAGCACAGCCTATCAGGTGGCCCCACTCTTGAATACCTGTCAGAGATCAAAAAGGCAAGTTCAGGGTTGTCTGAAGACGAGGGGAGAGATTTCAAACTCAGTTTACTAGAACTGCTACTTTCCCCAGGCCCAGCAAAGCCTGTCAGGTGGCCCCACCCTTAAATAAGTAAGAGCCGTCTGAAATCATATAAAATCAAAAGAAGCAGACAGTAAAACAAGCAACCATGGCATCAGCCTGACTTTAAGCAGTAGCCAGGAAGAACTACTGGCACCCTGAGGCAGAACCCCCTGAACTGGGTTCTCAGAAATAGCCATATTCCCCTGAGGAACTGGTCCCCTTTACACCAGGGTTTCACATTCCCCTGTGCCTGCTGAGCAGGACAGGCAACGCACAAGATGGCAGCTGAGAGGTGATGCAGCGTGACACTTCAGGCCAGAGGGCTGTCCCTTTAAAACTCCTCAGGAAAAGGGTGGAGCCAGAGAGGGATAGTCCGGCCTGAGGGGGATATAAAAGGGTTCAGTTCTCCTCACTCACATGCCCTTTTTGTTCTAAAAATCAAAATGCATCCACCATTTTTATATGATATGGGGCAATCCAGCTTAACTTAAAAGAAATGTGTCCATCATGTCACATTTGCCTCAGCGCGGCCTCCATCTGCAATATAGGGATAGTAAATCATACTGGCCTACCTTGCTGGGTTGTTCTAAGGATGATTGGGATAATCTAGGTGCAGTGCTTTGAACACTTTAAAGTGTGAAGTAATCAGTGTTGCGACATTTGCTGTAGCTTTTTCCAGTCTGCATGTTTCCAGCAAACACAGCTCTCCTCACACCTAGTGTAGTCTCTCTCTCCTCTTTTTCTGGATGCTGCTACTGGTGGGTGGGTGTGGGTGTGTGTGTGTAAAAGAAACCACTTGAGGTGATTTATGAATTATTACGCACAGCCATGAAGGAAAAGCAAGCAAACATAAAACCCACCATTTTAACTTTTGTGGGCCAGATAAAAGTTCATTTCTCAAAACTGAAATATTTCCAAGACACTTAAAGAAATTATTGGGGGCGGATCCATTAAGAAACCTCAGTTTCCTTGCATCTCTTAATTAAAAAGACACAATGCAGTGTTTCCTAAACTCTATCCATCTTTGCATATTTCTCCTCAAAAGTATATTCTCAGGAACTGCTCCATACTTCAAACATCCATCTAGGAGCAACTGTTCTGTTGTACTACACAAATTAACTCCTACATAAGTGACTGGGTTCCATAATAATTCCTAAATTTGCACCTATACATATAAATTCACACATGTACATTTTGTGCATGCCTATGTCCTTCTTTGCCCTCTTTTTGGTGATGTATTTCCTTTTCTTTCTTTTTTTGGAAATGCATTTTTGGCATTTCAAATTTTTTTGGCCACTCTAGATGGGCAGGCACCTCTAATAGGGCCTTTTCATTAGTGGCACTGAGACTATGGATTACTCTCCCCATAGAGATCCACTGGACCACTTCTCTTTTAGCATCTAGCTGCTTGTTGAAAACTTTCATTTATTTCAGCACATCTTAGGACTGTGAGTTTTTCTGTCGTTATTCTGTGTTTTTTCTTTTAACCTAATGTTCTGGATTTGGTTTTACCTGCTGCTCTTCCGCTAAAATTGCTGTTATGATGATTGTGCTTTGTTTTTGTTTCTATGGTTTTATATTTGTTTTACAAGCTCCCCTGGTGTCCTTGGGATATAACAAATAATTAATCTAATCCAATTTTGCACCTGGCCCTTGTTGATGGACCTCAGGTACTAGTAAAAAAAAAAGCAAAGCATATCTTACAAAACTGCCCACACCTGGCTTAGATAGTTTTAAAGGGAGATTAGTTAAGTTCATGGAGGATAGGTCTACCAACAGCAGGTAGCCATAGTGTATATGCCCAGAGGGTGGGTGCCACTGAATAGCAGATGCTTGTGGGAAGCCCACAAAACAGGGTATGGAGGTAATAGCCCTGTGCTGCTGTTACTCCACAGCAACCGGTAGTCAGGGGCACCTTCCCTCTGGGCATGCTCCCTACAGCTAACTGCTTTTGGTAAACCTTGGGCAAGAGGACCTTTGGTTTTAGCTAACAGGCAGAGCAGTCCTTTCTTATCGGTTGGAGGGGCAAGGGAGATCTGCTGGTAGCCAGTAAGTCTGGTAGCTCCTATGTCAGAGGGGCAGTGAATCCACTCTGGGTTTCAGTCAGAACCAGGCAGAACTCTAAAAGGAGCTATCCAAGGTGCTGAACCCATTTTGGGGATAGGGTTCAGCACCTTGGATACTGCCCCACTGATATAGGAGCCACGAGCCTCCACTGCTGACAGCACAATGACTCTGTCCTGGGGCCTGCTGTTTCACTGCAGCCAGGGTGAAAGATGGATTGCAGCAGCTTTTTCCCTTCCATCAACTGCAGTGGGAGGTAATTTACTAGTGTTACCCCAAAACCATGGGCATGGGAATGAGGGGACTTTGGATCCAGTGGATCCACACCTAGGGTGACTATGTGTCCTGTCTTACAGAGGACATTCCTCTATTTGAAGGGCTGCCAGAGGACTGCTGTCTATTTGAAGGCATCCTTTATTTAAAAGGCTGCCTGGTCCAAATCCAGTTTAAAGATTGTTGTTGTTGTTCAGTCGTTCAGTCGTGTCCGACTCTTCGTGACCCCATGGACCATAGCACGCCAGGCCTTCCTGTCCTGAGCACTCTCCCGGAGTGTGCTCAGGTTCATATTCATTGCATCGGTGATGCTATCTAGCCATCTCATCCTCTGCCGTCCCCTTCTCCTTTTGCCTTCAGTCTTTCCCAGCATCAGGGTCTTTTCCAGAGAGTTTTCTCTTCGCATTAGGTGGCCAAAATATTTGAGCTTCAGCTTCAGGATCTGTCCTTCCAATGAGCACTCAGGGTTGATTTCCTTTAGGATTGACTGGTTTGACCTCCTTGCAGTCCAGGGGACTCGTAAGAGTCTTCTCCAGCACCACAGTTCGAAAGCATCAATTCTTCGGCGCTCAGCCTTCCTTATAGTCCAGCTCTCACAGCCATACATTACTACTGGGAAAACCATAGCTTTGATTAGACGGACCTTTGTTGGCAAGGTGATGTCTCTGCTTCTTACTATGCTGTCTAGGTTTGCCGTAGCTTTCCTCCCAAGGAGCAAGCATCTTTTAATTTCATGGCTACAGTCACCGTCTCCAGTGATCTTGGAACCCAAGAAAGTAAAATCTGTCACTGCTTCCATTTCTTCCCCTTCTATATGCCAGGAAGTGATGGGGCCAGATGCCATGATCTTAGTTTTTTTAATGTTGAGTTTCAAACCAGCTTTTGCACTCTCCTCTTTCACCCTCAACAAGAGGCTCTTGAGATCCTCTTCACTTTCTGCCATTAGGGTGGTATCGTCTGCATATCGGAGGTTGTTGATAATTCTCCCAGCAATCTTAATTCCGACCTCTGATTCATCCAACCCGGCATTTCTCATGATGTACTCTGCATATAAGTTAAATAAGCAGGGTGACAATATGCAGCCTTGTCGTACTCCTTTCCCAGTTTTGAACCACGCGGTTGTTCCATGTCCGGTTCTTACTGTTGCTTCTTGACCCTCGTACAGGTTTCTCAGGAGACAGGTAAGGTGGTCTGGTACTCCCATCACTTTAAGAGTTTGCCACAGTTTGTTGTGATCCACACAATCAAAGGCTTTAGCGTAGTCAATGAAGCAGAAATAGACATTTTTCTGGAATTCTCTTGCTTTCTCCATGATGCAGCGAATGTTGGCGATTTGATCTCTAGTTCCTCTGCCTCTTCGAAACCCAGCTTGTACTTCCGGTAGTTCTCGGTTCGCATACTGCTGAAGCCTAGCTTGTAGGATTTTGAGTATCACCTTGCTGGCATGTGAAATGAGCGCAATTGTGCGATAGTTTGAACACTCTTTGGCGTTGCCCTTCTTTGGAATTGGAATGTAAACTGACCTTTTCCAGTCTTGCGGCCATTGCTGAGTGTTCCAAATTTGTTGGCATATTGAATGCAGCACTTTAACAGCATCAAGATGTCCGGCTCAAGTTCAGTGACCGCACTATCATGGCTATCAGGGACATTCAGATCTTTCCTGTATAGTTCTTCTGTGTATTCTTGCCACCTCTTCTTAATCTCATCTGCTTCTGTTAGGTCCCTGCCTTCTTTGTCCTTTATCATGCCCGTCTTTGCACAAAACGTTCCCTTGAGATCTCCAATTTTCTTGAAGAGATCTCTAGTCTTTCCCATTCTGTTGTTTTCCTCGATTTCTTTGCATTGTTCATTTAAGAAGGCCTTCTTGTCTCTCCTTCCTATTCTCTGGAACTCTGCATTCAGTTGGGTATATCTTCCCCTTTCTCCCTTGCTTTTTGCTTCCCTTCTTTCCTCAGCTACTTGTAAAGCCTCATCAGACAGCCACTTGGCTTTCTTGCATTTCTTTTTCTTTGGGACGGATTTCGTTGCTGCCTCCTGAACAATGTTACGGACCTCCATCCATAGTTCCTCAGGCACTCTGTCTATCAGGTCTAATCCCTGAAATCTATTCCTCACCTCCACTGTATATTCATAAGGGATATGATTTAGGTCATACCTGAACGGTTTAGTGGTTTTCCCGACGTTCTTCAATTTAAGCCAAAATTTTGCAAGAAGCAGCTCATGATCTGAGCCACAGTCAGCTCCAGGTCTTGTTTTGACTGACTGTATGGAGCTTCTCCATCTTTGGCTGCAAAGGACATAATCAATCTGATTTCGATATTGACCATCTGGTGACGTCCATGTTTAGAGTCGTCTCTTGTGCTTTTGGAAAAGAGTGTTTGCTATGATCAGCGTGTTCTCTTGGCAAAACTCTATTAGCTTTTGTCCTGCTTCATTTTGTACACCAAGGCCATGCCTGCCTGTTATCCCGGTGATTTCTTGACTTACTACTTTAGCATTCCAGTCCCCTATGATGAAGAGGACATCTTTTTTTGGTGTTAGTTCTAGAAGGTGTTGGAGGTCTTCATAGAACCGATCAACCTCAGCTTCTTCGGCATCAGTGGTTGGGGCATAGACTTGAATTACTGTGATGTTGAATGGTTTGCCTTGGATTCGTACTGAGATCATTCTATCATTTTTAAGATTGTACCCCAGTACTGCTTTTCCCACCCTTTTGTTGACTATGTGTGCTACTCCATTTCTTCTAAGGGATTCTTGCCCACAATAGTAGATATGATGGTCACCTGAATTAAATTTGCCCATGCCTGTCCATTTTAGTTCGCTGATTCCCAAGATGTCGATGTTCAATCTTGCCATCTCATGTTTGACCACCTCCAGCTTACCTTGATTCATTGATCTTACATTCCAGGTTCCTAAACAATATTGTTCTTTACAGCATCAGACTTTCTTTTCACCACCAGACACATCCACAGCTGAGTGTCCTTTCGGCTTTGGCCCAGCCGCTTCACTCTTTCTGGCGCTACTTGGAAATACCCTCTGCTCTTCCCCAGTAGTATATTGGACACCTTCCGACCTGAGGGGCTCATCTTCCGGCGTCATATCTTTTAGCCTTGTGACACGTTCCATGGGGTTTTCTTGGCAAGGATACTGGAGTGGGTTGCCATTTCCTTCTCCAGTGGACCACATTTTGTCAGAACTCTCTGCCATGACCTGTCTGTCTTGGGTGGCCCTGCACAGCATAGCTTATGGCTTCACTGAGTTACGCAAGCCCCTTCGCCACAACAAGGCAGTGATCCATGAAGGGGAGTTTAAAGATAACAAACCATAAAAACTGTTGCCCATCCCCAGTTAGCATCTGGACAGCAGACCGAACAGGAAAGCGCACAGATCACCTGGTGACAGGCATCTACACTATGGTGAGATGAACTGTATTTCTATTTAAATCATAGTCTTTCTGAATTGCTATCCATACCTATAAATTAGCATATGAAAATTTATGCAGATTGGCATACTGGTGCATCCTCTTTGGAAGGGTTGATGCATTTCCTCTTTTTTGGCAATTCATACATTGCCACCTTAATTCCCCCCTTACACACACACACACACATACAAACACAATGCTGGCAGAATATCACCAATGGGACATCTATGCCAGTGAAACCTTTCCTCCAGCATATGGGGAACCTCCAATGGGACACGTGTCATCCCTCCAGTGGCCCTCCCTTTCCACCACTGGAGCAGCACTTACACCACTTCCTATGGTCCCTCAGCTGGCCTCCTAATAATTATAGGATTGCTCCCTAAATTGCCCCTCCCCCAGCTTTTAAATGGCAATGGGACAACACCCCCCCCCCGGGCAATTTAAAAGATCCAACAGGAAGGGAAATTGAACTTAGAAGACATGTGCCCTCAGTGGCCAATGCCCTCACTATCCCTTTGATGATGACTTATTTCTTAAATTTATCTCCCCACTTCCTCCCACTCTTCTTCACAGACTGCCCAGAGTCATTAAAAAGCTCTCATGAATCTACTGAGTTGTCCAGCAGTTTCAGCCAATCTATAAGAAAATTGCATGCCATTTCCACACTTAGTGCCCAAATGTTTGGTTCAAAAGAACAGTCTATTTTTAGCATTAAAAACAAGAATCTTTATTTTTACTGGACTCTTGAAAGTCCAGCTAACTCTTCGTGGAAAATGTTGGAAAACATTTTGTTTTGAAACAACCCTGTTTATCCTTCATTCATTTGCTGGAACTCTTCTCTTTATACACTCCTCTGCTCCTGCTGATTAATAATCCCCCTGACTGAAAGCATCATTCTTTTTCTGAACCCAGTCCTGCACCATACTGGGCATCCAAGACAGGGCAAATTCAGCACCGTACATGATCCAAATTTTTTTAAATGGTACAATTTACAATATACTAGCCAACTAGGATGTCAAAAGCAATGCCCCTTGAGCAATGTGGCTATTTCAGGTTAGGTGATGTTATAAGTGGTAACAGAATGTCCACTTGCCTTGATGAAACATCTTCATCATCATAATCATCATCATTTACAAATGGGAACTGAAAGAAAATGTTGCAGTCTGGAGTTCTGCTGTTCAGGATTCCATCCCGCCCTGCCCCCCCACCACACAAACACATAATTTTCTGTGCCCCCTTTACAACAGTCAACATTCTGTGACCACTGAGCACACTTAATCCTCATTGAGCTGTTTATTTGGGATTCCCTAATACCATCCATTGGGGGGTTGTTGTTTATTCGTTCAGTTGCTTCCGACTCTTCGTGACTTCATGGACCAGCCCACGCCAGAGCTTCCTGTCGGCCGTCGCCACCCCCAGCTCCCCCAAGGTCGAGTCTGTGTCCTCCAGAATATCACCCATCCTCCTTGCCCTTGGTCGGCCCCTCTTCCTTTTGCCTTCCAATTTCCCTAGCATCAGCATCTTCTCCAGGGTATCCTGTCTTCTCATGATGTGGCCAAAGTACTTCAGTTTTGCCTTTAATATCATTCCCTCAAGTGAGCAGTCTGGCTTTATTTCCTGGAGTATGGACTGGTTTGATCTTCTTGCAGTCCAAGGCACTCTCAGAATTTTCCTCCAGCACCACAGTTCAAAAGCATCTATCTTCCTTCGCTCAGCCTTCCTTATGATCCAGCTCTTGCAGCCATAGGTTACTACGGGGAATACCATTGCTTTCACTATGCGGACCTTTGTTGTCAGTGTGATGTCTCTGATCTTCACTATTTTATCAAGATTTGTCATTGCTCTCCTCCCAAGAAGTAAACGTCTTCTGATTTCTTGGCTGCAGTCAGCATCTGCAGTAATCTTTGTGCCTAGAAAGACAAAGTCTGTCACTGCCTCCACGTTTTCTCCCTCTGTTTGCCAGTTATCAATCAAGCTGGTTGCCATAATCTTGGGTTTTTTGAGGTCTAACTGCAACCCAGCTTTTGCACTTTCTTCTTTCACCTTCGTCATGAGGTTCCTCAGCTCCTCCTCACTTTCAGCCATCGAAGTGGTATCATCTGCATATCTGAGATTGTTAATGTTTCTTCCAGCGATTTTAACTCCAGCCTTGGCTTCATCAAGCACAGCACGTCGCATGATGTGTTCTGCGTACAGGTTGAATAGGTAGGGTGAGAGTATACAGCTAAATATTTTAACATAAATTCCTAAATATTTTTTCTACTTCTGCAAACTTTAGGGTTCCCCTGCCTCTGCTGACAATTCTCTTTTGTGCTTGAGTGGTACCATTTTGACTGTAGTAGCCAGGCATGCAGAACCTCTTTCAGCCCAAGAGCCAAATTTCATTTCAGAGAAGCTTTCAGGGACCACATTCCAGTCTTTGGCAGGGCAGAAAAGCAAAGGGGCCAGGACCATAGGCCAAGGGGGTGAGGCCAAAATACCCCAGATGTCAGCATATTTGAATTTAAAGCTCTTCCTGCCAGAAACTTAGCCTAAAGAGAAGCATTTCAACCTTTTAAAATGGGGAGAAAACTGCACAAAAGCCAGGAAACCACCAAACAACCAGTGGTCGAAGGAGGGGGGTGGGGCCAGTGGAAGGGGAGTAGCCATCTGGGAAAGCCCGCTGGGATGGATTTGGACCCCAGGAGGTCTGGATTTGGGCCCCAGGCTGAAGGTTCTACACCCCAGACTTAAGCAATGGCACTCACAGCCTAAATATCAGAAAACATTTTTTTGTTATTTTATCAAGGCAAAGATAGCTGTGCTGGTCCATGAGAAACACAAAAATCCCAAATCCATATTTGGACAATACCTTTATTAGGATTGACCAAAATCCCACAGAAGTGTGCAAGCTTTTGAGTTCTCCAAAATTCTCATCACGCTAGATGATACAAATTTGGGGTGGGGGGGCACACAAAGATTTTTGCAAGATGTTGTGGCCATGAGTTCTGCAGTTCAGACCCAGTCTCAAAATGGAGATGTGCAGACTGAGGGAGCAGTTCTATGCACGTTTAGATGGGAAAACGTCCTACAACTTCAAGTATGTTGGAAGTTGTCGCACTTTTTTCTGACTAAACATGCATAGGATTGTGCCCTCAATGAATCTCTTGTAGGCGTAGCAGGTGTTAGATTAAACCTAGCAATGCATTCTGGGACACAGAAGCCACGGCTGATCTCCATTTCTAGAAACATGAAAGCCGGCCTTTATGTGTGTGTGCAGTCATGTAGGGGGCTGTGGGGGAAGGTGAGCACAGCACTGGGGCTTCTTTCAGAGCAGGGGAGATCATGTCATATGGAGGGGCACCAGGGTAATTGCTGGATTCTTCTTGCTCTGGCAGGTGAATGAGGTAATAACAAGGCTTTCAAGTTGTACTATTGTTTGTGACAGATGAGCATATAGAATATAAGAATATAAGAAGAGCCATGCTGGATCAGACCAAGGGTCCATCTAGTCCAGCATTCTGTTCGCACAGTGGCCAATCAGCTGCCCACAGGAAACCCACAAGCAGGACCTGAGTGCAACAGCACCTTCCCACCCATGTTCCCCAGCAACTGGTGTACATAGCTATACTGTCTCTGATACTGGAGGTAGCATATAGCCATCAGGATTAGTAGCCATTGATAGCCTTCTCTTCCATGAATTTGTCTAATCCTCAATGTGGCTACATCTTGTGGAAGGAAATTCCATCATTTCACTATGTGCTCTGTGAAGAAGTACTTCCTTTTATCTGTCCAAATCTCCCACATTTATGGAATCACCCTGGGTTCTAGAATTATGAGAGAGGGAGAGAAAAATGTCTCCCTATCCACTTTCTCCACGTCATGCATGATTTTGTACATCTCTATCCACTCTATCAGTGTGGTGTAGTGGCTAGAGTGCTGGACTGGGAGCCGGGAGATCCGGGTTCTAGTCCCCACTCGGCCATGGAAGCTCACTGGGTGACTTTGGGCCAGTCACAGACTCTCAGCCCAACCCACCTCACAGGGTTGTTGTTGTGAGAATAAAAAATGGAGGAAGGAGGAGGAGGATAATGTACGCTGCCTTGAGTTCCTTGGAGGAAAAAAGGCGGGATATAAATGCAATAAATAAATAAATAAATATCATGTCTCCCCCTACTAACTTTTTTAGAAGGTAAACAATCCCAGATGCTGTAATCTTCCCTCATAGGGGGTTGCTCCAGCCCCTTGATCATTTTAATTGCTCTTTTCTGCACTTTTTCTAACTGTACCATATCCTTTTTAGGTCCAGACCAGTGACCAGAACAGTACACAGTATTCTAAATGTGGTTGCACCATAGATTTGGATAAGGGGAGTATGATCTTGGCAGTGTTATTTTCAATTCCTTTCCTAATTATGCCTAACATGGAATTTGCCTTTCACAGCAGCCACACACTGGGTCAACATTTTCATCAAGCTGTCTACCACAACCCCAAGATCTCTTTCTTAGTCAGTCACTGCTAGCTCAGATCCCATTAGCTTATACTTGAAGTTGGATTTTTTTGCCCCAACATGTATAATTTTACACTTGCTTACATTGAACCGCATTTGCCATGTTGATGCACATTCTCCCAATTTGGAGAGATCCTTTTAGAACTCCTCACAATCCCTTTCTGTTTTAACCACCCTAAATAATTTGGTGTCATCAGCAAACTTGGCCACTTCACTGCTCACTCCTAATTCCAGATCATTTATGAATAAGTTGAAAAGCACTGGTCCCAATACAGATCCCACTGTTTATATCCCTCCATTGGGAGAATTTAACATTCATTCCATCTCTCTGCTTTCTGTTCTTTAACCAGTTACTGATCCATAAGAGGACCTGTCCTCTGATTCCATGACTGCTAAGTTTGCTCAGGAATCTTTGGTGAGAGACTTTGTCAAAAGCCTTTTGGAAGTCCAACTAAACAATGTCAACTGGATCACCCCTGTCCACATTTTTATTGACACTCTCAAAGAACTCTAAAAGTTTAGTGAGATAGGACTTACCTTTGCAGAAGCCATGTTGATTCTTTTGCAGTTCCGCTTCGGACTCTGAGCTACTCTTCTGCTGCCTATGGCCAGAGGCACCCCTGACACCAATTTACCCAGAACAGACATTAAGATAACCAGCCTATAATTTCCTGGATCCCCCCTGGATCCTCTTTTAAAAGCTGGTGTTACCTTGGCCATTCTCCAGTCCTCTGGCAGATCTTATGGACATGTTACATATTTTGTTAGAGGATCAGCAATTTCACATTTGAGTTTTTTAAGAACTCTAAAACAGATACCAGCTGGGCCCAGTGATTTGTTAACTTTCCATTTGTCAATAAGGTTGAGAACTTCATCTTTTGTCACCACTGTTTGCCTCATTTCCTCATACTCCTTTCCTGAACACATCAGTTCAGGCACAGCTATTTGTGCTATGTCTTCTTCAGTAAAGACAGATGAAAATAATTCATTCGGCTTCTCCGCAATCTCCTTATCCTCCTTTAGTCCTCCTTTAACTCCATTGTCCTCCAATGGTCCAACTGCCTCCCTGCCTGGTTTTCTGCTTCTGATATATTTAAAGAATTCTTTATTGTTGGCCTTGATGTTGTTAGCAATATGCTTTTTTGCATCTCCTAATGTCTGCTTGTATTGCCTTTCACCAAGCTCAAGAACATAAGAAGAGCCATGCTGGATCAGACCAAAGGTCCATCTAGTCCAGCATTCTGTTCACACAGTGGCCAAACAGGTGTCTGCCAGGAATGCTCAAGCAGGGCATGAGCACAACAGCACCCTCCCACCCATGTTCCCCAGCAACTGGTGTACATAGGCTCACTGCCTCTGGCACTGGAGGTAGCACATAGCCATCAGGACTAGTAACCATTGATAGCCTTTTCCTCCAGGAATTTCTCCAACCCCCTTTCAAAACCACCCAAATTGGTGGCTATCACTACAACCTATAGTAGCGAATTCTATAGTTTAACTATGCTCTATATGAAGAAGTACTTCCTTTTATCTGTCCTGAATCTCCTACCAATCAGCTTCATGCAATGACCCCGGGTTCTGTTATTATGAGAGAGGGAGAAAAATGTCTCCCTTTCCACATTCTCTACACCATGCATAATTTTGTAGACCTCTATCATGTCTCCCTTTACTCTCCTTTTTTCCAAGCTAAACAATCCCAGCTGTTGTAACCTTCAACAGTTGCTCCAGCCCCTTGATCATTTTAGTTGCCCTTTTCTGCACTTTTTCCAGCTCTACAATATCTTTTTTTTAGGTGTGGTGACCAGAACTGGATACAATATTCCAAGTGTGGCCGCACCTTCAATTGTATAGGGGCAGTATGATATTGGCAGTTTTATTCTCAATTCCATTTCTAATTATGCCTAACATGGAGTTTGCCTTTTTTTACAGCACCCGCACACTGGGTTGACATCTTCATTGAGCTGTCCACCACAACCCCAATATCTCTTTCCTGATCAGTCACCACTAGCTCAGATCCCATCAGGCTATACTTGAAGTTGGGATTTTTTCCTCCAACGTGCATCAAGTTGAGGCAAAAAATCCCAGCTTCAAGTATAGCTTGTGCTCCCTTTTGTTTTCCTCATTTGGGCAAGACTTTCATTTTCTGAAGGAAGCCTTCTTTTCTCTAATAGCTTCCTTGACAGATCATTAACCATACTGGTGACCTCTTGGACTTGGAGCTACCTTTCCTAACCTGTGGTATACATTCTAGCCGAGCTAGAAGTCAGGGAATGAGGAAAATAATCAACCAGAGGCTAGATACTCCTTCCTTTTTCTTTTATGACCCTCCTACTTCATGCTAACAGTTTATATGGTAACATTTCTTTGCAAGATTGCTTACATTTCTAACTGAAAGCCAAAGGTTGCAATACCAGGTGGCTGAAGATCTTTTGTTAAACCTCATCGTGTTTTACTAGTTGAAGTTAGGCATTCACAAATAAGCACCACCTGTCAGGGTGGAAACTGAGCCGATAGAACCCCAGAGCAGTTCTGATTCTGAGGAGGATCAGCAATCCATGGGAGAGGAGTCCGCTCATCCCTCACAGGCATAGCAGCAGGCAGAGATTCCTCCTGCCGGCATTTTTGAGATAGATAGTGATCCTAGCAGTGAGAAAGTGTGGGAACAGGGCTTGCTAGATGCTCGACGCAGACGCAGGGAGCGACGAGCGATGGAGGGTGTGGAAAGGAGGCGTAGCGCCTCTTTGGCGCGCAAGCAACGTCCGCCTCCCGTGGACCCAAGGGAAAGAGGGAGGATCTCTCCCTAGCCTATAAGTTCAGGGTCTTCAAGTGACTCTCCTTCAAACGGGGATCAACTGCCTACTCGGAGCATAGGCTACTCTGCTGTTCCTTGCTTAGTTGCTGGTGATTAGCATCTGAAAGAGTCATTAAGTTGTAAAAGGATTAAAGCCTTGAAAAGAATCCTTTTGTCTGTGTCTTGAGTTGGCTATTGGAGTAGACTGAAAGAGGCCGCTAGGGCGCTCCTGACACCACCAGATTCAATTAAGTTACTCCCGGGTAAGTAAATATATAAACTCCTTGGGATGTGATAATAGATTCTCCTGGCGGGCATGGCTATGCAGACTCTCATGATGAGCTCCAGTCCCACACTTTATGATTTACCACTACACCACTGCTGCCAATTGAAAAAGTCACCAGCTGCCTCTTCTCCATCTCACCAATTTAGGAAAGAGGTTGACAGATGAGATACTTTTACTAAGAAACGTGTTTCTCACAGATTTCTATGAGAGTTTCTATGGGCAATGGGTGCATGAAAATCCTTTATAGCATCCATCTCCAAAGATAGATCTTGGGTTGTTGTTTTTAATATGTGGTTAAGAAAATGCAATGTCTTGCCCAAGAAAGCTGGGGTTTCAATTAGCTAAGATGTCAATGATCCATTTTTCAAATAGCTAAAGGATTAGAGACCACCAAAACTGTTGGTATTTTAAGAATCTCACTGTGCACTGCTCTGGACTTTATCATCTGTGGTTGAAACACTTAAGCACTTTAAATTCTTTTGGTAGGGTTCCCCCCCCCCCTTTTAAAGCAGACAAATAAAAAGATATTCCAAGTGGGCATTCAGGTTGCGTAGAGAAGGTTACAAGCTGTCAAAATCACTTCTTTGTAGGTATTCTACTGTTTTCATCTGGAATTTAATTTTCTGTATTTGAAAGGAAAGGAAAGGAAAGGAAAGGAAAGGAAAGGAAAGGAAAGGAAAGGAAAGGAAAGGAAAGGAAAGGAAAGGAAAGGAAAGGAAATAATTATTATAGGCATGATGCAGCCAAAGTTAGGCACTTTTCAGTCTCGTTGATTTCAACGGGGAAAGATTAAGGTATATACTGAACAATACCATTAGGTCTTAAAAGTACTTAACTGGCTCAGTTGTGTCCTACATCTCATAGTTTGGCAAGGGAGGGATGCCATTGCTTGGACAGAAAAGTACTCTTACCCTGGGTGAGAGGAAGGTACTTTTAACCCGTGCAGGGCAAACTCCCTAAGTTTTGAAGTTTAGGAGTGCTTCTGGATCTGGCATTGCTCCTGGATGTTGAGGTAGCTTCTGTGGCCAGGAGCACTTTTGCCCAGCTTTGGCTAGTGTGCCAACCAAGCCGCTTCCTGGATAAAGCAGATCGGGCCAATAGTGATAGTTAGATTACTGCAATGCACTCTATGTGGAGCTGTCCTTGAAGACTATTCAGAAACTTCAGCTGGTACAAAATGTGGAAGCCTGATGATGATTATGATTTATTTCATTTCTATACCACCCAATAGCTGAAGCTTTCTGGGCGGTTCACAACAATTCACAAAATCACAAACCATAAGTTCAAGATAAATTACAACATAAAATTTCAATATACAAAATTTAAAACCATTTAAACAGCTAAGAACAATTTCAATAAAATACTAGACTGTGAAAGACAGCTGACAGACTGCTTTCTGATGTTCGTTCTTCAGACCATCTTATACTGGTCTAACATCAATTGCGCTGGCTTCCGATTTGTTTCTGGGTCCAAGGTGTGGATGATTACCTATAAAGCCCTAAATGGCTTAGAGCAGCCTTCCCCAACCAGACGCTCTCCAGATGTTTTGGATGTCAACTCTGCCCTGAAAGGTGGCCAAGAATTTTTTTTAATAAATAAATGAAAACTCCCATCAACCCCAGCCAGTATGGCCAAGGGTCAGGAATCTTGGGAGTTGTAGTCCAACCTATCTGGAGGGTACCAGGTTGGGGAAGGTTGGCTTAGGAAGGCTGAAAGGCTCCTTCCTCTCCTATGCCTGCCTGTAGGTCACAACAACCATCTTGTGGCTCTGTTGTGTCATCCCATCACCACAAGACAGTTGGCTGGCAGGAATGTTTGACAGGGCCTATTCTGTGGCAGCACCCCAGTTGTGGAATTCCCTCCCAAGGAAGGTTAGACTAGCTCCAACCCTGATGACTTTTAGGCAGGCAGTGAAAGTACTCTCATTCCACCTGGCTTTTAATGGTTTTTAATGTGAGACTGAAGGTTTTTAACTCTGCTCATTTTAACTCTGTTATTTGTTTGTTTCTGTGGTATACTGTTTTGCAATCCATGCCTGGGAGCCATATCCGGATCTCCTTGGTTCCCAAAACCTGGGGTTCCCCAGAAGGTCCTTCCCCTGGCCCCACCCTTCTCCTGGCTCCACCCCCATTCCCTGGCCCCATCCCCTTTACTCAGGTAGTTTGGTGGTTTCCCAGCTTTTGTGCAGTTTTTTTTCCCCTATTCTGAAAAGTGGAAATGCCTCTCCTAAACTTTAGTTCCTGGCAGTGAGAGCTTTAAGCTACAAGATGCTGGTATTTTTGTTATCTTGGTCCTGTCCCCTTTCCCATCTGCCCTGCCTGTCACTGGAACACGGCCCCCAAGTGCTTTTCTGAAATGGAGTTTGGCCCTTAGACTGAAAGAGGTTCTGCATCCCTCATCTAGTTAGAGAATCCCAAATAAGATTTCCTGTGAGACTATGCAGTATAATGGTTAGTGCTGGACAAAAACTGGGGAGACCTGAGTTCCAGTCCCCACTTAACTATACAGTTCACTTGATGAGTTTGGGACACTCAACATAATCCTTCCTCACTGAGATGTTGTGAAGATAAAACAGATGCAGGAAAACTTTCTACATTGTCATGAGCTCCTTGGAGGAAGGGTGGGACAAAAGAAAACAAACAAAAGCATTGGGGGTTTTTTTAAGTTTCTAGTCCTCCACATCACAATTTATAGTCTCAATTGGAATGAGTGTAATCCTTACACTCCAAGCATCCAGTCGCCTAAATTAGAGCTGTCTAGGCATTCCCTTAGATGTTTCTTTCCGCAACCCCTAGAGAGAGCGTGTGTTTTCCAGCAGAACAGAGAAAGGCATCTTGACTTACCACTTAGGAAGCATTTGAATCCTTTAGCAAGCCAATAATAGAAACAGCTCCCTTGCCTTGGAAGAAAACTCTTGGAAACATGTTCGATTCTCATAGAAACAAGTCAAGAATTCTAAAGAATGTGTCTGTGGTAGAAACACTCAAGCTTTCATTACTGGTCGGGATATTTCTGGTTTGGATAGCCTGTGATAGTGTGTCTTAAATCATGTGGTATGGTTCTTCTGTATGTTTGAGTTTGCGTTTTATGATTTGCATTAGATTTCATTTCCATGTGTCTTCTGGCTTGTGATGAAATTGTGAACTATATTTCTTATGGGGAGTCTGCTGGGCGTTCCTGTCATCATGTTGCCGCTGTTCCGATAACTGGTCTTTTTCCAACCCTTTGCTAAATCCTTCCTGTTTCCTTAAGGCAGAAAACTAGTCTTGTGGTACTGTGTTGGGGTGGAGAAAGGGTCATTTTTTGCCAGCAGATTCTTGATACGCAGATACCGTGTCAGAAATAATTTCATCTCCCATTCAAAAAATGGATAGGGGGAAGCGGGGGGTTCACAGGCATTTGTCGAATACTAGGTGAAATTCTACCTTCTGCTCTAATTTACTGTTATGGCTTACGCAGATAGTCTGAAAAGATGGATTTATTTACTATATAGTCATTGCAGTGGATTAGGGATTTGGCAGGGGGTGGGGTGGCCACTGACAGTGAATGTCAGAGACTGACCTGAACATCAGGGCTGGCCCAAGACATTTTGCTGCCTGAGGCAAAGATGGTTGGGCTGGCAGTTGAATCTTATTTTAACAATGGCAATGGGACTGAGTCTTCCAGCACACCCGAGGAAGCAGGCGGGGGGGGAGGACGGGTTGTACAGGATACACAACTCTGTCCTCCAACAGAGGGGAACATCTGGCAAGTCCAGGAGGAATACCCAGGAGGCCGTCATTGCTACCCACCCACCCCCAGCATTTGCTGCCTAAAGCTATTGCCTCACTCTCCTTAATGGTAGGGCTGGCTCTGCTAAGTATCTGATCTGGGCAAAGGCTGAAAAGCAGCTGTGTTCCCCTCCCTGCCCCTAGCTGAGCCTAGTACAAATGCCACCACCATTTGCAGTTGGGGTGGTGTGAGGATCTGAGGCCTTTTTGACCACCTCACAATCCCACTTCAAGTCACCAGGTCAGGTGCTTTGGCTCACACTGTCACTTTTAGGCTCTTGCCCACAACCCTCTGCCTCTGTATTGTGATGCTTCACTACTCTACAATTACTGCCACCAATAACCCTTTTAGAGCTGCTTTCTTTTTAGTAGCACAGACCAAGCAGCCAGCACATGGGGATTATTACACGAAACCCTTCCTAATAAATAAAGAGGAAACTGTCTTTTAAAACTGAAAACAAAGGTTTATTTGGCACAACAGGTTTAGAAATAGGAACTGGGTTGGGATGAGGAAAAGGTATCAGGGATGATAATTAAAATAAGTCAACACTATAAACTACACAATATAACTCTTGCTTTTAGCTCTGTGTTCAAAAACCTCTCACACTCTCTCTCACTATCTGACACACTCTCTATCCCACAGACTATCTCACTAGATGTTCTCGCTCTTATCTCCCAATCTCAGCTCAGACTTATAGAATCATAGAATCATAGAATAGTAGGGTTGGAAGGGGCCTACAAGGCCATCGAGTCCAACCCCCTGCTCAGTGCAGGAATCCAAGTCAGAGCATCCCTGACAAATGGCTGTCCAGCCTCGTCTTGAAGGCCTCCAGTGTGGGAGAGCCCACCACCTCCCCAGGTAATTGGTTCCATTGCCGTATTGCTCTGACACTCAGGAAGTTTTTCCTGATGTTCAGTCGGAATCTGGCTTCCTGTAACTTGAGCCCATTATTCCGTGTCCTGCACTCTGGGATGATCAAGAAGAGATCCTGGCCTTCTTCTCTGTGACAACCTTTCAAGTACTTGAAGAGTGCTATCATATCTCCCCTCAGTCTTCTCTTCTCAAGGCTAAACATGCCCAGTTCTTTCAGTCTCTCTTCATAGGGCTTTGTTTCCAGTCCCCTGATCATCTTTGTTGCCCTCCTTTGAACCCTCTCCAGCTTGTCTGCATCCTTCTTAAAGTGTGGTGCCCAGAACTGGACACAGTACTCCAGATGAGGCCTAACCAGTGCTGAGTAGAGGGGAACTAGTACTTCCCGGGATTTGGAAGCGATGCTTCTATGAATGCAGCCCAAAATAGCATTTGCCTTTTTTGCAGCCACATCACACTGTTGGCTCATATTCAGCTTGTGATCGACGACAATTCCAAGATCCTTCTCGCTCGTAGTGTGGTTGAGCCACGTATCCCCCATCTTGTAACTGTGCATTTGGTTTCTTTTTCCTAGGTGCAGAACTTGGCATTTGTCCCTATTAAATGCCATTCTGTTGTTTTCTGCCCAGCACTCCAGTCTATCCAGATCACTTTGAATTTTGTTTCTGTCTTCCAAAGTATTAGCTATCCCTCCCAATTTTGTGTCATCTGCAAATTTGATCAGCATTCCCTGCACCTCCTCCTCCAAGTCATTAATAAAAATGTTGAAGAGCACTGGGCCCAGGACTGAGCCCTGCGGTACCCCACTCGTTACCTCTCCCCAGCTTGAGAAGGTCCCATTGATAAGCACTCTTTGAGTCCGATTCTGTAGCCAACTGTGGATCCACCGGATCGTTGTTTCATCTAGCCCACTTCGAGCTAGTTTGCTCATCAGGATATCATGGGGCACTTTGTCGAAAGCTTTGCTGAAGTCGAGGTATATGATGTCTACAGCATTCCCACGGTCTACAAGGGAGGTGACTTGATCAAAAAATGAGATCAGATTTGTCTGGCAGGACTTGTTTTTGACAAATCCATGTTGGCTTCGAGTAATCACGGCATTGTTGTCAAGGTGCTTCCAGATGGATTGCTTTATGATCTGCTCCAGAATTTTCCCAGGGATTGATGTCAGACTGACTGGTCTGTAGTTCCCAGGTTCCTCCTTTTTACCCTTTTTGAAGATAGGGACAACGTTAGCCCTCCTCCAGTCATCTGGCACTTCCCCTGTCCTCCATGATTTCTCAAAGAGAATAGACAGCGGTTCTGAGAGTTCTTCTGCCAGTTCCTTTATGACTCTAGGATGCAGTTCATCTGGCCCTGGAGATTTGAACTCATTCAAAGTAATGAGGTGTTCCTTGACCATATGCCTGTCGATCTCAAGCTGCAATCCTGCCCCTTCAGCCTGTACTTCGCCTTTGCCAGGGGGGTCATAGACCCTCTTTTGGGAGAAGACTGAGCCAAAGTAGGAATTGAGCACCTCTGCCTTTTCTTTGTCCTCTGTTATCATTTTGCCATCCTTATTTAATAGCTGAACAACCATTTCTTTCCTCTGCCTTTTACTATGCACGTAGCTGAAGAAAGCCTTTTTGTTGTTTTTAGCATCCCTCGCTAACCTCACCTCGTTCTCCGCTTTAGCCTTCCTGACGCCATCCCTGCAATTCTGTGCTACCTGCCTGTACTCTTCCTTTGTTACTTGGCCTTCTTTCCACTTCCTATATGTGTCCTTTTTTGTTTTCAGGTCATCCCTAAGCTTTTTGTGAAGCCACATTGGCTTCTTCTGTTGTCTTCCACCTTTTCTTCTTGTTGGAATTGTTTGTGATTGTGCATTGAGAATTTCCTTTTTTAAAAGTTCCCACCCAACTTGGACTCCTTTTCTCGCTAGCATTGCTTGCCATGGGACCTTACTGATCATTGTTCTGAGTTTATTAAAATCAGCTTTCCTAAAATCCAGGGTACGCGTTTGAGTACACTCGGCTTTTGCTTCCCTTAGAACCAAAAACTCAAGTACAACATGGTCGCTTTCCCCCAGAGTTCCTGTAACTGCTACTTTATCCACTAAGTCATCTCTGTTGGTTAGGATCAAGTCAAGGATAGCCGATCCTCTAGTTCCTTCCTCTACTTTCTGTAGGAGGAAGTTATCCGCCACACAAGTCAGGAATTTCCTGGAGGGGCCATGTTTTGCAGAATTTGTCTCCCAACAAATATCGGGGAAATTGAAGTCCCCCATTACTACTACATCATGCTTCCTTAAAACATTGGCTATTTGCTTTTCAAAAGTTTCATCCTTGTCTTCTCCTTGATTGGGTGGCCGGTAGTAGACTCCGACCACCAGGTTCCTTTTATTCTTTGCTCCATTTATTTCAACCCAGATGCTCTCGATGGGGCTACCAAGCTCCTCCTCCTGTATTTCTGTGCAGAGATATGTATTTTTCACATACAGTGCAACCCCGCCTCCCTTTCTGTTCCTCCTGTTCTTTTTGAACAAGTTATATCCTTCAACTGCTGTATTCCAGTCATGAGAGTCATCCCACCAAGTCTCAGTTATACCTATCAAGTCATAATTTCCCTCCTGTATTAAGAGTTCAAGTTCGTTCTGTTTGTTTCCCATACTCTGGGCATTAGTATACAGACATCGAAGACCATGTGCTTCATAGTCTGGCTTTCTTCCTACCTGTGTCTGAAGACTATTATTGGACGCTATCAGAGCTGTTCTCTCCATTGCAGTGCATGCGCCTACGTCCATTGTTACCCCCAACATTACATCTCCCTTCCCCGTAGGATTCAGTTTAAAGCCCTCCTGATGAAGTTCTTCATGCTGTGGCCAAACACATTCTTCCCAGCCTTTGTGAGGTGCAACCCATCCCTAGCCAACAGCCCATCTTCCAGGAAGTATAGCCCGTGGTCCCAGAATCCAAATCTCTCTCGTCGGCACCACCTTCGTAGCCAGTCATTCACCCGGAGTATTTTTCGTTCCCTTTCTATCCCTCTTCTAACTACTGGAAGGATGGATGAGAAAACTATCTGGGCCCCAAAGTTCTTGAGTTTCCTTCCCAAAGCTTCAAAGTCTGACGTGATCTCTTCGTAGCTCCGCTTGGCGGTATCATTTGTTCCCACATGGATGAGAAGAAAGGGATACCTGTCAGTGGGCTTTATGAGTGCAGGCAACCTTTCAGTCACGTCTCTAATCTGTCCTCCCGGGAGACAACATACCTGGCGAGTCCACGGGTCTTCGCGACATACTTGGGTCTCGATCCCACGCAGCAAGGAGTCTCCCACTACTACCACTCTTCTCTTCTTCTTCTTGTAGGCCTGGGTTTCATCGCCTCTGTTTGACTGACCTTTAGCCTCTTGCTCACTCTCATGCAGGTTCCCCTGTGATTCTTCCTCTGCAGGCTGTCCTCCAGTCTCATCTGCAAGTACCTGGAATCGGTTCCACAGCTCCACCGCTTCCACTGGTGCAGAGTGTCGTCTAGTTCTTCTTCTCCTAACTGTCACCGTTTTCCAAGGAGTATCCTCTACTCCATTTTTCTTCACCTCAGCATTTCCCACTGCCTCATCTTGCTGTTGCTCTTCAAGCTTGTGGTCTGCCCTTTGCTGCTGTAGTTCCCCCATTCTGTCCAAGAACTCTTCGTGTTCTCTTATTCCCCGGAGGGTTGACAGTCGCCGCTCCAGTCCACTTACTTTTTCCTCCAGCAGCGTGATCAACTTGCACTTGTTGCAGGTGTACTTCTCTAGCGGTACCCAATCTACCCTCCTCCCAGACTGATCTGACTCCCTAGAAGCAATCACCCCACCTTTTTTCTGCGCAAGCTCTCATCCAGTCACACTGCATTCCATTCCCACTCGGCCACTCACCCTCTCTTCCGCTTGCCAAACTGTCATTCTTGCCCACACTCTGCCAAACCCCTGCCTCACACTCACCTGTCAATTGTTCCAGACACGTACCAGCCACCATACACATATACAAACCTTGACTATAAGCATATTGTACATGTGGAATCATCACAGGTGGACTGACCTCTCCCACCCCAAGTTAGCAGCAGGGGCTCTAGTGGGCAGGAATTGGCACTCAGAGTCTCTGGACAGCTGATAGGGCTGCAATAACAAGGCAGGGCCCATGGGTGCTGACACCTGCCCTGTGCCCTCCTCAGGACCAGCTCCAGAACAAGACAGCAGCCCCTCCCATTCCATCTACAAAGTCCGACTGGATTGAGAAATGAATCTGTCTCCAATACTGATGATGGGACAGCATCCTCTACTGCCCCTGAAGGCAGCAGGCTAACTTAGAGGGTGCAGAGCAGGCCGCATGATGCCCAACTCTTTCCTCCAATATCTTGTTGCCATCTCCCAGCATCTGCCACCTGAGGTGACTGCCTCACTCAGCCTAATGGTAGAGACAGCAGTGGCTCTCCTTGATGGACAGCTTCAAGCCACCATTTAAAATTTCCCACAATGCCCCAGAGTGCCCACTGTAACTGCAGTCCAGGGCTTTGTGGGAAAACAAAATGGTGGCTGCCCAGCACCATCGGGGCCGAGTCCATCGGGGGCGTCACAGGCAGAGGTGGGGGCCCAGTGAGTGTACTGTGCTGAGGGCCTCCTCTAGCCTGGAGCCAACCCAGATCCCAAAGCTGGCTTCTGCTGTAGAGGGAATGGAAATTAGCTTAGCAATGAGCTGATACCCACACACCCAAAAGACTTGAAGCAGGGGATCCCATTGAGCAGGTCTGCTTCAAGACATTTTTCTGCCTGAAGTGGAGGGTAAGATGGCACCTACCCACCCACCCCCATTCTGTGTACAGAAGCCAAATGGACTGGCAACTGAATTTTATGTCAACACTGGCAATAGGGCAGTGTCCTTTGCTGTACCTGAGGCTAGTTTAGAGGGCACAGAGCAGGCCCTGTACCACATAGCTCTAGCTTCCAACACCTCACCAGCACTCCCTGCCCCTCAGCTTCTACAGCCTGTGGTCAACACCTCACACTGTCTAATAGTAGAGTTGACCCTGCCATTAAGTTTGGAGGAAGGCAGACAGGAAACTAAACAACCTCCAGTGAGCCCGGTGGTACAGCTAGGACTAGACTTTGGTACAAAAATCCAGGCTCGAAAGTCCAGGGGCTCCCCAAGTGTCAAGGTTCCCCTTATGACCTGGACCCCCTGAGCAACTCCTTAAGGATCCCTTGCCTCCTTAAGAGTCTTACCTTCCTTCTTTTAAACTTCCCCTTCCCAGTAACGTGGGGTTTAGGCCGTAGACATGGGGTGACTAACACACCAGACACAGAGTTTACATTTAAAGCTAGGAAATCACAACTAAAGGCATTTACACAATAGAGATGAGTGATACAAAAGGCCTTAAAAGAAAATAAAAGTTGCAAAATGCAAGTTCCTTTACCCTAGCTGTTCTTAGACTTTTCTAGGCTGCTTTTTCCTGCTCACTCTTCAGACTCTGCTCTCACTTCAGCCTCTGGCTCTTACTGGCTCTCTCACTCTCTTTATATATACCCTCCTCTCTCAAAACCAAAAGTACTGCTTCAATCCTGAAGAAGTTAAACTTAAGCGGAGAAATGAAACTGACACTTATCCAGAGAAATGAAACTACTCCTCTCAGGGTTACCCCCTCCCAACAGAAAACTCTAGGCCTCTAAGCCTGACCTTTTTTCCCTTTGCCTCTGCAGGCCCCAAACCTTCACACCAAGTGACCACCCAGAGAGTGGCAAGTGAGGGAGACAGTGGCAAAGAGGCCTGCCATCAGCCCTTGGGCTGGCATGGACACACCAGGTCCACCAAGGGTGATGCTGGCGGCCCCAGCACCCTTCTAATTTCAAAAAACATTTTATAGCAGGGGGCAACCGACTGGTCATGGTTACAGATACTCATTGTAAAATATTATTATGTTTATTTGTATTTATTTATTACATTTCTATACTGTACCTTGAAGCACCAAAGAATGTTCAAACTATCGAACAGTGGCACTTATTTCACATTCCAGTAAGGTAATACTCAAGATCTTGCAAGGTAGACTCCAGCAATTCATGGAATGAGAATTGCCAGATGTACAAGCTGGGTTTCGAAAAGGCAGAGGAACTAGAGACCAAATTGCCAATATCCGCTGGATAATGGAGAAAGCCAGGGAGTTTCAGAAAAACATCTATTTCTGTTTTATTGACTATTCTAAAGCCTTTGACTGTGTGGATCATAACAAATTGTGGCAAGTTCTTGGTGGGATGGGGATACCAAGTCAGCTTGTCTGCCTCCTGAGGAATCTGTATAACAACCAAGTAGCAATGGTAAGAACAGACCATAGATCAACAGACTGGTTTAAGATTGGGAAAGGAGTACGGCAGGGTTGTATACTCTCACCCTACCTATTCAACCTGTACGCAGAACACATCATGCGACGTGCTGTGCTTGATGAAGCCAAGGCTGGAGTTAAAATCGCTGGAAGAAACATTAACTATCTCAGATATGCAGCTGATGCCACTTTGATGGCTGAAAGCGGGGAGGAGCTGAGGAACCTCATGACAAAGGTGAAAGAAGAAAGTGCAAAGGCTGGGTTGCGGTTAAACCTCAAAAAACCCAAGATTATGGCAACCAGCTGGATTGATAACTGGCAAACAGAGGGAGAAAACGTGGAGGCAGTGACAGACTTTGTCTTTCTAGGCGCAAAGATTACTGCAGACGCTGACTGCAGCCAGGAAATCAGAAGATGTTTACTTCTTGGGAAGACAGCAATGACAAATCTTGATAAAATAGTTAAGAGCAGAGACATCACACTGACAACAAAGGTCCGCATAATGAAAGCAATGGTATTCCCCGTAGTAACCTATGGCTGTGAGAGCAGGACCATAAGGAAGGCTGAGCGAAGGAAGATAGATGCTTTTGAACTGTGGTGCTGGAGGAAAATTCTGAGAGTGCCTTGGACTTTAAGAAGATCAAACCAGTCCATACTCCAGGAAATAAAGCCAGACTGCTCAGTTGGGGGAATGATATTAAAGGCAAAACTGAAGTACTTTGGCCACATCATGAGAAGACAGGATACCCTGGAGAAGATGCTGGTACTAGGGAAAGTGGAAGGCCAAAGGAAGAGGGGCTGACCAAGGGCAAGGTGGATGGATGATATTCTGGAGGTGACGGACTCGACCTTGGGGGAGCTGGGGGTGGCGACGGCCGACAGGAAGCTCTGGCGTGGGCTGGTCCATGAAGTCACGAAGAGTCGGAAGCGACTGAACGAATAAACAATACTGTCCCTTAGCCAAAGCTCTCTGGGCAGTTTACAAAGATTAAAAACCTTTAAAATACATAATACAACAGGTAAAATTATTTCAATTAAAACATATAAACAGACAGCACACAGAGACAACATATATCTAAAAACAATTTTATATTGTTCTTTTTTTACAAGAAAATGGTGCCCATTCCTAAGTAAATGTGTTTTGCATCATTCATTTTATTCCTGGAGGCATGAGAGTGATATGATATAGGTGAGTTTGAAGTGCAAAACCACACCTGCTCAGAAGATTTCTTTTCTTTTTAAACCAAGGCTGGCAAACATTTTTGTTGTTGTTTCACTCCAACGTATCAGGAATGTAGAAGCAGTTGTAAAACATGGAAAGGTGGTACAAAGGGAAGAAGAGAAATATGTTAAGCGTGCTCTTTGCAAGGGAAGTGATAAACATGGCTGTCTAAAGGAGTGTGGGAGGGTATAAGACCTTTGAGTCCAGGATCTAAAATTTCCTAGCTGCACCACTGGCTGAGCTGAAGCTCCAGCAAGGTGCTGAACCCATTTTGGGGTTAGGGTTCAGCACCTCAGACAGCTCCTTTAGAGTTCTGGCTGGTTCTGGCCGAAACCCAGAATGGATTCACAGCCCCACCCAAATTGGAGCCACCAGCCTCCACTGGTTTCATCCATAGTGAAAGTAGAAGTGAAGCATTGCTACACACCAAATTGCTCTCTGCCATTGCTCTCCTAGTAAAATAGAAGTAAGTGGGGCAAAGGATTTGCCCACGTGTTTCTTCATGAGTGTACATATCTGAGTAGTGAGAGTTCGTTGCAGTGATTCACCAGCGGCCAGCGTTCACAAAGCAGTCAGAGTGGGTAGTTCACACAAGAATGCCCCTCCTGTTCTGTCAACCAGGAAATCGCAACTTGCGGTTCACAGAAGAGGAGCCGCAATGGCGTCTGAGTTCACAGTTCCATCGTTACACCGCTCATGTGAGCAGAGCAGGGAAAGCCAGGGGTTCTCTCTCTCTCTTTCTGTGTGTGTGAGAGAATGCTGGCCACTGGAGCAGTGGAGGCTGGTGACTCCAATGTCAGTGGGAAAGTGGATAATCTAACATACATCAGATTATCCCATTTTATTCTTGCAGCAACCCTATTAGGCTGGGAGCTTCTAGATGGAATAGAAATTTGAACTCAGATCTCTCCAGGTCTAGTCCATATTCTACCCACTCTAATGTAAAAATGTAAGGGCCAAATGTAAGGATCCAATCAAAAGCCTATCTAGTCCAGCATTCTGATCTCACAGTGGCCAAACAGATGCCTATGGGAAGCCCATGAGTTCAGTAGCACCCTCTTGCCCATGTTCCCCAGCAACTGGTATACATAGATATACTGCCTCTGACCCTGGACGTAGCATATAACCATCAGGACTAGTAGCTATCATACCCTTATCCTTCTATGAATTTGTCTAATCCCCTTTTGAAACCATCCAAGTAGGTGGCCATCACTGCATCTTGTGGTGGCGAATTCCATAGTTTGACTCTGCGCTGTATGAAGAAGTCCTTCCTTTTATCTGACCTGAATCTCCCACCATTCAGCTTCATGGGATGATCCCCAGTTTTAGTATTATGAGAGAGGGAGACAAATTTCTCCCTATACACTTTTTTCCCACACCATACAAAATTTTATATACTGTCCTTCTGTCATGTCTCCGCTCACTTGCCTTTTTTCTGCATCAAACAGCTGCCAATGTTCATTCATTCAGTTTTAATTTATGTCATTTCAGTTCTAATATCCAAAGCTCTATGGGCAGTTCACAAAAAAATGCATTGTGTCCCTTTCCGCATAGGGGAGTTGTTCCAGCCTCCTCCTTGTTTTCGTTACCCTATTCTGCAACTTTTCCAGCTCTCCAATTTCCTGTTCTGAGGTGTGACAGCCAGAACTGTACACAGTGTTCCAAGTGTGGCCTACACCATATTAGCTCTACCCACACTTGGTAGTTCCTAGGGCTGTAACATTTACCAATTAATCATTTCTTTAAAAAAAATATTGACTAAAAAGGTGCCCAGGATTAATGAGCAGCTGATTTTAATTTGAAGTTATTTTTATAGGACAAATGTCTATAAAAACTTCAGCTGACAGTTTTACATATTATGCTGCCCAATACCAGGCGGGACAATTTGTCCATTTAGCCTGGTATCATCCACCCCAAGGGTTCTGAATCTGCACTTGCAGGCCTAATCTGGCCCCCTGGAGGAATCCCCCCACCCCCAAGGGCTGCTCTTCCCAGCACCAGCGGAGTTGCTTTACACAGTGCATCCACAGGGCCCCAACTGCCACACGAAGCCAAGGATTCTGCCGGTGTCCCAGGCTGAGCACACATTGGATACAGTAGCCATTCTGCTGGTGTGGCAGCAGTGTACCTCGGATCCCTGGGCAATGTCAACAATTCATTAATCAATTTGTTGACTAACTGGGTGGCAGCTCTAGTAATTTTCTGGCAATTCGTGTCACATCAGAGAACAGCAGCAGCAAATCAGGGCAATTTTTGAAAACAGAATTTGGGTGAGTATCTCATTCCAAACAGAATATCAGAAAATCTAGCTTAAAACAAAGCATTGCTGGCTCCTCTTGAAAGTAAACTTCTTTGGGCCTGGTTTTACAACTTATACATGGGCAAGCATCTGTGTAGTGTATGCGTTGTGAATGTAAATGGGAACAATTTTATAACTTTTTTTTAACCATTCTGCTTAGCCTGAGATGAACTTTCACAATCCGTCTTCGCCTGTAACTCAAGAAAATGTCAGGATTTTTTCTCTCTGAATACTGTAGACTCCAGCATGAAGGTGGGCATTTGGTAAAATGTAGAGAACTCTGACTAATGTGATTAATGCCTCTTTACACAAGATTAGTGAGTCACATTTTCAAATCCTATGGGGTATTTGGTTTAGAAGTTCACCCTGTTTGATATTTTTAGGGGAAAGTACTGGAAGGTGCTAAAACACACACACACACAGTGTTTTGGCAGGAAACTGATCAAAGACATGTCAGAAGTAAAGCAACATTCCACAAAACATTGAGGATCAGAGAACAGAAACAAGCTAGGTGGTAACAGGAACAAAATTGACGGGAATTGTTACTAATGGCTTTAATGGGATTACGTGAGTCACATTGTCCAAAAGAAATGTAGTTGGCAAAAAAAAAAAAAAAAGCCCCAAAGACAGAAGAACCTAAAGCCTAAACTAAAATCTTTGGAAGAGTTTCATTCACAGAATCATTATTAGCCTTTTTCAGGTGGCAATCCAGGATGAATGAATTAATGAATGAATGAGAGCAGGAGGTCACACTTGACTGAATCTGTGTGCTCACATTGGCTCTGTGCACAGGTTCAGATAAAGGTTGGGAGCAGGGCACGTGGGCACAATCCTGACTCAGCTGTCTGCGTGTTCATTCACCCTGGGTTGCTGTCTGAAAAAGGCGACAGAATTGAAAGTACTGTTAGACCCAAACAAAGCCCAGCACAAGCAGGTAGCACAGGGGTGGGAATTTCTTTTCGCCCAAATGCCAAGGGCCTGTTGAATATTAATGTTGAATAGCTAATCATCCCTTATTAAATATTAATATTTAATAACTCATTAGCCCTTGTTAAATATTAATGTTTAATAACTCATAACCTGGATTACATGGGTATCCAGGTGTCTGGATTTTTTATATATGGAGAAGGATGGGCACCTTTTCCAGGGCTTCCTTTAAACTCTTTAACAACCAAGTTAGCATGTTTGCTAAGCAGTCTTGCACAATGATTTTGTGAACCGCCCAGAGAGCTTCGGCTATTGGGCGGTATAGAAATGGAATGAATAAATAAATAAATAAATAAAATGATAAGATGAATTCCAGGCTAGGCAAGAGAATCAAATCAGCTCTAGTTTCCAGTTCAATAATATATTTGTTATAGACACACATCAAGAGCCAAGCACTGAGAAGTTGAGAGTCAGTCGTTTTTGAAATAAAATGAAGCATCAAACTAGGAGCCTTTCTACACAAGGCATTTATTGTGCGCTTGTGATTGCTCACTCATGGTAGGTTTGCAAGTCTTTTACACGACATCCTCGTCATCCTCCAGGGCCTCTCCCATTCTTTGCAACCATTATTGTGGTTTTTTTCCTAATGAGGAAAGTCTAGTATTATTTTAAATGGTGGAATGAGAGTCTCATGTAATTGCACAATTCCACTATACCACAGCTCCATCTAGTGGTTATATAATGAAACATATAGAAAGGCAGAGAAAGAAAAACCCTGGAAAAAGGCACATGTAAAGGAGTCAGTTTTAATCCTGCAAAGAGTCCGGAAGCTGAAGCCTTGGCAACAGTGCGGGTCAAAAGCCTCATGTAGAACAGTGCGGGTCAAAAGCCTTTTTCAACCAACCAGCCTGACACAAAGAAAAAGTTTTCACAATACAGGTATTTCCAGAGGGGCTGGGCAGCTCCCAAAGAAGGAAATTCAAACTTACCAATCAATACCCAAGTAAGAACCAGTCAAGCATCCTCCAGGTTATGTATGTATGTAGGCATGTATGTATTTATTTATTTATTTGCTATGTTTATATACTGCTTCTCATTTGAAACAAATCCAGAAGCGGTTTACAAAAGAATAAAAACAAAGAAAAAAGAACACACATATACACACTAGTATCATGAGGTTGATTTAAAGATAGCTTATGGCTGGGGGAAAGCCACAGTAAACAGATTCGATTTCAATAAAGGCCTAAAGCACTCCAGCATTAAGGCCTGACGTACCTCAGAAGGGAGATCATTCCACAGGGCGGGCACCGCTGCACAGAAGGACTGTCTCCGTATTGCTGCCAAATGGGAATCCGTAGGCTGTGGCATGGAAAACAGGGCCTCCCCTGAAGATTGTAGCAGCTTGAGAGGCTGGTATAGGGGGAGAGAATACCTCTTTAACTTAAGCTGAGCCACCCTGGAAGGGGTATAGAAATACAGGTTTAGGGATCTGTCACAGCCTGACCAGGCCTGGTGTGTTCTTGTTCAAAGGCCTTTCCAGAAAGAAGGGAGGGGACGTTTGGTACCCACACACCCAAAAGACTTGAAGCAGGGGATCCCATTGAGCAGGTCTGCTTCAAGACATTTTTCTGCCTGAAGTGGAGGGTAAGATGGCACCTACCCACCCACCCCCATTCCGTGTACAGAAGCCAAATGGACTGGCAACTGAATTTTATGTCAACACTGGCAATAGGGCAGTGTCCTTTGCTGTACCTGAGGCTAGTTTAGAGGGCACAGAGCAGGCCCTGTACCACATAGCTCTAGCTTCCAACACCTCACCAGCACTCCCTGCCCCTCAGCTTCTACAGCCTGTGGTCAACACCTCACACTGTCACACACACCATCACATCTCTCTATTCAATGATCCATTCAGAAGCTGAAACAAATAGTACAAACTGTTCATCTTTGCATGTAAAACTGACAACGCTGGCCAGTGTTGTGTTCATGCTGCTATTAGGATGAGTGTTGTTGTTCAGTTGTTGTTTGACTTGTTCAGTCGTTAAGTCATGTCTGACTCTTTGTGACCCCATGGACCATAGCACACCAGGCCTTCCTGTCCTCCGCTCTCTCCCAGAGCGTGCTCAAGTTCATATTCGTTGCATCGGTGATGCTATCCAGCCATCTCATCCTCTGCCGTCCCCTTCTCCTTTTGCCTTCAGTCTTTCCCAGCATCAGGGTCTTTTCCAGGGAGTTTTCTCTTCGCATTAGGTGGCCAAAATATTTGAGCTTCAGCTTCAGTATCTGTCCTTCCAATGAGCAGTCAGGGTTGATTTCCTTTAGGATGGACTGATTTGACCTCCTTGCAGTCCAGGGATGAGTATTTTAGGATAATTACATTGCAAATCAATGTCTGTTCCACAAAGAGTATGCACAAGAGTAACTTTGTGAAGAGGTCCACGCATGCTCATTCAGCATTTACAGTTGACAGGGAGCCATCAGGCCCGCGCGTCGTGCATCAGAGTTGTGAAATGCTTTACAAGTGCAATGGTGCTGGGAATAAGGTACCCAAAAGTGGAAGAGCTGCTGTCAATGTTCTTTTCCTGGGGCGCCATTTGGTCTAGGGCAGGGGTGGGCAGAAGGCAGAGATCCAAATGTTTTGGACTTCAATTCCCAGAAGCCCCTGCCAGCAGAGCCAGTCAGGAATGCTGGGAGTTAAAGTCCAAGACATCTGGAGATTTCTGCCCAACCCTGGTCTAGGGTAGGGCTGGGCAACTGGTGGACCTCCACATGCTTTGGCTTTCACCTCCCATTGGTCCTAGCCAACATAGCCAATGGTGAGGGATGATAGGAGTTGTGAGCCAAAGGTTCTCGAGGGCCACATGCTGCCCATCCCTGGTCTAGGGCTAGCCCTGAACCTGGGCACCCTATGTACCCACATTAAGTTCCATCCATGGAAGAAAGGTGAGGATAAATGCAATAAATAAATGCTGGATTTAATAGGCTCTTATTACCAGTATGGAAACACTGGCTCCAGGTTTTTGAGGGCCCTTGGGCCAGACACCCCCAATGAGCCCCTCCCTCGGTGAGTCTACTTTCTCACTTCTATTGTCACCAGCTGCTATTGCTGCTGCTCCTCTTTCTCATCATTGCTGCTGCTTGCTAGAGAGGCAGAGAGGCAGTGAGCACGTGGGCAATGGCATCTCCTCCTCCTCCTCCTCCCCACCACCGTTGTCTGAGCCAGAGTGAGAAGCTGGTGCGCAAGCAGGTTGGCCATGGTGAAGAGGAGGAGCAACACCAGGGGGCTCTTGTCGGTGGGCCCCTGCTGGGCTGTGAGCCCTTGGCAGGCACCCAACCATGCCTGCACTTGAAGCCATGCCCTGTTTCTCCGTGTTGGCTTAAACAAAATCAGTTTCCATCTAGTTTCCAACTAGGAGAACCCCTAATGTAGAAGGTGAATCTGTTCATTAACCTTAGTGGATTGTGCCCCCTATAGTCTTAAACTGTGTGTTTTGTGAGAAATGTAAGTGTTTAATTCTTTATCCATAGGAATTTTAGTCTTCCTTTAGTTATGGGTTGGTTACCATCATTAAAATATTGGAGACAAGAAAAAAAAATTCCAGATGGAAAAGCTAAGGGACCTTTGCAGAGAGCTAGCATATATAAAAATAAATGGGCTGAAACCAACGTTTCGAGGGTAGGCTTCCATTCGTACAACAGGGGTTTTCCTTCCCCTCCTCCTTGCAGCCCCCTGCACCAAAATCTGCTCCAGATGACCCTTCAACCCCCCAGAGCAAATGGGGAGGGTGTGCAGGACACAGGGTAATTCGATCCACTAGCAGCATCCGTTCCACTGGCAGGAGGACACTGTTGGATAAAACCCAAGGTTTGTCTCAGGTGGAGAAATTGGGTGCTTTACTATTTCTGGGTATGGCAAATTCATGGTATTAAGGAGGACAAGTGGAAGCCTAATGACATTTTGCAGACATGATTGACCCAACCATTGAAACAAAGAGGAGGGAGTAAATATCATGCCAAACACAGCCCATCCACCCCTGCGTACTTCTGTTTGCTAGGCGTTTGGCAACCTCTGGATTTAGCAGTTCTAAGGAGGCAGCAAAAGCAGGGGGCTGCAGGACCCTGACAGGTCACTCTGATAGGATTATTTAATAATTATGCCTCCTGTTAGAATTGCAATTAGCAGAGAAAAAACAAAAGGCAAAACAGAATGAGTGTTCACCAGTCCGACATGCACACAGTGGGTATCTTAGAACAGTGAAAGAGATCACACTCTTCTTCAGTAAACAAAAGGAAACCGTTTGCTCACAAATATTCTTGCATATACAATGCAGGTACAGTGTAGGGTTTCAAAAGAGTTCGTTCAGTCCTTTTTGTGTGCCATTACGCAGGCAGGAGCGAGAGAGCGAACACATATGCTCCCAGCAATGGTAGAAGTCGGGGGGGGGGGGGGAGAGACAAAAGGAAGGGGAGAAGCAAAAGGAAGAAATCACAGGAAACCACATTGTAGGCTATAGAGATCCTGAGGCTAGCTGTAGCCAAAATTCCCATTAACTAACTAAATGCAACACCGTTCCCTTTCAGTGACTTGCAGACGAGGCTGCAATATTCCCAACACACTCTATACATGTGGTGAGCTCCATTTGGTTAGCTGAGCCATGAATGCTATCGTATATGGTAGAGATGAAACAAATTTGAATGGGTAAATTCTCAAGAAAATTCACATTAATTTGCGTATTTTATTTAGGTTGCAATCCTATGCATGTTTAGACAGAAAAATTCCTACAACCTCCAGCATTTCACAGCCAGCATGGCTGGCTGGAGGGATGCTGGAAGTTGTAGGACATTTTTCTGTCTAAACATGCATAGGATTGTGCCATTAGTTATCTTCAGAAGGTTTACATAAAAGAAAAAAATAGTAATGTAGAAAAAAATCCATATTGGGAGAATATAAAGAGTGTGTGTGTGTGTGTGTCTACACAGATTTTATAATTTATAGTCTCCCAGTATGTATTTCTTTCTACATTACTAATCCTTTATTTTATTTATTACATTTATATCTTGACTTTTCCTCTAAGGAGCTCAATATGGTATGCATAGCCTCGCACCTATGCGAATTTTTAAAAAAACACATTTTATCCTCACAACAGCCCTGTGAAATAGGTTAGACTATGAGAGAGTGACTGGCTGAAGGTCACTCACTGAGGGTGCAATCCTGTGCATGTCTAGACAGAGAAAAGTCCTACAGTTCCTAGCATGCCCCAGCCAGCATGGCTGGCTGGAGGGATGCTGGGAGCTGTGGGACTTTTTTTCTGTCTAAACATGCATAGGATTGTGCTCTGAGCTTTATGGCAGAGTGGAGATTTGAACCTAGGTCTCCCAGGTCCTAAGACTGTAATGCTATAGAGACGTACCTGGGAGGAAGTCGTACGGGTGGGGGTGGAGATGATCAGTACAGGGAACCAGGGACTTGATGGTCTTGTGGGCCCCTTCCAATTACTATTCTATGATTCTATGAGGTTTATGCTCTGCTTTATGTTTTAAACTAGATTCTATTTTATTTGGGAATGTATTGTTTTATTGTAATATTTTAGCAATTGTTATTTTGTGGATGTTCCTGTAAAATGGTTAAACTCTGTGATGTTTTGTCTGAATAGAGGTATATAAATGTTTGTCACAGAATCATAAATAGTAGAGTTGGAAGGGGCCTACAAGGCCATCGAGTCCAACCTCAATGCAGGAATTCCTGCTCAATGCAGGAATCCAAGTCAAAGCATCCCTGACAGATGGCTGTCCAGCTTCATCTTGAATGCCTCCAGTGTGGGAGAGCCCACCACCAGTATTAAATTCTAAAAGAAAATATTTCATAATCAAAAGCTGTTCAATTGGCAGGGGGAACGGTCCTGAGGAAAAAACAGGAAAAATAATTCTCCCCCGCCCCCCAAATTTTTCCAGTTTTTTCCCAGGCCTTCACATCTCTACTCCTGAGTTAAAATCATAAGATGTGTGCCAAGATAATATATTGATGGATGGATGTAAATATCGAAATCAAAAGTAATTAAAATAAAATCCTGTTTTCCATGGAGCCAAGCAGATGCTTCTGGGGAGACCACGACCAGGGGACAAATGCAATAACCCTTCACTGCTGCTGTTCCCCAGCAACTGCTATTCAGAGGCATGCTTCCTTAATGAATCTGAGAACTGTTCTCAAATTGGGACATTTTCATAGAATCATAGAATAGCAGGGCTGGAAGGGGCCTACAAGGCCATCGAGTCCAACCCCCTGCTCAATGCAGGAATCCCAGTCAGAGCATCCCCGACAGATGGCTGTCCAGCCTCGTCTTGAAGGCCTCCAGTGTGGGAGAGCCCACCACCTCCCTGGGTAATTGGTTCCATTGTCGTATTGCTCTAACAGTCAGGACGTTTTTCCTGATGTTCAGCCGGAATCTGGCTTCCTGTAACTTGAGCCCATTATTCCGTGTCCTGCACTCTGGGATGATCGAGAAGAGATCCTGGCCTTCCTCTCTGTGGCAGTCTTTCAAGTACTTGAAGAGCATTATCATATCTTCCCTCAGTCTTCTTTTCTCAAGGCTAAACATGCCTGGTTCTTTCAACCTCTCCTCACAGGGCTTTGTTTCCAGTCCCCTGATCATCTCTGTTGCCCTCCTCTGAACCCTCTCCAGTTTGTCTGCATCCTTCTTAAAATGTGGTGCCCAGAACTGGACACAATACTCAAGATGAGGCCTAACCAGTGCTGAGTAGAGGGGAACTAGTACTTCACGAGATTTGGAAGCTATACTTCTATTAATGCAGCCCAAAATAACATTTGCCTTTTTTGCAGCCACATCGCATTGTTGGCTCATATTCAGCTTGTGATCGACAACAATTCCAAGATCCTTCTTGCTTGTAGTATTGTTGAGCCATGTATCCCCCATCTTGTAACTGTGCTTTTGGTTTCTTTTTCCTAGGTGCAGAACTTGGCATTTATCCCTATTAAATTTCATTCTGTTGTTTTCTGCATTCTACAGTAAATGTAGAAGATATAGACTGATATTAGTGCAACCTAATTAACCCCCACATATGAAAACAGCTTGTGCCTTTACAGTGGTTCCTTGTATATATTCTATGCTCCATTGCAAATTTCACAGTATGCTTCATTGCTGCGAAGAAGGGCTCATGATATCTCTAGCTCACTAGTTTTCCTTTAGCTTTGCTTGTACAGTTAAATTTATCAGACTGAGTTTTCCTAAAATCTTTTCAGAAAAACAAATGTTATGCTCACTTTTATTTTTTAATTCCTTTAGTTTCAGCCAGAAGTGATTTAATGGGAGTTCTCCAAAATTATAAAATAATATCTGAAAACAATTAACACAATCTTGTTTCCAACAGCGTTATTTTTCAATGTAAATATAAGTGCAATTAACATGCTTTTTATCACCCTTATACATGCACATATATTCATAAAAATAAACACATGCTTGCGAGAACAAGCATTCACCACTAGAGGGCATTGTTGCCCTATCTTAGCTCCGCAAGTGCCTAGAGTCTATGCATTTAACAAAAAAGGGGAGAAATTAATTTACCATTTAAAGCAATAAAGATGTTAACACTCAGTCCTTTTTTAAGTGCAGAGCTTGCAGGCACAGCAAACACTGAAGCTTCCTTGTAATCTAAAAATAGAAATGTCATACACTGCATAATTGCTTGTGACTAATCCGCTGTTTTATACAGCTTCTGTTATACTCCAGCGAAACGGGTGCAGTTTCTCAGCTTAGACAGAAGCATTGGCTGTACTCTGTCATTAACATGTTTGTGGGTGAGCTAAATGATCATACAAATTCAGCCATTTCATTTGACCCAGCCCATCGTAGAAAAAGAAGCCCCAGCAGTTTTCGAGACTTAGGGCACAATCCTATGTGGGTTTAGACAGAAAAAAGCTCTACAACGCCCAGTATTCCCAGACTAGCCATGTTGGCTGGAGCATGCTGGGAGTTGTAGGCCTTTTCTCTGTCTAAACAAGGATAGGATTGCACCCTTAAAGAGTGAATTTTAGGCGATAGTGTAATAAGGGTCACAAGAACTTAAGAATTAAAAACATGTTTTTAGAAAGCCACCTATCCCAACCTGGTACCCTCCAGATCTGTTGGACTATGACTTCCAGTGTCCCCAGCTAGCATGGCCTTTGGAGGGCACAGGGCTGGTCTCAAGGGTAGGCATGGTTGGGCAACTGCCAAGGGCCCACTCCCCATGAGGGGCCCACAGACAAGAGCCTGATGTTCCATTCCAAATGATAAAGATGTCATCCAAGTATCTTTTATTTAAAACAAAAAACCTATGGAGTCTCTATGTGGATGGCTCTCATGCAGTATTAACAGTTTGGGAAGACTGTTTATACTACATAGGCATATGCCTATGTACACCAGTTGCTGGGGAACATGGGCAGGAGGGTGCCATTGCGTTCATGTCCTGCTTGTGGGTTCCCGGTCGACAGCTGGTTGGCCACCGTGTGAACAGAATGCTGGACTAGATGGACCCTTGGTCTGATCCAGCAGGGCTCTTCAGATGTTTTTAAGTACCGTGGTCGTCCTCTGCTCTCCACGAGCTCTCTTCCACCTTTAACTCTATCTCTTCCCCTCTGCCACTGGAGAGCTCTGTGGCTGAATCTCCTTAGTCAGTACTTGGCTGGTGGTTTATGAAGAGCCAGCTACAGGCTAGTTAGGAGCCCTGCTTCCTGGATCCAGTAGCACAGGAGAAGGACTTCTTCACACAGCACAGAGTTAAACTATAGAATTCACTACCACAATTTGTAGTGATGGCCACCAATTTGGATGGCTTTAAAAGGGGGTTGGACAAATCTCTGGAGGAGAAGGCTGTCGATGGCTACTTGTTCTGATGGCTATGTGCTACCTCCACTATCAGAGGCAGTGAGCCTATGTACACCAGTTGCTGGGGAACATGGGTGGGAGGGTGCTGTTGCGCTCCTGTCCTGCTTGTGGGTTCCCGGTTGACAGATGGCTGGCCACTGTGTGAACAGAATGTTGGATTAGATGGACCCTTAGTCTGATCCAGCAGGGCTCTTCTTAGGTTCTTATGGGAGACTGCAGCCCATAGAGCTTCGGCTATTGGGCGGTATAGAAATGAAATAAACAAACAAACAGGGTGGCAAGAATGGCCCCCGGGCCTCCTGAACTTCCCCACCCCTGGTGTATGGAGCCCTTCAGGGAACAATTCTGCCCCTCGCGTTATTTAACACCTACATATCACTGGGAGAGGACATGCAAAAGTTTGGAGTCCATTGTCACCAATATGCAGAAGACAGGCAGCTCTTTTTCATCTAATACTAAGGAAGTTGTTGTTGGGTTCTGAACCAGTTCCTGGAGGTGGAGATGGGTCACTGAAGGCTAACAAGCTGAAACCTAATCCAGACAAGACAGATGTGCTCCTGGTTGGAGTAGGAGACAGACTCTGGAACAGGGATGCAACCTCTTTGCATCCCACAAAAACCAGGTCCACAGTTTGTGAGTGTTCCTGAACTCTGCCATGTATCTGAATGGCCAGGTGGCAGGGGTAGCCAGCTGTGCATTCATCCAGGTAATGCTGGTGTGCCAGTTGCTTCCATTCCTGAGGAAGTCAGACCTGCTGGCTACGGTAACAATGCCTTCGTTAAATCAAGACTAGATTACTGAAATGCACTCTGAGATGGGGATGTTTTTCATAAGCATCCTAGCCATGTGGGGCCGGGCAATTTTAGCTCTGATCACACTGGGGCTGGAAGAGATAACGATCTCCTGCCTTGCATGCTGCATTTCCTGCAAGAATTGCCCCCTCCCCCGTGCACCTATAATTGGGTAAGAAAAAGAACTGATATGGAGCTGCATACTATGGGCTTCTCTATACCGGTGTTTTGTTGTGTGTTGGGCACTCCCCAACTGCGTTTTTTTGCGAGGCATTTATATGATCTTGTCCCCCTCCCATCATTGTGCCGGGCTTTCCCCTCTCCTGTACTAGCCTGTGACAGGGAAAATGTGGTATTTTCCGTGCCCACGCCATGATCGTGCCAGTGGCAGCCCGTGTAGTTGTATGGCGACAGAAGCAAGCGCTTTTCTGGTGGGGGTGTGGTTTGGATGATGACGGCAGTGACGTGCCAGGTGGGAGTGTCACCCCAGCATACCTGCGTCCTTCCTCCTCCAGCTCATTTGTCGCTGTTAGCCAGAGGAGCAGCGATACGGCACAGCAGCACAGCGGAGAATGTCGAGAAGCCAGAAATCTCTTCTTGCACAGATGTCACATCCCAAATAGTTTTTAAAACAAATTTCATATATTTCTGTTCCTACCCTCTTCAACCTTGGGGGCAACACAGAGAGGCTCACAGATCAAGGAAACATGCAATATAAATGTAAATATTCCAGTTCATTCATTCATTCATTCATTTATATTACTTTTACCCCTCTCTTCAGCCACAAAGGCTCCCACAGCGGCTTACAAAGAATTGTAAGCCATGTGCCACTCACCGTGAGGCAACCAGTGATCAGCAAGGGGAGGGAAAGGACAGGGCAAGGGGGAGGTATTACAGAGCGTGGGACATGACAGACCCATATCGTGTAAGGGCTTGTCTTGCAGCATGGCTGGTTCTTACGGAATGCACCACCCCTTTAGGGAATGATAAGAAGTGGAGTGTAGCGAGGTAAAAGAAGCCCATATAAAGAACCCTGTGCTTGAACAGTAACCAGAAACAGCAGTACTGTGGTAGAATAAGGCAGTCGTGTAGAGACGCCCTACATATGGAGCAAACATCTAGTTTGGCCCTTAATTACATCAAGGGTTGATTAGTGCAATGCATTCTACATGGGGCTCCCTTCAAAGAGTCATCAGAAGCTGCAGTGGTCCAGGAGGCAGCGGCAAGGATGGTCATGGGGGCGTGCCCCCTCGACAACGTCACGCCTATCCTGCAACGCCTGCACTAGTTGTCATTTTGCTCCCCAGCACAGCTCAAATTGTTGGTGGCTATCGTTACAGCCCTAAATTGCTTGGAGCCTTTTTCAGCTGAAGAGTGGGGGAAACACGCTTTAAATGAACAAACAAACAAATAAAGTGTTACATTATTCCTCAGGTGCCTCACGTTCGGAACAGCATCTCAGGTTCTACATGTTAATGGTTACTTTGTGTTTACACCACAGAGGTGCACATTGTTGTGGGGGGGTTTCAACTTTACATAAACATAGAATCATAGAATAAGGGGCCTACAAGGCCATCGAGTCCAACCCCCTGCTCAACGCAGGAATCCAAGTCAGACATAATCTTGGAAAATAGTAGCAGTTTGAAAAATCAGAAGATGCAATTTAAAAGCCTTCCCCAGGGCATAGAACAGATGCACTGCTGATAAGTATCTGGTGCCTCCTATTTATTTTCAAACTGCTAGGTCGCTTTTTTTTAACCTTTATTACCATTACTGCTTTGGCTACATCAGACACATCATCAGATGTCTTGCAGTACTGTCTGCATGATTCAGTAGGAAATTTCCAGAGATCTGAGAGAGTTTCCCATCAAATATCTTTTCCCTGGTACTTGGAGGCTCGCATGTGTTCCATGAGTAACCCGTTCCATTCCTTATATTCTACTGAAGAAGAATTAAAACTGCAGTGTTTATTTTAATAAGAAATCAGGGAGTGAAATAAACCTATAACATTCAGTTGCACGCTTTAATAAATGCTGCCTCTGTGTTTGTATGAATATTGGGAATAAGCATGCTGGGTTGTCATATATTAATGTTCTTGTAAAGATGTGGGATTCTAAACGGAAAGCGAAATGTACATGCAGTTAAGAAGGTAAGCCTATCTCTAATTCCTTAGGTGGACATAGCCTTGCCCCTGAGTGTCATGCACCCCTTGGAAGACTCCTCTTCAGCGGATGACCTGGAACCTCCTGAACCGCCTGTACCAAGGGACTTTGCAGCTGATCAGATGGTTCCTGAACCATGGGGGAGACAGCCACTGTACCTTCCGCTCAAGACTCACTTAGCCCCCAGACTGCAAGGCAGATGCCAAGCAGCCTCCAAGCCCCAGGGAGCTCAGCTGCCTAACAGAATCAGGAATGCCCACTCATGAGTAACGGTATACTTGTGTGCAAGGCTCTGCTCGAGTGTAGACCATTCCTTGGGTGGCACTAATGGCCTGCAGCTGTGGTTTGGGTGGGGTTCTGAAAGCACAGGCTTAAAAAAGCCTGGTTCTAGACTGGAACAATGGGTGCAGTAGGTCCCAGACTTCTGCCTTGGTTTTCCCCTGCTAGCCTTGCTCTTCTCCAGACCTTGCTGTATCTGGACCATCTGCTGACCTTGCCTTTGCAACTGATCCTGGCTAATTCCCTGGAGCTCTGTCCCTGGGCCACCGTAAGCAGGATGCTGGGTCAGTGGAAACCAAAGATAAGGCGGTCTAAGGAATCTATTGAAGCGACAGTATCTACTATTGATGGAACTATACCAATCTAAAGTGGAGTTGGATGCAAGGAGAAAGAGCAGATGGTTGTGCTAGACATCTGTACCATTCCAGTTCCAACAATGGTGTAACATTATGACTGCAAAATAGATGGCATAACTTAAAACACTACCATCAGAATCAATGGAGAATGCCAAACAGCTGCCTCCACCTCCTCTCTCTCTCCGCTGCACAGTCACAATGGTGGGAATTTGGTTGATGGGAATTTGATGATGAGGCCATTTGCACAAGCAACAAATATTGAATGGCCAGGGAGAACACAAAGAAATGAAGGGGGAAACAAGAGAGACAGAGAGAGAGAGAAGCGGATGGTGATGCAGGGCCATGTTTACCATTTGTTTCTCTATATGCCCACGCATATGAAATGTACACTGAGGAAGGCAGAAGCTGTTATGTTTAACTCCATGGCTCGGGACGGCAATATCTGACAGAATGCCTCTCCCAGTGTGAGGCCTTGCTCCTGTCCCGAGGGAGTTATAGCCTCTGACCCCAATTCTGAGGCAGAAAGGGGCGCTGTTTGGTCAGGCCCACCATGGGAAGCCAGGCACCTGAGAACTCGGGTCTAGCAGGATTCCCACTGGCTTACGAGTTGGGAGTGGGTAAGACCCGGGCTATTTTCCTCAGATGGGAGACATGACCTTGATGGAGGCCCCTGCTTCTCAACCAGAGACACCTTTCATGGGAACAGGGCTGAAGGTCTCTGCAGGAGAAGGAATTTCAAAGGTGTCTCCCTTTGTCTGGTGTCAACTAAAGAGGGTAGAGCAGAGGCACCCCATGGGATGTAGCAACCACCTAAAAGCCTGGTTTCTTTGCCAGGATCTAATGTCCAATACTGATCTTTAGTGGCCTCTCTCTTGTATTTAAACCAGAGCAACCGGAAGTAAACTTTGTTGAAAGCAACGCTTTGATCACCTGAAAAGCTTCCCACTTTCACTGGAACTCTGGATCGGTGTAGTTTTATTTGGTGAGCCTTATTCAGGGTTGTTCGACTGTTTCATTGTGATGCTCCTGCTCAGGGACTTACACTGTGAACTGTGGATCTTTATTGGGACTGTAAAAGCTGATAGCTAATTACTGGAATTACTGCCGTTAAAGGGTTTACTGTGACTTGTGCCTTGTCTCAGGATCTGACCCCTGGCATGAACCTACCCATACACTATGTTCATCATCTAAGGCACTGCTCCAGGGGCCTCCTCCAAGGGAGGCTTGGAAAGTGGCAACAAGGCCTTCTCACTGCTGGCTCCTTAATTATGAATGATCTCCCTGACAAGGCCTGCCTGGCACCAACATTGTTATCTTTTTGGTGCCAGGTTGAGACCTTCCTCTTCTCTCAGGCATTTGGCAGCATATGATGAGGTTTAGTCAGGTCCTGGATTTTTCTTACTGTTGATTGTTTCAAATTGTTTACATATATGTGTGTGTGTGTGTATGCTGTCTGTTCATATGTTTGTATGTACATGTTTTTTTCGACTATGCACTTTGAATGGTTTTTAATCTTTGTAAACTACCCAGAGAGCTTTGGCTATGGGGCAGTATAGAATGTAATGACTGAAATGAAATAATTAAACCGTATTAAATTTACTGAAGTCTGAAGAGGGTTCCACGACACATTTTGAAATTTTTGCTGCAACAAGCCAGCACTCCTACATGTCTGGAAATAACACTTTCGGAAAGGGCTGGAGTTCTGTAGTAGAGAACATACTTTGCATGTAAAAGGATCCATGTGTGAAGCCCAGCATCTCCAGGTAGGGCTGGGAACGACTCCTGTCTGGAAACCTAGAGAGCTCCTGCCAGTCCATGTAGTCGGTACTGACCTCGATGGACCACTGCTCTGGCATGGTATATGGCAGTTTTTATTTATTTACGCTGTTTCTTAGCTGCTTCCCAAAGCAGTTTACAGCATAAAACCCAAGATGATTCAACATCAAACATATGCATACAATCACATTAATATAAACAGCAATGTTAAGTAAATTAGCTACAATAAAATATTATTTTTAAATACCCCTAACAGCAAATACTATTAAAATGTTCAGCTTAGAAACCAGGAGAAATGGATGAGGGTTTTCAACCCTCTTAAAAGCAGACACAGATGAGGTAATTCCCTAAAGTAGGGGCTACTGTGGAGAAGGCCCTGTCTCTAGTGCTGCCTTCCCCAACCTCGTACCGTCCAGATGTGTTGGACTACATTTCCCATAATCCTGCAGCCAGATGGCTGGTGGATTATGGCAGCTATAATCCAACACATCTGGAGGGCACCAGGTTGCGGAAGACTCCTCTTAGTGTCTGTCAGCTTCATATGTTAGATATGTTGGTGGATTCTTTCTTTCCTAGTAGATTTCTATATGACCCTTCAGGACTTAAAGCTCTCACAAGGCACTGTATAAACAATAAATAACACATAATAATCCAGTCACACAAATATAAGAACATCATTCTCAAAATGAACGAATAACACCTCTAAAATGAACAGAACTGAATATTTACAGGACAGCAGTTAATAAAATGCAGAGTGAAAGAAAAGTCTTCAAATGTTTTTTAAAACTGATAATGATAGAGCTGCACAAATTTCAGTTGCAGGGAGGAGTGAATTTCACAAATGTGGGGCCACCTCTGATAATGCCTGTTTTGTGGTTTCTTCATCCTAGTTTTGGGAGTCCCTTTCCTCCCTGCCCTTGTGTACCCTGAGTCTTCACATGGCCCAACATGCCTTGCCTTCTAGTTGCACTGACCTTAGCCCGCTTGGCATGCCAGCAGCTCTTTACATCCTTATAGGATCAGTGTCAAATCTCACAAAGTGCAGCTGGATTGTGAATGAAGCTGTCAGGTAGTTGATTTTACATGGGCAGCTGTCATAAAGCCATTTTTTATGTTACTTCCCAAGACAGAAATCTCTGTCCCCTTGAGATCTGATTTGCTGATCCGAGGATAAGATGCCATCAATAATTTATTTATAGTTTGCAGTCTCATTTCAGTTTTGACATAAATACTTTCAGTCTCTGTGAGTGAGTGTGTGTGTGTGTGTGTGTGAGAGAGAGACAGAGAGCACGAGCGAACGAAATGGATGCAGCTGCTCATTCATCCTTCCTGTTTGAAGCAAATTTCTCTATCATGTTTTTAATATAGTTTAATATATTGAAAGGCTTTAGAATTTTTAAAACATAATCCAAAATCAGGCATACAGTTAAGGGATATTTTAAGCTGCATTGTTGATTTGCCTAGAACACTTGTTACAAAATTATTTATTTGTGACATCTGTAGACCACTGAATACTAAAGCCACTCAGCAGTTCACAATCAATATTAAAATACATCTATTTATTATTTATTACATTTATATCCCACCTTTTTCCTCTTACAAGGAACCCAAGGCAGCTAACATTATCTTCCTCCTCTCCATTTTATCCTCACAACAACCCTGTGATGTAGGTTGGGCTGAGAGTTTGTGACTGGCCCAAAGTCACCCAGTGAGCTTCCATGGCCGAGGGGGAACTAGAAACCAGATCTCCTGGCTCCCAGTCCAACACTCTCACCACTATACCTCACTGGCTCTCCAAATACAATCTTAAAAACACAGTAGGAACACAACATTGAAAACACAACATTGAAACAACTAAAATAAAAACAATTCAAGGACAAGCAAAATGGAATGGCACAATTAATTTATTTACAGCCCAGGGAAAGCCTAGGTGAAAAGGTATGCTTTCAGGAGGTGTTTAAAAGATGTCACATTTTCTTCCTCCAGAACTGCATGAAGGAGGGTTTTCCAGAGGGTGGATGCTGTCATAGAGATTATAATCTAGGATGCTTTGCATAGTATCTCGGTAGGGTCACCACTTATGCATAAAAAAAAGAGAACAAAAGAGGACAGAGCTTTGCATAAAAGTTGCATATGCTAATTTACAGGTATAAATGCACTTTTAGAAACCATTACTGTAATTTCAATAGAAATACAATTTCATAGTGGGGAAGACAGTTTCCAGGACAGTTTCCAGGTATGCCTCCCTGTTCAGTCTGCTGTCCAGGTGCTAACTGCTGATGAGCACCTTCAAGGCCAGCTTCTGCTCTTTTTTTTATTTATTTTTTTCTTATGGTTTTTTATCTTTAAACCAGACTTGGACTGGTTGTTGTTGTTCAGTCGTTCAGTCGTGTCCGACTCTTCGTGACCCCATGGACCATAGCACGCCAGGCCTTCCTGTCCTGCGCTCTCTCCCGGAGCGTGCTCAAGTCCATATTCATTGCATCCGTGATGCTATCTAGCCATCTCATCCTCTGCCGTCCCCTTCTCCTTTTGCCTTCAGTCTTTCCCAGCATCAGGGTCTTTTCCAGGGAGTTTTCTCTTCGCATTAGGTGGCCAAAATATTGGAGCTTCAGCTTCATTATCTGTCCTTCCAATGAGCACTCAGGGTTGATTTCCTTTAGGATGAACTGATTTGACCTCCTTGCAGTCCAGGGGACTCGTAAGAGTCTTCTCCAGCACCACAGTTCGAAAGCATCAATTCTTCGGCGCTCAGCCTTCCTTATAGTCCAGCTCTCACAGCCATACATTACTACTGGGAAAACCATAGCTTTGATTAGACAGACCTTTGTCGGCAAGGTGATGTCTCTGCTTCTTACTATGCTGTCTAGGTTGGCCATAGCTTTCCTCCCAAGGAGCAAGCGTCTTTTAATTTCATGGCTACAGTCACCGTCTGCGGTGATCTTGGAGCCCAAGAAAGTAAAATCTCTCACTGCTTCCATTTCTTCCCCTTCTATATGCCAGGAAGTGATGGGGCCAGATGCCATGATCTTCGTTTTTTTAATGTTGAGTTTCAAACCAGCTTTTGCATTCTCCTCTTTCACCCTCAACAAGAGGCTCTTTAGATCCTCTTCGCTTTCTGCCATTAGGGTGGTATCGTCTGCATATCGGAGGTTGTTGATAATTCTCCCGGCAATCTTAATTCCGACCTCTGATTCATCCAACCCGGCATTTCTCATGATGTACTCTGCATATAAGTTAAATAAGCAGGGTGACAATATGCAGCCTTGTCGTACTCCTTTCCCAATTTTGAACCAATCGGTTGTTCCATGTCTGGTTCTTACTGTTGCTTCTTGACCCTCGTACAGGTTTCTCAGGAGACAGGTAAGGTGGTCTGGTACTCCCATCACTTTAAGAATTTGCCACAGTTTGTTGTGATCCACACAATCAAAGGCTTTAACCTAGTCAATGAAGCAGAAATAGACGTTTTTCTGGAATTCTCTTGCTTTCTCCATGATGCAGCGAATGTTGGCGATTTGATCTCTAGTTCCTCTGCCTCTTCTAAACCCAGCTTGTACTTCCAGTAGTTCTCGGTTTGCATACTGCTGAAGCCTAGCTTGTAGGATTTTGAGCATCACCTTGCTGGCATGTGAAATGAGCGCAATTGTGCGGTAGTTTGAACACTCTTTGGCGTTGCCCTTCTTTGGAATTGGAATGTAAACTGACCTTTTCCAGTCTTGTGGCCACTGTTGAGTGTTCCAGATTTGTTGGCATATTGAATGCAGCACTTTAACAGCATCATCTTTTAGGATTTTAAATAGCTCAGCTGGAATACTGTCATCTCCGCTAGCTTTGTTGTTACTAATGCTTCCTAAGGCCCACTTGACTTCACTCTCTAGGATGTCCGGCTCAAGTTCAGTGACCGCACTATCATGGCTATCAGGGACATTCAGATCTTTCCTGTATAGTTCTTCTGTGTATTCTTGCCACCTCTTCTTAATCTCATCTGCTTCTGTTAGGTCCCTGCCTTCTTTGTCCTTTATCATGCCCGTCTTTGCACAAAACGTTCCCTTGAGATCTCCAATTTTCTTGAAGAGATCTCTAGTCTTTCCCATTCTGTTGTTTTCCTCGATTTCTTTGCATTGTTCATTTAAGAAGGCCTTCTTGTCTCTCCTTCCTATTCTCTGGAACTCTGCATTCAGTTGGGTATATCTTCCCCTTTCTCCCTTGCTTTTCGCTTCCCTTCTTTCCTCAGCTACTTGTAAAGCCTCATCAGACAGCCACTTGGCTTTCTTGCATTTCTTTTTCTTTGGGACGGATTTCGTTGCTGCCTCCTGAACAATGTTACGGACCTCCATCCATAGTTCCTCAGGCACTCTGTCTATCAGGTCTAATCCCTGAAATCTATTCCTCACCTCCACTGTATATTCATCAGGGATATGATTTAGGTCATACCTGAACGGTTTAGTGGTTTTCCCGACGTTCTTCAATTTAAGCCGAAATTTTGCAAGAAGCAGCTCATGATCTGAGCCACAGTCAGCTCCAGGTCTTGTTTTTACTGACTGTATGGAGCTTCTCCATCTTTGGCTGCAAAGGACATAATCAATCTGATTTCGATATTGACCATCTGGTGATGTCCATGTATAGAGCCGCCTCTTGTGCTGTTGGAAAAGAGTGTTTGCTATGATCAGCATGTTCTCTTGGCAAAACTCTATTAGCTTTTGTCCTGCTTCATTTTGTACACCAAGGCCATGCCTGCCTGTTATCCCGGTGATTTCTTGACTTCCTACTTTAGCATTCCAATCCCCTATGATGAAGAGGACATCTTTTTTTGGTGTTAGTTCTAGAAGGTGTTGTAGGTCTTCATAGAACCGATCAACCTCAGCTTCTTCGGCCTCAGTGGTTGGCGCATAGACTTGAATTACTGTGATGTTGAATGGTTTGCCTTGGATTCGTACTGAGATCATTCTATCATTTTTAAGATTGTACCCCAGTACTGCTTTTCCCACCCTTTTGTTGACTATGAGTGCTACTCCGACTGGACAACCCTTCAAATAGAGGACACCTTCAAACAGAGGGCAGTCATCTGTTAAGTAGGAAATATGGTCACCATAGATGGAAATGCTGATAGTATGTGCCATTTCTCAATGTTTTGCCACAGTCTAGTGTGACTGTGAGAAACAGAACCCAGGATGGGGCCATGTAGGTGAAGGGGGTGGGGCTACACAGATAGGAACAACAGGCTGGATCTACAAAGGCTGGAAGTCACCATAGGCCGGAAGCAGGTTTCAGCCCTATCCCAAATCCTATTTCCATGTGCCGTCCTTTATATTCTCCCATCTAAGTAAATAACTGCTGCTGCGGTTTGCTTCTATGGGAAATAAGTAAAGTGACAGAGATCGGATGGCAGGCAGGGGATAAAAATGTGTCTCTGTATGCAGAGTCCCCTTAGAGCGGCCCCTTCCATATCACCAAAACAGAGGAAATGCATTACAGAAAAGAGGATTCAAATTTGCATAAGGACATAAGAAGAGCTGTGCTGGATCAGACCAAGGGTCCATCTAGTCCAGCATTCCATTCACACAGCTGCCCACAGGGAACCCACAAGCAGGACAGGAACGCAATAGCGCCCTCCTGGTCGTATTCCCCAACAACTGCTGTACATAAGCATACTGCATAATATTTGCATATGATCGTGTATATATATATAGATGCAAGTTGAGACAAAATTACTATATTTTACATAGAAATACATCTCCCCATAGTGGGGAAGACTGTGATCAGGTGACATATGTGCCTTCTCACTCTGCAGTCTTGCGGTTCTTTGGGGGGGGTGCATGCAAGCATGCGTGTGCACATATAATACAATTAACTAAAACAGCAGCATTAAAATGTCATTCCAATATAAATAGTTAACATACAATAAAATATAATGTAAAATATGGAATATTGGCCAGCATCAATTCAGGGTGGATTGAAACATCCAAGTCTTTAAGGCCTAAAATTTAAAAGTAGTCAGGGAATGGCCAGTTGCTCTGGGAACTAAACAGTTTAGAGAGTCCAATTTCTGTGAGGGAAGAAAAAGTAATCAGTTTTGATGGGATTATAAAAGCCACAAACAGGAGCAGGCTAGGGATTAAGGTTCTGCGCAGTAGAAAAAAGTACAGGTCAGGGAGTCCAGAGGCAATGATTCTGAAGAAAGGTAACGTAAAAGAAAATGGACTGGAAAAGGGTGAGAAAGATGGAGGGAGGGAGGGGAATTAGAGAATGAGAAAAAGAGCAACTGAGATAGGGTATGCTTTCAACTTGACAACTCCTAGCACTGAGTTGTATCCAATATTAGTTCTACTTAAAATAGATCCATTTAAATGAATGGGACTTAAGTCAGAATAACATTGGATGCAACCGTTATCCATTCATTTCTCTTCTACAGCAAGCTCTATGTGGAATTGCAACTGACTTTCCACACTTTCATTGAGGGGCGGGGAGGTATATTTCTTAAGATCTTTAAGAAGATCTTAAAGACGATTTCAGATCTTCTTAAATCTATTTTTTTAGTTTGCATTAAAGAACTGTTATAATTTAAGTGTGATTATCTTGATAACAGGGACTGTGTCCTATTTTTCTTCACCCTCAAGGTTGTCAACAGAAAATACTTGCACTATTTCATTCCTTTCCCACAGCCCTACATAATCTGAGTATCTGTAGGTGTTAGAAGCAGCTATATCTGTTAAATTGCGTCTCCCACAGTTTCTGACTTTGTTACTCTTTTCCACTGATTGGTTGCATTGCTGCTTTTGATACTGCAAATTGTTTTTCTACTGTAGTGGAGTAAAATAGACAAAGACAGTTTAAGGGTGGTGGTCCACATGATCCCAGAATTACAGCAGGGAAAATTTCCGGAGGGGTAGCCACATTAGTCTGTTGCAGCGAAAGTAACAAAGGGTTTTGTGGCATGTTAAAGAAAAACAAATTTATTATGGCACAAGCATTCCTGGACTACAATCGACTTTATCAGATGCTTGAAGTGTTATCCTGAGTTACAAGCTATATACACATGGTTAGGAGCGGGTGGTTGTAAACATTCAGAGAGGTCAGAGGGAAATGAAATGTGTGAAGTATAGGCAGTAGTAATTACATTATTAACTGTGGCCATTCACAAAACAGTTGTTGGGTGATAAACAGAGGCATCCTGACATTAGTAAACTAATTAACACATGTAGTGTGATTTAAAAAAAAAAATCCTTTGTCTTGATTCAAGATTTGCTATTGCTGAAAAGCCCTGTGCCGTAGCAAAGACAAGTCAAGGACTGCATAGATATACATGCTCAGCTGAAATATCTAAACCAGGGGTGTGGAACTTCAGGTCCATGGGACAGACCAAACTGCCTGGGGACCCACTCTGGCCTGCCAAGGTCCCCCAGGGGGCTCTGCCCCTTTCCCCCCAACTGCTGATCATTTGGTGTTTTCCCAATTTTTGCACACACACCCGTCCCCCATTCTAAAAGTTGTAATGCCCCTCCTAAGCTTTGTTACTGGCAAAAATTAGTTTAGGCTAAAATATGCCTCCCCTTCATGGATCACTGCCTTGTTGTGGCGAAGGGGCTTGCGTAACTCAGTGAAGCCATAAGCTATGCCGTGCAGGGCCACCCAAGACGGACAGGTCATGGCAGAGAGTTCTGACAAAATGTGGTCCACTGGAGAAGGAAATGGCAACCCACTCCAGTATTCTTGCCAAGAAAACCCCATGGAACGTATCACAAGGCTAAAAGAGATGACGCCGGAAGATGAGCCCCTCAGGTCGGAAGGTGTCCAGTATGCTACTGGGGAAGAGCAGAGGGTATTTCCAAGTAGCGCCAGAAAGAGTGAAGCGGCTGGGCCAAAGCTGAAAGGACACTCAGCTGTGGATGTGTCTGGTGGTGAAAAGAAAATCCGATGCTGTAAAGAACAATATTGTTTAGGAACCTGGAATGTCAGATCAATGAATCAAGGTAAGCTGGAGGTGGTCAAACATGAGATGGCAAGATTGAACATCGACATCTTGGGAATCAGCGAACTAAAATGGACAGGCATGGGTGAATTTAATTCAGGTGACCATCATATCTACTATTGTGGGCAAGAATCCCTTAGAAGAAATGGAGTAGCACACATAGTCAACAAAAGGGTGGGAAAAGCAGTACTGGGGTACAATCTTAAAAATGATAGAATGATCTCAGTACGAATCCAAGGCAAACCATTCAACATCACAGTAATTCAAGTCTATGCCCCAACCACTGATGCCGAAGAAGCTGAGGTTGATCGGTTCTATGAAGACCTCCAACACCTTCTAGAACTAACACCAAAAAAAGATGTCCTCTTCATCATAGGGGACTGGAATGCTAAAGTAGGAAGTCAAGAAATCACCGGGATAACAGGCAGGCATGGCCTTGGTGTACAAAATGAAGCAGGACAAAAGCTAATAGAGTTTTGCCAAGAGAACATGCTGATCATAGCAAACACTCTTTTCCAACAGCACAAGAGGCGGCTCTATACATGGACATCACCAGATGGTCAATATCGAAATCAGATTGATTATGTCCTTTGCAGCCAAAGATGGAGAAGCTCCATACAGTCAGTAAAAACAAGACCTGGAGCTGACTGTGGCTCAGATCATGAGCTGCTTCTTGCAAAATTTCGGCTTAAATTGAAGAACGTCGGGAAAACCACTAAACCGTTCAGGTATGACCTAAATCATATCCCTGATGAATATACAGTGGAGGTGAGGAATAGATTTCAGGGATTAGACCTGATAGACAGAGTGCCTGAGGAACTATGGATGGAGGTCCGTAACATTGTTCAGGAGGCAGCAACGAAATCCGTCCCAAAGAAAAAGAAATGCAAGAAAGCCAAGTGGCTGTCTGATGAGGCTTTACAAGTAGCTGAGGAAAGAAGGGAAGCGAAAAGCAAGGGAGAAAGGGGAAGATATACCCAACTGAATGCAGAGTTCCAGAGAATAGGAAGGAGAGACAAGAAGGCCTTCTTAAATGAACAATGCAAAGAAATCGAGGAAAACAACAGAATGGGAAAGACTAGAGATCTCTTCAAGAAAATTGGAGATCTCAAGGGAACGTTTTGTGCAAAGACGGGCATGATAAAGGACAAAGAAGGCAGGGACCTAACAGAAGCAGATGAGATTAAGAAGAGGTGGCAAGAATACACAGAAGAACTATACAGGAAAGATCTGAATGTCCCTGATAGCCATGATAGTGCGGTCACTGAACTTGAGCCGGACATCCTAGAGAGTGAAGTCAAGTGGGCCTTAGGAAGCATTAGTAACAACAAAGCTAGCAGAGATGACAATATTCCAGCCGAGCTATTTAAAATCCTAAAAGATGATGCTGTTAAAGTGCTGCATTCAATATGCCAACAAATCTGGAACACTCAACAGTGGCCACAAGACTGGAAAAGGTCAGTTTACATTCCAATTCCAAAGAAGGGCAACGCCAAAGAGTGTTCAAACTACCGCACAATTGCGCTCATTTCACATGCCAGCAAGGTGATGCTCAAAATCCTACAAGCTAGGCTTCAGCAGTACGTGAACCGAGAACTACCGGAAGTACAAGCTGGGTTTCGAAGAGGCAGAGGAACTAGAGATCAAATCGCCAACATTCGCTGCATCATGGAGAAAGCAAGAGAATTCCAGAAAAACGTCTATGTCTGCTTCATTGACTAGGTTAAAGCCTTTGATTGTGTGGATCACAACAAACTGTGGCAAATTCTTAAAGTGATGGGAGTACCAGACCACCTTACCTGTCTCCTGAGAAACCTGTACGAGGGTCAAGAAGCAACAGTAAGAACCAGACATGGAACAACCGATTGGTTCAAAATTGGGAAAGGAGTACGACAAGGCTGCATATTGTCACCCTGCTTATTTAACTTATATGCAGAGTACATCATGAGAAATGCCGGGTTGGATGAATCAGAGGTCGGAATTAAGATTGCCGGGAGAATTATCAACAACCTCCGATATGCAGACGATACCACCCTAATGGCAGAAAGTGAAGAGGATCTAAAGAGCCTCTTGTTGAGGGTGAAAGAGGAGAATGCAAAAGCTGGTTTGAAACTCAACATTAAAAAAACGAAGATCATGGCATCTGGCCCCATCACTTCCTGGCATATAGAAGGGGAAGAAATGGAAGCAGTGAGAGATTTTACTTTCTTGGGCTCCAAGATCACCGCAGACGGTGACTGTAGCCATGAAATTAAAAGACGCTTGCTCCTGGGGAGGAAAGCTATGGCAAACCTAAACAGCATAGTAAGAAGCAGAGACATCACCTTGCCGACAAAGGTCCGTGTAATCAAAGCTATGGTTTTCCCAGTAGTAATGTATGGCTGTGAGAGCTGGACTATAAGGAAGGCTGAGCGCCGAAGAATTGATGCTTTCGAACTGTGGTGCTGGAGAAGACTCTTACGAGTCCCCTGGACTGCAAGGAGGTCAAATCAGTCCATCCTAAAGGAAATCAACCCTGAGTGCTCATTGGAAGGACAGATAATGAAGCTGAAGCTCCAATATTTTGGCCACCTAATGCGAAGAGAAAACTCCCTGGAAAAGACCCTGATGCTGGGAAAGACTGAAGGCAAAAGGAGAAGGGGACGGCAGAGGATGAGATGGCTAGATAGCATCACGGATGCAATGAATATGAACTTGAGCACGCTCCGGGAGAGAGCGCAGGACAGGAAGGCCTGGCGTGCTCTGGTCCATGGGGTCACGAAGAGTCGGACACGACTGAACGACTGAACAACAACAACAAAAATATGCCGGCACTTTTTGATATTTGGGCCCAGACCCTTTTGTCTTGGGCTCTATCCCTGTTGCCTTCATCTCTGCCCATCACTGGAATGTGATCCCTGAGCGCTTCACCAAATCTGAATTTGGCCCTTGGGCTGAAAGTGGTTCAACACCCCTGGCCTAAACTCTGTGGGCAAAATCCAACATAAGTCCTACTTAGAGTAGACCCATTGAAATGAATGGGACTTAAGTCTTAATGTTGGATTTTCCCGTGTTTTTTCCGTCTTAGGGCGCAATCCTATAGCTGCTAGATAGTGGCTAGTTGGCCACAGGATTGTTCAGTTTCCAGGAACTGACCTCGGAGTCTGTGCTCTGAGATCGTTTCCCGGAAAACCACCTGTAAATTCGGTCCTGTTTAACCTCAGAACCTGCACCAAATGGGTCCGAAGCACCCCAGTGGGTAGCCAGGCTAATCCCAACAGGTAAACATCACCACAGAACATCACTACAGACAAGATTGTAACATGAAACTATATTTATGGCTTTATTGGTGAAAATTCAGGAGAAAAACAAAAAAAAAGAAAATAGCATGGTGGTTATATGAGCATTAGAAATTCTCTCTCCAATTACAGGGAAAGAGAATGCAACAAAAACAGAAGATAAATCAAAAGAATTGCAATTGCCAAAGCTGGTACTATGAACTTGGCCAATAAGATAACAGCTTGAGCTTCTAACATTGTTATGACTCCTCTTTCCAACTTACTCCTGTTTACTACTTGCAGTTCAAAGCTAAACGAAAACAATTCAACCTATGTGTTAACCCTCCCATTACCTCCTCCTGCTTCTTACTTGAATACAAAAACTTATGCTGAAGCATTACTAAGGTCCTCTAGGCATAGGAAGAGTAGAGGAAGAAGTTGGAGTGAACAGAAAACTCAAGACTTGGGAATAATTCCCATTGTCACCTCTGAAGATGGGATTCCAAATCCCCTCCTCAGATATAACCTTCAAGTCCCAAGCTTAAAAAACACTCCAAGTCCCAAACCCAGAAATCACTCTAAGTCCCAAACTCAGAAATAATTCTAAGTGCCAAAGTCTAAGAGTCTAAAAAGGTCCATAGTTACCTAAGTCCGTGGGTCTGGTGGCACAGCAGAAAGAAGGAAGTGGAGCAGCAGCAGGAACAAAAAAAGCACCATCCCGGGGCGCCCATTCCCCGGGCTTTTATACCCCTGCTCTCATCAAAGGTGGGGCCTAAGGAGCAATGAGACCGTCAGCCTCCGATAGAAAATGGGGTGCACGTGGTTAGAGCATTTGCTCACCAATCAGAAACCAGGTGTCCCATCTATCTCCCATAATTTCACATGTCTGGGGAACATGTCTGGCACTATCACAAACGGGCTACTTTGAAATGTCCCAACATATGACCCAAAGTCAACCATCCGGGCATGCTATCTTGATTGACGCATTGCTCTTCAGTATATCTTCTTTGAACTCCCGGTCATCTTTGGCCATTTTTGGACATATCCACCCAGACACCTCCTCCTAGTTGTTGCTCATGCTCAGGGCTACACTTCCCCGCCCAACTAGCATCGAGTAGGGACATTCTCTTATCAGCAGGTGTACACCACGAGAAGTCAAAACAGTACTTTTCCTCCTCTCAGTAGGCATCTGAGCATGCTCAGTTCTGCTGTTCATCTCATTTAGACACTCTGCCAGCATGTCGTGGCCTTGAGCAAGCTCTGTTAAGCCGCTTGTAAAGACAGCCACATTTTTCCCCCGTTCTTCAAAGACAGTCCTGAAAAATCTCAGTTAGAGTCTCAGTTAGTGAAATCACATCATTTAGTATAGAATCAAACTTCACGGTCTTCTCGCCCAGGGGTCAAGAGTCTAGAATACAAAGCTGGTTACGAGTCTGGGGTCTTCTAGGGGCTCTTCTTGTAGGCCTCTCCCAGATTAAATCAGCCATCTTTACTCTTTGTTAACCCTTTTCAGTACCAGATTAACACCACCTCCGCCCCCCCACACACACACACATACTTCATAGGCAGCACAGATCATACCCATGCTCTGCGCTCAGATCAGCAGTGCGGAGAGGGGCAAAAAGGAGGAGAAGATCCCCTCTGTGCTCTGCCCATCCTGTATTGGATAGGCGGTTGCCTCTGAGTTCTGAGACGGCTGCCTATCCCAATAGGATTGCTCCCTTAACATGTTATCCCCGATTGCATTGGGCTACTTACTTCCTGGGGACTTCCACAACTGGGGGCTGCTATACAGTGGAAAATTCTGAGAGTGCCTTGGACTGCAAGAAGATCAAACCAGTCCATACTCCAGGAAATAAAGCCAGACTACTCGCTTGAGGGAATGATATTAAAGGCAAAACTGAAGTACTTTGGCCACATTATGAGAAGACAGGATACCCTGGAGAAGATGCTGGTGCTAGGGAAAGTGGAAGGCCAAAGGAAGAGGGGCCGACCAAGGGCGAGGAGGATGGATGATATTCTGGAGGTGACGGACTCGACCTTGGGGGAGCTGGGGGTGGCGACGGCCAACAGGAAGCTCTGGCGTGGGCTGGTCCATGAAGTCACGAAGAGTCGGAAGCGACTGACCGAATAAACAACAACAACATACAGTGGACCCTCTTCAGGGTCCACACCAACCTCCCCTCTCTATGAGGTGGGTCACATAACAGGCTCTCAGTTGATGAGGGCAGACTCTAGGCAGGTTTATGGGGGAGGAGGTGGTCTTTCAGATAACTTGGTCCCCAACTGTTTAGGGCTTTATAGGTAAGAACCAGCACATTGAATTGGGCTCGGAAACCAATAGGAAGCTAATGAAGCTGATTCAAGACGTGTTGTCAAGAAATCCATTTTCCTTCTGTGTCTGAGCAGCCTGTAAAGTTCCATTCCTTGAGGCTGAGCCTGCATATGTGCATTAGGCCATCTGTGTGTGTTATCTTATACCATTCAGGGCTTCAAGGCCACAGTGGCACTCTCACTAATTGGGCTGAACAAACATAGCTGAGTGTTTGCGGAAACTTTCTGCACCCTCCACACAAAGCCTGAGAATATTGTTTTAGGTAGCTTGTGATTGGCTAATAAGAATCACATTACCTTGGGGAAAGATTTTTGGGTATAAAACCATGGGGGCTACACCTGCCCAAGATCTTCTTCTATGTCTTGGGTTCTAATTGGCTCCATTTGGCCCTGTCCTATTGAAGACCCATGCCTTGGTACATATAGGCAGGTTTTACCCAGTTCTGTTATTTTTCCTTGTAAGTACTGTTTCCAAAGATTGCTCTTTTTCCTTGGTATGTTATTCCCTTTTGTGAATAAATGTACCACCTATTAGAACTGAATGTGTATGCTTTATTCCAATTAAGCATTGGTACTAAATCCAGAGCTTTCCTCTTGGTTGTTGCTACTGTTTAAAGCTTCAGGCTTCAGGCTTGGAAACAGAAGGTGCAGCTTGGGCCCTTGTTTCATAAGCTTTAAGGGTGTCCTGTAAGGTCTGAGAGTCCCCTGGCTCAGGCTAAATTGGATGTAAGGGGTGGTGGCAGCCTACCTTATTGGGCTGGGGTTCAGTCCAAGCAGTCTTTGTCCCTGCCTACACTGCCAAGAGTTAGAGCACTCCCTTCACAGGTGTTGTATGAAGTCTATAAAATGTACAGGTTGTAGAGGCCTGCATTGAAGAACATGTTTTCACAAGAAGTAGTACCATGGGAAGGAGAACATCTGGCTGGATACACTTTTAAAGTTATGGGAGTACTTGAACCTATGAGTTAGTGTGCCACCAAAGAAAGCAGTGCATAGGACTTGGTTCTAGACTAGGGCTGGGAAATCTCTTTCAGCCTGAGGGCTGAATTTTTAGAGAAGCTGGGGGGGGGTGCATTCCGGGGGGGGGTCAAAGGCAAAGGGGATGGGGACGGGGCCTAAACCCCCAAATACCAGCATATTTTAGCTTAAAGTTCTTACTGTCAGTAACTAAGCCTTAGTAGAGGCATTTTAACATTTTAGAATGGGGAAACAAACTGCAAAAACTGGAAACCCAACAAATGATTGGCAGTCAGAGGAAAGAAGATATGGTTAGGAAAGGGGATGTGGCTATCTGGGAAACCCCAGGAGGCCAGATCAGGAGGGCCTGATTTGGCCTGCAAGCCTGAGGTTGCCCACCCCTGTTCTAGACTTACCAGTACCAACAGTCAGCACAAAACTGCACTTGCCCCATGTACTGAGCATAGAAAGGCAGGGAGAGTTGCATGGCTGTGTCATGGAGGATACTTGGCAACCTACACCTGCCTCTTTTTGTGGCTTGCAGTTTTTAAAAGGGAATCTTGTATCCCTTGGAACTGTTAGAATGAAAGAAAACATGTTTTCGACACTTAGTGCTTCCACAATAGGGGTGCTTCCAAGATGTTTCTTTGATCATGCAATCGCCCTGCCTCATTTATGAAACTTTGGAGGGGTCCAGACAATATCATCTTCTACTTGTAACACTCCTGTATTTTCCCACTGCTTCCATCTCTTTCTTTCCACAAAAGAGCCATTAAGGAGGAGAAAACAGAATAGCTGCACAGTGTCTTTCGATACATAGCGGTAGGAGCCATCCTTCTGGAAGCATGGCTAGTGGTGTTTATGCTGGAATTGTTCCTCTTTGTTCACTCACTTTTAACATCATAATCAAATTGTTTCTCCCTTGGGTTTCCCAGATCTTTGGAGAGCTCACAAAATTTGAATTTGGGTGGTGGTGGGTGGAAAGAAAAGGACTGTAGCACAGTCTCCACAAAGGTAATTGTTTTAGGTTCACTCTTCTGTCTTTAAAAAGAAATATAGTTTTGACACGTGCATCATTTTGGGTGGTTGAGCCTATTGCCACATCTCTATAACTTGGCACATGTTCAGTGACATCTTAGTGGCATGATTTTTTAAAAATCTAATTCGCACTAAATGCTGCTTGTGTGTTTTTTGCCAACATATTAAAAGATTATTAAAATATTTGTGCAATAGCACAAATGAAGAACAATCTTAGTGAAATATTTTTTTAAAAGATGATCAGAATAAACATGCTGTTAAAATTACGTGCTTAGCTGCATTGTTACTCGCCTGCCTACTTGGCTATGTCACTGTCACTAGTGTGGATGGAACATAGCAGGACATATACATGAAAGTACATGGGCTGAACCTCAGACCTGTGGGCCAAATCTGGCCTGCCTGGGCTCCCAATACAGCCCTCTGCAGTTCCCTAGACAGCCATGCTCCTTCCCCTGACCTCATGGCCTCAGTTATCATTTGGTGATTTCCTAGGTTTTGCCCATGCTTTCCCCCATTCTAAAAGATTGGAATACCTCTCCTAAGGCCTAGTTACCGGCAGTAAGTGCTTTAAGCTAAAATATGCTCGTATATTTGTTATTTTGGCCGTACAACAGATGTATTCCGGCCTAAGTTTTTGTGGACTACATAACCCAAGGCCACTTCACCAGATGCATGAAGCGTTGACCTCAAATTGGCAGATTTATGTATACATGCTATGGGCAGCGGGGCCTTGGAGATGTAAACTGTGGTGTCAAGAGGGAACCGAAATGCAAAGGACTCCGACAGCGACCGCTACCAGTTGCCGTTCACAAAATCGTTAATAGCGACATCGCAATGGTGACCCCATTAACATATGTAGCACGACTAAAACACTACTTGTGAAGTGTGTGCCCGTTTCAAAGTGTGTTGCTCACGAGGTTATCAATAGCGGAGCGTCTTTTCGGGAGAATCCGAAACGCTCTCCCACACCTTTACAAAGATTGTATAGGTTTCGTATCAAGATTTCACGAGAAACAGCACCGAGGCCGGTGGGATGGCGTGGAGCCTTTCAGACTCGTCTCTTTTCCTCTCCTCCTTCAGTGCTTGAAGGCCGCCAAGACTCCCTGAGGCAGCCTTCCCCCAACCCGGTGCTGTCCAGATGCCTTGCACGACAGCTCCCATTATCCCCAGCCAGCACCCTGGGGTGTTTCAGACCCTGCTCTCCGCCCCGCCCCCCAGCTTCCAGCCACCACCACGGCGGGGCCCCAGAAGAACAAACAGCGTGCTGGGTGGGGATGATAGGGGTTGTAGTCCAACACACCGGGAGGGCGTCAGGCCGGGGAAAGACTGCCCTAAGCGCTCGGCTTCGGGCGGTGGGCTGTCTCCGCCCCTTTCTCCTCCCTTAGAGAGGGAAGCGGGCGCGGCGAGCCCCCGGCCGCCGACCTCCACCTCGGCGCATTTCTGCGCGCGGGGAAGGAGGCGGCGGCGCCCTCCGAGCCTCTCCCGCCGGCTGCGGGGGAGGAGACGTGGAAGGGGGCGAGGAGGACGGAGAACGTTGGCGCCACGTGACGCGGACGAGCCAATGGAGAGGCGGCCTCTTGGCCCCGCCGTGAAGCGGCGAGAGCTGCCGGCGGAGGCTGCCTCAGTTCCCTCCTCGTCCTCCGGCTTCGCTCCTGGGAGTCGGGCGGGGGAGAGGGCAGCGTCCTGGGCGGGGTCCGAGGGCGGGAGCCAGCGAGCGCGGGAGGCAAGCCGGCTGGCTGGCCGGCCGCTGGAGTGGGAGTAGCAGCAGCTGGAGGAGGAGGAGGAGGAGGAGAGGGGGAAAGGAAGGCAGAGAGGCAACGGGGCCGCCGCCGCTCCCGCCACCGTCCCCCGTGGGAGGCTGCGACTCTCCGGCCTGGCGGGCCCCCAGCCACCCAGCCGATCGGCCATGCCGAATAAAAACAAGAAGGAGAAGAGTCAGGTCAGGCCCGAGAGAAGGCGGCGGCGGGTGAAGTAGTCCCAGGCAGGAGCAGGCCCCGGGGAGGGGTCCAGTTGCCTGGGCGGAGGCAGGCCCGTGAGGGCTGGGAAGCGAATTTGGGGAGGGGGCTGTGAGAGAGAGAGGGCAGAGGGGGCGGTGTGGGCTCCCGGGGCGATGGGCGCTGCAACCAGGAGGGCGCCTGGAGGGCGGGGGGCCCAAAGAGATGCACGCTCGGACTCACGCTGGGTGTTACTCCTGGGAGTGACGTCTTCCCACCTGCAGTACTTGAGGTGGTAACGCACGCGTGCAGACACACACACACACCCCTCTTCGTCAGGGTGACAAAGGGCAAGAGGCACGAGGTTGTACTTTGAGGAGGGAAGGGGAGAGATCAACTAAGAGTCTTGTGGCTCTTAAGGACTAATAGATTTATTGTGGCTTAAGCTTTAAATCTGCTAGTCCTTTTCCGGTGCCACAAGATTCTTTTTGTTGCAACAGATGTAATGCGGCTACCCCCTCTGGAGGTAGTTGCTTTGAGGCTGTTTCTGGATGGATCAAGGGTTCTCTGCTCAAGAGTGGTGGGTTTGTGGGTTGTTTTTTTGGACGATAGTGCATGCTTGTGAGTGCCATATTAGGAGGGGTGGTGGTGGAGTGTCTTCTGTCAAAGGGTAGCATGACTAAGGTCATTGTGAAAAACACTCCCAACAGAGTTGACATGGTGGAATCAATGCCATTAAAAAAATTAAATAGGGCATGTACCACCCACTTCCAGATACTCTTACCATTTTTCTGGGTTTGACTTGGTCATGTATCCGTAAAACTGTCAGCAAGCAAATAAAGCAAGTGTTAAGGTTTAACATGCTGTCTCCTGTTCAGGTAGGAAATCATATATGCATCTTGATACAGGCCCACCCACGGTGAAGTAAGCAACAGTTAGGCATAATTCTAAGTAATGCTGCAAACCTATGCACGTGTACTTGGGAGTAAGCCTATGCTCAATGAAACTTACTTTGCATAAACATACATAGAATCCAGCTGTATGCCTGTTAAGGGTTGCAGCCTTTGTCTCCTACTTGACCAAGTAACTGAGGCAGAGGCCTGGCCTCTTACAGGCATTCCAAGGAGTCTGTTTTAGTGCTAACCCTAAAATAAAAAGTATCCTCTTCCACTTAACAAGCTTCCTGGAGTGCTGAACTCCATGCAGCATCTCCACATCTGTTCAGAATTTGAGCATGTTTGTTGCACTTTATGTTTTATGTCTTTTATACATCCATATGATGTCCAAACTGGCCTGCTGCAGCCTGTTTTTTCGGTCCAAGAAAGAAATACCTAGCGAACATCTCCTTTTTTCAGGACAAGAAGCTGGGCATGGTGTGATAGCTGGTAGCCTGGGTTCTAGTTGTCAGCTGAGTTCTGAAGTGCTAGAAAAAACATAGTATGGCATTGTAAGCCATGTCTTGGTCTGGTTCCCCCATTTGGTGCTGTTTGTATGCCCTACACACTAGGGAGTGAGCCTTGGGGTGCTTCCAGACAGAGACAACCAGAAGGCATTGTGCAGCATTTCCGTCTTTTCTTTAACGGATTTTCTGTGGTAAGAAAAATGGAAGAAATGGTGGGAAAACACAAGATGGTTATGAGTGGAAGATGTCATCATCTGGACCCCCCATAACATTCCATGAATGATGGAGGGCAAGGGTGCTATAAAAGTCTTGTCTGGAAGCACCCTTGAATTTGCATGTCCTCTCCACTGCATGTAGAGAGCCTTTGATATGAACACAAGTAGGACTTACAAGTGGGCCGAAAGCATGAACTAGTTCTCAGAATCATAGTGATGTCATAGATCACCTGTTACAATTCTGCTACCAAGGATTCCCTAGGCTTCAGCTATACCAGCTGTGGCCATCCAGCTGCCTTTTAAAATTCTCCAGGGAAAAAGATTTCTCAGACCCCAGTGACTCTCTCCAGATTCCTAAACTGTTCTTACAAATCAGAAAGCATTGCCTGATTTCTGTAGTACTTGCTTCAACCTTATTTAACTGATTCTTGTTCCTTCTTATTCCCTCTCTTCTTTCTGACCTCTTCCTTTGATATTTTAAAACTATTGCATGCTTGCTTTGACATGTATTGGGGTTATTTCCCTTGGTTTTAAAATTATACTTCTTGATGAGTTTAGGCTTAATTTTTATCTGTTATAGAAGGCATGTGTTTCAGTTTACTAAAAAAAGGGGGGTCATAACCAAAATTGTACTGTGTTTCTGTTTCTGCTGAAACTTACATATCTCTGTAAATTTCAGGAACCTCCAAAAGCAGGAAAAAGTGGGAAAAGTAGCAAAGATGTGCAAGATAACCTGGACATCGAGGTAAGTGTTATAAAATAAACATGTTGCTATCTGTGAGAAATTATTATGCTGAAGTTCTATAAAATTAAGATTTCCTTCACTGGTATACATTCGTCAGAGCTTTTTCCATCTCTCTTGAAATCATCAATAACTTCTCAGGTACAAACTTCTACAAGTGAAGTTTCTCAATGGCCTCATTTTGTAAGAAGTAGTAATGTGAAGTACTTAATGTTCAATAAAATCTTTGTTCCTCAGCAATTTCCTCTTCAGTCAGAAGACCTGTATGGTTAAGAAATTCAGTGGTGAGCTGGGAAATCCCCTATTTTGTGACATAGTGGTTGTAAACATATTGGCTATGAGCCTTAGGCAAACTGCTATCTATCAATTCTCCCACTGCAACATCTGAAATAAAGGAATAATATCACTGACCTACCTAACTGGGATCATGCACATTAGGTAGAAAACAAAGTTTTCCACTTTAGGAAAAGCTGTATATAAAAACTAAGATTATTATTCAGGATTATTATCTTTATTATTTTTGCCACATTTGCAAATACTTAGTAAATGCCATGGTATCAGTTCCTTCCGCCATTCATGTTCTCTATAAATAGCTTTTGGCCTTGCAGTGAGGAATATACTATACTACTTAAAATTCTGCCAAACACTTCTTGATTTTAAAAAATGGACACCCTGAGACTTGTACATCTTTCTTACTTGTACATCTTTCTTGTCCTAAACAGTCAACTATTAGTTGTGCATCCTTGAATATCATTTAAGCACCATCTGTGATGTAGCTATATGTCTTTCTATTTTACTTTAGTTTCATAGAATCTTGAGAGTAAATTTTACATTCCATCTGAATAGTTAAGAGTGTTGAATAAAGTCCCTTCTACAGCCATGTTCTTAGATGTCCAAGTTATATGTTATTTATATAGCAGAGATATATTCTCATCAGTAGTATCACTACTCAGTCATTAATATAAAATCATAGTTTGTCTCATTTTTAAGTTTTAAGGTTAACATCTGTGGTGAGTTTGGATTTTTCATTTGTGTGTGCTGAAATACTAATTTCAGCATACTAATGACTGTATCACTGTTACGGTGTTTTAATAAAAGTAATCTTTCTGGTACTGTTAAAGCATTCTTTAGCACTGTGTCAAATCTGTAACTGAACTAGTTAATCAGGGTTTTCAGTTATTATTTTCTTTATTTAAAAGCATCAACAATCACTTTTAAAAGTCCTAAAGTTTTAAAAGTGGCCAGCTACTCTGGGAATGTAGGCAAATATTTCAAGGATTTTGATGTGGTGTTATGTGCCAGCCATGTTCTATATGCTAGTGGCATAGGTGCAACAAGCCCTGCATTGTTGTCAGCATAACTTGCTAGCACTGCAGACATCCAAATTTATTGTTAGTCAAACCAAAACCAGCTCAGTGGGGCAGGGTAGGCATGTCTGTGAGCAGGGCTTAGAACTCATAGCTATTTCTGACCAGCTCTATCCACTGGTGTGTGGCATGTGGTTAGACTATCCTCTACTATGCATATTGGAGAAAAGTGTTCTTCCTGTGGCAGCTGCTTATTAATTCACAGGGACCTCTGTGAGTGTTGGAGAGCCCTATGTTTAGAAATATGTTGTATTTCACTTGTAAATTCTGCCTTCGTCAAAATTGCATATATAGGTTATTTTTTTTTAAGTTCATACTTTAAGGATCAAGAAACAAATGATTCCTGGTTTCTGAGATAAAAGTATACTTCCTTTGTAAAATAGCTGTTGTGAAAGGGAAGCATGCATAACTTTCTTTCCAGTGTGTACCTGCAAGAAAACGTTACAAAAGAAGAGTATATTGTGCTTCGTTTTGTTTTTTTTCTGCGAATTTTTTGCCATTGATTTACAAACAGAAGGAGCTGTACAGACAAAATCTCCTCTGTTGCTGTGGAGAGTAGGATAAGAGAAACTGGAGTGTTGACAGAGATGTGACTGAACATATGTCATGGTTCGCATCCATAGCAGAGATTGTTGCTTGAAATCATGAGAACTGAACACTCAAGTGTTTCAGTACATGATATATTGGCAGAATGATTGTACAATGTTGGAATGTGAGAAGATAATGCAGGTACAGATTTAATATTCTATCGTCAACATTTTTAACCAGGCTCTCAGTCTGTGCTGTGTATAAAATTATCAGCATACGGTGTGAGTGTGTGTGTGGGTCTAAGAGGGGGAGGAACAGGGTCTCCAGTATGAAATTGTGTCTCATTCTATGCAAATATACAATTCACATTCTGAAATGTCAGTAAGGACTAAAGATGTCACATGTAAAGACCTTAAGAATTCCTTGCCACTGTCTGTTCTGTGTGATATACAGTGCAGAGTTTTACAAGCATCTCTCAGCACTAGTTCCAATGGGTGGAAAACATTGGGATTTATAAAAACCATACACTTGGATGCTCCCAAAGCAATAGAATCTGCACTACCTACACACGCACGTTTATGAGGAAGTGCAATCAAGTGGGCCAAAGGCTCAGTATAGAAGCTGGTTTCAGTCAGCCTCCTTAACAGCAGCTCGTGCTTCTAATCAGCAATAGCTGCTAAAGCATATATCCATTCAATTGGTTTTAATGCCTGGAGGATGCAAAGAACTGAGGGGGTTTTTTTAAAAGCAGCAGGTGGATGTTCTGTCTAGCAAAATGGGTGGAACTGTCTAAGCACCCATTTTTCCTTGGGTCTAAGTGCCCCCCAGCTGAGTCTGTCTTACATACTTCTGACTAATTTTTGAAAGTATAATCTTAGACCTCTATGTCTGGAAATGTACTAGCATATGTTGTTTTTTTCAGGCGCTTGTGAAAAATGCCAGATTGTGAAAATGAGAGACTGTCCTGTGTTCAAAGAACAGGGAGAACACAAGTGGCAGCATCCCACAAATTCTTTATTTATAGGCACCTATATAAATCACTGTATATCATTCATTGTATAAATTCACTGTATTTGAATTTAACTTATTTTTACATCGCTTTCTCTATATCTGAAATCAGCGGTGACATGGATAATGTATTTCAAACATCTTGAACAACTTATGCGTACACCATGAAGCTGTGTAATTTTAGGTTCAAACAAAAATGGATTCCTAGCCAAGGTTGCACCCCAGGATTTATATTTTGTTAGGCCAGAATGTGTACAGCAGGAGCTGCTTGGCTGATTCCAAAAGTAGTGATCCTGTGTCATCTCCCCTTTCTCAGCAATGTCTAGTATAACAAATATGGGATGTCATGATGCAGTGAGTTTTCCTGACACCAGAAGCAGCAGCTAATTAAGTGGAGCATGGATGGGGAAACTCACAGCCCAGTAATGCTTCCTTGTATGTTTTTTGTTACTGAACATTACTGGGGGGAGAGGAGGAAATGCAAGGCTGAAGCTCTTGGTGGCAGCTGTGCAGTTGCTGTCATATCTAGTTTTGGTCTCAGATTTTTGTCATTCGTCTACAAGAGTCTTGTACGTGTCCAGTGGAAATCTTGGTTGTCACAACTGCATCACCTCTTATGAATCTGCAGTTATCATTACGTAGCCTTCTGTGTAACTTACCCTAGACCCTACTCACAACAGTCCAAAGAGCTATCCAATAGATAGAGCTATCCAAATGAATTCTGAGTGGGTGTAAGGTCCATGATAAATTTTTTCTTCTTTGTTTGAGGGCAAATTTTTAACTTTACATTTTAAAGTTTATCTTTGGGGCAGCAGAGTATTAATTATGAGGGGCTTCCTTAATTGAGGCAGCAGTAGGCCCAGATCAGGAGGCTGTTTTATTTTGAACTGCCAGATTCCTTGCCTAATAATATATTTCTGATAGTTTCCCTAACAGGAAGGAACCAAAAGGTAGCTAGTAGAATTATTTGTTCTTGGCTTTAAGAAAATACTAGTTTGTTGTTCACCACTTTTCATGGAATCAAGTGAAGATATGGAGTTCTTTTTTGTGAATTGCATGCATAGGGTCAAAATTGAGTTGCCACATTAATATCAAGAATTCAAAGCACAGAGGTTTGTAGCAATGTACCATCCCTCCAGATGTTCTCATAATCGTATGAGGGAATACTTAGCAGTTACGGGGTGGGGAGAGGACCTGCATGCTTGTGTTGATGTAAAAAAAAAAAAAAAAAGTTATCCCATAAACAGTTTTTAGGAATTAAATTGATACCTATTGGTACTGGGTGGTTTTTCTTTTTTTTTTCTTTTTGTGTTTTGATTTTATTTGGGCAGCACTGTTGGATTCTTCTAAGCTAGCATCTGTGAAACATATCACAGAAAAGACTCTTTCAGCTGTCAGGCAAACTGATAAACTTAACATGGATATACAGATTTAAAGCCTTCAAGGAAATTAAAAAGCACAGGAGAAGGAGATTATTGAGATTTATTTTTAAAAGATCTGAAATGGCTGCAGTCAGGAATGTTAACTCTAAAGGCTTCTTCATAAGACTTTTTAATGCAAGCTTCTGCAACCTATTCTCATGTATACACATGCCTGTGATGGTAAAGAGAAATGTAAGAGTGAACTAGGCTGTATACAGAGACAGTTGGCCATGATTTCTGCCAACATTGCAGTCCTTTTTCCAGCCACCATGATCATGGGAATTGCTGTAACTGTGTCCTTGTGCAGCCTTGTTCACACCTCTGTTTATCCATGTGATTGTGGGTGTGTAAGTAGTTGAGAACAGGATGCAATTGCTTTCTTGGAGAATGAGAACATAGTGGGTGTGGTATAAAACTGGATGCGGTAATATTTTAAAGCCATCTATTTTGTTTGCTATATGTTGCTGCTTAAACTGGGCGGGGGAGGGGTTGTTGCATCATCCCTGATCATTTTAAGAAGTCTATATAATAGCATTACTTTACTCACAGGATAGCTCAACTGAGCATTATTTGTTCCACATAAACATTGCTATTTTTAGATATTGGCACTACAGTGGTAGCAAGCAGCCGTAGAAAAATCTTTTCTTCTGGTCTGCATTGTTTTCTAGAGCTCTTCTGCCAAAGCCATATCCTACCAGCCCAACTTTGTAATTTATAATACTTTACCATAAACTCATTCTGTTATGCAATCTTCAGCAGCCTTGCTGCTGGGATCACATGACTTTGGACAGTACACATAGAAGTGGTAAGCATCTGAAGCAACTGGAGCGTTGCTGAAGAAATACAAAATGCCTTTGCATGTTGGAGTGACCACTAGCATGCCACCCATGCCATTTCTGTTGGTTGGTTTGGACAGAACAGAACAAGGATCAGCGCAGTCTCCCTCTAACTTGTAGGTGTTTGATGATCTCATTCAGTTCAAATATCGCTTACAAAAACACTATGATTGCTTTGGGAAGCAACTACCTGGAAGCACCGTAGATCAAAAGATGTGATTCCAGCCACTTTCAGCAAAAAAACCCTTGTACACATGGCCTAAATGCAGAGATCTCAGACAAGCAGGAGAGGTGTTGGCGTTTTCAGGCTTGGCTGAGAAATTTCTTAGCTAGTTTCCCTTATTTGCAGCCACCTTTCTTCACCTTACCAGTAGCTTTATTGAGGAAATTGATAAGACCGCCCAGAGAAATGGGCAAAATTTAAAATTAATTTTTTTTTTTTTTTAAAGGCAATTTATCAAAATTGATAAACCGCCCAAAGAGCTTCGGCTATTGGGCGGTATAGAAATGAAATAAATAAATAAATAAATAAATAAGACCTAGAGGGAGCCATGTTCCCAAATTATTAATGACAGATTCCTTGTCAACAGAGCCTCTGCCCTAACTGCTTTTGAAGCTGCCTTGCATTGTAATCTCAGAACAAGGGCAGGTAGCTTGCTACTCCATTCTTTACATTTGTTACTCAACTCTCCTTATTGAAACAGTTGAGTATTTATCTTTTGGTCAAGACCCTGAAAATGGAAGGCTATGTGAATTGCTATCCTTAATTTCCCATTCTATATGAGCGAAGGAAAGGTAAAATGTGACTTCAGCGCTAGAATTGGATTTTCAACCAATGACAGTGACTAGCTAAGTAGGTACAGTATGTCAGTATATATGCAGACAGTGGCCATGATTCATTTATCAACATGGAATTCCAGGAGACAGCTACAGCAGAGAGAGCTCCAGAAGTATGTGAGACTCACTTGCTGTTAGCAGCAGGGGACTGCCACTTCTGTGTGCATGTAATCCATCTCTGGGATTGCAGCCAGTATGTGCAAAATGCAAATTGATTCATAGGAGATTGCTTTTAATATGGGGAATCCTGTGCTCTTTAGGTAGCTTTTCAATTCCATGCTGGTTTTGGCCCTCAACTTCTAATGATTAAGACTGCAATCCTATATATCCTTACCTGAGAGTAAGTCCCATTGAACTCAATGGAACATTTAAGAGTATATGATAAGCTGTAAGGTGCTTAACTCAATAGAATGCATCATATTCACATATTATGAAGAAAGGCAGCCATCATTTATCTTTAGGCAAATATTCCTTACCAGCAACCTTTACCATACCAGCTTCCTCACAGCCACCTGGCTTTCTTGACTCAATATTCTCATTCATGTGTGAGTCCCCCTGGCTTGTTCTTCATTTCTTGCATGTATCAGATTATAAATCCACAACTAGGTAGGTGGTAAAGCAATTCTTGACTTAAATTCCAATAAGAAGATCCCCTTTTGTAGGATTGTAGATATTAGTTACTTTCCATTTCAGAAGTGAAGCCATCTTGAAAAAAAATGCACCCATTCCTTGCTTTTTAAAAAGGCTCTTTGGGGTTTTTTCTATTGTATTTAAACCATTCTGTATCATCTATGACAAAGCATACATCGTTTCTGTGGATTTTAAGGGATCTATTCATGAGCATTAAAATCATGGGTAAATCAAAAGCAGGTTTATATGTACATTAAAATAATATAATTATGTGTGTAAATATACACAACATACAGTTAGTAAACTGAAGCTAAAATAACATAAATATATACAAACACACTTAAGTAGATAATTTTTGGTTGTAGAAGAACCCTTGTAAGTTAAAGGCATTAACTTACAAGACTTACATGATCATTCCAGATTTTGTAAACCATGGTTTTATGAAGTCACTGCCAAGCATGCTGGCTCTGATATAAAGATCCTGGCTTGTATTACACCAGGATTCCCTGTTATGTCCAAACTGGGGAACTCTGGCTTAATGTCAATGAACAAGCCAGGAAAATAAAGCAAATAAGCCAGAATCACATTGAACATAACAGGAAATGATGGGAGAGTGGAAGGTCCAGGGAAGGAGCACTCAGCCCCAGTGCCCAATGTTTTATGAATCCTGGAACAATTGTTTAAACCAGGCCTATATGTAACATGTTGCGTGTTATATTAGGATATAATAGGCAATTTCTAAAAACACGTTCACTAAAGACTTTCAGTTTAAAAAATCATGAAGCATTTCTATCATGAACATAAATTTGTGTTTTACCAAAAATAACAGATGCACAAATAAATTCAACACATATTTTTTGCACACATCACTTTACAAGGTAGACTTGATAGCTTGCAACCACAACTTTTTGTTGGACATTCTTATTTGCGAACACAGTTCAAGAACTTGCAGTGGTATCACATATCTCTAGAAGTTTTTATCAGTTTGCCACAACATCCCTCTTAGTGGGAGAAGGGACACAACACTGTATTTATCTGGTGGTGCTGCTGCAAGTATGCCCATTCTGGGAGGCCACTCACAGTTTTGTTGTTTTAATGCCATATTTGTGGTTGCTAGACTTCAGAGTGGATGTTTTATTTTAAACTGTTATTGTCTTGCCTCATTAACATTGCTAATGCTTCTTGTGGTCCACCTAAGTTTTCCATGATTATTTTCTTTTTCATTGAACATTGAAATGTTTTAGCACCCTGTGAAGGCATGAAATCCTACCAAAGCTTCAGACATTCCTTTTTCAGCAGTAACTGTTTTCTACCCATTCCAAACGTTATCCACAATTTATGTGGACCAGTTTCTGACATAAGAAAATAGGCTGGGGATAGGACAATTGCATTGGTATCCACTGTATATAAGAATATTTTAAAACTGTTTTCTAGCTCGTCCCTCAAGTGAAGAATTGTTCAGTGTTTTGCTTCTCCATGACCCATAAAAGTCGCACTAGTCTGTGGAGTTTAAGCATTCTTGCTACCTTGGATGCAATCATCCACAGTAGTTACCATCTGAATGATTATAATGTATACAGTAAAGATCCCAAGTGGCCAAATTAGCTCCCCTTTATCTGTGAAATCCCTCATAAAAAGGAATAGCATAGTCTGGAAGCACTTGCTTCCTGATTACAGGATCTGTTTGCTCCATTGCAGGTCCTTAATAGTTGCAGAGATGTATCTATCCCAGATAATTCGAGGAGGCATTTCCACAATGTATTTGCAGATACAAGGTTGGAAAGTGCGAAAGTAATAATCCATGAATGTATTTGTGATACATAGCCTCAAAAGGTTAGTAGGTATCGCTCCATCAGACACTATGGCATTGCAGCAGGAACCTGAGACATTATGCTGATTCTGGTCATGTGTTGTCTGTAAAAGTAGTACGAAGTCTGGCTTCTTGTCCACCTGCATATTTTGCCCATTGCTGAACAGCAAAGGATAAAACAGCAGATTTTCATGTTTGAAGAATTTTTCAGTACTCTGGTCATGATTCAGTTCGTCTTGAAATACTGAAGTCTCCTTCATGTACCAGGGTAGTGCTCTTATTGGTATTCTTCTTGGCTGGTATACCAAATGCATGCAGATGTGTTTTTCTGTGGTTTAAGTAACATACTGCTCTTATTAACAAGTCATTCTTTACCAATACAAATTGTACAGATTTTTACCAATCCTCTGTACAACTAACAACTTCTTTGTCTGCAATGATCCTGATGACAGTAACTTCAAGTTTGACCTGATTCCATGAATAGATTGCCAAATGCTTTGGAGCTAAATCTCAATTCCCACACTCTTTGCAAGAAATTAATTTGGAATTATTGTTTACAATGGTCACAAGAAGTTTGTTACTGATCTGTTGTCACTAACAAGCTCAGCCATCAGAGCTCCCAGTGCCTAAAGGATTCTCTTTCAGCCCTATCATCCGTGGTATGACTTTGATTATGGCTTTTTTCATATGCTTAGTCTAAACGTATTATTCCACTTCTACCAGAGTCTACTTGGTTGTGAGCAACAAACTGGCCAGAGCTGAAAACACTATAGATATCTGGCAGTTTGGTCTTCATTTCATCCAGGTTCTATAAGCAGTGGCTCTGGGAAGCACACATCAGGAACCACAGGCTGAAGTGGCTGTGGGTTGCAGGATTGTATGTTAACTGCTGGTACCCAAGCATGCTGCTGAAACTGACCATGAGCAGGAGGAGGAGGGAGCTGCTGTGGGGGGCATAAGGACAGTGATGGTGAGTGGCTTGAGCCTGCTGTCCTGGAACAGCTGCTGCTAACATTTGTAGAACATTGCTTTGCCTTTCCATCACAGCAGTTTGGTCCGCCATGGCCTGCTCAAAAGTACAATCTGACACATGCGTGCTTTCGCACAGTACAGTAGCTACTGACTCTCCAGGAGTGTATATGGTCTGAGTTATATGTATGGCCTACACACAGACAGGAGGCAATCTCCCTGGTGTCCAGTTCCTTGGGAAGTTCATAAGTGTATTCACTTGACACTTCTGTGATGCAGACCAAGTCTCCAGCATGTGATCGGTTTTGCATTTGTTCCTTAAGTGTGCTGCTTTCTGTGTGTTAGTCAGCAGCTCATCTCCTGCGGTGGCCTGTCACAGAGCAGTTTTACGTTCCTCCACTCGTAGCTGCTGCTGCTTTTCAACTGGTTCTCCTTCATATGCTGCCAATTCCTGCTCTCCTGTCCCCAATGGAAATCTGAAAAAGGTGGGGGTCACTCTGTTCACCAAACAGACCAACCAGGTCCTGTCACAGCAGTGGCATGTTGCCACCCCACCCCCCCTTCAGCCAACTTTGGGAGAACTGTACTTTCCTGTGCGAGCCCCTCCTTGAGCAGAGATGTGCCCATATGGGAGACATAGCACATCTGCTATTGTGTGGCTCGTAAGCTGCTGCTTCTGTTCCTGGGATTTGCTGCACAGGGACCCTCGGGAGAACAGCAGGATCTGGCATGCTGGACCCATAAATATCTGTGGCAGCATCATCAGGGATGTCGATCTCTAATAGCATTGTCCTTGGAAAGGTGCTTCAGACTGCTTACATTCTGCACCCTCCATTTTGGAGAGAGCTGTTGATGCCCCATGACTATCACTTGGGCTGCTCCTACTGGAGGAGTAAGTGGGGCTGCTACTCCCCAAAGCAGAAGTGGCAGCTTGTAAGGTCAATAGCAGTGGACTCCAAGAGCTGTCTTTGCTGGAGAACTTTCAACCGAAGTCTGTGACAGGTTCCACATAAAGCATTTTTTCGGGGTGGGGTGCAGGATCCAGCGGTCACGAGACTGTTTCCGACAGGACATGACACTGCTTAGGTGTATTTGTAAGGGTGGATGTGCTACAGAGGGGTCCCTCCCCATGGTAACCTCTCTCTATGAAACATACACTTTCCTTGACGGCCCTGGTGTTGGTGAGGAGGAATCCGCAGTGGGCAAAAGGCTGGGTTTTGAGGAGCGATGTCTAACTCCCGATGGATGCAACAAGGGGATGCTGCTGCCAGTGGTATAACCAGGTGTCATGTCCCTCCTGTCCAGCAGAATTGTCACCAAGTTGTCATAAAATGGCATGGCGCATGGCTCAGCCCCTGAGTACTTGTTGTGGGTAGTTATTTCCTTAAAGTTCTTCAGCCGTGCAGGTTTTCCTTGTGCTGCACAGGGCTACATGCAAAGCACCGCAGTGTCATCTGCTTAGAAAACCATGACAACAGAGTGTCGTGTCTGGCGCTCTGTAGGGCCTCCTGTGCCTCTGGACTGATCCAGAGGTCGATGAATACACCTAGTTTAGCATCACTCCAGAACCTGGCTTTGGCCTTGTTGGGAAGATTGCGCCTGAGAAGGTGTCTGCGATAACTGCATTAATTGAGGGGCTTTTGATGCTTGTGAGAAGGGCCCAACAGCAGGTGAGAATAGTGAGTCTGAGTGGTCCTCCTCCCCCTCCATTCAGAACTCTTGTGAGCATGGAGTTTTCCTAACCTTCATGGTTCTTAGCCAGTTCCAGTAGTGGAAAGTAATGCACAAGTCACTACAGAGTCAAATAAAAGCAACTATGGAATGGACAAGTCCGGAGGCAGCTGTCAGCTCACCAGTTCCCATTGGGCTCATCCTTAAATTATCACTACTGTTCTGTTTACTAAGGGGGAATGGCAGCACAAGCATGGGACATCAGACACAACTAAACTTGGAGGCATAGCCATCTTCCTCCAAGGTCACTCAGTGTAGATAAGAGCAGCTTGGCCACATGCAAAAAACATCCTGCAGCTATCATGGGAAGTGCTGATCTGCAGGAGGGAGCAGGGAGGTGGGACAAAATCTCTGCAGAAGGGAGCAGGGAGGCAGGACAAAAGCTGTTGCCAGGCAAACATTAACAGGTGGGAAACAGTAGGATCGCGAAGCAAGCACAGCAGCCGGGGGTTTTGCTGCTCTTGCTAAACGATTCTTGCTAAACGATTCCTTTTGGAACAACCCATGCATAACCCATGGTCCTGGGTTTGCACGACACAGCCCATGGCTTAAACAACCCACTGCCAACAACCGAACAACAAGCCATGGGGTGCATTCGCACTACACAACAGCCCATCATGGTTGACAAGCTACACAGTGTAGGTGGTTTTGCAAACAGCCCACAGTGCGTAGTTTGTGCACCTGCCAGACAATTGGGCTTGTCATGGGTTGTTTTCCCCTTTCTTCCCCCTCAGTCTTCCAGCTGAGTCCACCTGGTATCCCAGAAGACTTGGTGACAGAACCCACAAGTCACCCATGCCCCCTCTGATCGTGATTCCACACAAAAACGGATCTGGGGGGAAAGTTTCGCATTACCGCAGCCCCATGGAATGTGTGCAAATGCCCCCTTTAAAAAAAAATATTACTTTTTAATCCCATTTTCGGAGTTACACAAGTGCGCAACTCCATCAGAAATGTAAGGCTTGCCTTGCCTGGACTGTTGTATGTTTCAGCTGTCAAACATACAAGGTAACAGGCAAGGCTAGACCGTATAGAGGCTGGTTTGAGGTGAGGAAATGGGGTGTAGATCACCCCCTTAGGATCCCCAGGGTTCAAAAGGTTGCCCTGAACCTTAGGGGTACCCTGCTAAGAATCCCCACTTGCCCAGCAAGAATCCCCAGCAACTCTTTTTCAGAGAACCCACCACACCATTTTTCACTCCCAAACGCAGTATCCACATCTAGTTTGACAGCTGTCGAACTAGAAGCAGCTACTGCGATTGGGAGGGAAAAACAAGGTGGGGTGCACTTTTCTAGGAAAAATAGTTGGTGCCGACACTGGGAAGGGAGGACTAGAAGAAGGGGATCCCCAAGGGTTGGGGCAACCCTTTAAATCCTGGGGATTGTGATCAGAGTGGGGATGGGGGGCTTGGCAAGAGCCAGGGGGAGCCCTTCCAGAGTGCTATTTGGGGACCATTGGGGGCGGCTGTCACTGGCAAGAGGCACTTGCAGCGGCTTGGCTGAGTGATCACGGCCACGCTTGGGAAAAGCGGCAGGGGCTTCTGCTGCTCTTGCTGAGCGGCTCGCTGCTCAATGCCCTTTACACACTATGGGTTGGCATATCTGGGTTGGTTTTACTTAGATTGTAAGTAAAACAACCCTTAGGAAACGTTATGGCTTGTTGCCCTGGCTTGTTGAAAATAATTAAGCCACCCCAAGGGAAGCTGTCCAGATTCAGACGCTTGTTTCAGACAACAGTGCACGTTAGGTTGTCATGTCATACGAACCCAGTCATGTTTCTCAGCATGGGTTGTTCATGCTTAACAACCCTCACTTTAAGCCATTGCGCTGGGTTCATACAACATGACAATCCACAATAACAACCCACTGTGCCTTGTTTCATCGTGGGTCATGCGAACGAGGTTGTCAACACCTCCAAAATCCTTTCCTTTCACCAACAGCTTGAGGGGTTGATTGCTGTATGTGAAAAGTACCAAAAATTATGAGAAATTTATTTTCTCAGTACAAATCAAGCTAATTCTAATGTATCAGCTTTGGGTATACAGTAGCTGATCTGCAATTATTGGAACAGAATTAGTGAGTTCTGTTTGAACGCAGTGTGATAATTGTGAAGTTCTGCAGATCAGTGTCTGTGAGTAATGCGTCAGTATCTTTGAATGGTCTGAAATAGTTGGCCAAGGTAACATAACCTGCTTTAGGTGAGATCTCATTTGTGTTGCTTACAGGGCAGCACAAATCACTGTTATCTGGATCTTGCAAAAAGATGGATAGTGACTAGTCTATAGATATAGATTGTTTCTCACTGTGAAACTGGTATGTACAATCTTGCAAAGAAGATCACATTATTGTAGTTTGCTCTTTTCCATCTAGCACCCCAGCAGTATGCTGTTTCTAGATGATTTCAGTGCTAAATAAAAATGTAATAGTAGAAACATGATGCTATGCTATGATCTTTCCCAGGGCACAGATACAATTTTGTGCCAGTTCTGTTTTTGGTGCTAGAGTGTACTGACTACATAAATAACTAATTGCGCAGTTGATTTGAAGTTACTGAGAAGACTAAACTGATATGTATACAATAGGTAAAAGCTGAAATCAAGCCTGTGAGTGGAAAGTGTTTCTACATGTGCACAGGTGTATGAGAGAGGGGAGGCAGACTCCTATCCTGCAGCAACCTTTTGCTTCTCATGGGGTATTCTGGTGGACGTTGTAACTTTGGGGCTGTTCAGAGGGTATGGGAGGATGCGCTGGAAGAGAGTGCTGAAAAGCCCTGTGTGTACATGTCCTGCTGTTGCTGGTTCAGACTCAGTCTTCAGGCAGTTTGGGGGGCAAATCTGTCTTGAAGGTCAAAAGGCAGGCGAGGTCAGAAGCACAGACAAACAGTCTAATGCATCCAAGAAACAGGGTATTATCAGGAATTCAGGCGTCAGCAGCATGAGAGATCAGTACAGAGCGAAGCAAGATTTCAAGGTACTGGGAGCTGAAATAAAGGCGTTAGTCCAGCAGCTCTCCTGGCCTAGAACTGAGGCTTATAAGCTGGAGCTTCCAGAGCTCCACCCAGGAGTCAGCTGAAGCACATTAGAGGCTTTTGGAGGAATTATTCATGAGGAGGGACTTACTCATGATGAGTCTTTTACACATGATGAGCCTTCCTTTGGAGATCGCACTTCTTTTCACAGGGGTTGTTCTAGGCTGCCTCTTCAGACACAGCTGCTCTCAGGCGCTAGGTGGTTCTCAGCCCCCCTTTCAGAGGCAGAGTTCCCCTCCTCCTGTGGGGATGGACCCACAGTCATCTCTACAAGGGCCCAGGCTCCTCCTGGTCTTCTGGCTAGGGATGTACGAAAGTCACCTTTTCGCAGATTGTGTTCGCCGTGGTGGGGGAGGCGCTCCATCTCTCCCCCCGGAATCCTTGATGGGGGGGAGGCGATCCGGTCCTCCCCCCCGGAATCCTGCCCGTCCGGCTCTGCTCCGCAGCTGGCCAGGCCTGTCCACAGCTGGAGTTCCAGCTGCGGATGGACTGCCGAGGACGCAAATGGCGGCCGCCATAATGGCTGCCATTTGCATCCAGCCAGGCAGCCGTGATAGACCACGTAAGTATTTACGTAGTCTATCACGGCTGGGCAAAAAAACCCACAAAAGAGTGTATGCAAATGGCGGCGGCTACAGCGCCCGCCATTTGCATTCCCTATTTTTCGCCGTTTTAGTCTACATAAATATTTACGTAGGCTATTACGGCGAAAAAAAGGGGAACGCAAATAGCATAGTGGGCGCTATTTGCGTTTCTTTTTTTTTCGCCGTAATAGCTTACGTAAATATTTACGTAGGCTAAAACGGCGGGGGGGAAACGGAACACAAATGGCGGCCGCTGTAGCCGCCGCCATTTGCGTACGCTGTTTTTGTGGGTTTTTTGCTTGGCTTGCCGTGATAGGCTACGTAAATACTTACGTAGCCTATCACGGCAAAGACCAGGATGACAATGGCGGCTGCAGCAGCTGGTCGAAAGACCTGCCGCCGCCTGAGCCACGACCATCCGGAACATCTGCCCCAGGTAAGCCTCATCCAGGGGGGAATCTGCGGGGGGGGGGTTTCCGCCACGGATTTCGGGGGGCCGAATGCCAGTGCATTTGGCCTCACTGAAATCCGTGGCAGAATTCTCCACCATCCCTACTTCTGGCATGGGCTGCTGTCTCTTGGAAAGAGGATTTCTCCAGTGGAGTCATGATAGTATCTGCAAAGTGCTGCCATGGTACTTCTGATCATAGTTTCTTGTGTTTAGATTTGTAGTTCAACATAATGCCAAGATTCAGAGTGTGTAGTAACATTTTTCATAATCTTCATAGGGCCCATGTATGGTGACTTGCTACCTGTTTTTATATAGATAGAGAGAACGAAGACTGAGGGGATTTTCCCATAGAGTATATGGCTAAGATGGGTTTCAAACCCAAGATTCGCAGAACTGTTTCACGTAATTTTTAATTAGTGTATAGACACAGTTAATTTTCAGTTGCAAAAATATATGATGATATTTGTGTATATTCCCGGTGGCTACTCTGTTATGCAGAAGTTGGTCTGGGGACTGGAAACATATTTTGCTGTACAACGCAACACCCACTGCACCCCCAAGTCTGTGGTTCAGGCTTTAGATAGATGATGCTTTCTAGTTAAAAGTCCTCAGAGTTATGGGGTACATATGCTCCATGGCTGAAGACAATCAAATGAAGGGAAGAGGAATTATCTTGGGAATGAAATGTGCTTCCTAAAACATCCCCTGAAGGCAGACTAGTAGTGGCTGTTTTGCTCTTTCATGCATGCTCTAGAAAGGCGGACAATAAACACTGAAATAGCACCTAGTGCTTCATTGTTTTTCTGAATAGCTTGCAATCGTATTGTGTACAAAATGAGCAAGAGAGCTGTAACACTGAAGTGTGAAATTTCTTCCGTGCAACTTCTGAAAATAATTTTCTTTACAAATGAATCAGTACACCAGGTTTTTATGGCACCATGATTACAATTTGTTTCAAGCCTTTGGGGGTGCATGAAATTGCTTTGTAGCCAATTGGCTATCCTGAACTTAAAAGGTTGGAGCAAGAGACAGGCCTACTTTTGATAGTGGAAGGTCTAGTTCTGAAATATATGCACTAGTAGCTTATTGGTGAGAATACAATACCTGTTTTTGGAAGAAAATGCATACTTCAAATAGCACATCCATAGGCTACTCTGTCAGAAACTTAAAAGCTACTTTTATCATCTTTAGGGAATACAGAAGTAGAAATTTGGGGGTTGGATCCAAAGGAACTTAACATGAATGGAAGGCCTTTCAGTTTGTGCAGGAATCTGCGATATCTGTCTGTTTTCCCTTCCAGTGGCAGTCGACTGCATCACATCTCATGCAGTTCTAGAAGGTCGGGGGCGGGGGGGCGGTGGCACAGGTGAGACTTTCTACTTGCGCTGCTCCACTTGCAACTCTTAAGCTCCAAGCCATAAGCTTTGATTCAAAGAAATATATGAGTAGGCATTGCGATTGAGCTGTATACAACATGCATAGATGAGTGGTACTTTTTCCCCCCACTTGAAAAGGAAAGTAACAACCAAGCATGTTAAATATAGATTCAAGGTTGTTGCAAACCAGGTAATTCTCTTTACAGCTAGAAAAGCTTTGTATGACTGACCTAATGATATCATCCCCATTTCAGTATCCAGATCTTACGTGGGTAGCAAACCAAACTCTTACAACTGCTATACAACCATAGCTTGTGCCTTTCTCCAAATTTCATGTATCTTACGCTTGTTGAACCATTAAATACAGATGTCTGGCAACTTTGTCTGCTTCCTTGTCTGAAATGAATAAAGAAATACAACATTAAAAAGAAGCCTTTAGTAGTTTATTCATCAGACCTTCATATAGTTTATTTGTAATGGGAGTTTTGCCCAAAAAACGCAAGCTTAAAGAAAGAGAGCCAAAAACAGAGGCTTCATAAAGCATACCTTACAATTGTCCTACAGCAAAATGAACAGTGACCATTGGTATGTTTCTTGAGGATGTTTATTTTCTGGATGTTGATGTGAGCATAACAGTGCTTACATTACAGTTTATGTTAAAACTTCCTGAGTCTGTCTCATGTCATTATGCTCTTCTACCCTTTTCGGTTTTCCAGTGTATGTTTAAACATATATGTGTTGATGAAGAAAAAAACCTTGACAGTAAGCACTGGTGGTACTAGAAGCAAAAAACGCTGCCTGCTTTATATTCTGTTTAAGAAGCCTAATTTTACTTTGCTTTTATTTATTTCTTCCTTTTAACAGGTCACATGCAAAAAATCAAACACCATACCACCTGCAACACAGTTATCTAAAATCAAAGTACCTCCTGCACAAGCTGTAGTGAAGAAAGAAAAACGTCAGAGTTCTTCAAGATTTAGTATTAGCAATAACAGAGAACTCCAAAAGCTGCCAGCTTTAAAAGGTATTTGCAATCTTTTTCTTTCAGTGATCCTTGTCATAGAAGCATGTTGGTAATGCAGGAGCAAACAGCTTCATGTAACTGTAGCCTGTGTTTTGGAGGGTTTGTTTAGGCATGCACAGAAGAGCTTCTGACCTTTGCCCCTCAAAGACCAAGTCTTCATGCTGCATCATTGAGCATTTCTTGAACACCCCCAGGTTTCAAGAGTGACTCATTAAGCTGTGCATAAACTGCTGCTGAGGAAGGATGGGAAGAAAAAGCCAGCACCCTACTGCACATGCAGCTCACCAGATGGCCCTCTGGTTTGTAACCTTAGGGCACAGGCAGCAGATTACATTCCAGAATGCATGTGATCACATTATGTTGTGCTAATGTCAGAAGAACAATTAACTGGGAACATATTTTGGTCTCGCTCCACAGTATCATCTTTGGGGACGTATTTGTTGCTGAACTGAAATGACGTGAGCTTTGGTGTAATGTGAGGTTGTGGACCATTTTGGAAAGTGAAAATGAATGGGGTCCTACACCAGATGCTGGCTGTCATCCAGACAACAGAGCATATGTTCAGTTCTTACTGTCTGCTATGGTAGACAAAGAACTATGATCTCATGCCATTCCATAGCTGACAGCGGCAAAACCCCAGCTGTGGTTTAATAGTAATGTTCATGTTTTAGAATATGCAAGGTAGTTTTTGAATATGCAAGGTAGTTTTTGAATATGGCAGAGCATTACCTGAGAGTTACAACTCCGTAATATGTTCGTGCTTATCAATAATTTGGGGGGTATTGCATTGGCTTTTGGAGATACTTGGCGTTCATATTTTATAGTCCATGAGCAGCTTCCAGTATGAATTTCTATCCTTCAGCCCTATTAACAAAGCTTACAGTTGTTCTGCCTGGGCATATCTACACTACAAAAGATTATTGAATTTATACCAGTCAAATTATCATGACTTCCTGCAACAGACTCAGAGATTTGTAATTTCGTGCAATGCTGAGAATCATCTGTTAGAGAAACCTACCCCCCTCATGGTATTGCAATTTCTAGTTTTCTCTGGGAAGAGGGATTGGTCCTTAAACCAGCTGTAAGAGCTGGTGCAGATGCAACAACAGGTATTTCATAACTGCAGTTAGCTGATAATGCTTAGAGATATAAAATTGCTGTATGGTTGGAAGCCGTGGAAAAAAACAGGGGGAATAGAAATTTGGGAGGAAATTAAAATATATGCAATACTTATGAAACCTAACCTTATTTTAATGTGTTAACAACATAAAATGCACCATAAATAACTTCGCATATAAAATTCTATTTTGCATATTTATTATATTTACAGAGCAGTTTTATTTACTTAAATATTTTTAGGCCACCTTTATGTGTAAAAACCCTCCCAAGGCAGCATAAAAGAATCTTATGCATGTTTATTCAGAAGTAAGGGTCACTTTGTTTAGTGGAGCTTACTTTCAGGATTGTGGCCTCAAAGATATAAATGCCTTAGTTTTTTATAAGCAAAGTAGTGAATATATCAAATACAAGAGAGAGGAGGGGGGGAACTCCCACATAATATTCTACATAAGCACATGTATCTTAGTTTTTGCTATCTGACAAGTAGTGGGGGAAGTTAAATAGAACCCACAAATGTTGTAGTAAACCAGAGGTGGGGAACTGTTCCCACCCTGGGGGCCAGATTGTCTTCTGGCTCACTGCCCAGGGCTAGATGATATCAGGGGGCAGGACCCTCCCTCCTCAAGCACAGGACCCTGATGAAATGATCACTCCTGCCTCCCTGCACAGAAAAAGGATGGTCCTTCTCAGGTTTTCGCTAACTCTTGGAGAGGAAACTCACTGTTATGTGCAATCAGAGATAAGAGATGGATTTCCTCTCCCAGCACTAGAAAAAGGTTGCTTTTCTTTAGCACTGGGAATCCCTGGCCTTATCTCCTAAAAGTGACTGGAGATAAGAGCGGGTTTTCTCTCCAGTGCTAGGGAGAGGATGCCTTCTGGGAAACAGGGTGGGGCCTGGGAGGGAACCTGTGTGGGCTGGAGGTTCCCCATCCATATAGTAAACAAAATAAATTATATTATTTAGATAGAAACAGTCTCATACATTCACAGTCTGAAGGACTTGCAGAATATTTAGACATCAAGTTAAACTTTATAACAACATTGAAAACACTGAACTTTACAATAACACAGCAATTGCCATTGCTTTAGATCATCTTACATAAAACATTTTACTATGCGTTTTGAGTGAGTAAAACCTTGTATTAAACTGCATTTCACTTATTACAGAAGAGTATTTCATTGGAGGTTTTCTTTTAAGTTCTCCAAATTTCCATTTTTTCTGTTAGAAAATTTTGTAAGAGTCCTTGGGGAGGGGAAGGAACTATTTTTTCCTATTTTCCGTATGTCTTTTTCAGTGTCTTCATGTCTCTGCAGGAGTGAATGAATTCCGCTACCCTCCTTGGTGGGTAATGCTGCCCTGGATTTGAAAGCAGGGTTTGAAGATGACTTTAAATCCCAGCTAGGAGGCAGCCCGAGTCACTAGTAACAGTGGGAAATGTAAATGCTGATAGTAATGCTTAAGTCCAGTTAAGGTGAAGTAGGGAAAGTTGTGCCAGTGAAGAGGGAGTACGTGGTTGTACAGCACTCTAGCCTAGTTTGGCAAAGGCAGACATTACAGTTTTCCCACTCTAATCTTAGACCTTGCGGGGAAAGCGTTGGTCAATTTAGAACCTGAGATATAAATATGGTTCTTAATTGCCTGGGCTTGAATTCAAGTATTGGTGGCTAGTTGTTAGGTGTGCTTTGTTGGTTATCAAAAGTTAAAGTATCTCATAAGCTGATAATTGACTAAGGTGTGAGAAATTGCTGGACGTGGCTGTGCTGTGGGATCTCTTTGTCATTTGCAATTCCATGCATAGTTTCCTAAATCTGTGTGCCTTGTTTCTATGGTTGAGGAGGTGCATTTGAGAAATATGTAGTTTTTGCACTATATTAGAAAGCTGAAATGTGATGGGGTGGGTGCTTCTTTGCCCTGCACGGTTACTTGTTAGTTACCTCATGGTCCCACCATGTTCCTCTTCACCATACATTTCACTGCCTCTTGCCTATCATGATAGACCCCTTGGTACCATAATACCTCTTCTCTTTTTTCATCTTTTTTTAAGTTACAAGTTCTACAAAACCTCAAGTATTGCGTTTAATTTTATTATAAATGCATTAAAACTGAAAATATTATGTAATCTATGTTCATGTCATTTTGAGAACAGAACTTGAGTCTCCTTGTGCAGAGTATAAACTGCTGTTCTGAGGACGTTCTTCAAAACAGAATCCTAATCCTCTTTTTAGCTTGGGCAGAGCCTATGGAAGGGGAAATTCCCATTTCACCCTCCTCCGCACACACCCCCCAAATCCTCCCCAGATTGGGGAGCCTCCTGAACAGTGTGGTCTGGGGGCTCTTGGGAGTGGAGGGAATTGGCCAAAATCTTGCAGAGTCATTTTGCAAAAGCCCATTAAAACAAGTTCATTTTTTATTAAATACAAGGATTTTGCAGGGTGAACATTTGGAGGCAGGGGCAGGGTGGTATTAATTGCCTAGTTTTGAAATGGCTAGATTAAATCTCAATTTTACCTGATGAAAATGATCCTAAATGTGTGGATTTTGCTTTGCTTCTAACTTTAAATGCTTGTACCAGTGGGGTTTTGTCTGGGATATACCCAGTGAGCTGTAACATGCCCTATTTGTGCTGTATTACACCAGTATGTAATCATTACTTGTTGCATGATCCCTCTGTAACAAGGCTCCTGTAGATCCTCTTACATTGTGTCCTTTCTTTATGATATGAATGAGACTGTTTGATTCCTAAATTTTCTGTATCTTCTAACAAAGTGATTTATTTCATTTAAGCAAATCAATGTAACCACTTGATACCTTGGGTGTGTGGTTTCATGATGGTGAAACTGTTGAAAGGAGAAACTTGGGCATCTCCCTATTGAATTGAACTTCCTCTTGACAACTGTAAATATTAGAAAATTAAGTGTGTGCCATCTAGTGGGTATAACATTTAGTCCTTATGTACAACCTTTAGTTGTCACATTTTGTCCGGAAATGATAGCTATGATTTGTGGCAGGGTTGTCCATTTCCTGTGGGGAAAACCTATCTTTGGCAATAGCAGGTAAATACCAGGTTTTATTGGGGGGAAAACCATAGAGTACACACTTTTTCACAGGAATAGTGGGGCAGTTGTAGCCTACCAGTATCCAAAGTTTACAGCAAGTATAGCATGAATATTTTCAAACCTTGTATACATTCATTCAGAATTGAGGAATAGGTTTGGTCTTTCCCCCGTGTTATAACTAATATTTTCTTACAGAATGCTTCATGGCCATTTGGACCTGTGCTAGTACTAGTATCCATACCTTCATGCTTCCTTAATGCTTCAAGAGTAGAAATGTATGTGGGGCATTGGTTGTTATAATCTCATGTTAGATTTTACCTTTTAGAAACTGGAATATCTTGAAGAAAGGCTTTTGGAGGGGACAGAGAGAAATAGATAAATGACAAAGAAAGAATATGTGTGCAGTATTCAGAACTTAAGTATTAAGTTCAGATTGCTGCTAATATTTGCAAATTACTTTTACAATCGCCCTTTGGCTGCTTTTTCAAAAGCCCTGGCATTCAGTCACCAGTATTCCCACTTTACCTGTGGGGAACTGAGGCAGAAAATATACTTTGGCCAAGTTCACACAATCTCTGATATTGGTGGGACTTGTCCAAGCCAATTTCGACTCACTAGGCTGTGTGGGTAACTATGTAATTTTGTTATTTGACAATCATAGAGTTCTCATTCTTTGTACATTATTGCAATTTTGAAATAAAGCTAAAGTGTAACTGTATGAAATCTTCTGCAATCCATGTAATGAAAGTTCTGGCCAAAGATGATGAAGAAGATATTAAACTAGGTCTAAATAGGTTTTTTTCAGGTTCTTACCTTGGGAAGACAAACCAGCAAGTACTATACCAAACCAGTTTTTGGAATAAAATATCAGATGATGATTTTACAAGTGGAATAAAGCAGGGGTCCCCAACCCCCGGGCTGCAGACTGGTACCAGTCCGTGGCCTGTTGGGGACCGAACCACAGTAGGGGTGTGGGATGTGCACAGTGCACAGAACCACAGTAGGGGTGTGCACCTTGGGTCCGCGGGGTGGGGGGAGGAGATCCGTCCCTCCCCCCTGCCCCAGAATCCTCGCTGGCTCCAGCCCTGTTCTTTGCAGTAATAGCCTATTACTGCAAAGAACAGGGATGTAAATGGCGTCCGCGTAGCAGATTTGCGTTCCAGCGGCCGGAAGTCCTCCCCCGGCCAGAGCTGGCCGGCAGCTCTGTGGACTTGCCGCGGAGCAGAGCCGGCCAGGGCCAGCGAGGATTCCGGGGGGGGGTGGATCACCCCCCCTGCGGACCCAAGGTAAGGGGGGTTCCCACACCCCTACTGCAGCCCAGTACTGCATGGACCCCCCCCCCCCCCGGTCCATGGAAAAATTGTCTTCCACGGACTGGTCTCTGGTCCCAACAAAGTTGGGGACCGCTGGAATAAAGGACATGTGAGTGACTCTCACATTGTCAAAACAGCATGTTTGAATCTAATTTTAAGGAAATTTAATATTTAGTGATCCAGTTAACTTTTAGGAGAAATCTTTTCACTTTTAAAAGGAATGTGGTCATCAGGCTCGAAAATATTTGTCATACAATCTTCAGTTCACATTTTTTTCATAGTTTTGTCTTACCCTTTTGAACTCAGGACTTTGAAAATGGATACACCTTTCATATAGAAGTTTATCAAGGTAGGCATCCATTAACAAGGTAACAAGGTAGGCATCCGTTGCCCGTTGTGCCCCATGGACGTAATAGTTTTTGTTGATTGTGGCCTTTATTTTAGCTTCTGCAATAGGCTAACCTCAGAGGGCGGAGCAGAGTTGTGGTGTGATTCAACTAGAATAGCTGCATGTGACATACAAATAATGGATAGCCTACTTAACTCCTTTTCGCTAGAGAGCCTGCAGTGCATGCTTATCAACTGTTTGGGTGAAAGAATTTTTGGAGAAAGGTGATGACAAAATAGACTTGCATTTCTAGAATGGGTAATATTGACAAAGTTACCAGTGTGCGTGAGGCTGTGCTGAATTCCCTCACTTCTAATAATAAATTAAATGCTAATGCCAGGGAGACTATCTAAAACTGGAGCCACATTCCATGAAATGTATAATTTTAAAATTAAAATTCTTAGAAGACATTTAGTGCGGTGTTTTCTTTCCCATTTTCTTCTGTTCTTAAATATAGCTAAGTGTATGTTGCATGAATTTCAAGACTGATGGTATTTTGGCAGGGTTTTTTGCTTTGTTTTAAAACAAAACCAGGCATTGTGAATCTTTCTTAAATATCAAAGATTGTTGACCCACTTCAGAACTGTGGAAGACACCTGCCTGGTTCACATATGGCGCTAACTCATGGTGTAGTTTGTGGAAATCTGGCTTGTCATATCCAAACCTGTCCACAGAAACCATGGTTTGTTAACCACCTCCAAACCACAAACACAACACATGGTTTGTTGTCAGCTTATGAAGTCTGGCATGTTTAAATCATGGCTTGTCGTAATGTGTGAACCCAGAACCATGGCTTATCCCTGGCTTGGTTGTGCTGGTGTCCATCCTGAAATAGAGGTACCCAGCAAGGCAGCCTGAAAATGAAACCACTCTGAAGGCTCGCAAAATGGACATGAGAGAAACAAACTGTCAGGGTGGACACTGAGCCCATAGAATCCCAGAGTAGTTCTGATTCTGAGGAAGAGGAGTTGCTCCTGGGAGAGGAGCGCGCTCCTCTTTCCCAGGGCCAACAGCTGACGGAGATTCCTCCCACCGGCATTCCTAGCTTAGATAGCAGTCCTGGGAGTGACAGAGTGCGGGAAGCAGACTTGATGGACGTGCGACGCCAACGCAGAGAGCAGCGCCAAATGGAGGGCGCGGAAAGGAGGCGTAGTGCCCGGTTGGCGCGCAAGCAACAGCTGCGCCCAGAGGATCCAAGGGAAAAGGGGAGGGACTCTCCCTAGCCCTTAAGTTCAGGTGTCTGCCAGTGATTCCCTTTCAAATGGGGACCAACTGTTCCAACTTAGGGCATAGGTACTCTGCTGCTCATATCTAGTTGCTAACAGTAGAGTTGTTAAGTTGTAAAAGAGGAATAAAGCTTTGAAAAGAATCCTTTTGTCTGTGTCTGGACTTGGCTACTGGATTAGACTCAGAGAGGCCTCCAAGGAGCCCTTGACACAAACCAGTAATAGGAAAAACAACCCACAGTTTGTTTGCTTGTCTGGAAGACAATTCCTAGCGAAAGCAACAAACCATGGTTAATATAAACCAGGGCTTTGTGTTACATGTGAACTTAGCCCTTGTGAAATTTAGTTTAAAAGGCAGCATCCTAGAAAGATAATCTTCACCTCTGCCATGGTTTTCTTCTCTCTGTCAAATGAGATCATGAACCAAAATATGAGGGAAAACATTGTAACTTACTGTCCTCATTTCCAGCAAACCTATAAACGGCTTTGGTTTTACTGACAAATCCTTGATTAATGTAGGGCAGACAATGTCAGATTTAGGCTATAACAGTATCCCAAGCCTCCTTTGTTGAGTGTGTGTGTGTGTGTGTGTGTGTGTGTATGGGGGGGGAGGTCTTGACTGATAAGGTTGTATTCGGCAGGCTTGAAATACACACTTGTATGAACCTTTTTGCATGGATTTGAATAGACCAATTCTGCAAGTCATATCTAATCCTATGCTACTTCTCTGCAAGTCTGTGTTCGAACCTAACAGACTGCAGTGTAAAGGAGGGAGGATTTGTAGGACCAGCATGGGATGTGTCCATCTACACCAGGGTGGAGTGGAGAAATGTTTATTTTATGTAAAAGATTTCTACCCTGCCTTTTTGTCTCGCAGGAACTCCCAAGGTGGCTGACATAACAAAAACATATTTGTTGAATTTTTGTTAAGTTGATGTATAAGAAACAGCAGGTAAAAATACATCAGTCAAAGGAGAGCAGACATATAGCCATTGGTCAGGTCAAACGCATGCTGAAATAATGTGGCCTTGATGTTTAAATGGTAAGAGGGAGAGGGCCAACTGAACACACCACATGCAGAGAAGAGAATTCCATAGCCATGGCTGAGAAGACACACACACACCAGCTGTACTGGTGGCAATGGCAGAGTAACATACAGTGTTCCTCTCACGTCTTGATTTTAGAACTACATTCATTGACTGCTACAGCATCTAAGTAGAACAAGCCCAGAAACACAGGACTCCATAGAACAAACCCAAATTATCCCCAAATACACATTTTTTTCAATTATTATGATACAGTGATTTTAGTCACATGTTGAGAAACTGAGTATGACTTGGAACTTTCTTAAATATGTATCAGTAAAAGATACATTAGATCAATAATTTTAATAAGGAATGGAAGAAAAAACTATGCTGGAATCTTACAAAAATAATTTAAAAAGCAATTTTTCCCTATGGCTTCAAAATGGCCAGAAGTTGGTTTATTTTATTTATACTGCTAGAATCATAGAATAGTAGGGTTGGAAGGGGCCTAAAAGACCATTGAGTCCAACCCTCTGCTCAATGCAGGAATCCAAGTCTAAGCATCCCTGACAGATGGCTGTCCAGCCTTGTCTTGAATGCCTCCAGTGTGGGAGAGCCCACTCCCTCCCTAGGGAATTGGTTCCATTGTTGTTGTCAGGGTTGCCTCTGAGCACAGGGAGTGGCAGAGTAGTTCAGATTCTGAAGAAGAACTGCAAGACATGGGGGAGGTAGTTTCCCAGGCTTTCCCAGACATGGCTAGGCAGACTCCTCAGATTTCAAAGGTCCAGCTGGACGGAGAGGACCCCTCTTCACACACACACCAATGAGAGATAGCGAACAGGAAGAGGTGGGGTTTGGAGAGCCTGAATTCTTAGACGCCAGGCGCAAATGCAGGGCTAAGAGAGAGATGGCCAGGGCGGAACTTAGATGGTCTTCCCGATTGGCCTGGCATGAACAGCTGTACTTAGATGCCTCACAGGAGAGAGGGAGACCTCCCCCACCCCTTACGTTAGGATAGTGAGCCCGCCTTTTCTTCAATGGCAGGCAACTTTCGTAGCTATCTCTTGAACCCCCTGAAGGCATTTCCTTTGTAGACTGAGAGTCACTGAGAATTTGCATCTGTATGACCCATTGAAATAATGGATTAAAAGCTGTAGATTGAAGCCCCTTGTCTGTGTTTGATTTGGCGTTTGAAGTTCAGTGGGGGTAAAAGGAATCCTGACAGTCGTATTGCTCTAACAGGCCGCAAGTTTTTCCTGATGTTCAGCCAGAATCTGGCTTCCTGTAACTTGAGCCCATTATTCCGTGTCCTGCACTCTGGCATGATCAAGAAGAGATCCTGCCCTTCCTCTCTGTGACAACCTTTCATGTACTTGAAGAGCGCTATCATATCTCCCCTCAGTCTTCTCTTCTCAAGGCTAAACATGCCCAGTTCTTTCAATCTTTCCTCATATGGCATTGTTTCCAGTCCCCTGATCATCTTTGTTTGTTTATTTTATTTATTTATTTATTTATTTATTTCTATACCGCCCAACAGCTGAAGCTCTCTTGTTGCCCTTCTCTGAACGTTTTCCAGTTTGTCTGCATCCTTCTTAAAGTGTGGTGCCCAGAACTGGACACAGTACTTCAGATGAAGCCTAACCAGTGATGAGTAGAGGGGAACTAGTACTTCCCGGGATTTGGAAGCTATGCTTCTATTAATGCAGCCCAAAACAGCATTTGCCTTTTTTTGCAGCCACATTGCATTGTTGGCTCATATTCAGCTTGTGATCGACAACAATTCCAGGATCCTTATCACTTGTAGTGCTGTTGAGCCAAGTACACCCATTTTGTAACTGTGCATTTGGTTTCTTTTTCCTAGGCGCAGTTCAAAGTAATTAGGTGTTCTTTGACCATATGCCTATCAATCTCAAGCTGCAATCCTGCTCCTTCAGCTTGTACTTTGTCTTTACCAGGGAGATCATAGATCCTCTTTCGGGAGAAGACTGAGATGAAGTAGGAGTTGTGCACTTCTGCCTTTTCTTTGTTATCTGTTATCATTTTGCCATCCTTATTTTGCCACTGTTTCTTTCCTCTTGTCTTTTTTCTCTGCACGTATCTGAAGAAAGCCTTTTTGTTGCTTTTAGCATCCCTCGCTAACCTCAGCTCGTTCTCAGCTTTAGCCTTCCTGATGCCATCCCTGCAGTTCTGTGCTACCTGCCTGTACTCCTCCTTTGTAGCTTAGCCTTCCTTTCACTTCCTATATGTGTCCTTTTTTGTTTTCAGGTCATCTCTAAGCTTTTTATGTAGCCACATTGGCTTCTTCTGTTGCTTTCCACCTTTTTTCTTGTTGGAATTGTTTGTAATTGTGCCCTTAGAATTTCTTTTTTAAAAAACTCCCACCCATCTTGGACTCCTTTTCTCATTAGAGTCGCTTGCCATGGGACCTTACTTATAATTGTTCTGAGTTTAAATTCAGCTTTCCTAAAATCCAGTAACTGCTACTTTATCCACTAAGTCATCTCTGTTGGTTAGGATCAAGTCAAGGATAGCTGATCCTCCAGTTCCTTCCTCCACTTTCTGTAGGAGGAAGTTATCAGCAACACAAGTGAAGAATTTCTTGGAGGGGCCATGTTTTGCAGAATTTGTCTCCCAACAAATATCAGGGAAATTGAAGTCCCCCATTACTACTGAAGCTCAAATATTTTGGCTACCTAATGCGAAGAGAAAACTCACTGGGAAAGACCCTGATGCTGGGAAAGATTGAAGGCAAAAGGAGAAGGGGATGGCAGAGGATGAGATGGCTAGATAGCATCACCGAGGCAATGAATATGGACTTGAGCACGCTCCGGGAGAGAGCGGAAGACAGGAAGGCCTGGCGTGCTATGGTCCATGGGGTCACGAAGGGTCAGACACGACTTAATGACAACAACAACAATTGCTACTAAATCATGCTTCCTTGAAACATTGGCAGTTTGCTTTTCAAAAGTTTCATCCGCGTCTTCTCCTTGATTGGGTGGCCTGTGGTAGACTCTGACCACCAGGTTCCTTTTATTCTTTGATCCATTTATTTTAACCCAGATGCTTTTGATGGGGCTACCAAGCTCATCCTCCTGTATTTTTGTGCAGAGATAGGTATTTTTAACATATAGTGCAACTCCACCTCACTTTCTGTTCTTTCTTGTTCTTTTTGAACAAGTTATATGCTTCAATTGCTGTATTCCAGTCATGGGAGTCATTCCACCAAGTTTCAGTTACACCTATCAAGTCATAATTTCCCTCCAGTATTAAGAGTTCAAGTTCGTTCTGTTTGTTTCCCATATTCTGGGCATTAGCATATAGACATTGAAGACCATGTGCTTTATAGTCTGGCTTTCTTCCTACATGTTTTTGAAGACTGTTATTGGGCGCTATTAGAGCTGTTCTCTCTGTTGTGGTGCATGAGCCTTCGTCCATTGTTACCCCCAAGTTTATGTCTCCCTCCCCTGTAGGATTCAGTTTAAAGCCCTCCTGATGAATTTGTTCATGCTGTGGCCAAACACATTCTTCCCAGCCCTTGTGAGGTGTAACCCATCCCTTGCCAACACTCCATCTTCCAGGAATTATAGCCCATGGACCCAGAATCCAAATCTCTCATGTCGGTGCTACCTTCATAACTAGTCATTCATCCAGAGTATTTTTCTTTCCCTTTCTATCCCTCTTCGAACTACTGGAAGGATGGATGAGAAAACTATCTGGGCCCCAAAGTTCTTGAGTTTCCTTCCCAAAGCTTCAAAGTCTGACCTGATTTCTTCGTCGCTCTGCTTGGCAGTATCATTTGTTCCCACATGGATGAGAAGAAAGGGGTACCTGTCAGTGGGCTTTATGAGTGCAGGCAACCCTTCAGTCATGTCTCTAATCCATCCTCCTGGGAGACAGTATACCTGGCGAGTCCATGGGTCTTCGTGACATTCTTGGGTTTCAATCCCACGCAGCAAGGAGTCTCCCACAACTACTGCTCTTCTTGTTGTAGGCCTTGGTTTCATTGCCTCTGCTTGACTGACCTTCAGCATCTTGCTCGCTGTCATGCATGGTCCCCTGTAATTCTTTCTCTGCAGGCTGGCCTCCAGTCTCGTCCTCAGGTACCTGGAAACGGTTCCATAGTTCCACTGCTTCCACTGGTGCAGAGTGGCTTCTAGGTCTTCTGCTCCTAACGGTCCCCCTTTTCCAAGGAGTATTCTCTACTTCATTTTTCCTTGCTTCAGCATTTTCCTCTTCTACCTCAGCTTGCTGTTGCTCTTCTGGCCTCTGTACTTTGTTTTGCTGCTATAGTTCCACCATTCCACCTTAAGATCAGCAGCAGCAGCCCTTCTCCGTGAGCCCCTGCCAAAGGAAGTGAGGCGGGTGGCTACTAGGAGGAGGGCTTTTTCTGTTGTGGCACCCCAGCTCTGGAACGAGCTCCCTAGTGAGGTTCGCCTGGCACCTACATTGTATTCCTTTCGGCGCCAGGTGAAGACCTTTTTGTTTTCCCAGGCATTTTAGCTTTCTAAATTTTTATCTTTGCTGTTTTAAATCTGTATTTTAAACTCCCGTACTGCTGCTAGGTTTTATTGTGGTTGTATTGTTATATTGTGGTTTTAATGTTCTATATATTTTAAATTGTTTTATTGTGTGTTGTTTGGTTTTAATTTTTGTGAACCGCCCAGACAGCTTCGGCTATTGGGCGGTATAGAAATGAAATGAATGAATAAATAAATAAATAAATTCTGTCTAAGAACTCTTCATCTTCTCTTATTTCCTGGAGGATTGACACTTGCCATTCCAGTCCTCTTATTTTTTCTTCCAACAATGTAATCAACTTGCACTTGTTTTATGTGTAGGCCATGTTGATCTCAGGCAGGAAAACAAACATTGCACAGACCTTTCAGGTCACCAACACTGGAGAGTCTTTTCCTTCCATAGTCTCTATTCCGTTTATGTTTCTAGCTTTCTGATTGTACTGGGATAGCCTGTGGTTTGTCCTCTGTTCACTGGAGTTTAACAACAGAGTACCACTAGTACGAAAGTGTGTGTTAAAAGAAAAAGAATTTTTTAAAAAAGTGTTAGGGACCTCCCCCTTGACCTCTACTGCCGAACTCCTGTTTGCTCACCCTGTTCACTCGCTCTGATTGCTCGCTTTCTGGGAGCTTTCTTTCTTTTATAGCCGCTAGACCAGCTGGAACAGCTTTCTCTGCTCTGCTCAGCTAGGAGACAGGAAAAGCTATTATATCCTATTATATCCTAAAATCTATGTTTACATCTCTAGTCTTACATAAAAGTCTTCTACATAGAAATTATTCTGGGGGAGTAAAGGCCAGGTAGCAATATATGAATGCCTTATATTAAACATTTTATTAATTGTTCTAAAAGAAAATACTTAATAATAAAAAATTGTTGAATTCTTCAATTTGGGGTGGGGGGGCAAAGTTCTTGGGGGAAAACGGGGTCTTCTCCAAATGTTTCCAGGGGAGTTATGTGCCTTCACATCTCTAGACACAGATAGTGCATGTTTATTCAAAAGTAAGCCCCATTAGTTCAGTGGAATTGCAGCTTAAGACCCATGAATTGGCGGGGCTATGCGCGAGCGAGCGCGCTGCCTCCTGCGTACTTGCTGTTTCTGCTCTGCATCCGCTTTCATCAACAATCTTGGGTTGATGTGACATGCGAACCCAAACTTCTGGGTTGTTGAGGGACAAACAACTCAGTTTTAACCCAACAGTAAACTAGTTCTTAAATCCTTAGTGTGAAGGACATATGTCTGAAAATGAAAGTACTCTGCACATTGGATCAGTTCCCAAAATAATACTTACAAAATACACTTAATACTCTTCACAAAACTTAGTTTTTTTATGATTAAGATAACTTTTTCATGAAGCTTAAGTAATGTTACTTTAAGCATACGTTCCTTTTTTGCCATTTGTAATATCAACAACAGAGTTCTCGATCCCACCACCATTACTTTCTCCTTGGGCCTCATCACAGCTAAGGCACTTAGTATGTTTCTTCTCATGGCAGACGCTACAGATATATTTGTGTTTGTGGACACACATACAGACACTCACACACTTGTACATATAGAATCTTGATAATTATTAAAAGTTTTATAAAGGTGCCATCCTTTAAAAGTAAAGAATAAAAACATGCTACAACTCCCCCAAAATTCAAACTGGGATACATCTGTCATTTTAATATTTGGCCATGGTGCATGCTGTGATTGTCTTCATCAGCTTTGACCGGAATAAAAAGAATGAGGAAAGTCTGTGTTTTCCCACAGACATACCAAGCTTGTACATCTGAGGTGAATGCTTTCTCAGTGCAAGTATATGAAATCCAGATAAGCTGCAAGTTGGGATGGAACATAGCAGTACACTGTCTATATTAAAAGAAGAAAGCCATTGATAAAACTGTATCCCAGTTGCTTGATTATTGAGTGAGCTGTGTATAGGTGTGCAGATGTAGTGCAAATGTCAGAGTGTTATTATCTTGACCATAGGTCATAGCAGAAATCATATGTATGTATACTTACATATATGTAAGTAACTGGAAAAATAAATATAGTATAATAAAAAAATACAAAATATTATGCAGTAAAGAAGTTTCCTTCCTCTGTCTCCCTCTGGTGGTTTTGTAACTGGTATTCAAATTCAGGGATTGATACTTGCAATTGTTCAGTTTCATAAATTGGCTCATCTGTGCAAGATTGTCCTATTAAAGTTGACTAAACCAATGGAAGCCCTGTTCCTTAAGCCTCCAAAATTGATGAAAACAAACCCATGGATTTTAAACTTTCTGCATTTCGTTTCCCTCTGACCTCACTGTTTTGCACCTCTACCATCATGAGTATATACCTGCAGTTCAGGATAACACTTCATGGATCTGGTGGACTCTAGTCCATGAAAGCTTATGCCATAATTTGTTAGTCTTTAAAGTGCCACAAGACTCTTAGTTGGATTTAAAACTGTGTGCTTTCCTGTATTACTATCACCTGTGTTTCTGTGACCTCTTCCTGAACTCCATTCTTATTAAGTCTTAACTACTTCAAAGCATTAATTTGATAATTAGTTGCTTCCTGTCTTTGCCATAATAAAAAAACCTTTACCGGCACATTTAATTTCTCTTTACGTAAACTTCTCATTATGCAAGAGCTTGCCAATCGCTAGGCCTAATTTCTGTACATAGACCTACCATCTGAGCATTGCCTCAGTAGCTTTACAAATATTGTCAACTACACTTGCCAATTATCTCTGTTGTGATTCAGCATCCTTAGATACAAGAACAATTTTAATAAACATTCCCTGTCTCAGGAAAACAGAATTTTACTTCAGACTTCTGTTTGACCTTTATTCTTTTGGCTCTGCCTTCCTGTGGCAGTTACGGATGTGTGTGCAATGCACTACTTAAGCAAAAAAATGCATGCAGCCCAGGCAATCCAAATTCAGAGCCAATAACGGCTGGGTAAATTATGCAGATTGAGGAAATGTTGGTTGTTGGTTTTCCCCCCCATATTTCTCTCTTTGATTGTCACAGGGAGAGGCAAGGAACTATGCAGGGCACTGACATTTCCACGAACCCACTAAAAATCTTGTTCATCCACCTTTCTGACCTCTGAGATCTCAGCGGGTGTTGCATCTCTCTCTCTCTCTCTCTCTCTCTCTCTCTCTCTCACACACACACACACACACACACAGTGAGATGACTAAAATTATCATGCGCCAAAACAAAATCTCATCTTTATATTGTTAGTTCTTTAGTTTTGCAGTTATACAGCGCTGAAAAAAAAGCTTACAGATTTAATCTAGGCCTTAACATTTTGCTTTGGATGCCTTAAAATCGGAAATACTGTTTCCATCTTTATTTCAGTAAAGTATTGCCATGTTTGCACAATTTACACAAAAGTCATAGTATCTGAAAATTCTGTTGCCTATCCTTGCTAAATTCACACCATAGCTTTGACTGTGGGTTCCTGTGCTTTTGGGAGTGCATCTATACTGAGCCTACATATATTTCAGAATTTTAAATGCAGTCATGCCAAATTTGGCTGCTGATTTTTTTCCCTTATAACTTGTGATTATATTTAATCACTATTCCATTGGGCCTTTTAGATGACACTGTATATACACTGTATATACTTTAATTGCTGCTGTTAATGTTTTTTTAGGTATTGATGGATTGTTACAGATTTCTACTCTGTTTTAATTATGTTATATGTGTTTATATTTGTATTGGATTTAATCATTGTTAGTCACCTTGTAGATTTTTGTAAATGATATTTGGGGGATATAAATATTGTAATAAGTAACCATGTCATATGTAAAGTCATCCTTCAATATAGTGATAATAAAAGGTCTTGTTCTGTGGGTTATCTTACACTAAATAAAAATATTTGAGGATTTTTATGCCACCTTTCAAAACGAAGGTTGATATTCTTTCTTATAACCACACACACTTTTTAATAAATAAAGTTAAAATCTCCTTCACCAGGCTCTTCTAGATGTGTTCACTGGTTTCTCCTTACTGCCAGAACTTTCCCACTATGTTTTGTTGTTCGAAAATGCTTCTTTTCTTCCTCACGCTATCCAACCATGTTTTAGTCAGTGGCTGAATATCATGTTTCAGTTCTTGTTTCCCAGTATTGGGCTCTAGAGGTTGCATGTTGAAGATTGTGGAAGGAGATCTAATAAAGTGGTGTTCTCTGAGAAGAACAGGGTTTATTTTTAAAAATCTGAATAGCATTGTGAAAAAGCACTAGTTAAGTTCTGGGAGTCTGGCTTGTAAAAACCACTTAAAGGTGAGTTGCATTCTGAGGTAATGAATTTTCCCATGACAGTTTTAATAAATATGGCAATCTTTATTGAGTTGTTGGAACCAAGAAAGCACACCAGGTTAAGAATACGAGTCTTAAGTATGAGACAGAACTTATGTAGCTTGGATAGATCTTTAGTAATTTGTGAGAAGCTGCATTTACCAAAATTCTCTCCTTTGTTCAGTTACTCAGTACATAGGGCACTGACCTTATTAAATCTGGCCATTCAGTAAACATGAAGATAACATTCTGTTCTCCACAAAACAGATTCAGCTTAAAGAGGTAAAAGAGGGATGGGTTCTGTCCCCCACCCCACCCCCAAGGGCCACATTTCCTCAGGGGTAATGTGTTGGAGCCTGCATGCCAGCAGTGGGTGTCGCTATAGCCAAAAATGGATGTGGCCACCCCACGCTTTTGCACGTTTGCACTCTCTCTCATGCACACACCTCTCATCTGTCCATTCACACTCTCACAAGCATGCCCCATTCATACATCATACCTTCTCTGTCTCCTTCACACGCATACATACCACTACAATTTGCATTGGGGGGGGGGGACCGCCCATTTACTCCAGTGGGAGTTTTTCCCAACGCAAACAGCAAGCACCGAGAGCCCGATCCAGTTTGGGAACCTATCATGGAGCATAGGATGATTTAACCTTTTGCTCCTCTCACTGTGATCCATATCCTAATCGCTCCCCAGCGCTTGCAATTTGCATTAGGAAAAAAACCCTCCCATTCTCTCCTGTGGGAGGTCTTTTCCCAGTGCAAATAGGAGCTGGAGGGATCTGGAGTGGGACCATTCCTGTAAATTGCATGGGGGGGGGGGACTCCCATGGAGCAAATGGGTTTTTTTCTTAGTGCAAATAGTGGAAGCAGGTGGCCCAATCAGCATTGTTAACATGGCAGGGAGTAAAGGGTTAAAGACACCCCTACCCCCATCATAGTGTCCTGATCTGGATCAGGCCCACAGTATTTGCAATGTACTGCTTTTCAATGTTGACTGGGGAGTGAGAGAAGCACCTTACTCCCTAGCCTTCACCTATGCTGAAGACGAAAGAATGCGTAAGCTGCAAGGGAAACTTCCAGTGCGTGCATCCAGCCTGTAGGCCTGCAGATTCCCCATCCCTAAGATAAAATGTCCCAATTTGTGAACAGTTCTCAGATTCATTAAGGAAGTATGCCTCTGAATACCATTTGCTGGGGAACAGCAGCAGTGAAGGGTTATTGCATTTGTCCCCTGCTCGTGGTCTCCCCAGAAGCATCTGCTTGACTCCATGGAAAACAGGATTTTATTTTAATTACGTTTGATTTCAGTATTTACATCCATCCATCAATATATTATCTTGGCACACATCTTACGATTTTAACTCAAGAATAGAGATGTGAAGGCCTGGGAAAAAACTGGACAAATTCGGGGGGGGGGGGGGATTATTTTTCCTGTTTTTTTCCTCAGGACCATTTCCCCCTCCAAAATTGAACAGCTTTAGATTATGAAATATTTTTAGAATTTAAGACAAAGTATTTACATATTGTTATCCTGCCTTTATTCTCCCCAAAATGGTTTCTAAAAACTATGTAATAAGAACGCTTTTATAGAAACACTAGAGATGTAAAATGCCTGGAAATAATGAAGCCATGGGGAAAAATATTTTTTAATCCTCTCTGTAAGATTCCCAGCATAGTTAGTTCTTTTATTCCTTATTAAAAGTATTGATCTAAAGTATATTTTACTGATAGACATTTATGCTCAGTTTCCCAACATGCGAGTAGAGTCACCATTGTGCAGACATGACAGTAAATGTGCATTCTTGACTGCTTGGGTTTCATTCTGTGGAGTCCTGTGTTTCTGATGCTGTAGCAGTCATTTAATGTAGTTCTCATCTATTAAGACAATAATTACAAATGTACTGAGTTTACTTTTAAAAGTTTTAAAAATTTATAATTTTATGAGCAAATTAAGCCATACATAAAATAACTTTAGGAACAGAAAGGCTGCTTTATGTTCCTAAAGCAGCCCTCCCCAACCTGGTGCTCTCCGTATTCTTGACTATTGGCCATGCTGCCTGAGGCCGATCGGTGCTGAAGTCCAAAATAGCTGGAGGGTACTAGGTTGGGAAAGGCTGGCTTAAAGCAGTAAAATGACTTTAGATCTGTAAAGGGTGCGAAAGATATAAGTATTCCTTATTTTATTTTCAAAATTTTCGATTTTTCCAAACCCCCCGGAAAAAAAACATTTTTTTCCTATGGCCTGAACATTTCTGGAAATTTTGCATCTCTACTAAGGAAGCACACTCTACTATTAGTGCTTGAGAAAAGATGAGGAAAATGTCTGCAGGTAAGACGATGCATGTCATACATGTTTGCACCCTCCCTTTCTCTCTATGAACTCCAGTGTGCACAGATCAGCTGATGCTTTGGAGAATGGGGCATTCTGCTGCTGCCCCTTCCCTCATATTCTATGTGGGGGAAGATGTCCTTCCTCGTGGCTAGTGGGAGTCGTGAAGTAAAGTTGGGTGGTAATATTACTTTTCTGCTCTGACTAGAGTTCAGTAATACTGTTTCCTGCTATGGGATCTTGGAAGGCAAGAAATCTCCATGTCTGCATTATAATTAGCACAGATGGCATGCATATCCACTAAGGATTGTACTACACAAATGATAAATGATAATTAGCTGTGCTTTCTTGATTGTAGCCAGTATGATTGCTATTCCAACAGTAATATCTATGGTAAGATTGGTAGTCAATCATAGTTGTGTGGTTTGGTCATATGTGCAGCTAAGGAATTTATTTATTTATTTATTTCATTTATATCCTGCCTTTTTTCCTCTTGCAAGGAACCCAAGGCGGCTTACATTATCTTCCTCCTCTCCATTTTATCCTCACAACAACCCTCTGGAGAGTCTGTGACTGGCCCAAAGTCACCCAGTGAGCTTCCATGGCTGAGTGGGGACTAGAACCTGGATCTCCCGGCTCCCAGTCCAACATTCTAGCCGCTACACCACACTGGCTCTCTAATGTCTATTCTTGCTGTGGGGTTAGAACGGCAATCCCAATGGCTGCTTGTGACCTTTTTCAGTAGGAGAGCTGAGTAATCTTACCCTCTGAACTGAGTAATCATAAGATTTGTTTATGTTCAATCAAAGAGTGTATCTGGTCCAGTCCTCAGAGTCCAGGTGTGGTCAGCTCAGATGCCTGGAAGTTCACAAGCAGAGAAAAATGGAGGTTAGCCATCCACTATTGCTTGTCCCATATATCCAATATTCAAAGGAATACTGCTCTGCATTTAGCTGTGGTGACTAATAGCCATTGATAGTTCTATCTTCTATGCATTTGTCTAAACCTTCTTAAAGCCATCTGAACAGAGGCTATCATCATGACTTGGGTTGATAAATTCCATATGTTTTGTGTTGTGTGAAGTAGTAGTATTTTGCTAATCCTGAACTGTGCCAATTTCACTGAATATCCCCAAGTTCTAATATTATCAGAGAGACTAACATTTTTCTTTTTTCACTCTCTGCACCATTCATGATTTTATACATCATATTCCCCATACCTCAACAGCTTTTTCTTTTCCTTTTTTCTTCAACTAAAAAGCCCCAAATGCTTTAGCACTGCAGGGAAAGTGTTCCATTCTGTTCATTTTGGTTGTTCTGGGCTCCCTACAGGCGTACTTCATTCCTGCAGAGAAGGATGACAAGGCAGATGGAACAATGGTTGAGAAATGTTCCAAATTACACTTTATTAAGTTAGTAGTCAGTTTTCACTTTGTTCAGTCACTATAATTAACAGTGTGCTCGAAGACTTCCTGCAATAGTGCTGGGAAGGGCTGTATCAGAGCTACAAAATTGTAGCATCTCAAAACATGGAATGCTAATGTTGTTGTGACATGTATGCTGTTATCACAGCACACAAGTGTGCCAACACATGTGTTTAGGGCGAATATGTTTATATAGTAATGCAGATATTTTTAACAGGTTTCCTGAAATGGTAAGATTAAGTGGTAGATTTCACCTTTTAAAATACATTTTGCAATGCTTGACTGCCACTTCACATTGTTCAAGCTGTCATTAGAGGCGTGTATCAGATTTGTATTTTAACCCCAACCTTAAAGGGGAAGCAAATTGAGGCGCTCCCATTCATTTTTCATAAATCTTTTATCACCAATATTTGCCTCAGTTCCTCAGACTATGTTCTTGAAAACATCAGTTTAGGCACACGTATCTGTCCTATATCTTCTGCAGTGAAGACAAATGAAAATAATTTATTCAGCTTCTCTGCAGTCACCTTATCCTCTTTTAGTACTCGTTTAACTCCATTGTTATCCAGCAGTCCAATTGCCTCCCTAGCAGGTTTCCTGCTTCTGATATATTTAAAGAATTCTTTATCATTGGCCTTGATGTTGTGTTAATGATATGCTCTTCAAAATGCCTTTTTTTTCATCTCTTATTGTCTGCTTGTATCTCCTTTGTGCAAGTTTGGGCTCCCTTTTGTTTTCCATCATTTGGGCAAGACTTCCATTTTCTGAAGGAAGGATTTCACTTCTCTAGGTCTAAAGTCCATATGTGAATTGAAGTGTGTCTGATTTTCACTGTGAATATGGTTCACCAGAGTCCTCCTCCACTCAGGAGTTCTCTGAAGAATACACATATCCTACAGAATATAAGAGCAACCATGCTGGATCAGACCAATGCCCAAATGGGAAGCCTATAAGCAGGGCATGAGCGCAATAGGGTTTGTGTTCCCCAGAAACTGCTATTAAGAGGCATACTGCCTCTCATACTCAAGACAATATATAAAAACATAAGAAGAGCCATGCTGGATCAGAACAGGGGTCCATCTAGTTCAGCATTCTGTTCACACAGTGGCCAACCAGTTCACAACTGGGAACCCACAAGCAGGACACAAGTGCAAGAGTACCCTCACACCCATGTTCTCCAGCAACTGTTATAGATAGGCATACTTCCTCTGGTACTGGAGGTAACACATATCTGTCAGGACCAATAGCCATTGATAGACTTCTCCAGGAATTTGTTTAACCCCCTTTTAAAGCCATCCAAATGAGTGGCCATCACTGCATCTTATCGTAGTGAATTCCATAGTTTAACTATGCGCTTTGTGACAAAGAGTTCCAGAGAATAGCAAGGAGAGACAAGAAGGCCTTCTTAAATGAACAATGCAAAGAAATCGAGGAAAACAACAGAATGGGAAAGACTAGAGATCTCTTCAAGAAAATTGGAGATCTCAAGGGAACGTTTTGTGCAAAGACGGGCATGATGAAGGACAAAGAAGGCAGGGACCTAACAGAAGCAGATGAGATTAAGAAGAGGTGGAAAGAATACACAGAAGAACTATACAGGAAAGATCTGAATGTCCCTGATAGCCATGATAGTGCGGTCACTGAACTTGAGCCAGACATCCTAGAGAGTGAAGTCAAGTGGGCCTTAGGAAGCATTAGTAACAACAAAGCTAGCGGAGATGACAGTATTCCAGCCGAGCTATTTAAAATCCTAAAAGATGATGCTGTTAAAGTGCTGCATTCAATATGCCAACAAATCTGGAACACTCAACAGTGGCTACAAGACTGGAAAAGGTCAGTTTACATTACAATTCCAAAGAAGGGCAACGCCAAAGAGTGTTCAAACTACCGCACAATTGCGCTCATTTCACATGCCAGCAAGGTGATGCTCAAAATCCTACAAGCTAGGCTTCAGCAGTATGCGAACCGAGAACTACCGGAAGTACAAGCTGGGTTTCGAAGAGGCAGAGGAACTAGAGATCAAATCGCCAACATTCGCTGCATCATGGAGAAAGCAAGAGAATTCCAGAAAAACGTCTATTTCTGCTTCATTGACTACGCTAAAGCCTTTGATTGTGTGGATCACAACAAACTGTGGCAAATTCTGAAAGTGATGGGAGTACCAGACCACCTTACCTGTCTCCTGAGAAACCTGTACGAGGGTCAAGAAGCAACAGTAAGAACCAGACATGGAACAACCGATTGGTTCAAAACTGGGAAAGGAGTACGACAAGGCTGCATATTGTCACCCTGCTTATTTAACTTATATGCAGAGTATGAGAAATGCCGAGAAATGAGTTCATGAGAAATGCCGGGTTGGATGAATCAGAGGTCGGAATTAAGATTGCTGGGAGAATTATCAACAACCTCCAATATGCAGACGATACCACCCTAATGGCAGAAAGCGAAGAGGATCTCAAGAGCCTCTTGTTGAGGGTGAAAGAGGAGAGTGCAAAAGCTGGTTTGAAACTCAACATTAAAAAAACGAAGATCATGGCATCTGGCCCCATCACTTCCTGGCATATAGAAGGGGAAGAAATGGAAGCAGTGACAGATTTTACTTTCTTGGGCTCCAAGATCACCGCAGACGGTGACTGTAGCCATGAAATTAAAAGACGCTTGCTCCTTGGGAGGAAAGCTATGGCCAACCTAGACAGCATAGTCAGAAGCAGAGACATCACCTTGCCGACAAAGGTCCGTCTAATCAAAGCTATGGTTTTCCCAGTAGTAATGTATGGTTGGGAGAGCTGGACTATAAGGAAGGCTGAGCGCCGAAGAATTGATGCTTTCGAACTGTGGTGCTGGAGAAGACTCTTACGAGTCCCCTGGACTGCAAGGAGGTCAAATCAGTCAATCCTAAAGGAAATCAACCCTGAGTGCTCATTGGAAGGACAGATAATGAAGCTGAAGCTCCAATATTTTGGCCACCTAATGCGAAGAGAAAACTCCCTGGAAAAGACCCTGATGCTGGGAAAGACTGAAGGCAAAAGGAGAAGGGGACGGCAGAGGATGAGATGGCTAGATAGCATCACGGATGCAATGAATATGAACTTGAGCACACTCCGGGAGAGAGCGCAGGACAGGAAGGCCTGGCGTGCTATGGTCCATGGGGTCACGAAGAGTAGGACACGACTGAACAACAACAACAACAACTTCCTTTTATCTGTCCTGAATCTCCTACCAGTCAGCTTCATGGGATGACCCTGGGTTCTAGTATGAGAGAGGGAGATAATTGGGTTGGATCCAGATTTATGCTGGATTACCTATGCTGATAGGGGCCGCGGTGGCTTAGTGGTTAAGACGCTGAACTGCAGACTGGAAGGTCGGCAGGTCAGCAGTTCGAGACCCGAATGCTGCGTGTCGGAGTGAGCTCCCGTCTTCAGTCCCAGCTTCTGCCAACCTAGCAGTTCGAAAGCAAGAAATTGCAAGTAGATAAATAGGTACCGCTTTGGTGGGAAAGGTAACAGCGTTCCGTGCACCTCGGTGTTCAGTCATGCCGGCCACATGACCACGGAAGCGTCTTCGGACAGCGCTGGCTCTTCGGCTTAGAAACGGGGATGAGCACCGCACCCTAGAGTCGGACATGACTGGTTGGGGACACCTTTACCTTTACCTTTTTTACCTATGCTGATGGAAGTGAACTTCCGCATCCCCTCCTTCCTATGGCAGTCCCTCCAGTCCCCTGGTAATACTACAGAGAGTCAGGAGACCCTGCTGAATGGGGTGTGTTGTGGGGGAATCCCCCAAAACTGGGTGGAGGGACTTTCTGTGAGCAGAGCCCTTCCTCTTGAGGAAGGCAGATCCTGGATTCAACCCATCAGGACAACAAGAACCTGGCAAGGGACAGATAATGAAGATGTTATAAATCCTGGAGGGTAAAATAGCCATACCTATAATGTAGATGTATCCAAGCTTGCATTCTGATACCCACCTGCCCAGGCCAGCCTACATGATGTACATTTTGTGTGAGTTTTAACAATGAACTTACTCTCATCTTCTGAAACTGCAACAGATATTCCTATCACCATACCAGAAGTTTACTGTTGGATCCTACAGCAAATTTTTGGTAAGGTGATAGGAATATCTGTTGCAGTTTTAGAAGATGAGTATGAATAAATTTAATATAACTTCTGCTTTCAAAATTTTCAAGGTGGTGTGTGCATCTATGAAAGTGTATGTATTTTCCAGGAAGAGTTAAATATTTTTATTATCCATCTTAAGGACATACAGAGCAAATAACAGCACATGCATAAAGTTTTCACATTTAGCATAAGTACATTACAGAGAGGAAAGGGGAAATATTGTTGGCCTGGCACCTACACTGTATCCCTTCTGGTGCCAGGTGAAGACCTTTTTATTTTCTCAGGCATTTTAGCTTTCTAGTCTTGTAGCTTTGCTGTTTTAAATCTGTATTTTAAATCTCTGCCTTGCTGCTAGGTTTTATTCTGGTTTTATTCTGGTTGTGTTGTTATATTGAGGTTTTAATACTTTAATATTTTATATTGTTTTACTGTGTGCTTTTTGGTTTTAATTTTTGTGAACCGCCCAGAGAGCTTCAGCTATTGGGTGGTATAGAAATGAAATGAAAAAACAAACAAACAAATAAATAAAAATTGAATGTTTCCATCAAATACTGCTGAAATGGAAAATGACACAATGCATCTATTTGTGGATCTTTGCTACGGAACACACTAACATACTCTGAATAATCCTAGTACTCTTTAGTTAAATTAATATGTGAAAGTTCACTATCTTTTTCTCATGATATGCTTGTTTACTCTAAAGGTTTTAGTGCTTGTATTTTCAAACAGTGGTTTAGACATTCATTTACTAATGATGAATGGAGGTACAAGTGAGCTGACAAATGTACAAGCTTAATGCACAGTGACAGCCATACAGAAAGCTCTTTTCATTTGCGGCTTTCTAGAGTCATTTTTAAGTTGGTGCAATTAGCCAATCAGCTTTCTTGTCTCTGCTGACATCACTAACTAGCCAGTTCCCTCCAGCTGCAGAGAGCTTCAGTTTCTTTTTTTTTTTTAAACTAAAATGGAGGCTGGTTTCTTGCCTTAAGGAGTACAGTGCTTTCCTTGCTGAAGCCTAGATGTTGACATGTAATAAAACTGGCAGCAGGATGGTTGTGGACGCAGCCAATTCAAATGGGCCGTTCCAGCCTGTGGCCCTTCTACATATTCGAGGTAAGTTATTTGTCTTTGAATGAATTGTAATCCTCTGTAGCTAGCTAATAAAAGGCTATTGTGATTCTCGGATAAGGAAAGCAGGAAGTCCTTTGTAGCAGAATCCATTTTTGTTCTGATGCAGATCTGTTAAAGTTGCAAAATGTAGGCAGCAGAGTTGCATTAAATTTTAAAAGATTTAAGAATCGGATGGGCTGCTGCTTGCATCGTTAAACAGGTTTCGCTGCTTTCTACCCTAGTGCTGCCCTCCCCCCACCCTTTCAAGCTGTGCTGATGTCAAAGGATGTGAAGTCATTGCCCCAGTAAGGTGTTTGTAGCCGGGGGGGGGGGGGGGAGTGGAGGGAAGAGAGGCAGGGCATTTAAGTTACATTCTGTTCTTTCAGAGAATTACAGTTCTTTGTAGTACAAGCAATAATGTGGAGTCCAAGGTTTTTTGTGTGTATGATGTGGGTTTCCTTATAGTTGCAGTTTAGGCTGTAACCAAACAAGAAAGTGACTGAAAGATACCTTCCATTACATTATCAAAGGTACCTACTATGTATATTTAGAAGGCATCCAAAGGAGCATGCTTTTGAAAGATTTGACACTGATATTTTGAATCTTAAAGCAATGGTATATCGCTGTTATGTTTCTAAAGGGTGTGAATATATACTGCCATTTGGGAACCTTAGAAAGCTGTAGAGTGTTTAATTGCCTAACATTTCTTAATTCTCTCAAACTTATTTACCTTTTGTTCTGTTTCAGATACTTGTTAATCATTGGTGATAGCTTTTGAACAAATCAAACATTATCAGAGAAGATGCTTCTGTGTGAACCTATAATCCCAATACATTTATAGTATTGTTTATAAGATAGCATTCCTACTTTTCCCCTAGTTTTAGTAGCAAGTAATGGAATTATAAACTAGTATCCCCCACCCCTCCCATGCATTCTGAACTAGCTGATAGAGGAAGGCTTCTTAAATCAACTGGATATAAGCTTTATACTGTGGAGGCTTCCAGAAATAAATCTGGCAAATGAGTGCTCTTCTGTATTTCTGAGTTTTGCATTAAATTCTTTATACCTGAAGTAAAGAATGCAAAGGAAATTGCCCTTTCCTGCATTTTGGTTTTTAGGCTTTAATTTTCACATTTCATTGATATAGAAGGGGTTATCCATGTTATTTTGTGTTTTCACATGGTTACTACAAGAGTAACTTTAATAATTCATGGACTGTTCAAAAGCTATGATCCAAACAGATAAATATTGGATATCTCTTTTTAAAACCTTTAGTTGTACTGCAAAATCTACTGCACACACAAAAAAATTGCTCAAGAAATAAGGTTGGCATATTTATGCCCCTTCCATAGTCTAAAGTTGTGATTTTCTAAAGTTAAGGTAGAACAAGCAAAACACGCACTCCCTTTAACTCTTGTCTACCAAAATATGTGCTTTTATACCTTGACAGATAATACAAGCTAAAGCAGTTTCAGTTAAACCTAAATTGCCATACTCCCCATTTCTCGTGTGTAACCTTTTCGTACCATTATGCAAATGCACTTGGAGCACCAACTTTTTACAAGTTCCTTTTCTCTTGAAGTAGATTCCCACATATATTATGTTTAACTCTTAGTGGGAATGAAGCCTTAAAACACATCACTAACCACCTTCCACAGGTGCTTATTAGAGACCACTCACTGGGGGGAAACAGCTGAGATAAATATTTTGGAATTCAAATTTCAGTATTTGCAAAATGACTTCCTCAATTATTGTTAGCTGATTAAGAAGTTTTCAGGATATTTGTATTTGAACAAAAAGTATTCAGAGAGCTACATACAGTGTGGCATTAGTGGACCTTTCCCATTGTCTGTGCCTTGCACCCCCAAAATTTCCTCTAGAGGGTCCCCCAATCTCCCAGAGCAGATTGGGTGGTTGCAGAGGGAGGTAGAACCTGCTCTGCTAGCAGATGGTGGTCTGTCAGTGGGCGGACACAACTGGATTTCACTTACAGCTCCTTGTTCCAGATATGTCATGAATTAATCAAAACTGCTCAGACCATGCAGTTAACCAGCTGCTCAAATGTTTGGCCTAGGGAAAGAGTACTGTCAAGTTTCGTTACCCGAGCGTATTCAGCTGAATAGAGGCTTCCTCCTTTAAAACAATAATTGATGCAGGAATCTAGGTACTAGAAATACATTTCCATCCATGATTATTGACACCAAAACCTTCCTTTACACCTGTTTTGATAGTATGTATAATATACCAGGCACTGCTTACCAGCTTACAGCCTGTCACCAAACATTATTTTTACTAGTGTAGAATACTGTATAGAGAGTTCTGTGATCTCATGGAACTCTGCGGGATTACTTAAAAGAAGTGTTCTTCAATGGTTGGCTTTAAAGGGACTGAGGCATATATGAATACTGTGATCCTTGACCTGCCATCTTTTCAAACATGAAAGAATGTTCCAAATTTTGTCTATACATTTATCTTGTAACTTGACTTGTCAAATTTTAACAATCAAATTCATTCATCATAGTTCTTTTTTAGGAAAATAAATAAGAAGTATAAAATGAAAGGCATGCTCCAAGTGAGGAATCCTGAGCAATATTCATATTTGGGGGTGAGGTGGGGGTAGAAAAAGGGAAAGAGTTCCTGGCAGCTTAATGTCCAACTAGAGTGCTGTGTAGTCTTCAGGCTATAGTTCTGATTAAGGAGTGATCCTAATCGCATGAAGCTCTGTAACCGTGTCCAGCTGAATGTGGTTACATATCTGCTTCAGGCATTCCCCATCAAGATGGGAGGTTGCTGGTGGAGGGGGCAATGCTGGAGCATGAATCCCCATCTGCCTTTATGCTTAGAATTTTGTAACACCTGAAAAGGGCTTAAGATAAACATGAGTTGTGGAATAGTCCATATAAGTCAGCTTGTTGAATTCCATTCTGGCATTGAAAGGGGATCAAAACAATAGCTACATGTGATGTAATCCTAATTGGGCAATACGGGTGTAACAGGGTCCCTCAGATGATGGTACATTAAAAGTGAAAGAGCACATGGAACTTAAAAAGCATTAATATGAACTGAGAAGTAATGGGTTGCACTTTATTAAATTGATAAGGTAGGTATCAGTCTAAGTGGATGCCACTTAAATTAAGCCATGCTATAACAAAATGTGCCATATAGCCATGCTATATCAAAATCTTTTCATTGTAAATGACAAATAATTAAATGTCTTCACGGAAATGTGTCTAGGTACAAGAACTCTTGATAGATTGAGGGCTTCTTTCCTTTAGGTATGGGGCACTAATTATGCATGTATTTTAATATATACCAAAGGTGATTAACCCTTTTCAGTCCAAGGCCCGAATTCCATTTCAGAGTTCTGGAGGGCTGCATTTCAGTGGTGGGCAGGGGCAAAGGCAAAAGTGGGTGGGGCTGATTGTTTTAAACTTCAAATTCTTTTGATACCAATTTATAGAAGTACTTCAGAAGTAAGCATGAGCAGCATGTCTACTCACAAATAAACAAGGCACGCCTCTGCATGTCTACTTGGAAGTAAGCAGGAGAGGCCTCTGCAGGACAAGGCTCAGAAGAAGCGTGACTGACTCGCTGAGATTCTGCCCCTGCCTCACAGGGAAAACTTCTTTCCGATCAGCAGCTGTTCACAGCACTTTACACACTTTCTCTTGTAGTACTCCTTACAACAGCCCTATAAGGTTGGTCAGTATTAACCCATATGCAAGGTGGAGGGCTGAGAAGGAGTGGGTTGCTGAAGATAACCAGCAGTGAGAGTCAAACTGGAGGCTTTGTGATTTACAGCAGAGTCCACCATGCTAAACCAGCTCTTAATACGTAATTTACCTGTGAGTGCTTGCCCATTCCCTTCTCTGCAGCTCGCCTCTTTCCCCTGCTCTTACACTTCCTGCTGCCCATCCATACCCTCTCCATTGCTATTGCCTTTGCAGGGCTATCCCAACTGCCTTTCTTGGCTCTTTTCCTTAGAGGCCAGTCTGATAGGCCTTACGGTACTTTCTCCAGCCAGGAGACTATAGTGTAGCACTACAGTGTGCTTGCTCTCCTGACCTGAAAAGAGCTGTAGCTCTGCACATGTATGGCAAAAGGCAAAGCAGGGGTAGCCTGCCCACTGCAGATGTGAGTGTTTCTTAGTGCTATTGCTGGATAAGTTGTTGTTGTTAGTATCAGTATTAGCATTAAGCTCAGAGTGAGCCACTCTAGAGTTCTAATTTTGCACAGGGACATCACTTAATTTAACATCTTCCAACAGCTTCTGTAAATGTATGTAAGAAAACCAGTATTGTGCTCATTAGGCCCCAGATTTCTGCTTCTGGACAACTTTCCAAAACATATCCCACTCTGGCTGGAACAAGCAAGTTATAACCTGCCATTCTGATGATGACAAAAGGAGCAAAATGTTTCAGTCATGGTATGTTACCTCTCCTCAAAGTTACTAAATACGCATTGGAGGAAAAGACATAGCACACCCTTTTATTATTTAAGTAGGTTCCTTTGCTGACTGTATTTTGGCTTGGGAAGATCACTACAGGCCAGTAGATCAGTTTGGATCCAGGTGTGTGTGTGTTTTTAAGTGCCTCGCTAGCCCTGCAAACATTTTATAATCTCATCCCATCATTGATCCTGGCTTTTAGTCAAAGAGCAGAGAGGCATACCTGTGCAAAAGACATGAAATAAGGAAGTTGGATTGGGCTTTGCCCTGAAGTGTGTGTTCCTACCTGTTGTAGACAGTCAGTGATGTGGGTTTTCCAGAACCTTTTCCAATGCAGGTTAGGGTCATTTGCATAGGAAAATGTTCCGTTTGCAGCAGAAAATGTTCTGATGCTCTAGAGCAGGGATGGGCAACTTGTGGCCTTCCAGAAGTTTTTGCCTACAACTCCCATCATCTCTCACCATTGGCTATGCTACCTAGAGCCGATGGGAGCTGTAGGTGAAAACATATGGAGGGCCATGCCCACCCCTGCACTAGAGAGAGATCTAATTTAGTGTGTTCATTTTACTTGTATTTAGTAAACAACGCTTTATAAAGGTAGCCCAAATTATTTTTTGACCCAATACACCGCAGGTATTTGACCTGATACATTTGAGCAGGAAAATTAAAGCACACTTAACGGGATTTAAATGTTCTATTATGAAGAATTTTTTATTGGAATATTTGTAAAAATTTAAAGAAAATAGCATGTACTTCCCTTACACTGTTTAAATTCAAGGAGGGAAAAAAGGTACTAAAACCGGTTGACACATTAATTTTAGCAACCCAAAGAAATGTGCATGATATGCTGACAACCACTCATCTCTTTCAACTGCGTTCAGCAGTCTTCCACTAAGATTGTTGGGGCACCTCCAGTTTCGCTGTCACTATTTATTAGTTCCATATCAGTCTGAGACATAGATCTATTTCAATTACATATATGTGTTCTCTCACATACTTGCTGGGAATAATCACCAGAAAAACATTAATTACAACTTTAAAACTGCCAAGCTTGCCTAATATTATATTTGTAATTGGCAGCCATTCATTGTTGCTAATGAACTTGCGAAACAAGATTTTTCCACAGAGAAATAAAGCACTGGAAAATCTTCTGTTTCGGAAGATTTTCCATGGAAAATGTTCTGCCCCACATCACTGGTTGTGGAGATTTAATTCTTCTGTCATACTGTGATTGGCTGAGAGGCCAGTCCTTTTTAGGTATGCCTGCCTGGTCTCTATCTCCAATCCTGTGGACGCATAATCTGTTTTGATTTAAGAGTTGATTTGGCCAGTTGGCACCTGGGACTCTCCTCCTTGAATTTCAGGGGGAGAGTTCATGTGCCCAAGTGCCACCTTTACAACTGAATTTACCACTGTCAGCATGACCCTGGTATTGCTGGCCCCAAATGTTTATGAATATCCCCCCCCCCCCCGCCACAAAGTCAGATTTGCTTGGTTCCTTTTCCTTCAGTTTTCAGAGTCATTTAGACTTTCACCAGATACAGGAATAGTCCTGTCACGTTCTGTTTACCTGCACATTTCCTGTTAGTTGCATGTATTCCCAATGACTGTGTATAAGAAATGTTTAGAAGAATGGAAGGAAACATTGGAGCTTTAGGCAAATCTAGTTCCTTCTCTTTCTTACAGGAACCTTGTAACTCCCACATGACTCCTATCTACATTTTTAATGGTTTTTTTAGTATTTTTATTATTGCATCATCCATGAACATGGTGTTTTACAAGGAATGAAAAGACAGGCCCCTGCCCTAAGAGGCTTACAATCTAGAAAATTACATAAAGGGGACAACAGAGGAAGCTAATAGAAAAGCAGGAAAGGTAAAGAAAAAAAGGGAGGAATGTGTGACTATTTCGGGTACTTGGGTAAAGTACTGTGTGAACAACCTTGCCATTAAAGGGGCCCACCAGTCAGGAGAACTTTCGTATAACTCGGGTGGTACCATATCTTCTGATGAAAGAGATGTTTGTTTATTTTTGTATTTATTACATTTCTATACCATCCAATAGCTGAAGCTCTCTTGGTGGTTCACAACAATTAAACATAGAATACAACAAAAATGCATTATAAAGGTTTAAAAGTTTAAAACCACAGTATAAAATAGAAGTAAAGGCCAAAACAAAACCTAGCTAGAAACTGAAAGACTAAAATGCCTAGGAAAATAAGGTCTTCCCCTAATGCTGGAAAGATACCATGTAGGTGTCAGGTGAGCTTCTGAGGGAAGCTTATTCCACAACTGGGGTGCCACAACAGAAAAGGCTCTCTTCTTTTCTGACACCCACCTCACTTCCTTTGGCAAGGTCTCTCGGAGAAGGACTGCTGAAGATGATCTTAGGGCACGGATAGGTGTATATGGGAGGAGATGATCCTTCAGGTAACCTGGTCTTAAGCTTTTTAGGGCTTTGAATGTTAATACCAGCGCTTTGAATTGCGCCTGAACATGGAGTGGCAACCAGTGCAGATGGAAAAGTACTGGCATAATATATGATCATGTTGGCCAGTCCCCATTAACAGTCTCGCTTCCCTATTTTGGACCAGCTGAAGTTTCTGGACCATTTTGAAAGGCAGCTCCCCATATAATGCATTGCAGTAATCCAGATAAGATGTCACCAGAGCATGGATAATTGTAGCTATGGTATCTGTCTCACACTTCAATAAAGACTGGGGACCATTGTGGCAAATCCTCCACTTTAGTGGGGTAGGCAGCTCTTTCCTCCCTAGGTGTAGATCCAAAAACCTTACTGAAATGCACCATCCAATCCTTTGCTGGAATCTGGGCAACCATCAAGGATTTGTCTTTTCCTAAACCACTGGACACGAAATCCCAGAATCTATCCTCCTTCCTTTAACTGCCAATGCTAATTGTTGCCACAAATATTCTGCATGTCCCTTTTTTAAAAAACTTTTCAGGAGCCTTCTCTATGTCTGTCCACTTCTTGGGGGAGGGACATTTAAAAATTCCAGCAGCTCTACACTCCTGGTCAAACCAGGCAGATAATCTTGACCTTGTTTCTTTGATAGGCCTTGTTCAGTCATTCAGTCATATCTGACTCTTCGTGACCCCACGGGCCATAGCACGCCAGGCCTTCCTGTCCTGCGCTCTCTCCCGGAGCGTGCTCAAGTCCATATTCATTGCATGGGTGATGCTATCTAGCCATCTCACCCTCTGCTGTCCCCTTCTCCTTTTGCCTTCAGTCTTTCCCAGCATCAGGGTCTTTTCCAGAGAGTTTTGTCTTCGCATTAGGTGGCCAAAATATTTGAGCTTCAGTATCTGTCCTTCCAATGAGCACTCAGGGTTGATTTCCTTTAGGATTGACTGATTTGACCTCCTTGCAGTCCAGGGGACTCGTAAGAGTCTTCTCCAGCACCACAGTTCGAAAGCATCAATTCTTCGGCGCTCAGCCTTCCTTATAGTCCAGCTCTCCCAACCATACATTACTACTGGGAAAACCATAGCTTTGATTAGACGGACCTTTGTCGGCAAGGTGATGTCTCTGCTTCTGACTATGCTGTCTAGGTTGGCCATAGCTTTCCTCCCCAGGAGCAAGCGTCTTTTAATTTCATGGCTACAGTCACCGTCTGCGGTGATCTTGGAGCCCAAGAAAGTAAAATCTGTCACTGCTTCCATTTCTTCCCCTTCTATATGCCAGGAAGTGATGGGGCCAGATGCCATGATCTTCGTTTTTTTAATGTTGAGTTTCAAACCAGCTTTTGCACTCTCCTCTTTCACCCTCAACAAGAGGCTCTTTAGATCCTCTTCGCTTTTTGCCATTAGGGTGGTATTGTCTGCATATCCGAGGTTGTTGATAATTCTCCCGGCAATCTTAATAGGCCTAGTAGTAGTTAATTGAAATCTAAAGAACGGCAAAATAGTTAAATAACAAGTACTATGTAGATAAAGTAGGGGGTGGGTGTGCCAAAAGCTTAATTGAAAAGATGGTTTTTGAGGAAGAATTTTGAAGGAAGTAAAAGAGGTGGCTTCACAGCCACTTTCTGGGAGACAGTTTCAGGCATAAGGATCAAGAAAGGGTATAGTAGTTTGAGGGAGCAGGAGCCTTCAGACAGCTGAACTTGTGGTGTCAGGATATAAGAACAGAGAGAGACAGCAGGCCAAGGCCATGGAGAGGTTTGAAGATAAGGATGAGAAGCTTGTGCAAGATCTATGAATGGAAAGATAACAATATAGGGATTTAAGGAAGGGTGTCACATGGTCAAAGCAACAAGAGGCTTGAATGATTTTAACAGTAAGAGTACTTGATAGAGGATCAGGCTGTGGAACAGAGTTTTTGTCATGTTTTGTAATGTTGTAAAGGGAGAAGTAACATAAATTTGGTCATGGACTGAATACAGGTGGCAAAGGAGAGTGGAGCCAGATGATGATGGAATGGAATGAAAGCAAATGAGGGAAGAGGGGTTGGATGAAATATGAGAAGTTTGGGTTTGGATATAGTAAGTGTGAGACGATGACAAAACACCCAAGCAGAAATACCAGAAAGGCACTTAGAGACACAGGAATGGATAGAGCGGGGAGAAGGTTTTGGGTTAGGGATTGGATGGAGAGAGAGAGAGAGAAAGTTTTATGGTACATAGAGCCTGTGTCATCAGTGTATAGGTGGTACTGAAAACAACGGTAAGTGACAGTGTGGAGAGAGGGGGAGAGAGAAAATCGCAGAGGGCCATTTGTTTGCATGCTGTATTAAAACATTGTGTAATACAAATAGAGGCTCTACTCTACCACTACTCAAGATTGAGCTAAATATTCAGGCTTGAGTGGTTAACGTATACATGTAATCAGTTGAGGCTATCAGACAACTAGGTTTTTTGAGTACCTGTGCTAATGGGCCTCATTCCACATCTGTTAGATCAGCAATTCCTAAACACAATTCCTAAATACAATTCCTTGTATTATTGGCTACTATTCTGGCTTGCTTGTTCTGTGCTGCCTCTGTATTTCTTGAATTTAGAGCCACCGACCATAACTTGCAGCACCCAAGTCTTGCCATGCCTTGTAAGCAATCTGTATGGTAAGATAGACTCTCATGTTATGGCTGCTGCTTGGAGCAGCTGCCATGCAACAGCCTCCCACACAGTGGCCATGGTCTGAGAAACTCAGTACTATATAGAAAGTACAAAAATAACAACACTTACCTGCTACGTAGTGATATATGTACATGTGTGTGTATAGATACAATTAACCTTGTACAACTATTGATAATAAAATCAGTGTATAATAAGTATATACACACAAACTCATTGTTAGAATTTAACTGGGAGCTTTAACATATAATAAAAACCAGCACCTCTTCTGTAACTTCATTAAAGAAATAGTAAAATGACAAAAAAACCATGCCATACAATTTCTGTCTTTGAAGAATTGAGAGAGTAAATGCGCATACCAGCAGTTCAGGTACAAATGGCAATGTGTTGTTGTGCAACAGAATACGTGACTAACTGATCCAACAAAAAACAAAATTGCAAAGCTGGCTCTCTGAAGGTCTATAATTCCCACTTTCCATTTTTTTCTCCCAACAAAAATGCTTTTTACCAGTGCCTTCCCCGAGATTTCTATAGGAAATCACAAGCCTGGGTGAGTGAGTTGTGTGCTTAGATATTGCTCTCCTTCCGCCCACTGTGACTTGCATGTCACAGTGCAGAGACAAATTTGCATTTAATTTGGAGGCTGATAATTTTAGGATTCCCCTTGCTTGTTTGGGTCACTTTCCATGGATATTGCCCAGTAACACACATGTGTTCATGAAAACATGGAAGCGTGTAGATAAATTGGTTTAAAGTTAGTCAGAGGAATGGTCATGTTCACTGGTTGTGGTAATCAATTTGTGGTTGATTGGTTCTGCTGAAAGAAATAAACGTCTCCATCTGATTAGCAGCAATGTTTGCAACATTTTGGCTGAAGATTTCTTAGCATCTTGCTTTCTGAGGCACAAAGGTTAATGGGAAGACATATGCATGTTGTGATGAGTGAGTGGTGATCTACCTCTCTCTTTCACCACAGGTAGGTAGGTTGTGATGCTGCCATGTTTATTGGCTTCCTAGTTTTATGTGCATATGATGGTAAAATATATTATCACTGTTATTTGTGTGTTTTAAAATAAATCTGTTTCCACCACAATTGAAAATGGTAACATATGAAATGACCCTGAGTGGGCTGTTGCTCTGCAACAACATGTGAACCATGTTTTTTTTAGGACCTCTAGTACTCTGGGATTCAAGTTGATTATAACACTCAGACAGCATTTGTGGGCTTGATCTTTGTCTCCCGCTGAATAGAAAATTATACCTTTTGTAGGTCATATATGAACTTCTGATAGCCTTTTTATCCTTGATCATGATGTATAAATACTGCTGGGTTTGACAGACATTTGCAAGAGAGTCTGCTTGTTCTTGAGGAATCCCCAGAAGATAGGTCATCTCTCTGAGAACTTCAGGTTATGGCATCAGCCAGATGCAAGATTCTTTGTGTTTTAATGGTGGATATATGTGGCCAAGTATCCATTGTAACTTGAAACATAATGTTTTACAGGCCATTAAAAATCCGAATAATTTACAGAGAAGAAATTCACGTGTTTGTTTTTAAAACTGTTTCAAAAGACACGAAAGGAAACCATTTCTTTTCAAAAGTATTTATTCTCTGGTAACCTTATTTTATATGGATTTATGCCATCAACCCAGTATCATATCCTACTGTGTAATATCTATTCTTAAGTGCTAGATTCTTTGTTTGCTTTCCAAAAAATATAGTACAAACGACTGTAGCAGTACTATTCGATGAAGAATTACTTCAGTATGCATCTCCTAAAATGCTATGCATTGGATACTGAAGTAGATTTTTCCCAGCTCTTATCAGGGAACCAGATTTTTAACTTGCCACAGCCCTACCATAAGTAGGAAAAGCAGCCTTTCAGATTTTATACATTGTATAGTTTCCATGGTGATATAATGCCACAGAGACATCTTGAAACAATATTCCCACAAGTTAGCACAAATATAAAAATGCCCTTTCCCCATAAATAATCCCATGTTCTATTCATTAATAGTCTCTCTTTTTTCCGTTTTCTTCTGTTCTTTCTGTACAGTTATCTGGTAGTAGCAACATATGATAAAGCCTACCATACTTGCTGGTATGATTTCAAAAGTATTCAGTGTATTTTAAAATAACATTTCTGATTGATTTAATTCCGGGCACTTTACAATTTTAATATTGATGATTTAATTATATTTTTAACTTTTATACAGTTGTATTTATATTTCTATTTATAGGTTTTAATTGTAGCAATTTTAATGTTGTAAGGCCGCCTTGAGTCCCAGTATTGGGAAAAAGGCGGGATATAAAGATAATAATAATAATAATAATAATTTTAAGCTGTTTCTACCTGCTGTGCCTGTCTCTGCTTTACTGCCTTATTGTTTTATATGGTTTTATAGTAGTGTTAACTTATTATTTATTTGGTAGTTCTACATTGTTGTAAGCCACCCGGAGCACTGTGACTACAGTGGAAAGGCAGGTTATAAATTATCTTAAAACCTGATAGTTCAGTATAGGATTGTGGCAGTATGGGGTTTTGGTTGTTACCCTAGGAAACAACTGCCCCTCACAACCAGCCTCTAACGTTTGGAGCACAGTACAAAGCCAAATCATTTTTAGCTTTCCAGGGGGGTAACCCACCTTGCTTTTACGTATGCAGAAGTTCCTTCAAGTGACTGTATCCCCTCTTTATGTCCAAGCTGAAGGGCTAGTGGCAAGGGCTGTGGGCACTTTTCGATAAAATTCAGTAATACCTACTTATCATCTACTGCTAACATAAGAAGAGCCCTGCTACTTATCTACTGCTAACATAAGAAGAGCCAGCCAAAGGTCCATCTATTCCAGCATCCTGTCTTCCCACACTGTCCAGCTAGATTCCTCCAAAAAGCCCAAAAGCAGGGCATGAAGGCAATAGCCCTGCCCCACTGTTGCTCCCCAGCAACTGGTAATTCATTGGCATGCTTGATCAGAACATGGAGGTTCCATATGACTGTAATTGCTAATAGGTACTGTCAAGATTCCCTTAGCTCCCACTTCACTTCAGTGCCGAAACATACACAGACAAGAGGCTTCAGTCTACAGCTTTTAATCCATTACTTCACAGGGTCATATAGATGCAAATTCTCAGAGAAACTCTCCGTCTACAAGCAATGCTTTCAGGGGATCTAAGTGGAATTTGCGAGAGTTGCCTGCCATTTGAAGAGGGAGGTGGTCTCGCTAGCCTAACTTAAGGGGGGAAGGTCCCTCTCTTGTTGTGAGGCCTCTAAGCACAGCTTCTCTTGCAAGGCCAATCGGGTAGACAGTTTAAGTTCCACCCCTGCCTTCTCTCTTTGCTCTGTGCCTGCTCCTGGCATCTATTAGGTCAACCTCCTCTTCTCTGCCTCTCACGGGGGTGGGGGTGGGGGTGAAGAAAAACCCTCAAGCTCAGCCATCTGTATGTTTGTAACCTGAGAAGCGGGCCTACTCATATCTGGACTAGCCTGGAAAAGCACCTCCCCCATGTCTGATGGTTTGCCTTCAGAATCTGAACTGCTATCCCACTCCCTGCACTCAGAAACACAGGTACTGATAGACGTATCTTCCATGAATCTGTCTAATCTGCTTTTAAAGCCTTCTAAGCTAGTGGCCATCACTACATTTTGTGACAGCAAATTCTATGAATTATTTCCTTTGTCCTCAATCTACTGTCAATCAGTTTTATTGGCTGAACCTGAAGATGTGTTCTGCTTTGTATGGTAAGCAGGCAAATTTGTCTTGATTTCCCAGTCACGGCAGAACACTTGTATGTTTTTGGAAGCCAGACACAAACACTCTAAGCAACGAAGCACTTCCCTAATACAGAACATCTACAACAGACTGCGTCACCTATACACAAAGTATTGTTGTTTTAAATTGCATGAGTTTTGCACTGTGACTCATGATTGTAGAACACTGTGGTTAGGCAACCATGTTTAACTATGTTCTGATACAACAATGGCCAGAGAGAAATCAGTTGAAAAACATATACTTGGGTGAATAAAAGTAATTTACTTGGGAACTTATAGCCAACAGTTAAGACTGCCTGTCCTTTTTCCTTCCCTGCCTCCTTAACGCTTTCAGTAGACTTCAGCTGTATCATAACCAGCCAGTTCTCCACAGGTTACCATCTACAATGTTCCTTCTTGAAACTGTATATTTTAAGCCATGTAGCCTTCAATAGAGATAAATGACAAGTTCTGCACGTAGGAAAAAGAACCCAAATGCACAGTTACAAGATGGGGGATACGTGGCTCAACAACACTACAAGCCAGAAGGATCTTGGAATTGTCGATCACAAGCTGAATATGAGCCAACAACGTGATGTGGCTGCAAAAAAGGCAAATGCCATTTTGGGCTGCATTAATAGAAGCATAGCTTCCAAATCCCGGGAAGTACTAGTTCCCCTCTACTCAGCACTGGTTAGGCCTCATCTGGAGTACTGTGTCCAGTTCTGGGCACCACACTTTAAGAAGGGTGCAGACAAACTGGAGGGGGTTCAGAGGAGGGCAGCAAAGATGATCAGGGGACTGGAAACAAAGCCCTATGAAGAGAGACTGAAAGAACCGGGCATGTTTAGCCTTGAGGAGAGGAGACTGAGGGGAGATATGGTATTTATTTAATTATTTAATTACCCATCTGGCTGGTCACCCAGCCACTCTGGGTGATGTACAACAATAAAAACAGTTTACACAATAAAATTCAACATTAAAAACATCACATTTCTAAAATTACCCTAGCCCACCCCAAATGCCTGCCTGAACGACCATGTTTTTAATGCATGGCGGAAGCTCATTAAAGAGGTGGCATGGCGGACTTCCCTAGGGAGGGAGTTCCACAGAGTGGGGGCCACCACAGAAAAGGCCCTCTCCCTCGTCCTCACCAGCCTGGCTGTCCTGGCTGATGGGACAGAGAGAAGGCCATCCGAGGCTGATCTTGTTGAGCAGCCTATCTGGTGTTGCTGGAGGCGCTCCTTGAGATAGGCTGGGCTGGAGCCATATAGGGTTTTAAGGTCAAAACCAACACCTTGAATTTGGCCTGGAAAACAACTGGTAGCCAGTGCATCTCCTTCAGCACTGGAGTGATGTGATCACACTGGCGGCTGCCTTTATCAGGCGAGCCGCTGCGTTCTGTACCAGCTGCAGCTTCCAAACCGTCTTCAAGGGTAACCCCATGTAGAGCGCATTACAGTAGTCTAAACGAGAGGAGACCAGGGCATGTACTACCGATGGGAGCAGATGGTCGGGAAGGTAGGGGCGCAGCTGCCATATCAGATGGAGTTGGTACAGCGCTGTCCAGCTCACAGCTGACACCTGAGCCTCCATGGACAGCTCAGAGTCTAAGATGACCCCCAAGCTGCGGATCTGGTCTTCCAAGGGTAGCTGTACCCCATTCAACACCAGGTCAGCATCCCCCAACCTCCTCTTGTCTCCCACCAAAAGTACCTCGGTCTTGTCAGGGTTCAGCTTCAGCTTATTCCTCCCCATCCAGCCACTCACCCTCTCCAGACATTTGGACAGGGCTTCTACAGCCAACAATGGTGAAGATTTGAATGAGAGGTAGAGCTGCATGTCATCCACATACTGATGACACCGCACCACAAACCTCCTGATGATAGCCTCCAGTGGCTTCGCATAGATGTTAAATAGCACTGGGAAGAGGATGGAACCCTGTGGCACCCCACAAGTGAGTGGCCACGGGTCCGAAACCTCATCTCCCAGTGCTACCCCCTGGTACCTGCCAGAGAGGAAGGACTGGAACCACCGTAATACGGTGTCCCCAATGCCCAACCCCTCCAGCCGGTCCAGGAGGATACCATGGTCAATGGTATCAAAAGCCGCTGAGAGGTTGAAGAGAACAAGGAAGGAGCATTCACCCCTATCCAGAGCCCTCCTCATATCATCCACCAAGGCCGTTTCTGTCCCATGCCCAGGCCTGAAGCCCAACTGAAATGGGTCTAGATAATCGGCGTCTTCCAAGTGTGCCTTCAACTGCATCGCCACCACCCGCTCAATCACCTTGCCCAAAAAAGGCAGATTCGAGATGGGGCGAAAGTTGTAGAGAACTTGGGGGTCCAAGGAGGGCTTTTTTAAAAGCAGTCTTATCACTGCCTCCTTGAGGGCTGATGGCATCACTCCCTCCTCGAGGGAGGCGTTCACCACTGCCTTGATCCTCTCACACAGCCTCTCTCTGCAGCTCATAATGAGCCAAGATGGGCAAGGATCAAGTAAGCAGGTGGTCGGCCTTACAGATGAAAGCACCTTGTTCACTTCATCAGAAGGAAGAAGCTGGAACCAATCCCACAAAACCAGTGTGCCACAGACCGCCTCCTGCTCACTAACTGTATCCACAGCACATGGAATAACACTCCTAATCCAATCAATGTTATCTGCAAAGTGCCTTGCCAAGGCCTCACAGGAGGCCTTAGAATGCTCCAGCAGTTCCGGAGCAACTGGACCGACCAGGCTCGGCACCACTTGGAACAGCCTCCTTGGACAGCACTCTGCAGACGCGATAGAGGCAGCATAATATTCCTTTTTTGCTGCCTTCACCGCCACGTGATAGGCTGAAGATACAGCTCTAGCCTGTGTCTGATCGCATTTGGAACGAGACTTCCGCCACCAGCGCTCTAGCCTTCTCACCTCCTGTTCAGAGCTCGTAACTGCGGATTGAACCATGGTGCGGTCCGAGCCCTGTTCAGGGGGAGAGGGTGTTTCGGAGCCACCCAATCTAATGCCCCAGTGATTGCGGCATTCCAGCCACCCACCAGGGTCTCAACCGAGTGGCCGTTGGCATGCTCCAGAGAATTCCCAAGCGCATTCAGGAATCCATTCGGATCCATAAGACGCCTGGGGCGGACCATTTTAATGGGTCCTCCACCCCTGCAGAGGGGTTGTGGAACCGAGAAGTCCAACGTCACCAGATAGTGATCTGACCATGACAAGGGGGTGATGGATATACTCCCGACTTCCAGATCACTCCCCACTTCTCCAGAAACAAACACAAAGTCTAGTGCATGACCGGCTACATGGGTGGGCCCAGTTGGAATATGGTGTAGCTCCCAGGAAGCCATGGTCTCCATGAAGTCCCAAGGTGCCCCTGTGAGGACAGCCCCCGAACGTACGTTGAAGTCCCCCAACACCAACAAGTTAGGGGACTATACACGCACATCAGAGACCACCTCAAGCACCTCGGCCAGGGAATCAGTCATGCAGCGGGGTGGAAGGTACACGAGCAGAATCCCCAGACTGCCCTTAGGGCCCAACCTCCAGGGGGTCTGGTGAAGACCAAGGACTCTCGGTAGATAGCAGCCACTCCCCCTCCCCGATCCCCAGCCCTCGGCTGCTCTGCATATGAAAATCTAGCTGGACACATGGCCGCAAGAGTTGGAGCAGCAGCCTCAGCCAGCCAGGTCTCCGTAATACATGCCAGGTCTGCACTCTCATCCAGGATCATGTCATGGATGAGGGAGGTTTTCTGGGTAACAGACCTGGCATTGCAGAGCAGCAAACGAAGGCCAGAAGATGGAGTCATGCCTCCCCCAGCCATCCTTTGGCTCTGGACAGGCCCGGAGCAGGGGACAGATACTACACATCAGGGGGCAGGTACTACACAGAAGATAGTGCTGTTCAAGTACTTGAAAGGTTGTCACAGAGAGGAAGGCCAGGATCTCTTCTCCATGATGCCAGAGTGCAGGACACAGAAGAATGGGCTCAAGTTCCAGGAAGCCAAATTCTGGCTGAACATCAGGAAAAACTTCCTGACTGTTAGAGCAATACTACAATGGAACCAATTCCCTGGGGAGGTGGTGGGCTCTCCCACCCTGGGGGCGTTCAAGACGAGGCTGGATAGCCATCTGTCAGGGATGCTCTGACTTGGATTCCTGCATTGAGCAGGGGGTTGGACTCGATGGCCTTGTAGGCCCCTTCCAACCCTACTATTCTATGATTCTGTGATTACCACAACATTTTACTCATTCAGCAGATGTATGCCCAAGATAGAAAAAATGCTGATCTAGGAAAAAATGTACAGGTCCCTTGGCTTTCACAGTGGCTTGGAGCTGTAGTGTGTTTATGATCTACGTTTTTTTCACTAAAGGTTTTTTTTACTCAGTTCATTGCTGAAAAATCAGTACAAAAGTTATAGAACTAGACTGAAGCTTGAATGCAGCATCCTGAAACTGATTTAGGTTTCTCTTTAACAGACTGAACATGAACATGCCTTCTATATCTAGTTGTCTTTGGCTTTCCTGAGCCTGACTTCCCAGTAGAGTCAACTGGAGGTAGCAATCCCTTGCAAGGTCAAGTGAAACTCAAACACACAAACTTCAGAAGCGTGGTCGAAGGTAGCAACTCTTGAATACTTTCTTGCAGTGGGTTGTGGGGAAGGTTAGAAGTCAGCCCCACTGAGCTGCGCACCGGGTTCAGACAACACGGCAACCTGCAATGCGGCGTGGGTAATTAAGCAAATGGCAAGCACGTGCAGGGGTGAGGGAAACAACCCATACTGCGTAATTTCCCCTACTGATCATGCAAACCTGGCCGGTCAGTTGTCACTGTGGGTTGTTTCAGGGTAGCTTATTGTAATGTCCAAACTTGAAGCAGTTTTTTTATCATGTATTGTTTTCCACAAACAAGCCACTCTGAGAACCCATGGCTTGTTGTTGGGTAGTTCAGGATGGCTTGGTGTGACATCCGAACCCGGCAGGGCAACTTCATTGTTGGGAACAGCTAAAGAGCTATCTGGCAAGTATGGCAAAAAGCTGTGCCACTCCTCGCAGTCTTGTTAGTGCCACTGCCATCCTCCATTATCAGTGCCCTCTGCCCTGTTCTCCTATAAATTGAGAAGAAAAGATACCAGAGAGTGTCCCAAATGTATTCGCAACCTTTAAAAAAATCCAGTCTTGTGCAACTGTGCATATTCAAAAGTCAGCTGCTATGAAAGTTGCTTACTTTCCCCCTCTGCTTTACTGGTGTACCATGAAATTTGTGTATATTTATCAATCGACCTCACTTGTCTGCCTTAAAATTTGTGTATATTTTTTATTATTATTATTATTTCTATACTGCCCCACAGCCGAAGCTCTTTGGGCAGTTTACAAAAGTTAAAGCATTAAAATACAATATACAAAATTTAAAAGCCATCTATATAAAAGTATACAGACAATATACACCAACAACATTGAACTAAAACAACATTGAGCTGTCAGTCATAACTAAAGACATATTTACCAATTCACTTCACTTGTCTGCCTTGAAATTTGTGTATGTTTACGATCTAGGATCCCCCTCACTCACTGCTTTGCCTTGAAATTTGCATATCTTTACCCATCTGGTCCCCATCGCTGCTCTGTAATCCATGTGTATATCTGACAGATAACAGCAAAGACCAGTGGGGGGAAGTGACAAGCATGAGGGTGGGGGAGGTGAAAGCAGCTGGTGGCTGCAAGAGAAGGAGCTTTTGGGCAGGTGTAATTACTCCAGTAGTACATGAAGCAATTTTTTAAGGTGTTCACTAGCAAGGCAAGCACCAAAGTGGAAGATGAAAGTGAAAAGAGGGGGATATCGGTATGCTAGGGTAAATAGCAGACAGGCAGTCTTGCACTTCTGTGCACTTGCTCAGTACCTTGAATAAATCTTTTTTAAAGGGTTTGCGAAGACATTACCACATTCATAAAGGCACCGAAAATTATATCCATTTGGCAATCTTATGCAGGAAAGAGGGGGAGTTTTCCTCGTGAGCCAGAACCCCAGCAGACTAGTTGCAGAAAGGCTGCTGACGTAGGGAACAAGGAAACAAGGATTTCTACCACAAAGGGGCCTGGGATAGGTGCCGGGAGCAGGCATGGGGACTGAGGGGAAAACAAATCATGACAAGCCACAGAGTGCCCAATTGTCAGGAGTAACAAGCAAACCACCAACCCACCATGCCTTATTCTCAAGGTGGCTTAGCATGATGTGCGAACTCGCCCATTGTGGGGTGCCACATTAGGATAAAACTTAGGGTTGCATGCTATATAAATACATATGAATTTTAAAAAAAACTTCGATCAACCCTTTCCTTAATTTCTTTGGACTATGCCATTGTTCAATATTTATGGAGAAGAGTTGGTAACATGAAGTAAAAGCTGTACATATGTAACTTTTTAAACTGGTAAAATCTAAACATGGACTCTCTTAGAGAAATTACATCAGAATTTTAGATTTGGCATGCTTGTTGTAGAAGTAAAGTAGTTATAGTGAAGTAGGGTAAAATAGCAGTTGAGAGAACTGGAGAAATAATCCTTTACTTATTATAGGGTTTCTCAGTTAATGAGACTTTATGATTATGGAAGTAGTACACATAGCTGTTGGATGCTATTTTTAAAGAACAAAACCTAATATTTTAATGTCTTTACTATGTAAAGTTTAAATTGCTTACAGTTCATACAGATTTACATCTATTTTAGTTTGTGTGGTGTCTGAGATGCTCAAATCTGAAAGTGAAAAAAGTGCTTAGTGTAAATTGGAATTGTTTAAACCTGAGATTAAAGTTTATGTTGGGAATATGAAATCAGTGTTATTAGAAAGCTCTGAAAATGGGAGGTATTTTATTAATATCTAATACTCAAAAATGTAATTACATTTGGCCTCATAATAGAAGGAAAAACACACTTAGCCACACCTGAAATAAAATGCTTGGCTACTTGATGTCCTAGTCACTGTTTACCAGTTTGATTCAGGCATGGAATGTGGTGTGTGGGGGGGTATCTCTGCTTGCAAAATGCACACTTAATTCATCCATTGTTGTCATCATCAAGTTTATTTATATGCCACTTTTCCAAACTATGCTTAAAGCAGCTCACAAATTGTCACCTTATAGGTACAACAAAAACATAGTCATAAATATGTCAAATACATTTCATAATGTTATATTTATATCCATATTAACAAGTTAGACAAACATTGCAATTAAAATTTCCTGAAGATATGAAAGACATGTATGTGTAGGATTTGTATTAACATCATTAGACTACTTCCACAACTTTGAGAAACTTGAAATTTGGTGTTCATATAGTCTGAAAATTAGATCTCTGGAATGAGTACAACCATCTTTCTTTCAGTTACAAATTCGATTGTTTTAACTCGGTGGATGTGTGAAAAGGGGGAGGAAAGACCCACTACAAAATGTGAAACTAATGTTAAGTCCTAAGGTGGTAAAACATTTTCAGATTTGTCTGGATGCCTGTAGATGCCAGCAGATTTTGGCGTAATCAGGTACAGTCTCTTTCACCTCCAAAGAAGAGTTACTACTGGAAAAGTATTGGGACATAACTATTCTTTAAGTGCCCTTATATATTCCCATAATTGGGGTTTTGGTCCTGAGGGACATCACAAGGAGGAATCCTCTGAAAGCTGTTATGATTAGGCTTGAGGGATAGTACCCCTACAGTTCCCTATATAAAGATGGAGGATCCCCTCCTCAGTTCCATTTGACCAACTCTGCAGTGTATTGATGCCTTTATTGTTGCTTTTTGAGCAGCAGCTTGTCTGGACAAATTTGAAATAGGAACACTTAACTGTAAATGTTAGTGCTGCAAACTGGTTTATGATACTGTATTTTCAATAGTATTTTATCATTTTAATTGTGAGCCATCCAGTAAACAATGTTATTGGGTGGCCTTATATTAAAATATAATTAAATAGCATAAGTCATACACCACTGAGTCCATCATAGTTAATAAAGCATTATCTGTATCAATTATTCACTTTTCAGGAAAACGTGGTGGTAAATGCATTTGGGGGGAATTGGTGCAACTGTGTAAATAAGCCTGCAAAATATTTTACTAGCTTGCTGAGGGCTGGCAGAGGAGGGGCTGAGAGCTACATATCTATGCTGGGTGTGGAGGAGGGGAGTTCCCTCATCTAGTAACCTGCTTGATTTCTATGCTGGGTGCAGAGAAGGGACAAAGTTTTCCATCCCTTGCCTACCTACTCACTTTCCTGCATGATATTCTATGCGCTCACAGTTCCTGATTGACTATGGTTACCAGGTTAGTGCTTAAATAAAAGGCTAGGATTAGTGACAACCCAGTGTGTGTGTAAATGAATTCACTAAACTAAAAAAAAATGTAGGAATTGTTCCATATTTAGGCAAATAAGGAACTGAGGGTGTGCGCCCCAAAATAAGCTTTGACCCATCCCAAATCAAAACATCAGCACAACCAGAAGACACCTTTGAGATAACCTAGCATCCTGTCCAACCCAGTGCTTCATGTTGATGCAAGTTGCTCTTGAGCATGGAGTTCCATGCCAATGTACATGAATAAAGAATTAAGGATGTTCATCCCAAAATAAAGGTGGCAAGAATATATGCAGCTGTTATTGAAGAACAATAGTCACAGTTCAGTTTTCTTTTCTTCTTCAGTTGGTCCTCTACATTCCCACATGGGCTTTTTTCTCAAGGGTTTTTTTTCTCAAGAGTTTCTTCTTCTTCTAGAGCTTTTTAAAGAAACCTCTGCATGCAGAAGCATTCACCTTTGCTAGCAACTCTTCCCCCGCAATGTTACTCTAAGGTAAATCACACTGAGTCTTACTGTTAATAAATTTTTTGTTGTCGATACAACAAAAGAAATGTTTTCTTAGTGAATGAAAGCATAACACAACCCATTAGTATATTAGAGTAATTCCTGTTCAGTCTTGCAGTTGAAAACTCTTTTCAGAATGTTATTAGGATTGTGTAGGAGGTAAATTTCTATTTCTGTTTCAAATGGGTCATTTTGCTGATGTCTAGAGGTCGTATGTTAGCAGGGTGGGGTGGGGGACTTTGTATTTAAGCTATAATTGGGAAAGGGATGCTCTGTTACATGATTAGTTAGTTTTGTACTGGTGCAGTGCTGAGTGTATAGTATGCTTAGGGTTGCCCAAACTAGAGGATTTGGGATATATCATTTAAAGTAATTACAGTGCTCTTCAAAAGGCAGATATATTGAGAGGTCCCTTTTAAATGAATGGACAGTGATGAAGGCTTGTTCAGGGAACAATGGATACACACTTCAAATATTATAGTATAGCTGTATCTTTATCACTGATAATTTTCTTTCTCTGACACACTTTCAGGTGCTAGATAAAATGTCAGGTTTGCTTTAGGAAATCTAGGTTTGTACGTTTTAGTTTTCTTTGCCCCCAGTAAGCTAACTTTTCCGTCCACTGTCTTTTGTCTGTCTAATCTATCTGTTTACATTTTCAAGTGAGATCTGTTATTTAAGTTACATCTATTTTTGGTGGTTTCGCATGCAGTTTTTGGTGGCAGTGTTTCTCCACAGAGTAGCTTTCAAATTCTTGTGTACTTCCCTTTCAAAACTTCATTTCTCAGAACTGAGTAAATATTTCCTTTGTCTCAAACGTCATCTCAGTTCTTACCATACTCTACAAAGCAAAACTACCTCATATCAAGTCCTTACTGACAAGAACAGGAGCTATTACACTGAACCTGAAGGTATTTAAGGCAGTAGTTAAATGAACGGATTAAAATACTGCCATTTTACAACTCTTCATAATTTCCTCTGTTCTAGTTGTTACCTAAGGCATATCTTGATGAAAATTTGCACTTAAATTAGATTTTTGAGGTAATTTTTGTTTAGCTTTTCATCAAGATAGGTCTCTTCTGCTATGAAAAGTGCCCATTTTTATTCAATTTATTCCTTGTTCAACAGCTACCTCTTCATATTTTCCCCTATAATTTAAGCCTATAGATTTACTTGACCCAAATCCTAGCTCTTAAAAAAAAAAAAAACCTTAGAAGATTATTCAGCATTCACATTACTTTTCAATAGAGCCCTTTTACACACTTATAATAAGTTGTATCTCAATTAGTATATGCTCAAGGTCGCTTAGCAAGCATTAGTCAGTACCTTCACCAGTTTAACCATCCTTAACATTCAAAAAATGAATGTAGTTAAAGAAAAAAATGATATGTGGAATGGTGTTTGTAATAATTTATGTTAAACTATACAGTGGTTGTTATGTAAGCAGATGCTATATGCTATGGAATATTCTGATTGGCTTGGGACCAACATGAATTATATTCCCATATGACAGACTGAAAAAACGTAATATTTTTTATCTTTGAGTGTATGCTTCATGCCAGAAATTGGCTATCTGGATTTGTCATCATGATCTCTAGACTTGTAGAACAAATTCTATATTATGTGTATGAAAGCTGATTTTTCATTGGATTCAGATAAAGAAGGGAAATGTGTTATGGGAATATTATTTGCACAAAAAGGAAATTTATAAATGTGGCAAAAGCTGCTAGTTTAAAATCTGAGGAAATCTGAAGTTACCACTATAAGTTTGATACTAGTGTGTCTTTATATTTAGGGGTCTCAGAATTGGCTAAAGCAAGGCCATACTGCCAGTTGTCATAAGAATGGTGTTCTGTTCATAAATAGCTGTCATTTAGCACCTTCTTTGTGGTTACCAAGCTCTTTGCTATCAATGGTCTCCTAGTAACACTGACGAAAGCTGTAATTGAATTTCACTTTGCACTGTGTGCTTGCTTGGCTATGCTCCTATGTTAAGTTGATGTTCTCGTTTATTTTGAAGGTGTAGCTTAGAATTAAATATGTAAGTATGAAAAATCTTAATAAAACTATTGTTTCTTGTTGCTCAGTATAAAACCTTTTAATTAACTTGGGATTTTTACTTACTCTATTTTGCTAATTGATTATATGAGTAATTCCTCAGCATTTTATGTGCCAAACTAGGCTATCCAGGTAACTCAAATTCTCACAGAATTTCAATCACATATGCATGCTTAAATGGGAGGTATCAGCCTAGGGTGTCTCGCTTCCTGTGATATTGAGGAAGTGCTGACCTTTCAAACTTTCCTTTTAAAATGTGCAAAACATTTCTCCTGAGGCTCTAGTGGAGATGAAAGCTAGGACATAAAGGGGCATCTTCAGATTAATTTCTTACCAGTTTATTCTCATGCATAAAACTCGTTCCCTAGAGGCTTTGTTGTTGTTTATTCGTTGCTTCTGACTCTTCGTGACTTCATGGACTGGCCCATGCCAGAGCTACCTGTCGGCCGTCGCCACCCCCAGCTCCCCCAAGGTCAAGACCGTCGCCTCCAGAATATCGTCCATCCATCTTGCCCTTGGTCCCTAGAGGCTTACCAAAGCCCTAATCAGAGTGTGTTAAAGACTTTACTATAGTAGGCGATCATTGGTGGATGCAGTTAAACAAGTTTGCCACTGTATTTTATAATATCTTAAATTAGTATACTGCTTCCTGTCCTGACTTTGTAGAATAAAGGAGGATACAAATTCAAGTACATGTTGGTAACTTAGTGAATTTTTTTAAAGAACTAGAAATGGGCTGCAACAGGGGACCTTTGGGGAAGCGTTTGCAATTTAGTGGGCTGTATGTTTTTCACCCCTGATCAACTTTTCTTTCTGTCTCTGTCTTTTCCTTCAAATCAAAACCCACTCTTTATGAAGCCTATTGTTGAACTCTCATTAGTCTTCATCCCTAACTGAAAGGCTAAGTATATGTAACTGCGTTTTCTTGTAAGTTCCTTGGGGCAGGGAGCCTCCTCTTTTTTTCTTTTTTTCTTTTTTTTTTGCTTATCTCATCCTTGTAAAGCCCCATATACAGTGAAGGTCCTATATAAGTAAATAATTAATATTTTATACTTAAGATTTTGTGTGCATTTTCAGTAATGTATGCCAGTAGAAAGAAGACAAACTTCATTGAGAGCACCAAATGCAAGTGTATGTGTGTGTATGAGTAACGACTGATAATAAAAGCCATATTTTATAGGTCTTTGGACTCCCAATGAAATGTGGTTGTTGTTTCAGGAAAGGCAAAAGGAAGACGTTTTAGCTTATAGAATTATTACCGCTCGATAGTTATTTGTTTAGTTGGCATTTTAAAGGGGTTAGACAAATTCACGGACATTGAATTTTTTCCAGGGTTTTGTTCCCACACCAGTGGGAGCTCTCCTGAGCAAAGTTCTGTTCAGGACACTCCAGCCAGCAGAAGGAAGAGGAGATGACTTTTGTTGGTTTCCCCCTTCTACTGCAGCCCCCTTTGTCACTTCCCACACTGTTCTGGAGGATACCCCAACCTTCCAGAGCAGAGTTTTGGAGTGCATAGGGTATTACAGGGTGAGGGAGAAATTGGCGAAAATCTCTTCCTCCCCCATTCTGGCAATATAAATGCTCCCCTGGATTAGAAGTCTTCTCTAGAAGAACCTTTCATATGCAGTAGGCAATCCTAGTTCCAACCTGTAAACGCTTAACAGAGGTTATTAGCCATGATAGTTAAATGGAACCTCCTTCATATTCAGAATGAAACATACCTCTGAAATAACAGTGCTGGAGGAAAAAGGGACATCTATTACCATCATGTTCTGCTTATGATCTCTGAGACCTCTGGCTGCCCACTGTTTGAAGCAAAATGCAGGGCTAGGTGGATTTTGGTCTGATCCAGCAAGGTAGTTCATATCATAAGAGTAGAGGTAGGCAGAAGATAGACTGGGATCAACTGGTAGATCCTTTGGTGGTTAGCAGTAGATTGACAAGAGTTTCTGACTCCCTGTTTAACAATTGACACAACTGAAAGACTTATTAAAAATAAATTAGACTGCTGAAATTAAGATAGCTTGAGGGAAAACGAGTTGCGGATTTTGTTTGAAGGGACTATGAGCTCACTTCTGATATTGAAAACAAATTTCTGGAAGACACCCTGTTCTTTAATTCTAAGAGTGGTGTCTGTCCCCTGAGCCACTATATGGCATTTGGCTCTAGTTGGTAGACCTGCAGGTCCTCATAAAAAAAAAGTAGATCTTACAAACCTGAAATCTGCCCACTGCTATTTTTAGGTGTACGAGACTTTTACACTATTCTATTACCTGTAGAAATCTAAGTGTAGTGAGCTATTTTGAGATAGAGACTCTGCTGCATTATTTGGTATTTAATTGTAAGCTGGACTGTAAGAAAGGTGTTATAATTAAGTAGTTATAAGCATGAACAGGGGGTCCAACTGGAGAGGATCTGTCTATGGCTAGAGGAATCATTGGACACGGCATAGAAATCCTCAAGTTTGATGACTTTCAATATTGATTCTACAAGTGTTAGCTTAGAGAAAAACTGTAACCACAAAGGGACCTTGATCCTTTGGGAGCATTCTCCATTCCCTCTCTGAATTTTCAGCTTTCATTGATGGGACAAAAAGTCTCTCTAATCTTTATACTTATGGGGATGTAAGGAATAACTTGGAGGCATCCAGTTGTCCAGTAAGAAGTAAGCCTGCTTCTGGTATTCCAGCCAGCAAATACCAGGCACTGGGATGATTAATAAGGCATTGCTGGCAAGCACAGTAGAAATAGAATAAAAATAACAATAATCTCCTGGACACTTGGCACTTAGGTTTAATTTTATTAATATTAGTAATACATTTAAACATATTAAACAAGCTGACCCTAGGATGACTTCAGCATGATGCCCAAGACTTCATGCTTGTCCACCAAATGAATAAACTACTGGACTTGGGAGTCAGTAACTCATACAGAATAGCACACCTGCCTGTGAGACACATATACCCACAGTTTGGTGTAAGGCTGTGCCATGTATGGGAGCTGGTTCAAGAACCACAATGGATGCTTTAGCAGGGTGTGAATAGAGATGTGAATGCCCGGAAAAATTCGGGGGGGGGGGGGCTATTTTTTTTTCCTGAGGACCGTTTTTGCTTTTTGTTCTGAAAAATTGGAATCCAACTTTGGATTATGAAATATTTTCTTTTAGAATTTAAGACAAAGTATTCATATATTGTTACCCAGCCTTTACTCCCCCCAGAATGACTTTTAAAAACTATGTAATAAGAACACTTTTATAGAAAGACTAGAGATGTAAAATGTCTGGAAATAATGAAGCCATGGGGGAAAATATTTTTTTAATCCTCTCTGTAAGATTCGCAACATAGTTCTTTCATTCCTTATTAAAAGTATATTTTAATGAGAGACATTTATGCTCAGTTTCCCAACATGTGAGTAGAGTCACCATAGTGCATTCTTAAATGTGCATTCTTGGCAGCTTGGGTTTCGTTCTGTAGTGTCCTGTGCTGTAGCAGTCATTTAATGTAATTCTAATCTATTCAGACAATAATTACAAATGTACTGAGTTTACTTTTAAAAGTTTTAAAATATAATGATAATTTTACCAGCAAACTAAATCATACATAAAATAACTTTAGGAACAGAAAGGCTACTTTATGTTCCTAAAGCAGCCCTCTGAAACCTGGTACCCTCTGGGTGTTTTGGACTACAGTGTCCAGCATTCTTGACCACTTGCCATAATGCCTGAGGCTGATGGATGTTGAAGTCCAAAATATCTGGAGGGCACCAGGTTGGGGAAGGCTGTCTTAAAGCAAGAAAGTGACAGATGTAAGGAGCACTAAAAAAAAAAAGTATTCCTTTTTCCCAAAATCTCCATTTTTTTTCCAGGAGGGAAATGGAAAAAAGCTGGGGGGAGGGGTTCATGGCATCAATTTCTGGAGGTTTTACACCTCTAGGTGTGGAGCTCTAATTGGGTATATAAGGCAGTGGATCTGTCTGGGCAAAAAAGGCAGCAATGTGGTTCAAGCGGAAGGGAAAGAGAGGAACTTTGTTCCTGGGAAGAGGGGCTAGTCACCAGAGTAGGAGAGGGAGAATGATAGAATCATAGAATAGTAGAGTTGGAAGGGGCCTACAAGGCCATCGAGTCCAACCCCCTGCTCAGTGCAGGAATCCAAGTCAGAGCATCCCTGACAAATGGCTGTCCAGCCTCGTCTTGAAGGCCTCCAGTGTGGGAGAGCCCACCACCTCCCCAGGTAATTGGTTCCATTCTTGTCTTGCTCTTACAGTCAGGAAGTTTTTCCTGATGTTCAGCCAGAATCTGGCTTCCTGTCACTTGAGCCCATTATTCCGTGTCCTGCACTCTGGGATGATCAAGAAGAGATCCTGGCCTTCCTCTCTGTGACAACCTTTCCAGTACTTGAAGAGTGCTATCATATCTCCCCTCAGTCTTCTCTTCTCAAGGCTAAACATGCCCAGTTCTATGAAGCCCTCTCTTCATAGGGCTTTGTTTCCAGTCCCCTGATCATCTTTGTTGCCCTCCTCTGAACGTTTTCCAGTTTGTCTGCATCCTTCTTAAAGTGTGGTGCCCAGAACTGGACACAGTACTCCAAGGGGAAGGATAATGAGGAATGGGAAGGATAGGGGAAGGATAATGAGGAATGGACTTGAGAGGGGAAGGATAATGAGGAATGGACTTGAGAGTTGAGCGAACCCCAGAAAATTGAGTCTGTCCAAGCTGAGTCCCACACTGAAAGAATGTGCTGAGTACCTGAACTCAAGGGCAGGTATAGACTTCAAAACAAAGAATATTAAAGTATCAGTGGCTTCAGGCTGGACTCAGGATGGGGTAGAACAAAGGGGTCAGTAGCTTAACTCCGGGAATGACAGTGAACCTCAAGGAGATTCTTGGCTACTTGATTTAAACACCCCATCTGGGAGCCAGGCAGAGGTATCCAGAACAAAACATTATCACAAGGGGTACCCACTGTAGTGCTTTAACCAGCTGATTTATCTTGGCATGGGGATGATTCGGGATTGGGCCATATTTCCCACCAAGACACTCTGTTGGCCAACTTAAAGGTAGCTTCATAGATTGGCTGGGGTGGTGACTTGGTAGTCATATAGGCATTTGCTTGTATCTGAAGTTCCCATGGGAGCAACGCTCTTTAATTTAAACAATAGAGGCCATGCATAGATAATTAGGTAATACCCACCCCCACCCTGCTACCATCCAAGGCTCTTGTTCTTGACAGCTTCAAGCATCTGTCTAGCTCTTGCTGCCTTTCTCGGTGGATATTTTAGCTTAGGTGCCAGGGTTTGCCAACCAAAAACCAAATACAAACTACATATGTTCATAAAGAGCACCCTTCTTCAAGAATATCGGAAGATTATTGACAGTCTCCAGCTACCAATATTAAATGACGTAACCTACTTGGAGCAGAACAGGTTAAGCTCGAGACATCCAGCCATTTCTACCGCTAAAGCTCTTCTAGAAGATGATTTCAATATCCACAACATGTGGAAACAACATTGGCTAGGAAACTGCCCTCCATAATGCCGAAGCTTGCCCTGCATCTTGGAAAAACCACCTGGATTTGATCAGCCCCGTGCGATGTGGACAAACTTGAACCAATTTCGCACAGGTCATGGTAGATGTGCAGATGCCCTTTATAAATGGGGCAAAACAACATCATCAAATTGTGATTGTGGGGCTGAAAAACAAACTTTCCAACATATAGTGACAGAGTGTCAAAACCGAGCCTACAATGGAGACTTTGCTGATTTCCTGGTTATGACAACTGAAGTAAAAAACTATATCTGTAACCTAGACATACGTTTGTAATATTCCTGTCTATATTTTATGTTTTACATTTCATATTTATTATGCTCTATGTTTTTATTGTAATGCGATGTAAATGTGTCATACGATAAATAAAATAATGTCCTCTCCAAGGTAAAGATTATGTCCTGAGTTTTGACTTACATGTTGAAACATCCAATTTTAAGATTTTTCCAGTCATCAGGGTGTATTGGGGCATTTGTTGTTGTTTAGTCGTTCAGTCGTGTCCGACTCTTCGTAACCCCATGGACCATAGCACACCAGGCATTCCTGTCCTGCACTCTCTCCCAGAGCGTGCTCAAGTCCATATTCATTGCATCGGTGATGCTATCTAGCCATCTCATCCTCTGCCATCCCCTTCTCCTTTTGCCTTCAATCTTTCCCAACATCAGGGTCTTTTCCAGAGAGTTTTCTCTTCGCATTAGGTGGCCAAAATATTTGAGCTTCAGTATCTGTCCTTCCAATGAGCAGTCCGGGTTGATTTCCTTTAGGATTGACTGATTTGACCTCCTTGCAGTCCAGGGGACTTGTAAGAGTCTTCTCCAGCACCACAGTTCAAAAGCATCAATTCTTCGGCGCTCAGCCTTTCATATAGTCCAGCTCTCACAGCCGTACGTTGCTACTGGGGAAACCATAGCTTTGATTATACGAACCTTTGTCGGCGAGGTGATGTCTCTGCTTCTTACTATGCTGTCTAGGTTTGCCATAGCTTTCCTTCTCAGGAGCAAGCGTCTTTTAATTTCATGGCTGCAGTCACTGTCTGCGGTGATCTTGGAGCCCAAGAAAATAAAATCTGTCACTGCTTCCATTTCTTCCCCTTCTATATGCCAGGAAGCGATGGGGCCAGATGCCATGATTTTAGTTTTTTTAATGTTGAGTTTCAAACCAGCTTTTGCACTCTCCACTTTCACCCTCAACAAGAGGCTCTTTCGCTTTCTGCCATTAGGGTGGTATCATCTGCGTATCTGAGGTTGTTGATCATTCTCCCGGCAATCTTAATTCCAACCTGTGATTCATCCAACCCAGCGTTTCTCATGATGTACTCTGCATATAAATTAAATAAGCAGGGTGACAATATGCAGCCTTGTCATACTCCTTTCCCAATTTTGAACCAATCGGTTGTTCCATGTCCGGTTCTTACTGTTCCTTCTTGACCCTCGTACAAGTTTCTCAGGAGACAGGTAAGGTGGTCTGGTACTCCCATCTCTTTAAGAATTTGCCACAGTTTGTTGTGATCCACACAATCAAAGGCTTTAGCGTAGTCAATGAAGCAGAAATAGACATTTTTCTGGAATTCTCTTGCTTTCTCCACGATCCAGCGACTGTTGGCGATTTGATCTCTAGTTCCTCTGCTTCTTCGAAACCCAGCTTGTACTTCCGGTAGTTCTCGGCTCACATACTGCTGAAGCTTAGCTTGTAGGATTTTGAGCATCACCTTGCTGGCATGTGAAATGAGCACAATTGTACGGTAGTTTGAACACTCTTTGGCATTGCCCTTCTTTGGAATTGGAATGTAAACTGAACTTTTCCAGTCTTGTGGCCATTGTTGAGTGTTCCAAATTTGTTGGCATATTGAGTGCAGCACTTTAACAGCACCATCTTTTAGGATCTTAAATAGCTCAGCTGGAATACTGTCATCTCCGCTAGCTTTTTTGTCAGTAATTCTTCCTAAGGTCCACTTGACTTCACTCTCTAAGATATCCGGCTCAAGTTCAGTGAGCACGCTATCATGGTTATCAGGGACATTAAGATCTGTCCTGTGTAGTTTTTCTGTGTATTCTTTCCACCTCTTCTTAATTGCATCTGCTTCTGTTAGGTCTCTGCCTTCTTTGTCCTTTATCATGCCCGTCTTTGCACAAAACGTTTCCTTGAGATCTCCGATTTTCTTGAAGAGATCTCTAGTCTTTCCCATTCTATTGTTTTCCTCGATTTCTTTGCATTGTTCATTTAAGAAGGCCTTCCTGTCTCTCCTTGCTATTCTCTGGAACTCTGCATTCAGTTGGATATATCTTCCCCTTTCTCCCTTGCTTTTCGCTTCCCTTCTTTCCTCAGCTTCTTGTAAAGTCTCCTCAGACAGCCACTTGGCTTTCTTACATTTCTTTTTCTTTGGGATGGATTTCGTTGCTGCCTCCTGAACAATGTTACGGACCTCCGTCCATAGTTCCTCAGGCACTCTGTCTATCAGGTCTAATCCCTTAAATCTATTTGTCACCTCTACTGTATATTCATAAGGGATATGATTTAGGTCATACCTGAATGGTTTAGTGGTTTTCCCTGCGTTCTTCAATTTAAGCCAATTTTTTGCGATAAGAAGCTCATGATGTGAGCCACAGTCAGCTCCAGGTCTTGTTTTTACTGACTGCATAGAGCTTCTCCATCTTTGGCTGCAAAGGACATAATCAATCTGATTTCAATATTGACCATCTGGTGATGTCCATATGTAGAGTCGCCTCTTGTGCTGTTGGAAAAGCGTGTTTGCTATGATCAGCATGTTCTCTTGGCAAAACTCTATCAGCCATTGTCCTGCTTCATTTTGTACACCAAGGCCATGCTTGCCTGTTATTCTGGTTATTTCTTGACTTCCTACTTTAATATTGGGGCATAGGTGTACCAAATTTAAACTTTCTAGGTCATGTGGATGTACCCTAACCATTTTGAACCACCACAGGATCTAATGTCATCTGTGTTATCCATATATCTCCTATGCAAGACAATGCATTTCTGAACTACATACTTTCATATCCATCATTAATTCTTACTGAGAAACAAAGGACATATGTACAGTATGTGGATATACACATGGGGAGGGGTGGCAGGTTATAAAGACAGATTATAGATGAGCTATGGCACAAAACTTTAACAGGTAGATCAGCATCTCTTCTTTGGGAAAGCTTGTTGCAGCTTTCTACAATACTGCAACTTTTCCAAACCTAAAGATAGTATGTAGATATGTTATAACAATAACAGAGTATTTTCTCTCTTTACAGATGTTCCCCCTGCAGAGCAAGAAAAGCTTTTTATTCAGAAGTTGCGACAATGTTGCGTCCTTTTTGACTTCGTTTCTGATCCACTAAGTGACCTAAAGTGGAAGGAAGTAAAGCGAGCAGCTTTAAGTGAAATGGTAGAGTACATCACACATAATCGGAATGTGATTACTGAGCCCATATACCCAGAAGTAGTACATATGGTAAGTTTTTTAAATGGTAATATTCTTTAAAATCCTTTTTTGCTTTCAGTAAACTCTTCTTAATGGAAACTATCAAAGTTCTTGATACTATCTAAAAGATTCCCTTCACACTTCTGTCTCATATGCTATAGGACATTTCCTTTTTTAGAGCATTCTGTACTATCAGGCTTGTATTTCATAACTAACATGTAATAACACCCTACTCTAAACATCATCATGAAGCATGTGATCTACATCGGGTGTCTGACTTATTCCTTCAAAGCCTACTTATATTTTTAGTAGAATCCTTGTGGTCCACCATTGTATTGTAAATGTACAGAGAATCAGTGGTTGACACATTTTGGCATGGCTTACTAGCAAAACTCATTACTAGTGATGGCACTGATCCTGTCATTCCCTGAATACTGTGGTATGTGCAAAGAACTCAGGGAAGGAAGGGTTTTCTGCAAAATAAACGGGATAAACACCTTCAACATTTCACTGCCCAAAGGTTCTCCATAAAAGCACTATCTCAAAACCACTAGGGTGGGAGAAGCTGAGTTCTCAGTAGAGAACTCTCTTAAGTTTGATACCCCTACAGAGAAGGACTTGTCCTACATGGGCATCCTGTTCTCATGTGCTCACCCACTACACTTCAGAGGGACATGCAAAAAGCACCTCTGAAGATGATGCAAGTGTCTAGGGAATGTATATGGGAGGACATGATCGTTGAAAGACCTTGGTCTCAGATTGTTGAGAGGCTTAAAGCAGTGGCGGAGAACTGCTGGCCTGTGGGCCTAATGCAGTCCATGGAGGTTCTTCCAGCCCACCGAACCTTCGGCTCTCTCCACAGACCCTGCCCCCTGGCCTGGAGGCAATCAGGGAAGGAGTTGCAGAGAGGAATCGGAAATAACTAGATACCCCAAAGTGTTTCACCCACCCTCTGTCATCCCTAATGAGGATAGATGCAGGGCAGGAAAATCCGGTCCCTGGCCAAAGCAGTGGTTGGAGAAGCCTCAGCCAGGGAGCAATGATGTTAGCTGAGTCCAGTCATGCATTGCCCCCATGGGGATGCTTGAGAAGGCAGCGACTCAACTGGCACTGGGAAGAATGGCCCTCATGGGCTGCTGATTCCATTCGCACACCACGTGTAGCCCTGATGGGAATGACATGCACTACACAAAGCTGGGGGCTCAGCCAGTGCTGGGAGGAACAACTGATCCTGAGTTTCTGAACATTCAGAATCAGCACCCCATAAGAGCACGTTACAGTAATCTTACCTGGATATCAGAGCCAGATCTCACGATGATATTGCTGTGGCTAGATTTCTTCTATCTAGGAAAGAGTGCAGCTAAAGTATCAGCCAAATCTGGTAGAAAGCATGTCTGCCCACTGCCACAACCCAGACATGCTGCATCCAAGGGCACCCCCACATTGCAAATACGTCTTTAAGGGAGAGTGCAACTCCATCCAGCACAGGCAATACTTCTACATCCAGACCAACCATATTTTCAACCAAGAGCACTTCTGTCTTGTCTGGATTAAGCTTCAGGTTGTTCAGCCCCATCAAGTCCATCACTGTTCTCATACCCTGCTTCTCGACTTCCACTGTAGCTCTGTTCAGGTGTTCTAAATCTGCGTGAAGTAAAACGTGTGAGCAGGGGAAATGCTCTAGCCCTGCCTGCCACTCCCCGCACGCATCTATTGCGTTGTACTTATGGAAAGCGACTTTCTGAAGAGGAGAGCCTCCTGTATCCACCATGGAGGCTCTCCTTGCAATTGAGAGCACTGAAAAATCAGGGTTCTCAATCATATGGAGAGCCTCCACAGATACAGCATACTGTCCTCTTCGGCAAGTCACCCACCACAGGTACAGGGCGATGGAAATGCACAAGGAGGGGAGAGCCCTTCCCTTCCTCGCGTGTTTACACTACACAGATTCAGAATGCCTGAATAGGGCTTGCCTCCTTAGCACTGAAAAGTGAGATCTGGATGGTGTCAACATATTGATAACACTACAGCCCCAATCTCACTAATTTTTATAAAAATCTTGTAAGGTGGGCCAGTGTTATCTCCCTGTTACAGATTAGTGCTGAAGCTAAGACTGGCCTACCTTATGCTAGCCAGTGAGGTCATGCCTCAGCTGAGATTTAAACTAGGTACTTCCCAGGTCATAGTGCAGTTTTACCATTACATTACATTACACAAGCTCCTTGACACCATCTGTGATTCTTAAGACTGTTCTGGTTAGCACAAGAGCAGTTCTCAATAATAGCCTTGATATTGAAGAGAGTGCTAGTGTACAAGAAGATTTCAAAGAAACAGTTACCACATATTTGGTGATGGTTTCCTTAGAATTTAACCCCCATGATAAATTATTCTTTCCCTCTGGTTTATTGGAATGTGTCCTTATGTGAACCAAACTCCATTGGTTTCTTCACACACTGTTCACATGTTTATTGTAAAGAAAATATTATTGGGAGTGGGGGTGAAAGAGCAATAAACTGAAACATGGAGGAAAATATTCTTCAAATCGAATCTTGTTCAATATTAATTAGAGTAAATACGTTTCTGCTCTGTATTTTCATTTGCTTGCGTGCCTTTGTAATGTTTTAATGCAAATAGGTGTCTTTTAAAATTGAGTTATTTTTGTACCTGCACTTAGCCAAGTGTGATTTTAGTTTGCAGTTAACATGTTTCGCACACTACCACCTTCATCCAATCCAACGGGAGCAGAATTTGACCCAGAGGAGGATGAGCCAACCTTAGAAGCCGCCTGGCCTCACTTACAGGTACTATAAACATAATTTCTTCATCTCTCTTCTGAATAAACAAAGAGTGACTAAATTACTGCAAAATTAAAAATGGCAAACTTAAATATGAACATATAGCACACTAGTTTGCTGTTTAAATATCTGACGGAGGACTCATCATCGAAGTCTGCTGTTTGCAAGTCTAAATGTTAATGCATTGTAGCTCTGCTATACCAATATAGACTTAATATTTTAATAATAGAAAAATGTTAATGAGTTTATATCAATTGCTGTTGGCCTTTTTGGTCCTAATAGGGTTATAGCTTTGAGACATAACCTCTTTAAGGCACATGATGCCCACTGTTCTGTAAACAGAAAATCTAAATGTAGTATACACACAATATTAAGCTGGTTTAACTAAAGTAGTATAGTGTGGGATCAGGGGTAGGTGTCATAAGACCTGTGGGCTGCAGATGGCCTGCCAAGGCATGCACCAGTCACTGACCCATACCAATATTGATATAGTATCAAATAGGGGGCAGTGCACCTATAGGTGCCCAAATCTATTAAGAGATCAGGACTGAAATTGCGCATTTTGTGTCCCGTCCCCCCGGGTCCCATGAATTCTTCTCTTAAACCTTAAATACAGTGAAGGGATACATCAGCAGCAACCTGAACAGTGATTAATGCTAAAAGGGGTTCTCTTAACCTATATTGGAAATAAAAACCCTAGTGTAGTGGAGAACCTGGTTAGCATTAGCCATGGTTAAGGCAGAGGGAGGAAATTAACTTCAGAGAGGGAGCATGCATTTTTGCATCTAGTTCCTGATCTCTCAACTACAATTAAGAGAATAGGTTATTGATCCAGTTCACATCATTGCCAGCGCCCACCAGGGCTGGCTTAAGCCCTGGTGGGTTGCACGTGAGCCAGTGGCAATTTTGAATATTCAAGACATGGCAGGTGGTCACTGTGGTTTATCATGACCCTTAAAACAGCCCATGGGTTGTGGGTTGCTTGTTAATCACTCCAACAACCCACCTTTGTCAGTTTCGGATGTCACAATAAGCTGCAGTGACTGCCTGCTGTGGCTTGAATATTCACAATGGCTGCCGGCACCCACCACAACCCACTGTGGGCTGCAGTGAGTGTGTGAACCAAGTCATTGTGTCTACATCGGTCCAGAATTTGGAACATTTTGAAACTAAAGTGATTATAAGAAACCTACTGTGTTTGGAAATAGATTGCACAACCTACTAGGAGCATCTTCTGCTGAAGTCCCATTGAAGGAAATAGGAGCTGCACAACACCAATTTGTATCAGAGGAGCTCGTGGGTAGTTTGTGCTTACAGAAGAGTTTAGAGGAACACACACAGTTAGGAAGCTGAAGCAGTTAATGCTGTACACGATATCATCTTGAAGTGCTTTGAGGATGTTTTAAGACTGAGTACTATTAACAGCTTTTCAAAATTTACATTTGCATTTCTGTTGTAAAACTAATTTTTATTTTTTGTGGATCTTTTTCAGCTTGTTTATGAATTTTTCTTAAGGTTTTTAGAATCTCCAGATTTCCAACCTAATATAGCTAAGAAATATATTGATCAGAAGTTTGTATTGCAGGTGAGGTTAAAAAATGAATATATCTTCAAACTTTAAATCCAGATTAATCTGAAATGGATTAAACAAGTAAATGTGCATCTCTTGCAGCTTTTAGAGCTTTTTGACAGTGAAGATCCTCGTGAAAGAGATTTTCTTAAGACTACTCTGCACAGAATATATGGAAAATTCTTAGGCCTAAGAGCTTACATCAGGAAGCAAATTAACAATATATTTTATAGGTATGTCTTTATTCTGGGGTGATGCATATGAACTGGGTAAAGTATTTTAGCAATGTTACAACTTTTAAGGTACAAAACCAAATGTTGTTGACAGAGTTTCATTAATGCTGCATGTAAGTTTTATGATGACTTCTGCATCATTTTAATTAAGCTCCTCTAGTAAAACTGAACTAGAGGGATAAAATAACATGTTAAAAGTTCTGAACACAAAATTAGGGTTCATTAAGATTCTGCTTTTGGACACCTTTTGTCCTATATTCATTAATGTGCTTTTCATTTCCAAAGGGCTGTTGAAGGCCCTTGATTTCCTAAAAGTTGGAGTTCCAGCTACTACATTTAGCCATAACAACTTACCCCAGTCCTGTCAGACCATATTCTGGCATGTGGCTTCATAAAATTGTTACATTATTTTTTTCCTGCGTACAGCAGGCATATGTATACCACTTGTGATAGAGTGCTTTGGAAATAGGCATGTATTGGCATATGGCACTGACTTTATTACGTTTCCATACATTCAGCAGGGCACAGCCTTTCAGCATGACACGTAAATGTTCTTAAATCATGTGCTTGCTTTTTTTCCCCCCACCCCCTTCAAGTGATACTAAGCTTCAAGGTATATTAAGCTATAGTATACTGCCTGCTTTTTACCTAATTTTTCTACACGTTTTCATTTGTACAGTTTTCCCAAAAGGGAACATGTGGTAGTGCCCCTTAAGAATATAATGCCAAATGTGTTGCAGTTTTTTGCCAGTTCATTCGTCAAAGATAATAGCACCAGCTGTAGAGGGAGCTTATCTTCTGTACAAATGGTAATAAATACTCATTTAGGGGGGGAAATGCGACATTGCCTAAAAATAGCAAGTAAGCATCATCTGTCTGCCTTGAAGCCATTTTTGACTATGCACAGCTAACACCAATATTTTAGATGAGTATATTTTTTTTCCCTCAGGATAAGGGTTTCCATAGGAATAAGGGATATGGATTGGACAGGAAGGCTTTGTTTTAAAACTGGAATGCACAATGTATTGGCATTAGTATCCTTGTCTGAACAGAATCAGACCAAAATATTATAGAATTTAATTATGATATGTCATCATGGACAAGTGATGTCCCCTAATTCTGCCGAATCTTATTGGAAGTTTCAGGTTTTATTTTAACTGAAAGGTTTCCAGCCCTTGTTATCAAGATGCTTGAAAAGTCTTTTTTGTTTTGTGGCGGGGAGCTATGAAGACTCAAACAAAAGTTAAACCTTGAAGTGAAAATGTCTTGTGAGGATACTACATACTTGGGGCTGCCATTCTGTAGCTACTTGCAGGTTGTTATAAAGAACTGTCAGCTTTAACCCTAGTGAGTATTATTCATGAAATCCCCAAGAAAAAGCTAACAGCATCTTCAGTGGTTGAAAAACCCTTCAAAATGATTTAAACTAAGTTTTTACCGGGGGACAGGAAAATCCATACAGTGAAAGGTATATTAGGTCTTTACCCTCAGGGTTTCAAAGGTAATAATTGGCACCTTAAGTTAGGATCAGAAGAAGATTGGAAGCCAGTACAGAGAGGAAGGAGCAAGAGTAATATGCTACCCTCAGTTTGCCGTCTTTAAAAGATGGGCTCCAGAATTCTGCACGAGCTAAAGTTTCTGACCCATCCTCAAAGACAGCCCATACAAAGTAGTAGTCAGTAGGGAGTTACCGAAGCCATAGTAGCAGTGGAGGCTGGTGGCTCCAGAGGAGCAGTGATTCCATTCTGGGTTTTAGTTAGAATCATCTAGAGCTGTAAAGGTGCTGTCCAAGGCACTGAACCCATTTTGCAGACAGAGTGCAGCACCTTGGATAGCAGCCTTAGAGCTCTGCCTGGTCCTAACTAAAACCCAGAATGGAATCACCACCCTGCCGAAACTGGAGCCACTAGCCTCTGTAAGGCTGCAATGTTTAGATAGAAAGACTCCGAGCTTTCCCCAGCCACCATAGGATTGGGCTGTAAGGCTGCAATTTTACACACACTTACCTGGGAGTAAGTCCTGTTGAAATCAGTGGGGTTCACTTCAGAGTAAACATGTATAGGATTGCAATGTAAGTGGCCACAAGGAGTTGTTGTTTTCAAGAAGCACGCAACCAGGTACAAATTCAATGAGGCATGTAAACACTGTTGGCTCCAAATTACCTGCTACAACAAAATACAAATGTTATATTGTGAACTTTTCCCAACTGGCAAATTGGGGCAAGGCCCTTTATTCCGTAATCTTATTAGTTTGTTTTATGTTTGTTTATCTGGGTTTACTGGTTGTGTGTGTTTTTTCTTTTCATTTTGTGTCATTTTTCACACATTGGGTGTCCAGCAAAAAAGCAGCTGAGAAATGTATGCATTTTTTTAAAGTTTTGAAAATCTACTATATTATTTATTGGCAGTAGAATTGCTAAATTTAGTCTATAAACATACTGTTGTTGTTCATTCGGTCAGTCGCTTCTGGCTCTTCGTGACTTCATGGACCAGCCCACGCCAGAGCTTCCTGTCAGCTGTTGCCACCCCCAGCTCCCCCAAGGACGAGTCCGTCACCTCCAGAATATCATCCATCCATCTTGCCCTTGGTCGGCCCCTCGTCCTTTTGCCTTCCACTTTCCCTAGCATCAGCATCTTCTCCAGAGTATCCTGTCTTTGCATTATGTGGCCAAAGTACTTCAGTTTTGCCTTTAAAATCATTCCCTCAAGTGAGCAGTCTGGCTTTATTTCCTGGAGTATGGACTGGTTTGATCTTCTTGCAGTCCAAGGCACTCTCAGAATTTTCCTCCAGCACCACAGTTCAAAAGCATCTATCTTCCTTCGCTCAGCCTTCCTTATGGTCCAGCTCTCACAGCCATAGGTTACTACGGGGAATACCATTGCTTTCACTATGCGGACCTTTGTTGTCAGTGTGATGTCTCTGCTCTTCACTGTTTTATTAAGATTTGTAATTGCTGTCCTCCCAAGAAGTAAACATCTTCTGATTTCCTGGCTGCAGTCAGCATCTGCAGTAATCTTTGCACCTAGAACGACAAAGTCTGTCACTGCCTCCACGTTTTCTCCCTCTATTTGCCAGTTATCAATCAAGCTGGTTGCCATAATCTTGGTTTTTTTGAGGTCTAACTGCAACCCAGCTTTTGTACTTTCTTCTTTCACCTTTGTCATAAGGTTCCTCAGCTCCTCCTCGCTTTCAGCCATCAAAGTGGTATCATCTGCATATTGGAGATTGTTAATGTTTCTTCCAGCGATTTTAACTCCAGCCTTGGCTTCATCAAGCCCAGCATGTCGCATGATGTGTTCTGCGTACAGGTTGAATAGGTAGGGTGAGAGTATACAACCCTGCCGTACTCCTTTCCCAATCTTAAACCAGTCCGTTGTTCCGTGGTCTGTTCTTCCCGTTGCTACTTGGTCATTATACAGATTCCTCAGGAGGCAGACAAGATGACTTGGTATCCCCATCCCACCAAGAACTTGCCACAATTTGTTATGATCCACACAGTCAAAGGCTTTAGAATAGTCAATAAAACAGAAATAGATGTTTTTCTGAAACTCCCTGGCTTTCTCCATTATCCAGCGGATATTGGCGATTTGGTCTCTAGTTCCTCTGCCTTTTCTAAACCCAGCTTGTACATCTGGCAGTTCTCGTTCCATGAATTGCTGGAGTCTACCTTGCAAGATCTTGAGCATTACCTTCCTGGCATGTGAAATAAGTGCCACTGTTCGATAGTTTGAACATTCTTTGGTGCTTCCCTTTTTTGGTATGGGGATATAAGTTGACCTTTTCCAATCTGTTGGCCATTCTTGTGTTTTCCAAATTTGCTGGCATATGTCATGCATCACCTTGACAGCATCATCTTGCAACAGTTCAGCTGGGATACCGTCATTTCCTGCTGCCTTGTTATTAGCAATGCTTCTTAAGGCCCATTCAACCTCACTCTTCAGGATGTCTGGCTCTAGCTCGCTGACCACACCATCAAATCTATCCCCGATATAATTATCCTTCCTATACAGATCTTCCGTATATTCTTGCCACCTTTTATTGATCTCTTCTGCTTCTGTTAGGTCCTTGCCATCTTTGTTTTTGATCATACCCATTTTTGCCTGGAATTTACCTCCGATGTTTCTAATTTTCTGGAATAGGACTCTTGTCCTTCCTATTCTATTATCTTCTTCCGCTTCCGCGCATTGCTTGTTTAAAAATAATTCCTTATCTCTTCTGGCTAACCTCTGGAATGTTGCATTTAATTGGGCATATCTCCCCCGATCACTGTTGCCTTTTGCTTTCCTTCTTTCTTGGGCTGCTTCCAGTGTCTCAGCAGACAGCCATCTTGCCTTCTTGGTTTTCTTTTTCCTTGGGACGTTTTTTGTTGCCTCCTCCTGAACAGTGTTGCAAACTTCTGTCCATAGTTCTTCCGGGACCCTATCTACTAAATCTAGTCCCTTCAGTCTATTCTTCATCTCCACTGCATATTCATGAGGAATATGAGTGAGCTCATATCTAACTGATCTGTGGGTCTTCCCTATTCTCTTTATCTGATTCTAAATTGTGCAATAAGAAGTTCGTGATCTGAACCACAATCAGCTCCAAGTCTTGTTTTTACCAACTGCATAGAGGTCTGCCACCTTTGGCTACAAAGGATGTAGTCAATCCGATTTCGGTGTCGACCGTCTGGTGAAGTCCATGTATAAAGTCGTCTCTTAGGTTGTTGGAAGAGAGTGTTTGTTATGCACAGTGAGTTGTCTTGGCAAAATTCTATCAGCCTATGTCCTGCTTCATTTTGTTCTCCCAGACCATGCTTGTCTGTAATTCCAGGTGTTGTTTGACTACCCACCTTAGCATTCCAGTCTCCTGTAATGAAAATAACATCTTTTTTTGGCGTACTGTCCAGTAGGTGCTGCAGATCCTCATAGAACTGATCTACTTCTGCTTCTTCAGCATCTGTGGTTGGAGCGTATATTTGGATCACTGGCTTAAATGGCTTACCCTGAATTCGAATTGAGATCATTCTGTCATTTTTTGGATTGTATCCAAGCACTGTTTTAGCCACTTTATTATTAATTATGAAGGCTACTCCATTTCTTCTGTGGTCCTCTTGTCCACAGTAGTAGATCTGGTGGTCATTTGATGTGAAGTGGCCCATTCCGGTCCATTTCAGTTCACTGACACCCAAAATGTCTATATTTAATCTTGACAACTCCCCAATAACCACATCCAATTTGCCCTGGCTCATAGATCGTACATTCCAGGTTCCTATGGTGTGTTGATGTTTAGAGCATTGGATTCGTCGTTCAGCACCAGCACCATCAGCTGCTAGCCATCCTTTCAGCGTTGAGCTGGCTGCGTCATCACATCTGGGGCTAGTTGAACTTATCCTCTGTTCCTCCCCAGTAGCATTTTGACCATCTTCCAACATGAGAGTCCCATCTTCCAATGGTATACCGACATATATCTGGTTGTACTGATCCATTTAGTTTTCACGGCAAGAATACCGGGGTGGGTTGCCGTTTCCTTCCCCAGGGATCGTATTTAGTCTGACCTCTCTGCCATTACCTTCCTGTTTTGGGTGTCCCTTCACGGTTTAGCTCATGACGTCATTGAGGTGCTGAAGCTCCAGCACCACGACAAGGTAACGATCTCCTTTGCTGAAGATAAACATACTAGAACATGCCATTTGACATTAACTAAGTGCATTCTGGGCTCCCAAATCTGTTTCCATTGATGTATTAACAATGCCAGCCTATAAATGTCTACTCAGAAGTAAATCCCACCGCATTCAGTGGCACTTACTCCCAGATAAACTGATACAGGATTGCAGCCTACATTCTCTTAATAAATTCCATTTTAAGTCTAATTCCATTCTGATAAAAGTTTTCAAAATGCAGCTGCTCTACTAATTGGCTTATAGAATTATTTTATTTCTGTAAGTTTAAATATTTAATGCTACTTGTGGTTTCCTGCCATCTTTCCCAAGCACTGTCTCAGTGCGTAAGGAAGATACGATGCAAGATTGCAGTATCTTAACTTTCATTAATACAAGCTAGGCAATAACCAAATGTAATACCATGGGTAGGATCCAGCAATCTCAGCAGAGCCAGGAGGGGTGGTTCCTCCCACCATGTGCCCTCAAAATCTGCCCTGGAAGATTGTGGAGAGGAGAAGAGAGAGGGAAAATCCTGTTGTGCTAGCGGACTTTTGCTATCACAATTTTGAATTTAACCCCATAACAAAAGTATTTTCCAAATAAACAGGATTACATCTTTTCTGTCGGTATTATGTGCGCTATATCTGCACTCTATATTTTTGTCCTATATAACTTTTAGCAAACCAAAAATGTAAATCTTTACATAAGCTCATACACAAGGTATATGAACAGTACAACAATTATTTCTGTAGCTATCCTAAATGATCAGTCTGAAAACTGGACAAAAATCTCAATTAACTAAGAGAACACACAGATATTTTTTGTTGCAGTTTTAAATAAATGGTAGCTGAACTGTGCCTCTGGTCCAACTTGAACTAAGCAAACAGATACAAATAACTATATTTCCTCACTGCTGATAATGAATTTGCTTTCTCAGGTTTATTTATGAAACAGAACATCACAATGGCATAGCAGAATTACTGGAAATACTGGGAAGGTAAGCTGCTTAATAGTTATGCATCATAATACTACTATTTGCATGTTAAAGCAGAGCGAGTTTCCAAGAGCCTTGATTTGGAAAAAAAAAAATGATTACAGGTTTATACGTATAACTTACCTCATTTCTAATTGGATTTTTTTGCTTTTCCTTTCCTTTTAAGTCAGTTTTTGTACTTGAGTATTTCACAAGTTCAACATAAAACTTGAATAAAAACATAGCTTGACATAAATAGAATAAAAGTGATTTAAAAAAAAAAACATTAAAGTTGAAGATATGTCAAAATGTTACAGCTTTTAAAATTCTAAATCCATGTTTTTTCCCCTTCAGTATAATTAATGGATTTGCCTTACCATTAAAAGAAGAGCACAAAATTTTCCTTCTCAAGGTATTATTACCTTTGCACAAAGTGAAATCACTCAGTGTCTACCATCCACAGGTAAATTATTCTATGTGTGAATTATGTTTTAAGAGCTTTGATTTGATAAGTTACAAAACCATAATTTGAATATTTAAGAAAAGATAACATAAAGTAGATACTACAGAAATTTCATCCTTATTTACAAGATTCATTGTCTAACAATAGGTATAGTGTTTTTGGATATTGGAAACATAATGCTGATTCAAATCAATTACTGTGTGTTTTGGTTGGTTTCAGCGGTGCAGCTAGGACTGGGCCTTAGGGCCAAAGTCCATCCCCCCACAGTCCAGGAGGCCCCGAAATGACCACCCAGATAGGGACAGGTGATGGAGGCAGTGACAAAGCCCTGGCATGAGCACCTGGGCTGATATGGGCATGCCAGGCCCACCAGGGCTAACACTGGTGCCCTCAGCACCCTCCTAATTTTGAAGAACAGTTTATGGTGATGGGGCAGCCAACTGTCCATGGCTACAGATGCTCATTTTAAAAATATTATCCTTTTCTACAACAAAATAGTGCTTATTCCCAAGAAGATGTGTTTAGCATTGGGGTAGCAGAAACAAATTCCCATTTTATTCCTGTAGTCATGGCGGTGATATGATATAGGTGAGTTTAAAATTCTAAACTGCAGATGCTTAGAGTATTATTTGTTTTTAAATACGGGTTGGCAAACACTTTTTACTGTGTTTGTGTGTTTGTTTGTCCTAACATATCAGGAATGTAGAAGCACTTGTAAAGCACAGAATGGCGGTAAGTAGGGGAGAAGAGATATAGGTTAAGTATGTACTTCATAACTGAAGTAATACACATGGCAGTGAGCAGGACTGAGCAGTGAAGTGGCCAAGTTTTCTGATGACACCAAATTATTTAGGGTGATTAAAACAAAAAGGGATTGTGAAGAGCTCCAGAAGGATCTCTCCAAATTGGGAGAATGGGCATCAAAATGGCAAATGCAGTTCAATGTAAGCAAGTGTAAAGTGAAGCATGTTGGGGCAAAAAATTCCAACTTCAAGTATAAGCTAATGGGATCTGAGCTAGTAGTGAAAGACTAAGAAAGAGATCTTGGGGTTGTGGTGGACAGCTCGATGAAAATGTCAACCCAGCATACAGGTGCTGTGAAAAAGGAAAAATTTATGTTAGGCATAATGAGGAAAGAAATTGAGAATAAAACTGCCGATATCATACTGCCCTTGAATAAATCTGTGGTGCGACCACACTTGAAATACTGTGTACAGTTCTGGTCACCACACCGAAAAAAAGATATTGTAGAGTTAGGAAAAAGGCAACTAAAATGATCAAGGGGCTGGAGCAACTCCCTTATGAGGGAAAGTTACAACAGCTGGGATTGTTTAGCGAGAAAAGGTGAGTAAGGGGAGAAATGATAGAGGTGTACAAAATTATGCATGGTGTGGAGAAATTGGATAGGGAGACGTTTTTCTTCCTCTCATAATACTAGAACCTGGGGTCATCCCATGCAGCTGATTGATGGGAGATTCAGGACAGAAAAAAGGAAGTACTTCACACAGTGCATAGTTAAACTACCACAAGACGTAGTAATGGCCACCAATTTGGATGGCTTTAAAAGGGGATTAGACAAATTCATGGAAGATAAGGCTACTAGTCCTGATGGCTATATGCTACCTCCAGTATCAGAGGAAGTGCGCCTATGTATACCAGTTGCTGAGGAACATGGGCAGGAGGGTGCTGCTGCACTCATGTCCTGCTTGTGGGTTTCCTGCGGGCAGCTGGTTGGCCACTGTGCGAACAGAATGCTGGGCTACATGGACCCTTGGTCTGATCCATCATGGCTCTTATGTTCGGTCTAAAGAGCCCCTCGCAGGATCTAAAATTATCTAGTTGCACCACTGGTTGGTTTTTAAAACAATCCAGGCTGTCAAAGTAGCTTAGTTGCATTTCAGCTCAAACTCTGCTTCAGTTACAAAGCTTAATTAATTTCACTGATGCGTCTTTGGGAGCCATGCAGAAGGCCCCCTAAAATAAATGGAGGATTCAGTCACTCTGTTACATTCCCAGGCCTGCTGTATTAGGGCAACCTAGGCATAGAGCAGGGCTTCTACAGTCGTAGACACTATGGAACGTACTCCCTGGTGGAGATCACCAATTTGTTTTTCCTGCCCTCTTTCCTGTTAATATCTGTTTGTAAAAGCTTTTGGGGTGCAAGGATATTCTGAGTGTAGGCTCTGTCACTCTTGAGATTTTCTTTTGGATTTTAATTGGGTGTGAGGGTATCATGGCTCTATTTATTTTATATGTTGAGGGTTTTGTTTTTAATTAAAAGTATTTTTAAAGTGATTGCAAGTTTCCTCAAGCACACAGAGAGACTATGCTTTAAATAAATAGTTGTATGCACACTTCTTGAATATGTATTAAAACACTGCTTTCTGGTGTTCCCTAGGATATCTTGTCCTCCCCCATTATACAGTAAATAACAGGCATAGTATTTTTCCATCTACCAGGAAGTAAGGTGGTGTGTGTCTTCTCTTACACAAACACAAAGAGCCATCTGGAGAAGCTCAATTTTTGTTTGAGCAACATTGTAGATTATTATTGTTACAATTGGGAATACACAGCTGCCTTTGTAGATGAATCCAAGTTCAAATGAACTACACAATAGGCTATAGCACTTCTGGTTTCAGACTATACTTTTTATCACCTATTTTTAGTTTGTCTCTTTCATTTATCCTTTCCAATAAACGCTAATAGGAAAAGAGGGGAAAGAAATTATTCAGTCTTCATTCCAATAGCTAGGGCAGGACTTCATCTAGCAAAATGAGAATTCTTGAATTCCCCTGGTTATTCCTTTATAATCATGTAAAGGAGTTTCCCAGCTCATCCATCATTTCAGATGAGGTGTGCTATAACCACAAACATTTGATGCCTTTCACTTGATCATGCAAAATATACCCACAGTTTTTAGCCATTGGTTGCTTGGCATTTCTGAACATATTTGTGGTGGCTTATACAGAACTATATTGAAACTGAAACCAGCTTTCTGAAAAGTAGACAATGCCTCTTAGGTGGGTTTTTGTACTTGTGCAAACTTTGGGGGTCCCCAAGCCTCTTTCATGGAAGATGCCATTTTGGCTACATTAGGATCTACACTTGGAGAATGAGTTTGCTATTAATATATATGAGTTATTGTAGAATTTAAATATGCGAGTAGCATTTCATCTTTGTGCAAATGAGGAATGTGAAAATAGTTGGCTTCATCAGTGCTATTAAAATATATTCTGTAAAACTTTGCAGGCCTTAGCTGCAAATGAACAAATATTTTAAACTGCTTTTAATTAATATAAGTACTACTTCGTATTGTGTTAAACTACTGCTGTGTCAAAGTCTTGGGGAGCAATTGGTTGGATGTTGTGCACCTCCCTCTCTGCCAACAGAGAAGGAAGTCTGCTGCCAAAGACCTCCCCACTGCAGTGGCAGAAAGCTCTACTGCTATTGCTCTTCCACCTTTACTGCTCTGGCAATAAGGGGTGAAAAGGGGTGTGTTGGAAATGGATAGGGGAAAGCTTTGGCTTCGCTGGATCCAGAGCCATCCCATTCCCCCAACACACATTTGGAAAGGGAAAATGTTCACCAGTCCCGCAGCTGATGTAGTTATATTCCCTCCCATTGAAACCAATGGGAGATAATTTTTTAAAAGGACAACCAAGTACAAAAAAGGAAAAAAAAACAGCTCCCTCAAATTCTGCCTTGGCCAATAGGGCTTAGGAAGTGGCATTTCATCTGACATGCACTCTCTCCACCCCCGCCCCCTCAACAGCTGTAGGATTATTCTATTTAGAGATGTGAAGGCCTGGGGGGAAAACAGAAAAATTCAGGAAAAAAAAAAACAGGTTTTTTTTTTCTTGTTTCTCCCAAGGACCATTTTGTTTTTTCCCAAAACATTGGAAAAATTGGACAGCTTTGGATTATTAAATATTTTCTTTTAGAATTTAAGACAGTATATAAACTGAGTATATGGGTGTGTGTATACTATATACTTACTTGAAGGTCTTCATTATTTGATTATTAACTAGTGATATAATTCTATGTACCTATTGTTTTTGTATAATATAATTATTCTTATGGTCCATTGATTTGTTCTGTTTGTGTTTATATATTGTTACTCAGCCGTTATTCCCCAAAAATGATTTCTAAAAACTGTAATAGGAACACTTTCATAGGAAGACTAGTGAAGTAAAATGCCTGGGAATAATGAAGCCTTGGGGAAAATGCTTTTTTGATCTACTCTGTAATATTCCCAGCATAGTTATTTCTTTATTCCTTATTAAAATTTACTGATATGCATAGGATTGTGCCCTAAATGTCTGTTTAGACAGAAAAAAGTGTGACTGGGGAATTCTGGGAGTTGTAGGACTTTTTTCTGGCTAAACATGCATAGGATTGCACCCTTAGGGATGCTGCAGTGATGTTCTGTTTCCCACCATGTGAGTAAAGTCACCATATCATTAATATGGGGAAAACATGTGTGTTCTTGTTGCCTCAGCTGTCAAACCCTGTAACAGTTGCCAGTAGAATAAAGGTTCTGTCCTAAAAGAAACTCTGTAGCCTGGTTCCTATGACGTAGGCATGGGATTCTCACTACCACTAGAGACCTTTCAAAATGAACAAAAACTAAGATGTTCATTAATGGAAATTATTTACAAAAGTGAATAAAATGTCATTCTTCAAATAATCGGTTGATATTGCTTTAAGGTTCTTAAATTAAATGATGGTTGCTTTCCATTCCTAAGCTGAGTCTTTCCCCGCTAAATAAAATCTCGATAGCTTTTCCTCCAGATCCTATTTCCCTAAGCTCCACTCCACAAATAGGAACAGGTTTAGGAATTCCCTTAAACTTCCTTACAAATAGGAACAGATACACCAGTCTGCCTCCAGTTCTTCCTGCTTCTTTTTGCCTATATTTTGCCTCTTTTTCATCTGATGCTTCAGATGTTTCAGGAACTACTTCCTAGTCGGACATTAAATAGGAACCTAAAATATGTTACGTGTATCTTGGTTTGCTCATAAAATTATTATGTTTGGTATATTACATTTAAAAGTATAGTTTATTCAGACAATAATTATAAATTTACTGAGTTTACTTTTAAAAGTTTTTAAATATAGTGATAATTTTATGAGCAAACCAAGTTATGCATACTATAACTTTAGGAACATAAAGGCTGCTTTATGTTCCTAAAGCAGCCCTTCCCAACCTGGTGCCCTCTGGATGTTTTGGACTACAATGCCTAGCATTCCTGACCATTGGCTATGCTGCCTGAGGCTGATGGGAGGTGAAATCCAAAATATCTAGAGGGTACCAGGTTGGGGAAAGCTGCTGTAAAGTGACTTTAGATCTGTAAAGAGCATTAAAACAAGTATCGCTCATTTTTCAAATTGTCCCCAAATTGCAGTCGTCGTCCCCACCCACTGGGGAAAAAAACCAATTTTTCCCATGCCTTCAAAATTTCTGGATATTTTACATCTCTAGTTCTGCCATGTTTTATTTTAATATGGACTTTGGTTTTATGTGTTATGATGAGGTTGACTATAATGTGAGATATCCTAGAAGGGTTAGCATGTAAAGATGTGTCATACGAAAGTTGACATAAATAACTGTTAGTATTGAGAACTATATTTGTGCAGATATTATTGCATCTTTGCTGAATATGAAAACTCAGACTCTCAGTTTCGTGGTTAGACTGCTTTGCTTTACTTTATGCAGTTTTCAGAGCTTTACTTAAAATCTTAAGTCTTGTTGGGATTTTGTATTTTGTGATCTTTTGGGTTTAAAGTTTCACTCCTTTGATTCACCCAGAATTAACATTCAATAGCAACAGATTTATTTGACTTCTATAAAACTGAACCTAACAATGTTACTCTTTTCCTTCAATTTAGCTGGCATACTGTGTAGTTCAGTTTTTAGAAAAGGACAGCACGCTTACTGAGCCAGTAAGTTTTAATTTTTCCTTTTTTATCATTTTAAAGTACTGAGCAAAGCAATGGGTGTGTGTTTTCAGTACAATTGATTGCAGGCCAACTACCTTATCAAGAAGGGCGGGATAGCTAATACCCTGGAAGACAGAAACAGAATTCAAAGTGATCTTGATAGGCTGGAGTGCTGGGCAGAAAACAACAGAATGAAATTTAATAGGGATAAATGCCAAGTTCTGCACCTAGGAAAAAGAAACCAAATGCACAGTTACAAAATGGGGGATACTCAGCTCAACAACACTACAAGCAAGAAGGATCTTGGAATTGTTGAAGATCACAAGCTGAATATGAGCCAACAATGTGATGTGCTGCAAAAAAGGCCAGTGCTATTTTGGGCTGCATTAATAGAAGTATAGCTTCCAAATCATGTGAAGTACTAGTTCCCCTCTACTCAACACTGGTTAGGCCTCATCTGGAGTACTGTGTCCAGTTCTGGTCTCCACACTTTAAGAAGGATGCAGACAAACTGGAGAGGGTTCAGAGAAGGGCAATGAAGATGATCAGGGGACTGGAAACAAAGCTCTGTGTGGAGAGACTGAAAGAACCGGGCATGTTTAGCCTTGAGAAGAGAAGACTGAGGGGAGATATGAGAGCGCTCTTCAAGTACTTGAAAGGTTGTCACAGAGAGGAAGGCCAGGATCTCTTCTTGATCATCCCAGAATGCAGGACACAGAAGAATGGGCTCAAGTTACAGGAAGCCAGATTCTGGCTGAACATCAGGAAAAACTTCCTGACTGTTAGAGCAATACGACAATGGAACCAATTCCCTAGGGAGGTAGTGGGCTCTCCCACACTGGAGGCATTCAGGATGAAGCTGGACAGCCATCTGTCAGGGATGCTCTGACTTGGATTCCTGCATTGAGCAGGGGGTTGGACTCAATGGTCTTAGAGGCCCCTTCCAACCCTACTATTCTATGATTCTACAATTCTAAGAATAACTAATGACTTGGTAACGTGTGCCATCTATATTGTGGATCTATAGCACACTGTGAATATAACAGTCTAACCAATAAGTTACTGTGCCTAAAAAAAATCTCAGTTTGAAGGTGGTCAACTTGCAAAACTCCAGTTCATACAGGAAAAAAACATATATACATACATAAAATAAAAAAAAATCTCTCATTAGTCTTGGGCTTCTGCCATGAAGGTAGCCAGAAGGCCTCTCTTATGGCCTCCTTTTGGCTACTTAGTGGCTGCCTCCCCCACTTTTCTTGTTGACTGCACAGCTCACGTAGAATACAATATTTGCAAATATCTCTCTGTTCTGTTCCTGGTATGAAATGGAAATAATGAAGGTGAGCAGACAAATGTTCCTCACTGAGCATGTAGGAGACCTTGGGTTGGATCCAGATTTAGGTGCATGAAACTGGGCTAGCGAAAGCAGACTTCCCTGCCCCCTCCTCCCCATGGCAGCCCCTCCAGCCCCCTGAAAATTCTACACAGAGGGTTGGGAGACCCTGCAGAATGGGATGAGCTGTGGTGTGGGGAGGAGGATCCCCCCAAATCAGGCAGAGGCACCTTATGTAAACAGGGACCTTCTATCTATGGAAGGCAGATCCTGGATCCGATCCATTGATGTCTTGCAGTACGTTTATTTAAATGTATACTGTAAAGAAAATCCTACCTGTTTAATAACATAGAAACATTAGCTACTAGTTTAAGTGTGGGGTTCCTCATCTCTTATTAAGCATAGCAGTCAGAGCCATAAATAGCAAGATTGCCTGCTTAGCAAACAGAAAACATTCAAAGATGTTTGTTGTTGTTTGGAGGTTGTAAATGCTCATAACAGAAACTTTAATTTCTTCAGGAGCCCCAGACACTACAAATCATTCCCCTTAAACAGCATGCCTAAATTGTGTGCATGTACACAGAAAAATGTGTGCTTGTGAAATTTCTAACTTGCATAAACAATGCTAGGAAGGCTGTTAACCCCTGTTCCTTTTGAGATAATTCCTCTTAAGAATCTCAAAGGCCCTTACTCCATCATATTCACTGAATATCCATGTTCAATACAAACTCACATTCAACAGTTTTGAATGTGATACAAAACACACATTTACAGGTCTTTGATTTGAAAGTCGCTTTTTAAAACTATATTGCCCATATATCTCATTGTTAATGAGAATGTTTCATTCATTTCATTCATATATTACATTTCTGTACCGCCCAATAGTTGAAGCTCTCTGAGCAGTTTACAAAGGTTAAAAACCATTAAAATACATTATAAAAACCATTTACATACAAACATATAAACAGACAGCACACACAAAGGTACACATATATCTAAAACAATTTTAAACAATCAACAATAAGAAAAATCCAGGACCTGATTAAAACCTCATCATATGCTGCCAAATGCCTGAGAAAAGAGGAAGATCTTAACCTGGCGCTACAGTGTTGGCGCCAGGCGAGCCTCGTCAGGAAGGTCGTTCCATAATTATGGGGTGGGGGAAGAATGTTGAGTGGTATATTATTACTAAAGTTGTATAACAGTAGCAGTTGATGTGAGCAATCTGTGATAGACCACTGGAAGACATAAATTTATAATAATCTGGAAATTGGACAGTTTTTCTCTGTTTTTGTTTTTACAGGTGGTGATGGCACTACTCAAATACTGGCCAAAGACTCACAGTCCAAAAGAAGTTATGTTTTTAAATGAATTAGAAGAAATTTTAGATGTTATTGAACCATCTGAATTTGTAAAAGTTATGGAACCTCTTTTCAGGCAGCTAGCCAAGTGTGTCTCCAGTCCACACTTTCAGGTTGGTCTTTCCAAGAAATCTACTTGTGTTGGGCATTTTAACATTACACTGTATAGTGGATTTGTAAAATGCCTTGCCTTTTAAATACATCATATTTCAGTATGTGATTGAGCACAAGATTTAAAGCAGGCTGTGGGTAACAAAAGAATAAGCTCAGCTGCTGCAGCTGTGATAGCTTCTTCTCTGACATCAGCGGCCAGATGTTTTTCTGTTGCTTCTGTGAGCACCAGATAAAGATGTCTAGTGGCAGGTCTGGCAGCAACCACGCAAGTGCCAGTTTCAAAATGAAAGAAGCTGAATGCAGGAAGGCAGGTGAACTATGGGAGGAGAGCTCAATTAAGATGGAAACAGGACTCTCTGTGACCAGAAGAGGGAATATTGTAGAAAACATAACAGTTTGCATCATTTGCTAAGTGGCAGAAATGTCCCCATGTCTCTTAGGTGGCAGAACGAGCACTATACTACTGGAATAATGAGTATATTATGAGCTTAATCAGTGACAACGCAGCAAAGATTTTGCCCATCATGTTTCCATCCTTGTACCGGAATTCAAAGACTCACTGGAACAAGTAAGAAACTATTGAAGTGTATTGCTTGATGGCCTAAAATCTAACACTTCTCACGTTGCAGAATTTCTTAAACCCCTATAAATTAGGGTAAAGTTTGTATAGTGCACTTTAATTTGTTGGAGGTATACATGCTTGTACATAGGTGGCAAGAAATTTTTTCCCTCAGATAGATGAAAATAAACATCACATTAGAAATAAGACGGATTGCGTAGATTCTTCCATGTGTAACATATTGTTCTGTGCAGTTCTTAGGCATGCTTTCTGTAATGGGTGGTTAGCAGACCAACCTGGCATATTGACACCACACACACAGGGGGGTTGCAGGAGTATTGGGTTAACATATGAGCCCTCTCACAATGCTGAGAACAGAATGTGTTATATTCTTGAGTATGTATGCTCGTACATCATGCCCCAGGAACATCCTCTACTTTTTTTGTGGCTGGAGCACATACATCCAATCACAGAGCATGTTCTACATACAGTGGCGAATGTAGGCAGTTTTCTGTCTTGCACAGTCCTACCCCCACTGAATGAATGAATGTATTATGGTCAGAGACCAATAAAATTTGATACAAACAGAATACATTAAAAGAATACAGATGATTCACAAAGGAACCATAAAGCAGTTTTTACTTTACCATCTGCCTCCTAATTTCTATTGAAGACAGAAGAAATGTAGCTGCTTTTTTAGTAATATAAAATAGAGTAATCTTTTAAACGGAAAGATTTCAAGAGTTTTAGTGGGTATTCAGGTAGAATTCTTAATAAAGGAAAAATCAGCCTGTCTCTGGGCTCCCTAAAAATTGCAATATAAAAGGACATGACCAACAGGTTTTCTCTCTCTGGTTCCAGAGGGACAAAGTTGTTCACTAAGCAGCATCTTATTAAATTAGAAGAGCAGAGGGAAAGACATCAAACCGAGCGAGCATAAATGTTGTCTTGCATTTGTGAATACTTAATGTCTGCTAATACGGGGCTCTGGCAATTCTATAATTTAAAATACTACTTAAAGATAATGGAGAACAACATTTATCAGCTGCAGTTCTCTGATGTAAATCTTAAGTCTATTAACTTCTGAATAACAGAGCTGAGCCTCCTTTAGACCATAATTACCCCAAACCTGGGGGGAAGTGGGTGGGGAAACCTGGCATGAAAATCTTTTTCATAACCCAGATTCACCGACTAACAAATGCATCAGAGCAATAAGTGAATATAACTAGACGAGACAGTGGAAAAGTGCAGATGCAGCATTCTACTAATATACCCAATTCAAGATATATACCCATATTTCCCAGTTATTCTCTGCTGTCATTCATTTAGGGCGCAATCCTGTGCATGTTTAGACAGAAAAGCCTACAACTCCCAGCATGCCCCAGCCAGCAATGCTGGCTGGAGCATGCTGGGAGTTGTAGGCCTGTTCTCTGTCTAAACATGCACAGGATTGCACCCTTATATGACTATCCAGTATCTATGTCTACACAGTAACTTTGATAACTCAAATCCAAATTGTGGTCCATAAACTCCTATTGAAATTACGTACTTTTATTAATGTTAAGGTCATCTTGTTCTCCCTCTTTTTCCCCTTTTCCCCTCTTCCTGCATTCCTGTCCCAATTTGTTGGTTCTTCATACACATAGCTCTCTTCTGTCATTTTCCAGCTACACTGGAAATTAGAATTCTAGCATGTACCTAATCCTAGCCACCATGATTCTGCAACTATTCCATGTCTAAAGAAGTTTTTATTTGAGCTAATATGTGAGTGCTGGTTGTGCTGTCTGTTGCATAGCCTGGTGCTAGTTGTGGGCTAAGGACTACTGATGGGGTGGCCAGGAATGCATGATAAATCTGCCCTTCGGCACAATGAAAGAGGATGCTGAGTAAACACTATTATTAAGGGTTGAGTTACGCTAACTGGATGCAAGTAATCCATTGATATACTGATTTTAAAGTAACATAGATTATTTAAAAACGGCATATTGTGGATCATTTGTGGCCATCCAGACATTCTGTTCTAAGCATGAATAATGTCACTGTCCACACAGAGTATGGCACACTTTTTCACTTGTTTAACTTTCATGATGCAAGTAAGAATAGTACTGGTTTACCTTTTGGATCTGATGATGTACCATGTAATAGATTACCTTTACAGAGTAACTTCCTTGGCAGTGAGTGCTGTTTGATTCAGGTGAAGAGCTTTTTTCTCTCATTTTAAAATGTTGATTTTTAATCTGCTAAATTAGATTGAGATATGAGCTGATGGAGTAACCTTTTTTTTCACCAGCGGCTGTAATCTAGCAGGCATGTATCTTGTGGAAATGGTATAGTTGTGTTCAGGGGGCATTTTTGCCCAGTGTAACCTGGTTCGCATGCAACAGTGGCAAATCTTGGGTTGATTAACCTACAGTTTGCCAGGTTGCACGCTGCTGTGTCCTTAAATATGTAAGTTCAGGTTGGCCTGATTGTAGGCTGTTGTGTGATGCCTGAACCTGGACACTTTCGGTTTGTGGGTAAAGCAACCCAAAGTTATCCTACAATTAGTTCTTAGGTTAACTTTGGGTTGTTTAACCCTTGAAGAGACAGCTTGTAGCATGCAACCTGGCAAATCGTGGCTTAATTAACCCACAATTTGCTGTTTCTTGTGGACAGCTGCAAAATATATGTCTGCCGAATGTAATGTGATTGTTTACTTTTCACTTCAGTTACTATAAACAAGCTAAATTATATCTAATGTATTGATGACAGCTCATATATCTCTTTTGCTAAGGCTTCTGTTACTGTTTGGAATTTGGTAATACTATTATCAGACTTCATATTCTTGGAATTGTCTGTATATTGTATGTATATAGACATAGTATGAAAAGGAAGAGTGTTACAACATCTGGAATGTTTTTTAGTGTTGAGAAATAATAACTATGGAAAGTATAAGTGTTGGATATGTTACATTTTAGCTAAAGGAAATATCCATTGACTGGTTTCTGGAATGTGTGTGTGTTTGTATGTTTTGAGAAGTCTCAACTCCAATTTTTTCTTTATAGGACAATACATGGCTTGATTTACAATGCTCTGAAACTCTTCATGGAGATGAACCAAAAACTGTTTGATGACTGCACACAACAATTTAAAGCAGAAAAACTCAAGTAAGCTTCCTGTTAATGTATTCCTTTTCTTTCTCCAGTTGTTTTCCACTGGTTACTCAAAAGACCTACTCTCACTCTAAAAGAAAGCTGTTCAACTCTCTGAAAATATCCAACTGTCACTATTATCAGCTTTGTTTTACATTGCACTTCTGTATTTGTGGTACACACTTGTGTTGGCTGAAACCCACCAATCTCGATTCAGAATGGAATTGGTCTTACCAAGCATCTTCTGGAGAATTCTTGGGAAAAGCCCAAGCCGTTTCTGAAAATCCTCCAGAGCCCAGAAAGACAGAAACTGAGAAAGCACCTCCATCATCAGCAGGATTCCAGCCCACCAGTTCCTCTCAGCCCTTTTCCTACACTTCCCCAACTTTTTTTTTTTTTGTGGGGAGGGCAGAGGTGGCAGCCAAGGGGGGCACATAAAAGCCAATGGCTTTTCCTGAGCTTCCAGCTCTCTGCAATAAAGGCTACTATGCATGCTCAAACTCCCCTTTTTCCACAAGAATTTGTGGATTTCTAAAAAATATGTTTATATTCCTTCTGGTAAATGAATCAGGAGGAATAGAGAAATATACTTTCCAGAGTTGGCAAAACAGGTTCTGACAACTGGTCAGAAGTGTACAGTGCAGAGTGATGAACGGCTTATTTTATACTCCACCTTTCCTCTAAGTACTGTAGAGTCTAGGTCAGAGTTAGGGCCCACAGGAACATTTGACAGTTTAGAAAAGTGTCCCAGGTACAGCCACAAATTGCTGTGAGCGGTAAAATCTTAGGACTGCCCCCCATCTCTGCTTTTTCACTTTCCTTGCTTCCCTTCTTCTCTGGATTCTCACTTTCCTTGCTGCTCTCCTCCTCTGGATTCTCATTTTTTCCCCCCAGCCCCATCCAACCATTTTTTGGCAGGGGCACATTCATTCCCACCTCTATTGACGTTTTTAATGGAGATGGGGAAAAGGGTCCCCTGCCAAAAAACGGCTGGAGGAAGGGGGAAGCCATCCACTTCCAAGGCCCCAAGGGTCCTTGATGGGGGGTGGGCTTTCCCCCTCTCAAGCCATTTTTCTGGAGGGCACCCTTTTCCCCCATCTCTATTAAAATCAATGGAGTGATATTGCTCCATTGACTTTACTAGAGGTAGGGAAAAGCGGCCTCACAGGCACACTGGGGGATCTTGGGAGGCGCCAGTGTGCCCACAGCTGCTGTGTTGCCATCCGCTGCTACTGCAGTTTTTTATTCCTCCTAGCTGGTGAATAAAAAGTAATTTTTTACAAAGCTGCAGTTCCAAGGGGTTCTCTTAAAGTACAGCTTAAGCAACCTTTAGTGTTATTCTTAGCTGCTGTGACCCTGTTCAGACGTAACAGCAGCTTTCAGTGGCAATTCGTGGGTTAATTAACCCATTAATTGTCAGGATGTGCACTGCACACGAGCCACTTCTAGTTTCCAGCAACAGCCTAAGAATGCTACATTCATAGGTTGTTCCTGTGATGTCCAAACCTGGGCACTTGGTGTTGTTCATGGATTAAACAACCAAGTTAACAAATGGCTCTACCACTGCCATCCTCACTACTTGGTTAAGCTAGTGAAAGTGTGGCAGTCAAGGATGGATGGGCTTGGTTTGTTATGACAGAGGTTTTTCTGACATTCCCCTCCCCAACTTTCCAGAATTCTTCTCCATTCTTAAGATCTAATGGCTATTGTTCCATCACTGTAAAGGAAGAAAATGTTTTATGTAGAATATATGTGAAACTTTAAAAGAGTAATTTTAAAAAACAACACATCCTTTCTGATGATTCAAAAACATTGGTGGTGATTTATTTTCTTTGAAAAGTTAAATGAGCTTTATCTGTGATACGTATGTGGTTTTTTCCTCCCTAGGGAGAAACTAAAAATGAAGGAACGGGAAGAAGCATGGGTTAAAATAGAAAATCTAGCCAAATCAAATCCCCAGGTATCTAGAAAACATTCAGAGGCTGAGTATTTCCACTTTTTATTAGATATTTCTGGAAGAATAAGTGTTGCCACAGATGTAACATGTCCCTACTTACATTTTTAAAAGAATATAAAAGAAGGTGACTAAATATGGCTGAATATGTTCACCTTTTGACAATATTGTTTGTATGGTGATAGTAAATACCACATGACTGCCTGCCTTTCTGTTAAAAAAAAACAACAGCTCCATTACATGGTGACTTGGTTTGCACAGTCAGAGGGGAAATAAACCATGGTGGCTTATTTCCCCTTGCCATGCATGCCGGTGGTGGGGTAGGTGGGGATTGGCATAATTACCCCCAGCAGTTCAGATTGTCGTGTCATGTGAACCTGGCTGTCAAGGGCTCCTTGGAGGCCTCTCTCAGTCTAATCCAGTAGCCAAGTCCAGACACAGACAACGGGATTCCTTTCAAAGCTTTATTCTTCTTTTACAACTTAACAACTTTACAGGTAGCAACTAGATCTGAGCAGCAGAGTACCTATGCCCTAAGTTGGAACAGTTGGTCCCCGTTTGAAAGGGAATTACTGGCAGATCCCTGAACTTAAGGACTAGGGAGAGTCCCCCGCTTTTCCCTTGGATCCTCTGGGCGCAGCCGTTGTTTGCGCGCCAACCGGGCACTATTCCTCCTTTCTGTGCCCTCCATTTGGCCCCGCTCTCTGCGTCGGCGTCGCGCGTCCACCAAGTTTACTTCCCGTGCTCTGTCACTCCCTGGACTGCTATCTAATCTAGGAATGCCGGTAGGAGGAATCTCCGTCAGCTGTGGGCCCTGGGAAAGAGGAGCACGCTCCTCTCCCAGGAGCGACTGCTCTTCCTCAGAATCAGAACTACTCTGGGATTCTATGGGCTCAGTGTCCACCCTGACACTGGCCAGGGTGGCTTGTTACTCACCATGGCTTATTTCCCCTCTGTGATCATGCCAGTAACTATTAGACATTTTATTTATGTATTGTACTTTTAAGCCATCCAGTAACCAAAGTTCTCTGGATAGTGTACAATACGTTAAAAACATAAAATAATAATAAATTCCTGAGAGCTGTAGCTGCCACTGGGAATAGGATGTGGGCACTTAGTATCATGTGTGAATAAGTTATTAAGAAGTCATTCAAAGTCCACCCTTTATATAATGTCGGAAAAATCAAGCAGACTACAATGGCTGAGTTTGCATGACATGACAACCCACACTGCAGATTAAGCCACGCAGTGTGGGTTGTCAGAACAATCCACGGTGAGCCCAGCAGACAATCAGCTCACTGTGGGTTGTCACCCCCCCACACACATATTCCCCCTCAGTCATCCAGCCAACTTCTCCCGGAATCCCAGGGGACTTGGCGGCAAAATCCATCTTGTCTGCCAGCAAGTCCCTTGTCCCCACTCCGATGGCAACCCTGGTTGCAATTGAAGCCGTGTGTGTGTGTGTGTGTGTGTGCACGCACGCGCGCATGCAAAACAGGTCCGAAATGGGGGGGGGGCGCCCTGGCCCCAGGGAATGTGCACAAATGGTCCCCTTAAAAATTAATTTTTATTGGGCTATTGGAGTTGGGGAAGTGCGCACCTCCGACTGTAAAAATTATACAGGCTTGCTTTGCCTGGAGCCTTGTATGTTTGAGCAGTCAAACATACAAGATAACAGGCAAGTCTAGGCTGTATATAGGCTGGTTTAATAGCCTTTGACAGGTGGGGAAATGGGGTGTAGATCATCCCCTTAGCAAGGTTATCCCCAGGGTTCAAAGGGTTGCCCTGAACCTTGGGAGTGCCCTGCTTCGAATCCCCATTTGCCCAAGTTCCCAGCAACTTATTTTTCACAGAAAAGTCCACACACAGCCTTTTCGCCCGCAATCTCAGTAACTGCATCTAGCTTGACAGCTGTCAAACTAGATGTGGTTCTTGTGCTTGGGAGTGAAAAGGGGGGGTGCACTTTAATATGAAGAAGAGTTGCTGCCGACTCAGGAACTGTGGACTGTGAGGAGGGCACCCCCAAGGGTTGGGGGAACACTTTAAATCCTGGGAATCTCCTTGCTAAGTGGGTAATGTTGAGCAATTGACAGATGAGGAAAAGTGTACAAAAGTCCATGGGGCCAGAAAAATGCAAAAACATTATTTTGGCCCCATTTTGCGCAAATAAAAGAAAATTTTAAAAATGCTCTGACTGCAACTGAGGTTACGATTGGACCGGGGGCAGGGGGCTTGGCAAGAATCAGGGGAGCCAGTGACAACGCCTGCAAAGTGCCATTTGGGCACAGTTGGAGGGACTGTCACTGGCAAGGGGCACTGGAAGCAGCTTGGCCGCAATCACGAGGAGCAGCAGGGGTTTCTGCCACGTTTGATGAGCAGCTTGCTGCTCGATGCCCACAACCCATGATGAGTTGGCATGCCCAGGTTCGGACAATACACCAACCCACCATGGGTACAACAACCCCAGGAACAAGCCATGGGTTGTTTGGGTGGCATGTTGCCCAAGCACAAACCATCGTGCAGGAATCAGTCTGGGTTCAGATGACACCCATGATGGGTGGTTGTGCCGCACGAATCCAGTTATTGTATGTGAACTCCATTAAAAGTTCCAGGACCTTGCAAGATGCTGGTGTTATGCTTCAAATACCACAAAGACAGGTTTAGCTGTTTTCTGGCTGCTACTTTACCCACAGTTGTAAAACATGAGTAGGGAAATGGCTCCCTAGAATTGCCTTTGGTGTATTTTCATAGTTCAACTGATAGTGTAAATCCACAAAAGCGCTTTAAAGTTTTAAAAAATGTTCTTGTGCAGGTTGCGCACTGGCAAGTTTGTTTACATCTTGGATCCAGAGTGGCCCTTTTTCACAGAAATCCTTCTGTTTACAGAAGTGTAGATGATCCAGTGGGGGCTGCCATTTATAGAAGAAGGAAAGGAAGTGATTTTTGCTGATTTCCCCACAGCCTTCTATGCCACCTCCCATGTTATTCCAGAAGGTCTTCCAACCCTCCAGAACAGATTTTCAGAGAATGCAATAGGTTGAAGGCGGGAATCAGCAAAAATTGTCTTCCCTGTCTCCCTTCTGTGAGCATAATTCCACTTAAGGGATTTCTGTGTCCACTTGCTAAAATCAACAGGATAACTTGGTCCTGCTCAACTGACTTTCTCTGGATTGGCGCCATTGACCTGGTTCTCAGAACACAACAGCCCACCATGGCTTAATTTACCCACAGGGGCTGTCAGGTCATGTTGCATGTCAACAGGCACCATTTTTGCATGGCTCCCATGGCCACCCAGCTTGCAATGGCTTGTTGTGTCGTGTGAACCCAGGTAGCAGGGGTTGTTTGAGGGTTAGACAACCCTCAAATAACCCATGGCTTGTTTTAGGGTATCTGGCATGACGCGGTGGGGGCCTTAGGTAAATTAAGCCTCGGTTGGTTGTCATGTCTTGTGAACCAGGTCATTCTGTTATGATAGGGTTTAAGTATTAAACCATATATCCTTAATCTAAAGCAGAAGTGTTGAAAACCTATAACCTAGTAGAAATACAAGCAATATATATTCTAAGAATTGCAGATTCTCTTTTGGCACATACACAGTAGAAATTTATACCAGTTTTGAAATTGGCTTAATTGGAGGTTGCTGAAAATTTTGTTGGAGGACTTTGTTCTACAAAAAGAACTAAGGGTGAAATCCAATATTGGCAAGCAGACCTCCACTCAGGCATGGGACTTCCTCGCTTCTCCTTCCTCCTGCAGTTCCCACCCCTCATTTTCTCTGGAAGGTCTCCCAACTTTCTGGAGCCGATTTTGAGGGTGCACAGGGGGCTGCGTGGGGGATGGAAAATCGCCCCTCTACTTGTTCCACTGAGGGAATACATTCTCTCAGCAGCAGGAGTTTAATTGGATACCATGCATAAGTCTCAAGATTCCTCAGTTGAGAGCCATGACTGTTTGAAAGCTAATTTAAATTTGTAGCATAGACATGTTACTTGCTAAGATTAATAGTTCTTTTATTTTGTTGAATGGTAGCCAGCTTCCTGGGTTAAATCTCCAGGTAACATTTCAATATAGAGAGGATTATTATTAGTATTAATTCTAATAATTTTGGTTGTCTTGGGAAGATACTCTTCTATTTATTCCATGAGATCACGTGATTGAGATGTCAGAAGAATCCTTTACTGATAATTCCTTATCAGTTAAGACCCTTGACTTAGACTGCATTGGATTTAATTCTGAGTAAAGATGCATAAGATTGCACTGTGAATTAACTACCAAAAGAATCTAGAAGTGGTGGGTGGGTGGTTGGTTGGTTGGTTTGAAGCATCTTTACACCACTCTTCAGCCAAAAAAGGTTCCCAGAACAGCTTACAAAGATATAATAAGATAGTCCCTGCCCTCAAGTTTACAATCCAAAAGTGATAACAGGATTGGGAGGGAGGAGGGAAGAAAAGCCAGCTCACACATAGTCATTAGTTCCATGTTTAATTAGCTCCCCAAAACAGAAAAACCTTCCCAGAAGTGGCTGCAGTACACTTGCCAAGAAGTAGCCCTGTTGAACACAGTAGGGCTTCCTTCTAAGTAAACATAAGAATGTGCCTCATGATGTGTTTAACTTTTTTGACATTTTTTTCAAATAATATAAACTACAGCTGATTTTATTTTGTATTGGAATGAGTTGCTTTATTAAATCCCATTCAAAATCATATAAAACATTTTATGTGAAAGCAGACACTTATTCCAATAATTGCTCTCAAGAAACTGTTACAAAGGTATAGCAAATAAGTACTATACCCGAAAGGCGGCTTTAAAATACTTTTAAATAAAATTAATTTTAAAATTAATTTTAAAAATTGTTCAGGTTAATTTGGTGCTAGCCTTTGGTCACTCCTTTTTTTAATTGTCTTTTAATGTTGGGGGAGTGCTAATTGCAATAGTTGAACCAGTGTGAGAATTTTAACATGCTGAACTTTTCTGTAGCCATTATTTTGTGCGTTGATTCTTCTTGCTCTTCTATTAAATTTTAAAATATTTGTAATCAACCCATATAATGGTGTTTCCAGGATTTGATATAAATTAGAGTACTTTCGATTACAGCTGGGATCCAAAGAGCTATTTTAGGGTTTGCACGTGCCCGGCAGATTTTTTGTTTGTTTACTTTGAACAATACCCTCATTTGACAAGCCATAATCTGCTTTTGAAACCCTCCTCAGTTACAAAATGGGTGCAGCATAGGGGATGAGATGTATTTAAAAATACAAGTCTAATGCTACACTGGGAAAACAGCGTTCCAAGGGAGTATCCAGTGCTGGCCACATGCTAGTGTGACACACCACTAGTGCCACAGGAAGCTGATGGATCCTTAAGCAAATGGAAATGAGCTGAAACACTAGTTTCTGGAATGGGGCAAACCTCACAGAAGTGGGCCCCACTGATGTGTCCCATTCCAGGACCTAGTGTTTCTGCTAGTTTCTGGAGTTACTTTAGGAAGTGCTAGCTTCCTGTAGTGCTAGCAGTGTGTCCTGCTGGCACAACAGAAACAGTGGAAGCGCAGCAAGCAGTAGAGCTGCCCCATGTTTCTGCTGTGGGAACATAGGAGCAGTCATCCTGGATCAGACCAATGGTCCAGCATTCTGTTTCCCACAGTTTCCCAGCCAGATGCTCTGGGAAGCCCACAAGCAGGACATGAGAGCCATAGACCTCTACTCTTGTTACTCCCCAGCAGCTGGCATTCAGTAGCATACTGCCTCTGAACCTAGATGGTGCATTTTGCCATCATTCCTAGTAACAAGTGATAGATTTATCTTCCATGAATTTCTCTGGTCCTCCTCTAAAGCCATCTAAGCGAGTGGCCATCATCACATCTTGTGGCAGTGAGTTCCATAAATTGAGTTCTTTGTGAAGTAGTTCTTCCTTTGAGTGCCCTGATTCTCCTGCCAGGCAGTTAAGAGGGAGAAAACTTCTATTAACTTTCAGTATCATGCATAATTTCATAAACCTCTTTCATGCCCCCCCTCCATTAAATATATTAACAGTTTCAACAACTGACAAAACAAATCTCTTGCATGATTTGTTGTACAAATTTCCTTATTTGTATAGGACACACAGCTTTTAGATGTCAATAAAATAAAATCTCTTGCTTTTAAGAAACTCAAGCTAAAGCATTTCATTTCTGTTTCAAAGCTGAAATGCTTTGCATCAAAATATGTAAATTATTGTTCAAGTCTGAGGTTAACATTTCTGGCAGTGAAATACCTGAATTGCTTTCATTTTCTAATCTGGAGTTTTGCTTTAAAAATGCTGACGTAAACATTTTGCATTTGGTTAGTACTCAGTATATAGTGACACCTGTCTGGTGAGCAGTCCTGTTGCAATGGAAACAGATGGGCCTTTAATTGAAGACTTGCAGGTGCTGAGAAAGACAGTGAAAGAAGAAGCTTGTCCGGTAAGCACATAGGAAGAAAAATTAGCCTACTCGTTCCAAACTTGATTCAGACATATTTACTCATTTTAGTTAACTGTTCTACTTTTCCTCTTCAAATTGCAACAAATTTGAAACGAGCAGAATAATTTTAGTAATTTCCAAGCTGAAGTTTCCTGTTGTTGTCAGTAAAATGGTTCTAGTAGCTTTAACCTAGTCCCATAGCATATGTAAGCAGTGAGTATTGTCTGTCTTGTGTATGTGTGAAATGGCTGCAGAACCTATAAAGTGATATGAGGCCAGCAAAGTGGTGTTTTGATGACTATATAGGCAAGAGACTGCTTAGCCCAAAGTTGCTAGTTGACATTCACATTTTTAGATTTCCTCATCACACCTTAGCATTCATTTCCCTGACCACAAGGCTGCCCAGCCCTGTCTTCCCTGACATCAGGTGAGCTAAGCCAACAGCTTCCAGTAGGGCTGGACCCACTCTGTCAGGGACCGTAGCTCAGTGGTATAGCACATGCTTTGTATGCAGAAGGTCTCTGGTTCAATCCCAGATAGGGCTAGGAAATAATGCTGCCTGAAGACCTTAAGAACTGCTGCCAGTCAGTGTTGACAGTACTGAGCTAGATGGACCGATGGCCTGACTCCGTATAAGGCAGCTTCCAGTGTTCCCATGTACCAAAGCCCCACTTGAGAGATCAGAGCACATCTAGATACTCTTCTCTGGATAACATTTGCAGCCTATAACTTGTAAACATACTGGGTGGTATCCGATGTTAGTCCTATGTAGAGTAGACCCATTGAAATGAATGTTGAGTCCTACATAAAGTAGACCCATTGAAATGAAAGACTTAAGTGAATCATGGCTAATTTACACCCCATATATTTCAATCGGTCCACTCTGCATAGGACTAACATTGGATACTACCCATTAATATTATATATTTAAATATGGTGCCAACATTATGCAACAACTAGTTTGGTTAGGGGCTTCCTTGTCAAGTGGAAACTAGGTTAGCTTCATTAGATTAGTGCTACAGTATTTCTAGGCGCACACACATACTCTGTGTGAATAGAAAAGCATCACTGGTTGTCCTTTCTCCTTTGCCTCCTCATCCTGGATTTTATAGCCCTAGACACAGGTCTTGCCCATATTGTGTATATTAACATCACTTACTTTCACAGGGCTAGAAATACACTTTAAACATAATAACCAAATAAAGGTGCAATCCTATGCATGTTTAAACAGAAAAAAGTCCTGTAACTGGGAGTTGAAGGACTTTTTTCTGTCAAAACATGCATAGGATTGCACCCTAAGAATGCCAAGAGTTATAGAGGGGACAGTTGCTCATTCTAAATTCCATCTCCCCGCTTTCTGCCTTTGCCTATCACTGACCCGTTCCATCCTTCCCACCACCAATGCTATTTTAGAAGCCTGCCCAAGCACTTAAAAGCCAGACTGAACACTTCTGTAGTCCTGTCACATATCCCCCCAGCCAAGAAAACACAGCTAAGTGCTCTGTTGGCTGGGCTCTTTCTGACTTTTGGCCAGGCAGCAACAGGAATCAGGCAGACATAGCACAGCTGTGTCTCCCCAACTAGGAAAGTAAAAAACTATGGCAGCTGCATATGCAGATGCGTGCACTCTCCTTTGGCCTTATTGGCTTGGTTGGAAGAGCGATCAAATGCTGAAAATCAAGGCATCGTACTTCTGCACTGTGCTTCTGCGGACCTATGGTAGCTGACTTCTGGGATGGGGCTGTCTTGGTGGCAGCAGCACAGCTAGAATAGGGACCTGTGGTGGCAGGAGGGAGCGGGTTAGATACAGTTTGCTACATGACTGCTCACCAGGGGGAATGGCTATTAGCTAGGCAAGTTGCAAAGTATGCCTTTTAATTATGCGATGTGTACCAACTGTTACATTTTGGACTTGGTGGCTTCTTGGAGAACCAGGAAGAGCCAAAAAAATAAGTATAGGGGGATGCCCTGTGTGGGTAGCATAGCATCACCCGAGTCATTACAGCACTAGCCAGGCAGTTTTGCCAAACCTCTGGGATAAATTTTCTGATACTGCTTTTCTATTCTTCTTAAAAACAAAACACCAATTGTATAAGAACTCATTGAATTTTTTAAAATGCATTTTTATTTCAGGCACCGAAGGAACAGAAAAAGGAGCGTCCAGTGGTGCGGCGCAAGTCTGAACTGCCTCAGGATATCTATACCATGAAAGCCTTGGAGTCCCATTGCCGAGCTGAGGATCTAATATCACATGATGGGCATTAGACAGTTCAAGTGAAATCTTATTTGGAGGAAAACCCTTTTTTCTGGACTCTGTTCCACAGTAGAGAACTTACTTTTTTTGTGCCATACTGATCAGTTACACACGTCAAAGCTTTTTTCAACCCCATTCTGTTAGGCAATAACTTTGATACAGTATGCGAAGCTCAAGATTAGTAGTTCAAACAATGGTAAATTACCTGATTCTGTATGCAGAAACTTGGGTTAATTAGTATTAAACTAAGACATTTTCTTGGTGCTGTTGACGTAATACCAATTGATCAGAAGTGTGCACTTTTTTCATATTACTACTGAGAGAAGAGCAGTCTTTTGGGGTAAATCACCAAGCACTGCTGCTGTGTAACCTCCCAGATCTTAGAGCGTGCGTGCGTGCGTGTGTGTGTGTGTGTAAAGCAGTTCTGTATAGAGGAAAGAATGAAACCATACTGTTGGTCATCATGTTTGCTGCATGTACACATCCTAGGAAGCTACAGTTGGCTGCAGCTTCTAGTTCTTGTACATCATACACATATACACACAACAAAATGCATGCGTGAGTATCACATGGTAACCATCTACACAGAAGTTCCATGTTTTTTCCTATATGGAACAGCTTTCTGTGTCGGCAAAGTGCACCGTATGAAGTGGTCTTGCATGGGTTTTCCTTTGCAAGCCCCACTGAAATGATTAGAGGTTGCACTATAGCAGTGCCTGGTAGACTGTAAGCCCACTTTCTTTCTCTTCCCAATCCCCAAGTTGGTACTGCGGCAAAGGTCAAGATTCTAAATTCATATATAATTATTAGGCATTTTTATAAGACAGAAAACACTTGAAGAAAAAAAATCTGCTTTGCTGCCTTGACACATTCTGGCAGGTTGGAAACATACAGTTAAATTGTTCTCTCAGTGCAGCTTACAGAATGGTAATTTTCATGACAATCTTCAATCACGGCTAATTTCTAGGCGCTCTGAAAACTGTTCCGGAGAGGCACCCTTGTCTGAGTACTTTATATGGATTGAAGCCATATTTTCCAGTCCTTTAGCATGTAATACAAAATGACTATTTTGGAACTTAGCTGGTAGAAGAGGAATGTGTGTTCTTAAAAATGAAATACTATCTGCCTTGACTCGAAATAAATTGCATTTTTAAAAGTCATTGCATACCTCTTTTGTTTTTCAAAAATATTCTTTTATTTACGAAAATGGCTTCACTGTTTTACTTCCTTACCTGAGCTTTTACTGCGTGGCATACTTTGGGCTCTTAAGAATTCTTCTTGCAGATATCATGAGACCAGCTTAGGTGGGTACATTTCTCTGGAGTTCAGCATCAGTACCTTTTTAGATCATTTTTTAATTAAGCAAAAGATCTTCTAATGGCATTCCACATTTTTCAAATGCCTGTCTTAACAGCTGAGAAATGAGTTACAGTAGTTCTGTTGTCACTCTTATCTGTGGTGAAGAACACCTATAATACATAACACACCTCACAAGAAAAGTGAAAACCCATCTGAGTTGCTGTTGATCTTCAAATGCTGCTATAAATTCCACAAGATTACATGCATGTTATGACCTCTTTTTTCATTGTACTAGGTGGGAACACACAAATACATTTTCTTTAAAAATATGTATAGTGCTGTGTCTTCGATATTTGATTTCTCTCTGGGTGGCCAGTATTTTAGACGTTTATATCCTGCTTAAGAGCTGTTTCAGATGAGTTTTATTTAGAATGAGTGACTTGTTTCTTTTGTCTGGCAGTAGCATAACAATGTTTAATGTCTTGATGCAGAATAAGCTACATGCAGCTTCTTTAAAATAGTTTTTTTTTAAGGAAATAAGGTAGAATCCATAAAAATTATTGTGCAAACAGGCATTTTTAGTAACCTTGTGCAGATATAGTGCCTGCTGTCTGGTCTCAAAATGTCCAATATTTATTGCAAAAGCTATTGAAAGAAAATCAAATCAGGTGTGATGGTAAGACGAAGTTAAATTTAAAGACCACTCCAAGCTTTAAATGAAATGCCTATTCTGTGTAAAATAATTCCTGTTAAACTTGAAAATGAATATGCTTTGCCATAATGACAAAACTAATAATTAAAGCAGTTTAAAGATGTCTTTCTCCTTTTTGAGGGGGGGGAAGGGTGCTTTTACAGTTGCATAAAGCAATGTCTATATGTATTTTGATATACCATTGTTTGAACTTCCATCTTTAGCTGATAACTTATCAAATACCTTTTTTATAATTTGGCTGTTCAGTAGGTTCATGAAAGAGACTTCTGGAAAGAAGCACTCTAATTTTATCCTATGGGGGGAAATGGGAAAATATTGTATATCAATGTTTGGTTGACTGTGTAACGCTCAACGTATAAGATCTTTCACTGTCTAGATTTTTTTTTTTTTTTTGCTCTTTACTGAAGATAAACATTCACCAAAAAGCAAATATTCTGGGATAGGTAGCGAAATTATGCCATGGAAATTTGATCTTGAGATTTTAGGCCAGTTGACAAACTAGCCTAAGCAATATTCTAAAATTTAGCAGCACTAATTCTTTGGCTTGTTTGTTATCACCATTTTTATGCTCTGTATAAGTTCTGTATTAACTTATTCTAAAAACTAATACATCCAAAATAAAAGTGCAAATAATATTGTTTTGGTGACTGTTATTCTTCATAAAGTTCAGTGTTAACCACCTTCCCATGTTCTCCAAAATTTTATGCCTGTATATCAGGAATGTCAAAAAGAATATTACAAGTGTCTTTTTTTTCGTGTGGCTTTAGTATGGCTTCATTTTAATATTGTACATACATTGTACTTTGTTTTATTGTAATGAGTAATAAAAATGTAGACTTCATATTTTGTACAGAATGGTCCTATGTACAGAATAAAAAGTTCCTAGAAACAGCAAAAAAGTAGGTAAGTGGCACAATTTTTCTTTATACTATATCTGTATCTTTATGCTTTTAGTGGAATGCTATGTTCAAATGTACCAACATATTTTTTAATATTTTGTAATTCAGATTTTTTTGTTCAGACATTGTCTATGAAGAACTTCATACACCTGCCATTTAATATGCTCTTTTATCTAGTTTTTACATTCTAAAAATGGTGTATTATATGGATTAAATAAAGAAGAAATGGAATTTTACCTGCTCATCATAAAACTACTTTTAGCTCTAGCACAGGACCTTCTAATGTGAGATTGCAGATTACATAGGTATATAAATGTGATTGAGTTGTTAGGAAGGAGCATGTCAAACCACCTTGATCCATCAGTTACATAAACCAGAGAGGCCCAGAATGCTTTTAATCAAATGGTCTTGTATTTCAGTACTAGCCTGGTTACAGCACTGGCTTGTTCATTATAAGGGTCAGTTTTGCTCCCTTTACAACTTATTTTAAGGCACAGAACCCCTTTGGACTCTGAACTAAGTGTGGGCCAGTTCTTCCCCTCAGGCCTGGTCTTTCTGGCTAGCCCATAGGCAATTAGCTCCTTCTCGTCGTGCTTTTTTGTGTAGCAAGATGTCTCTTCCCACTTGCCACCATCTCCATGTTTGGCTCAGCTAGCTAAGGGCCCATTGCTCTGATTTTTCCCAAAAGGACAGAAACTCCTGTCTGGGTAGCCTGCTGTTCAAGGAGTACCAGGGGCAGTGGGGCTGTACAGCCCTGCCTGTGTAGCTTCCCAAGGCTTCCCTCCTTCCATCTTCTAGGAACAAAAGTTACATCTTTCTGGCCCTCCACTCTCCCTTACCTGCATCTCTTCTATCTGTCCTCTTTCCACTTGCCTCTACTTCATGATTCCTTCTCCTTCTAGCCTGCCACTCTCCTTTCTGGCTCTTTCCTGATGCATTTTGGCTTGTTCTGCTCCCCTCCCTCCAACTCCTCCTACGCTGCGGCCTTCTTTTCCTTTCCTCTGCTTGGGCTGGTGTGCCCACCCCCCCGCCCCATGTCTCTACCGGCTCCCAGCTGAAGCTTCTGAAGGCTATGAGCACAGGCCATGGAGGAGTGACAGCCTTGCCTGATAGCAGTTTGGGCCATGGCCCTCTGCAGCTACCCTGATTTGGCTGATCCAGCGTGACAGGAACCCAGATGGAGGCAATGAACCCTGGTGGTTCTTCACACTAAGGAAAAAAAAACATACCGAGCAAAGCTGTAATAGTGATGCCTTTTGTAAAGAGTTACATCAAGTACAGAAGACCCAACCAAGTATCCACTTGACCTTACAGGAGTGAAGTAACCTATATCAATGATAGCCAAGAGAAACCAATGTTTCCTATTTCTCATTCCATGACAAATCAAACCTGTGTGGTTCCTCTGCCCATAATCAAGTAAAGGCACAATCTTATGCCTCTTTGGATAGAAAACAGTGCTATAACACACAGCATTCCCCAGCCAGCCTTGGCTTAAGCTTGCATAGGATTGCACCCTAACTTACATAAAACATTGCCTGAAAAATATGGCTTGTGACAGTTGGGTTTTCTAAGTGCAAAACCTGGAGGTTTTAGCAGTTTCAGTTGGCCTGTAGCTCTGTGCAAATATGGCTACTTTTCTCTAAAAATGCACAATTTGAGCTACTTTCATAGATATTATCTCATTAACTAAGACCAAGAAGGATTTGAGGAATTTCGGGAAGACCTCAGTCATCACTTACTAAAAGAGAAATCCATTTTCCTTCAGTTAAATTATTGCATTAGGAGTACAAGTGAGTTTGAGATAAATTTCTTATTTTTTATGGTAGGCAGATGTGAGGAACTAATGTCAAAGGCATACTCTCCATAAGTATTACCCACTGCTCCTGCCTTTTCTCAAGTTTATTATCCAAGTAGTTAATTTTGTCTGCACCGTCAATAAACAAAAGGAGGCCATCTAATACAGTCTTCCCCAACCGGGTGCCCTCCAGATGGATGTGTTGGACTACAACATCACCCCAGCACACATGGTCAATGGTCATACAGGATGTGGGTGCTGGGTGTTGTAGTCCAACACAACTGGGGGTCACCAGATTGGGGAAGGCCGATCTAATACGTGAATCTCCACACTGCCACACAATATGCATGATCCTTCAAGAATGCAGCCATTTGCTTGGATGGAATTTCCTTTCTTTGGAAACATGGCAAAATCCAAGCCTAAGCATCTTCTGGAAGTGCTGGAAGACCTTACATGGCTTATAGAGCTGTGGATCATATGTTGATATTGATACTCACATTAATACTTCATTTTCCCCCATCCTCAAACAAAATTATTAGCAGACACAACAGCCATCTTTATGGCTACCTTTTTAATGTCTATCTTGTGTCTTGCTTAATTTAATGCAAATGCATGATGGATTGTATTTTTGAGCTCATTGCTGGACTCCCAAATTTTGCCAATTTTTCCCTACCCAGTGCAGCCCCCACGGCCTCTGAAAAGTTGTTCTGAAGGCTGGGGATCCTGATAGAGCAGTATGGTCTTGGAACAGAGGGCTGGAGTAGGGCTTGGAGAGGGGCGGGCGGGGAGGAGGAGCAGAGATCAGCAAAAATGAGTTTCCCTGCCTTGGATAAGCAGATGTGCTAGTACAAAGCCACCACTGGATACAGCTAAATGATCTGAGTGACAATGATTTATAATGATATTAATATCCATATGCTTCGTACTTCAGGACAGCAATCCCTTATGCATTGTTGCACATCTATACCACTGTGGAAGGTTGCGAGACAAAAGCACTGAATCATTCAACATACTATGCCAGAAGCCAAGGGTAGCAGCAATTCTATGTAAAAAGTCAGTGTCCCACAAAAGATGCTAAAATTAAAACTGACAAATGGACTGGGAGAGCCAATTGAAAGATAAGGTATATTGGCCATTTACCATGTGGAGAAATCAATCCCAGCTGATCCTGCAATTGCAAAGACTGGCTTTCCTCTCCAGTTAATGAAGACTTCATCCTCTGGCAGTTCTCTGAGTCCAGGCCTTATTCTAGATCCAAGAGAGCTTTAGACTTTCAGGAGTGGCCACCTATGCTCTGTAGTGTACAGCTTTTGAAAGGAGCAAGTTTCAAAAGCAGCTGGTGACGTGGTATGAGGGTTAGCTATTCAGGTAACGGTCAAACATTCCACTGGGTTAACATAAGCTCTTTGCATGAGTTTAAGCATTTATTTGGATCCCTTCCTAAGTTAATAATGGGCTTCATCTAACATCACGTGAGTGCTCACACATCAGGACTTCCTCTTGCTCTCTTCCCCACTGCAAGCCTTCCAAACCTCCAGAGGCTCTCCAGCACAGATTTAGGTGCTATGCCGGGGGCTGCAAGAGGGAAGAGAGAATCTCTTCCATCGGCACTTTCTATTCTGCAGACAGATGGACAGCATTGGATACAACCCATAATTTGGATTGTTATCCTAATCTGTCAGAAAATACACCAGAAAACCATATACAGAATTAACAATCCATTAGGTTTTTCTAAATCTAGACTAGAAACTGCCTCCATTTTTTCCAGCTTTTATCTATTCAAGTGAAGACTGGATTCTGATTTAACTGGACAGTTCTGGGAACATAAAGCCAATTTTCAAGCTGCAGGACATAACCACAGCTATGCATGTTTCTAGACCACAGTTTCATGCCTATCATTTTCTATTCCATGGGGGGGATGGCCTTCATTCAAACTGTAATACAGCAGTCTTGAAAGGCTGATGTTTTACTGTTGCTGTATGATTAAAAACTAGATGTGACAACAGATGTGTATCTCTGATTTCTTTAAAGTTTTGCAAATAGCCATTTTTGGGGGTGGGGGGTGACAGTGTGAGAAAAAGGGATAATCCCGCTTTCCTCCTATGCTTTGTTCCCAATCCTGACTCCTCCCCCCCACCTTTCCGCCCAGACTATTTCAAAAGTTTAGAGAGACTGGAGAATACCGTTTTTAGGTCTTTGCAATCGATGACTGAATATAAGTACGCATGATCAGCAAGCACCATTTATAAATGTTTTGCTGGCCCAAATACACTTTATCAGGGACCTGATACTTCCTGGGTCACTATTTCGATGTATTTTATTGGCCAAAGTTGCTATTTATGTTCATAAACGGATAGATGGATATGGCATAAACTGTTTCTGTAACAAATTACACTCATTGCATCTATTTTATTTGTTCTTTGGAATAGGTTCCCGCATACCAAAGGAGACCAATTAAGTGGCCCACGCACATGAGCAGAATACTGTGGGGGTGGAGGGAGTTAGCATGTTTCAAAGGGTAAAGATTTGATTATTCACTCACAGAGCTTTGGGAGATAGGTTCCTAAATAATGCATTTCATTTTGTTCAATTTGCATCTATGCCTGAACTCATGCAACTGTTACTCATAAAAAATTAAGGGAAAAAATGTTGCTTATATAACTAGTTTCTTTTCTGTATTTAACCCCCAGGGCAGTAATTTACACTGGATGGTTCTCTCCAGGTCTAGGAGAGAGGCATCTATAGCATTTGAGTCTTTTGTAATACTATGTGCTAGAGACAAAAAAGAAATCAAGGCTGCAATCCTAGGTGTGCTTACTTGGGGGTCACATTGAACTTGGGCTTCTGCGTAAGCATGCTTAGGATAGCACTGTATGTGTTGCAAAATCACAATGTTCCAAGAAACCACAAGGCTATCATGGTCAACCCTTTTCCCCAAGCCATGTTATACTACACAGCCACCACAACACAGTGTAATCCAAACCACAATATCTCACAAGCAGAGAACAGCATAAATCAACTTTGATTTAAAGCAAGGAATAGATTCCCAGTTTCGCTTAATTGTCCTTTCTGAATCAAATGACAGCAGTCTTGCGCTAGGGGTTTTGCTCTGCCTTCATCCTTGGTGATACCCTTTATACCACCTTTTAAAAACTGAAGACAGTTTTTTCCACTTTCAGTTGTGCTGAGAGTTTTGTTCTTTAGCAATACCATGCAGACATGTTCAAAGGAGGCAAGATGAAAGAACTGGAAGGTTGGGGCACTGAGCTCTCCCATGCTAAACTACGTAGGAACCAGTTTCCTCACCCTGACACCTCGAGCAAGGGAGAGCAACCCAAGAGTGAAGGAGCCTTATCCTTCATTTCTTCTAGCTTTGTTAAGAGCAGAAGTGCCAACTTGATTCTTGCTTTCCTCAAGCGTAGCCTCATTCAAAAGTTTCACCAAGGTGTTGGCAGCCATCATTGCAGACCTTTGGGTTCAGGGCAGCAGAGCTTAATTTCTAGAAAGAGGGATGCCAGTGCTCAAGATTTCCTGGAAATACCACCCTTTGGTGTGAAAGGCCTTCTCTCTAATTCTTGATGATGTGTAAAGCCTTCCTGCTGTTAATCCATAGTGATAGAAGTACAATCTGATCTGCTGAAGGGCACTTTAATCTGTTCCTCCTCCAGTTGTTTCAGGGTAAAACTGCCATTGAAATAAGACATTGGGGATGGAGCGTGGCTGGGGGAAACTGGCCACAGCTTTAGTCCTGGTTTCAAGGAATCCATGCCTACCTATTGCATCATGGTATGCTCAACCATGCAGACCAGCCTTCCCCAACTTGGTGCCCTCCAGATGTTTTGGATTACATCCCTGACCATTGCCCATGCTGGCTGGGGTTAGTGGGAATTGTAGTCCAGAACATCTAGAGACCAGTAGGCTGAGGAAGGTTGATGCATAATCCAAGCCAAGCATCCTAGAGGAATTATTGCCATTATCATAAAACTACAGCCATCTCATCTATTGCAGTAAGTCATCTGCTGTTTTGTTCAAAGACCTGGTACCCTAGGGTGGTTGTTCAGTCTGACCATGGCATGCAGGAAAGAGCATCAACGGTTAGCAAGTATTTTTCCTTTAAGTCTCTCAGGCTCTCGCCTGACCTCCACAATCCCTAATTCGTTTTTGGGAGGTGTTCTGCGGTTATCCTGGGGTAGGTGGCACCACTGATACTCCAACATGCCTAGATCTTACTGGTACAGGGGTCCCTTCATGTATCTGAAGTTGGATCTACTGCAACTCTTTGCCTGGGGAGGGCAGGGCTTTGATTAGCCTTACTCACTGTGCAGCAGGGGAAAGCTCTTTTCTCCCATCAGCTGATGGTTGGAGGTAAGAGCATTTTCCTGCCAGAGGGGGCAGAGCCTGGGGAGGAAGCTGCTATGTGAGTCAGTCCTGCTTACTTGTGAATAGGCATGCTGCTGCTCATGCTGTCTTCAAAGTACACATGCAAAAGCTTAATATTTGGATGTTGTTGGGAGACATTGTTCTCCCTCTCTCAAAATACTAGAACCCAGGGTCATCCTACAAAGCTGATTAGTGGGTAGATTCAGTACAGATAAAAGGAAGAACTTCTTCACACAGTGTATAGTCAGTCTATGGAATTCACTTCCACAATGTGTAGTGATGGCCACCGATTTGGATGGCTTTAAAAGGGGGTTAGACAAATTCCTGGAGGAAAAGGCTATCAATGGCTACTAGCCTTGAAAGATATGTGCTACCTCCCGTACCAGAGGCAGTGAGCCTGTGTACACCAGTCGCTGGGGAACATGGGTGGGAGGGTGATGATGCGCTCGTGTCCTGCTTGTGGGTTCCCAGTCAATAGCTGGTTGGCCACTATGTGAACAGAATGCTAGACTAGATGGACCCTTGGTCTGATCCAGCACGGCTCTTATGCTCTTGTTCGAAAGTGCTGCCGAGTGATTCCATCCTGCTTGCTTCACTGTAGACAGGCAGACGCTTATCCTACTTGTGATTAGACATGCAGAGGTTTGGTATTTAAGATGCTATTTAAAAGTACTCCTGAGTGATTCAGTCCAGCTTCGGTCTGCTTAGACATGCAAAGGCTGTCCTGCATGCTTCTATGTAGGCTTAGAATTGGTCATAATTACATTATTACATTTTTGCCTTTCCCATTCTGCCATTGGCCATGCCCACTTTGCCTTTGGCCCTGCCACAGATGGAATACAGCCCCCAAGACTTTTCCCAAACTGGAATTCAGCACCCGGGATAAAAAACGGTTCCCCCATTCTGTTAGAGAATGATCTGCTGTTGGTTACAAGGGAGTCCGCTAGCACTTGAGGCACCTGTAAATTCTCCTTCATGTGCATAATGGCAGCCAGTGACCGTCCCTGCTTTCTTTTGTGTTTTCCTGGATCATTGCCTTAGATCAGGGGTGCAGAACCTCAGGCCAAATCTGGCCCTCTTTGCATCCCTGTCTGGCCGTCCGCGAGTCCCCAGATGGCCACGCCCCTTCCCCCCAAACACCAATTATTTGGTGGTTTCCTGGCTTTGGTGCAGTTTTTCCCCATTCTAAAAGGCTGAAATGCCTCCACTAAGGCTTAGCTACTGGCAATAAGATCTTTAAGCTAAAATATGCTGGTACTTTTTGTATTTTTGGCCCCATCCTTTTTGCCTTTAGCCTCAACCCTTTTGCCTTCAGCCCTGCCCACCCCTGGAATGCAGCCCCTGAAAAAGTCTTCAAAATGGACTCCAGGCTGAAAGAGGTTCTGCACCCCTCAGATACTTCGCTAGAGTTGCATACTGCAATATCAGTAGTCACTTGCTTTAGGGAGAAAGGGAAGTGCCACATTGTCCAGCCCTTTGCATCATTTTCAAAGAACTGGCCTCCTAGTGGACAGAGAAGAGATTACCTAGCATTTAGACCACACTCAGCGAAGGATGGGGAATTCACAAGATGGTCAACTCTTCTTGCCACAAATCCCTTTGTCCTGATTGACAGGAATCAGTGACAGCCTACATCCATGTAAGATGGTTATCCTACAGAGTTTAGTCTGAGACCCTTGTGGCTCAGGGACAACTTTCAGAGTATTCTTATTTGTGAGCTATTTTTAAAAAAAATCCTTCCTAGCTCCTGAGAGTCGAGGAAGGGAGTCTATTGTCTGTTTTTGAATAGGATGCAACGTGATGAAAGTTGTGTGGGCATGCACTTTACTGGAGATTAAAGCCATAGTTACATTTAAAAAATGCCGCACAAAACATTGTGGGTCTTATTTTTTAAATGTCATCTGTCTGGTTGGTGAGTGAACATAGGATGTTCTGAGCTCCATGGAGGAAAGACTAGCTCAGGGAGTGGGCAACTTTGGGGTGATCTGGGGGGCCACTTTACACACACACATACACCCTGCAGAACCTCTTGGCAATGCAGCAGTAGCAGCAGCAGCAAAAAAAAATAGCAGTTGGTTGCCGAAATTCAGCAGCAAACCAGGGGAGAGGCTTAAAAGGCACAAATTTAACTTGTTTTCAATTTCAGGGGCAGCAGGGGCCACACTAGAGGCAGCAGGTACATGTGGTCTGCGGTCCACCTGTTGCCCACCCCTGGACTAGATGCTGTATGTGATTTGGTGCTTTGGCTCAGACTGCTTTAGCTCAGACTGATTCGGAGTCCATCCACTTTGACTTTGTACCGAACCCAAATTAAGGTTCAAAAATGTGTGGTGTCATGCTTCCCGTTGATTATCATGGGAAATCCAAAAATGGCTATAACATTTTTCTCTCTGTCACAACTGGATGATAGTTATAGGTAAAGTAGACCCTTAGGATGGGATTATGTCTGCCAAATGTCAGAAAAATTAATGCAGGAGTCTTTGTGGTATGTGCACATATTATTTTTTTTAATTTTATTATTACTATTTTAAGAAACTGTCAAATAAGTTTCTTGGCAGAACTGGATGAAAATGGCATGGGTAGTTGCCCCTTCTGAGAGATGACGCCTGCTAAATGCCAGAATGATAGCTTGTCAGAGGACTAGGGTATTGCGATGATTGAAAACCAGTTTAAGGCTTTTTTCATAGTGAAGCCTGGTGGCATTGAAAGAATGGCCATCTCACAGTCTCATCCTTGCCCTACCCCAAAGCATGTTGATTGGAGTTCCTGGTAAAACATGCCCTAGGATTAGAAGGTAGACTGTCAGCCATTCAGCTCTACTCCCTATACTCATAGTCACAGCATTTAGAGAAATGAAACCAAAAGATGCTATTTGCTGGAAACATCAAGTCTCTGTGTCTCCCGTGTCTCTGAAACACAAGTCGCTAACAAAGCCTGGTTCTGGAGCAGGTTCATTTCTCTTGGCTTCGGAGGGAAACCCACTTTGCCTTGTGAAGTGACAGAGCCAGACCAAAGAGGACCAATTCTACTTGGGCATTGTCCAAAGCCAGTGCACTCGCAGGACTGATAGAAGGCCCATTGTGATTTAACACCCCTCCCAAATGCACTTAAACAAGACAGAGAGTATGTAAGTAGCCACTTTGAGTGCCATTTCCTGGTAGAAATGCAGGGCATAAATTAATGTTTGGGGGGAATTCAAATACAGTTAAATAGTAGAAACTTTGGGGTTTGTTTTTGGACTTGCAAATGTAAAATGGTAGCAGCCACTGTAAAGTAAAAGCCAGTGGGCCAACAGGGAGGCTATAGCAGGTAACTGAAAGCGACATTTGAGGCATATCCAAATCCCTGAGTCTGGTAATTATATGTAAATGATGGCCTGAATTAGATCATTTGAGGGTTATCTGAAGTTTCATCCATAACTCTTTCCATAGCCTTTGGTGTAAATCATTCAAAATAGGCCCTAGAGAAGAAAAGGAAATAAGCAAAAGATAAAGATCATGAAGAATATAGTGTATTAAAAGTGCATTAGGGTCCTAAATGTTGTAAAAGCATCTGCTGGACTGCTCAATGACTCAGCAGATGTTTCCACTTGCACTCACTCTCTGCAAGGTATATAACTGGCCAATAAATAGCCAATCCTTTTTCCAAGGGTCTGGTTCATTACAAAACTGACATTCACATTGAGATAAATAAATGGATATGGACACATAAGTTGCTGGCAGGTGGTAAATAACACCATTATTTTAGATGCGTAAGAACCTTAAAAGGCAATGTAACAAAACTCATCTAAGGCAAAAGGCTATATGAACCTGCCATAAGGTTTTTGCTTACAAATAGCAGCATGGATAGGTATAATGGGGTAGCTAAGAGAACCACAGTTTGGTTCTATAGGCCTAGTTCAACCTAGTTCAGGAAGTGGTTGTTAGGTAGCAGAGTCATTTCAACTCTGAAAAAAAAAGTATGCTGGAATAGGGAACATAGGGAGGAGGGGGCTGTTGCACTCATGTCCTGCTTGTGGGCTTCCTGCAGGCAGCTGGTTGGCCACTGTGGAAACAGAGTGTTGGAGTAGATGGACTCTTGGTTTGATCCAGCATGGCTCTTCTTGTGTTCTTAGGGTTGTTACTCCAATTGAAAAGTTGACAGCTGCAAGGTACAGCCACAAGATGCTCAGGGAGAAGTTGAGGACTTTCCAAAGAACTTTGAAATAAACAAGACCTCAGCCATGGCACTAATATGGATGAGTGGCATTCTGTTTTAGAGTAAGGGGCGTAGAGGGAGCAAGACCACCTTATAATAGCCAATTGGCAAGTTTACAACATAGTTTCCAAATATGGCAATAGGCATACAATCTGGCATAGGTTTATATGTATAAAAGGATGTTTCACCTTATGGGCCCTGCCCCGCTTTCTATCCTGACCCTAAAAGAACTTCCCCATTGAGAGGGGTTTTGGACAGAACCTCTACCAGCAGATTTTATGTAAGTCTAACTCACTTATTTCTGCATAATTAAATATGAAAGGCGTGTGTGGGTATGACACTTTTTCTAATAAAAGCATTCTCTTCAACCAGCGTGTGTGTGTGTGTGTGTGTGTGTGTGTGTGTACGGCAGCACATTTCAGCACTGAGACAGCTGCGTCTCCTGACCACACCAAATTCAAAGCAGGCAGGGAATGGGATCCTTTTAAACAGTTACAAAGCAAATAATAGATCAATGCAGAGAAAATTCAAGTAACAATCATTAAAACATTAGAAGCAAATACAAAAAATCATAAGGAGGAATTACCATCAATTGCAACAAAAGGTAACACACTGATACTGTTCAGGGGCATTTTTTATGCTGTTGGAGTGTATCGGTGTAACTCTGGCATTAAAATCAAGTGGTAAGGACTGACTCTGGTGTAGATAGATCCTTGACCTCTCTCAACTGACATATTAATGTATGCATGATCACCGCATCTTATACCTTCCCCATCTATTCCCTATGAGAGGGTCAGTCCAGCTACCTCCACTTACATTGCCCAGGCAATCTCTGTAGCTAGCAGAAGGCTAAGAAGACCTTTGTGAAAATACAGTGGCCCAGTTCGCACATAACACTAAACTATCATTTAATGTTATATGCATGAACCTCACGCTCATGCACTCTCCTCTCCTCCTTTAGTGTGCTTGCAAAGAGGAGATTGGAAGCAGTTCCAATCTCCTTGGTTGAGTTGGTTGAGATTTCAACCAACTGCAGTTACTGTCATTATGTCTGAACCCAAAGAAAAGAACACACAGGGCCATGGGTTCTAGGGTATCTGAGGGTTGTTTAACCCATGATGCCTTGGTTCACAAGACAAGCCTCAGTGTATCCCCACCCCACCTTGTATATTCAAAATGGTGGCCAGTGCAAGTCTCAGAGCCCTGTGTGTTAATTAATCTACAGTGGTTTGTCATGTGAACCAGCCCATTGACAAGCTGTGGTCAGTGTTAACTATGGCTTAAGAAAACAAGCCAGGATCATTAACCAGAACTACGTTGACAATCTGTCTATTCAGTAGCAAATTCCACTGAGTTCAACCGGATGCAAGAAATACAGAGGTAGAGCATCCCCAACAGAAAGCTGTTTAGCCTCTGCTTGAAGGCCCCCACAAAGGAGAGCCCACCACCCCTCTAGGCAATTGGTTCCATTGTCAAAATGCTCTTACTACTGAGAAGTTTCTCCTAATGTTCAACCAAAATCCACCTTCCTGCACCTTAAAAGTCCATTAGATCTAATCTTGCTCTCCGGAGCAGTAGAGAATAAGTCTTTGCTGTCTTGCTCAGAAGTAAATTCAGTGGGACGTGCTCCTCAGTAAGTGAGCTTAGGAACTATAGCCAAGCTTCCCCCTCTTATACATCAGCCTTCCCCAACCAGATGCCCTCCAGATGTGTTGGATTACAACTGCCAGTAGTCCAAGATATCTGGAGGGCACCAGGTTGGGGAAGGCTGTTTACATGTGTACCTGGAAGACATTCCCAAAATGTTAGGCAGCTTTTACAGGTCAATTCTACTCAGAAGTAAAGCCCATTGTGTTCAGTAGGGCTAGCTACCCTCAAGTAAGTGGGGATAGGATTACTTTTGTGGACTATAATCCATTTCATCAGATGCATTGAATATTATGGAGAGTTTCAGGGGGCAGGGAGGGGGAGAGAGAATTATAAACTGTGAAGAAGTAAAATAAATGCAGAAAGTGGCAATTATACTATTAATAGTGAACATTCACATTATTATTATTATTATTATTATTATGGCTTAATCAGTTTATTGATCCAGGCAACAGACCTCATAATACGACCTATACAACAATAGACATGGAAGGATAAAATACAAGGCCATAGCTTGACTTACAGAAGTGAAATCCTAAAACATACATCAAATAACTCTACTTATACAATAGTTAAAACTAAAGAAACATTAAAACAGAACACACGCAGAAAGTTTAGTCTAGTTCGATAATATTTTAGACTGTGTCCTTGTTTAGCCACAATTTTTGTAACAGACTCTTTTGTATCAGAAAGAAGAAAAAGAACATAGTATCCAGATGATCTTCCTGGATACAAAGATTAATAGGTGAATTAACTCATTACACAGATCTCAGTAAAAATTACAGAAAAGAAAAACGTGGCGGGAAGAGCAATCCTATGGCTCCTAGTCAGTGGCTAGACAGCTAGAGCCGGCACTCCGAGGTCGGTTCCCTCAGAACCGCCCCCCCTCCCATGCCGCCTCACAGGCAGCTTGGAATGGCCCCACACTCCGCGCTTGGAAGAGGAGTGCGGAATGGCGAAAACGGGGCATCCCAGGGGGAATTCTGGGGTGGGGAAGGCGGAAATGCCAGTACGACACATCCAGCATGTCACCCGGCAGCCACTTCCCCCGCTCTAGCTTCCCGAGGCTAGACAGCCAAAATGGCCGTCTAGCTGCAAATGCAGGGCAGCTGAAGCATGGAGGGGACTATCTCCTCCACACTTCTCCTGCCCTGCATTGGATAGCCGGTCGCCTCCGAGTTCAGAGGTGGCTGCCTACCCCAGTAGAATTGTGCTCTTACTGTTTCAATTTCTTCTGAGCCACAAGAAGATTTCAACAGACTATTTCAAGTCTGTTGAAATAAGGTATCCCCCTGAATCTCCCATCCAGGAGGGCTGAAAGTATCAGATTAAAACGTGCAAGGGTAAGCACTCTCTTATACTTTGAGATGCTTAATATTTGCAAATATTTGGCTTCAGATTTAACAAGCTGGATGAATGCCAAATGCCAAGGGAGAGCAGATCTTATTTGCTGATGCAAGTAACATCTATATCCTTAATACGCTGTATTATACGAGATCTAGCCTTATCAAGGCCATATAAGAAAAGCACCAATGGGAAGAACCCTAGGTTGTATACTTCGTTGTTTAGCATCTTCATCCATAAACTTACATACGGATCTACAGACAGGGCCAGAAATATTGGAACAAGGATAACTGTTTTGGCAGTTGGCCTCTGTACACCACCACATTGAAGTTGAAAGGAAACACACCCAGATGGGAGTAAAGTCAGGACTTTCAGCTGTAATTCAAGGGGTTTGACAAAAGTGGGGCACTAACCACTCAGGAAGGACAGCCAGTGGCATACACACACCCATCGTTGGTGGCTCATAAGTAATGGAATGAAGCATCATTTCAAACTTAAGGATCACCTTTAATACCTGGATGAAAATTTTGCAGTCAATGACTGCCTGAAGTCTGGAACTCATGGACATGACCAAATGCTGAGCTTCCTCCCTCGAGATGCTTTGCCAGGCCTTTACTGAGCTGCCTTCAGCTGCTGCTTGTTTGTGGGTCTTTCTGCCTTTAGTCTTGTCTTCAGTAAGTGAAAAGCATACTCTATTGGGTTGAGATCAGGTGACTGACTTGGCCATTGAAGAATATCCCACTTCTTTGCCTGGAGAAACTCTTGGGTAGCTTTTGTTGTATGTTTTGGGTCATTGCCCATCTGCAATATGAAGAGGCGTCCTATCAGTTTGACAGCATTCAGCTGAATCTGAGCAGAAAGTATAGCCCTATACACTTCAGAATTCATCCTGCTGCTTTTATCAGCAGTCAGGTCATCAATAAACACCAGTGACATGGTTCCATTGGCAGCCATACATGCCCATGCCATAACAGTGCCTCCACCATGTTTGACAGATGATGTGGTATGCTTTGGATCATGAGCTTTTGGATCCTTCTCCATACTTTTCTCTTCCCATCATTCTGGTACAAGTTAATCTTGGTTTCATCAGTCCAAAGAATCTTATTCCAGAACTGTGCACGCTTTTTTAGGTGTTTGCTGGCAAAGGCTAATCTGGCCTGTCTGTTCTTGAGCGTTACCAGTGGTTTGCACCTTGTTGTGAAGCCTCTGTATTTACATTCATAAAGCTGTCTCTTGACTGTAGATGTTGACAATGACATGCCTACCTCCTCAAGAGTGTTCTTGACCTTGCTAGATGTTGTGAAAGGGTTCCTCTTCACCGTGAGCAGAATTCTGCAGTCATCCACTTTAGTTGTCTTCTGTGGTCTTCCAGGCCTTTTGCTGTTGCTGAGCTTGCCAGTTAATTCCTTCTTTTTCAGGATGTTCCAAACTGTTGTGTTGGCCACTCCCAATGTTTTTGCTATCTCTCTGATGGGTTCGTTTTGTTTCCTCAGCCTAATGATGGTCTCCTTCACTCACATGGACACCTCTTTGGACCTCATGTTGGGAGTTCCAGTGAACAGCTACCAAATGCAAATATAACACTCAGAACCACCTCCAGGCCTTTTATCTGCTTGATGGGTCATGAGGTACCCAGGAAACAGGCCACACCTGGCCATGCAGCTGCTTGTCAGCCATTCGTTCCATTACTTATGAGCCACCAGCAATGCAGGGGGGGGGGATGCCACTGGCTGTACTTCCTGAATGGCTAGTGCCCCACTTTTGTCAAACCCCTTGAATTACAACTGAAAGTCCTGACTTTGCTCCCATCTGGGTGTGTTTCCTTTCAACTTCAATGTGGCCAACAGAGGCCAACTGCCAAAACAGTTATCCTTGTTCCAATATTTATGGCCCTGACTGTAAGTGGACCAATGTTAAGTAATTGGATGGAGAAACAGGAAATATTAAGTGATGCCAACGTTTCAGAGCTAGAGGCCAGACCCTGGCTTCTAATAGAGTCCAGGCCTGTCTCCATTCTCAAAGTTTCAGCTGCCACACATTTGGGGACACCAAAAATTGCCCTTAAAAAGGTGCTTTCAACTTTTTTAGCATTTGAATTGCTACTCAGAACCCAGATTTGAGCACCATATAAAAGCTGAGCAAGTGAGTTGGCAGTGAAAACTTGTAAGGCTGAAGGGATAAGATGGCCCCTTTTGAATAAAAGAAATGCTGGATGATAGCCATATTGTTGTGTGCGTTATCAATAGCGTAATTCCTATGGAATGTCCAAGACAAAGAAGAAGGGGGGGGGGAATCCTAAATACTAAAAAGTTGAGACCTGTTCAAGTGAATATCCATCTAAAGACCAGATATATTTTTGTTACTTTTTGAAAATACTAAAACCTTAGTCTTATCATAGTTGACTGAGATCTTTGTTCTTACAGTAATTAGAAAATTCCTTTAATAAAAGTTTTAAATCAATTTGCGCTTGAGAAAGAACAGGTGCATCATCTGCATTAAGTGGTAATGGCCCCCCTTGTTTCTGCAAGTTTCAGTGTATGAAGTTCAGGGGCATTAAGACAGGGAGAAAGATCACTGATGTAAAGATTAAACAGAAGATGAGTTAAAATGCAGCCCTTTTTAACTCCTCTGGATATTAATTATTATTAATATGTGATTAAATTCAGAAAGTGACAATTTCCTTCTGACTTCGCTGTTCACAATTCCTCTCCGCCCACCACAACCACAGGTACCTGAAATTCTCCATAATCCTCCATGCATCCTATGAAGTAAGCTATATAATCAACAAAAGCTCATGCCAGAATGAATTTGTTAGTCTTCCAGGTGCTACAAGACTACTGTTTTTGCTGTAACAGACTAAGGTGCAATCCTATGCATGTTTAGACAGAAAAAAGTCCTACAACTCCCAGCATTCCCCAGCCAGCCAATCCTTTGTTGTTGTTCAGTCGTTCAGTCGTGTCCGACTCTTCGTGACCCCATGGACCATAGCACGCCAGGCCTTCCTGTCCTGCGCTCTCTCCCGGAGCGTGCTCAAGTTCATCTTCATTGCATCGGTGATGCTATCTAGCCATCTCATCCTCTGTCGTCCCCTTCTCCTTTTGCCTACAGTCTTTCCCAGCATCAGGGTCTTTTCCAGAGAGTTTTCTCCTCGCATTAGGTGGCCAAAATATTTGAGCTTCAGTATCTCTCCTTCCAATGAGCACTCAGGGTTGATTTCCTTTAGGATTGACTGATTTGACCTCCTTGCAGTCCAGGGGACTCGTAAGAGTCTTCTCCAGCACCACAGTTTGAAAGCATCAATTCTTCGGCGCTCAGCCTTCCTTATAGTCCAGCTCTCACAGCCATACATTACTACTGGGAAAACCATAGCTTTGATTAGACGGACCTTTGTCGGCAAGGTGATGTCTCTGCTTCTTACTATGCTGTCTAGGTTGGCCATAGCTTTCCTCCCCAGGAGCAAGCGTCTTTTAATTTCATGGCTACAGTCACCATCTGCAGTGATCTTGGAGCCCAAGAAAGTAAAATCTGTCACTGCTTCCATTTCTTCCCCTTCTATATGCCAGGAAGTGATGGGGCCAGATGCCATGATCTTAGTTTTTTTAATGTTGAGTTTCAAACCAGCTTTTGCACTCTCCTCTTTCACCCTCAACAAGAGGCTCTTGAGATCCTCTTCGTTTTCTGCCATTAGGGTGGTATCGTCTGCATATCGGAGGTTGTTGATAATTCTCCCGGCAATCTTAATTCCGACCTGTGATTCATCCAACCCGGCATTTCTCATGATGTACTCTGCATATAAGTTAAATAAGCAGGGTGACAATATGCAGCCTTGTCGTACTCCTTTCCCAATTTTGAACCACTCGGTTGTTCCATGTCTGGTTCTTACTGTTGCTTCTTGACCCTCGTACAGGTTTCTCAGGAGACAGGTAAGGTGGTCTGGTACTCCCATCTCTTTCAGAATTTGCCACAGTTTGTCATGATCCACACAATCAAAGGCTTTAGCGTAGTCAATGAAGCAGAAATAGACGTTTTTCTGGAATTCTCTTGCTTTCTCCATGATCCAGCGAACGTTGGCGATTTGATCTCTAGCTCCTCTGCCTCTTCGAAACCCAGCTTGTACTTCCGGTAGTTCTCGGTTCGCATACTGAAGCCTAGCTTGTAGAATTTTGAGCATCACCTTGCTGGCATGTGAAATGAGCGCATTTGTGCGGTAGGTTGAAAGCCAATCCTTCCTATGGGTAAAATCCGACCTAAGTCCTACTTAGAGTAGACCCATTGAAATGAATGAGACTAAGTAGGACTTAGGTTGGATTTTACCCATGGGAAGGATTGCACCTTAACACGGCTACCCTCTAGAAATACATCCTAGCATGTTTACTCCGACGTAAGTCATAATTAGTGCAATGGAGCTTACTCCAATGTAAGGGTGCATAACGTCTCTGCGTGAGTGCCTTCTCGATATTAAAGGGTAGTAGTACTTGGCAGACACGGTTGCTGCAAGGATGTCTGAAATGCTTCGGCCACTGCGGCAGCGCAAAGCTAAAGCAGCAACAGGAGCTTCCCGGTAAGCCGCAGCAAACCACCGAGCTGCCTCCCAACTGGGGAACTCTTCATCGCCCAGGCGGAAACAGTCGCAGTGATTTGTGGACTCGGTAGTCTCCCCGCCCCCCATCTTCGCTGTCGCAAACAACATTTCCCGAGAAGCTTTGCGGTCACAGGCTTGCAAATCCTTAACGTGTTGCTTTCTGGTCGTGTTTAGTACTTGGAGGTCCCATAGATTTCAACTGGAATTAATACTTCCTCTATCTCCCCGCCTTTTATTATAAAAGACATAATTTTTATGCAAGCGGGTTTCTAAAGGCCACTTACATAAAAATTAAAATATACATTATTATCATCATCATCCCTGGTTTACATGATGGAGGATAATTTTGTGTTCCGAGTAGGGCAATATGCAGTACTAGCATGATTCCTTTGGTTTTTCATTTAATTTACAGTGCAATTCAATCCGTGCCTAATTAGACATAAACCCATTGAGTTCAATGGGACTTACTCCCAGGTAAGTAGAAATGAATTCGCAGTCCTTAGAGGGCAATCTGACTGGGGAATGCTGGGAGTTGTAGGACTTTTTCTGTCTAAACATACATCGGACTGAGCCCTTAACTGAGTATTAGGCAAGGAATTCAACGCCGCACACCTGTTTTTCCCCTCCCTCCTCCGTGTTATCTCCACAACAATCCTATGAGGCAAATTAGGCTGAGAGAGAGTGACTGACCCAGGGTCACCCAAGTGGAGGCTGGTGGCTCCGATGTCAGTGGGGTGGTGAATCTGCTCCGGGTTGCAGTCAGCTCCTTTAGAGTTCTGACTGAAACCCGGAGCAGATTCACCACCCCACCAGCATCGGAGCCATCAGCCTCCACTAGTCACCCAGCAAGTTGTTTCACGGCTGAGTGAGGATCTGAACCCAGATCTCTCCAGTCCTAGTCCTACAAGAGTCTTGTGGCACCTTAAAGACTAGCTATATTCCACACAAACTTTTTGTTGTTGTTCAGTCATTCAGTCGTATCCAACTCTTCGTGACCCCATGGACCATAGCCCGCCAGGCCTTCCTGTCCTCCACTCTCTCCCGGAGAGTACTCAAGTTCATATTCATTGCATCGGTGATGCTATCCAGCCATCTCATCCTCTGCCGTCCCCTTCTCCTTTGGCCTTCAGTCTTTCCCAGCATCAGGGTCTTTTCCAGTGACTTTTCTCTTCGCATTAGGTGGCCAAAATACTTCAGCTTCAGCTTCAGGATCTGTCCTTCCAATGAGCACTCAGGGTTGATTTCCTTTAGGATGGACTGATCTGACCTCCTTGCAGTCCAGGGGACTTGTGAGAGTCTTCTCCAGCACCACATTTCAAACACAAACTTTAGCCAGAATAAATTTGTTAGTCTTTTATGTGCCACAAGACTCTTTGCTACTTTTGCTACAAAAACTTACAAGGCTACCCCTCTCATAACAGCGGCTCAGGTACAGAACAGGTCCTAGATTGTCTTTGGTAGATTGCTTAAAATTGTTTTTAGATATATGTTGTCTGTCTCTGCGCTGTTTATATGTTTTTTTATGTAAATGGTTTTGCACTTTGTATAACGTATTTTAAATGGTTCTTATTTTTTCTGAACAGCCCAGAGAGCTTCGGCTATGGGTCGGTATAGAAATATAATAAATAAAATGAAAACGACATGAAATCAAAGGGGAGGCAGACTAACAACAGCACAACAGAAAACGAAAACAGTGTTTAAGACAGCAGCGTGAGGGTTTTCGAAGCTGGACTATAATTCCCATAGCCCTCTTGGGTCCCCTTTCAGGCCGCTTTGAGACGCACTTCGGGATTTGTAGTCCCTCAAGGGTGACTCTTGCCGGGAGCCGGGCGGATTCCCGACTACGCTTCCCAGGATCCTCCGGGGCGGGGCTGTCAGTGGCGGGCGGTGGTTAAAGAACGGCGCGGCGGGCGCGGCGGGCTCAGTGCTAAGTCGCAGAACTCCGCGGTCGAGAGCGCCGGACCAGGCTGCGACTGTCTCTGCTGGGTTTGGCAGCGGGGGAATCCCACCAGCCATGTCCGACCCGGGAGGCGGCGGCGGCGGCGGCGGCGAGGACGGCGGGCTGGAGGTGACCGGCTCGGCGGTGCAGAATGTGGCGGACGTGTCGGTGCTGCAGAAGCACCTGCGCAAGCTGGTGCCGCTGCTGCTGGAGGACGGCGGGGAGGCCCCGGCCGCGCTGGAGGCCGCGCTGGAGGAGAAGGGCGCCGTGGAGCAGATGCGCAAGTTCCTCTCGGACCCGCAAGTCCACGCCGTCCTGGTCGAGCGCTCCACCCTCAAGGGTGAGTCACTGGCCGCCGCCCTGGGCGGCGCAGCCCCAGCCTAGGCGGCAGCTGGGGCTGCCCGGGGGTTAAGCGCGCTTGCTGCGGGGCTTTGCTCCGCGGCAGTGCGGCGAGGCAGGGCGGGCGATGGGATGGCCGGGCTTCGCTCCGCGCTCCAGCCGCGGCTGGGAACAAACAAGGGAGGAGCCGGGAGGGGGGGATGAAGAAGCAGGAGAATGGGGCGGGGGGTGGCCGCCGGAGGAGGAGGAGGAGAAGGCGGCGGCGGCTGTCAAAATGGCGGCGCCGCTCGTTGCGGCTTTGTCTCCATTATCCGGACAGAACGCGATGGCCTCCGGGGTCCCTCCACTGGGCCGCCTTCGCGCGCAGAGCGGCAGAGGGTGGCACCCGAAGTTAGTCGAACGTCATCCCTGTTCTTTTTAGTGGGTCTGCTCTAAGTAGGGCTAACGTTGGATGCAGCGCTCGCCCCCACCCGCACCCCTTCTCTACTCTCACACCGCCTGAGGCCGGCGACCGTTTTAAACATACGAGGTTGACTCCAGTGTTAGTCGTACTTGGAGCAGACCCACTGAAATGAATGGCGCCTACGTTAGTCATGACTAACTGAAATCCTATTCATTTCAATGGGTCTGTTCTAAGTAGGGCTAACATTGGATTCAACCCACGTTTTACCACACGTCTGCCCAGCTTGAGTGAGTGAATGTGTGCAGTCCAGCTTTTCCCCTGCCTGGTGCCTTCCAGAGATGTTGGACTACAATTCCCAGTATCCTCAGCCACCACGGTGTAGGTGTTGCCCACCACTTCTGGAGGGCACCAGGTCTGGGAAGGCTGGGATAGCCTTTTTACAACTCGGTATGATGACTCAGATAGATACTGAAACCTCTGTGAATAAGGGCACAATCCTATGCATGTTTGACAGGAAGAAAGCCCTACAACTCCCAGGATTCCCCAGCCGGCCATGCTGGATGTTGTAGGACTTCTTTTCTGTCTAAACATGCATGGGTTTATACCCTAAATTAGTTAAGTTACCTGCCTGTGTGGAGCATGAATTCCTAAAAAGCTGCCTTTTGCTAGGACAGATTATTTGCCCATCTAACTTAGTATTGTTTGCTCTGACTGCCGTTGTCATCTAACCCCAGTTTTTCCTATGGTTCTCCCTGTCCCACTCTGAAATTATGTGTTCTTATTCTTATTAATTCAATTTATGAGTCATCATATAGCCCAAACTCTCAGGACGACGTACACAATAAAAACAAATACAACAAAACCAATGTACCTGCCAACCAAGGCTAAGTCTGCATGCATCTGATGAAATAGATTCTAAGGTTTTTCTGCACAAGCCTTTTATTGTGCGAACAACATGGTCTGTTGCCTGTGTTTTTACAGGGGTTCCATGCAACATCATTGTTTCTGTGTTGACACCCCACATTCTGTTCCTCTTTCTGTTTTTTCGTCTTCATCCATGTAAGTCACAATCCATAATAAATGTAAGGTGCCAAAAGTCTCTTTATTGTTCTGACTGGCGATGCTTCTCCAAGGTGTCGGGCAGAGAGAGGCCTTTCCTATCACCTGCTGTCTGATCCTTCATTGGAAATGCCAAGGATTGGACCTGGGACTTTCTGCATGTAACCCGTGTGTCTGATCACTGAGTCAGTAGTCAAAGTTCAACAGACAACATGCTCTGCACACCTTGGTGTAATCGCCCTTGTGTGGGACTGACTTCTGAGTAAAAGTGCCTAGAGTTGTGCCTGTGGGGATGAGAGTAGGGTTGCCAAGTAGCCAGGAAAACAAAGAACAATCTGGTTTGCTTCCATGCTTTTGACAACATGTCAGAATCACCAGTTGAAGCTTTTCCTGTCATGGAGATAAATACAGTTGTCTTCTCTTGTCTGCCTCTTGAGCTGATGTCAAAGGTGCAAGAAGCAAAAAACAAAAGTTGACAATCAAGGGTGGCTTCGAGACGGAGGACTCCTAGCGCTACCCAGTCAAAAGGCATTGTGCAGCTATTCTGTTGTTTCTTCCCTAACTTTTTTCTGGTAAGAAAAAAGACAAAAGAAGCGGTGGGAAAACACAGGAGACCTACAAATTGAAGATGGCAAAGTTTGGAGCCCTTGTAAAATTCTGTGAATGAGGCAGTGTGACTGCACAGCAAAAGCCTCAGTTCAAAGCAGCCCCACAATTAGAAGGCCAAACAACAGTGTCCAAACTTCCAGAGTAGTTTGATTGTCTATATGAGAGAAGGAGCAACGCAGTGAATTTTCTAATCCAGCTTCACCTTGTCAGGAACTAGATCTTGTAGAGAGTGCATTGTGAATGAAAGATGGCGACGATCAGATTTACCTTGCCCAAGCTCAAAGAATAGAATAGTATAGTAGGGTTGGAAGGGGCCTACAAGGCCATCGAGTCCAACCCCCTGCTCAGTGCAGGAATCCAAAGTATCCTATTGGCGGGAATTGTTGCCAAGGTTACTATATGCTTCGCACAATTGGAGGTGACGGCAGGTTCCTCTTAGGGAACTGAATTTGTTTAGCAATCCCTAGTTCTAACTTTCTAGCTTATATGAATGGGAAGGTTTTGTTTTCTTGCCCACGCATGTTCCCTAGGTCCCCAATGTATTGTGACAGCAGCAAGCACCTATTTATTCCTATGTTCTATCCCCCCTCCTCTCTCGATCAACGATTCCAGTGAGGAGAGACACAAAGAAGAGGGAAAATCTGGTTTGTGTGCCAGAACTCCAGCACGCACGCACGTGCTTTCTCTCTCTGGGAGCTTGAGACATAATGGTATAATGAATAGTGGATATCTCCTCTAAATCCTCTCTTCTCCACCTTGGAAAAGGTTTTATGTCACATTTTGACCTTATTTGCACATAACAACAACCCATCAGTTGAACAATCCATGGGTTTTCTTGCATGAGCAGGAGAGAATGAGCCCACTGCCTCCCATGAACCCACCACTTCCGCTTTATCTCTTTCTGAACAGAGATAAAACTGCATACCAGTTCCCACTTAAATAGGGGCCTTGTATTTCTAAATTCATTTGTGGAAAATAATGCTATGCAGGAATTTGAACGGAGTCTCTTTGGAGATGATGTGAGATAATCTTGCATGCACTGGAAAGCTGCCAGCGGCTGTACTTTCCTGCACTTAGATTTCCGGCAAATAGCACGCAAATGTGTGCTAATGATGCTGCATAAATAAAATCTGTGTACAGCCATAGACAACCAGGTGAACTTAGCCAGTTTGAAAGATGTGTTTATAGTTAGATACAAATAGCTTTTAGTTTAGTAGTTCTCAAGTTTTTCATGTTCAAGGACCTATTTGCGTGCTTGCAAACTTGCAACTTTGCCAAGGAACCAGTCAGAATACTGCAAAGCATTCTGAGGGACATTCAGATATGTACACTCATTTATGCTAAGTTCTTGGCAGTTCTGTTGCCCAGTGGAACAGAGTATGACCTAGAACACGGCCAACACTCTCCTGCAATTGTACACTGCAAGGATGCAATGACATTTGCTGAATAAACTGTCTTTATAGGAGATTTCCCTGCCATTATCGATTCTTGTCATTGATGAACCCCTTATAAGCTGTCAAGGAAACACTGGGTTCTTCTGAATAGTTGGAAACCCACTGATCTAGTTAGTGCATAAAATCTTGCATATGAAAATTTTGCACAGTACCTTCAGATAATATTACTGATGTACATTTTCATCTTGAATTCAGCAGTTGCTGGTTTTATGTATGTGAGCAAATTGCTGCTTTCTTGCATCTTTATTAACACTTGGCATTTTATAATGCATACAAAATGGTCCAAAGATGAAATGCCAGTCAGCATCCCACCTTGTTACTGTAACTGTATCTCCATTGCTTAACTCAAACTGGTATATGAAAGCATGTTTTTATGGGATACAGATGAAATTACTGTGTTCAACACTATATCACATGCAGTATAATAAGAAATAGTTTCTTATGATGTATGTTTTACAGGGCAAAATGTTAGATGTTGATAGGTACTACTGAATACCTGAAAGTATTTTGTAAATGTTTGCACTTTTGCCTCATCTATCGAGTTATATAGTGGATACTGAGTAGATTATAATGCTGTAGGCAGATATTTTTTCCTAAATATTTTGTGACTCTACTTTCCTGCAAGAATTTGCTATTGGCAAGCACTCTGTGCTCACTTCCAGGCATTGTTAATTCCTCTCCAGGAGGCCATTCCCATTTTCCAAACATTAAATCTGTGGCAGGACTTGCCCTGCTCTCAAGCATCACCCTGGAGAAACAATCTAACCTGTTTGCCAAGTTGCACTTGCTGAGCCTTTTGGGATCTTTGGGAAACAAGCTAGTTTCTTTAAATCTTAATGTAATGTAAATATAACCATTTTTGTTTTAGGGACAATATAACTAGAGAGCCTAGGTACTTTAATAAAGTCCATGAATAAGAATAGGTATCCTAGGCCTAGCATAAAGTCTGTGGTTTATGAGCTTTTCAAAGCAAGTTAAACACAGACTGACTACATCATAGTCCTGGAATAGCTTCAATGATCTTCATAGTGTATGAACATGGACAATTTCTTAAATCTTTCTGATAGTGAATGTGTTTGAAGTGACGAGCTTCTGGTGCAGATGGTGCAATGATTGCTAAGGCCATTTTAAATATAGATGATGAGCCCTACAAGTCTAACTGGTGCCATGCTCAAAATGGTGCCTCCTAGTTGTTAAGTGCCGATTCATTACATCACTGCCATTTGGCTCTGAAAACCTTGTAGGTTTAAACAAAGGCTTATTTGTGTATTGAATTCATCTCTGTGTATAGCTCGAAGTGCTTCTATGTACCCAAGATTTTAAAACTTAATAAAAATGTAAGATCATTCTAATGCTCTGCTGAAGTATTTGTGGGTTTATATGTGTAAAATGTAACCTGGACTATGTCTATGTATGAATCCTGTATTTCTGTTACTAGACCACTAGGCTCTGTTACTGCCGTAAAACTTTTACATGTTGCAAGTGGTGGCTTTTTGGAAGAACAAAAATTTTAGTACAAAAGTGAATGAAGTAAATACCACCATCCATCTTTGTATATTGAATTACTGATTAATTCTACTTTCTTAGGCTGCAATCATATACTCACTTAATTGGGAGTAAGCACCATTGAAAACAAGGGGACTTCTGAGTATACATGCATACAGTTGTGCTGTTAGTCTCTCTTAATTTGGTCCTTATTTAAAGTAACCTTTGCGAGTGCAGCTGAAAACAAATAACATGTTGTATACAAGTATCTAATTAGTCTGGAAAATCTAAGTTGTATACCCTAAAAACACTTCACTGAAAATTTAGTAGCATTGTACAGAGCTTGAGCCATATGTCCTGATGATTCCATGACTGATTAGGAGGATCACTTTCTGTACCTGAAAACCTTTTGCTTCTATTATCGGTAAAACAGATTTAAAATACTAAATGTTAGAGAGACTTCAAAGTATAAAACATAAGTAACAGAGGGAATGGTCTTAGCACTTTTGAGAACAGTAATTTCCAGAAGATACATGAAAACATATTATGAAAGACAGGCATCCTGATGTTTGTGATTAAAATTTGGGCAAAAGGATACATGCTTGCAGAGACCTGAATTTTAGCAGCAGTTGCTATAGCATCTTCTCCCTGAAGAAGGGCCATGACCCCAGAAGTATTAAGATTGCTGTTTTTCATAATAAATTTTTGTGAATGTTCTGGAATTGGTTGTTTATTCCAAGTATAAAGCACAGAGATCTGACTGTTCTTGGCAAAAAGTAGCTTAGCTTTAACAATGAAATTTAACATGTAGCGTATATTTTGTTCTGTCAAACAAAGCCCATGGTATTACAGGGATTATCTAAAATTCCCTTTATTAAAGCTGATTTCTTTCCTGAAAAAATGTATTCTTGAATCTCATACACTTCCTCTTTCTCTTTCCCATTTGGGCGTGCCTCTTATATGGAAACTGCTGTGCTGCATTGCAGTGGTTTCATTGCTGTAGTCTTGGCTGCTAAAGCAATGACATCATCCTCTGAATTGATAATCAAGTTAACAGTGCTCTTCATTTTTGTCTTATACTGTTCTTTTCCTATATACTTTTAAAAGAAACTCAAAACAGCTTGGGGAAACAGTAATTGCTTTTAAATAATTCTTATTTTTACTGAATCTTGAGGTATTAAAAACTAATCTTTGCAGGCCTTGTCAGGCAGACTCTGAATTTGAGAATCTCTGGTAGGAGCTATTCTTTGTTCGGAAGTCAAAATAAGATATTGAATATAGAATAAAGACCAGGGAAAGAAAGGGGTTTGTATAAAACAGTAGAAGTCATGCGCATCAATCCCTCTAGCTTCAGGGTCATGCATTTCCGGAATACAGGGTGGACAAGCCTGCAATCTCATACATCTGCTTGGGAGTATGCCTCACTGAATATTACTTCTGAATAAACATACTTAAGATTGGGGCAAGGGGGTGGCAGCAGCGGGGTGTCTAAAGAATTAAGTTTTCAACTCTCCTTGAATACAAAGTTTTGGACATATGGGTCATAATAGTGAGGAGAAGGACAAATACTAATTAGTTTTGTCCAACTGCAGTAGACATAATTCCATTTCTTGATGTATTATTTTTAGTATTTTTATACTGCCTTTTTACTGGAGCTATCAAGGCTTTGAAAACTTAGTTCAGCAGTGATAAGGTATTGGCACTTACTAATAACAGACATCTCACTAAGAATAGGGGTTGGGTAGGTACTTAAAACTGATGCTAGTAAGATCTCCTAATTCTTTGCAGAGGATGTTGGTGATGAAGGAGAGGAAGAAAAAGAATGTATTTCCTATGGTATAAATACTGACATTCATTATGGCGTAAAGTCAAACAGGTGAGTCAAATATGTTTAGGTTTCTCTTCTGACAATGTTTTAAGAGTTGAGAGCTGATCCTGTAGTGTTCTGGTCAATATGATAGTAGTGTCTTTTGCATTAAATATGTCTGTGGTATATTTAATCAGCTTTTGAAAATTCAAAGTCAGTATTTCCCTATTTGTGACATAAAGCATGTGACAAACATGAAACAGCTATACATTAAGCAAGGGAAAAGGCTGGTTTTGATCTGGGCTTCCTGGTTGCTGCCTCATAACTATGTAAACAAGATTGAGTAAAGTTCTGTTTGGAGTATATCAAACCCTCTAGTATTTTATATCTTTTGATTTTCAGCTTAATTGCATGTTTTAAAACACAGGTGAATTTTTGTATTTTAAGTATAGAAACTTCAATACATATTCTTACAGTAGCATTATTCACTTTTATGGCAGGCTTCCTTTTTTCAAAGGCTATGGATTATCATATAGCTGAATTAACCTGATTCCTGATTTTGCAAGCTATCTGTCTACTTGATTTTTGTAGCATTGATATGACATAATAGGAGGATATAAGAAGGAAACAGATTCTAGCAGGTTACATGGCGGATATAAGGAAAGAAACAATGGGGCATATAAGGACTAGTCTTTTACTCTTCCTCTTGCATAATACCCAAGTTATGGGGCAAGAAAATGATGGATAGGATGGGGAAAATCAAGATAGAGACTGAGCAGCTGTCTTCAACATCTGGAATTCTACAGCTGGCCATAGGGTGTTGGGAGCCCCAGCCATACTGCATAAAAGAGGCTGATGGCAGGTGTTGTAGTCCTTCAGTTTGGCTCTGTCTGTCCAAGAAATGTGTTCCTTTACCTAGTACCAGTAGCAACATTACCATAGCATCTATGTGTAGAGCCTGAATTTGTTAAGTATCCTATGCATGCAGCTAAAATGACCTGTTCTCAAGGTATCCTGAAGAATCAGCACCACTTACAGCACTTCATGTTGCTTGTTGTTGTTCAGTCGTTCAGTCGTGTCCGACTCTTCGTGACCCCATGGACCATAGCACGCCAGGCCTTCCTGTCCTGCACTCTCTCCCGGAGCGTGCTCAAGTTCATATTCATTGCATCCGTGATGCTATCTAGCCATCTCATCCTCTGCCGTCCCCTTCTCCTTTTGCCTTCAGTCTTTCCCAGCATCAGGGTCTTTTCCAGGGAGTTTTCTCTTCGCATTAGGTGGCCAAAATATTGGAGCTTCAGCTTCATTATCTGTCCTTCCAATGAGCAGTCAGGGTTGATTTCCTTTAGGATGGACTGATTTGACCTCCTTGCAGTCCAGGGGACTCGTAAGAGTCTTCTCCAGCACCACAGTTCGAAAGCATCAATTCTTCGGCGCTCAGCCTTCCTTAATAGTCAAGCTCTCACAGCCATACATTACTACTGGGAAAACCATAGCTTTGATTAGACGGACCTTTGTCGGCAAGGTGATGTCTCTGCTTCTTACTATGCTGTCTAGGTTTGCCATAGCTTTCCTCCCAAGGAGCAAGCGTCTTTTAATTTCATGGCTACAGTCACCGTCTGCGGTGATCTTGGAGCCCAAGAAAGTAAAATCTGTCACTGCTTCCATTTCTTCCCCTTCTATATGCCAGGAAGTGATGGGGCCAGATGCCATGATCTTAGTTTTTTTAATGTTGAGTTTCAAACCAGCTTTTGCACTCTCCTCTTTCACCCTCAACAAGAGGCTCTTGAGATCCTCTTCGCTTTCTGCCATTAGGGTGGTATCGTCTGCATATCTGAGGTTGTTGATAATTCTCCCGGCAATCTTAATTCCGACCTCTGATTCATCCAACCCGGCATTTCTCATGATGTACTCTGCATATAAGTTAAATAAGCAGGGTGACAATATGCAGCCTTGTCGTACTACTTTCCCAATTTTGAACCAATCGGTTGTTCCATGTCTGGTTCTGACTGTTGCTTCTTGACCCTCGTACAGGTTTCTCAGGAGACAGGTAAGGTGGTCTGGTACTCCCATCACTTTAAGAATTTGCCACAGTTTGTTGTGATCCACACAATCAAAGGCTTTAGCGTAGTCAATGAAGCAGAAATAGACGTTTTTCTGGAATTCTCTTGCTTTCTCCATGATGCAGCGAATGTTGGCGATTTGATCTCTAGTTCCTCTGCCTCTTCGAAACCCAGCTTGTACTTCCGGTAGTTCTCGGTTCGCATCCTGCTGAAGCCTAGCTTGTAGGATTTTGAGCATCACCTTGCTGGCATGTGAAATGAGCGCAATTGTGCGGTAGTTTGAACACTCTTTGGCGTTGCCCTTCTTTGGAATTGGAATGTAAACTGACCTTTTCCAGTCTTGTGGCCACTGTTGAGTGTTCCAGATTTGTTGGCATATTGAATGCAGCACTTTAACAGCATCATCTTTTAGGATTTTAAATAGCTCGGCTGGAATACTGTCATCTCCGCTAGCTTTGTTGTTACTAATGCTTCCTAAGGCCCACTTGACTTCACTCTCTAGGATGTCCGGCTCAAGTTCAGTGACCGCACTATCATGGCTATCAGGGACATTCAGATCTTTCCTGTATAGTTCTTCTGTGTATTCTTGCCACCTCTTCTTAATCTCATCTGCTTCTGTTAGGTCCCTGCCTTCTTTGTCCTTCATCATGCCCGTCTTTGCACAAAACGTTCCCTTGAGATCTCCAATTTTCTTGAAGAGATCTCTAGTCTTTCCCATTCTGTTGTTTTCCTCGATTTCTTTGCATTGTTCATTTAAGAAGGCCTTCTTGTCTCTCCTTGCTATTCTCTGGAACTCTGCATTCAGTTGGGTATATCTTCCCCTTTCTCCTTTGCTTTTTGCTTCCCTTCTTTCGTGAGCTACTTGTAAAGCCTCATCAGACAGCCACTTGGCTTTCTTGCATTTCTTTTTCTTTGGGATGGATTGAGTTGCTGCCTCCTGAACAATGTTACGGACCTCCGTCCATAGTTCCTCAGGCACTCTGTCTATCAGGTCTAATCCCTGAAATCTATTCCTCACCTCCACTGTATATTCATCAGGGATATGATTTAGGTCATACCTGAACGGTTTAGTGGTTTTCCCGACGTTCTTCAATTTAAGCCGAAATTTTGCAAGAAGCAGCTCATGATCTGAGCCACAGCCAGCTCCAGGTCTTGTTTTTACTGACTGTATGGAGCTTCTCCATCTTTGGCTGCAAAGGACATAATCAATCTGATTTCGATATTGACCATCTGGTGACGTCCATGTGTAGAGTCGCCTCTTGTGCTGTTGGAAAAGAGTGTTTGCTATGATCAGCATGTTCTCTTGGCAAAACTCTATTAGCTTTTGTCCTGCTTCATTTTGTACACCAAGGCCATGCCTGCCTGTTATCCTGGTGATTTCTTGACTTCCTACTTTAGCATTCCAATCCCCTATGATGAAGAGGACATCTTTTTTTGGTGTTAGTTCTAGAAGGTGTTGTAGGTCTTCATAGAACCGATCAACCTCAGCTTCTTCGGCCTCAGTGGTTGGGGCATAGACTTGAATTACTGTGATGTTGAATGGTTTGCCTTGGATTCGTACTGAGATCATTCTATCATTTTTAAGATTGTACCCCAGTACTGCTTTTCCCACCCTTTTGTTGACTATGAGTGCTACTCCATTTCTTCTAAGGGATTCTTGCCCACAATAGTAGATATGATGGTCACCTGAATTAAATTCGCCCATGCCTGTCCATTTGAGTTCGCTGATTCCCAAGATGTCGATGTTCAATCTTGCCATCTCATGTTTGACCACCTCCAGCTTACCTTGATTCATTGATCTGACATTCCAGGTTCCTAAACAATATTGTTCTTTACAGCATCGGATTTTCTTTTCACCGCCAGACACATCCACAGCTGAGTGTCCTTTCGGGTTTGGCCCAGCCGCTTCACTCTTTCTGGCGCTACTTGGAAATACCCTCTGCTCTTCCCCAGTAGCATATTGGACACCTTCCGACCTGAGGGGCTCATCTTCCGGCGTCATATCTTTTAGCCTTGTGACACGTTCCATGGGGTTTTCTTGGCAAGAATACTGGAGTGGGTTGCCATTTCCTTCTCCAGTGGACCACATTTTGTCAGAACTCTCTGCCATGACCTGTCCGTCTTGGGTGGCCCTGCACGGCATAGCTTATGGCTTCACTGAGTTACGCAAGCCCCTTCGCCACAACAAGGCAGTGATCCATGAAGGGGTTGTAGGTAAAAAAAAAAAACAAAAAACACCCAGTGTATTCCAGAATGTGGGACCGCAAGCTAGAAGTCTCTTCAAAGAAAAGTTAATATTCATACAAAGCTGGAGAAGTTTGTCCCAGAATAACTGGGCCTCGGTGAAATTCTATAGGAAAAGGACTTGTGTACTCGAATCATAGGAGTTGTTCCTAAATTTCAAATCTCATTTAATTTTTAAAAAACTAGATTTCAGTGTGCATCATCAGTTATTTAGGCAGAGTGTCAAGAATCCTTGTATAGCTGTTGTAGATTTCATTAAGAAGTACTTTTAAGCTGGCTGAAAACTACAATCCTAGAAAAGAAAATGAAAAACAAACCCCTTGTTGGCTAACATTATCATGATAATGCTGGTCTATTCCTTCCATTACTGCTAGAGATACTATACCTAGTGAAAGCTCAGCTCAGTATCTCCCCTGCCTGTCTTAATAGCTCTGCTGTCAACTTGCAGGCCCCCCAAAATCTTTTCAGGCCTTGAAGGGATATCTTTGAAGAGCTGGAAGAAAATGAGAGGTGGGGTGTCTGTTACTGAGTTGGACACACACTGCTTCTCCTGTCTTTTTTGAAAGATCTGCTGCCACTTCTTAGGTCATAAAAACTTGCCTTGATACAACAGGCTTTTAAGGATTGAAGGTTGCAGTCTTTAGGTAGATGGAAATGAGGGGGCATGGGGGAACTCTCTTCCCCCATGTATACCCTGTGTGTAGGATGGAGATGAGCGGTGGAAATTGCAAGACACGGAAGAGCAACTAAGAGGGCGGTATTACTGGATTTGTGTGAAAAGAGAAGACATCAAAGGTGTGCAGACTGGTGTGTATGTTGGGGTCTTGATAGCCTCCCGTGTTGTAGAGGCAACTTTCTGGGTTTGGGAGGCCAGGTTATAGAGTCAGAGTAGGGGTTGTCTCTGAACTGTGGGGAGAGGGTAGTGGTGGGTGGACTTGAAACTCCTATCTGCTGGCACAGGACTGTCCCTCTTTAAGAAGAGGGATACCAGGAAGACTTGATGTAATGCTTAAATTTAGGTGGTGGATTTTTTTCTAGAAAGGGAGATGATATCAGCCCTAGAATCCCTACTCTTTAATCCTAACTGTTTGGAAACATGCTGCAGTTATTCAGTATGGGGCATGAGAAGATTTTGGGGCCTACAAGATAACTACAGAACTATCACGAAAGGCAAGAGAGACAGTGAAAGTTCTGCTGGAAGAACAGACCAGTAATGCCTTTCTAATGTCAGCTAACGGTGGAGAGTCTTCAGTCTCTCCAGTTTGCAGTCAAACTTTAATGAACATCTTTCAGAAAGCTGTAATTGCAATAACAGTGATTTTTGTTCCTCTGTTGTTGTTGTTGTTGAGTCGTGTCCAACTCTTCATGACCCCATGGGCCATAGCACGCCAGGCCTTCCTGTCCTGCGCTTTCTCCCAGAGTGTGCTCAAGTCCATATTCATTGCATCAGTGATGCTATCTAGCCATCTCATCCTCTGCCGTCCCCTTCTCCTTTTGCCCTCAGTCTTTCCCAGCATCAGGGTCTTTTCCAGAGAGTTTTCTCTTTGCATTAGGTGGCCAAAATATTTGAGCTTCAGTATCTGTCCTTCCAATGAGCACTCAGGGTTGATTTCCTTTAGGATTGACTGATTTGACCTCCTTGCAGTCCAGGGGACTCGTAAGAGTCTTCTCCAGCACCACAGTTCGAAAGCATCCATTCTTCGGTGCTCAGCCTTCCTTATAGTCCAGCTCTCACATACATTACTACTGGGAAAACCATAGCTTTGATTAGACGGACCTTTGTCGGCAAGGTGATGTCTCTGCTTCTTACTATGCTGTCTAGGTTTGCCATAGCTTTCCTCCCCAGGAGCAAGCGTCTTTTAATTTCATGGCTACAGTCACCATCTGCGGTGATCTTGGAGCCCAAGAAAATAAAATCTGTCACTGCTTCCATTTCTTCCCCTTCCATATGCCAGGAAGTGATGGGGCCAGATGTCATGATCTTCGCTTTTTTAATGTTGAGTTTCAAACCAGCTTTTGCACTCTTCTCTTTCACCCTCAACAAGAGGCTCTTTAGATCCTCTTCGCTTCTGCCATTAGGGTGGTATCATCTGCGTATCTGAAGTTGTTGATCATTCTCCCGGTAATCTTAATTCCAACCTGTGATTCATCCAACCCGGTGTTTCTCATGATGTACTCTGCATATAAGTTAAATAAGCAGGGCGACAATATGCAGCCTTGTCGTACTGCTTTCCCAATTTTGAACCAATCATTTGTTCCATGTCTGGTTCTTACTGTTCTTTCTTGACCCTCGTACAAGTTTCTCAGGAGACAGGTAAGGTGGTCTGGTACCCCCATCTCTTTCAGAATTTGCCATAGTTTGTTGTGATCCACACAAAGGCTTTAGCATAGTCAATGAAGCAGAAATAGACGTTTTTCTGGAATTCTCTTGCTTTCTCCATGATCCATCGAAAGTTGGCGATTTGATCTCTAGTTCCTCTGCCTCTTCAAAACCCAGCTTGTACTTCCGGAATTCATATAACTGATGTAGTTATGGGACGTACAAAGAATTCTGGGATTTGGAAACAAACTGTATTGGTGGGAAATTCTCTTCAGGGCCTCTGTAGGTTGGACAGGGAGAGACAGATGAGAGCTCTGGCTGCTGCCTAATAGAAGTCTTTCACATGGCTATGAAGTCTCTCTGCTTCTCTCTTCTTCTCTTTCCACTCGCCCATGCTTACATGTAGAAATACTGTTCTTCCTTTCTAACTTGGACGTGGCAAGTAGAGAAGGGAGAGATCTCTTGTGATCCCAGATGTGGCAAACAAGGCCTGAAAGTTTTTAAAAACTGAAAGACAAAGAGATTCTAAATTGCTAGTATAGAAAAGAGTTTAGTCATTTTCATGAGTGTGTTTGCATCCAGTGCATTTTCTGAATGCTTTTCAGAAAAGCTGGTGGTGTGTGTACACAATTCCTGGGTTGGGTCACTGGTTGATGCTTCACTTACTGGGTTTAGTACCCCAAACCTAAGTCCTTCATTATTAAAGAGGGGCTTGCTTTCCTAGGATGTCTCATGCAATGTCTGAATAGGCGCCATGGAAACATCTGATCTACCAGCTGGAGAGGGCATTCTTAGCAGATCTACTCTTGAGCAAGGCTTACTCATGAGTAAGTTCAGGATGGAGGAGGGACAAGAAGAGAGAGTTTTTCTCTCCTCCCCCCAGAGAAAAGCTGCCTGGTGCAAACCCAGTCTGTGCCCTGGGACAGGACGAATACCGCTCCCTTAGCCTCTGAGGGACTCCTTTGTATCCACATTCTGCATATAGGTCAGATAGTATGTGTAGGCAAGATTGGCCCCAAATAGAGAGCATAAACCTAGTCATTGATGTTTGGCTCTTTGATTTTATTTTTATGGTTCATAAGAGCTAAATTTTTAAAGCTTTATTAAAACCTAAAACAACTTAAGATTTAGAAGACTTGTGGATTCTTCTTTTAAAGGTGTGTAATGCATGGGAACATCTGTTAATCTACAAATATCCTATGAATCTAAAACTTGTACATTCTCAAATTAAATTGAATAGGTGATTACTAATACTTTTTTGTCTACAGCTTGGCATTCATTAAACGAGCACCAATAATTGATGCAGACAAGCCTGTCTCCTCACAGCTTAGAGTTCTAACGCTCAGTGAAGACTCTCCATATGAAACTTTGCATTCCTTCATTAGCAATGCTGTTGCTCCCTTCTTTAAGTCCTACATCAGAGAGTCTGGCAAAGCAGACAGGTAACTACTTTATTTTGTACAAATTCTAGCTATTATGTCCATGAAGGAATAAAGGGTGCGTAGGGAAGGGAGAGATAGAAAGCTATGGGGTAAACAGATGACGGTTGGGATCCTAAGGTTCACATGTTTGTGTGGATCAGGGCTTCCCCACGTTTTTCTGCTGATTGGAGCGTCTCATGCTGCATTCAAGGCTGCTTCCAAAGGTCCCCATTGTTTATTGTTTATGTAGTTGTTATATTTATAACCCGGCTTTCTTCCAAGGAGCACAAGGCAGCATATGTGATCCTCCTCTACATTTTATCTTCCTGAAAGCCTGGGAAAGTAGGTTAAGCTGAGAATCAGTGACTGGTCCAAAGTCACCCATGGGCTTCAGGGCCAAGTGGAAACTAGACACTGGGTCTCCTGAGTCCCTTTCCAACACTCTAATCACTACCTCACACTGGCTGTCAGTGTTGAGAGAGGCCTCTGAAACTGTGTAAAAGAAGGACATTGGGTGGCCCTTTGAATCCCAGACTTTTTTTTACAAGTTTATGTACTAACTTAAAAAAAAAAACCTTTGAAACTTGGTAACATCTTGTGTAGTCTTTGCGCGAAGAGAACAGCCCAGATTGCATACCACATTTATTGAAAGTGACTTTGGTTTTGAATTTTCATTTGACTTACTTCCTTGTTCCCTCAGGGATGGTGATAAAATGGCTCCCTCCGTTGAGAAAAAAATTGCAGAACTCGAAATGGGACTTCTGCATCTGCAGCAGAATATCGAAATACCGGAGATTAGCTTGCCAATTCATCCAATTATTACTAATGTTGCCAAGCAGTGCTATGAACGTGGAGAAAAGCCAAAAGTTACTGACTTTGGTGATAAAGTTGAAGACCCAACTTTTCTCAACCAGTTGCAGTCTGGAGTTAACCGGTGGATTAGAGAAATCCAAAAGGTAAATCAGGAAAAGAAATTTAATATTGTATTAGATAATCCAATGTTGTCATCAAAGGAGGTTCATTTTCCCTTCTTAATTCACTGTTAGATTCCTTGCCAGTTGCATTTTCTTAAAATGAAGCTGAAATGTTCAGTATGTAATCTGTGTGGAGTGTATTAGGAATTACATGTTCATAAAGAAGCAATTATGCATTAGACCAGGGATGGTGAATGTGTGCTCTCCAGATTTTGTTGGACTGCAACTCCCATCATCTTTCACCATTGGCTAAGCTGGCTAGGGCTGATGGGAATTCCAGTCTTCCAACATCTGGAGGGCCACATGTTCCCCATCCTGTACTAGATTTTTCTGTATCCTTCCAATAACTTTTGTATATGTGCCAGTCAAACACTTTCAGGCCCACTGCAGTTTTATTTAAAGTAAACCTTGCATCAGCTTTGAGTTAATTCATCAGGAATTGGTGAATGCATTTTATAGAGTAGTGGTTTTCAAACTGTATTCCTGGGTATCTGAAGAACCCCAGAGATTTTACTTTGGATTTCTTAAGGAGAAGATGGTAATGGCAGATGAGATTTCCTGAAAGAGAGATTCACCAGTGCCTAACAATCTCTCCTGTAATGTGCAGCTGCAGGAGAGTATTGGCTGTTTGTAGTGGGTACTACCAAGTCCTTGACTGGTGTCCTGCATAAACCAAGAGTGCACTCTAGAATCCTCTGCAACACAGAGGGATTCCTTAGCAAACACACAGAGGGGTTCTTTAGCAGACAAATCATGCAAAGGCTTTCCTTAAGGAGAAAGCATGTAAATAAATGTCTTGAAGCATATGAGATAATGTGTATAGAACCAATTAGTCTTACATACCGCCTATGCATGTTTACTCAGAGGTGGGACTTAGTCTCTAGTAAGTATGCTTAGTATTGTAGACTTAGTGCTGGAAGCAAGGCTTTCTGTTGTATCTAACTTCTTTTCATTACATATATAGGATTTTCTATTTTTTAATCTCTGTTGACATAGCCAAGCAGCTTTTCAGAACATAGTAGTGGGATGGGGATTCAGTAGGTAGTGTACTCATCTGACCAAGTACACTTACGCCTTAAAGTGCTTTGACTTCAGCATGTTTTGAACAGTGGAAGCATCATTAAGCTCTTTATTAATATTTTCAAGGTGACCAAACTAGATCGGGACCCTGCATCAGGCACTGCTTTGCAAGAAATCAGCTTCTGGCTGAATTTGGAACGTGCTCTTTACCGTATTCAGGAGAAGCGTGAAAGCCCTGAAGTCCTCTTAACTTTAGACATTTTGAAACATGGCAAACGCTTTCATGCTACTGTCAGCTTTGATACAGACACAGGTAAGAGCTTATAGAAGCTGCCCAGAAACAGAATTTGGCAGAACTCTAGTTCTTGGTTCATGTTAATATAAATTTATTGCATGTTATTAATGTATTTTAACAACTTGAAAAAGTGAAGTCAACTTTCTGTTGTACTACCCAGGTCTAAAACAGGCATTGGAGACAGTGAATGACTATAATCCCTTGATGAAAGATTTCCCTCTGAACGACTTGTTGTCTGCTACTGAACTGGATAAAATAAGGCAGGCATTGGTTGCAATATTCACTCACCTGAGAAAAATCAGAAATACAAAGTACCCTATTCAAAGGGCCTTGCGTCTAGTGGAGGCCATTTCAAGAGACTTGAGCTCCCAGCTACTCAAGGTATTGGGGACACGAAAACTGATGCACGTTGCCTATGAAGAATTTGAGAAGGTAGGTCTTGTTTAGATAACAATGGTGTGCGGGGAGAACATTAAGCTAAACATTTGAAAAGAATGTTTTACCCTTAAAGGCAGCCTGAAAATAAGTTGAAATAAAATAAAAGAATGCTAGATCTCCAGAAACCACAATGCACTCCTCCTAGCTCTTCAAAGCTTTAGCACTGTTAACAGAGGAGCCTGTTTTTGATTATAAGGCTGAGATATGTGGTGATGCTACTTAATCATTTTAAAAACGTTTCTGACAACTTAACAGCTGGTTCAGAATGCTGCCTGGAGTTTCAAAATGGGGGCGGGGGGGGGCAGGGTGATGTTATTAATGACCCTGAAGTCAGTGTCCAATGCAATGTAGCATAACTTCTGCTGCTCCATAACACCTAATTTACCAATCTGCTCCTCTCCCTCCATAAAGTTCAGAGGCAGATCCTCTAATATCATACCCTTTGTGGATATATACAACGTACTGAGAGTTTGTCATGGAACATCTTTCTTTCAGGTCATGGTTGCATGCTTTGAAGTCTTCCAGACTTGGGATGATGAATATGAGAAACTGCAGGTCTTGCTGAGAGACATTGTGAAAAGAAAGCGAGAAGAGAATCTGAAGATGGTGTGGCGTATCAATCCTGCTCATAGAAAGCTGCAGGCTCGTCTTGACCAAATGAGGAAGTTTCGACGCCAGCATGAGCAACTGCGAGCAGTTATTGTGAGAGTGTTAAGGCCTCAGGTAGTACATTTTTGCTTCCCTTTGCTCTGTTGGTGGTGGTGGTGGTGGTGATGATGATAAAGCTTTTATTATTTCAACCAATGGTTACAAGAAGCATACAAAAAACATATAAAATGGATAAAAATCAGCTAAAACATATATAACACATTTGTAATAATTCTGCAAGGTCAAAAAAACTACTCTCTAGCTGTGGGCTGCAAAGGCAAAATTGGCCAGTGCCAAGGTAATTGTTTTATTATGACATGTAAACAGAAAGTTTATTCTCTCTGAATCAGACCATCTGGACTTTTGTTTTCAAAAATTGGATCTAAATACTTGGGACGAATTTGAGGAAAGATGGGGCAATAAAACAGATAATGAGGCAGGTCCTCCACTTTGCCGCTATGAGAAGGGCAAAGTCTGGAGGCATAAGGCATTTTATTAAAGCTCTCTTCCAAAATTGCCATTTTCATCTGCTCCATCCTTAATTGTGTTAAAACTTTTCTGAGACGGGGATTAGAAATAAGAGTAAAATAACTTTCACATTCAGCGTTAGTCTTTGCAAACCAGGGTGCTATGTTGTTACTGGAAACTGCACAAAGATCCAATTGGACAGAGACACTGTAAACCCTCTCCTTAAAAACCATTTTACCTTGGGCTATATTTAAGATAGTGAAATATTGGATAGAGAAGCCATAATATGCATTTGGGAAATGAATATCTGAAACCAAGGTATTGTATCTGATGGATTAGCTCTCCTTTGCTTTAAAAGACACAATTTGGGTGATCTGGTTGGAGGCGAGAAAAAAATCTTGCTCCAGCCCTGTTGATAATGACCAATGCTTTTTAAAACTTGAGTAGTAGTCTATATTATGCATATGGTTAGCCTGTCAAAGCTATGAAAGTAAAAACCCGTTCTTCTCTTGACCCAAATTATTTTCTCCTTGAATATCTCTAATTTAGGAGGAATAGTTCTAAATCCACTTCCAAAGGATTTACTTAAATGGCAGAGAGCTCCCAGTATCAGCTTTTAGGATAAATATTGCAAAGTCATTATAAAAGGTGCTAAAAATCCATGACAAACAAGTGAACATGTGAGTTAAATGACCATGCTGGGTGGTTGTTGAGACCTTGTTCGGTGTTGAGACTATATAGCAGTATGTTGTTCTTAGATAAAAGCATGATTACTGCTACTAGTATTTCCAACAAGATCTGCTTGATTGTATCACTTTATGTAGGTGACTGCAGTGGCCCAGCAAAATCAGGGAGAGGTACCTGAACCCCAGGATATGAAAGTAGCAGAAGTGTTGTTTGATGCTGCTGATGCTAACGCGATTGAAGAAGTGAACCTTGCTTATGAGAATGTTAAAGAAGTAGACGGCTTGGATGTTTCCAAAGAAGGTACAGAGGCCTGGGAAGCTGCAATGAAACGATATGATGAAAGAATTGATAGAGTTGAAACCCGCATTACTGCTCGCCTAAGAGACCAGCTTGGCACAGCAAAGAATGCCAATGAAATGTTCAGGATCTTCTCCAGGTTCAATGCTCTATTTGTCAGGCCCCATATTAGAGGTGCTATCCGTGAATACCAAACGCAGTTAATCCAGCGCGTGAAAGATGACATAGAGTCGCTTCACGACAAATTCAAAGTACAGTATCCACAAAGTCAGGCTTGCAAAATGAGTCACGTTCGGGATTTGCCTCCAGTATCTGGGTCTATTATCTGGGCTAAACAGATTGACAGGCAGCTCACAGCCTACATGAAGCGTGTTGAAGATGTCCTTGGAAAGGGTTGGGAGAACCATGTGGAAGGTCAGAAACTGAAGCAAGATGGAGACAGCTTCCGTATGAAGCTCAACACTCAAGAAATATTTGACGATTGGGCCAGGAAGGTGCAGCAGCGTAACCTTGGGGTCTCTGGTCGCATTTTCACCATCGAAAGCACTCGTGTTAGAGGCCGATCAGGAAACGTCCTCAAGCTAAAGGTCAACTTCCTCCCAGAAATAATTACATTGTCAAAAGAAGTCCGTAACCTTAAGTGGCTCGGGTTTCGTGTTCCTCTAGCAATAGTCAACAAAGCTCATCAGGCAAATCAGCTGTATCCTTTTGCCATTTCTCTCATTGAAAGTGTCCGTACATACGAACGGACCTGTGAAAAGGTGGAAGAACGGAACACAATTTCCCTCTTGGTTGCTGGTCTGAAGAAAGAAGTGCAGGCTTTGATCGGGGAAGGCATTGCTCTGGTGTGGGAATCTTACAAACTTGACCCATATGTCCAGCGGCTGGCAGAGACGGTCTTCAACTTCCAGGAAAAGGTTAATTTACTTTGGTATTTACTGTTTGGGTTTTGAGGTGGATGGTTACTGATAACGTAATGTTTCCACATAGAAACTTAGAGCACTTGCTGTACAGATATTCAAGGTGGTAGCAGTTGTTTGTTCAGATCAAATTTGGGGGTGGTCCTTTTCTAATACAACAGTGATTTTGAAAGAGGCTTTTAGAGTAAAATCCTATGCATGTTTAGCCAGAAAAAAGTCCTACAGATCCCAGCATTGCCCAGCCAGCCATGCTGGCTGGGGAATACTGGGACCTATAGGACTTCTTCTGGCTAAACATGCATAGGATTGTGGCCTTAATAAAGTAATTCAACTTTTAAAAGGTCATACTTTTTTGTTTTGTAAGCATTTTTTCTAAAGACCAAAGCAGATTAAGTATTTTAATTGCCAGATGTGCTGTAAATCTGGCTACCAACTGATACAACTTACAAAATATAAGTTTTTGTATTTTCTGTATTGTAACTTGGTGTTGCAGTAGTGTCCCTGGGAGAGACTATATCACTCGTTGTAGGGATGTACTTGTTTGTATAAATGCTGGATTCCTTATCAGAAAATATTGGGTATTTAATGTCAAAAAGGCAGCAACTTGGACACTCTTCAGTGAAGAGGTGGCTTTATGGAAAAGGACTGAAATTGAACATAAAATGGTTGTTGTTTTTCATTTGCCTGTTAGGTGGATGATTTGCTTATCATTGAAGAGAAAATAGACCTGGAAGTCAGATCCTTGGAAACTTGCATGTATGATCACAAAACCTTCTCCGAGATCTTGAACAGAGTTCAAAAAGCTGTGGATGATTTGAATCTTCATTCATATTCCAACTTGCCCATCTGGGTTAACAAGCTAGATATGGAGGTAAGCTTTGCAGACAGTTGCCAAGAGAAAGTAACTTGAACATTAAATGGAAAGAGCAATCCTATGTCCCCTAGATAGCATCTGGGGGAGATTGGATTTTTCTGTTTCCCAGCTCCGAGCTCATAGACAGCACTACGAGCTCATAGACAGGAAACCATACTCCCTGCCCCCTCCCACTCCCCTTCATCGCTGGGGCAGAGAGAACCACAGTGGCTGCCTCTCTGTGCCTGTCTGTGCTCATAACACAGAGCACGGACAGGGAGAAAAGGGGTGTTCCCAGGGGCGGGGAGGGAAGGAGACAGCAGCTCCTTTGAACACTGTGGCACTTCTGAGTAAACATGCATAGGATTGCATTGTTAGTCTTGTCTGTATTTGGAAAGTTTAGACTCAAGTCTCATTGCTTGGGTTCCAATTGGTAAGATTAATACCATTTTATAAGCTTTCTCGTTCAGAAAGTAACAAAAGGACAATGAATACTGCTTAAAGAATAATGATCAAATGGTGTTAGAAGGAAGAGCCTAGGAGAGCTTAACCAACAGACATAGATATTAGAACTTCTTAGGGAAAGTGATACCCCTGCCCCTGGTTGTAGAGTCCATTGCTAAGGAAGTGTTGGTTTCCCTACATCAATCAATTTGAACTTGCAGTAGAGCAAGTTGTAAAACTTTATTTCAGCTAGCCAGAAATGACAGGAGAGGTTTTATTCTTGAAATATCATGATGTAAAAAAAAAACCACACACACAGATAATCCCTCTGAATTTTATATGAACCATCCCCTCTTAGGAACAATTTGCAGGGAAGTCTAATTTAGGACAGGACATTGCCCTAAAATGTTTTAAAATGTTTACATCTGTGAGTGTTTAATGTTGTCTGTTGGTAGGTCCTAATTTAAGCCTGCATTTCTGGAATGGCTTGAATTTTATTAAACATGCTTGCTTCGTAGATTGAGAGAATACTGGGAGTTCGTCTGCAAGCTGGGCTGAGAGCATGGACGCAAGTACTACTCGGTCAAGCAGATGACAAAGCAGAAGTTGACATGGACACAGATGCTCCACAAGTCAGTCATAAGCCCGGTGGAGAGCCAAAGATCAAAGTACGTGATGTCTTCACCTTCAATTGGTTCCATGCAGTTTGTATGCTAGTAGAGACCTGTGAAGGATCTCAGATAGAAGTAGAAAAACTCTTTTGAAACACTGCAGTATAAGTGAGGTTTGTCCTGTGTTTGCACAAGTACAACAAATCTAATAATCTTGCACATAATTTGGTAACCTTAATTTTACCAAAAGGCTTCTGGTCTTGTGATTACAGGGAAATGTTTACACAGGGGGAATTTATTTAAAGGCTTGGCGTAATAGGGAATTGGGGTTCCTAGGCTCTACTGTACTATTTTATTATTTATTTGTTTATTTGTTGTATTTATATCCCGCCTTTTTTCCTCTTGCAAGAAACCCAAGGGGTAAGGCTTTTGTGCTCATACCTCTCCCCATCCATCTCTGTGGCCAACATTTTTTAGTCCTATTTAATTTCCTGTGCCTAATCCTCATGCCCTTCTCTGTCTCATTGCTCCGCCACCCTCACCATTGGAAAAGCAACCAAATAACATAATTTACTTCATTACTGATAAGTAAATTAATACATTTTACTTACCAATACTGAATTTAGAGATTTTATTGCTGAGTATTAACAACAGCACCATCTGTATAGCTGGTCTTAGAATTAGCAGTCAGTATTTCATAAATGGAAGGGACAACTCTGTCCACAAGGAGCTTACAATCTAAATTTGACATTTTGAGAGAGAGCAGAGGAAGGAAGGGATGAATGCAAGTAAATACTAATTACATGTGCTTAGGCTTGGTTACACTTGATGAAGAGGTTAAGCCAAAGGCTTCACAGAAGAGGCAGATTTTGAGAGAGAATTTGAAGGAAGAGAATACATAACTGCAACTTGTATTTGTGCTATAGGTATATAAATACTGTGGCAATTATGTAGTACCATACTTTCCAACTCAAGCAACTTTGATTGTTTAATGCATCTTGTTATGACTTCATCTAGCAAAATTAAACTGAACATTGTCTTTATTATTCCTGCAGAATGTTGTGCATGAACTGCGGATAACCAATCAGGTGATCTACTTGAATCCACCAATTGAAGACTGCAGATACAAACTATTCCAAGAGTTGTTTGCTTGGAAGATGGTAATACTGTCACTGCCTAGAATCCAAAGTCAGAGATACCAGGTAAGAATAAACAAATATACTTTTGAATCTAAGGGTGCTTGAGTAGACTGAACATAAATCTTCAAGAATTTTTTTTCAAATAACTCATTGCTTTGAAATTCAAAATGTGGCTTATATTGCACTCTGGATTTTGTTAGGTGGGTGTACACTACGAGTTGTCAGAAGAGGAAAAATTCTATCGTAATGCATTGACACGGATGCCGGATGGCCCTTCAGCACTTGAAGAGTCTTACTCCGCAGTCATGGGGATTGTAACAGAGGTTGAACAATACGTTAAGGTAAGATGGGGATTCTGTTTGTCATTTTGGGGTTATAATGTGACATTCTCCTATGTGACAATGTCTAAGTTAAGATTATGATGTGGGGAGTTAGTTTTGTTTTAAAATACATTTTTCAGTTTGCCAGTTCATAGACATGAGAATTCGATATGAAAGAGATTCTAAATTCTTAAAATGAGTTGCTTAGGGTTTCTTTCTGTGTGTGCTTGATCTGTAGGTTTGGCTGCAATATCAATGTTTGTGGGATATGCAAGCTGAAAATATCTACAACCGCCTTGGAGAAGATTTAAATAAGTGGCAAGCGCTCTTGGTTCAGATAAGGAAAGCTAGAGGAACCTTTGACAATGCAGAAACTAGGAAGGAATTTGGGCCTGTTATCATAGACTATGGAAAGGTAAATATTTTGAAGCATAACAGATACGTTGTTGGTTTGTTAACATAGTCCTGAACCTCTTTCAGTCTGACAGACAAAATCGATTTCGGAGAAGCCTTAGAGAAGGTTAAAGGTTCTCTAAGGCTTTCAGAGAAGCCTTAGAGAAATCCATTTTGGAGAAGCCTGCCAGTAACTAAGCCTTAGAAGAGCCATTCTAAAAGCTTGAAATGTTGGGGGAATGGCACAAATCCAGGAAACCATCAAACAATCAGTGGGAAAGGGGAAGGGGGTGTGGCTATCTGGGGAACTTTGGAGGGCCAGGTTGGGACCCCAGGCCTGAGGTTCTGAACCCCTGACTATAGTGCCTAATACTTCACAACAATTTCAGAAGATGAAAAACATAGGTATTGCCTTTGTTTTTATTATCTTTCATTAAATGTATGCAAGTGCAAACCAGAAGTAGGAGGTGTGAGGGAGGGTGATGACAGTATATACCAAAAGCAAGGCTTTTTTTGTTACAGAAGTAGAATGTTGTAGACTAAAGCGTCACTGTCTTAACTGTAGGTACAATCCAAGGTGAACTTGAAGTATGACTCCTGGCATAAGGAAGTACTCAGCAAATTTGGTCAAATGCTGGGTCAAAATATGACAGAGTTCCATTCTCAAATTTCCAAGGTAAGGATGCTTTCAACATGGGTTTGTAAGAACATTTGTCACAGTAAACCTCTCCAAGCAAGAAAATGGCTGCTTGTCCTTAATCATAGCTAGTAAAACCTGGGGGCCATTTACAGGAGCCTTTTACTCCAGGGCAGGTACGAGTTGAGGTCCTTTTCATTAGACGATGCAGTTGCTGTTTCGCAGCCATCCGTGGTTTTCTCCTGAAAAATGCAGATTTCCAAGGAGGCATTTTGCTGTGATGTTTTCGGTTTGCTGCGGGTTTCCCACAGTTGTGAGCCATCTGTCCCTTCCCCAAACCAACTTTGCATTTTGCGGTGGGTGTGTTGTAGGCATGCGTAGTGCTTGAGTCACTCTGTGATGCCCCTTTACTCCCCACATTCCTTCGCAACTGCGCAGTTACAGAGGCACGTTTTCATCTATTTTGTCACACTTTCGCACATTTTTTGCGGCTTCGTATCGTCGCAATGGTTGCTTTTGGACTCAGTGCGCAAGGGCTGGGGGGGGGGGGGGTCTTGGCCGGAGGACCAGCATTGCTCAGGCAACCATTTTGGAGCGATGGGTAGGCACGTAGCGCTCACACTTGTGAGTGCAAACCATCGCAAGAGTCTCAGGCTGGGGAACTGACAGACAAATGGCATGGAAATGAAGGAGCACAAAACACTCACTTTTTACCTAACGCGGGACAGAAAGACACAGCAAAGCCCCTAAAATACAAAACAGCCACTGAAGTGTTGCACCCCCACACTCACGGGACTGCACAGCTGTGCATGTAAGTATAATGGCAAAAAAAAGGGCACGGTGGAGTCTGTTAGGGAAGCGTGCAGTAAACCACGAGTGCATCCCACCAGAAGCTACTTTGAAGCTGAAATACTGCATAGTTGCGACGGGGTGGGGGGGTGAAAGCGGTGCCTTGTAGACGGGGCCCTGCTCTCATCTCACACATAGGACAAAATACATCGTCTTGCTCTATCCTCAGAACTTACTCACTTGGAGATCTTGCATAAAAAATCCTATGAGTATAGAGGGATGTCTGCTTGAACTATGCGCTCCTGTATGCCAAACCAATCCTATGTCAAACCATAATTGGATATGACTGATACATCCTTAGAGGCTTGTGTTGCATTCTAGAGCAGTGTATCTAAAACATATTCGTTTCCTTTACTGTAAGATCTGTTTTTAGATTTCCACTTAGATCTATAAAATGCTTTATTCAATTACTTACAGTCACGGCAAGAGCTGGAGCAGCATTCAGTGGATACAGCTAGCACATCTGATGCAGTGACATTTATCACATATGTGCAGTCACTGAAACGTAAAATCAAGCAATTTGAGAAACAAGTTGAGGTAAGCTTTCTGTGGCTAGCTTCTACAATAGATTTCAACTTTAAAGTTTCACAATAAAGATATGACCTGATCATATGTTATTTAAGCCAATCCTGGATAAAACTTTGCTGTTCATATCTGTTCAGGTGACTTTTCCAGATCATATGCCCTTTCAACTAAGATTATATTGTTATGAGGTTCTCTGCCTTACGGTAGCAGCTGATAATGTGAATGTCTAACTGGCATTTTAAAAAATAAAACCCTACCTTGTTTTTGCTGTTTGTAGCTATACCGTAATGGCCAGCGCTTGCTTGAGAAGCAGAGATTTCAGTTTCCTTCATCTTGGTTGTATATTGATAACATTGAAGGAGAATGGGGTGCTTTCAATGACATCATGCGTCGAAAGGATTCTGCCATTCAGCAACAAGTGGCAAACCTACAGATGAAGATTGTTCAAGAGGATCGGGCAGTGGAGAGCCGCACAGTAGACCTACTGACAGACTGGGAGAAGACAAAGCCTGTAACTGTAAGTTTCTGTCATTTAAACTAGTAGTCTTCAATCTCTTGAGACTTATGGACCCACCTTTAACCCAAACATGCATTTGGGGAACCCACTTCTTAATTTCGTACCATATATTTTTATAGTGATAATGCTGCCACTGTAGCCCACCTTAGGTCAGACTATGACCCAGGAGTGGGTCCTGACCCACCAATTTAAGACCACTGGTTTAAACTATATACCCACTACAACACTTTTATTTTTGTATATCTCTCTCTCACACACACGCACACCAAAGAGACTAAGAACTAACTGACTTCACACTGCCTAGGCACCTGAAATTTGGTAGACATGTAATATTCCAAAATACCTGTCTTAATAGAAAAGTCTGAAAGTAGGATCCTTCTACCTCTTTTTCTCAAAATGAGAATATGAGGTGTATCCCAAAGTAGTTAAGGGCGCAATCCTATTCAGATAGGCAGCCGCCTCCGAACTCAGAGGCAACCGCCTATCCAGTGCAGAGCAGGAGAAGCATGGAGGGGATCGTTCCCGCCGTGCTTCTCCTGCCCTGCATTTTTGGCTAGACAGCTGATTGCGGCTGTCTGGCCATGGGACGACAGAGCGGGGGAGGAGGCTGCTGTACAACACATAGAATGTGTAGCACAGGCATTTCTGCCCACCCCGGAACGCCCCCAGACACACCCCTTTTCGGCCACTCCGCACTCCTCTTGCGAGCGTGGAGGATGGGGCTGTTCCATGCTGCCTCGGAGGTAGCGCAGAAGTGAGGGGAGGTCAGTTCTCCTGGAACCAGCCTTGGAGCGCAGGCTCTGAGGTCAGTTCCTGGAAAACCAGATATCGTATAACCGTCTAGCCACTGTCTAGCAGCCACAGGATTGCTCCCTCCGGTAAATGCACACCAGCTGTAAAACTGAAATTTGGTACACCAAGTGCCAACTTACATCATGGTAACCTTTAAAATGTGTCATTAAAACTATTACTGCTGCATTCGTAAGGGCAACCTGCGGCCAGAGGAGGCTCTCCAGGCACTTACCATATATGAGGGAAAATTTGGGAGGCTGAAGGATGACCGTGAGAAATGTGCAAAGGCCAAAGAAGCTTTGGAACTTACAGATACAGGACTTCTCAGCGGCAGTGAAGAACGTGTACAGGTATGAAAATCCTGTATTCCGGTGTATGAATTTCAACAGTAGTATTCTGTTGTTGTTGTTGTTCAGTCGTTCAGTTGTGTCCGACTCTTCGTGACCCCATGGACCATAGCACGCCAGGCCTTCCTGTCCTCCACTCTCTCCCGGAGCGTGCTCAAGTCCATATTCATTGCATCAGTGATGCTATCTAGCCATCTCATCCTCTGCCGCCCCCTTCTCCTTTTGCCTTCAGTCTTTCCCAGCATCAGGGTCTTTTCCAGGGAGTTTTCTTTTTGCATTTGGTGGCCAAAATATTTGAGCTTCAGCATCTCTCCTTCCAATGAGCACTCAGGGTTGATTTCCTTTAGGACTGACTGATTTGACCTCCTTGCAGTCCAGGGGACTCGTAAGAGTCTTCTCCAGCACCACAGTTCGAAAGCATCAATTCTTCGGCACTCAGCCTTCCTTATAGTCCAGCTCTCACAGCCATACATTACTACTGGGAATTCTATAGTTATGGAACTATAATTAGAAAGAAGTCTATCCAGTTACAGCTAAACTGATCCATCAAACATTGCTAGAATTCTGCCATATTGTGTGTCTTTCCACTCTTATTTAACAGTGTTTTGAACCATCTCTTGCCTTGTAGGTTGCTTTGGAAGAACTGCAAGATCTTAAAGGAGTCTGGTCTGAGCTTTCCAAAGTCTGGGAACAGATTGATCAAATGAAGGAGCAACCTTGGGTTTCAGTACAACCTCGCAAGGTACTACTTCAGCTCTACATGTAGAGGGTTTGAGGAGAGTAGCGAGAGGGAGAGAGGTTATAGAACTTTATATGTAAAATCTGCCTTCCGTGAAATTCTTAAGAACAGTTATCACAGTTGTATAGAAGCTAAAAATATTTCTTGCAATGTAGTCCGTATTGCAACAAGCACATTGGCACATATATGAATACTCAACAATAAATTTGGGGGAGTTTCAAAAGCATTTGATATGGGATGCAAACAGGTTAATCGTTCAAAGAAAAAAAGGGGGGAAATCTATAAAGCCTGCACTTGCCTATTGCATCAGCCCAAGCAATAATTTGGATTCTGGAAAATAACTTGTAGAATTGGTTGATGAGATCAATTTGCATTAGAGCCTTTGGATAACTGCATAAAGGATAGCTTATGGGTAGACATACAGCCGGTCTCTGTCATATTACAAAGGAGAACAAGACAGTACTCTGGGCAAACATTGAGGAATACTTGGTTAACAATATTAATAAAAATGTCCACATTCATCATTATTTTGCTCTGTCTACTAACTTTTTCAAACTGCTCTTTTTGTCTTGTCAGCTTCGCCAAAGTTTAGATGGCTTACTAAACCAGCTGAAAAATTTCCCTGCTCGCTTACGGCAATATGCCTCTTATGAATACGTTCAGAGACTCCTGAAGGGTTATATGAAGGTAAGCTGGCTTTTGAAAAATCTTGTTAAGTATCCATATGTGTTATATCCAAGTGAATTTTACACTTTTTTTCTTTGTATTTTTTTCTCCCTCAGATAAACATGTTGGTGATTGAGCTGAAGTCAGAGGCTCTTAAAGATCGTCATTGGAAACAACTGATGAAGAGGCTGCATGTGAACTGGGTGGTTTCTGAACTAACTCTGGGACAGATTTGGGATGTTGACCTGCAGAAGAATGAACTGATTGTGAAAGATGTGCTACTTGTGGCACAGGGAGAGATGGCACTGGAAGAATTCTTGAAACAGGTAGCTATTGGCTTCTAATACTTCTGCTAGTTAAGCATTTCAGGCTATATCCTAGTGAACTCCTTTCACCTTAAACACAATACCATGAGGCTTTCTCATCATAACTGGAGGCAAGACAAGTCCAAATGCTTTGGCTGCTACTGCTCTTATTTATGGGTCTGCATATAGAGAGAGCAAAGAGAAAGAACAGGAACCAAGCTACACAGGAGAATGGGGGGAGGGACTGCCAGGAGGGAAAGATGGGGAGCAGCTTACCCCTAGGTACACAGCCTTCTGCAAGAGAAGTGTCACTCTGCTTCCTGGTCCAGTTGAGATTCCAAAGAAGCAGGAACTCCTGGATCAGCTTTTCAGAAAACTGTTTGATTAGACAGACTGTAGGGCTTTTTCTAAGAGTTTAATTCTAAACATCTAACTTTTGTGGAATGAAATAATCATAGAGCCCATAAGTGAAAGTTCTGAGGACTTGGCAGAGTTTTTAAGACTAAAGTCTTGCTTGTCAGTGTAACGATGTATCACTTGTTATGCGAACAGATAGTGCTCTGTATCTGGTGTGTGTTTTTTTCTTTCTCTTTTTCCTTTTTTTTTTAGGAAGCAGAACGGGCCTGACTGGTTTTGTTTTCTACCCTAGCAAGTCAGTATAACGCACAAATTCTCAACAATACTTTCCATTTTACAGATACGAGAAGTGTGGAACACCTATGAGCTGGACCTAGTTAACTACCAGAACAAATGTCGCTTGATTCGTGGTTGGGATGACCTTTTCAACAAAGTCAAAGAGCACATCAACAGTGTTTCTGCAATGAAGCTGTCTCCATACTACAAGGTCTTTGCTTCTACTACTTTATTTTCTGTCTGTCTTAATATATTTGAATATATTAATATGTGCTTCAACTTAAAGCCATACAAAAGATGAGACAATCTAACAAGCACTGAACACAATTGTATGAGCTCCCATATAAGCCCGCCCCCCCCACACACACACTGTTTTAAACTGCTGGAGGCTAACTGATCAAATTGTTTTTAATAGCTGTTTATGTTCTCTTAGCTTTTTACTTTTCGGTTTTCATTTTCTAAACTTATTATTCCCCTTGAGCCCCATTCAGGAAAGGTGGGATTTTAAAAAAAAAATACAATGAAGCGCATATCAAGGGAGGGAGGGAGGTAAAAAAAACTGGGAAGACTGATAGAGTGACTGAAGAGTTATTGATCTGTAGGTATTTGAAGAAGATGCCCTTAGTTGGGAAGACAAACTGAATCGTATCATGGCTCTCTTCGATGTCTGGATAGATGTCCAGAGGCGCTGGGTTTACCTGGAAGGGATCTTCACTGGTAGTGCCGATATCAAGCACCTGCTGCCAGTTGAAACACAGAAGTTCCAAAGGTAGTGTTCTGGTCTCAGAGTTGGATGTAAATGTGAGAATCTTGGTTACACGGTCTTTGGAGACTTTCATGGTGAAGCTAAGGAGGCCTGTGTATAAAGATCTTACGCATCTTTTGTGTATAAGAGTATCCATGCATCAAGAAAGTAGTGATATGTTGTGGGTCTCCTTTTGTTTGTTTGTTTCAGTTTCTCTCCTCTTGACTTTGCAGCATCAGTACGGAGTTTCTGGCCCTCATGAAAAAGGTGTCAAAATCTCCCTTGGTCATGGATGTTCTGAATATTCAGGGAGTACAGAGATCACTGGAAAGATTAGCCGACTTGCTTGGAAAGATCCAGAAGGCTTTGGGAGAGTACCTGGAGAGAGAGAGAGCTTCTTTCCCTCGGTAAAGAATTGCGACACTTCATCACATTACATTTAGTTTTATAAGCATAGCCTGACAATACAATGATTATTGGTTTGTGTATTGCCTAATCACTGTGATCTACATTTCTAAATACTATGAGCAATGGTGTCAATTTTCTATTTCTACAATTGACTAGTTTGCGTAAAAAAATCCTAGGTGCATTGACATACTAGGACAGGGGTGTTGAACCTCTTTGAGCCCAAAGGCCAAATTCAATTCCAGAGAAAGTCTTGGGGGCCGCATTCTAGTGGTAGGTGGGGCCAAAGGCAAAAGGGGATGGGATCAAGGGCAAAAGGGGCAGAGCCAAGATACCAAAAATGCCAACATATTTTAGCTTAAAGCTCTTATTGCCAGTAACTAAGTCTCAGGAGAGGTATTTCAACCTTTTAGAATGGGGGAAAAACTGCAAAAGCCAGAAAACCACCAAACTAAAAGCATTTGGGGGAAAGGGGGCAGGGCCATTTAGGGAACCCTGGAGGGCCGGATTTGGCCCAAAGGCCTGAGGTTCAACAACCCTGTACTAGAGGTTTGCCGTGTTTTGTGTCTGCTGAACCACTTTTGGCCCATTAACATTTTGAGCTTTGTTCTTAGGTTTTACTTTGTTGGTGATGAAGACTTGCTCGAAATCATAGGGAACAGCAAGAATGTAGCTAAATTGCAAAAACACTTCAAGAAGATGTTTGCTGGAGTATCAAGCATCATCCTTAATGAGGACAACTCCATTGTTCTGGGAATATCTTCGCGTGAGGGGGAGGAGGTACAGTGGCATTTTCTGGGTCATATGGCATATCTAAGGGAAGTTGCTCTCTGAAGAAAGTAACACTGAAACCAGCTTACATTTCTCCTTTCAGGTGCTGTTCAAAACTCCTGTGTCAATCACTGAGCATCCGAAGATCAATGAATGGCTCACACTTGTTGAGAAAGAAATGCGAGTCACACTTGCCAAATTGCTTGCCGAGTCTGTCACTGAAGTTGAAATCTTTGGCAAAGCGACCTCAATTGATCCAACTACCTACATCTCTTGGATTGACAAATATCAGGTATTGATTTGTTACCATCAAGTTTACAAAGATCATATTGTGCTTTGTAGGGAAGGAAGGAGAAACGCCTAATAAAAGCCAACATGCTTTTGTTTTTTTTACCTAGGCACAGCTTGTGGTCCTGTCAGCCCAGATTTCCTGGTCAGAAAATGTGGAATCTGCTTTGAATGGCATGGGTGGTGGTGGTGACAGCAGCCCTCTGCAATCTGTGCTGACCAATGTCGAGGTCACCCTGAACGTGCTTGCAGACTCTGTGCTGATGGAGCAGCCACCTCTCCGCAGAAAAAAACTGGAACACCTGGTAAGCCATAGCCTTCAGCAATCTTTCCAGACCAGATAAGCTTTAGATAAACTTTCACTTTATTTTAAACATGCTATCTCTCATGAAATGGTTATGTTTTGTTACTACATGCATTGAAATTGCACTTTTTCTTATTTTTTCAAAAGATCACTGAATTGGTGCACCAAAGAGATGTTACAAGATCACTGATCAAAAGCAGAATTGACAACTCCAAATCCTTTGATTGGCTGAGCCAGATGAGGTTCTATTTTGACCCAAAACAGACGGATGTGTTGCAGCAACTGTCTATTCAGATGGCAAATGCCAAATTCAACTATGGTTTTGAATACCTTGGTGTTCAAGATAAACTGGTGCAGACTCCTCTTACTGATCGCTGTTACTTGACCATGACACAAGCTTTGGAGGCCAGGCTGGGAGGATCTCCATTTGGTGGGTTGCTGCTCATCTATGCCCATCAGTCAAGAATTGTCTTAATGCTGGAAACGAATAATAGTGTGTGTTTCGGTGGCCAAGCAATTTCTATAGGTCACAGCTGTGCATGTAATTAGCCTTAACTAAAAGGGTTTCACAATCTAGTCTGAGGCATATAATGCAGAAAACTTGCTGAAGGTAAGCAAGGCTTGTCATATCTGGATACCACCAGTAGACTACCTGGGATTTCTACATACAACTTAGGATTCCACCATAGAAGAAAAGTAGGATATAAATGCAATACATTGCACACTGAGTTTAGCATATATAGAAATATACTAAGCACACATCCCAAAAACAGCAAGGATTATTTCAAAGAGTAGAAAGAAGGGTGTGTGGCTCTAAAGTGGTAATAAATGTTGGGCATAATTGTAGGAAAGGATGCAACTCAAGGTCCCTTATTGTTGTAACTATGTATAACCAACAGTCGCTTATTGTTGTAACCATGCCTCTTTTATATAAAACAGGGCCTGCTGGAACTGGTAAAACAGAATCTGTTAAGGCTCTTGGACACCAGCTTGGACGATTTGTTCTCGTTTTCAACTGTGATGAAACGTTTGATTTCCAGGTATGGTGCTTTCAACTATGTGTTTCGGAAATTTATAGTCAACTTGTAAGTTTACTTTTCAAACCTGAGGAGAAAATGCTGCCGCCACCACCATTTTATAGCTGCCAGTGTACTGTTCTGTCTTACAATATCCCAGAGTTTCTCAGTGTTAATAAAAGAGCCTTTTCCATGTTTTCTTTCCAGGCAATGGGCCGCATCTTCGTGGGTCTCTGCCAGGTGGGTGCATGGGGCTGCTTTGACGAATTCAACAGACTTGAGGAGCGAATGCTTTCTGCTGTATCTCAGCAGGTCCAGTGCATCCAAGAAGCCTTGCGAGAACATTCAAATCCAAACTATGACAAATGTATGATTTTTTAAATACTGCAGCTAATTACTCTTGTGCAGCATCTAATAGGAAGTGGCTTTCCCCCTTACAACTCTTGAAACGATAAACTCTTTTGGTTTGTGTTCTCTCTCATTCTCTCTCTCTCTCTCTCTCTCTCTGTCCCTCCCCCTCTCTCCCCCCACCCCAATTAACACCTCTCTTAAAATTGGCTATTGTGTACAGAATATATACAGAATATAGATTCTGTATTTTAATATAATTGGTTTTCAGTATGAATGTGCTTCAGACAAGATACAACATACATGAGTGACGCCTTCCTGTTGTCCAAAGCTTGGAGAGCGGGGGAGATACTTACATCTCTGGGCTTTGAAAAAGACATGGAAGTGTAATGACATGATGCAGGAGTCCATTTTATAGACTACCACTTTGTGTTACATATGAAACCATCTTACTTTGCAACTGGCCACTGGGAGTTTCTTGACATAAATATAAAAGATAGTCACAGGAGAGCAATTTCAAGTTTTTTCTTTTCCCATTTTAACAGATGGGAAAGGAGAAGTGAACCACTGTAATATAAAAAAGTATGCACATCCCATAAATTGCTTGTGAAAGCTGATTTGGCTAAGAATCTCATACTGAATGACGTAATGTTTGCTTTTAGCTGCCGGCCCCATTACCTGTGAGCTGCTGAACAAACAAGTGAAAGTGAGTCCAGACATGGCCATCTTCATCACAATGAACCCTGGCTATGCTGGTAGATCCAATCTCCCAGACAACTTGAAGAAACTGTTCCGTAGCTTGGCCATGACAAAGCCTGACCGTCAGCTGATTGCCCAGGTTATGTTGTACTCTCAGGGATTTCGGACAGCCGAAGTGCTTGCCAACAAGATTGTCCCATTCTTCAAGTAAGTAGCGCTGCAGATCAAGGCATGTACCATAATTTCCTTTTGGAGAGCTGTGTGAGTTCATCATTGACTGGTCCTCCCTGCTGCTGGTACTACTATAGTTCTGAATCCATAACCATCAATTGCTCTGATGCCTTTTGTTGTACCTAGGCAACAGTGGCATAACTACTGCTCACCCTCTATGGTAGATGGGTACTTTAGGACCAAATAAAAGCACCCTTGGTCTGACCTACTCTGCAAGAGAGCTGTTGCATTTTGAAGTATGAAATGTCAAAGCGGTAACTCTGGAGTTTAACATCAAACCCTTTAGAAATGTCCAACTCAAAGTCAACTTCAGTGTGACTTTTTATTTACATGTATTTGTGACTGTTGGCATCTTTGGCTCCTTAGATTATGCGATGAGCAACTCTCCTCTCAAAGCCATTATGACTTTGGCTTGAGAGCTCTGAAGAGCGTACTGGTCAGTGCAGGCAATGTGAAGAGAGAGAGGATTCAGAGGATAAAACGGGAGAAGGAAGAACGTGGTGAAGTTGTTGATGAAGGAGAAATTGCTGAGAACCTACCTGAGCAGGAGGTATAGCATGGGTTGTATGCGGGGTAATTAATGCCATTTGCAATTGCATAGCTAGACACTTGAGGACTATAAAACTATACATGAAAGGGCATTGTATTAATGCAGGGTGGGGGGGGGGGGTTACTCCACAGTATACATGCTTATAAGGCTCTGTGCTGCTGTAACTGTTGGTCAGGTAGCAGTAGGCCTTAGTACAGCCAAACTTACATAGTAAAAAATGCTGCTGTTTGTTAAAAGAGTGAATCGCCACCTGAACAAATGTCATGTATTTAGTATATGAAGTTCTGTTAAAGCATCAATATTTTACAAATTAGGGAAAGACTTCATTGTTGACATTGCATCATCTGCAAAGCTTTTATTTCCCTGTTTTCTAGCATGTAAATCTCTGAATATATTAACAGTTTCAGATGTTAAGTATTGCTCAAGTAGGGTCTACATTTGACATTGCAGTCAGAAGCATAACTTCACTACGGAGCAATTGCCTTGCTTCTCCTCACATAAATATATTTGGGCTTTTTCCATGTAGATCCTGATCCAGAGTGTGTGTGAGACAATGGTACCCAAACTGGTTGCAGAAGACATACCATTGCTTTTCAGTCTCCTGTCTGATGTGTTCCCTGGCATTCAGTATCACCGTGGAGAAATGACTGCTCTGAGGGAAGAGCTTAAGAAGGTCTGTCAGGAAATGTACCTAACATACGGAGATGGAGAAGACATTGGCAGCATGTGGGTTGAAAAGGTGGGTTGCATCGGCTCTCACTGGCAGCAAGTGGCATAAAAATATTTGAGATGCAGCTGTAAACAATCCTCTGCAAACCTAAACAAGTTTGCTGTAACAGTTGTCATTTTACATTAAGATGTTATCATGTGATAGGCTGGATCCACCACCACCCTCTTTTCCTTCATAGGTTCTTCAGCTCTACCAAATTACCCAGATCAACCATGGGTTGATGATGGTTGGCCCTTCTGGAAGTGGAAAGAGCATGGCTTGGAGAGTGCTTCTGAAAGCTCTGGAGAGACTGGAGGGTGTGGAAGGTGTTGCCCACATCATTGATCCCAAAGCAATCAGCAAAGACCACCTCTATGGCACTCTGGATCCCAACACCAGAGAGTGGACGGATGGATTGTTTACACATGTCTTGAGAAAGTGAGTGTGTGATATAAGTGAGATGTAAGCTAGAAAGATTCCCCAGGCACCAAGGGAAGGGCTTGAGCTGTTTGAACGTTTTCTCAACCTGTGCTACATTTTTCTCTTGTCTAGGATTATAGATAATGTGAGAGGGGAACTGCAGAAACGCCAGTGGATCATCTTTGATGGAGATGTTGATCCTGAGTGGGTGGAGAATTTGAACTCTGTTCTGGATGACAACAAGCTGCTGACGCTGCCGAATGGAGAACGTCTGAGCCTTCCTCCAAATGTAAGGCTGAATACTACTTCTTATGGACACCAGGAATAAAAACTCCATTGCTGTTAAGAGGGTACTTCTGAGTAGCTAAGCTCAATAGAATAAGTATGCCTGGACAGTATTGCCAGATCTGGAAATGCTTGGCAATTTTGGGATGGTGGTATGACCATCTTATGTGGTCATTGACCAGGAAATTCATGCTAAGGTGGCATTTTTACCTGACATAGTATGTAAATAAGCTTGTTCTCCTTGGCCATATTGGGACTTATTTAACCCAGATAAGTTAGGAAGAACTGTTTTGTTCGGATGTTTAACTATGAAATGTGTGAGGTTTAATTTGTACCATTCTGGTTGGGATACTTCTACCTTACAATACTTACTGCTTACAATGGCCCCTCAACAGGGCAGGAACTAGGGTTAGTTGGAAGAGGTAATCCTTAGCAGATGTTGGATAGAGTTCTGTGGTTCAGATAACTTTGAAATGAATGTAGTCCAGTCATAACATTTGACATTAGACCCCAGTTTTCAGTAGCTTGACTGCACTAAAGTTCTCAAAAGTCGTCTTTCTGTTTTTCCTATAGGTGCGCATCATGTTTGAAGTTCAAGATTTGAAATATGCTACTCTGGCCACAGTATCAAGATGTGGCATGGTTTGGTTCAGTGAAGATGTTCTAAGTACCGACATGATTTTCAATAACTTCCTGGCCAGACTGAGAAGCATCCCTCTGGATGAGGGTGAAGAGGAAGCTCAGCGCAGGAGAAAGGGCAAAGAAGATGAGGGCGAAGAAACTGCTTCCCCAATGTTGCAGGTATAGTTAGAAGTGTAGTAACCCACATAATGACTGCATACCACGTTGATGAGGTCACATGGAAACTATCCCACTTTTAAACTAGGACATGAATAGTTTAGCTCTATTTTACAGTATGTATTTTAAGGCTGTAATGGTAATGAGATGCTGTATTGACAGATCCAGAGAGATGCAGCAACAATTATGCAGCCATACTTCACATCTAATGGACTGGTGACGAAGGCACTTGAACATGCTTTCAAACTGGAGCATATTATGGACCTCACGCGCTTGCGGTGTCTTGGCTCTCTCTTCTCCATGCTGCACCAGGCTTGCCGCAATGTGGCGCAGTATAACGCCAACCATCCAGATTTCCCTATGCAGATAGATCAGCTAGAACGCTACATCCAGGTAATTCCCATATTCCCAGGAGAAAGCACAGTAAAGTTGACAGACTTGTTAACCTTGCTGTTCATTTTCATCTGCCTCTTAAATAGGATAGTTTTTAGTGCACTTGTACTGATGAGTTTCTCACTTTTCACAGCGATACCTAGTGTATGCAATACTGTGGTCATTCTCTGGGGATAGCCGCCTGAAAATGAGAGCAGAGCTTGGAGAATACATCAGAAGAATCACGACTGTGCCGCTGCCAACTGCACCAAATATACCTATAATTGATTATGAGGTAAAACCATTTACATGCATTGAGCACCATTTTGCCAACATCAGCCTCAACTTAATTACTGCTTCTGATGATGGTACTTGGACGAATTATGATCAGTACAACAAAAATAATATTTTAAGGCAAAGCAACACCATGCAAAGTACTTCTTATTCAGGGATGATGTGCTTAACTAAATTACATTTTAGTGGTTTATATATTAGATATCTATCTGTCATCAGATTTAAAGAAACTTTAGATCGGATAAGTTCTAGTTTCTTGAGTTTCAGGGGTCTTAAGTGGCATACATTTGCATTTGAGATGAAACCACCTTGGTTTCCTTGCAGGAGGAAAAAAGGTGGGATATAAATGTAATAATAAATACAAAATAAAAACACAGTTCTAAAGAATAGTGTATGCTTTCTTCTTAGATGATGCACTCTGGCATCTCGGAGGCATTTCTCTTTCTCTTACGCAGAAAAGAATGCCTCCTTGCCAGCTGCAGGTTTTTTAGGAGTACTAGTACTAAAAATAATTTTCAAGTATTTTCAGACGGCTGACAATTTATTTTAACCTTTTTAGTTAAAATTTTTTGACTAGCTAAATATTGCAATCAGAGTTGAATCCTGAAGTAGCTGCTTTAAAAGCAGCATTGAGTCTTTGCCTTAACAGTAACAGAAGCAGATAGCAGCAGATAATTTATTCTCCCCCTGCATAGGTCTCGATTACTGGCGAGTGGGTGCCCTGGCAATCAAAGGTTCCACAGATTGAAGTTGAGACTCACAAAGTTGCAGCTCCCGATGTTGTGGTGCCAACCCTAGACACTGTCCGCCATGAAGCATTGCTATACACTTGGCTAGCAGAACACAAACCACTGGTACTCTGTGGCCCACCAGGTTCTGGAAAGACCATGACGCTCTTCAGTGCACTTAGAGCTTTGCCTGACATGGAGGTAAATAGTTCTTCGTGTGTCATTTTCTCATTCTGAACATTTGAATGTGACTTGATATGTTGCTTTCACATCTGCTGCCACTAAAATACCCTCTAGCAACATAGGATCAGAATACTTCGTTAACATTAAACTTGCACATTTAATGAAATCTGTCAGTGGCAATAAACACAGCAGAAATTTTCATTCCTGACTGAAACACTGATGTTGAGATTTTAGTTAGGAACTTTAGCAAGGATCCAAACTAGAGAAACTAGTTCTGTGAGCCCAAGGAGAGGGCTTTGGACTTGTTTTTCAAATAATGGTGTCCCAAGTGGCTTGTGGCATGTCATGCAGGGCCTGTTGTTCAAAAAAGAAGCCGAAAATCCCACTCGGCATGCGTAAACCCTTGTGATTGCCTGAAATAGCTCTTCAAATCCTAGTCAACATCTGAGTTAGTTTTGTTATTTAGCCCCGGGAATATATGTAGTGTTACCGCCTTCCCTTTTGCTAAGCCATATGATTATGTTGCTGCTTCTAAGCCAGAATAGTTTGTTATTTCAAGACATTTATATATCCCCTTTCATAAGTACATCTCCCAAAGTGGTTTACAAAAACCATTAAAATAAAGAAACATCAGTATGTCCGTATAATAAAACAAAGGAAGAGAAGTGATAAACTCCTTAAAGGCCAAATAAAACCATCAATCAAGACGAAGAAAAAGTGCCAAAAAGTTAAGACAGCACCCTGCCTTTGGAATAACATTCTTAGGGAGTTTTGCCTGGTACCACCATAGAGGAGTTCTTATCCCAGGTCAACACTTGCTTCACTTCAGAAAGCAGAGGGACTCACAAAAGGCCATCTAAGGGCTTTAATAGCCAGGCAGGTTTCTGTAGAAGGCAGTAGTCCTTGAGGTATCTTGAGCCGAAGTCATTTAGGGCTTTAAAGTAAAACGAGCACCCTGAATTGGGCCAGAAACAGACAGGAGCCTGCTCTTAGGCCCTGCTATTTCAAAACGGGTGAGGTGTGTTCTATATGCCTGCTCCCAGTTAGTACAAAATACAGCAGCTGGGTAACTATCTGCAAAGGTGGCCCCACACACAGTACATTGAGTAGTCCAGACAAAATGTTAACAGAGCATGAATGACTATGGCCAGGCTTCGTGTGGACAAAAGACAGCACTGGTGCATGACCTTCAGGAGTCAAACTCCTAAAGACCATGCACGCCTCTAAAATAAATGTATACTTTTTAATGGTTAGTCTTCCATACCAGGTTGCAGAATTTTCTTGCTAAAATGTTACACTGATGAAACACCTCTTGGATCTTATGTTGCTCTCCTACCCTTATTGTGTCCTTGCATTTTTAGGTGGTTGGACTGAATTTCTCTAGTGCTACTACTCCAGAGCTACTCCTGAAAACCTTTGATCACTACTGTGAGTACAGGCGTACACCTAATGGTGTGGTGTTGGCTCCTGTTCAGTTAGGAAAATGGCTGGTGCTCTTCTGTGATGAAATCAACTTGCCAGATATGGATAAATATGGCACACAGAGAGTCATATCCTTTATCAGACAGGTGAGTATACACAGAATTTAAGAATTGAGCTTGTTGTTGTCATCATTGAACTCCCTTGTAACAAACACTCTTACTTCCTCAGATGGTAGAACATGGAGGTTTCTACCGTACATCAGACCAGACATGGGTGAAACTGGAGCGAATTCAGTTTGTTGGTGCATGTAACCCACCTACAGATCCTGGAAGGAAACCTCTTTCCCACAGGTAACATCACGTCTATATGCCACACATGTGGTCATGCCAGATTCTTCTAATGTGTTTTTTATAAGGTTTTAGGGTTTGAACTGCAGTGTATATTCATACTCCTGTGCTTTATTGAGTAGCTAGAATCAACATTTTAAATGGGCTGCCACTTTGTAGGCTACTGGAAAGTACTACTGTAGCTTCAGAGTATCTCTGTTGCTGCATTATTAATGGGAGATGGTGTTACATCCCCATGACAACTCTTGAGTACTGACTTTGGGTTAACAAATGTGACCCTCATAACCACTAGAGAAGGGGACTATACTTGTGCTGAGTGGATTCATGTCAGGAGAAATCTCTCCCCACATTTCTCCTGACGCTACTATTGATATCTGAGGTCTTCCTCCAAGTGTCTCCTCGGGAGGAGGCTTGGAAGGTAGCAACAAGGAAGGGGGCCTTATCCGTGGTTGCCCCCCGGGTGCTCTCCCCACCAAGGTCTGCCTGGCACCAACACTGTCATATTTTTGGTGCCGGGTTACGACTGTCCTCTACTCCCAGGCATTTGATGGCATATGATGGGGCATTTATGTCAGTTGTTTTTATCAGGTCCAGTATATTTTAGCTGTTTAAAATTTTGTAAGTTAAGGATTTTAGATTATGGTTTTATTATCTTGTATTTGTATTTATGGTTTGTAATTTCTGTGAAATGTCCAGAGAGCTTCAGCTATTGAGCGGTATAGAAATAGGTAGTAATAGTAATGTGGTGGTGGTGGTGGTGATGATAAAAAGGAGGAGGAGGAGATGATGATGATGATAAAAAGGAAACTATCCTTCATGATTATGCATAGCAGGGACTCTGACATTTTATTTTCTGTGAGCTCTGCTGAAGCGACAACGTATTCTGGAGCGTATTTGCAGTATCTAAAGCTATGTATTTAGCATAATGGATGAAATGCTAGAGAGCTTATCTAGACTTCATTCCTTGCATGCCTTTCTAGATTCCTGCGCCATGTGCCTGTTGTGTATGTGGACTATCCTGGACCAGCTTCCCTCACTCAGATCTATGGCACATTCAATCGTGCCATGTTGAGGCTCATTCCATCTCTCCGCACATATGCAGAGCCTCTCACTGCAGCTATGGTTGAGTTCTACACAATGTCTCAGGTAATTGGGCTGATAATGCCTTTTGCAGCTTTTAACAGAATATTTAGATGAGCAGTTAAAAGTAGTTTCCTAGTTACTACTCATTTCTTATCCTTCTCCTTACAGGAAAGATTTACTCAAGACACACAGCCGCACTACATCTATTCACCCCGTGAAATGACTCGATGGGTGAGAGGTATCTTTGAAGCTCTGAGACCACTGGAAACATTACCTGTCGAAGGCCTCATTAGAATTTGGGCGCATGAAGCCTTGCGACTCTTCCAAGACAGGTAAAGTATAAATATGCAGAGAGAACCTCCTTTCAAAGTTCTTTGAGGTGGGATGAATTCCCATCCAACTGAAAACTTGAAGATATAGGATAAATTATTCTTTCTTGGACACTTGCTAACAAAGTAGTATGCAAACATTCAGGTTGCATGGAACTCCTCTTGAGTGTTCCGATTGTAATAAGTAGTTCCAAAAAGATTCTTTAAAAATTCTCTGGGATCAACACAGCATAGTTTGCTATACCATCAATTAGAGCTCTGGCTTAAACCCCTTCTCCAGGAAATGCACATGGCTTGTCCAACAAATTTGTCAATTTATAGGTCCTGTTTTGGGATCAGGATTCTGGGCCTCATCCCACAGAAATCAGTCTCTTCCATATGAGTTCCAAAACTTGAGTAGTACTTAGCTTAGAGAAAAGATGGCTGACTAATTAGGAATTTAGAAAGGTATACAAAATCATGGATGGACACCCCCTGGAATTTATTTTATCAGCAACTTTCAAACTAATCGAACACTACTTTTCAAACTCACAAGATGTAGTAAATGTCAGTACCTGGGCTCAAAAGACTAGACAAATACATGGAAAACAGCTTAAAGCTATAGAAATTCCCAGGGTACGCCGAACATGAATTGCTTGCCAACGATGTCCCTAAACATTCGACTTCTACAAGTGACATGCAAGGATTCCATCACTGGTTTGGCTTTGTGATTGGGAGAAGTGCTTTCACTCTTTTGAAATGGCATTAATGCCAAAGTTTATCTGTCATTTAATCTTATGTGCTTGCTAATAATGGTCATTCTTTTACCCAGACTTGTGGAAGATGAGGAGAGACGGTGGACTGATGAAAACATTGACATGGTAGCTCTGAAGCACTTCCCTAACATAGACAAAGAGAAAGCAATGTGCAGGCCCATTTTGTACAGCAATTGGCTATCAAAGGTAGAGGCAGACATCTGGTATAGTTTCTGCTCCTTACTTAAACTTTAACACTGATACACTGCTTTGTATGGTGATAGAAGTGTGTTGCTTTTAAAGGGTGCTGCTTTCTTTCTGATAAGTTACTGCGTTCCATTTCTGTGTACTGTGATGGAGACAAACATAGGACATTGAACTTCTCAATCTATTGCAAACTAGCATTGTAATTAAACTAAAAATTAGTACTCTGCCACTAGTAATGGGTGTTGGAGTTTTGTCTGAAAAATCTTTCTTATGGCAAATTTACTCAGGTGTATAACTACAGTTAGTCTGTTGTTCTTGCAAGTTACTATCCAGACCTCATTTACATAGCTTCCTTGAAGAGCATCACACAGCTATCCTTTTGTAGGGCAAGGAACTCTAATTTTCCTGCAGTTTATTGGCTTGGATCTACTAGTTTTAGTATAAGATTCATGCAAGAACTGATATATTTGTGCTATCTCTTAGGATTATATTCCAGTTGATCAAGAAGAGCTAAGAGACTACGTCAAAGCCAGACTGAAGGTTTTCTATGAAGAAGAACTTGATGTGCCACTTGTCTTATTCAATGAAGTCTTGGATCATGTGCTAAGAATAGACAGGTACAACAAGCCGATTTCCTAGATGTTGTTCTGCAGTATAACCTTGACAAATGTATACTATATTTTTGAACAAGTCTTCATTTGTGTTTAGAAAGAGGATGACATTTTATCTTGACTTGTATAGTGAGTGCTAAAGAAAGACCTGCTCTGTTAGTCAGTACTGCATTCTCTAAGACTGGTGTATTTTTTCAGAATCTTCCGTCAGCCTCAGGGACATTTGCTTCTCATTGGTGTTAGTGGAGCAGGAAAAACTACTCTCTCACGATTTGTGGCTTGGATGAACGGCTTAAGTGTCTACCAAATTAAGGTTAGTGTACCCGCTTCTCCAAACAGAAGAATTTTAACACACTTTTCATTTCTTGCCGCACTTAACTTGAACTTGGCAGGCTAGAAAAAGTATGAAAGTTAATCTATGACTGATGTTCACAGGTGCATAGAAAGTACACTGGTGAAGACTTTGATGAAGATCTGAGAACAGTATTGAGGCGATCTGGCTGCAAGAATGAGAAAATAGCATTCATAATGGATGAATCAAATGTACTCGATTCTGGCTTCCTGGAGAGAATGAATACTCTTCTGGCCAATGGAGAGGTAACTTGGTTCTAGTCTTTCATATAAAAGAGAAAAAAAGTGGGTCGGGGAGGGAGAAACCAAGTGTGCTATTAAGTTACATCAAGCAATGGAAATTGCTTAAATTGAGTTTAAGAGAAGCTGGATTGCAACCAAACTATGCTGCGGTTCCATATAATTCTTATTCCAAACATTGTATTAACTTTGTTGAGAGATTTTGCACATACTGGAAAAAATGGCTCTTCCAATCAACTGCAGCTCTCAGGCACAGAAACTATAGTTTTCAAAGGCTCTGGTTTCAAGTTGCTGTTGGGTTCTGATCCCTTCATGACCTCTGTTGACACTGGTACCTGTAGTTTCTTCAGAAAATTCCATATGTTGCTGAAATGCAGCAAAAGCTGCCCTCAGTGCAAACTTCCAAATTTCCCTGCATTAATTGGGCTGAGTAATGTGTGTTTTCTCAATTTAGGTTCCTGGACTATTTGAAGGAGATGAATATGCTACACTTATGACTCAGTGTAAGGAAGGCGCCCAGAAAGAGGGCTTGATGTTGGATTCACATGAAGAACTTTACAAGTGGTTCACCAGCCAAGTCATCCGCAATCTTCATGTGGTCTTCACCATGAACCCATCTTCTGAAGGCTTGAAGGACAGAGCAGCCACATCTCCAGCCCTCTTCAACAGGTACATAACAGCTTATTTACCATTGATACAGTGTGTGTGGATACATCACATTAACACAATTTAAAATCCAGAGAGTATTCCAAGACTGCTTCTCTTGCTTTAGATGTGTCTTGAACTGGTTTGGAGACTGGTCGACTGAGGCACTTTATCAAGTTGGCAAAGAGTTCACCAGCAAAATGGATCTGGAAAAGCCCAATTATATTGTGCCAGACTACATGCCAGTTGTCTATGACAAGTTGCCACAACCACCATCACACAGGGAAGCAATCGTGAACAGTTGTGTGTTTGTTCACCAGACCCTTCACCAGGTGGGTACATCCCCTCACTTTTTGTGTGTCACCTTTCAGCTTGTCATTTGTCAGCTATGATATGTAAAATATTTTACATTTGAATCATACTCTGGAGGATATTTTAAAACACTGTTTACTTACGTCAGCACTCCTTTTCCTGAGGCAGGCTAATGCTCGTCTAGCAAAACGAGGTGGCAGGACAATGGCCATCACTCCTCGCCATTACTTAGACTTCATCAACCACTATGCCAATTTGTTCAATGAAAAGAGGAGTGAGCTGGAAGAGCAGCAGATGCATCTGAATGTTGGTCTTAGGAAGATCAAGGAAACAGTTGACCAGGTATGAGCCTTGAAAAAGGGCAGTGGGGAAAAGAAGGCCTCATTCTTCACCATCCTTGAAAGCTACTATGCCAAATGTCATGAATAGACTTTGTTGTAATTGAGAATCTGTTGTCCATCTCAGGTAGAAGAACTGCGCCGTGACTTAAGGATAAAAAGCCAGGAGCTGGAAGTCAAGAATGCAGCAGCTAATGACAAGCTAAAAAAGATGGTGAAAGATCAACAAGAGGCAGAGAAGAAAAAGGTGAAGACTTTAACATGTATTAAAGGGTTTATCACACAGAGTTGTACCCACTACTTTTTTAGGATAAGAATGAGCCTCTAATGTGTCCAGTGTAACTTGCTTCTAGGTTATGAGCCAAGAAATCCAAGAGCAGTTGCACAAACAACAAGAGGGCATTGCAGACAAGCAGATGAGTGTGAAGGAAGATCTGGATAAAGTAGAGCCTGCAGTCATTGAGGCTCAAAATGGTATGTGAATGTCATCTGTTATGTGGGGCTCTGCGTGCAGCCTGCTACGTACAACATGCATGTTCTGCTTAATGCTTTTGAATAAGCCCATTTAGCAGTAGCTCTTTTTTAGTGTTATCTCTGATATAAATGTCATAGCTGCCAAAAATCCAGTACTTTGCTCTGACCGCTTAATTCTTCTGGGTAACATTTTGATCAAGCAGTAATCATGTTTAGGCTCTGACCAAACAGAGCAATAGTTGTGCAGCTTTTCAGAATACCAGTTCATGTTGCTACATAATATATACATATATGGTGGCCATTAATGCCATTACTATGATTTCAAAAATGTTAAAGCTTTGAATACAAAACCCCTATTTTTAAGAAGTAATTTGTCTGCAATGAAAATGACCTGCCAATCTGGGTTTCAAAGGTTTAGAAGTTGCCAATCACTGCTTTGTGGGATTGAAATGGTATTTCTGAAGGGTGAGAAACTGAAAAATCTGCTGTTTCCCCTATCCTTTTACAAGCACAACTAAAGTCAGTAGAAGATGTGCCTGGTAGACTGTGCCTTTAGTTTATTTGTTTTAAATCAAAGTTGATTTTTGCTGAAGCTTAAAATCTTTCAAATCTTTTCTCAAAACTTGGTAATCATCTTGCTTTTCACTGTTTTCTCCCAAATCACTATCTTTCTCTGGCTGATTGGGTTTGCTCCTACCTAGCTGTTAAATCAATAAAGAAGCAACATCTGGTAGAAGTCCGCTCTATGGCCAACCCACCTGCTGCAGTGAAACTGGCGCTAGAATCTATCTGTCTGCTCTTGGGTGAAAGCACAACTGATTGGAAACAGATACGGTCCATCATAATGCGGGAAAACTTCATCCCAACCATTGTAAACTTTTCTGCTGAGGAAATCAGGTGAATAATTTGCAAGTACATAGTGGATGCTGCTGGAAACAGAAAGAAATTGTTCAATATATAACGTTACAAATACAAAACATTCTAGGCTTGATTTCTGCGTCAGATAAATACATCTTGCCTTTGTTCAGGGAGAATATTCACATTCTCTGAAAGTAACTCACTCCTGAATAAAAATCTCCAGAACAGTAAGATCCATTCAAATGAAGAGCGTTGCTTAGAGCAGTATATGGATTATCACAACGTTACTTTATTCTACTGATGGCTGAATCCCAGTCTTGGAACTAAGTTTCTTTCTCCATTCCCAGTGGCAGCCTTAAACATACGTTGCATGCTGAATGCTTTTTTCCATCCCCTTAATAGCTGTGAGCTCTATAAAGAAGCAACATCTTGTTGAAGTAAGAACCATGGCCAATCCACCTGCTGCAGTAAAACTGGCTTTAGAGTCAATCTGTCTCCTGTTGGGTGAGGAGACCAATGACTGGAAAAAGATCAGGCCAGTTATTCTCAAAGATAATTTCATCAGCAGCATTGTCAACTTTAATATTGAAGACATGAGGTATTTGTGTTTTTAGCGTTGCTTAACATGGTGATGGGATAACTCACATTCTTAGCAATTGGATGCTGACTGACGCACCATACTTGTCCATGGAGTTCCTCAAACTTTTTTCCTGTTTCAGCGATGCCATACGGGAGAAGATGAAGAAGAACTACTTATCAAATCCAAGTTACAACTATGAAATTGTGAACAGAGCATCTTTGGCCTGTGGCCCGATGGTAAAATGGGCTATTGCACAGGTAAATATCTTGTACTAATTAGGTCAGGAGGAAGGACAGAAATCAATACTTTAGGAGCTCTGTAGTATTTCAAGGTGGTGGTGAGGTGGTTTTCTGCCCCTTGCTATTTAACTCAGCAGCTCCCTAGTAATCCAGCCAAGGCTTACAGATGGCAAGCTTTTAACTAAAGCAGCATGGGTTCACAAATTATGTCTGGGGACCTAGTAGCAAAATTATTTCAACTGGCCAGTAAGAATATAGTAAAAGTGCCTATGAACACATGCAGTGTCTTTCCCTTTCTTCCCAGCAAGTAACAGCCTGTCCCTCCCACAGAAGTAAGGGAAAGGGCTAATTGCACCAGTGGCGTTGTTTCCCTTGAGTCCCCTGAAGGTCTCTCTTACCTTAACCCCCAGTGGACAAAACAAAGGGAGTTGGGCTTTCTTTCTAGTGTGGAAATGGGGAGTGAAACAAAGAGGAACCAGTTGCAAACAGGACTGGAGGGATTGACTCGATAGGAAGGCAATTTCCAATCAATTTATAAAGCAAACCTTCCTGTCATTCATTTAAAAATCTACTTGCAATTGGAATAAAGTGACAGGAGCTTGTTGACTGGGAGATAGGTGGAAGGAGTATATTTTCAGAGTGAGGGATGGAAACGGGCTCCGAAGGTTCTTGAACTGCTGCTGAGTTCCAGGAGGAAAATAGCACTGGGGTATGGAAGCAAAATAGACTGCGTGGGGAAAACAGCTTCAACATGGAGAGGGAAAGAAATGAAAACAATTCAGAGCCGCACCAGAGAGAGATGGGAAATGATTTGGCCAGCCCCCTAACCCAGCCCCCCAGTCAGATCTGCAGCATTCCCAGGAAGGGAGGGGAAAAAGAAAACACCTTTGCCAATGCCATTCAGAACTAGAGAACAGGCTCTCCCAAAAAATCTACTCCAGGTTTTTCTGGCAGCCTAATTTAGCTGCTATAATGCAGCCTCCCTAACAGGATATTTGTGCTTGCTGATCAAATACTTTCTTGCCCCTGGCTCATTGGCAAGTGAATTTGTTGAAGCGTGTAAAACCATAAGTGTTCTAGAACTGAGTGAATGGTCCTTTTTCCCCAGCTGAACTATGCTGACATGTTGAAGCGAGTAGAGCCCCTGCGAAATGAACTGCAGAAACTCGAGGATGATGCCAAAGACAACCAGCAGAAGGCCAACGAAGTAGAACAGATGATTAGAGACCTGGAGGCCAGCATTGCCCGCTACAAAGAAGAGTATGCTGTGCTGATTTCTGAGGCTCAGGCTATTAAGGCAGATCTGGCTGCTGTGGAAGCAAAAGTGAGACTGCTGAATTTCTTCTTGTTCAGTTCCTTTAGAATTTAGGAATGGCTTTTCCTCTTCTATCACATCTCCTTAAAGCCTCCCCACTGAGGACTCAACCTTGTGAGGTGGAGCACTGGACAAGAATTCTATCCTAGACATTAACTGTGTTTAATCACATAGATAATTGTGCTTATGCTAACCATTGGGTCCTGAGCAGGCCAGCCATCTCATCCCTTCTGGGTTCCATTTTCAGTGACCAACATAAGAGTTCTCAGAAAGCTTTTTGACAACATTATAGTGGCAATGTTGAGTGGTCTAGATGAGTTCTAAAAATAGTGGAATTTTGTACTCTTGGTGCTAACTGTGACTTCTGATACCTTGCAAAAGTTATCCTAGCAGTGACTATTGTTCAAGATTCTTCTTGTTTTGGGGAGCTATACATCTTTGATATTAACTTTGCTGCTGTTTTTGCTACCTGTAACCAAAAACGGGGGGCCCAAGGGTGAAATACAATCAGTTATTTTCTCCTCCTCTTTCCTCAGTCGTTTAAATACTTGAAATAAGTGTTTCTGAGACTCTGAAAACTTGGCCCTAAATCTGGTGCAATGGTAACTGTGTCTCAATAAGTTTTCAGAGACATCTAGAGAGATCTTCGATCCCATTTTTCTTTAAGTGTATTAGTTGTTTTACTTTTAGGTAAACCGTAGCACAGCTCTTTTGAAGAGCTTGTCCGCGGAACGTGAAAGATGGGAGAAAACGAGTGAAACCTTCAAGAACCAGATGTCCACTATTGCAGGAGACTGTTTGCTCTCAGGAGCCTTTATTGCTTATGCTGGTTACTTTGACCAGCAGATGCGTCAAAACTTGTTCACCACTTGGTCCCATCACTTGCAACAGGCAAATATTCAGGTAAAAAAATATCCAAAACTCATAAAATAAATCGCTGCTGTTTACTTGAAAGTGTTGTGGCTTTCCATTTAGTTTATTGTTCACCACTTCTATGGCACTCAGAGTACCTTATGTATGTATCCTGGGTGGTCTCCTACCTAGGCAGCTTACAGGACCAGATCTGCTTAGCTTCGGTAGAACTGTCATGTGCTTTCAGACCATTGTCTGTTGCTCCCAGATGTGTGGTTGGTCCTATAAGATAATAGTATTTAACCAAGGGTAAGCAACTTAAACCATCTGGGATTTCCCCAACACAACCACCTTTTTGATTACAAGCTCTGCCTGCTTTGGCACATATTTGTGGTGAGTGAATATGGCATGCAACCAAGAGTATAACAATATCCTCTTGGATATTATTTGGGAACCAAAATAAGTCACACGTGGCACATAGACTGTGAGTAGCAGGAAGACCACAGATGTGTTCACTTAGCCAAAAAGGTTTGTTAATTCTTTGCTTTCCTTGACTAAATAATAGTAATACTTTCTCTACAGTTCCGGACAGATATTGCCAGAACTGAATACCTGTCCAATGCAGATGAACGCCTTCGCTGGCAAGCAAGTTCTCTACCCGCGGATGACCTGTGCACAGAAAATGCAATCATGCTCAAGCGGTTTAACAGGTGCTCTTTTTATGCTTTCCTTCATGCATTTTGTGCATAGCAATGGCTTTTTAGGCAAAAAAAAACCTCCCAAAGAAAGTCTTTGAAGGACACCTAATACAGCTAATTGTACACTTTCTCTGTTCCATAAACGTGTATATTTAAAAATGTTTATTTTGTTAATATGTGAAGTGATGTCTTTCTGTTGGGATCCCTAAATCTGAAGTAACTTGCAACAAATTACTTCCTAGGTATCCCCTGATTATTGACCCCTCAGGGCAAGCTACAGAGTTCATCATGAATGAATATAAAGACCGTAAAATAACTCGTACTAGCTTTTTGGATGATGCTTTCAGGAAGAATCTGGAGAGTGCCTTGCGATTTGGTAATCCTCTGCTTGTTCAGGTTAGTTGTCGTTGAAAGTTTCTTTCCTAATAGCTAGGGACTAGATTCAAACAGGAATGTGTGAATCAGCAAAGCTTGAGTTCTCTGAAGTTCTCCAAATCCCATCTTGAAGCTTGTTCTAACTCAAGTCCATATCAAATTACAAGCTTTGTTCTGTCTTTTCGCACAAAAATCCATTCGTATTTTCATGCATGTTTTTCCAAATGTACACATCAGTTGTGTGCATCTTTGAAATGTACACATTCTTCTCCTATTGATTAAAGCGTATTTGTGTGCATTTTTAAAAAGTACACATTTTTTCATTCATGTTTTTCACACATACTGTCGAACCAAATTTTTTTTGGTCCACGAATGACGTTGCAAGCTCGGAAATGTGCAGACTTCAACTGCAGATTGCATTGAAGTCCGTGTTCAATCCAGAAGGTGCAAACTGAGTAAATCCTGATCAAAAACAAAACAAATGTCTCATACATCCCTAGTTTCAAATGACTTTTGCTCTCATTAAAGCAAATAGCACTTTTGTCTGTGAATATCTTGAATGCAAGTAATATATGTATATGATTAAACCTAGGCCTTTTTTGCACCCTGTAGGAACTGCACTTTACACTGTATAGTCAAGCATACCTAAGCCCCACTGAAACCAATGAGACACAAGCACGCCTAATTAAACTAGTATGCAGCTAGTGGCTTTAAAAGCCATAAGCAAGAATGTCTTTTTTCCTTAAGCTATATCAGTTCTGCACTCTTCTGTATCAAGCAGTTTATTTATGGTCTCTTAGAACTTCCTGTTCCTCCTTGTCACTGGTGTGCAAAAATTCAGGTTGCATGATGAACATTTATACCTTGGTGATGGAAGCCATTCTAATGTATAAACACCATACAAACACACCTGTCTTTCCTGAAATGATCACATTACATTTAGAGTTGCTTGGTTCCTTAACCTCCCTGTTGGCTGTAGATTTAAACAGTTCCGAGGACAGTATCTTTATCATGTAAACTCACTGATGAATTCAAACTAAAAATTACTGCACGGTTTATCCAGGTCCCTTGAGAGAACACTGGGAAAGTGTCTAGCCGTAAAGACTGCAAACAACTGAAAGCAACGCTAGTACTTTACATAAGGTCAGAACACCATGACCAGGATCCAGAGAATGGTACCATTTGTTATGTGAGCCCAAAGTGGTGTTAGACTTACATTGCATCGAACACTCCTTTTGAAACTTGAAGATCCTCCCCAAAAGGCAGCTTGTGATGTAGCACGCAGACCTACTAGTCAAATTAAAACAAGACCAATGTCGGCGCCTGTGTCTAAAGCAGCTTTTGGGATCCCAGCCCACATGTAAATTGCTGTTGGAACCAGCTCAGGAATTCTACCTTCCCTGACTAAATGGTGCTAATTATTTTCCTTTCCTTAATTTCTTGTCTAGGATGTGGAGAGCTATGACCCTGTTCTGAATCCAGTGCTGAACCGTGAAGTCCGTAGAACTGGTGGCCGAGTTCTTATTACCCTGGGAGATCAGGATATTGATTTGTCACCATCCTTTGTCATTTTCCTCTCCACGAGGGACCCAACGGTAAGGAACAAACATTTTATAAGATTGTTAGTCGACAGGAGTGGAAGGGAAAGAAGATATTATTTAAAAAGTGACCCTGGTATGTGTTGTGTTTGGTAGGTTGAGTTCCCACCAGATCTCTGTTCCCGTGTGACATTTGTCAACTTCACAGTAACTCGTAGCAGCTTACAGAGCCAGTGTCTAAATGAAGTACTGAAAGCTGAAAGACCAGATGTGGATGAGAAACGCTCTGATCTCCTCAAACTTCAAGGTACAGTATTCCAAAATCAAATCTTGAGCAGGACTCCATAGACAGTTAAACAACAACAACAACAACTATGGATGCTTATGAAATCCCCCCTTTTCGCATTTCCAGCCCAGATTTTAAGGATCCACTTTACTGGGCATGTTTACCAGAGTGGAATTGAAAATGTTGGAATCTTAATTCTTCCAGAGGTGATTTCCAGAATCTTGTAAGCTGAGTGAAGGCAATTCCATTTTTTTTTGTCTTTGCAAGTCATTAAACACCAAGCCAGTCAAATTTGGAAATGAAGAGAAACTTTCCTCACTAAAAGGCACCCCCATTTCATTATATTTTTATTTATGGAGTCACACAATAATTTGAATAAAATATTTATACTGTGAAAACAAAGAATGGTGTGTGTGGTGGGGAGGGGCAGGATGATTAGTCCCCCTTCACATTTTCTATAGAAGCACAAATGGTGAGGGTCTTCACTTTTTAATTATTATTGTGAGGGCGGTCCATTACCGACATTCAGAAATAAACTGAACGGAACCTAAGGGATATTGTAATCGCACAACAATTATGGGGTGAAACTGATGGAATCTGCTCATCCCTATTAAAAACCTCATTAATACTATATTGCTATTAGTTTGTGGCTGAAAATCTCCTAAAGGGGAATATTATGGATATATCAGATTTGTGCAATGTGGCTGGAATTATATACTTAAGGGTCTTTGCTATATTTAAAGGTGAATTCCAGCTGCGTTTGCGGCAATTAGAAAAATCTCTTCTCCAAGCCCTCAATGAAGTGAAAGGACGAATCTTGGATGATGACACCATCATAACCACACTGGAGAACCTAAAGAGAGAGGCAGCTGAAGTTACCAGAAAAGTAGAAGAAACAGATATTGTCATGCAAGAGGTGGAGACTGTGTCTCAGCAGTATCTCCCACTTTCTACTGCATGTAGCAGTATCTACTTCACAATGGAGTCGCTAAAACAGGTACAAGAGGGTGGCCGCTATTCTCCCTTTCCTCTACTTGTTACCCCTGTTTTTAAGACGATATGGCAAGGTGCCACAGGTACGCAAGCTGCTTCTTTCTCTGCTGTTTGACAATGTGTTCTCTATTTAAACTCTTCTTTAGATACACTTCCTGTACCAGTATTCTCTCCAGTTTTTCCTGGATATCTATCACAACGTCTTGTATGAGAACCCAAATTTGAAGGGGGTGACAGACCATACCCAGCGTCTTTCCATCATCACAAAGGATCTCTTCCAGGTTTAGAGACATTTAATGTTTCGAAAACTCTTCACAAAGGCTTTTGGTTAATGGGGATCTTCCTGCCAAGCTAATCTTTCCCATTTTGTATTGATAGGTGGCTTTCAATAGAGTTGCTCGTGGCATGCTACATCAGGATCATATAACCTTTGCTATGCTGTTGGCCAGAATTAAACTGAAAGGCACTATTGGGTAAGCATATAATTCTCACTTCTTTAAATAGGTGGCTCTGTTTTCAGTCTGTTACAGTTGTAGACACTGTGTTGTGCTGATGGCTGTTAAATTATATCCTGCCTTTTCACAAAAAGTACACATGGTGGCTTTCAGAAAATCAATACAATACATAATAAGATAAAAATACAACCTAAAGCACAAACCGATGAGCAAAACAAACAGCTATTTTTAACTCAGAATACATGGTAAAAATCAAGGTTCTGAAAGGGGCCGCTTAAATATAACCATCTTCACTGCTCACCTAAAAGTAGGCAGACTGGGTGCTGTTCCAAATCCTGATAAGTCCCTCTCTTGGGTGCACACCCACTTATCGCAGATTGTGATGGGACCTGAAAGAGCCTCTGAAGTGGGATGAAAGTCCCAGGCAGGCCCATACTGGGGGGAATGTGGTTCCTGAGCCAACACCTCAAATTGAGCTTGGAAACAAACTAAGAACTGGTGCTGCTGCCAAAGAACTGGTGTAATGTGGTCTAAATAAGCAGATTCCATCATACCCTTGTTAGCTGCAAACCACTTGCATTTTCCAGACTGCCTTCAAGTGTAGTCCTGTCTAAGGCACACAACAGTAATCTAACCTGAAGGTGACAACAGCATGAATGGCTAAGTTGTTAAAAGTTGCTTCTTCAGTTGAAATCAAAGCACAGCACTTATATCAAACACACTAGGCAAGTTCACTTCTTCTGATTCAAGAGATGAATAGTGAGTCCTAAATCTTATGTTCGTTTTTGATATGGTAAAGCCACCATAAGCCAGCTCTTCATTGTTCAAACATGCGAGCTTTTACTCATTTGCTTCTGCGTTGTTTAGCATTTGCTGCATCGTAGAGGCCTTTAGGTTTTGGTTTTGATTTGCATTGGTATCCAGGACATGGCAAACCCCAGATCTTATGATGTGCAGGTCAATTTTTTAAAAAGTCTTCACTATATGAAAATGATTATGGAAATACCAGCTTGGATTTACTATAGGAGAAAAAATAATGAAAGATATAGGCCTTAGTAGCCTTTGACTGCTGTTCCTTGTCTGGTTTAAACAGTTATCCACAGTAGATACTTAAAATCAGAGCTGGAAAAATCATCAGGTGGCAGCTTACTCGCATCCTTAATTTGATGGTGCTTCGCACTGCTTCCGTTCTTGTATAAGGCAGAAACTTGAGAAATAGTGCCTGGGAAGTAGGCAGTGCTTTCTTATCCTCAAACATAGAGTGATTTTCTTTTGTTTTACATTTGAAGGGAGCCTGCCTATGATGCAGAATTCCAGCATTTCTTAAGAGGGAAAGAAATAGTACTCAGCAACACACCTCTCCCCAAAATCAGTGGCCTGACTGTAGAACAACTGGAAGCCATGATGCGACTGAGCTACCTTCCTGCATTTAAGGATCTAGTTTCTAAAGTCAAAGCTGATGATGTAAGTACGTTTTTCAAATAAAAACTGCATACACGCATGCAGAGAGTATCTGTGTGTAAAGAAACTTAGTGTTCCTTGGTTTAGCACAAAGTTCCTTTATGCTGCATCAAAACTAACTACTTTTTTCCTACACCTGATCCACAGCAATTCTGCATTTGGCTAGATAGCAGTTCACCAGAGCAGACTGTCCCCTATTTTTGGACAGAAGACAAGCCTGCAAGTAAGTTCAGATGTCCTTCATCTCAGGGTCAATTTATGGATTCGGCCATTTGGCAAAATCTCACTATAAGGAGAGAAGTGCATGCGATTCCTCCATGTGGTGAGAAGGCAACTTGGGGGCGGGGGGGTATTCCACTTCCAATGAGAAAAATACACAGTTGTAGCACATTTATAATAACAAATTACTTTGGAATAATTCAGGCATTTCTCACAATACTACTTTGTTTTGAGCGCTGAAAAATGGGTCTTAATTTAAAAAATCTACATCGATATTACATGTGCAAGGCATTGTTTGCAGTTGGCCACTTGCCTTAATTTGGCAGTGGTGTAGCAATTGTCTCCTGGCAGCAAGACTAATATATCTGGATATAAAACATCATACAGATGCTCCGTACATGGCTTTCTTCTGCCTTAAGACTAAAGGCCCTTTAAGTTATGGAGCCCACATGCTGCTGAATTGGCTGCAGGCATTCACACCTTAGCAATGCTTGGAAACGACGTCCACTGTCATATGCTTTGTCCCAGTTAGTCAGCTTGCATGCAGACCCAGTCATTGTCACTACTTTTTTTTTTTATCATGCACTCCCTCCAAGAATCACAGTGTGGGGGTCATTGTTCTCTTTCTTCGCCTTCCTCTTAATGTTACCTTCACATCAGCCCTGTGAAGTAGATTAGGCTGGGAGAAAGTATGAGCAGCCCAAGGACATTGAATAAGCTTCCTGAATTAGTGGGGATTTGAACCTGCGTCTCCTTAATTGTAGTCGAATATTCAAACTGCTACATCTCATGGGCTCTGTAATACCTAAATGGAATGTATTGCTCTAGATGATAATGTTAAACAGAATTATTTGGGGGAATGGGAATATGGCATGAGACTTCAAAACTGAGCACTGATTGTTTTCTTTGTCTTCTTGGTCTCAGCACCCATTGGTCAGGCCATCCATCGCTTGCTTCTGATTCAGGCTTTCCGTCCCGATCGTTTATTGGCAATGGCACATCACTTTGTTTCCACTAATCTTGGAGAAAGCTTCATGTCTATTATGGAGCAGCCCTTGGATTTGGCACACATTGTAGATACAGAGGCAAGTAGGCATTTTAAGTGGTGCTCGGTTGTGTTCCACAGAGCTGCATGTGGCATTTGTGCAGGTAGTGCTTCAGGACGTGTTGCTTCAACCATCTGTGCAAGGCTTGCAGCAAAGGCTAAAATCTAAGATTGCATTGACCTCTTCTCACTCTTGTAGCGTCTTAGATGGCTTTATTTTTAATACAGTGTGCATAGATCCGGTTTTACAAAATGTTAACAAAACTGGGATCCAGCAAACAGCACAATTAGTTTTTCATGCCTAAGGTGGCTTTAGGCTTGTGAATCTCAAACAGCAGCTCCCAGTGCCACACAGCAAACCACTATTGAAACTTTAGAGACTTTCAAAAGCAGTCTGTGATATGGCATAGCAGTCTGGCCTATATAGGAAACATGGAGCTTGGTTTCAACCTAAACCCTAGATCCCGAATCTCTCTTAAATGCCTGAGGTCAGCTAGAACATGTAGAAAGCAAGGTCTCCTGTGAATGTGCAAGGCACTGGGCCCCTCCTCCACCACTGAGTAGTTACAATCCACCCTTGCACATCTAGGATTAGAAGGGAGGATTTTCCTCAAGTCCTCCCAGTGCTGAAAGAAATGCAAGCCTCCTAGGAGTCATAAAAAAGAAAGAAGCCAAGCTGCTTGCCCTACATCTATCCTAATTTTTTCTCTCTCCCTATTCTGTTCTGCCCACTCTCCCGGGTTTTAGGTGAAGCCTAATACTCCTGTATTGACATGCTCTGTGCCTGGGTATGATGCCAGTGGACATGTTGAAGACCTTGCTGCAGAGCAAAACACACAGATGACCTCTATTGCTATTGGTAAGATCTCCAGACATTTTCACCATTCCAAACGCTGTGGAAGGCAGCTTCACATTTCCAACATTAAACTGTAATGTTGTGCTTGTAGGTTCTGCTGAGGGTTTTAACCAAGCAGATAAGGCAATCAATACCGCTGTGAAGTCAGGCAGGTAGGGTCTGTTCTGTTTGCATGACTTTGGCATTATATCATCTCTCTCTCTCTCTCTCTCTCCCTCTCTCAAAGCCTCATTATCTTTGGGTTTTTTAAATCTTTATTCTAGGTGGGTCATGCTAAAGAATGTCCACTTGGCACCTGGATGGCTGATGCAACTGGAAAAGAAGCTACATTCTCTTCAGCCTCATACATGCTTTAGACTCTTTCTTACAATGGAGATAAATCCAAAGGTAAGCAACTCAGAAGAAAAATCAAACTGTTACCTGAACCTTAGCAAGCCATTCCTTTTGAAAGTATTATTTCTGGAAGAAAGATGCATCTTAAAATAGACCTAGTGTGAGCCCTCTTCCTATGAGTTCTTCTTCCTGCCATTTTTAATCTATTCAGCTTCTCCCCACTAAATCCAACTAATGCAATAATTAGAAAATAATAATTTGAACTTTGTTCAAAGAGCTTCACATAATCTAAGTAATCAGTAGACAAAAATACTGAATGCAGAAAAACTCACCAGGTTCTTACCCTCCATTCTCTCCTGTTGGCAGTTAAATGCCACTTTTGATATTTGTTCCATACCAGCTGCCAGTGCAGCTTTATTTTTAACCTTTTTATTGAAGACAAGAAGATACGTAACACTAACATGATAAACATGTTAATGATTGGCACAAACTTGCACTAGCACAGTAGTCTGGGAAAGAAGAGGGTATCTGTCATAATGGGGGGATTTAATCTGTTTGTTTCAGGTGCCAGTGAACTTGCTACGTGCTGGGCGAATTTTTGTGTTTGAACCACCACCTGGTGTAAAAGCCAATATGCTGAGAACCTTTAGCAGCATTCCTGTGTCCAGAATGTGCAAGGTAAGCTCTTGACTATTGAACAGACTCTGTAATTATCCAAAACTGCAGCACTGCATAGGGTGTTTGTTTGTTTGTTTGTTTCATTTCTATACCGCCCAATAGCCGAAGCTCTCTGGGCGGTTCACAAAAATTGAAGGGTGTTCTGCAGAAGTACTAGAAATGGGATCCCTCAGCATGTTCCTTACATAGTAAAGAAAAGTCCAGAAGTTTCTTATAAACAGAGAAAAGATATAGGGATGGACAAGATACTGAATCTCAACCAGCTGTTGTTCTCTTGAATAGTTAGTGCTTTCATTTGCACCAATGCAACAAAATAATACTTGGTGTTGTTTGTTCTGCTTTCTCCTCCCCAGTCACCAAATGAACGCGCTCGTCTCTATTTCCTCCTCGCATGGTTCCATGCTATCATTCAAGAGCGTCTGCGCTATGCTCCTCTTGGCTGGTCCAAAAAATATGAATTTGGTGAATCTGATCTAAGATCTGCATGTGATACTGTGGATACATGGCTGGATGACACAGCAAAGGCAAGTGAAATTGCAGGGTGTTCCATTTTACCCCTCTGTTTAAAAGGAATGTGCTTGGACTTATTTATATGAAGGAAAACACAAGTAACTCATTGAGTAACCAAATCTCATGAATAAAATTCATTTTATATCCCACCTTTCTTTCAAGGAGCTTAAAACAGCATGCATCATTCCCCCCCCCCCTTTTGTCCTCATCACAACTCTATGAGGCAGGTTAGGTTGAGATTGATTCCAGTGGCTGTGTGGACTTGAAACTGGGTCTCCCCAATCCTGGTCTAACCACTGTATCACTCTGCCTCTTGATTTGTAGCAATGTTGTCCTTGTAGACTTTACTCTCCATAAGCCATTCCTCTTACAACAAAGTGGTCTGTATCTCTAGGGCCGTCAGAATATCTCGCCTGACAAAATCCCATGGTCTGCACTGAAGACTCTGATGGCTCAGTCAATTTACGGAGGCCGCATTGATAATGAATTCGACCAGCGCTTACTGAACACTTTCCTCGAGCGCCTCTTCACCACTTCCAGCTTTGACAGTGAATTCAAATTGGCTTGCAAGGTTGATGGGCATAAAGATATTCAGATGCCAGATGGAATCAGGTACTTGAATTTTATGTTTAGAAGTAAGTTAGCATGAGCTAAGCTGGCTCATCTCATGAACTCCTTGATGTTATGGACAATTTGGTAATTATTTGACATTGTGACTTGACAGGCGTGAAGAATTTGTTCAGTGGGTTGAGCTTCTGCCAGATACACAAACCCCATCCTGGCTTGGGTTACCAAACAATGCTGAGAAGGTTCTTCTCACCACGCAGGGTAAAAATCTTGCTTCACTTTGCATCTTTCATAAGGTTACAAATGTAAAAGAATTGGTAGCAACAAACAGAAGTACTGGAACAAGAGACAGCCTGTGGCACTTCAAAAAAAAGTTACAGCTCATTGTGGCATGAACTTCATGAGCCGCATCAATTAAATACAAATGGTGATTTGGAACATATAGACGCACAGGGTGTGTGAGCGTTGTGGGTGGGATGAAAGCCAAGATTTCACTCTCCAGATCTTGACAACTTCAGCTGGTTACACTGTGTAAGTCGTATATGTGGATGAATGTTAGAGAACCTCCTAACAGTAGAGGATCAAGTTCTTAAAGCTTCTGTATGGTTTTCAAAGTTCAGGTTTGGATTAAGAGGCGTATTGAATCATGCAATAATTAAAGGAAGCCGTTTGCATCTAACATATTGTAAATTTTAGCCTTAAAAAAAAAAAAAAAAGCAGCTAAGCATTTCAGTTTGAAGACGAAATCAAAAGTTCTGTCTTATTTCTTGTTTATTTTAGGTATTGATATGATCAGTAAAATGCTGAAAATGCAGATGTTAGAAGATGAGGATGATTTAGCCTATGCAGAGACTGAGAAGAAGGCACGGACAGATTCCACCTCAGATGGTCGCCCAGCCTGGATGCGAACGCTGCACACTACGGCTTCCAACTGGTTCCATCTCATCCCCCAGACTCTGAATCATCTGAAACGAACTGTAGAAAACATTAAGGTGAGAAATGCAGCCCAACAAGGTTATTTTAAGGCAAGAGATAGTGAAGTGATTCCAGACCATGTTAATATCTTCTCAGCAGATGAGTATAACTTTTTTCTTGGTTGTTGTTGTTCAGTCGTTCAGTCGTGTCCGACTCTTCGTGACCCCATGGACCATAGCACGCCAGGCCTTCCTGTCCTGCGCTCTCTCCCGGAGTGTGCTCAAGTTCATATTCATTGCATCCGTGATGCTATCTAGCCATCTCATCCTCTGCCGTCCCCTTCTCCTTTTGCCTTCAGTCTTTCCCAGCATCAGGGTCTTTTCCAGGGAGTTTTCTCTTCGCATTAGGTGGCCAAAATATTGGAGCTTCAGCTTCATTATCTGTCCTTCCAATGAGCGGTCAGGGTTGATTTCCTTTAGGATGGACTGATTTGACCTCCTTGCAGTCCAGGGGACTCGTAAGAGTCTTCTCCAGCACCACAGTTCGAAAGCATCAATTCTTCGGCGCTCAGCCTTCCTTATAGTCCAGCTCTCACAGCCATACATTACTACTGGGAAAACCATAGCTTTGATTAGACGGACCTTTGTCGGCAAGGTGATGTCTCTGCTTCTTACTATGCTGTCTAGGTTGGCCATAGCTTTCCTCCCAAGGAGCAAGCGTCTTTTAATTTCATGGCTAAAGTCACCGTCTGCGGTGATCTTGGAGCCCAAGAAAGTAAAATCTGTCACTGCTTCCATTTCTTCCCCTTCTATATGCCAGGAAGTGATGGGGCCAGATGCCATGATCTTAGTTTTTTTAATGTTGAGTTTCAAACCAGCTTTTGCACTCTCCTGTTTCACCCTCAACAAGAGGCTCTTTAGATCCTCTTCGCTTTCTGCCATTAGGGTGGTATCGTCTGCATATCGGAGGTTGTTGATAATTCTCCCAGCAATCTTAATTCCAATCTCTGATTCATCCAACCCGGCATTTCTCATGATGTACTCTGCATAAAAGTTAAATAAGCAGGGTGACAATATGCAGCCTTGTCGTACTCCTTTCCCAATTTTGAACCAATCGGTTGTTCCATGTCTGGTTCTGACTGTTGCTTCTTGACCCTCGTACAGGTTTCTCAGGAGACAGGTAAGGTGGTCTGGTACTCCCATCACTTTCAGAATTTGCCACAGTTTGTTGTGATCCACACAATCAAAGGCTTTAGCGTAGTCAATGAAGCAGAAATAGACGTTTTTCTGGAATTCTCTTGCTTTCTCCATGATGCAGCGAATGTTGGCGATTTGATCTCTAGTTCCTCTGCCTCTTCTAAACCCAGCTTGCACTTCCGGTAGTTCTCGGTTCACATACTGCTGAAGCCTAGCTTGTAGGATTTTGAGCATCACCTTGCTGGCATGTGAAATGAGCGCAATTGTGCGGTAGTTTGAACACTCTTTGGCGTTGCCCTTCTTTGGAATTGGAATGTAAACTGACCTTTTCCAGTCTTGTGGCCACTGTTGAGTGTTCCAGATTTGTTGGCATATTGAATGCAGCACTTTAAAATCCTAAAAGATGATGCTGTTAAATAGCTCGGCTGGTATACTGTCATCTCCGCTAGCTTTGTTGTTACTAATGCTTCCTAAGGCCCACTTGACTTCACTCTCTAGGATGTCCGGCTCAAGTTCAGTGACCGCACTATCATGGCTATCAGGGACATTCAGATCTTTCCTGTATAGTTCTTCTGTGTATTCTTGCCACCTCTTCTTAATCTCATCTGCTTCTGTTAGGTCCCTGCCTTCTTTGTCCTTCATCATGCCCGTCTTTGCACAAAATGTTCCCTTGAGATCTCCAATTTTCTTGAAGAGATCTCTAGTCTTTCCCATTCTGTTGTTTTCCTCGATTTCTTTGCATTGTTCATTTAAGAAGGCCTTCTTGTCTCTCCTTGCTATTCTCTGGAACTCTGCATTCAGTTGGCTATATCTTCCCCTTTCTCCCTTGCTTTTCGCTTCCCTTCTTTCGTGAGCTACTTGTAAAGCCTCATCAGACAGCCACTTGGCTTTCTTGCATTTCTTTTTCTTTGGGATGGATTGAGTTGCTGCCTCCTGAACAATGTTACGGACCTCCGTCCATAGTTCCTCAGGCACTCTGTCTATCAGGTCTAATCCCTGAAATCTATTCCTCACCTCCACTGTATATTCATCAGGGATATAATTTAGGTCATACCTGAACGGTTTAGTGGTTTTCCCTACGTTCTTCAATTTAAGCCGAAATTTTGCAAGAAGCAGCTCATGATCTGAGCCACAGTCAGCTCCAGGTCTTGTTTTTACTGACTGTATGGAGCTTCTCCATCTTTGGCTGCAAAGGACATAATCAATCTGATTTCGATATTGACCATCTGGTGACGTCCATGTGTAGAGTCGCCTCTTGTGCTGTTGGAAAAGAGTGTTTGCTATGATCAGCATGTTCTCTTGGCAAAACTCTATTAGCTTTTGTCCTGCTTCATTTTGTACACCAAGTCCATGCCTGCCTGTTATCCCGGTGATTTCTTGACTTCCTACTTTAGCATTCCAATCCCCTATGATCAAGAGGACATCTTTTTTTGGTGTTAGTTCTAGAAGGTGTTGTAGGTCTTCATAGAACCGATCAACCTCAGCTTCTTCGGCCTCAGTGGTTGGGGCATAGACTTGAATTACTGTGATGTTGAATGGTTTGCCTTGGATTCGTACTGATATCATTCTATCGTTTTTAAGATTGTACCCCAATACTGCTTTTCCCACCCTTTTGTTGACTATGAGTGCTACTCCATTTCTTCTAAGGGATTCTTGCCCACAATAGTAGATATGATGGTCACCTGAATTAAATTCGTCCATGCCTGTCCATTTTAGTTCGCTGATTCCCAAGATGTCGATGTTCAATCTTGCCATCTCATGTTTGACCACCTCCAGCTTACCTTGATTCATTGATCTGACATTCCAGGTTCCTAAACAATATTGTTCTTTACAGCATCGGATTTTCTTTTCACCACCAGACACATCCACAGCTGAGTGTCCTTTCGGGTTTGGCCCAGCCGCTTCACTCTTTCTGGCGCTACTTGGAGATACCCTCTGCTCTTCCCCAGTAGCATATTGGACACCTTCCGACCTGAGGGGCTCATCTTCCGGCGTCATCTCTTTTAGCCTTGTGATACTTTCCATGGGGTTTTCTTGGCAAGAATACTGGAGTGGGTTGCCATTTCCTTCTCCAGTGGACCACATTTTGTCAGAACTCTCTGCCATGACCTGTCCGTCTTGGGTGGCCCTGCACGGCATAGCTTATGGCTTCACTGAGTTACGCAAGCCCCTTCGCCACAACAAGGCAGTGATCCATGAAGGGGTTTTTCTTGGTTACAGAAATGGAATTATGCAAAAATGTATTCCGTTAACTTTAATGTTATGGGTGATAATCCTTCTAAGAAGGGTTATGCAGGGTTATATCAGTTATCATCATATTCAGATACCAGGTTGCTGCGTTTCTTTCATTAACCTAAAATGTTGCTATTTCTTTTGAAACCAAGGACCCATTGTTCAGGTTCTTTGAGAGAGAAGTGAAGATGGGGGCCAAACTCCTTCAGGATGTTCGTCAAGATCTTGCAGATGTAGTCCAAGTATGTGAGGGGAAGAAGAAGCAGACCAATTATCTGCGGACACTTATTAATGAACTAGTGAAAGGTAGGCTATTCCAAACTATTATTTTAAAATTTACAGTGATCTTTCTGAGTGTAGGAATGAATAAGCTGCTGCTAGTTACAGAAAATGCAGTGTCTAATGAGGCTAGCTTCCTAGTTGTGGTGTTTAGGGGGTAAGTGTTAAACCAAATACTTACATTAAATTAGACCGTGTGCCAAAAGATAAACACAACTTAGTGTTCAGTCAGATTCCATACCTTGTGAAAAATCTATAGATTCTGCCATTGCTAATGCTTTAATTTGATATCTCCATTTTACATTTTTTTTAAACCTTTCCGTGGTCCGGTTCGCACAACGGCCAGCATCCACAATTGTGAGTATTTAAGCCATGGCAGGCGGGCGCCATGGCATGTTGCCATGGTTAACAAGCCACCGAGAAGCCATGGGCTACAGTAGGGTTCTGGGGTGGCTTGTTTAACCATGGTGACAAGCCACCCTGCCTAGGCTCATATGTCACAATAAGCCGTGGTGACCACCCTCCAGGGTTTAAGTATTCACAGTTGGCAGCTGGCATGCATGACAACACACCATGGCTTGTTTAAGCCACGATGGGTACCAGCGATCATGCAAAGTGAGTCATTGAAAGGTTTCAAAAATATATAAAATGGAGATACCAAATTAAAGCATCAGCGAACTGGTCCATTGTAAGCTTGGATGTTTGAAAGTTAACTTAAGTGCCATAATAAAGACATCTAATTGCCCTAATGCCCTTGTTTTCAAAATGCTTGTGTTTTTAACTAAAGTTTAAATCTAGGGTACCAATCGGTGAAGGAGAGAACATCCAGTTGGAAATATGTAGTCTCCTGTTAGCAACAATCAGGACCTCTTTTATACTTTCTCTCCTAGGTATCCTGCCTCATAGCTGGTCTCACTACACAGTGCCTGCTGGTATGACAGTCATACAGTGGGTATCGGACTTCAGTGAACGCATTAAACAGCTGCAGAATATCTCCCAGGCAGCTGCTTCAGGTGGAGCAAAAGAACTAAAGGTAGGCGACAGTGTGCTTTTCTGTTAAATTCAGTATCATTACCGTGAGATTGCATAGAAGAATATTTTCAGTTTCTCTGTAGCTTTGATCTGAACTATGAATAATTTTTATTTATTTATTCGATTTATTAGCCACCCATCTGGCCAGCTACCTGGCCACTAGGTGGCATACAATACTAATAACACGAAATACAACGAATTTACATAATCCACTGAACAAAACAACATCACAAAACAACACTGCTCTAAAAAACCCTAACCCACTCCATATGTCCACCTGAACAGCCAGGTTTTTAAAGCCCGGCAGAAGCTCATCAAATTCATGGGGGGACAGGGGGGTGAAATGCATTCCTTGGAGGAAGGATAGGATAAATCAATACATAAATTCAGCCACTTGCTGAGGAACGTGGAAAACCTGCTTCTATATAAAGTGTGACAGAACACTTCCCTTGATAGACTACCATATTTTTGAAGCTCTGCTTTTATAAATCTGTGTACAATCATCACCTTGTGGATCACATTTCACAATATATACATATAGTAGCCTTTTAACTATAAAAATTCTCATAGGAAAATACTCGTTTGAGCAGTGTGGATTTTATTATTCCATTCAAGCAACTTTGTTTAAAAGTTTTTAAACCCACAGGATTTTGTGGGGGTGGTGAACCCTCTCTAGGTCATTTCAGTCAGGGCAGGCCGAGGGTCTTTGTCTGCCAATAGCTAAACCAGGCAATGGTGAACAACAGGGTGCAGGGCATGGAGATGGGCAAGGAACAGGGAAGAGCCTTAGATGTGGGGGGAGGGGGGGCCTAAAAAAAAGTTGGAAGCGTGGTTCAAAGGAATGAGAGCAAGAGGGGGAAGGCAAAGTGGGAGAGGGAATGAGCAGAAAAGAGACGTAAGGGGAAAGTTTATATATTGATTTGAAATGATCCACCAGATCTCTAGTTGCAGGTATCTGGTACTTATCAAGGTGTGTCAAAGTAACTCAGTTACGCATTTGCTCAACAGAACATTCACGTGTGCTTGGGAGGCCTATTCGTACCTGAGGCCTACATTACTGCTACAAGGCAATATGTGGCTCAGGCCAACAGCTGGTCCCTTGAAGAACTCTGTCTAGAAGTCAATGTCACAACAACGCAGAATGCAGTGCTGGATGCCTGCAGTTTTGGAGTAACAGGTCAGTTGGGGGCACGATTTTAAGAATGGAAACAAAGAAAATACACTCAGTGCTGAAAGTTCCACCTCCTTGGTGGGGCAAAGATAACACTGAATGTACATAGTGAAGTAATTTGGCATGTGGAGATTAGAGCTTAAATTGCACGTAAATTCCGTTGTGCTGAAGTAGTGATCATTAACTTTTCTGTGCTGTATGTGTGTGGTGTGCTGGCTCAGGATACAGTCTAGCAGCTTATTGGTCAGTGAGGGGGACAGGCACAGGCTGCAGGCCATTGGGCCCGCTGTAATTTGCAGCCCACCTGGCCCATGCTAGTGGCTGGTTTCAAGGAGAGGTGGAAGGAGAAATTCGCCAAACTCCAAGCGCTTCCAAACGCCAAACCTCTTACTTGCTCAACAACTGTTAGTGGAGCACTTTCTTGTAGGGCTGTGCACTGTGTTGAAGCAGAAGCCACATCCTGAAGTAAATCGGGGGGCTTTGTTGAGCTCCAGAGCAGTTCAGAATAGCCCCAAGGCAGTCCGAAGGGAAGCAAGTTGCCCCCGAAGCCCTCCATCTACCTCAGAAATTTGGAACTATTCTGAAGCCCAGACAGCCTGTCTGTGAAATATAGCAACTTGCGAAAGATCAGGGAGGGGCAGAGGAGGAGGGAGGGGGGAAATGGTGAGCCTAGGTGAATGGCAACTCTAGTTGCCAGATTAGGGCTGAACTTAACCCAGCAGTCTCCAATCAGTGACGGGGGGGGGGGGGGGGCGGAATTCTGTATATAACAGGAGATCTTTCTACTTTCATTCCACTGTAAAAGAGAGTCGGTTGCTGCTAGGTAGGAGGAGAAAGATCTGTGTGGTGTGTGTGTTCTAATGTAGATTCACTTGTCCTTCTTCCTCCCACCCAGCCCTTTTTAATTCGGCTATTCCTGTTAGTCTTCTCTTTATTTCTTCTTTAGATTCTTAATACAAAAAACATTAAAAAGTACTTTCCTTGCCTTGTTCTTTGGCTCCCCCCACCCCTTTCTCAGTTCCTGTATTCCTTCCCTTACCATTTCAGCTCTTACTTTCTGAAAACAAAGATGAGGCCTAACTGCTGGATAGGCCTCATCTGGAGTACTGTGCCCAGTTCTGGGCACCACACTTTAAGAAGGATGCAGACAAGCCAGAGAGGGTTCAGAGGAGGGCAACAAAGGTGATCAGGGGACTGGAAACAAAGCCCTATGAAGAGAGACTGAAAGAACTGGGCATGTTTAGCCTTGAGAAGAAAAGGCTGAGAGGAGATATGAGAGCGCTCTTCAAGTACTTAACAGGTTGTCACAGAGAGGAAGGCCAGGATCTCTTCTTGATCATCCCAGAGTGCAGGACACGGAATAATGGGCTCAAGTGACAGGAAGCCAGATTCCGGCTGAACATCAGGAAAAACTTCCTGACTGTTAGAGCGATACGACAATGGAACCAATGACATAGGGAGGTGGTGGGCTCTCCCACACTGGAGGCGTTCAAGACGAGGCTGGACAGCCATCTGTCAGGGATGCTCTGACTTGGATTCCTGCACTGAGCAGGGGGTTGGACTCGATGGCCTTGTAGGCCCCTTCCAGCCCTGCTATTCTATGATTCTTTGAAAAAACAAAAAATACCCCCCAAAATCCTTTTCTGTTAGGCTTTATGGTGTACTCCCTTCCCTCACCCACCCCTTAACTTGCAGGCAGTTTTTCTTCCTGTATCTCCTTTTCTTTTGCTCTTGTGCACGTGTGCTTGTGACCAAATACTGTGGGGCAGAGCACTGCACATGAGTCCATGCAGCATGTAGTGGGCAAAGCACCACACATTTGCTTGTACACTGTGGAGCAAAGCAAGCCCAATATGAGGCATCTAAGGGGTCCTGGCAGAGGTGGGCAAGGTGCTGGTGGGACCAGCAGCACCAGCAGCCAGGCTGGCTCACCTCCAGTCCGGGGAGTGCATCTTGTTCTAGGGCAGCAGTGTGTGGAGGCCAGGCAGAGCAGTGTCCGGAGGTCACTGAGGGGGCAGGTTCAGGCAACGGCAGCCTGGCAAGAGGAGCAGCATCGCCTTCTTCTGTACTGGAAGTGGGGAGCCTGCTGCACCCCTTCCCATATCTGCCTCCTCCTCTGCCAGCCTGTTTTCCCAGGTCATGTGCATTCCATTCCGCCCCAGAGAGCCTGAGGTCATCCGGTGTGAAGCTGAATGGGAAAGTACATGGGGAGAGGGGTTGTTTTGCACTTCAAAAAAACCTACACCAGGGATTAGGGATAGTGACCTCCTTGTTGTTGTTGTTCAGTCGTGTCCGACTCTTCGTGACCCCATGGACTATAGCACACCAGGCCTTCCTGACCTGCGCTCTCTCCCGGAGCGTGCTCAAGTCCATATTCATTGCATCGGTGATGCTATCTAGCCATCTCATCCTCTGCCATCCCCTTCTCCTTTTGCCTTCAGTCTTTCCCAGCATCAGGGTCTTTTCCAGAGACTTTTCTCTTCGCGTTAGGTGGCCAAAATATTTGAGCTTCAGCTTCAGTATCTGTCCTTCCAATGAGCAATACGTTCCATGGGGTTTTCTTGGCAAGAATACTGGAGTGGGTTGCCATTTCCTTCGCCAGTGGACCACATTTGGTCAGAACTCTCCGCCATGACCTGTCCGTCTTGGGTGGCCCTGCACGGCATAGCTTATGGCTTCACTGAGTTACGCAAGCCCCTTCGCCACAACAAGGCAGTGATCCATGAAGGAAAGTGACCTCCTAGTCACCTCTTAAACACCTAACTTCTCTGATTGTCCCTTTATTACCTTTGGTTTAAGTTTCTGAGAGCAGCACGTTTTACCTGTGCCTTGCACAAAAACTACTGGGCCAAACTGTCTGAAATTTGGCAGATTCAGTCACCTCCATTGCGGCTCCCAATTTCATGGTCGTTTTTGTTTTCCAATGTAAGTAAATGGGAAAGGGTAAAATCCAAATAATTGGGATATCCAAATCTGGCTTCGGATCCAAAGCTGTCTGAAGCAAAGTGGGACTGATTCAGAAGATCCAAATCGGCATCCGAAGCAAATTGGGGGGGGTCCATGCACAGCCCTACTTCCTTGCATACCTGAAAGGGAGGAATTCTCTGCAATAAAGAGGTGAATGAGCACTTCTCAAACACATTTAAACATTTCACTCTCAAAATCTTGTGTCATTGTGCTGTTGTGGTTAAGACTGTCAGACTTGGGCGACTCAGGTTCAAAACCTGGCTCAGCCATGAAATTCACTGAGCGACCTTGGACCAGTCACCGTCTCTTAGGCTACCCTAGCTCACAGGTTGTGAAGATAAAATGTGGGTGCAGGGGGCATGTATGCTGGCTTGAGCTCCTTGGGAGCAAAAGAAATATACTAAATTCTTAAAACTAAGTGCATTCCTTCAGTCAATAAATTGGCACACCTGAGAGTGAGGCAACATGAGACCAACTTGAAAATCCTTGCTAGAAGATATCATGGCTGAAATTGTCATTTTCCCATGGAACAAAAGATTAGACCAATATCCAGTAGCTTTTCATGTGACTATACCAAGCTGCCGTGCCTGTGTGAAATCTAGACAAGAAGTGGCCGCATATGTTCCTTAGTAGCCTTTAATGGTGAATCTGTAATATAACTTACGATGTACTTCATTACTGAATTTTAAATAGCTTTCTCTCTCCTTAACTCAATAGGGCTGAAGCTTCAAGGAGCCACATGCAACAACAATAAGCTGTCGCTTTCCAATGCTATCTCAACGGTATTGCCCATAACTCAGCTTCGCTGGATCAAGCAGACAAATGCTGATAAAAAGTCTAACGTGGTAAGTAAGGCGGCCTGTTGGGACTCAGGCTTTTCAGCTATACACGCCGCTTGTGCTGCCCTAGTGATGCATCTCCTCTTCTGAACCTGTTTGTTTTACAGGTAACATTGCCGGTTTATCTAAACTTCACCCGTGCTGATCTCATCTTCACAGTTGACTTTGAAATTGCTACCAAGGAAGATCCTCGTAGTTTCTATGAACGTGGTGTGGCTGTCTTGTGCACAGAGTAAAAAGTAACCTTTAACCTGTAGTCGCGTTCAGACATTTTTGTACCTGTAATCCAGTTCTAGAAGGGTGTGCTAACACTACAAGGCATAGTTAAGTTGTCAGATGGTTGTGTGGAGGTGACTAGGATGGATGTATTTGGAAGGTGACTTAGCTGTTGACTGTTGGAAGGATTTGTTGTTTTTAGATGGTTCTACGTCAGTGTACTAATATTGGATTAATTCTTAAATAAAACTTCACAGCATGATTTTGAGTTTTGTGCTTTCTTTCAGGGCATTATACACTAGTTGAAATAAACAAAACTGGGGGGGTGGGGGGTGGAACACCTTCCCTATGAGGAAAGGCTACAATAAAGGCGCTTTAGTTTAGAAAAAGGGCAAACGGGGGAAGAAAACATGAGAAGCTTAGTGGGTAGAGAGGTATTCTTGCTCAGAATACTTGGGCTTGTCCAATTAAATTGATAGGCAAGATATTTACTGCAGTTAAGAAAGCACTTCACATGGCCTGTAATTTCTAGAATTTTCCATGTCGTGATGTGGTGATGACTTTCAAAGGGGATTCATAAAGTTCATGGAGGGAAAGTCGACCAGTGACACCTAGGGATGGGTGAACGAGCCCTAGTCCAGCTCATGTGCCATTCACTGGACCCCCACCCGCCCCTGCTCACTGTGCGCAGTGAGCCACCGGGCAGTCCAATCTCTCACTGAGTCGTTTACGCAAAATTACAGGCATAAATGGCCACTTTACAGCTGCCATTTGCACACATAGGCATTTATGAAAAAGGCCAAGCCACCAATTTTTACACGAAATGGCGGCTCGCCGAGGGATCGGGCAGCCACCGAGTCGGGCAAGCACGGGGGTCTGCAGACTGGAGTCTGGGGGGCTGAGCAGGGGGATGTCCGCCAGACTCCACCCCCTTCCCAGACTCCCGGGACATCTCTAGTAGCAACAGGCCATGACAACAGTTATGTGACTTCCAGGTTCAGAGGCAGCATACCATTGGATACCAGCTGCTAAGGAACAACAACAGAACTTCTGCTTGTAGGCTTTCTAGAGGCCCCTGTGGGAAATGTGATGCTGGACTTAGATGGACTTTTGGTCTCATGCAGCACCACTCTTATAAATGAACCCAAAGCTAATTCAGGAGATAAAAATTTCCTTACATAAACTGTAAAAAGGTAATCTAATATTTCATATATCAAAAGGACAGCCACGTCCAGAAACTGTCTTGTGCAAAATAGAGATCAAGCAAGGCTTCCCTGTGTTTCTCTTTCCCTGCACTATAAGAACACCATCACCTTTTAAAACTTCACAAATCTTTTTTCTGTAGAAGGCAGGGATAGTTTCTCAAGTGTTCCTTCAAAGTACTTTTATGCTGCTGCTCAGTTCAAAAAAGTTCCCACAACAGTTTACACACAATGATTAAATTGGTAAAAGACAGTTGTTTACACTTTACACTGCAATTCCAAATTCCGCTATGTCATCATTCAGGATTGCTACTCAAAAATCCTACGCATCCAGCAACACCAACTGCTTTACTGCAGATACCGTCTTTGCTCCACTCAACACTGAGAGTCTGTCAATGCACAGGTAAAATAGTTGTCAGTTTGCCCCTTACTCACTGAGAAGTAACTTACGTTCCCAGGGCAAAATACAACGCAAGTCCTACTTAGAATAGACTCGTTGAAACAAATGGGATTTAGGTTAGTCATAACTAACGCCCCATTCCTTTCAATGGATCTACTCTAAATAGGACTTATGTTGGATTTTGCCTCCAGTGGTTACATTATTAGGGTTCCCTATTGTGTGGCCTTAGCACTCTATATATATATATATATACACACACACACATATATGCGCGCACGCGCCAAGGGGGAAATAGTGGAAAACCATCAGCAGTGGGGTAGGCATCATGGTGCCCACAGCCATCTTTCTTGGCACATACCAAGTCTATAGACTACAGAGTGTACTAAATGCAGAAAACAGGTTGCTCGGAAACAAAATGATATCCTTGAGTTGCTCTATACTTACGCAACTTCACAAACTTTCAGAAGATGCTAATGCAATTTGTGGCTATATTGGCACTGACGCTCATATTGCATTGGGCCTATACAGTCCACCCAAATAGCTTTGAGGAATTTATTCCTTTCTGCTAATGTTGGTAAAGAGATACTTAAAATATGGATGCAGATGTTCTACAGTTCAATAATAAAGTGTCCTGTAGCACTGTTGTTGTAGATCACAAGCTGAATATGAGGGGAGATATGATAGCACTCTTCAAGTACTTGAAAGGAAGTCACAGAGAGGAAGGCCAGGATCTCTTCTCGATCATCCCAGAGTGCAGGACACGGAAGAATGGGCTCAAGTGACAGGAAGCCAGATTCCAGCTGAACATTAGGAAAAACTTCCTGACTATTAGAGCAATACGACAACGGAACCAATGACCTAGGGAGGTGGTGGGCTCTCCCACACTGGAGGCATTCAAGATGAGGCTGGACAGTCATCTGTCAGGGATGCTCTGACTTGGTTTCCTGCAGTGAGCAGGGGGTTGGACTCGATGGCCTTGGAGGCCCCTTCCAACCCTACTAGAGCCAGTGTAGTGTAGTGTGAACGGAGAGCCAGTGTAGTGTAGTGGTGAGAGTGACGGACTGGGAGCCGGGAGATCCGGGTTCTAGTCCCCACTTGGCCATGGAAGCTCACTGGGTGACTTTGGGCCAGTCACAGACTCTCAGCCCAACCTACCTCACAGGGTTGTTGTTGTGAGGATACAACGGTGAGGAGGAGGATAATGTAAGCCGCCTTGAGTTCCTTGCGAGAGGGAGAAAGGTGGGGTATAAATGCAATAAATAAATAAATAATACTATTCTATGATTCTAAGAAATGATAGAGAAAAGTGACTCAACAGGGACTATGGTTTCTATGCACATTATAAAGACCATTAAAGTGCACCTTGTGCTTTGTAACTGTTGCTTAAAGAGAATGGAATGCTTGCTACCGACCTGTTTCACTGTCTTTTCAGACTCAAAGCCTCCAGTTCCGCTTATAGCAATTGATACTAAAAACTCACACTAATTTATTATAATATCTGAACAACCAAAACAGTCTATGTGTGTGCTACACTTAACGCTTGCATTTGTTACCAACCTGCCCAGTTACTTAGGTCATCAGAGGGCATACTCCTGGTGGTTCCACATGTACCTATGGCCCAATTGGAGTCCACCAAGAGAAGAGCCTTCAGGGTGGTGCCCCCTCTCTATGGAACTCCCTGCCTCTGGAAGTCAGGCAGGTGCCAACAGTGTGTTGTTTCCGGCACCACCTGAAGACATCTTTATTTCAAAAAGCCTTGCTTGACTGACCAGCTGTGGTTTTTACTGGTATTCTGTTTAAAAAATAATTTTTAATATACAGTTATTTTATCTTATCTTTTTATCTTTCATTATTCACCACTCCAGAATCTGTCTAGATGCAGAACGGTATATAAATGTTGTAAATAAATAAAAACCAGTGGGAGACAGACACCTGGCGAAACTTAGCCAAGCCAGAGTGAGAAGAAAGGTAAAAATAGGCTTGCACCCTCTGAAAAATAACAGGAAGACATGATCACATGTGAAATAACACAGGAACATAAGAAGCTGCCTATACTGAGTCAAACCATTAGTCCGTTTAGGATTTAGCACAATAGTGTCGACACTGAGTGGCAGCAGCTCTCCAGGGTTTCAGGCAGGATTCCTTCCTAGCCCAAGCTGGAGATGCTGGGGATTGATCCTGGGCCCTTCTGCATGCAAAACAGGTGCTCAACCAAGAGAGCAGGGGTTGAAGGCAGCGAAGAGGGGTTAAGGCAAATGACTTTGCACGCTTATGGCCTCCATCATCTCATTTATTGTGGAAACAGCCACCAGCAAGGGGCACCCACTCACCCCTAGACATACCCACATTACATTTATACTAAATTAATCCATTCATGGCTTAAGTCACCCGCAGCCTCTTCCTTAGTTTTTCTCCAGCACACTCTAGAACTGGCCGCCCTTGCTTCCCATTGATGTTGGGATCTTCACACAAGCAGTCATCACACTCCATCAAGATGGGCTGTAGTGGAGAATCTGAGGAGGCATTTTCAGAGAGTCCACTGTGTTTGGAAAGATCTGGTCCTATAAGCCAGGAAGCGTCTGTGGTCAGCTGCAATAATTTAGCTGTTTCATCCAGTCCCAGTTCATCCTCTTGAGTTACAGTTAGAGAGACTACCCCGGGGGGTGATGCAGAGAGGGTCTCCTGGCCTTCTGAAGGAAAACCGCCTTCTGTAGTCCAAGCCTCAGCGATGAGATGCCTCAGAAGGATTTCCCTACTGTGACTTGAGTCAGGGGAACCCACACTACAGTCAGAGTTGTTTGAGATGTCTTCATAATCACCATCATAAGGATCGAAGAACTAAAGCAACAGACACAGTTACACGCTTTTCACTTACGGCAAGGGAAATTAAAGTTTCTCATTCTATGAGCAGGATATATTATTTAATCCAGTTCCCATTGGCATGACTGCTGGGATGGGGTGATGCAGATAAGAACAAGCTTTATTCTCAGTAGACTGTATCACCAGATGAAAGATGGCAGCTTTGCTCCCAGCTCGGATAGTACCTCTCAACAGTATACCCCTTTCTTTCTCCCATATCTATTAAAAGTATGTATACCCCCACATTCTAACTGCACTTCTGAAGGCAGCTTACAACATTTGTAAAATAATACAATATAAAACAAAACATCAGTACCAAACATACAAAAACACAATCTCAGCAGACTAAAAAATAATAGAGTTAATTAATCAGTGGCCAATGGCCATGATAGCTGTGAATTTTGGGAGTTGCAATCCCACACATCTGGATGGCACCAGGACAGGGAAGGTTGTGTTGCACAGAATTAGAGTTTTTCTACACGAGGTATTTGTTGTGCACTTGTCCTTCCCTACTCACAGTTATTTACAAGTTCTTTAGACAACATTGTGACCTTCCAGTTTCATTTCTGTTTGTAAACAGCACTTTTCGAGAGTTTTTAGAGCAGGGAAAATGGGGTATTATTTCTGATTGGCAAAGGAAAGTGTGATTTTATCTTGTGTATTTGCACTGTTCTGCTGTACCACAGTGCCACCCAGAGGTTATGTAGCAGAAAAGTAGGAAAGGAAACATTCCTCTTGTGATGCTCAGATCTCAGTTCTGTGACAAAACTGAAAGCAGATGCAGCAGATTAACAGCCTTGTGTGGAAAAGCCCTTAGTTAAAAAACTGACTGGTGAATCAAACTGAGAACTGTTACTAAATTATCAACTTTAGATAACCATTTACCCTCTTTTCACCCTGACCCAAACGTATCAGTGGAAGCAGGCACTTATCACATCTTCACCTTCATATATTAATAACAATCTCAATTTTCCAAATGCCCATCCTTAGGTAGCCAAATGGCATCACCCATATACAAGAGGGAGGTGTCAGCATGCTTAGGGGAATCCAAAGTTTGCAGAACTACAAAAATATTTTGGAAAAAACCTAAAGGGGCAAGGGGAACCCAAAACAGTTCAGTGGAGACCGAACATGTTCACACTGGAGAGCCAGTGTAGTGCAATGGTTAGACTATTAGACTGGGACTTGGGAGATCCCGGTTCTAGTCCCCACTCAGTCATGAAGCTCGCCGAGTGAGTCTGGGACAGTCGCACACTCTCAGCCTAACCTACTTCACAGGCTTGTAGTGAAGATAAGATGGAGAGCTGGAGGGCTGTGTAAGACGCCTTGGGTTCCTTGAAGAGGAAGAAGCGTGGGAAATAAATGTAATAAATAAAATACTGATTAACTTGTGGGGGGGGGGATGAAAACCAGGTGAGAGGGCAAGTAGAATGGGGGATCCTGCAGAAGGTATCCAGACACCCTGAACAGGAGGCACTCCACAGTGGAACAGTGTGTTGCAGGTCCCACCGCAATACAAACCTGTAATCACACCATGAATAAATTTTATTTCAAATCATATTTTGCAAATGGATATTTGTAAGAGGAGTGTCAGGACTGGTACTTCATTCTATTTTAAGAGGGAGAAAGAAGGAAAAGTAGCAGCAGCAAACTCACCTGAAGTTGTGTGTGGCCTGTTTTCTCCAAGGATCCTTCAGAAACCATGCAGCTGGACAGAACCTGTTTTTCGCAAGACACTTTCAGATGTTCTGTTGTACACTCTTGGAGCACGTGCATGTTAAACAGAAGAACTGTAAAGTCTGACAGCTTGAACTACTCTAACCTTAGAAACAGCATGCAAGTTCATGTACACATGCGCTCCAACTGTCCCGATTTACCATGGGCAGTTCTGAGTTTTTTGGCTACTTGCCCTTAGTAAAATAACTGCCCTGTTTTGTCCCTATTTGCCATGTGGGGATATTATGCTGATGCCTTTTCAAAGTTTTATTTGTACAAGTTATGAGAGTTGACATTCTTTGTGTTTCAGCACCTCCCCTGACCCTCTAGAACAGTGATACTTAAAACCATTTTTTCATGGACCATTTGAAAATTGCTGGGGGTCATGGTGAACCACTTAATAAACTTTTGTTGTTTCACAAATCAAAACATATATAACTCATATTTTACTTTTGTTTCCTTCTTTCTTCAGTGCCAGCATCATCATCAAAACCAGTTCCATATTATGAAAATCATGGGCCCTGAAGGGCCCCAATCGGGTATTTTTTAAGGGGAAATTAGTCATCTGTGCCAGTGTCTTAATTATGAAAAACAAAGGCCGTAGATCAGGGTGTTGTTAGTTGGTTTAATAATCCAGACAAGGGGCTTCCCAGCTAAGCTTGGAGGCTCAGTGTTTGCCATCCCCAGTGAACCAGGGCGAAAAAAACACACTAGTGTTTCAAAGTTCTACAGGTTGTTTGGATACTAACTACAAAAATGAACTTCCATCAATTATCTTTAAAGTGTTTTTTCTCTGATTTCCATTCTGATGTTCTAGATAAAAATCAGCAGAACACAGCTTTATTTTGCTATGTTTTACATTATTGTACAAGCCACACAACACAGCAACACTGCAAAACTTTTGGAAACTCTTTTTGCGGGAAATGATTTATTCCCCATTTTGGGGAAACAATATTGTCTTTTTCAAGATGATGCAATATTTTGATAGTAATGTTTTAAAATAATATTGCTGCAAAATTCTTAGACCCAAGATTCAAAGGTCATAACTTGAGTTTCACTTGTGGCCCAGAGATTTCATTTTACTGCCCTAACAATGGACCCCAAAGCCAGAGATATAGCAAGCTGTGTGTGAGAGAGAGAAAGGGGGAGGGATGCATGCAAACAATGTAAAATCTGCAGGTGGCTATAGAATTATAGAATCATAGGGTTGGAAGAGACCTACGAGACCATCGAGTCCAACCCCCTGCTCAGTGCAGGAAGCCTGATTCTCAAACTGTCTCCCATCCCAACTACTAACCAGGGCTGACCCGGCTTAGCAGCCAAGATCAGATAAGATCAGGCGCATCCAGCCCTTTGCTCATCTTTGCTCATACTTGACATGCTACGCTATCAATGGTAATAAGTTTCAAGTCTTTTACTTCTAAAAATTATAAAATATACCATGCTTGGGTATTTGATGTCTCTACATTTAAGGCCAAACTACATGTTATGGTAAATGCATAGCTTATAGCAGAGGCTTGTTTCTCTTTTTACTCTTGTGTAAGCATGCATGCATGAAGGGACCGCGGTGGCTTAGTGGTTAAGACGCTGAACTGCAGACTGGAAGGTTGGCAGGTCAGCAGTTCGAGACCCGAGTGCTGCATGACGGAGTGAGCTCCCGTCTTCAGTCCCAGCTTCTCCCAACCTAGCAGTTCGAAAGCAAGAAATTGCAAGTAGATAAATAGGTACCGCCTCAGCGGGAAAGGTAACAGCGTTCCGTGCACCTCGGTGTTCGGTCATGCCGGCCACATGACCACGGAAGCGTCTTCGGACAGCGCTGGCTCTTCGGCTTAGAAACGGGGATGAGCACCACACCCTAGAGTCAGACATGACTGGTTGGGGACACCTTTACCTTTACCTTTTTTTAAGCATGCATGGCCCCAATTTGGATCAAGACCCCAGGACTCGTGGGGAGGGGAATGGGAGAGCTTTCTTTCTCTTATCCCCTGGGGGGGATTGGGGGGGAAAGAACTTAAACCCTCCCTTCCCAGAGTACCATGGTCCCAATCCAAATTGGGGCTGTGCATGCTTACACAAAAGACAGACAAGCCTCAGCTACACACTACACAATTAGCGTAAAGTGTAATTTGGCTCTTCAGGCTTCTTCACATGGAGCTTTTATCCTGCTATTGAGATTGCTCACTCACAGAAGTTTGCAGGCCCTTTAGAGGGCGTCTCCTGCGCTAAATGATCTTTATCCGATTTTTAAATAGATCGGAGATAATGTGGGGTAATTATTTGATACCTCATGTGTTCTTGAGTTCCCTCCGTCAAAAAGGAAAAGCAGCAAGAAGAGGAGCTAGATCAATGAAACATATGGAAGACTCAGATAAGGGGGAGAAGATGGGAGGAAGGGGAGGGGGGAAAGGAAGCACGTGTAAAGGGAGTCCGTTGTGATCCTGCATTTAAAATGGAAGCAGAAAGCCCTGTTTTAAATGCGGGATTTTAGGCTGGTGTAGAGATGCTCTAGGTCAAGGCTTGAAAAGGGATAGTTAGAGACACAACGGTAAGAACTCTGCCATTTCATTGACTTGAACTAACCCCGTTGGGAGGTCTGGGTAAAGGCATAGCCAGAGTTTGGCCAGGTTACACTAATACTACAAAAGGCAATATTGGGAAGTAATAAATCAATAAATCTTAAAGCAAACATGAGCCATACCCTGGGACATTGCGTTATTTTGAACATACTTGAGAGGTAAGAAGATCCTCCTTGTCACACACAGAGGCTGGATCTACACATGCAGTAGAACGGCCTTCCCCAACCTGGCACCCTTCATATGTGTCAGACTACAGCCCCCATCATCCACAGACAGCTGTCCGGGAATGGTGGGAGTTGTAGTTCAACACATCCCAGTGGCTCCAGGTTAGGCAAAGCTGCAGTAGAATGAGATGAAAATATGGCCTATACCACTTCCAGACTACAGATGGGGAAAACCACTTTTGAATGCTCTCCCTGGAAAAAACAGAAAACAGAATCAAACTTCCTTGTATATAGAAAACCAGTACAACAGAGGAAACAGTTCTGAGCTACTTTTTTCCTGTCGTCCTGGTTTTCTGTTTGCAGCAAGTTTTCAAAACACAGAGGAAGCATTCATAAAACCTGTCTTGTAGCCCTGCAATATGAAGAGGTGCAGTCCAACTCTACTGCACATACAGAGACCTCACTGGGCCCAGGAAACAGTTTCTGCATTCAGACAATTTCCTGTATATATTACCTCCACATTAGCATCCGATTCAGATTCGGTGCTGGACTCAACTGTGCACTTCTGCTATGAACAAGAGGGGGGCAAAAAGAAGGTAGTAAACTTAAGAGAATTTGATTGACTTCCATTTGATCTTGTTTCCCAAGCATAAGCCTCAGAAGTTCCCATTTTGAAGGACATTGGGCCGATCTACATTGTGCCCACCATCACAATGAATTCAGCGTCCCGTCGGGTTAAACACTCTCGCATTAAAACGTGATTATTCACACTCACCCATTTTTCCTGTTGCAGTGCTTCATTGAATGCGCAAGCTCAGTTAGCACTCGAGCGCTGTGCTGTTTTCCTGCGGGCGCTCGTCTGATCCCGGATGCTAAGCGGGGTCGGCCCCCGTCAGTAGTTGGATGGGCGACCGCCTGGGAATCAGGCTTCCTGCACTGAGCAGGGGGTTGCTGTATCCCTCCAAATGAGACTAAGTTTTACCCCCTCCAATCCCCCGCTCCGGATGTGTGTTTTTTAAAATTAAGGCGTTATCCTCGCAGAATCGGGGCTTCTCCACGATGTTTTTTTTTTCTAATTCAGGCATGATCTTCCAAGCTTCGAAGTTGTGAAGCTTCACATGCCTAAAATAGAAAAAAAAAAATCACGGAGAAGCCCCGATTCTGCGAGGATAATGCCTTAATTTTTTAAAAAATCATCCAGAGCAGGGGATAAAACTTAGTCTCATTTGAAGGGATACAACAACCCCCTGCTCAGGGCAGGAAGCCAGATTCCCAGGCGGTCGCCCATCCAAGCACTGACCAGAACTGACTCTGCTTAAGCTTCCAAGATCAGACCAGCGCACGCACATCCAGCCCTTTGCTTATTGCTGAGGAAGCTATGTGATCGGCTGTTGAGAGCTGTGATTGGACAGGAGGGAAATACAAACACCGCCACATATGGACAGGCGGGGGAGGGGTCTACGACCAGAATCAGTAGCGAAGGCGGAAAATCAGAGCACATTAAGGGGAAATACCGGGATATTAGGGTACTGAAAGCGGGAGCACGGAAGTGGGAAATTCCGGTTCCAATTCGAGGCGGCTACTGCGTAGTGTGAAAGGCGGGCGGTGAAACCTCATTGGAAGCGAAAAAAGGCAGTAAGTGTAGATCCAGCCATTGACATAATCCTGTCGTTTCAAGTTTGACACAACTTGTTCTTTTTTTTTTAGGTTTTGTAATGTTTTGTTTGTTTTGTAAAAACTCACAATAAAAGACTGGGGGGCGGGCGGGAGAGTCTGACACAGCTTGGTCACTTTGCCCAGCTTCAAGCAAACATGAAGTAGGGTGGTATTTGGGGAGTCAATCCTGTTTTGACAGATTCACACACACATAGTTTCTGACCGCACGTGATTGTCTCTCAGAAACACCTGTATACTCAAAGCAGTTCACTGGAGTTATACACCAAGGGATAAAGGAGATGCGTCAGAGGCGGCCATGATTGTTTACTCATGTGTCTGCCCCATTAATGTAAACTAGAGAGTGGCAGCTTAATTCCTACAACAAATTATGCCCATGAGGGATGCTGAACCGTCCCGTCTTACCACACTGCACCATCACTTGAAGCAATTTTTCTCTGCAGCACAACTTCCTTTTAGGACCATTCCTAGCGCATGCGCATCTCCGCAGCCACCCACACCTTTTATAAAAAGGCCCCACCACCTTAGTAGACCTGAATGGGGCAGCTACACAACACATTTTAGGGCAATGCTAAGCATGAGGCAGGGGATCTGGATTTTGCAATGGTGTCTTATTTCCTCAAAAGCAACCACGGGGAGCAAACTACATTAGGGCCATGGCACTGGGGGGTGAGGAGTGTAACCATTTCTTTCCATGACGTTTCCCCAATGGAAATCCCAAACCTTTTAACCATGAAGGTTGGGGCGGAATATTGTTCTTCCCTATAGTTATAAAATATTTTTAAAACCAACAACTGGTTTTTGACATAGCTGATCCGTGTCCCCCCCCAATCTTGAATATACCACACACCGCTGTGATAAATATTTGCCCCAGAAGCTTTTGCATTCTGCAAGACTCCTGCACCAATCTGTATAATACCTTGCAACCTTGCAAATATTTATCCAACATAGAGTTATTTGGTGTTCCAAATTTTTTAAATTGTATTTTGTTTGCAACTATGTATTCTTGTATTTGTTCCATGCTCTTAAGTCAAATACAAATAACGTAGAAACTACTTGAGATTTTGAAGTAAAAGATGAAGAGACACACCTGATCTCAGAATCCTCTATTTCTAAAAACTCTAAGTGTTAATTCCAGGAATATTGTAACCTTACAGTTCCTAGGTGACACCTTTGTACCTGGAATATGTCTAGGATGGTTACCCACTGATCTATGATCAAAGCTAAATACCCAAATCCTTTAGCATACTATCCCAAGACAAGGACAAATCTGTCATACCACAGCAGGCCTTTAAGCCTTAGAGAAAACCCTGCCCACCCCTCGAGTCAAGAGTTAACACAAAGTCAGCTCTAGTTATGTAGCTAGTGTGACAGGATTTCATGCCCTAAAGTAGCTCTTGGTCCCTCATCTGACTCACATTTCACAGGTGCCTCAAATTAAGCTGCTTCATCCAAGCCACAGCTCTGAGGCTCTGCAGTTTTTCTAACCAGCTCAGTCAAAGCCATCAACAAAACCAGGTGCTGCCAATCATTACTGAGCTCCTTAGGGTTGTTTTGGGTTGTTTTTAGAATCAGCATTTTAAAAAGATCTTACCATATACTTGCGAGCTAATCGCTCCATATCAGCAGATTTTTTTCCTGAACTCACAAGATCAAGAAAGTCTACTACAGAAGAAGGGAAAATATATTGGTTAAGAAAAGTCAACTATTAGGCCAGTTAGGGGTTCAGATTTTCCTCCCTTTCCCCCCTTCGATTTCCTGAAAGGAATTTACACAATGCCATCTGAAATGTTTATGTATTTACATGTGCCAATAACATTTAAGATTGCTACTGTTTTGCATAGAGGCTGAACTGAAAAGACAGTCAGCTGGAAGGCACAATATACACAACAAACGAGTTTGACCTAGCAACAAGTCACACAAAGCAATGGGCAAACTCTGAGCCATATGTTGTAGCAATATACCATTTAAGGCCTATAGGACTGACTTTCCCAAATAGATGTGTGTGTGTGTTTTAATGCAATTATAAGAAATTGAGTGTTTTTCCATTCAGTTTGATACAAATTGCCACCTTTTCCCAAAGATTCCATCCCAAAAAGTTCCCACAAAATATTTTTTTTTAAGATTCTTTCTCAGTCTAGGTAGCACTGTGCAGAGGAAACTATGACAGTGCAACCTAAAGCAACTCACTCAAAAGTAAGACCCACTGCATTCAATAGGGCACACTCCTCGATAAACGTGCAGAGCATTTTGCAGCCTTAAAATCAACATTGCTGTGCTTTACTTGCTCTAAATTATCAGCACTTGTGGACACTAATTGCCCAGAGAGCTTTGCCTACCAGACAGTATCAAAAATAAATAAATAAATAAATAACCCTTAAATCAAGGAAGCTTAGGACTGCTGGAAAATCAGAACAAAGTAGGAAGCTGCCTTATCTAACTCAGTGTTGTCTCCACTGACTGGCAGTGACTCTTCAGAGATTTAGGCAGGAGTCCTTCCCAGCCCTGCTTGGAAGACCCAGGGATTGGACCTGAGACTTTTGGTACGCACAGTGTGCTCTACTACTAAGCCTCCCACCCCATCCCATACCTTCTATTGGTTTTCTGTTTCTGAACTTTTTTCTTCTTCTCTTCCTTTGCTCCATGGATGCCATTATGTCTCCAGCAGCCTTCAGCACTCTCAGATCTCACTCTCCTTCACACTTTTTTAAAGCTCAAGCATTTGCACCTGCACACTTCCTTCTTGAAACCTCTACATCTAGAAGTGAGTGCCCAGGACTTCTATAAAAGTTACAGGAGAGAAGGAATTCCAATTGGTGCTGCTTTTCTCCCCATTTCATAAGAAGCCAAAAAACCCTCTGCTTCCATTAAAGGTACAGGAGCCCTGAACTTCATTTGAATCAGGTGAATGCATGAAAGCCCCTCTACCTCTCAAGCTATCAGCTGCCATTGCTGAGGCTATTAGGGGGAGGAGAAGCAGCTAGCCTTCCCATTAGGTCCAGCTCCATGGCCTGCTGAAATATAACCTGCGGAACTTTGTAGCTAAGAACTAGTGTCTGAGTCTGTATTCCCACCCCCCACCCCCAATCTCTTTTCCTTTTGTGTCATGTCTTTTAGATTGTGTGCTTGAGGGTAGAGAATGTCTTATTACTGAACTTTGTAAGCCATTCTGGGAGCCTTTTTCTGCTGGAAAGTGTGGTGAAAAAGCTTTAAATAAGTAAATTAATTAAATACCTATAGCAATCTTTCACAGACTCATGCAGACTAGAATTGCCATTTACACATGACAAAAGTGCACTGCATTGATAATACCTAAATACATGACTAAATTCACTCTTAATATCTATTGCATAACTCAGGGGTCCCTAGCCTTTTGGCTGGTGGGCACATCTGGAATTTTGAGAGTGGCCCTGTTCAGACATAGCGCTAAGCCGTGATGGTTGTGTTTTGAACTAACTCTAATGGCTTAGCGTGTTGTCTGTGGGGCATTTTTCCTAACCACGGTGGATACACGACCATGCTCGCTAACCACGTGTTGCAGTAGGGTTAATGGCCCTGACCATGGCTTAGCGTGTTGTCTGTCAGACCCTCATGGTTAACCCAGCACTACCATAGAGCTCTGCAGCAAGAGTGACTGAAAACAGCCCTGCTGTTCCTGCCAGCACATGAGAGCGCCATGGCTGAAATCTACCTAGCAACACATGACATGGCAGCCAAGAGCCAGCCTCCTCGTTCTCCAACCCCACCTGCAGTACGAAACTGGAGAAGCATGCAGGGAACAAAGATGTTTTCGATCCCACACCACTGTTATCAGCACAGCAACCTTGAGTGCTCCAAGGCACAATCCCGGAAGACAGAGAAAACATTTCCGCCCACCTGGCTGATGGTGAAGAAAGCGAAAACATTCCTGACTGATAGCCAAGCAGCATACTTGGCTGATGGCCAAGCAGCATCCCTGCCTCAAACCACTTCCCCTCCAAAGCTGCAGACCCCCTAGTGCCAGCAACGCCAAGCCCCAGTATGCACCCGGGCCCTGCAACCCAGTGGGGAGGCGGCGGCTGCAGCGCCAGCCACAGGATGGCTGCTTGCTCCACTGAGGCCACTGGGATGCATGGCAGCCTGGCCAGAGGACTACAGGATTTTGCAGGATGAGGGATGGTTAGGCTACCCATGCTGCGGGCCGTGGTTCCGTGCACATGTGTCAGGAGCACGCGGCATGGTTAGCGGTAACCACCACGCATCGTGGTTAGCCTAACCACCCTTCCCCAAGTTATGTCTGAACAGTGCCAGTGTGTCATGGAAGCTCTCACTAAATGGCTGCCATGGGGGAACCTTGCCCATTCATAAAATGGCTGCCATGATGGGTGAACACTCGTATTCCAAAAGCCCAACTGGTAAGACTAAAAGAAAAGTGACTTTCCCAAGAACCCAAATATGGGGTAGAGGTGGGGTTTATTTGAACCCGAATAAAGATGGTACTGGAAGGCAGCACTTTGCTTTGCAGCACGCCAGCCTCCCAGTTAAAAAAAAAAAATTGGTTTAACTTAAAATCCTAAGAAATACAATCAGGAGAGGCAGAGAGCCTGGCAGGTGCCAAGAGAGGTGTCCATGGGCATATGGGTACCACGTTGCAGACCCAGCCTTAATGCAACTCACATTCCCATCAGTTAAGGCATGCAACATGTCCAACCTCCCATCCCGCTGTATGGCTCTTCTGAAGCGTGCTAACCAAAGCGCTCGGATGATAATTAAAAATTTGTCTCTAACTTCAAATTAATCAGCAGCTAATTAAAGCTTGCATGACCCAGTGCAAAGGAGGACAAGCTCTCCTTTTTTTATTGCATTGTACACTATTGTGTCTTTAGCAGTAGCATACAAGGGGGAGTTTTGGTAGGTGCAACTTATCATGTAGGGGTGAGAAAAGCTGCGTAAGAAGAGCTGCGCTGGTTCAGACCAAAGATCCATCTAGTCCAGCATCCTGTTTCCCACACTGGCCAATGAGATGCCTCTGGAAAGTACACAAGCAAACCAATAGCCCCCCTTCAGCAACTGTTATTCAGAAGCTCTCCACCCCTTTAGTTTCTTCCAGATGGTAGATACTCCTACCCCATAGTCATCACTGGCGACATCAACATAACCACGCCCCCAACATCCACCCACACAGTGAGGGTTGTTGCGCAATGGCAGAAACACACAGGCAGGCGATGGCGGTTTAATGGCGCATCTTGAAAAAATACCACATTTTCCCCATTCAGAAATAACACTGGAGAAGCTGGGGGGAAATGACTGGAGGACCACTATGTCAAGTAAAGTTCCCGGACAATACTGTGCATGAAGAATGACAATTGTACTACAAAACCCAGGTGTAGAAAAGCCCATAGTTACGTGGCAGAGGAAAGAGAGTCAATTCACAGAAGCAGCCATTTTAAAAATCATTCTCACATTCACAATTGGATGTCTCTATTAGATTACATTGTGGCTGGCAACCGCAGGAAGTGTCTCCCACATGAACCTGCCTGGATGTTAATCTGAGGCTGTTCCCTAACTGTCCTTGCCTTCAGAGACTAGGTGGGAGGTCTACACCAGACAAAGACCTTTTTTTAATCTACACATTTTATAATGTTTGTTAGCTCTGCTTTAATACTGTTGTTTTGTCCTACTGTGCTGCTTTCCCCGCATTTTATATGCTATTTTAGGATGCAGTCCTATGCTTAACCCCACTGAACACAGTAGGATTTAACTTCCAAGAAAACATGCATAGGATCGCGCCATTAATCTTTGTTTTTAAGCAGCACTGAAATTCGTAGAACTGAACAGCAAGGTAGAAATGTTCTAAATAAATAATAATTTGGTCAAAGTGTCCCATAGGCGCATGGACTATGCCCTAATTTGTATTCCTGTATTGTGTCAAAGTAACATTTATGCTGGAGGAGAATAATTAATCTATTTGGAAAGAAAGAAAGAAAGAACTCAACTAACAGCTTCCTTCTCCCCCAACTTAGGCTTTATTTCACTGGAGCTATTTTAAAACATGTCTATTTGTAAAGCTGTGAAAATCCATTTGTGCTCAGCAGAGTCTAGCATTCACAGAGTAGAAAACAACCCAACGGAGGCAGGTGATTCATTTCAAGTATCACTGGAAAAAAAAATGGAAGGCAACATAATGAGTCATTTCCAGTGATACATCTCCACAAAATTAAAGCATTAAAATATGTAGAACTTTCCTGCTAATAGAAAGATCACACAGACGTGTGGAATTTTGTGGATGACAGCAAATTATTAAGGGTAGTAAAAACAAAAAGAGATTGTGAAGAGCTCCAAAAGGATCTTTCCCAACTGGGAGAATGGGCATCTCAATGGCAAATGCGGACCGACCAAGAAAGATATCTTGGGGTTGTGGTGGACAGCTCAATTAAGATGTTCAACCCAGTGTGCGGCCGCTGTAAAAAAAGAAGCAAACTCCGTGTTAGGCATAATTAGAAAAGGAAATGAGAATAAAACTGCCAATATTATATGGCCCCTATACAAATCGAAGGTGCGGCCACACTTGGAATACTGTGTCCAGTTCTGGTCACCACACCTAAAAAAAGATATTGTAGAGCTGGAAAAAGTGCAGACAAGGGCAACTAAGGGAGCAATCCTATCAAGATCAATGGTCGCCGACCCCAGGGGCAACTGCCTATCCAGTGCAGGGCAGGAGGAGTGGTGAGGAGTGGATCTCCTCCTCGCTCCCCCAGCTCTGCTTTCACGGGTAGACAGCCAACTTTGGCTGTCTAGCCACGGGACCTCGGAGAATGGGAAGCCAGACAACACATAGGATGTGTCATACCAGATTTCTGACTTCCCCATCCCACCCCCGGGAATGCCCCATTTTCGTCATTCCACTCTGCTCTTATGAGCACGGAGTATGGGACCGATCCACACTGCCTACAAGCGCAGAGTGTGGGAGGGGGTGGGGGTCGGTTCTCCAGGAACCGACCTCGGAACACGGGCTCCAAGATCGGTTCCTGGGAACTGACCTATCCTGTGGCTGTCTAGCTGCTGACTAGTGGCCATAGGATTGCACCCTAAAATGATCAAGGGGCTGGAGCATCTCCCCTATGACATAAGGTTACAACAGCTGGGATTGTTTAGCTTGGAAAAAAGGAAGGTAAGGGTTGACAGGATAGAGGTCTTCAAAATTATGCATGGTGTGGAGAATGTGGATAGGGAGACATTTTTCTCCCTCTCTCAAAATACTAGAACCCAATAGGGTCATCCTATGAAGCTGATTGATGGAGATTCAGGACAGAGAAAAGTTGCGCTCATGCCCTGCTTGTGGGTTCCCAGTCGACAGCTGGTTGGCCACTGTGTGAACAAAATGTTGGACTAGATGGACCCTTGGTCTGATCCAGCAGGGCTCTTCTTAGGTTCAGGGCTAGAAAAACTGCAAAATAAGGCAACCAAATCGATGAACAGAGGAAGTCGCCTTATACTGAGTCACACCACTGGTCTATCTGGTTCAGTATTGTCCACTCTGGCCTTCCCCAACCCAGTGCCCTCCAGATGTGTTGGACTACAACTCCCATCATTCCCATCTTCACACAGTACATAGTTAAACCACAGGATGTAGTGATGACCAACAACTTGGATGGCTTTAAAAGGGGCTTGGACAAATTCCTGGAGGAGAAGGCTGTCGATGGCTACTAATCCTGATGGCTATGTGCCACCGCCAGTACCAGAAGCAGTGAGCCTCTGTACACCAGTTGCTGGGGAACATGGGTGGGGGCAGTGCTGTTGCGCTCATGCCCTGCTTGTGGGTTCCTGGTCGACAGCTGGTTGGCCACTGTGTGAACAAAATGTTGGACTAGATGGACCCTTGGTCTGATCCAGCAGGGCTCTTCTTAGGTTCAGAGCTAGAAAAACTTCAAAATAAGGCAACCAAATCAATGAACAGAGGAAGTCGCCTTATACTGAGTCACACCACTGGTCTATCTGGTTCAGTATTGTCCACTCTGGCCTTCCCCAACCCAGTGCCCTCCAGATGTGTTGGACTACAACTCCCATCATTCCTAGCCAGAACGGGAGTTGTGGTCCAACACATCTGGAGGGGGGCCAGGTTGAGGTAAGCTGCTCTCCACTGATGGGCAGCAGCTGTCCAGCGTTTCAGACAAGAGCCTTTCCCGGCCCTATCAGGGATTGAGCCTGAGACCTTCTGCATGAAAAGCAGGTGCTCTACTACTGACAGCAATCTCCAAGGGGTTACAGCAACTTCCCTCTGAGGAAAGGCATAAGCATTTGGGGATTTTTACTTTAGAAAATAGACAACTAAAGGGGAACATGACAGTGTAGCCGTCTCCTATTTGCATGGTGTGGAGCAATAAGACAAGAACTCATGGTCACCCAGGGCTTTTCTACATGAAGCTTTTAACCCACACCTTTACTGAGACTTCTGCTTCCAGATTCTTTGCAGGATTAAAATCAGCTCCTTTACACGTTTTTTTTCCTGAGGTTTTTCTTTCTCTGCCTTTCTGTATGTTCCATTGCACAACCACTAGGTGGCACTGTGATGTAGCAGAATTGCACAGTTACAAGAGATTTCTATGGCATTACAGAGGCCAGTCAGAGAAAATACCACAATTTCCCCATTAAGAAAAAAACTGCAATAATGGTCACAAAGCATGGGAGAGGCCCTGGAGGATGACGGCATCATGTTAAGGACCTGCAAACTACCATGAGTGAGCAATCACGAGCGCACAATAAAAGCCTCATGTAGAAAGGCTCCCAATGACACTGGTGGTAGGCATTAGCCAGATTCATGTTCATGTGCCTCTGAACAGCATTGGGCCTAATAAAACACTTCCTGCTGCACACCTGAGAGTCCCTTTCCCCACTCCCCCCACTCCTGGCATTGGCACTCTCCCTCTGCTGCTTTTTTGCTGCTGGGCCACCCAAGCCAAGGCATTCCTAGGCAAAGTGGGCTGGCAGTGGCAAAAACCATGGGGCCTCTCTACAAGGCACAGAGAGAAGGGGAAAGTTTTTCAGCTCAGAGTTTGCATTGGTTCCCGGTAAGCTTGTCCGGGGGAAGGGAGACGCATGCCAGCAGTGAGAAGGTCCGCAGTGGGTGAGACCACCCCCGCTGCTGCCATGCAGCCCTCATACTTGCTTGCCCGCATTCACACACCACTAATATACATACCCCCTGATACCTAGTATGTGGAGATTGTGCTCAGCTCAGTGGAACCACTGCCACAAAGGCGCCCCCGCTGAGCTGACTTCAGTTGGCCCTCACTTTTCCCAACAGGCCAAGCAAAGCTCTGGGGGGACACCACCACAAGGTGCTCTCAGCACCTTGAAACAGCAGTTCCCCACCTAGCTGGCTTTGCTCAGGAGGCTTGGGAGACGCCGCTTCATGATGGCTTCTGACAGAGCCAGCTTCCCTCTCCATTCTTGGCTTTGGGGAGGGGTACTTTGCAGGCCGAATTTGACCCACAGTCAGAAGTTCCCCCTCCTGTTATAGAGAGGCCTAGGGCATTTCTATACAAGCGATTTATTGCATGTTCATGATTGGTCACTCACGGAATTTTGCATGTCCTTTACATGACATTGTCAGCCTCCAGGACGCCTTGCGCACATTTTCCCCTTTATCGTGCTTTCAAAAAGATTGGAGATAAACTAGTAATAAAACTTAGTGGTGCCATATCGGCAGTGTATAATGCCGGCTTAGCACCAGGAACTTTCCTTGATTCAAACCACGTGTCTCTCAGAGTAAAATGCCTCCTTGCAACAAAGGGAGGCAGATCTGATCTCCCACCCCACCAAGTTCAGAATCAACATCCTCTGTTGATTTAGAGCACCCCATTAAGATCAGTGAGGCTTACTCCTAAGTAAGTGTGCCGAGGTTGCAGACTTACTTCTGAGTAGACATAAGATCATGCTGTAAGTCCCACTGAGTTCAATGGGGCTTGCTCCCAAGTAAGTATGCCTAGGGCTGCGAGGAAACAAAGAAAACGAAAGCAGAAAGATACAGTTTGGGGTTTTTTGCTTAATGTAGAGACACCCATAAGGAAGATGTGCAAGCATGGGGAAAGGAAACGATCAAAGGCCAAAAGAAGAATTTATTTCCTCCACTGCCCTGCCCACCCCAAATTATCACACTTCCCCTATTACACACAATATTAGCCAAGAGTCCAATTTCTACCTCAAGCCTGGGTTGCACGCAGTTTCTTCTGCCGTAGTGTTTCCCCAACCCGCTCTAGAATCGGTATCTCCTTGGCCTTCCTGAGCACTGGTTCGTCGTGCATGACAACATCACCATCAGGCTGTGCTAGCAGAGGCTGTGGCAAAGGAGCTGCCATCGGGCTTGGCGAGAGCCCTGCACATTCGGACAACTCGACGTCCATGAACAAGGAGTAGTCAGGTACCAGCTCCAGTCCTTCAGCAAAGCCCCCTACACTTTTAGGAACCTCAGCGGTCCTTGAAAGTCTTTGGGGCAGATCGACCATCAACCCTGTAGGGAGGCTTTCGCTTGCTCTCTGGAGGTCATGGGTGGGTTCCATGTCAAAGTCATCATGTCTTCCTGTTGATGGATGGATCCACACTGCAGGCATTTGGAAGGACTGGGGGCTCTCCTCTTCCAGTTCTTCCCTCACATGGGTGACAGAGGAGTTAGTTCTTTGATATTTTCTGTCATTAGGGGAGTTCACACTGCCGTCAGGATGAACGGACAGCTCTTCCCAGAATCTACCACCAGAATCTGAAAGCTACCGCAACAAAACAACACTAAGTATCATAATGTAAATACAAGAGATCCTCATCCAAATTGGGGGGGGGGGAGGTGGGGGGGGGGAAGACAGAGAGACTGGAGGATATCTAAAATATCCAGATAAGCAGATGTTCACAATGAGGCAGGGGTTGTTGAACCTCGTTCAGCCCTAGGGCCAAATTCCATTTTGGAGACGCTCTGGGGGGCTTAATTCCAATGGCGGGTGAGGCTGAAGGCAAAAAGGGCAGGGCCAAAAAAACAAAAATGCCAGCATATTTTAATTTAAAGCTCTTAACTGCCAGTAACTAAGCCATACAGGAAGCATTTCAACCTTTAAGAATGGGGAAAAACTGCACAAAAGTCAGGAGACCACCAAAATTATCAGTGTTGAGGGGAAAGGGGGTGAGGCTAGGGGATGGTGTGGGGCCATCTGGGGAATGCTGGACTGGGATCCCAGGTAGGCTGGATTTGGCCCCAAGGTCTGAGGTTCTCCACCCCTAAGTAGAATGCAGCTTCCCATACTGCAGCCTCCTCCAGTCTGGAAACGGATGCACTATAACACACTATAACAATCTGGAGACAGAGACTGGAGACTATAACACAATCTGACTATAACACAATCTGGAGACTATAACACACTGCAATAATCTGGAGATGGGTACACTATAACACACTATTGTAGCTGTCCCCATCCTGATGCCAGATGTGTTGGACTACAAGTCCCAGCATCCCCCAGCCAGCCATGTAAGCCCCACTGAGTTCAATGGGATTCACTCCCAGATATGTGTTATAGGATGGTGCTGATTCATCCTAAAAAGTTCTGGAGTACATGGTATGTATGTGGATTGCATGCACCCTTTGCTCCCAAATATGTTGTAGAATTTTAGAGTTGGAAGGGACCTTGGAGGTTATTATGTCCAACCCCCTGCTCAATGTAGGATTTACAATGAAGGCTCTAACTAAAGCATCCCCAAGAGATGGCCCCTGCTTAAATACCTCCAGTGAAGGGGAGCCCACCACCTCTTGAAGCAGACTGTTCCAGTGTCAAACAGCAGGCTGTTCCAGGGCTTTTACAGCAGAAGACTGTCTGTATAGTGCTCTGAGTTCAACAGCTGTTTTGGAAGAACATAATCTTGGAGAGGAGGAAATCACTGGGGCTCAAAGCAAGGCTACTTCCAGGATTGCGTACACTTATCATCTTGTCAGTCCACTCCTACATATACCCGGGCCATGGGCCCCTCTTCCCTCTCACCAAACAAGAGAGCACCCTTGGGGCACCTTGGGATGAAAGGCTGCACTTCTCCTCCGCAGCTTCATGGATCCCGTTGTACTAATGACGCGGAACGCTGCCCTGGTGCAGTTCCTCCTCTTCTGCTGTTCATCTGCCATGGGCCAGAGGGGAAATGCTTGTTCGTCATATCATTATGGCTGTGCAAAGACGGGAGGTTATCTTTTCCTCTAGGTTGTTGGCTCGCTTAAAAGCAAAATTGCATTTCTTTAAGGAGCACCAATGCGCGAAGTGACATGCTTCTATTTTTGATGGCTGGTGACTATCCAACTTCGCATAAGCAGACTCCCACTTGTGCAATGGAGATTTCCCCTTGCTCTGCTCCCCACTGCACCTTCCAAATCTTCTCTGGAGGGTCCCCAGCACTCCAGAGCAGATTTGGGGATGCCTGGGGAGGGCTACAGGGGCAGGGAATCCATCCACCTGTGGTTTCTATTCTGCTGCCGGAAAGCCACCATTGGAACCAATCCTCTCTACGTTAAACAGACCCACCTCTTTGGCTAGGTGAGAGCTAAAGAGGGTGCTTTGGCATTAGTTCATTTCCCTAGAATTTCTGTTCACACGCTTTTTACAGAGCATCCAGATGACTGGGCTGGTGTCAAGGGTAGGCATGTTCAGGCACCTGCTGAGAGCCTACACCCCTGCAGGAGCCCACTGACAAGAGGCTGCTGCAGGTCCTTCTCCTCTTCACCATAGAAAGTACAGACAGGGACCATTCACAGCATGGGACATCAAGGGTAGGCATCGTCGGGCACCTGCTGAGGCCCCATACCCCAGCAGGGTCCCACTGACAAGAGCTCCTGGAGTTGCTCCTCCTCGTCACCCTTGCAGCCTCCTTGTTCACCGGCCTCTCCCTCTGGTCCCGACAATGGAGAGAAGGAGGAGCAGCAGATGCCACTGCATGGTTGCTAACTGGCTCTTTGCCGGTCAAGGAAGCAAGCAACAGCAACAGTGGGAAAGAGGAGCAGCAACAACAGCAGTGAAATGGCAGTGAGAATGTGCACTGAGGGACAGGGCCCATGGAGCGTGTCTTGCCCAAGGCCCCTCAAAAACCTGGAGCCGGCACAGCAGAACACGTTGCTGTCAAACCACTGACTTCCCATGTTTTCTGCATTTGGGCCAAACTGAAGGTGATAAAACATAACTGCAAACCAAAACCTTGTCCAGGGTAGGCAGGCAAAGCACAATTAACGCCTTTCAGCATGCCTGTGCTTTTAAAGGAAACACTTCTGCTTTGCAAGGTCAGCAGTTTGATCCTGGCTGGAGGATTAGTGAGTCGTTTTCCCTTAAATTGCCTCAGATTAGTTTCTTTTCCTGCTAAGGGTGTATGTGTGTTTAATTACTAATTTCCTCTCATTCTTTGACTTCTTTTTTTAAACATAGCAGGATAGCACTTCTTATTTTTAAAAAGGGGAGAAAAAGAGTTCAGGTAATGAACCATTGGGAGTGCTTAGTTTCTGTCCCCTGGCAGCCTTTCTACTGTTAAAATTAGACCCCGCACTTTAGATGTGACCAAGGCAGACACGTGAACAATAGGGAGTGGTTGCTACCATCATGTCTCATTTCGGCCTGGGCCAAACTAGGCCGGCAAGTGCTCCAGTCTTAGAGCCCTTTATTATTTATTCATTCATTTTTTACATTTATATACTGCCTATTTGCTAAAAAGCCACTGCACAACAATTTAAAACAAGGATGGAGCAAGCCTATGGCCACTAGTTAGTGGCTAGATGGCCATAGGATACGTCGGTTTCTGGGAACTGACCTCAGAGCCCATGCTGTGAGGTTGGTCCCCCCCCTCCCCCGCGCGCTCGGAATGGCCCTGCACTCTGTGCTCAGAAGAGGAGCGCAGAGTGGCAAAAAACAGGGCATTCTGGGGGGCCTTCCAAGGCAGGGAAGGTGGAAATGCCGGTACGACACATCCAACGTGTCATCTGGCAGCTGCTTCCCCTGCTCCGCCTTCCCACGGCTGGACAGCTGAAATCGGCTGTCTAGCCTCAAATGCGGGGTGGTTGAAGCACAGAGGGGACGATCCCTTCTGCGCTTTTTCTGCCCTACATTGGATAGGTGGTCACCTCCAAGTTCAGAGGCAGCTGCCTGCCCTGGCAGGATTGCACCTTAAGAAACAAAAACATTAGAACAACTACATCACAGGTGGGCAACTTGAAGCCCTCTGGATGTTTTGGCCTACAACTCCCATCAGCCCTAGCCAGCATAGCTAATCGTGAAGGATCATGGGTGTTGTAGGCCTGCTTTACCTTACAGTAAACCCCTGGTTTACTGCAAGGGCTTCTTCCCTATACTTCCCCTCCTACAGACAGGCTGTTAAGCTTTCCTATTACTGCCTTTTATTACACCAATACTTCTTGTTCCCCAAACTTCATAGAACTATCTTTCTCAAAAACTATCAATCTGAACTTGAGACCCATGTCCCTTTTGGGTTAAATTTCAGCCATACTGACTGCAAAGCCAAGGGACATAATTGCATCTTCCCCCCTAAACAATTATTTTGGGCATGTTGTTTCTGGCACATCACAGGCTCAAGCCAAGAATCTGGAATGACCATTGAAATCTTGCCACCATTACCTTGCACTATCCCTGGCAGGTTCGATTTTTGGTCTATTTCCCCCATTGATTATCAGCCTGTTTTCCCCCTAAGTTCACAAAACAGCGGTCTGACATACAGAAATTAACAAAGTTGCTACAGGGTTATATAACAGAGTTACAAAAATGTACAGACCTACTTGATGAGCCATATAGCCTGTTTTTTCTAGGAGTCCATCGGTGGGTGTGTAGAGTATACCCTGTTTCAAAAACACTTGCATCATAAATGCTGACAAGAGCATCTCAGAATGAAAGCCAGCACTCATCTGCTTCCTCCTTATGAGTCCTGTAAGTCTGAGCTAAACGGCTCTGAACTACTGTGATAATATACAGTACTGTGCAAAAGTCTTAGGCCACCATTAGATATGTTTTTTTAGAAATGGTATAATGACCAGATATAATTATTTCTCAGTCTCTTCATTAGAATACAACCAGAAAATACAGGAAATTTGTATGCCGTATTCAACAATAGAAAAAAATCAGAAAAAACAGCTTCCATAGGCTAAAGTGGCAAGTATTTAGTGTGATCTCCCCTTACACTAGAGTAACAGCAGGCGCCTGGCCAGGAATGGTCTTTGTGGAAGGGTAGCAGACAAGAAACCACTTTTATGGAAGGGGAACAGGGTGAAAAGGCTAAGATATGCTAAAGCTCACAGAGATTGGAATGAGGATCAGTGGAAAAGAATATTATGGAGTGATGAATCCAACTTTGAAATTTTGGGGTCCAATCGTCAACAATATGTGAGAAGAAGAGTTGGAGAGAGATGGACGAATGAGTGCTTGCGGCCTTCAGTGAAACATGGTGGAGGGTCTGTCCTGGTTTGGGGCTGCATTTCTGCCAGTGGTGTTGGCGATCTTGTCCATATTGATGGGATCATGAATGCTGAAAAGTACAGACAGGTTTGAATTCATCATGTCATTTCTTCTGGAAAGCACCTGATTGGGAATGGTTTCATTTTTCAGCATGATAACGATCCCAAGCCCACCGCTAAGGCAGTGAAATCATATTTAGCGAGGAAAACAGTTGATAAAACACTGACAGTCATGGACTGGCCTCCACAGAGTCCAGACCTGAATATTATAGAGGCAGTATGGGATCACCTGGACAGAGAAAGAAATAAAAGACAACCTACATCTAAAGAAGAACTCTGGGAAGTGCTGAAAGAAGCCTGGTATAATATACCAGAAGATTACTTCAGAAAACATCAGGGCAGTCTCCCCAAAAGAGTTCAAGATGTGCTTAGAGCCAAGGGAGGTCACGCTAAATACTGACTTTTGCCTGTACATATTTCCTGTATTTTCTGTTTGTATCTTAATACAGAGACTGAAAAATAATTATGGATGGTCATTAAAACTTTGCTAAAACAACAAAGCTGGTGGTGGCCTAAGACTTTTGCACAGTACTGTATGTGAATTGCTGGAAAGATCCTATATAAATGCTTAGTTGTAGAATGGTTGTCACCTGATTAAAGAAGTCTTGCATGCAATCCTAATCCTAAACACGTTTACTCTCTTGTAAGACTGTTGAGGATTGCAGCCTCCCAGCTGCAATCCTATACCCACTTACCTGGAAGTAAGCACCACTAAACTCAATGGGACTTACATCTGAGTAAACATGTATAGAATTGTGCTGTAAGTCAATTAATTTAATGACTTTTTGCCAGAGATAGCCCAGAAAGGGCCCTGGATCATGACAGTGTCATGTAATGGGCCCGCAAACTTCCGTGGATGGCCAGTCATGAGAGCACTATAAATGCCTCGTGTAAAGACAGCCTGTAAATGAGGTATTAAAATACAATGGGGCACACCATCATTTTTTAGCCACTACATGGTGCTGTTTTTCACTGAAAGATATACGGGCTGGTGCGAAAGGACATTTGGTCGCATTCATAGAATCATAGACTAGTAGGGTTGGAAGGGGCCTATAAGACCATCGAGTCCAACCCCCTGCTCAATGCATTCCTCCTCTAATGAGCCAATTTTCATGGCGCCACAGAGATGGAAGAAAATGCTCTGCGGGTTCTCGGATTTTCCTTTAATATAGAAATGGCCACAGTCTGCTAGAAAAGCAGCAGCCCTTACCTTACGGTTGGTGTCAGGAGCTGGTCTTGTCCCAGCCTCCACTGAGCATTTCTGCTTTGAGGGAAGAGAGAAAGGAGAGGCAATATGCTAAATGGTTGACCACAAACATGCCACAAACTTGTCTAGCATTGAAGAGATGCAGAAAAAGGATATTTGCTTTTTTTAATTGGACCAACTTCTGCCATTTTTAGAATTGTTTGGGGAGATTTCTAATGATTCAGAAGTCTTGATGCCCTTTTATTAAACCAGAAAGTAAACTTTTATTGAACACTACTGTATGGGTGTTTCCAGAAGAAGGCTTCTAGTGCTAATACTTCCCGTTAAAAGGCATTGCGCAGCCAATTCCATCTCTCCTTTCTTAATGGATTTTTTTTTAAAGTGGTGAAAAAATGGAAGAAACAGTGGGAAAACATGAGAGGGTTATGAATGGAACATCACGTGTCTGGACACCTTGTAAAATTCCGTGAACGAGGCAGGGTAATTGCACGAAGCACTATGTCTCCAGAATCTGGTATTTAGTGGTAATACTGAATGTGGAGGTTTCATGTACCTGCCAGGGCCGACTGGTAGATTTCTCCTACAGAAATGTATCTATTCCTTTCAAAAGCCATCTAAGCTAAGAGCCCTTGTGGGCTTTGTAGTTGTAAAGTTACATTTGCATGTTTTGCCAATGAGAATTAAAATGATTTGGCACTGAAGCAGGGATGTGTAACAGATGTTTTGGACACCGTCAGCCCTATCCAGGATAGCCAGTGGTGAGCAGTCATGGGAGCTGAAGTCCAACAACATCTGGGAGGGCAGCAGATCACCCATCCCTGTACTAACGGGTTATAAACTATTGCAATCCTTTACTCACCACATTGGTGGTGGTTTCCATAGATTAACCAGGCATTATATAAAGAAGTATTCTCTTTTGCATGTTCTTCTCTCATACCAGCCTAACCGGGCTCTGAAATCATCAGTAGAAGCTCTTCTCACCTGACCACCTCCAAGGGCAGATAGGCTGATGACTACAAGGGAGAGGGCCTTCTCAGTGGTGGCCCCACAGCTCTAGAATCAACTTCCATCAGGGGTTCATCAGGTACCTTCTTTGCAGGCCTTCAGGAAGGCCTTGAAGACCCATCTGTTTTCACTGGCCTTTCCATAGTACGTGCTGTTATCCACATCGTGCATAATTTTATATACATTTATCATGCTGCACATTTCTCACCTTTTTCTGAGCTAAAAAGCCCCAAACACTGTAACCTTTTCTCATAGAGATATCACTCCAGAACCTGGGTTAGTGTTGGACTTAGACGGGGAAGTTGTTGTTGTTCAGTTGTTAAGTCGTGTCCGACTCTTCGTGACCCCATGGACCATAGCACGCCATGCCTTCCTGTCCTCCGCTGTCTCCCGGAGCATGCTCAAGTTCATATTCATTGCATGGGTGATGCTATCTAGCCATCTCATCCTCTGCCGTCCCCTTCTCCTTTTGCCTTCAATCTTTCCCAGCATCAGGGTCTTTTCCTTTTTAGACAGAGGCTAAGAGGTAAGTAGGCTGCAGGAAGCCCAGGGGGCTGCCCTTTATCCTTCTGAGTAGCTGTGAGCTCACCAGGTGCTTCTTAGAGCTCCAACTGAATTGGGGGTGTGTGGCCTGAGTACTCCCAGCAGCTGAGTGGGCAGGAAGCTTCAGTCTTTTTCCCACCTCCCAGCTGAGCAGAGCAGAGCAAGCTGCTCCAGCTGGTCCAGGGACTACAGAAGCAAGCAAGCTCCCAGAGAGCGAGTGAACAGAGCGAGCAAACAGGGGAAGCAAACAGGAGTTGGCCAGGGGAGTTGCAGTGGCTGAAGAGACAAAGGAGACAAAGGAGACAGAGGCTAAGAGGTAAGTGGGCTGCAGGAAGCCCAGGGCGCTGCCCTTTATCCTTCTGAGTAGCTGTGAGCTCACCAGGTGCTTCTTAGAGCTCCAACTGAATTGGGAGTGTGTGGCCTGAGTACTCCCAGCAGCTGAGTGGGTGGGAAGCTTCAGTCTGTTTCCCGCCTCCCAGCTGAGCAGAGCAGAGCAAGCTGCTCCAGCTGGTCCAGGGACTACAGAAGCAAGCAAGCTCCCAGAGAGTGAGCGAGCAGAGCGAGCAGACAGGGGGAGCTAACAGGAGTTGGCCAGGGGAGTTCAGCAGGGGAGATCAAGGGGGAGGCCCCTAACATTTTTTTCCCCATTTTTTTTTTCATTTTTTAAAATTTTATTTTTTAACTAACTTTTTTTCATTTATTTGTCTTGTAACACACATTTCCACACCAGTGGGGCTCTGCTTTTAACCTCTACTGAGTAGAGGAGCAGGCACAGGCTAGTCTAGAACAATCACAAAGCTAGACACAAAAAGGGAAAAGAGGCTATGGAAGGACAAGATTCTCCAGTGGTGGTGACCTGCAAGGTGTGTGCAATGTTTGTTTTCTTGCCTGAGAACAACATGGCCTACACCTGCAACAAGTGCAAGTTGATCACGCTGCTGGAGGAAAAAGTAAGTGGACTGGAGCGGCGACTGTCAACCCTCCGGGGAATAAGAGAACACGAAGAGTTCTTGGACAGAATGGGGGAACTACAGCAGCAAAGGGAAGACCAGAAGCTTGAAGAGCAACAGCAAGCTGAGGCAGTGGGAAATGCTGAGGTGAAGAAAAATGGAGTAGAGGATACTCCTTGGAAAAGGGTGACAGGAGAAGAAGAACTAGATGCCACTCTGCACCAGTGGAAGCAGTGGAGCTGTGGAACTGATTCCAGGTACTTGCAGATGAGACTGGAGGACAGCCTGCAGAGGAAGAATCACAGGGGAACCTATATGAGAGTGAGCAAGAGGCTGAAGGTCAGTGAAACAGAGGCAATGAAACCCAGGCCTACAACAAGAAGAAGAGAAGAGTGGTAGTAGTGGGAGACTCCTTGCTGTGTGGGATCGAGACCCAAGTATGTCGCGAAGACCCGTGGACTCACCAGGTACGTTGTCTCCCAGGAGGACGAATTAGAGACGTGACTGAAAGGTTGCCTGCACTCATAAAGCCCACTGACAGGTATCCCCTTCTTCTCATCCATGTGGGAACAAATGATACTGCCAAGCAGAGCTATGAAGAAATCACGTCAGACTTTGAAGCTTTGTGAAGGAAACTCAAGAACTTTGTGGCCCAGATAGTTTTCTCATCTATCCTTCCAGTAGTTAGAAGAGGGATAGAAAGGGAACGAAAAAAAAAATCTGGGTGAATTACTGGCTACAAAGATGGTGCTGACGAGAGAGATTTGGATTCTGGGACCATGGGCTATACTTCCTGGAAGATGGGCTGTTGGCAAGGGACAGGTTGCACCTCACAAAGGATGGGAAGAATGTATTTGGCCACAGCATGAAGAACTTCATCAGGAGGGCTTTAAACTGAATCCTATGGGGAAGGGAGATGTAATGTTGGGGGTAACAATGGGCGTAGGCGCATGCACTGCAATGGAGAGAACAGCTCTGATAGCTCCCAATAATAGTCTTCGGACACATGTAGGAAGAAAGCCAGACTATAAAGCACGTGGTCTTCGATGTCTATATACTAATGCCCAGAGGATGGGAAACAAACAGAACGAACTTGAACTCTTAATACAAGAGGGAAATTATGACCTGATAGGTATAACTGAGACTTGGTGGGATGACTCTCATGCCTGGAATACAGCAATTGAAGGATATAACTTGTTCAAAAAGAACAGGAGGAACAGAAAGGGAGGTGGGGTTGCACTGTATGTGAAAAATACATTATCTCTGCACAGAAATACAGGAGGAGGAGCTTGGTAGCCCCATCGAGAGCATCTGGATCAAAATAAATGGAGCAAAGAATAAAAGGAACCTGGTGGTCGGAGTCTACTACAGGCCACCCAACCAAGGAGAAGACGAGGATGAAACTTTTGAAAAGCAAATAGCCAATGTTTTAAGGAAGCATGATGTAGTAGTAATGGGGGACTTCAATTTCCCCGATATTTGTTGGGAGGCAAATTCTGCAAAACATGGCCCCTCCAGGAAATTCCTGACTTGTGTGGCAGATAACTTCCTCCTACAGAAAGTAGAGGAAGGAACAAGAGGATCGGCTATCCTTGACTTGATCCTAACCAACAGAGATTACTTAGTGAATCGTAGGGATGGCGGAGAATTTCTCCCCGAATCTTCAGGAGGCCGAGCGCCGACGCATTCGGCCCCCCGAAGTTGGTTGGGAAATTCTCCGCTGGCCCCCTGCCCCCCCCGGGACGGGACTTACCTCCTGCGAATGTCCCTCTCGGCGGCGGGGCCCGGCGACGGTTGGGCGGGGGCGGTGGCCGGTCTCCCGACCGGCTGCCGCTGCCACCATTGCAAAAAAAAAAAAAAACTAAAGTAAAAAAAAAAAACACCTGTGATAGGCTACGTAACGATTTACGTAGCCTATCACGGCTAGATTTCCAAAGTCAGCCGTGATAGGCTACGTAAATCGTCACATAGCCTATCATGGGTGACTTTGGAAAAAAAAAAGCGCATACGCAAATGGCGGCGCCCATGGGGCGCTGCCATTTGCGTTCCTTATTTTGGCACGTCTAGTCTACGTAAAGATTTACGTAGACTACGGCGAAAATAAGGGCACGCTATTTGCGTTGCCCTTATTTTCGCCGTAGTCTACGTAAATCTTTACGTAGACTAGACGTGCCAAAATAAGGAACGCAAATTGCAGCGCCCCATGGGCGCCGCCATTTGCGTATGCGCTTTTTTTTTTTCTAAAGTCACCCGTGATAGGCTACGTGACGATTTACATAGCCTATCATGGCTGACTTTGGAAATCTAGCCATGATAGGCTACGTAAATCGTCATGTAGCCTATCACGGGGTCTTTTTTTTTTTTTACTTTTTGTTTCGCAGCCGGGGAGATGGGGCGCTTCTCCCCGGCCTGAATTTCAGCTGGGCGAGGTGGGGCGCCTCCCTCCCTGGCCTGAATTTCGGCAGGGCGAGGCGGGACACCTCCCCCCCTCGCCTGAAGTTCGGGGGAAAAAGCGAAGCGCCTTCCCCCCACCGCGAAGCCAAGCTGCGAAAAGGTAAGTGACTTTTGTACATCCCTAGGATCAAGTAGCAGTTACAGGAACTCTGGGGGAAACCGACCATGTTGTACTTGAGTTCTTGGTTCTAAGGGAAGCAAAAGCCGAGAGTAGTCAAACACATACCCTGGATTTTAGGAAAGCTGATTTTAATAAACTCAGAACAATGATCAGTAAGGTCCCATGGCAAGTGACGCTAATGAGAAAAGGAGTCCAAGATGGTTGGGAGCTTTTAAAAAAGGAAATTCTCAAGGCACAATCACAAGCAATTCCAACAAGAAGAAAAGGTGGAAGACAACGGAAGAAGCCAATGTGGCTTCACAAAAAGCTTAGGGATGACCTGAAAACAAAAAAGGACACATATAGAAAGTGGAAAGAAGGACAAGTAACAAAGGAAGAGTACAGGCAGGTAGCACAGAATTGCAGGGATGGCGTCAGGAAGGCTAAAGCTGAGAACGAGCTGAGGTTAGCGAGGGATGCTAAAAACAACAAAAAGGCTTTCTTCAGCTACGTGCATAGTAAAAGGCAGAGGAAAGAAATGGTTTTTCAGCTATTAAATAAGGATGGCAAAACGATAACAGATGACAAAGAAAAGGCAGAGGTGCTCAATTCCTACTTTGGCTCAGTCTTCTCCCAAAAGAGGGTCTATGACCCCCCTGGCAAGGCGAAGTACAGGCTGAAGGGGCAGGATGGCAGCTTGAGATCGATAGGCATATGGTCAAGGAACTCCTAATTACTTTGAATGAGTTCAGATCTCCAGGGCCAGATGAACTGCATCCTAGAGTAATAAAGGAACTGGCAGAAGAACTCTCAGAACCACTGTCTATTCTCTTTGAGAAATCATGGAGGATGGGTGAAGTGCCTGATGACTGGGGGAGGGCTAATGTTGTCCCTATCTTCAAAAAGGGTAAAAAGGAGGAACCTGGGAACTACAGACCAGTCAGTCTGACATCAATCCCTGGGAAAATTCTGGAGCAGATCATAAAGCAATCCATCTGGAAGCACCTTGAAAACAATGCCGTGATTACTCCAAGCCAACATGGATTTGTCCAAAACAAGTCCTGCCAGACAAATCTGATCTCATTTTTTGATCAAGTAACCTCCCTTGTAGATCGTGGGAATGCTGTAGACATCATATACCTCGACTTCAGCAAAGCTTTTGACAAAGTGCCCCATGATACCCTGATGAGCAAACTAGCTCGAAGTGGGCTAGATGAAGCAATGATCCGGTGGATCCACAGTTGGCTCCAGAATCGGACTCAAAGAGTGCTTATCAATGGGACCTTCTCAAACTGGGGAGAGGTAACGAGTGGAGTACCGCAGGGCTCAGTCCTGGGCCCAGTGCTCTTCAACGTTTTTATTAATGACTTGGAGGAGGAGGTGCAGGGAATGCTGATCAAATTTGCAGACAACACAAAATTGGGTGAGATAGCTAATACTTTGGAAGACAGAAACAAAATTCAAAGTGATCTGGATAGACTGGAGCGCTGGGCAGAAAACAACAGAATGACATTTAATGGGGATAAATGCCAAGTTCTGCACCTAGGAAAAAGAAACCAAATGCACAGTTACAAGATGGGGGATACGTGGCTCAACAACACTACAAGCAAGAAAGATCTTGGAATTGTTGTCGATCACAAGCTGAATATGAGCCAACAATGTGATGTGGCTGCAAAAAAGGCAAATGCTCTTTTGGGCTGCATTCATAGAAGCATCGTTTCCAAATCCCGGGAAGTACTAGTTCCCCTCTACTCAGCACTGGTTAGGCCTCATCTGGAGTACTGTGTCCAGTTCTGGGCACCACACTTTAAGAAGGATGCAGACAAACTGGAGAGGGTTCAGAGGAGGGCAACAAAGATGATCAGGGGACTGGAAACGAAGCCCTATGAAGAGAAACTGAAAGAACTGGGCATGTTTAGCCTTGAGAAGAGAAGACTGAGGGAAGATATGATAGCGCTCTTCAAGTACTTGAAAGGTTGTCACAGAGAAGAAGGCCATGATCTCTTCTTGATCATCCCAGAGTGCAGGACACGGAATAATGGGCTCAAGTGACAGGAAGCCAGATTCTGGCTGAACATCAGGAAAAACTTCCTGACTGTTAGAGCAATACGACAATGGAACCAATTACCTAGGGAGGTGGTGGGCTCTCCCACACTGGAAGCATTCAAGACAAGGCTGGACAGCCATCTGTCAGGGATGCTCTGACTTGGATTCCTGCACTGAGCAGGGGGTTGGACTCGATGGCCTTGTAGGCCCCTTCCAACCCTACTATTCTATGATTCTATGATTCCAGTGAGTTTTCTCTTTGCATTAGGTGGCCAAAATATTTGAGCTTCAGCATCAATATCTGTCCTTCCAATGAGCAGTCACGGTTGATTTCCTTTAGGATTGACTGATTTGACCTCCTTGCAGTCCAGGGGACTCGTAAGAGTCTTCTCCAGCACCACAGTTCGAAAGCATCAATTCTTTGGCGCTCAGCCTTTCTTATAGTCTAGCTCTCACAGCCATACGTTACTACTTGGAAAACAATAGCTTTGATTATACGAACCTTTGTCAGCAAGGCGATGTCTCTGCTTCTTACTATGCTGTCTAAGTTTGCCATAGCTTTCCTTCCAAGGAGCAAGCGTCTTTTAATTTCATGGCTACAGTCACTGTCTGTGGTGATCTTGGAGCCCAAGAAAATAAAAGCTGTCACTGCTTCCATTTCTTCCCCTTCTATATGCCAGGAAGTGATGGGGCCAGATGCCATGATCTTCGTTTTTTTAATGTTGAGTTTCAAACCAGCTTTTGCGCTCTCCACTTTCACCCTCAACAAGAGGCCCTTTAGATCCTCTTTGCTTTCTGCCATTAGGGTGGTATTGTCTCCGATTCTGAGGTTGTTGATAATTCTCCCGGCAATCTTAATTCCGACCTGTGATTCATCCAACCCAGCGTTTCTCATGATGTACTCTGCATATAAGTTAAATAAGCAGGGTGACAATATACAGCCTTGTTGTACTCCTTTCCCAATTTTGAACCAATTGGTTGTTCCATGTCCGGGTCTTACTGTTGCTTCTTGACCTTTGTACAGGTTTCTCAGGAGACAGATAAGGTGGTCTGGTACTCCCATCTCTTTCAGAATTTGCCACAGTTTGTTGTGATCCACACAATCAAAGGCTTTAGCATAGTCAATGAAGCAGAAATAGACGTTTTTCTGGAATTCTCTTGCTTTCTCCATGATCCAGCGAATGTTGGTCTCTAGCTCCTCTGCCTCTTCGAAACCCAGTTTGTACTTCCAGTAGTTCTCGGTTCACATACTGCTGAAGCCTAGCTTGTAGGATTTTGAGCATCACCTTGCTGGCATGTGAAATGAGCGCAATTGTATGGTAGTTTGAACACTCTTTGGCATTGCCCTTCTTTGGAATTGGAATGTAAACTGACCTTTTCCAGTCTTGTGGCCACTGTTGAGTGTTCCAGATTTGTTGGCATATTGAGTGCAGCACTATAACAGCATCATCTTTTAGGATTTTATATAGCTCTGCTGGAATAGTGTCATCTCCGCTAGCTTTGTTGTTAGTAATGCTTCCTAAGGCCCACTTGACTTCACTCTCTAGGATGTCCGGCTCAAGTTCAGTGACCGCACTATCATGGCTATCAGGGACATTTAGATCTGTCCTGTATAGTTCTTCTGTGTATTCTTTCCACCTCTTCTTAATTGCATCTGCTTCTGTGAGGTCCCTGCCTTCTTTGTCCTTTATCATGCCCGTCTTTGCACAAAACGTTCCCTTGAGATCTCCAATTTTCTTGAAAAGATCTCTAGTCTTTCGTATTCTATTGTTTTCCTCAATTTCTTTGCATTGTTAATTTAAGAAGGCCTTCTTGTCTCTCCTTGCTATTCTCTGGAACTCTGCATTCAGTTGGATATATCTTCCCCTTTCTCCCTTGCTTTTCGCTTCCCTTCTTTCCTCAGCTACTTGTAAAGCCTCCTCAGACAGCCACTTGGCTTTCTTGCATTTCTTTTTCTTTGGGATGGATTGAGTTGCTGCCTCCTGAACAATGTTACAGACCTCCGTCCATAGTTCCTCAGGCACTCTGTCTATCAGGTCTAATCCCTTACATCTATTCCTCACCTCCACGGTATATTCATAACGGATACGATTTAGGTCATACCTGAATGGTTTAGTGGTTTTCCCTATGTTCTTCAATTTAAGCCGAAATTTTGCGATAAGAAGCTCATGATCTGAGCCACAGTCAGGTCGAGGTCTTGTTTTTACTGACTGTATAGAGCTTCTCCATCTTTGGCTGCAAAGGACATAGACATAGAGAGCCAGTGTAGTGTAGTGGTGAGAGTGACGGACTGGGAGCTGGGAGATCCGGGTTCTAGTCCCCACTTGGCCATGGAAGCTCACTGGGTGACTTTGGGCCAGTCACAGACTCTCAGCCCAACCTACCTCACAGGGTTGTTGTTGTGAGGATACAATGGTGAGGAGGAGGATAATGTAAGCCGCCTTGAGTTCCTTGCGAGAGGGAGAAAGGCGGGGTATAAATGCAATAAATAAATAAATAAATAAATAAAATAAGGACATAATCATTCTGATTTCGATATTGACCATCTGGTGATGTCCATGTGTAGAGTCGCCTCTTGTGCTGTTGGAAAAGCGTGTTTGCTATGATCAGCATGTTCTCTTGGCAGAACTCTATTAGCGTTTGTCCTGCTTCATTTTGTGCACCAAGGCCATTTCTTCTAAGGGATTCTTGCCCACAGTAGTAGATGTAATGGTCACCTGAATTAAATTCGCCCATGCTTGTCCATTTTAGTTCGCTGATTCCCAAGATGTCGATGTTCAATCTTGCCATCTCATGTTTGACCACCTCCAGCTTACCTTAATTCATTGATCTTACATTCCAGGTTCCTAAATGATGTTGTTCTTTACAGCATCGGACTTTCTTTTCACCACCAGACACATCCACAGCTGGGTGTCCTTTCGGCTTTGGCCCAGCCGCTTCACTCTTTCTGGCGCTACTTGGAAATTCCCTCTGCTCTTCCCCAGTAGTATATTGGACACCTTCTGACTTTAGGGGCTCATCTTCCAGAATCATATCTTTTAGCCTTGTGATACGTTCCATGGGGTTTTCTTGGCAAGAATACTGGAGTGGGTTGCCATTTCCTTCTCCAGTGGACCACATTTTGTCAGAACTCTCCACCATGACCTGTCCGTCTTGGGTGGCCTTGCACGGCATAGCTTATGGCTTCACTGAGTTACACAAGCCCCTTCGCCACAACAAGGCAGTGATCCATGAAGGGTAGACTGGGAAGACCTGGGTTCAAATCCTCACTGAGCCACAAAGCTTACTGGGTAACTTTGGACTAGTCACCATTTCTCAACCTAGCCTTCCTCACAGGATAATTGGGAGGATAAAATTAAGTTCTTTGCCTGAATGTATTTTGCAAGACTGGTGGGATAAACATGTAATAAATAAATATTTTATTTGTAGTCCTTTTCCTAGGACTGGATAGTCCTGTTAATTTGAAATCTGAACCTATCAGAATAATAATAATAATAATTCATTACATGTCTATAGCACCCAATAGCCAAAACTCTTTAGATTTATTTGTTAAACATTAGAATAAGATATATTTGTTCTAGAGTCTAGAATGTGTAGATTGAAAAAATTAATAATTTGGGGAGGGGGATACATAATTTACCATGAATCTGTCTCTTAGTCCCTCCATACAGTCTGGACACTTGGTAAAATCCATCAGAACTGGAGTCTAAAAACCAAAGGTAACAGAAAGAAAATCTGGTTAAAGGAGCACACTCTACAAGATTCCCATATCAAAAAGTGGTTGTTGTTTCTATTAAGCCTGGCATTTTGTCATCCACTATTTGCTTTCATCTTTTTTAGCCAGTCAGCCAAGTCATGGGTTATGGTTTATTGTCTCCTTCTGCCCCTTTGGCCCCCTGAGGAGGGCTTTGGGGGAAACCATAGTCCAGGGGAGGGTTTTTGATGCTTATGCTGACCTCACCAATTGTGACTCAATACACAGCCCAAAAATAGATGGTAAACCCTGAGCTCGTCATGTTTTCTTATTGTGAGGAGACTGAGGGGTTGGGGAAGCTAAAGGAGATTCCTTGCCTCCGTTCTGTGGAGCTGGATAATTTGTGTGCTTGGATCCCCCACAAGAGAGAGAGTAATTGGTGGCAGTGGAGGCTGGTGGCTCCGATGTCAGTGGGGCAGTGAATCCACTCTGGGCTTCAGGCAGAACCAGTCAGAACTCTCAAGGAGCTATCCTTTAGAGTCCTGACTGGTTCTGACTGAAACCCAGAACAGATTTACCGCCCCACTGACATCAGAGCCACCAGCCTCCACTGAGCAGAGGTGTGTGTGTGCCACCTCCAGGCCGCCACTTCTCCACTTCACATCACCCCCCTCCCAAAGCAGCTTTTTCTGTGGGGAGGGGAGAAGGGATGACCATCGAGGGGAAGCTTCATGCATTGCTGTGCCATGTCTAGTTTGAGCTCAAAGATTGTGAGATGGTTTGATTCTGTTTTAATCACTCTTAATATTGTATTGGTTTTGTGTGTTTTATTATTATACACCTCCTTGGGAAGGCTTCTGATGTGAAAGATGGCCAAGAAATATTTTAAGAAATAACCACAACAACAACTACAACAACTCAAAAGGATAAAAGAGGAGGAGGATAATGTAAGCTGCCTTGGGTTCCTTGCAAGAGGAAAAAAGGCGAGATATAAATGCAATAAATAAATAAATGGATGTTCTACGGAAAATAAAGCAAAACAGGATCCTCTTTCTTTGACAAACATGTTCCCCTGGATGCGGCTGTCTTTTTCTCTTCCTTCAAATCCTTCCTCAAAACTCACTTTTGCTATGAAGCAGGGGTGCAGAACCTCTGTCAGTCCCAGGGCCAAATTCCATTTTGCAAAAGCTTTCGGGGGCTGCATTCCAGCAGTGGGCATGGCCAAAGGCAAAAGGGGTGGGACCAAAAATACCAGCATATTTTAACTTAAAGCTCTTACTCCCGTTACCTAAGCCTTAGGAGAGGCATTTTAACATTTTAGAATGGGGTGGGGGGAAACTGCACAAAGCCCAGGAGACTCTCAAATTATCAGTGGTTGAGGGAAGAGGGGTGGGGCCCAGGGAAGGGGAGGTAACCATCTGGAAAACCCAGGAAGGCTGGATTTGGCCCCCGAGCCTGAAGTTCTGCACCCCTGCTATGAAGCCTTTGGAGGCTGGCTCCAGGTTTGCTCAAGGCTCCATGTTGCAGGGGCCAGGGCAAAATACCCTCTGCTAGGCCCCCTCTTGCATCTGTGGGTCCTGGTGGGCTTTCCGGGCAGTGGTGGCAGGTGGTGCAACAGCACTCTGAACAGCACTGGAAAACTGAGTCTAGCCACCATTTACATTTCCCACAATGCTCTGGAATGGTGCAGCACTGGGTGAATTGTGGGAAATTTAAATAGTGGCTAGCCACTCAGTGTTCATAACACCGGATTGGGGGGGGCGGGGACGTCAAGGGGACCCAACGCAGGCATTGGCAGTGGGCCCAGTTGGGCCCTGGCGGCTGCCTAAGGATGTCAGATGCTTCCGCCAGCCCTGAGTCATTGGCTTAACCCCTTAGGGCAGGTGTAGGCAAACCTTTTGGGCTGTGGTCACATTTGGCAATGTGAGAAACTGTCCTGGGCACTGTTACATATTGTTGTGTGGTTGCAAGGATGTAGTGCCACATTTGCTCAGCTAGAAAGGCTCACATTTGCAGTTGGATGAGTGACTACATGATGCTGTCTGCTATGGATTATTCACACAAAGGGGGTAAAGCAGTAAAAGCAATCCTACGTTTGTAAGCCATTGTTTAGATAGTCACTTACATAGTTACAGGGCATCTCTACACCAGCCTAATATTCTGCATTTAAAACGGGGCTTTCTGCTTTCGTTTTAAATGCAGGATCACAACTGACTCCCTTTACATGTGCTTCCTTTCCCCCTCCCCTTCCCCCCTCCTTCTCCCCATATCTGAGTCTCCCATTATCTTTCATTGATCTCGCTCCTCTTCTTGCCACTTTAACTCTTTTCACAGAGGAAACTGAAGAGGAACTCATGCAATGGGGTAATTTGATAGCTTATTATCTCTGATCTATTTAAAAATGGTACAAAGGGCTTTTAGTGCAAGAGATGCCCTGGAAGGTCATGGCAGGGTCATGGCATCATGTAAGCAGCCTGCAAACTTCTGTGAAGGAGCAAATTTCAATCGCAGGATAAAAGCTCAGTGTGAAGGAGCCCACAGTCATGCAACTTGGAATGGACAATTCCAAAGCACGGGTGTGACAAGAGAAGTAAGCTGCATGCGCACGAGCGAGTCCCTTTGGTTGCAGATGGAGGCTTCACTTTCCGGTTCTTCTTTGAGGCCCTGAGTTACACGTTTTTGCTCCTGAATTCCACCTCCAACTAGCTGCAAAAAATGATGGCATCCAACAATTTTCCACCTTATACTGTAAGGTCTAAGTATTTCCAGCCCCGTCACTCAACACTCACACAGTAACACAGTGTGTCCATGCTGTTTTCTCATGCCCTTTGGGTTGCAACAGTCTTTGTCTTGCCTTGTTAGAAGCGGGCAATGTTGTCAGGAGCGCATCTTCCTAGAACATCCTGTCACTTGCTTCTGAGTTATATCGGTCTTCTATCTTGTTTGCAGCTCACTACTCCTCTTCGTTCACCTTAATTTTACTTTCAGCCAATAACACTATTTTCACATTCAGTCATCACATGCACTCCTTTTAAACCAACAAGCTAACTATTTCTAACTAAACACAAGTTTATGGCCCCAAGCCTAACAGCACCACCACAAAATGGCTGCCCTGGGAGACATGGCAAAGGACAAGTCACCTGCCCAAATGACTGAGTACAAGGCGGAGGTGGGGTCTGCGCCTTTGAACTCCTTTGAATCCTCAGGTTTCATCACCAACAGAAACCTACTTCACAGCAGTACCAGCTGCCAGTAAGAAAATGTATTTTATTTTTTTAAGTGGAATTGACAAGGTACTTGGCAAATGCCAAGAAAAGTGTGAAGGAGCGCATTGGTGCCCTGTGGGCACCACATTACTTACCTCTGCCTTAGAGTTTCTTTCATGTTTCCTTTGTGGAATGGCTACTCATCATGGGCATCTCTACACCAGCCTAAAATCCTTCATTTAAAATCCTGCATTAAATTCTGCTTCCATTTTAAATGCAGGATCACGACTCCCTTTTTCATGTGCTTCCTTTCCCCCCACCCCCTTCCCCCTCCTTCTCCCCATATCTGACTCTTCCATTATCTTTCATTGATCTCGCTCCTCTTCTTGCCGCTTTTACTCTTTTCACAGAGGAAACTGAAATGGAACACAACGGGGTAATTTGATAGCTCATTATCTGCGATCTATTTAAAAACGGAACAAAGGGCATTTAGTGCAGGAGATGCCTTGAATGACCATGTCATCACGTAAAGAGCCTGCAAACTTCCATGAAGGAGCAATCTCAGTTGCGGGATAAAAGCTCTGTGTGAAGAAAACCCATGCCAGCATTGCCTCAGTTTCCAGGCAAGGCCAATGCTGGTGAGGACAAGCAAGGCTGCTTCCCAAAGACAGGAGAAAGTTCACGGCTTAAGTGTCACAGCGTATGCGCCAAATGTGGGATGTCCTAGGCAGGCCTGGTGTCACATCCAGCACCCTTGGGCAGCTGCAAGGGCCCCAGAGTTTCAGCAGAACTCATGTTTACTAACACCTGCCCTGGGCCCTCTGTGATGGGTGGCTGTATAAGCTGACATTTTAAATTTCCCATAATGCCCTACAGCAATGCCATGTTGGGCACTCTAGGCCTTTGTGGTAATTTTAAGGTGGTGGCTCATAGCCACTCACTGCTGCCACCAGATAAGACTGTGGCCCCAAAACTAACAGAGGACACTTTACTGAGGGCCCACTCAAATCTGGAGCTGGCCCTAGTTTGAGGTTCAGTCCCAGGCATCTCCAGTGAAATGGGTCTCAGGTAGCAGTGCTGAGGGAAATGTCTGCCTGAGGGCCCTTGAGAGCTGCCACCAGGCAGACCAGGTAGTCCTGAGTTTCCTGTGATCATGAAAAAATCTAAAAATCAGAGTAGGGTCCTAATAAAGGTGTCAGGAAATTATTTATTTACAATATTAATATACCGCTCCACATCTAAACAGATTCCGGAGTGATGGACAATGAAAAAAAAAACATATTAAAACATACAAAGAATAAAACTACATATTAAAAGATTTTAAAAACAGAATACAATAGTAACCGTGGCTGGTCAATCAAGGAAGGCATCTTGAAATAAAGATGTCTTCAGCAGGTGCCAAAAATAACATAATGTTGGTTTGTGCCTGACCTCCAGAGGCAGGGAGTTCCACAGAAAGGGAGCCACCACACCACAGGCTCTGTTCCAGGTGGAGTCCAATCAGGCCATAGGTCCATGCAAAACCACCAGGACTATCCCATCTGATGAATTCAGTGACTGGGCAGGTTGATAAGGGAGAAGGCACTCCCTCAGGAAAACATCCAAAGAGCTGTTGCGCTTTCCTTCAACCACTGATTCCACTTTCTGGAAGACAGGCACCAAATGGCTCTGAATCTGAACAGAACCTAAAGTACAGCTAAGGCTGTTTTCACAAATGGCACTAGGAATGGGTCATCTGAATTCCTTGTATTTGTAATCCACTGGAATAGTCACATATAGAGCGGACCAAAATTCTACTTTTTTGTCACACACTATAACATCTGTCAATTATTAAAACACTGTAACATTCTATCTTCCTGCTAACAACACACAGGACCTAAAATCAAAGAAATATGTCAGTTGCAAATTGTATGGGACACAGAAATACTTTCACGCAGGTTATTAGCTGAATGTCCAGTTACGAGAATGCACTGCAATTCCAAACAGAGAATCGAAAAAATAGTAGCATCGACTTGATGATCCATTACTTTGCTGCAGAGCAGTGATTTACTGAAGTCAGATTCTTACATATTCAAATTTCAAATAGTTGATTCAAAAATTACAGAACATTTGAATAACATTTCCATTTTAAAGCGGGCCTTGTCTTATTCTTCCTCACAACAGCCCTGTGAGGTAGGCAGGGTTTCCAACTGACCAGAGGAAGGGGATCTTATTTTTATTGGTTCCTGTGCCTTTCTTGATCTGCAGAAGGTAAAGTTTTTCACACAGCAGATGAAATTTTTCACAACTCAGCAATCAGTATGATCATCTGCGAATGCCTGCAGATCAGGCACAGAAGCACAGTCTGGTAGAAGAAGCTGGCAACCTTATCAGTCACTATTATTCCTCTTTTACAGATGGACTCCAATTCAGCTACAGAAGAAGAACCAAAGCTAAGCGATAGTGAGGGATCCCATAGCAGAGTTGGTATCTGTACACAGGTCTCCGTGGCCTGTTATGTCCGCCAACCTTGCTCTTACTGCATAAGCAAATGACCCAATCCAGCTAAAGTTAATGATCCAGCTAAGTTTCACTGCAAGCAGTGTGAGAAGAGTTAGTTGTGACTAACAAGTTCCATTAGTTTCAATGGGAGAACTTAGTCATTAACTTCAGCAGGATAAGAACATAAAAAAGTCCTGCTGGATCAGAACAAAAGCCTGTCTAGCCCAGCATCCTGTTTTCCACTAGGCTACTAGGAAGAGGGCCTTTTCTGCTGTGGCACCCCAGCTGTGGAATGAGCTCCCTAGTGAGGTTCGCCTAGCACCTACGTTGTATTCCTTCCAGGACCAGGTGAAGACCTTTTTATTCTCCCAGGCATTTTAGTACTTTAGCTTTCTAGTCTTTTAGCTTTGCTGTTTTAAGTGTATTTTAAATCTCTGCATTGCTGCTAGGTTTTATTCTGATTTTATTCTGGTTGTATTGCTATGTTGTGGTTTTAATGCTTTTATATTTTATATTGTTTTACTGTGTACTTTTTGGTTTTGGTTTTTGTGAACTGCCCAGACAGCTTTGGCTGTTGGGCAGAATAGAAATGAAATGAATAAATAAATAAATTCCACAGTGGCCAACTTGATGCCTATGGGAAACCCACAAGCAGCACATGAACATAATAGCACTCATCCGCTCAGGTCCCCCAGCAACTGGCATACAGAGGCATGTTGCCTCCAATCTTCAGGGTAGCACATAGCCATCATGACTAGTAGACATTGATACATAATCCTCAACTAATTTCTCTGATCCCTTTTCAAGGCCATCTAAATATTACCACATGATGTAGTAGTGAATTCTATAGTTTTAACTATGTGTGAAGGAGCCTGTGGCTGAAATCCTATACTCATGTACCTGGGAGTAATCTTCATTGAGCTCAATTGGACTTACTTTTGAGTAGGCATGTATAGGGTTGCATTGTAAAAGTCCAACTAGCTGGAATGATTCGATTGTGTTAATTTTTATTGTGCTTTCATGAGGGCAGCATTAATTTGTTGATACCCATCCTGAGCTTCTATGAAGGTCCTGGCTATGAATCCAAATACATAAACAAGATCAATAAAATAACTTTGGAAATTATTTCAAAATCATCTGAAACAAACCTATTGACATATCTTATTATTAATGCTATCACTACGAGATCTCCTAACTTTAGTGGCGATACAGTAACACAGTAGGATCTATATTTCCAAATCAGAAGCATTACAATATATAAACCTACCTTTTGATCATTTTAATTCTATTACCCCCAAAATGCTAGCCCATGCATTTGCAAACTAGACATTTGACATCAAGGGAATCTGTTTCATGCTATGCTTGAACAATGGTTACAGAGTGTGGTGGTACATTCTATATTATGACATCATTATCAGCGTGAAGAGGTTATCTCTTCACGCTGGTAAGAGTTCCAGACACTTTTTCAGCTACAAACCTTTCCTTCTAGTGTCATGGATTTTAGGAAATAGCTGACTTTGCTTTATTGGACTTGCTTGGAAGACTATTGAAAAAATGCTACCCCCCTCTCTTAAGACAATATAAGATGTCTTATTAAGAAATGCAGATGCTAAATATTAATAATGAATAAAGAATCTGAAAATGTAAATAAGAAGTATTGTATGAAATTGTATGAACTGGGAAGATACACAGACACAAACAGTTTCACAATGAATTCTGGATAACTAGCATAAAAACAATGGTCAAGATGACCTGGATAGTATCCAAAGAGAAAAGTGATGATTTAAAGCCCTATCACTTGGGCCAAAAGTTTATTCGAGTAACAAACAAGTGCAAGACTGTATATTTCCAGGTCAAAAGTTTACTTAATGTTTTTGCTTATCAATTAATGAGCAAAACATATTGTGTGAGGCATATACAAAAAGTTTGTATATAGATGCCTAGAAAAATTTATACTCAAGTTTAATTGGCAAACTTTGGGTAAAGAGATCTTCTCAAAGGTATAATTCAAAATTGATCTTATCTAGCCTGAAAGGTAAGTCTTTTATTTATGTTCCATTTTAAAGAATGTTTAATAACAAGGACATAATTAAGACTGTGAGCCCTAATTTGCGGTCGGGACCAATGTCGCTCTGGTAGCTTCCCACAGGGCTCCGAGGGAGCTTTCTCAAACAGCTTTTTAAAAGGTTGAAAAACCTTTTCATCTCCCCCCTGGAATGGAAAGGGGGGCAAGGCAACAGTTCTGGACAACATCTTGGAGAAAGGTAACTCTCACGCGATAGTGGAGGGGGGGCAGATTCCAGGATTATCTCCCCAGAGCTTTACCAATGCAAAAAGCTGTACTGAGGTTCTTATTTTATAGGAGAAAACAGGGCTGACGTGTTCCATATAATATATGTTTTAAGAAATATCAACAACCTTTGAGGGATGATTTAAGAGACAATATTTGAGAACATCTGAGGACCTGTAAGATCTGTGTGAGAGAAATATGTCTGCGCCGAGGAGAAGAAAGGAGTTGGCATCCACTCCCCCCGCATCCTCTGTGTCCAAAATGTCGAAGACAGAAGATATAGGGGAATTATTTACGCTGATAAAAACTTTATCTTCGCAACTTACGGAGCAGGTCAAGAGGTTGGATTTAATCCCAAATTCCATCACCGCCCTACAAGGAGCCGTAGAATTAATTAATGCATCATGGCAAAAAATGGGGACGAAAATTAATGAGCTTGAAGACCATGTGGCTGGAAATGAAATGACGACTCAAATCTATTTTAAAAACACCTCTGATAGAATTTCTCAACTGGAGGCTTTCACGAAGAGATCCAATGTACATATTCTGGGGATTAAAAATTTGCCTAATTATGTAAAATTGCTTGTTATTGTGGATAAACTTTTGCATGAGATACTCCCTATTCCATCTGGTTATTTACTTGATATTGAGCAGGCATTTCGTGTGCCAAATGCTAAAGGGACTGATTACACCATCATAGCTCAATTTGCAAAAGTCTCCACAAAGAATTATATCCTGCGCTTGGCAAGAGAAGCTCAAAGTCTTTCCTGGAGACAAGATAAAGTTATGTTATTTCCTGACTACATCAAAGAGGTGGCGGATAAAAGAAGGCAATTTATCAAAGCAAAGAACTTGGCAAAACAAATGAACTTAGAATACTACTTAAAATATCCTGCTATTCTTTGCATTGTGTCTGAAGGTCAGATTCAAAATCATGAAATGGCGGAGGCTTGGCTGAGCGTAAAAATGAGTGAGAATCTTGTTACAAACCCATGAACTGGAATTTTTAAACAAGCTTTGTTAATTGTTTCTATTTAGCCTATATGATCCAGGCTAACTCAGAAGATAAATGATTATATATCATAGAATCATAGAATCATAGAATAGTAGGGTTGGAAGGGGCCTACAAGGCCATCGAGTCCAACCCCCCGCTCAATGCAGGAACCCAAGTCAGAGCATCCCTGACAAATGGCTGTCCAGCCTCGTCTTGAAGGCCTCCAGTGTGGGAGAGCCCACCACCTCCCCAGGTAATTGGTTCCATTGCCGTATTGCTCTGACACTCAGGAAGTTTTTCCTGATGTTCAGTCGGAATCTGGCTTCCTGTAACTTGAGCCCATTATTCCGTGTCCTGCACTCTGGGATGATCGAGAAGAGATCCTGGCCTTCTTCTCTGTGACAACCTTTCAAGTACTTGAAGAGTGCTATCATATCTCCCCTCAGTCTTCTCTTCTCAAGGCTAAACATGCCCAGTTCTTTCAGTCTCTCTTCATAGGGCTTTGTTTCCAGTCCCCTGATCATCTTTGTTGCCCTCCTTTGAACCCTCTCCAGTTTGTCTGCATCCTTCTTAAAGTGTGGTGCCCAGAACTGGACACAGTACTCCAGATGAGGCCTAACCAGTGCTGAGTAGAGGGGAACTAGTACTTCCCGGGATTTGGAAGCGATGCTTCTATGAATGCAGCCCAAAATAGCATTTGCCTTTTTTGCAGCCACATCACATTGTTGGCTCATATTCAGCTTGTGATCGACGACAATTCCAAGATCCTTCTCGCTCGTAGTGTGGTTGAGCCACGTATCCCCCATCTTGTAACTGTGCATTTGGTTTCTTTTTCCTAGGTGCAGAACTTGGCATTTGTCCCTATTAAATGCCATTCTGTTGTTTTCTGCCCAGCACTCCAGTCTATCCAGATCACTTTGAATTTTGTTTCTGTCTTCCAAAGTATTAGCTATCCCTCCCAATTTTGTGTCATCTGCAAATTTGATCAGCATTCCCTGCACCTCCTCCTCCAAGTCATTAATAAAAATATTGAAGAGCACTGGGCCCAGGACTGAGCCCTGCGGTACCCCACTCGTTACCTCTCCCCAGCTTGAGAAGGTCCCATTGATAAGCACTCTTTGAGTCCGATTCTGTAGCCAACTGTGGATCCACCGGATCGTTGTTTCATCTAGCCCACTTCGAGCTAGTTTGCTCATCAGGATATCATGGGGCACTTTGTCGAAAGCTTTGCTGAAGTCGAGGTATATGATGTCTACAGCATTCCCACGGTCTACAAGGGAGGTGACTTGATCAAAAAATGAGATCAGATTTGTCTGGCAGGACTTGTTTTTGACAAATCCATGTTGGCTTCGAGTAATCACGGCATTGTTGTCAAGGTGCTTCCAGATGGATTGCTTTATGATCTGCTCCAGAATTTTCCCAGGGATTGATGTCAGACTGACTGGTCTGTAGTTCCCAGGTTCCTCCTTTTTACCCTTTTTGAAGATAGGGACAACGTTAGCCCTCCTCCAGTCATCTGGCACTTCCCCGGTCCTCCATGATTTCTCAAAGAGAATAGACAGTGGTTCTGAGAGTTCTTCTGCCAGTTCCTTTATGACTCTAGGATGCAGTTCATCTGGCCCTGGAGATTTGAACTCATTCAAAGTAATGAGGTGTTCCTTGACCATATGCCTGTCGATCTCAAGCTGCAATCCTGCCCCTTCAGCCTGTACTTCGCCTTTGCCAGGGGGGTCATAGACCCTCTTTTGGGAGAAGACTGAGCCAAAGTAGGAATTGAGCACCTCTGCCTTTTCTTTGTCCTCTGTTATCATTTTGCCATCCTTATTTAATAGCTGAACAACCATTTCTTTCCTCTGCCTTTTACTATGCACGTAGCTGAAGAAAGCCTTTTTGTTGTTTTTAGCATCCCTCGCTAACCTCACCTCGTTGTCCGCTTTAGCCTTCCTGACGCCATCCCTGCAATTCTGTGCTACCTGCCTGTACTCTTCCTTTGTTACTTGGCCTTCTTTCCACTTCCTATATGTGTCCTTTTTTGTTTTCAGGTCATCCCTAAGCTTTTTGTGAAGCCACATTGGCTTCTTCTGTTGTCTTCCACCTTTTCTTCTTGTTGGAATTGTTTGTGATTGTGCCTTGAGAATTTCCTTTTTTAAAAGTTCCCACCCATCTTGGACTCCTTTTCTCGCTAGCATTGCTTGCCATGGGACCTTACTGATCATTGTTCTGAGTTTATTAAAATCAGCTTTCCTAAAATCCAGGGTACGCGTTTGAGTACACTCGGCTTTTGCTTCCCTTAGAACCAAGAACTCAAGTACAACATGGTCGCTTTCCCCCAGAGTTCCTGTAACTGCTACTTTATCCACTAAGTCATCTCTGTTGGTTAGGATCAAGTCAAGGATAGCCGATCCTCTAGTTCCTTCCTCTACTTTCTGTAGGAGGAAGTTATCCGCCACACAAGTCAGGAATTTCCTGGAGGGGCCATGTTTTGCAGAATTTGTCTCCCAACAAATATCGGGGAAATTGAAGTCCCCCATTACTACTACATCATGCTTCCTTAAAACATTGGCTATTTGCTTTTCAAAAGTTTCATCCTTGTCTTCTCCTTGATTGGGTGGCCGGTAGTAGACTCCGACCACCAGGTTCCTTTTATTCTTTGCTCCATTTATTTCAACCCAGATGCTCTCGATGGGGCTACCAAGCTCCTCCTCCTGTATTTCTGTGCAGAGATATGTATTTTTCACATACAGTGCAACCCCGCCTCCCTTTCTGTTCCTCCTGTTCTTTTTGAACAAGTTATATCCTTCAATTGCTGTATTCCAGTCATGAGAGTCATCCCACCAAGTCTCAGTTATACCTATCAAGTCATAATTTCCCTCCTGTATTAAGAGTTCAAGTTCGTTCTGTTTGTTTCCCATACTCTGGGCATTAGTATATAGACATCGAAGACCATGTGCTTCATAGTCTGGCTTTCTTCCTACCTGTGTCTGAAGACTATTATTGGACGCTATCAGAGCTGTTCTCTCCATTGCAGTGCATGCGCCTACGTCCATTGTTACCCCCAACATTACATCTCCCTTCCCCGTAGGATTCAGTTTAAAGCCCTCCTGATGAAGTTCTTCATGCTGTGGCCAAACATATTCTTCCCAGCCTTTGTGAGGTGCAACCCATCCCTAGCCAACAGCCCATCTTCCAGGAAGTATAGCCCGTGGTCCCAGAATCCAAATCTCTCTCGTCGGCACCACCTTCGTAGCCAGTCATTCACCCGGAGTATTTTTCGTTCCCTTTCTATCCCTCTTCTAACTACTGGAAGGATGGATGAGAAAACTATCTGGGCCCCAAAGTTCTTGAGTTTCCTTCCCAAAGCTTCAAAGTCTGACGTGATCTCTTCGTAGCTCCGCTTGGCGGTATCATTTGTTCCCACATGGATGAGAAGAAAGGGATACCTGTCAGTGGGCTTTATGAGTGCAGGCAACCTTTCAGTCACGTCTCTAATCTGTCCTCCCGGGAGACAACATACCTGGCGAGTCCACGGGTCTTCGCGACATACTTGGGTCTCGATCCCACGCAGCAAGGAGTCTCCCACTACTACCACTCTTCTCTTCTTCTTCTTGTAGGCCTGGGTTTCATCGCCTCTGTTTGACTGACCTTTAGCCTCTTGCTCACTCTCATGCAGGTTCCCCTGTGATTCTTCCTCTGCAGGCTGTCCTCCAGTCTCATCTGCAAGTACCTGGAATCGGTTCCACAGCTCCACCGCTTCCACTGGTGCAGAGTGGCGTCTAGTTCTTCTTCTCCTAACTGTCACCGTTTTCCAAGGAGTATCCTCTACTCCATTTTTTTTCACCTCAGCATTTCCCACTGCCTCATCTTGCTGTTGCTCTTCAAGCTTCTGGTCTGCCCTTTGCTGCTGTAGTTCTCCCATTCTGTCCAAGAACTCTTCGTGTTCTCTTATTCCCCGGAGGGTTGACAGTCGCTGCTCCAGTCCACTTACTTTCTCTTCCAGCAGCGTGATCAACTTGCACTTGTTGCAGGTGTAGGCCATGTTGTTCTCAGGCAAGAAAACAAACATTGCACACACCTTGCAGGTCACCACCACTGGAGAGTCTTGTCCTTCCATTGCCTCTTTTCCCTTTTTGTGTCTAGCTTTGTGATTGTTCTAGACTAGCCTGTGCCTGCTCCTCTACTCAGTAGAGGTTAAAAGCAGAGTCCCACTGGTGTGGAAGTGTGTGTTACAAGACAAATAAATGAAAAAAAGTTAGTAAAAAAAAAAAATAAAAAAAAATGTTAGGGGCCTCCCCCTTGACCTCCCCTGCCGAACTCCCCTGGCCAACTCCTGTTTGCTCCCCCTGTTCGCTCCCCCTGTTCGCTCGCTCTCTGGGAGCTTGCCTGCTTCTGTAGTCCCTGGACCAGCTGGAGCAGCTTGCTCTGCTCTGCTCTGCTCAGCTGGGAGGCGGGAAACAGACTGAAGCTTCCTGCCCAGTCAGCTGCTGGGAGTACTCAGGCCACACCCCTCCAATTCAGTTGGAGCTCTCAGAAGCTCCTGGTGAGCTCACAGCCAGTCAGAAGGATAAAGGGCAGCGCCCTGGGCTTCCTGCAACCCACTTACCTCTTAGCCTCTGTCTCCTTTGTCTCCTTTGTCTCTTCAACCACTGCAACTCCCCTGGCCAACTCCTGTTTGCTCCCCCTGTTCGCTTGCTCTGTTCGCTCGCTCTCTGGGAGCTTGCCTGCTTCTGTAGTCCCTGGACCAGCTGGAGCAGCTTGCTCTGCTCTGCTCTGCTCAGCTGGGAGGCGGGAAAACCAAATATATATTTGCTTATTTTCTTTCATTTATTATTTTTTCTTGCTTTTTCTTGCTTGTATTTTAAAATAGATAATATGTCTAGTATAAAATATATTACTGAATGTTGAAGGTTTATATTAAGTTTTATTATTATATAATATTATATATATATATATATATATAATTTTATTATTATTATTATTACTAATAATACTAAGCTTTTGGGAATGAATTCTAGACCTCTTTCTTTGATATAAGATTGATGATATGATATAGAAATGTAAGGTTGTTTATTAAATTGTAAGATTGTTAAGGTTATAGATATAGTCTTTAAAATAGAATTACACTGGAGACTGGGGGGTGTTGGAGCTTAAACTCAATTCTTTAAGGGGGATGAAGAGGGGGGGGGAGTGAGGGGATTTTTTTTCCCGCTTCCTTTCCTCCTCCCTTTTCCCTTTATTTTTTTCTCTTTCTTTTTTCTTCTCTTTTTGTTATTGTGGTGTCCTCATCAGAATATTGTATTGCTGGGAAACTGAAGCATTGATTAAGTCGTTGGTAATTTTGGTATTGTTTATTTCATTTATATAAAATAAATAAAAATATATTTTAAAAAAGACTGTGAGCCCTAATTTATGGGACAGTAGATATTGATGCTTTCGAACTGTGGTGCTGGAGAAGACTCTTACGAGTCCCCTGGACTGCAAGGAGGTCAAGTCAGTCCATCCTAAAGGAAATCAACCCTGACTGCTCATTGGAAGCACAGATACTGAAGCTGAAGCTCAAATATATTGGCCACCTAATGCGAAGAGAAAACTCCCTGGAAAAGACCCTGATGTTGGGAAAGACTGAAGGCAAAAGGAGAAGGGGACGGCAGAGGATGAGATGGCTAGATAGCATCACTGATGCAATTAATATGGACTTGAGCATGCTCCAGGAGAAAGCGCAGGACAGGAAGGCCTGGCGTGCTATGGTCCATGGGGTCACGAAGAGTCGGACACGACTGAATGACTGAACAACAAAACAACAGATAATATCAGTTATGAGGTAATTTCTACACAAAATATGTGTTGATTTTACAATGCAGGCGTTTCTTAGAAGCTCACCAGGCCTGTGTACCTGCCAGCTGAATTGCCTATTCAGTATTGAATAGGGAACTTGGTACCTAGTATGAGATCTCTCCTCTTTAAGGTATTAAGACTAGAAGTCTAAGAAGAAGAAATAGTTAAGAAATTCTATTTATTGTTAAGCTATTAAGATTTAAGGATCTTTAGCAAAGCTCTGTTTAACAGCAGAAATGTTTTATGTTATTTTATACAAGTTATATTTTGATGTTATGCTACATATACATAAGTATATTTGTAATAAAAATAAATGGATCAAAAATGGTTTTCCTGTACTAATTCTTGTTACTACAAAACCTGGATTGCAACCCACAAAACAATCCTAGGTGTACACTTTGTTTAGAAGGACTTAATCTGCTATTGGGTAATAAGCAGACAGCTAAACGCTCTCAAAGTACTGAACTATTGACAGATAGCTCGAAGTCCCTAAACTGTAACATTTTAATTGCCCTCCTTTGGACACATTCCAGTTGATATCCTGTTTGAACTGTGGTGTGGCGAACTGAGCAGAGGTCAGAAAGCAGAGGTCCGACCAAAGCAGAATAAAGTGGTAGATTATTTCTCATGATCTAGACAATCTGCTTTCGCTGATGCAGCCTAGAATCGCATTAATCTTTTTAGCTGTCGCATTGCACAGCTGCTGCATGTTTACCTTGTGGTCTACTAAAACCTCTAGATCCTTTTTACATGTACTGCTGTCAAGGCAGGTGTCTTCCATGCTATATTTGTGTATCTGGTTTTTCTTACCTAAATGCAGTGTTACATTTCTCTCTGCTGAAATTCATTTTTTTTTGGCTCAAGTCTCCATCCTGTCAAGATCATCTTGAATCCTGTTTCTGTCTTTTAAGGCTACATCAGGTATATTGAGGGTCACGTTCCCTCCCCGGAAATGTTGGCAGCTACATGGTAGGGGTAGGTGGGCCCAGAGCTGGCGGTGGGTGGGGCCAAGACCAAAGAGGACCGAAGCCAGAGCTAGCAGTAAGCAACCTATTTTCTTTCTGCCACCCCTTTTCCTCTCCCTCTTTATTATTTCTTCCTTCCCACCCACCCTATGTGTGACAATTAGACTTTAAAAACCAGCAGGCTTGGGGTGGGTGGGGGGGACAAGAGGCAGCTGGGGAAGTAAGAATTAACCCTCCCCGCTCCATGTGCTGCAAGAACCCCTTCCACAGCAATTAGACATTGCCATGAATAGCTTTTTTGGCAATTGCTGTGCTTGGGGTGGGGCCAAGGAGGTGCCATGGGCCACACCTAGTCCATGGGCTAGCAGTTCCCCATCTATTCATTTCCCCTCCCCCTTTGGCATCATCTGCAAACTGGATGAGATCCTATTTATTACAGTTCTATACCATCCAATAGCTGCAGCTTTCTATTCTTTCATCCAAGTCATTTGTGAAGATACAGGCTAAGTACAGCCCATCAACCAGCTACACATCCACCTAATCAGCATTGCCTGCCCCGTCTTGTACCAGTTTGTCAGCAAGGCATATTGTCCAAGTAAAGGCACGTAGCTGTGTATGCCTTGCGTTCTGTGATGTGCAGCTACCACCACTACCAGTATGAAGACTTGGGAATCTGAGGCTAGGCCAAACGTGAGAGCTTTATACTGAAAGTGCTGATTCCAACATGCAAATCTCAGGGAATTGCAATGAGACCATAGAATTGGCACATGGAGATACCGTGGTCTAATCTATAGAAGCTTGGAATCTCCCAGTTTCAATACTTTTGCAATGGACCAGTATTTCCATCCTGAAATGCTTGGGGTGTAAATGTTTAAATCCTCAGATCCAGTATGGTGTCTGCTTTGCTGGGGGTGCTGCCCAATTCTGAGCCTAAGCAGCATGTAATCCCTACACAGGACTTGCTGGAGCTGCCCTACTTGGCCAATCTGAGAACCGTGCCCCCTTTGTATTGGCATGTGTAGGCAAAACATCTTTTGACCACCTGGGTGTCACTGCGTGAAAGGCAGGAAAGGGAAGAGACCTTGCTAAAAATAAGGGGAAACTAGCTAATAACGGAAGTAAAAACAAAGCCCTGAAAGGTCAGAGCCCTGCAACAACCCTGTTCTCTCAGAACAGGGAGAGGGGACTCTCTCGAGTGGGATAGTATCCTGTGAAGGGTTAATACAGCATCATTAGTTGGAGCCAGTGCTTACCTAAACATTCTGTCTCTGCCTGATGGGGAGAAACCCCTTCCACCAAAAAAAAATCTTCCATCATTATTGCTTTCCAGTCAAGCCTTGCTAGAGGTGTGAAGACCCAGAAAAAATCCCCCCACCCCCAAACGGGGAGGTTTTTCTTCTTCTGAGGACCATTTGTTTTTTGCTGAAAAATTGGACTATGAAATATTTTTAGAATATTTTAGTTTTAGAAACTGTTACTCTGGCCTTTACTCCCCACCCTCCCAATGCAGTTATTTGAACTTCTAGAACCCATTGGTCTTCAGGCTCAAAATTGTCTTCCTTTAGACCCTTCCTCTCCTCCCTGCACTAGTGAGGTAGTTGTTAATTCATTGTCGCTTCCGACTCTTTGTGATTTCATGGACCAGCCCACGCCAGAGCTTCCCGTCGGCCATCGCCACCCCCAGCTCCCCCAAGGTTGAGTCCGTCACCTCCAGAATATCATCCATCCATCTTGGTCGGCCCCTCTTCCTTGAGGTAGTAGCTATGGGAATATTAGCCTCTCAACAAGCTCTGACTGTTCACAGGACTGCAATTCAACTCTCACAGTATTTATGTGGCCAATAAAAGACACATGGTCAAAGTTTGTTATGTTCTAGAGCTCAACTTCATGGTTTTGCATGTGGAGAATCTAACACATGAACTAACCCATCCACAGCAACCTTTCAAGGTTTCCACAATGGCAATATTTTGTATTCCAATCTTCTAACAAAAATACCAAATGGCATAAAGTTTTATCATAGAGTGGTTGCACTTCTACAAGCTCCCACAGTAGCAGAGAATTCTGTATTGATGATGGAAGATGGTAGTTTTGTTCACACAAATTCACTCCTGTAAACAGTTGGTGCACAATCGTACTTCGGTTAAGCATGTGACTCGACCCTTAAAGCCACATCACACATTTTCTCTACATGGGTGTGAATGCAGGAATGGACAGAGAATGTCGTATCAAGGAAAGGTAAAACCTAGAATAGCTAGCCTCTTCTCTCATTTCCCTCCAAGTAACCAAAATACCTTGAGCAGGGAGGCAAGTCCCCACACCCCCTCAACACTTTAGGCCTGAACAAATCGAAAAGATGGTGAGCTTTAAGAAAACTTCAGAGGTTTTATTTTGAAAGCATTTTCCTCAATAACTTTGCATTCCTTCTCCAAGAGGCAACTTAGAAAGATTTTAATAGTCTTTCCTTTCCCTTTGGAAATTTAGCTCCAAAGCAGCTTATGAATCACTTCTGTTAAGATGTTTTCTACAATGCGAAGGTAAAGAGTCTGGGCCCAAGCAATAATTGACCTCTTTGTCCAAACATGCCTCAATCTGGAACATTTTCTCCTGGAATAAAGGTTCTTCCCCAACCCTACTTGATTCAGAGAAGGATGTGTAGCAGCCCTACACCAAGAACTCCAATTAAATTTTACCTGGCTTATGCCAAGGAAAACACTTCATTGGCAAGTGCACTGCACAGGAGGGTGGCAGGGAATAGGGCAGATCCCTGTTAATTGCTATCGATGCTGGAAACGTGGAAACAGCCAAGTGGAGTGCACAAGCTGAACGTTTTTGCAAGACCTGGTCAGACACTAGTTATGGTTTTCAAAATAAGTCTCTGAAAAGTTCCAGGACTTTCAGAAACCAAGCCAACCTCATGGAAACAAAGCAGGGGCCCTAATCGTTTTAAAGTAAGGTCTTAATGCCATGGGTAACCCAAGCTAATTAGCCACTTAGCCAATAAGGTAACCCTCATCTTGAATAGAAAATATGTTGACTGCTCATTACCACCCTTTTATATTTTACATTTGTATTCTGTTTTCAACCCAAGTCATGGCCACTGATGACACAGCCATGATTAACTATGAAAAGTGAAGATATACAGAACTTGGCAGAGTCAACTCTGATGTATGATGGCTGGGCCTGTTTTTGGAGTGGTTGAGTGGCTCATTCCATATTGTGCTCTCCTAAGTAATCTCTTTAGCAGTTCGAAAGCAAGAAATTGCAAGTAGATAAATAGGCACTGCTTCCGTGGGAAAGGTATCAGCGTTCCGTGCACCTCGGTGTTCAGTCATACCGGCCACATGACCACGGAAGCGTCTTTGGACAGCGCTGACTCTTTGGCTTAGAAATGGAGATAAGCGCCACACCCTAGAGTTGGACATGACTGGTTGGGGACACCTTTACCTTTTTAAGTAATCTCTTATCACTGAATAAGAAAATGCCACTCTCAGGAGCCCTAGTATATAACTCCATTCTCAGGGAAAGCTTTTTAAGTTTTAAGTTCTAAGTTTACCCTCCCTTCGCTGTTTTCCATTTGAACGTAACCATGTCTTCATCACGTTTTGTATCGTTCACTTGCACCAGAACAACAGGAACTACTGAAAAATTTAAGCTGATTAACCCTGTTCTTTACCACTCTGTCCCCACAACCATAATCCCAGAAGGGAATTTCCTCCATCTCTAAGTGAAACTGGAATTAGGGACTCATGTAAGTCCTAATGTTCCTACTTGCGAAGTTTGCCTGTCAACCCAGAGGCAGCCGATTAGCCCCGATACAAAAACTTCAGTGAAAAGCCAGTCATCCAGACCTGATCCAAGTGCTGTTCAATACAAGTACAATGCTCTTGTTCAACAGGTTTATTCATGACACTTTTATTTCTAGGTACTTTCAGAGTAGAACTGTACATGCAAAGCTGCATCAGTCACAACAGATTTACAGTAGATTCTATTATCTATTAAGTGTGGAATTTAGAATCCTTTTTACAGTATAAAAAAGACTAAACATCAATAGCTTGGAACTCTGAATTAGATGTCAAGCATTTCTAATATTTTCAGTTCCAATACCTAGTTACTAGGCACTGTATATTACAGATGTTTAGTTATCAGGACTTCAGAAATTTAACAGCAACTTTTGCAGAGCATGTTGTTGAACTTCCCTTACTCCCTTTTTCCAGCCACAAGTAGCCTCAAATCCTGCCATCGACTAACCAATCAATAATCCTTACTTGCCAGTATAGATAGGATTGTACAGTGTTACACATCAAGAAAGGACACTCCCTCAATGGCTTCTCACATTACCTAAAAAAAGCAAATGTAACAAAAATAAAGGTATAACATCTTCAAAAATAAATATAAAGAGGGAATGCAGACAAGTGTCAAGACTTTTGGCAGGTAACATTCATAATATACAAAATATAACTTATTCAAAGCCAAGGGCAAAGGAAATATCCAAATTTCTTTTAAGTAATCAGCCATTTAATCCACTTCTTCCATACGTGATGTGTCATCATCTCCTTCAAGTGGTGGCATCTCTTCAGTAACCGCTGGACTGGTTTCCTCTGTAGCAGTATCATCTTCGTCTATGCCTGTACAAAATTAAGAGTTATAGCACTGTAATTAACTGATTTGCACACTTCTGCACGATCTATTTGCTGCTCCTTACCATTAGCTACCCAATAGAAAGTTATATCAAGTTAATTGAAAAAGAAAGCATCAGAAAGATTTGCTTGGGTACTGTTTTAACTAAGTAGCTTTAGATAAGAAGTTTCCAAAAATCTGTATATTTCGGGTGCGTCAAGAGCAGAACAAGTTAATTAGAACTTGGTTAGAGGTCCAACTTACCCAGACCAAGTTTTATCATTCTATAGATACGGTTGGCATGTGTCTGAGGGTCCTCTAGACTGAAGCCTGAAGACAGAAGAGCAGTCTCATACAGCAGAATGACCAGGTCCTTCACCGACTTGTCATTCTTGTCAGCTTCTGCCTTCTGCCTCAGTGTCTCAATGATAGAATGGTCAGGATTTATCTCCAGATGCTTCTTGGCAGCCATATAGCCCATTGTTGAGTTGTCCCTGAGTGCTTGTGCCTTCATGATCCTCTCCATGTTAGCAGTCCAGCCATATGTGCTGGTTACAATGCAGCATGGAGAAGTCACCAGTCGGTTGGAAACTACAACCTGCAGAGAATTACAGTAGGATTTCTTATCCAGAGGAATCCCTACAACCGGATACTTCACTACTAATATGTTCACTGTAAACAAGTTAAATGCATGGGGTGAAATCCAGTTTTTTATCTGTTAGCAGAACTGGGAGGAAAATATTTCCACCCCTCTCTAGGCACCCTCAAAATCTGCTCCAGGTGGACTCTTTGGAGCACTTTTGGGGGGCTGCAGGGGTAGGAGGGAGAAAGTCCCATTGCGCAACTTATTAACTTATGCTCCTGTGACACTGGTTTCTGCCCTAAGTATTTAGTCTTACAGAAAGGTTTTAGTTTAACTGGGAGACAAAGGCCACATCAAAATGTCATAAACTGGAGTCATTTCAACACAAGCTGGCACACCAAGTGTTTCAGCAGAATCAACCTTTGGTCATCTTCCTACTAGATACACATTAGAGAAACTAAAAATGCTACGCTCTAATAAGAGGACAAGAGGCATGGAAAACCTATCTCAAAAATGGTGAAAGCTGCTTTTACATGATATCAGGGTTTAAGTAGGTGCAGGTTGCTTACTTTCTCTACTTTCTTTTCAAGTATATCTTTCATGATCTTGCAGAGGCTTTCAAATTTGGCTTTCTTCTCCTCCTGTTTCTTTTTCTCCTCTTCATCTTCAGGAAGCTCCAGACCCTCTTTTGTTACTGAAACCAAAGTCTTGCCCTCAAATTCCTTTAGCTGCTGTACACAGTATTCATCAATAGGCTCAATCATGTAGATCACTTCCAAACCATGTTTACGAAGCCTCTCCACAAAAGCAGAGTTTGCTACTTGATCTTTGGTTTCACCTAGAGTGAGAAAAAAAATCAAATTTCAGCCAAGTTCCATTCCTTCAGCTAAATCTGTCAGAATTTATAAGGACAGCTGGTCCAGATCAAATACACCAATTTCCTCAAGTGGAATCCATTGCCAAGCCATGAACATGTGACAATCAGGGCCAAGGCAACGTTAGCCTAAGACACTTGAAGCCAAATACAGCAAACCTATCACCAACCAATCACCTGTGATATGGCATTCTTACAGTCACAGTTGAAAATGGTGATTTTTCCTCATTCCTTATGCTGCAGGGTTTCCCCACAATCTTAAGTTACTCCAAGTTTCCTTTCGTTATGAAGAGCTGCAATCATCTTAGCACCTGGCATGGTCAATATTTGGCCCTCTACGTGTTTTGGCCTATGATTCCCATGATCCCTCACTACTGCCTATGCTGGCTAGGGATGATGAAAGTTGTAGGCTTTCATCATTTTGTGGCAATACCTGGAGGGACACAAGCTGCCCACCCTGACCTAGACAATTTAAAGTGAGACTTACCTGTGATGTAGTATATGTGTTTCTGATTATCCTTCATCCGAGTGCAATAATCCTTTAGTGACACCATCTCATCCCCAGATGCAGAAGTGTAGTACCTCAACAACTCTGAGAGTTTCTTGCGATTCTGGGAATCCTCATGTATGCCAAGCTGGAAGAAAATGATATTTGATAAGCTTTACACAACACATTATTACTCAAACCAAAAGACTTTCACAAGAAAATGCATGCTCTGAACCAACCTTAATATTTTTGGAAAACTGCTCATAGAACTTCTTGTAGTTTTCTTTGTCTTCTGCCAGCTCAGTAAAGAGTTCTAAGCATTTTTTGACCAAATTCTTCCGGATCACTTTCAGAATTTTGCTCTGCTGTAGCATTTCACGTGAGATATTTAGAGGCAAGTCTTCTGAATCAACAACCCCTCGCATGAAATCTGTGAAGAATATCTTGATTAGTTTATCATGTGGATTGAAAATCTAATTCCTAGACAACTTGTTTTAAAATTGAAAGTTTGATCAATAGGCTTGAATTCCTGCTTGAGTTGTTTCTTCTAAATTGAAAGCAAAATAACTAAAGGGGAAGGGAACATGATAGACTTATTATGTATCATGTGTGAGTAGTTGCTGCATTTACACTGATTTTCTTTACATCTTACAGGCACAGGGGGATACATGCTTTCGTCTTGTATCTACCAGAAGACTTGCAGGACATGTAGATTTACTTACTCAAATATTCAGGGATTAATTCTTCACAGTTGTCCATGATGAACACTCTACGCACATACAACTTAATGTTATTCTTTTTTTTCCTGTTTTCAAACAAGTCAAAAGGTGCACGCCTTGGGACAAACAAGAGTGCTCTGAATTCCAGCTGCCCTTCCACAGAGAAGTGCTAAAAATATATGGGAGCAGAATTAGGTAAACAGACTCAGTCAGAGAGGTGGGTCTAGGTGCCACCAGACAGTATTACAAGTATTTCAAACTCTAAAGTACTAGTGCCATTACCAAAAAGCTTGGGGAACAAATCTGCTCATGTATTTGTTTTCAAATCAGCAAAGAGTGCATTTACTGATAAGCAAACCAGTTATAGCATTTTTAATATGCCTTTTTAAAGCACATAAAGAAGAGATTATGTTTAAACAAGAGAGCTACTTTAGAAGCTTGGTCTAGTATACCACGAATTAAGATTTATGATGTAAAACCCAACCCAATACCAAGATGTGGAACCACTGGCCTAGACACAGAGTAGCGGTAACAATCTTACTTTGACTGCCAGGTGGTCTTCCCAGTCATTAGTCAGGCTCTTGTAGAATTCTCCATATTCCTCATTAGTAATGTCATCTGGGTTCCTGGTCCAAATTGGCTTTGTCTTGTTGAGCTCTTCCTGGTCAATGTACTTCTCCTTGATCTTCTTTTTCTTCTTCTTGTCACCATCTTTCTTTTCTTCTTCCTCATCAGAACCAACATCCTCAATCTCTGGCTTATCTTCAGCCTTTTCTTCTTTTTCCTCCTTCTCTTCTTCCTTTTCCTCTGCCTCATCATCACTCACCTCTTTATCACGCTCCTTTTCCACCTGTACACACAAAGAGTAAGTCACAAGCCACAAGAAGTAAGGTTAATGCATTTGTGTAACCTTGAGACTGCAAGCTAATGAAAGGAGCAACCCACTCAGACACCCTCCACCACTGAACAATACTTACTAGTTAAGCAAAGGCTGTGTATAAACTTGAATCAAGTGAACACAAAGAACATTTTAACACCCCATAGACAATGGCTTTTAAATAGCATTTTCTTTGCATGGCTCTGAGTTTCAGCTGCCCTTTCAGATATCAGAATGATCAAGCAGTCTCAAAAGTCTGAAGGCTATCCCAGTTAATCTGAAACTATTGGCTGAGTTTTCAGTTATTAGGTTTTTTCATAGCATTTCCAAGCACTGAAAAAACGTTTGCTCAATTAGTTGTACCCATTCAGACATGAACATATGAGTACTACTCAAAAACTCAAGCTACGATATTTATACGTTATGCACAATATTGTGTTTCATGAGACCAGACACTTACAAAGAGTGTTATTGGATATCCAATGAACTGAGAATGCTTCTTGACTATTTCCTTGACTCGCCTTTCTTCCAAGTACTCAGTCTGGTCTTCCTTCAGATGCAGGATAACCTTTGTGCCACGTCCTAATGGCTCACCTGCAACACAATTTTATAATTTAACTGCCATTGCCATAAAAGCTGTTTGAGAGCCATTGAGTGATCAATGTTCTAATAATCAGCTTTAGAAAACATATGATATGAATATGCATAAATATATTAGTTCAGTGGAACTGCTGATCTAGTTTTGTAGCTTGGATCTCTAGTATTAAGTAAAACAGCACAACGTTCATGATACTGCATGTACAATGCATCTGTGTGTCAGTTTGTATCAGAGCAGGCCTCAGGAATTTTCTATTAAATATGAAAGCTCCGTCAACTATTTGGGGGTCCTTTGACTTTCCCTATCATTTCTTACTGCACTTCTAAAGCAGCAAGAGATTATTTTAACCCATCAATACCTACTAGCATGGTTCCTTCTGTTAGTTCTATTTAGAATTGTCATTTACGAAAGTGAGAGCATTAACAAGCAGTTCTTACCAGTGTCCAGTCTGACAGTGAACGATCCACCAGCTGACGACTCCCAAGCATACTGCTCATCATCATTGTGCTTGGTGATCACTGTCACCTTCTCAGCAACCAAATATGCAGAATAGAAGCCAACACCAAACTGACCAATCATGGAGATATCTGCCCCAGCTTGCAAGGCCTCCATGAAGGCCTTGGTGCCAGACTTGGCAATGGTGCCCAGGTTATTCACCAGGTCAGCTTTGGTCATCCCAATGCCAGTATCCACAATGGTCAGAGTACGATCATGCTTGTTAGGAATAAGGTTGATCTTCAGGTCTTTTCCAGAATCCAGCTTGCTCGGATCAGTCAAGCTCTCATATCGGATTTTATCCAAAGCCTGTAGGATACAAGGCTGCATTTTCAGTACACAGGAGACTTTTGCTAAAGCGAGCATTTATATTCTATCCCTTAAAAGGAGATTTACTTACATCAGATGAGTTAGAGATCAGCTCCCTGAGAAAGATTTCCTTGTTGGAATAGAAAGTGTTGATGATCAGGGACATCAACTGAGCTATTTCTGCCTGAAAGGCAAATGTCTCCACCTCTTCCTCCATTGGCTGATCCTGTGTGTGTACTTCCTCTGGCATCTGCCAACAGTCAAATAACAAAATTTTAAATACACTCCAATGAAAGTAGCTGTAAAATAATAACCACAGAATATTTAACACCTTAATTTTGCACCCAAAGCAGAAGCTTAGTATTTCAATCATCTAAACCAGGGGAACAGGTTTTGGACTGGGGGGCAGCAGCAAATAGCCCACCAAGCTGAAAGATGTCAGTGGGCATGACCTTGCTCACTGAGATCACCACTCCTGCCCCCCCCACCTTTTACATGCTGAGAGAAGCATGAAGTTCCATGCCTCTCACAGCATGCAGAAAGGGACTTGGCTGGCACTGAGAGAAGTTTACGTAGTTCCCATGGGGGCAACGTACACCATCTGTCTCTGGCCTCACAGGCCCAGCTTCTTCCCCCATTGGAGATGATGCAGGGCAGCCCAAGTACTTAGTATGTTAAGTAAAGGAATCCCTACCTCCTGCCCAAGTTCCTGGTAGGGGGCAGGTCTTGGGGAGGAGAGTGGGCGGGGCCACAGAGGGAGCCCAAATCTCTGTGGGCTGGAGGTTCCCCACTGCTGATCTAGACCAAAGCTCTACTTTGAAACGTAGTGGGTGTCCCAAACTTAATTTTCAGTCTTAGGTACTATACGTACTGGGTAACAAGACCAATGAACTAATTTTTGGATAAGTGAAACAATGCACTTATTTAATACAGTAATTCTGACTAATAAACCTAATTAATTCAGGGACAAAGTTCAAAAATGTACCACAGGTTTCAGACCTTCTTGTTAAATGTTTATCATGACAGTTTTTCCCCATTAAAAAGACCCATACTACAGTGGCCTTTTTTTAAAATACTGCAACATTCTGTAAAACGCCCAAAGAGCTTCGGCTTTGGGGCGGTACAGAAATGCAATAAATAAATAAATAAGGACCTCAGGTTTAGCAGCAAGGTACCTCTCAACTGGCTCCAACACCGTCATACACTTTGTTATCTCCTAGGGTCACTTCAGACCATTCCCCCCTATGTGAGCAGTCCCCAACCCTTCTTAGGCAGACACTCGACAAATTGCACTGTTCCAAGCCTACCTTCAGTCGTAAGGGGCCTGTTTTATATGTGCTTTTGAAAACACACGGTCTACTTTGCCAGGCACAAATAAAAGAAGTCGAGCAAAGCTGATACTTCGAACCAGTTATCACCTGCGTTAATAGCAAATGGCAATAACCAAGTAAGGCAAACCAATGTGTTCTCTGTATGCTGGAAGCACAATTATTTGGGATTAAGTTCCACTGAAATCAGCAAGCCTCAGCTTCTGGGTAAACAGCCACAGAAGATGGCTGAAAGCTATTCTGTACTTCTTTGTATTTTGTCTCTGAAATTTAAGCAACATCCCATCTGCTCACGCAACACTAATTTGCGCCCTACACCAGCAAACCAAAAAATGCAGAAACACCAAGACGCTTCTCATGGAGCTGACCGGCTGCAGCCCCGCCCGCCCCGGGGGCAGACATCCAACCAATCCAGCTTTGCCCTTAGGCAGTGAGAAACGGCCCTCGGGAAGAGGCAGGGAGGAAGCGGGATGAAATGAGCGACAACGCCAGTGGCTCTCTCAAGAGGCCGGTTCTAGCGCCACCTGCTGGCCCCGGAGCAGAACCAGGGTTCTAGAAACTGCTACAGTCTCCCCGCCCCGTTCTAAATCCCTCCCCCCACCAGCGCTTTCACGAGCCAATCCTCTCGCCGCCGCGGTGTTGCCAGAGCCTTAACGCGAGCGCGCGGCCACCGCCAGATCCTCGCCCCCCCCCCCGCGAATGCCGCTTCCATTCTCTCCCTCTTCCTCCCGCCTACCCCCATTATTAGGCGTCAAGCCCCTTCTCGCCGGGAACATCCATCCGCCCGCCCGCCCTCTTCGACTCCCTGCCCGCCCGGCCGCCGTGCAGAGACGGCCCGTCACTGCTCCCATTCGCCATCACCCACGACCCGGCGCGATGGAGCCTACGGTAGAGAAGTCACCTTTTTCCTTCGCAAGTCGGTCTCGAAGGGAAAGAGGGGCGTGCCCTCACCTCTCCCCTTCACCCGTTCTAGTTCTTGTAGGCCTCCCCTCCCCTCCCCTCGCCCCCTCAGCCCCATGCGCGCGGGGTACCTCAGCGAGCACGCCTTAAGCGCCCCCCCCCCCGCGCGGGTCCGTTAATATCGTCTTCGCCCTCCCTTCAGATCACGACCTTTGTTCTCCGGTCAGTCGTCTTACGTCGAAAAAGAGACACGGTGCTTAACGGCTCTTCAGCCACTCTCCCTTCTTCTCCCACCCCGCCCGTGTTTCGGGGGAACGGCACCCCCATTTTGTGCGAGAAACATCCTGGTGGTCTCCTCAGAGCCACTATTAATATTAGAATCATCGTCCCCATCACTACCACGAATGGCCGTGTCTTGCGTCCCTTCTCACCTTGGCGGCGTGAATTCGACCAGCGACGAGACTGCGCGCCCACAAAGAACTAGTCTCACTCCGACACCTCACCAGCTGCACTGCGCGGCACCCCCACCGCCCGCTCGCCTTATATAGCCTCGCCGCCGCCTCTTTCCAGAACCATCGGGAACCTTCACTGACAGAGAAGGGAGGGGGGCGGAGAATAGGCGGGATCTTCCGAGCCTTCTCCCGCGAGGGAAGCGGGGAGGAGGAGCCAAGTAGAGAGGGGAAAAAGAGGACGGGAGGCGGAGTCTGTCTGAAAGGACGCGCATGCGCCCGTCACATCCTCCTCCCTTTTTTTTTCTCATGCTACTCTCACAATTTCGAGCTGTCTATTGCTAACGGCGTCGGTCCTCGTGTGGATTGGACAGCACGCATGCGCCGCAGGGCGCAAGAAACTTGAGAGGGCTTTTTCTTCCTCCCCCGGGAGGGAAGACTGCGCATGCGCTAACGCAGGATTTCCTCCCCCCCCCCCTTTTCATCCTATTTCCCCGTCTCTGGCGGGGCCGTTGCCGCCTATTCAAGGCGGGAGCCGGGGAGGGGAGAAGAGACCGAGGGAAATTCTGCTGGTTGGCACGATGACATCATCGTCGTCATTCAGAACTACCGAGATGCGGGGGCGGAGGTCTTGCCCACGTAGCCCCTCCCACGCCATGAAGAGTGACTTAGAAGGGGGAGGGGTCGGCTGAGATCTCCTCCTCCCTCACCGCCCCTCGGAAGGGCAAAGGTTCAGAATCGCCCCTCCGCAGGTCTCCTCCCCTCAGTGCCCTCAGAATGTCCTAGAAACAGCGGGTGACTGAATGTTCTTCCTTCTCCCCTCCCACGCTTAAGAACCTACTAGAAACACCGAGGAACATGGGCTGCCGTTTCATCTTCACACACACCCCAATCAGAACAAAAAATATGAGGAGTCTCGTGTTGCCATAAAGACTAACAAAACATTCTAGCAGAAGCTTCTGTAGAAGCTTGCTGTTTGCTTCGTCAGATGCATGAAGTATTAACTTGCAAGTTGGCAGATTTATATACACACGCTTGAGGTGGGTGGAATTGTAAACAGTGAAATCAGAGGGAACTGAAATGCAGAAAGTACAGGCAGGGATAATTACCGTAACAGCGGCCATACACAAAAGTGTTGTTGGATGATGGGGCCAGCATCGAGGGTAGGCATGGTTGGGCACCTGCTGAGGACCCATGCCCCAGCAGTGGCCCACGGATGAGCCCCCTGGAGTTGCTTCCCTTTACCATTGCAACCTGCCTCTTGCTCTGGCCCAGAGAACAATGGTGGTGAAAAGTGAGAAAAGTAGATGCCGCTGCCTACATGCTCACTGGCTCTCAGGCAAGCAAATGGTAGCAATGATGAGGAAGAGGAACAAGAGCTGGTGACAATGGTGGTAAGAAGGAGGGGACCCATTGAGGATGTCTTTCCCAAGGGCCCTAAAAAACCTGGAATAGCACTATTGGATGATAACAGATAGCCTCCCCCCAAGTCTTTGTAGTACCCCAAACTAACACTGTTGCATAAGCTTTCTAGACCCTTTGGAGAGACTCCTTACCCCTTTTTCCTTAACCTGGCATGCCAGGGGGTAAACTGGATTAAAGGGTTGCCTAGTTACTCCAGCTTTCTTATTGCTGCGAAAGAGAACCATCCTCTCAGATGCTCACCTGTGCTCTCCCTCTGAGGACCACAAATGGTGAGGATTTAGCCCAATGAACCATGGCCTCTCCGCCATGTGCAGTTTCCACACGACGTTCAGCCTTAGTATTGGCAGCAAAAACTAGGTGAGTGATGGTTGCTACTGCCTCTGATAGCTCCTCTGCCCTCTCCTTCTGAAAAGCTCCACCCTGCTCACCCTCTCTTGCAGTGGGAAGGATTGATTGCACCCATTCAGAAGAAGAAAGCAAGTAAAAGGAGACAGCATGATCGCTTGTACTCGCCCTCTCTGACTGGGCCGCATGGTGGGGAGGACAGCCCAATAGGGCCAGTAGGAGAGTGGAGGTGAGAAAGTGAGGTGGCTGCTCTTTTCATGACCCTATAATATAGGATTTGTACACTTTGCCACCCAGAGAGGTAGTATGAGCAAGCAGGTAGAGGTAGCTGCTTCTACTTTATAGGCAGCTCTGTGGACCTAATCTTCCTCATCATGGTGCACAGAGAGGGTAATCAAGAGAGGAGGAGCAGCCACCACCTTCTCTTGCTTCCACACCCTCAAGTGGCAGACCTCCAAGGAGGAGGCACCATGGCATAGGGGAGATCCTTTCCCTCCTACTTTTCAAGCTTCTGCCGCAGGGCAGGAGAGAGGAGTGATTGCCATTTAATGTTTATTGTTTGATCACCTCTTCACACCTGCAACAGCTGTTAATCAGCTGCTTTCTTTCAAAAGAAGAGTGGCAGTGTTAAAAAAGTGTGCTTAATGTAATGTGGAGTTTGACCCTTAGTAACTTTGCCGAAAGGAATCTGGTGCAAGAAGTTTAGCTATATCAGCATGTACAGGTTTACTTAATCAAAATGTTAAGTAATATTATAGTATAACAATGTTAGCTTTCTGCTAACAAATTCAAAGGTTAAGTGTAACACACATATAGACTGTTTTGGTGGTTCAGATATTTTAATAAATTAGCGTGAGCTTTTAGCATCAGATGCTATAAGTGGAACTTTGAGTCTGAAAAGACAGTTAAACTGGTAGATCTGTAGCAAGCATTCCACTCTTTAAGCAACAGTTACAAAGCACAAGGTGCACTTTAAGGGTCTTTATAATGTGCATAGAAACCATAGTCCCTGTTGAGTCACTTTTCTCTGTCATTTCTTGTTCTGCAATCTCGCATTCCAAGTGAGCCCCTGATTTCAATTTCTTTAGAACTGCCACCCTGAGCTCCTTGATGGTGTATCCAAAGTGTTCACTGACAGGTTTATTGATGTTATGCTTGATGTCTGATTTGTATCCATTTAAACTTTGTCTTAAAGATAGTCCTGTTTGGCCAATCTAAGTGGTTTTTGAGCACTTGATGCAGGAGATTAAATACACATTTGATGATGCACAGGTATATTTGCCCTGGATGCGGTGGAAAGCCCCATTGGATCCACTTAAGGACATAAGAAGAGCCATGCTGGATCAGACCAAGGATCCATCTAGCCCAGCATTCTGTTCACACAGTGGCCAACCAGCTGTCCACAGGAAACCCACAAGCATGACATGGGTGCAACAGCACACTCCCATTAGTGCATTATCACTGGTGTTTATTATGAGCACAGTTGGCATTTAGGTTTATTGCAAGGTCTGGTACCTTGCTCAGAGTCCAGTGATGAAGTTTTTCCCCTGGTCAACAATTGCTTCTGGTTAGGTGGCTGCCTAGCATACGGGTGCCTCCATCTTCCAGGATGGGCTGTAGGTCTCTGATAATGTGTTGCAGTACCCTTAACTGTGAACTATAGGTGACCACTAAAGGTGTTCTGTTAAGGTTTTTACCTTGCTGGTGTTGGAGCAGCTTTTACCAAGTTTGGGTGATATCTTAACTTTATGAATACTTGTTGAAGTATATTCAACTGATTGTCGATAACTTGTTCATCAGTTCTTACTCCATTGTCATGAGGAATGTTTGTGTAAAGTGATTCAACATCCATGGTTGCAAGTATGGTTCCCTCAGGGAGGCCCCTAATATCCTCCAGATTAATGAGAAGATCTGTTATATCTATAAGTAGCTGGCTCTATTCTTTCCAAATGGTCTAAGGAGAGTGTCAGCATACTCAGATACACCCTCTGTTATAGTATTGCTGCCTGAAATAATTGGTCATCCTGAGTTACAGGGTGTATGGATTTTGGGCAGTAGATAGAACCTTCTTGCATGTGGTTCTTTTGAAGTTGTTTCCAAAATGGTGTCTTTGATATTTTAAGATGTTAAGCATTAGGTTTATTACCACCACCACCACTACACCGCTCCCCCGCCCCCTCATAATTGTACTTGGAGAGAAACAAAACATTGTTTCTAACTTAATCTACTTGTCCTATCAGGCAGACATGAATCAGGTTACGTTTTACCTGGTCACAGTGTTCCCCACTCCGGTGAGATGTATTGTATTTCTATTCAAATTACACTAATTCTATATTTTCACCTCTACATAAAAAATAGCACATATAAATTTTATGCAGATTAGTGGCCTCTTTTGTCCTCTTTTTTGATGATGTGTTTCCTCTTTTTTTGACAGTGTGTAAGTGGCCAACCTACTGGGTTATGGCCCTTCCACTCTTAGGGATTTCTACCCCAATATGGGAAGGGGACATGATGTGAAATTAGGGTAGCACAATTTCTAACAACCCACTCCCTTATCCTGACGTATATCCCATGTTAAATAACACAACCCTGGGCTGCTTCAAATATGATGCATTCACTACACAAATACCAGGATGTTATCTGTGTACACCGTGTGTGCACCTGTTTTGTTACATGTATATACCATGCGAACCTATTACCTATCAAAACTTCCTGATGTATTAATACATAACAACATGTAGAGGTGTGTGTGTGTGTGTGTATTTGGTACAGGTGAGGATGTACATGTGGCTATACATAGCAAACTGCTCTGCAATTATGTGTTAAAATAGAACAAATAAATAATGATTTATATGTGAAGCAGCCCACAGAAAACCATACACTGGAGTAGGAGCAGAAAAAACACCATTATTGGGGTTGCATTGCTTTGAAATTCACTCAGACTCAGCACTGCGTGTTTTACTTAAAGCTGCCATACAAAAACATCAGAACTGGAGTGGTGCGTGGAGCCAAAGTCTGTAACATTTCTGTGGGGGGAAAAGGAGGATCCATTTGGTAATATCCTACTATGTCAATCAGCAAATGCAATAATGTTGCGCTAGCATAAGGGACCTCCAGAGCAATGCCAATTGCATTAGCTGGCATGACAGGATGCCTGACTTTGTAGGATACTGCCCTATGGATTTTCTTTCTGTGTTTGCGCTATGGATTTTCTTTCTGTTTTTTGGCAGCAGTGGTGAGGCTTTAGGCTCCTATTAGCTGAACTAATGTGATGTCTTAGGGCAGAACTAGATTTGATATGGGGCTGATATATTTATATGATGAAGGATTTATTTAATAATACATCCAGCCTGTGGTCTGATCTTATTTGGCCCGCAGTATCAGAGAGAGAAAGGGGTGTGTGAGAGAGATGGGGGTGGCTTTGCCCAGTTATGGCTCTGACTTTGCCCCCAATTGACTTTTCCCATGTGGGTCAACTGCCCATCATAGAAAACAGTTTCCCACCTCTACCCTAGAACCAGAAAGCCAAAATTCTGAATCTTAGACAAATTGTGCATTTATTATGAAATACACAGAGAGAGAATATTCAAAAGCACATTTGAAAAGAGATAGAAAATGCCAGGTTCTTTTCTAACACTGAACAATCACTAGATTTGTTGTGATGCAGAATCCAAAGCTCAACAATCAACAATCATTCATTTGGATTTTAGTCTGTTCATCCCCTCTGTAGTTCCATCAGAGCTTCTTGCTCTCTGTTAATAGCAATTCAGCCATGACAACAATAAGTAAGCTCCCTTCTAAGAGCTTAGTCTAGAGATAGCCTCCACACTTAGTTTTGCCCAGATCCCCCACTCAGTGGCTTTCTTCCATATTAGATTGTAGGTGGTGTCCTAGAGAAGTCATAGTGACTATCCATGGCTCAGTTCTCCATTAATACAAAAGATACCCTGGGTGTGTACATAGTCAACAGATGGGTGTAGATTAAGCCCTCATAGGGTTGTATCCAATAGTGTTCTTCTGCCATTGGAACAGAGACAGCTGGCAGATGGAATTTCACCTCCCCACTGAAGTGCCCCCTCCCCCAAATCTGCTCCAGAGTGTTGGACAACCCTCTGGAGCAGACTTTGTGGAGGTACATCTGGTAAAACCCTAGAAATGTATCTCCATGACTCACTGTAGGTTCTTCTGCAGCACTATCCGCAGCATTACATGCTCAAGAGTAATTGGGCCCAAGAGTTGCCACCCCTCCCCCAGGGAACATCAGTGCCAGCTCCAGTTGGACTGCCTCTTCTTTGGGAGATGAGAGGGGGAGAACAGGGCCATCCCACCAGCCCTGCTGACAGTCTACCTAATTCTTTTTTCTCCCCTCCCCATTGCCTTTTCCTTGTGTGTCGTGTCTTTTTTTAGATTGTAAGCCTACGGGCAGGGACTGTCTTCTTTGTTCATTGATTTAAGCTGCTCCAGGAACCTTTTTTGGCTGAGGAGCGGGATAAAAATACAGTAAATAAATAAATAAACCTGATCCTTCAGATGTTCTAGGCACTGACTACATTGGGTGGGCAGAAAGATCTCCAGATGTTTTGGACTTCAACTCCTAGCATTCCTGACAATTGTCAATGTGGGCAGGGGCTTCTGGGAGTTGAAGTCCTAAAATCTAGAGATCTACCTTCTGTCCATTCCTGCTCTAGTGTAGCTTTCCCTGACCTGGTGCTCTCTTGATGCATTGGAGTGCAACTTCCATCATTCCCAGCCAGCATAATTATGCTGCCTGGGAAATGTGAGTTGCAGTCCAACACATCTGAGAGCACCAGGCTGGAGAAAGCTGCTCTGGTGGCACTGTAGCAGGGAGGTGGGTGAGGAAAGAAGAGTATCAGAACACAAAAAAAGTATGTTAGCTCCAAGCGTTTCTATCTTCAGGCCTGTCACAGCATTTTCTCCAGCTCCTCTAACAGCACATGCTCTTGCAAAGAGCAGCCTTGAGCAGCTAAGCCCTGGCAGTATCTAGCCCTGTGCTGGGCCTGCTAGTGATGTGGTTGTTCGACATTCTTGCCCTATATCCCTTGCAATTCTTAAAACAATGATCAATATAAAATGTAAAGATATTGCCTGAAATAAAATCAATAGTGCAGAAATCAGGATTGGCTCTCTTTCATGTTTCTATAATTCTACTCACTTGCTTGTCTGATCCAAGCAAATATTTTTCTTCTGAATCATTCATGAAGTCTGTACTATTTTAGTTTTGTTTTCGCTCCAGTTGTAGCTACAACAAGAAGTACAACATTGTCTCTCAGTGTTGGCACTTGGGTTATGCCACTTCTCCATAGCAAGAAACTTTCAGTTTCGGGAATGAAGTTTTGGTCTCAGTCTGCAAGTGATTGCCAATGAGTAAACAACATTTAGGGTTTGGGGGTGTGTGAAAATGAAGGGAACAAACCAATAAATTGCTCACATGCTTTTACTTTTGAATATTTGTGAGGGAAGAAAAAGAATGAACAAAACAAGGCCTTATTGTCTATAATTTGACTAAAAATAGTAATATGCAGTTTATTAATTATTTTAGGAAATTAAGGGATAGAAGCAATATGCTTTGTACTTTTATTTTTCTCATAGCTATCCACCCCATAGCCCCAAATATTAGCAATCTGAGCCGATTTAGATTCAGTTAGGAGCATAGGAAGCAAACTTATACCAACCAAATCAGACCACTGGTCCCTATTATTATTATTACTACTACTACTACTGCTGCTGCTGCTGCTGCTATTACTATTATTTACATTTCTATACTACCCAATAGCCAAAGCTCTCTGGGTGGTTTACAAAAGATTAAAACCGTAACAGTACAATATAAAACAAAATATATTTGCATACAAAAACAATTAAAAACAATCAACAATAGAAATTCCAGTTCAGGTTAAAACCTTATCATATGCTGTCAAGTGCCTGGGAATAGAGGAAAGTCTTAATCTGGTGCCAAAGGATAACAATGCTGGTGCCAGGCAGACCTCACTGGGGAGACTATCTCATAAATGGGGGCCACCACCAAAAAGGCCCACCTGGAAGAGGGCCTCAGATGACAGTAGTAGTGTACAGATAGGTTCATACCAGGAGAGGCGCTCTACAGGGAAACGGCTCCTTCACTGGGCAATCCCACCACTAGCTACCATATAAGAGGAATTATTCATTTCCAGTGTCACCACCACCCATGGGGAATTCTTATTTTTCTAGCAATTGTTATATTTCAAGACCTAAGGGACTCCCTGCCACTGTAACTCAAGAGTTCCACAAGCTGACCCTTTTCCACAGCCACCGGTTCTCTTAGGGTGCAATCCTATGGCCGGTAGACAGTGGCTGGACAGCCATAGGATTATGCAGTGTTCGGGAACCAACCTCTGAGCCCCCGCTCCAAGGTCAGTTCCCAGAAAAACACCATCCCCTCCCCCACCGCCTTGTAGGTGGCGTGGATCATCCCTGGCTCTGCGCTCGTAAGAGCAGAGGGGGAGGAAAGGAGGCGTTCTCGGGGGTGGGGAGGGGACCTTGGAAGGGCTGGTACGATGCTTTCTATGCGTCATCTGATGCCCCCCCCCCCCGCTCCGAAGCTCTGTGGCTGGACAGCTGAAATTGGCCATCTAGCTGCACATGCAGGGCGGCCAGAGCATGGAGGAGTAGATCCCCTCTGCACTCTGCCCGCCCTGCATTGGATAGGCAGTCGCCTCTGAGTTCGGAGGTGGCCATCTATCCCCATAGAATTGCTCCCTTAGAATACTTTAAAACCTCCCAGTAGCTTGGCATAAGTGTCTTATGCCTGAGATGGGCACCACCACTAGAGACAAGATGAACTATTTAAAAAGTTGGTTTATTAAAGGGATATTTTGTACATAAGGGAATACTACTATTTACTTTGGGGTTTTCGAAAGAATGCTAGCTGACACTTCTTAAAGACTCAAGAGACACTGTTGCTAATACATGCCTCTTAATGACTTATTTTACCTCAGGCCAAGTTCCCTAAACCTCCACCCCAGTCAAATACACTCACAACTACGTCCAACTCTTGGGTACAGTTTTCCTCTGACACTAAAGCTCCTCCTGTTATACTACTGGCTACTTGGATAGTTTATGTGGTTTTTAATGCCTGCTTGTGTAATCTCCTCTTGGTAAGATCATAGGGCAGGTGCTTGGCATAACACAGCCACCTGCTCCCGATCTTTACCAGCCACATATGTTTATCACACAGAGAAGAGATCTCTTAACTGAAACTCTGTCAACTGTCATTTCCCAACTACTCTTTTCCACCCGGCTAGAATCCCAAGCCAATCAAAACCTGATGATTCCCACACCAATCAGAATTGAATGTACTTGATCCAGGTTCCATTTATAAATATTAAGAAGCGATGGTCTGTCTCTCCTGCCTCAGAACACGTCACCAAGCATTTACTCCAAAAACAGGCCCTCAGCACAGTAACAGTGCTAGGCCTCAGGCTTACACAGATGCATTATAGCCTCACAGAGGTCACACAGAGTATTTAAACATTACAGAACATCCACAGTTATTTATATACATAGCATTTCTTCACGCACTTTATCAGGTATTTTGGTGTAAGGCTTTATAGATCAAAACCAGTATCTTGTATTGGGCTCGGAAATGTACAGGCAGCCAGTGTACATGGGCCAGAACTGGTGTTCTATGTTCCTTCCAATCGGTCTGGCCACCGCGTTTTGCACAAGCGGCAGCTTCCGAACTGTCTTTGAGGACAGCCCCACATCGAGCGCATTGCAGTGATCTAACTTGGAGGTTACCACAGCATAGACTACTAAGGCCAGGTGATCCCTGTCCAGATAGGAGCTGGGCCATCAACCGAAGCTGGTAGAAGGCACTCTGTGCCATTAAGGCCACCTGAGCTTCCAGAGCCAAAGATAACTCCAGGAGAACCCCCAAGCTATGAACCTACTCTTTCAGGGGAATGCAACCCCATCCAGAACAGGTTGAACACCCTCCCCTACCTCAGAATTGTCTACTCTACACTGATTGGCACCGCCTCTGTAGGATTTCTTTCCCAGCCAGGGATTAAGCTAGGGGCCTTCTGTATGCAAATCATGTGCTCCGTGTCTCTCGAGCTTCATGCACCCAAGCACATTTCTAACTGCAAGTCACCATATAGTCAGAATTTCACTAGTAAGTCATAGTCTATAGTGGATTTTATGCACCCTCTGTGTGGTTTTTATGTGCATCCTTGACCCCAGTTATAGGTTATAGCCTATCCCTATTCAAACATTAGCCCAGCCCATTTAGGTATGGAGCACTCATATTAAGCCTTTGGCAACAAAGACAAAGAGTATAATATAGAAGACAAATAAAGCTGCACAGGGCCTCATGCTGTTTCACACCTCAAGCTGGACATCCTTATTTATTGACAACTTTTGTATCCCACCCTTCCCCCAAAGACCCCAGAGTGCAAACATGGCATTATCCTATTTCGTTTTCACAAGAAAGTACTTGTCATGGAGCTGTCAAACTAGATGCAGTTGCTGCATTTGGGAGCAAAAAAAGGGGGTGGAGTGCACTTTTCTGTTTTCTGAAAAACTGTTGCTGGGGACTTGGGAAAGTGGAAATTTGAAGCATGGCACCCCCAAGGTTCAAGGCAACCCTTTGAACCCTTGGGACCCCCTTGCTAAGAGGGTGAACTAAACCCTGTTTCTCCACCGGTCAACTGTCAAAGGCGGTCAAATCAGCCTATATATAGTCTAGGCTTGACTACTACCTTGTATGTTTGACAGCTCAAACATACAAGGCTCCAGGCAAGGCAAGCCTGTATATTTTGGACAGTTGGAGTTGTGCAAGTGTGCAACTGTGGCAACCACTTAACATTTAAACAAATTAAGGGGGCTTTTGTGCACATTCCTCGGGGCCAAGAAAATGTGGGGGGAAATTCCAGCCCCATTTTTGTGCCAAAAAAAAGAAAAAATGTTTTTTTGAAAGGCTCCAACCGCAGCCAGGGTTGCGATTGGAGCAGGGATGGGGAGGGGGGCCTTGGTGGCAAACAAGACAGGTTCAAGACAGGTAAGGAAACTCAAGAACTTTGGGGCCCAGATAGTTTTCTCATCCATCCTTCCAGTAGTTAGAAGAGGGATAGAAAAGGAATGAAAAATACTCCGGGTGAATGACTGGCTACAAAGATGGTGCCGACGAGAGAGATTTGGATTCTGGGACCACGGCCTATACTTCCTGGAAGATGGGCTGTTGGCAAGGGATGGGTTGCACCTCACAAAGGATGGGAACAATGTGTTTGGCCACAGCATGAAGAACTTCACCAGGAGGGCTTTAAACTGAATCCTATGGGGAAGGGAGATGTAATGTTGGAGGTAACAATGGACATAGGCGCATGCACTGCAACGGAGAGAACAGCTCTGAGAGCACCCAATAATAGTCTTCAGACACATGTAGGAAGAAAGCCAGACTATGAAGCACATGGTCTTCGATGTTTATATACTAATGCCTAGAGTATGGGAAACAAACAGAACAAACTTGAACTCTTAATACAAGAGGGAAATTATGACTTGATAGGTATAACTGAGACGTGGTGGGATAACTCTCATGACTGGAATACAGCAATTGAAGGATATAACTTGTTCAAAAAGAACAGGAGAAACAGAAAGGGAGGTGAGGTTGCACTGTATGTGAAAAATACATATCTCTGCACAGGAATACAGGAGGAGGAGCTTGGTAGCCCCATCGAGAGCATCTGGATCAAAATAAATGGAGCAAAGAATAAAAGGAACCTGGTGGTCGGAGTCTACTACCGGCCACCCAATCAAGGAGAAGACGAGGACGAAACTTTTGAAAAGCAAATAGCCAATGTTTTAAGGAAGCATGATGTAGTAGTAATAGGGGACTTCAATTTCCCCGATATTTGTTGGGAGACAAATTCTGCAAAACATGGCCCCTCCAGGAAATCCCTGACTTGTGTGGCGGATAACTTCCTCCTACAGAAAGTAGAGGAAGGAACTAGAGGATCGGCTATCCTTGACTTGATCCTAACCAACAGAGATTACTTAGTGGATCAAGTAGCAATTACAGGAACTCTGGGGGAAAGTGACCATGTTGTACTTGAGTTCTTGGTTCTAAGGGAAGCAAAAGCCGAGAGTAGTCAAACACGTACCCTGGATTTTAGGAAAGCTGATTTTAATAAACTCAGAACAATGATCAGTAAGGTCCCATGGCAAGCGACGCTAACGAGAAAAGGAGTCCAAGATGGGTGGGAGCTTTTAAAAAAGGAAATTCTCAAGGCACAATCACAAACAATTCCAACAAGAAGAAAAGGTGGAAGACAACAGAAGAAGCCAATGTGGCTTCACAAAAAGCTTAGGGATGACCTGAAAACAAAAAAGGACACATATAGGAAGTGGAAAGAAGGCCAAGTAACAAAGGAAGAGTACAGGCAGGTAGCACAGAATTGCAGGGATGTCATCAGGAAGGCTAAAGCTGAGAATGAGCTGAGGTTAGCAAGGGATGCTAAAAACAACAAAAAGGCTTTCTTCAGCTACGTGCATAGTAAAAGGCAGAGGAAAGAAATGGTGGTTCAGCTATTAAATAAGGATGGCAAAACGATAACAGATGACAAAGAAAAGGCAGAGGTGCTCAATTCCTACTTTGGCTCAGTCTTCTCCCAAAAGAGGGTCTATGACCCCCCGGGCAAAGGCGAAGTACAGGCTGAAGGGGCAGGATGGCAGCTTGAGATCGATAGGCATATGGTCAAGGAACACCTAATTACTTTGAATGAGTTCAAATCTCCAGGGCCAGATGAACTGCATCCTAGAGTAATAAAGGAACTGGCAGAAGAACTCTCAGAAATCATGGAGGACGGGGGAAGTGCCAGATGACTGGAGGCGGGCTAATATTGTCCCTATCTTCAAAAAGGGTAAAAAGGAGGAACCTGGGAACTACAGACCAGTCAGTCTGACATCAATCCCTGGGAAAATTCTGGAGCAGATCATAAAGGAATCCATCTGGAAGCACCTTGACAACAATGCCGTGATTACTCCAAGCCAACATGGATTTGTCAAAAACAAGTCCTGCCAGACAAATCTGATCTCATTTTTTGATCAAGTAACCTCCCTTGTAGACCGTGGGAATGCTGTAGACATCATATACCTCGACTTCAGCAAAGCTTTTGACAAAGTGCCCCATGATATCCTGATGAGCAAACTAACTCAAAGTGGTCTACATGAAACAACGATCCGGTGGATCCACAGTTGGCTACAGAATTGGACTCAAAGAGTCCTTATCAATGAGACCTTCTCAAACTGGAGAGAAGTAACTAGTGGGTACTGCAGGGCTCAGTCCTGGGCCCAGTGCTCTTCAACATTTTTATTAATGACTTGGAGGCGGAGGTGCAGGGAATGCTGATCCAATTTGCAGATGACACAAAATTGGGTGGGATAGCTAATACCATGGCCAACGGTATCAAAAGCCACTGAGAGCTTGAGGAGAACAAGGAAGGAGCATTCACCCCTATCCAAACCCTATCGTTCCTTGTTCTCCTCAATATCCATCATTTTCTTGGATCCTCTGAATATAAGCCCTTTAAGATGAAATAAAGGGTTTATTTTCCTTTCTTGCAGTATGAAACACATTCACCAGAGGGAGCTAAAGCAATACATTCCAATACATTTTGCTCAACTATATCACTCCGGCTTTGCTTTTTAGATATATTCAACATACAATTATAAGGAGTTGTATTTTTAGCAATCAGTTGTGTATATGCTGTAAAAATATGATATATTTTTGCTGTAAATATTAGTAAACATTTCTATGATGTCATGTTTGTAACAAACCTAGATTGTTGTTTTTGTCTGGTTGGGAGTTAGCTAATTTTTTTCCTCTGGGAATAGATGTATAGTAGTGCAAAGGACAGTAGTTTTGGGGATATACTGTATGCTATTTAGAACTGCTAGTTCCAGATCTTGAAAAGAATGCTGTACATATACAGTGCAATCCTATGCATGGTTACTTTGAAATAAGCCTAACTATGTTCAGTTATGCTTACTCCCAGATAAGATTGCATAGGATTGTAGCCTTAGTCAGCTTCCAGAAAAGTAGCTGTGTTAGTCTGTTACAGCAACAAACAAACAAAAACAGTCTTGTAGCGCCGTAGTCTTTATCATGGAATAACTAGAGTCCACTACATCAGATGCATGAAGTGTTATGTAGAGGGACAATAGGGTTGGATGGCTCACGCAAGAGGACTTCCACTTCCGTGACAGGACTTCCCCATTTTTGCCTCCCTCCTGCAGCCCCAAATCTGCTCCAGAGCAGGTTTGGGGGGTGCAGGGGGGTGCAGGGGGAAGGAGAAATCCAGTCTATTAGTGGTTCAGTTCCACCGGTGGAACAACATAATTGGATGCAGCCCTATGTTTGACACCTTGACATACAGGGATACACTGCCCCAAGTAATTGGTGATAAGATCACCATCTTAGCTTGGCTGAGTAAACTAACATCTGCAGTGGAACAGGAATCCATTGTCACTATTCAGACCCAAAGAAATAGAATCAAGCTTATTTATTTTATTATCTTTCTGTACTGCCCAATAACTGAAGCTCTTTGTGTGGTTCACAACAGTTAGAACCATAAAATATAGCAACATGATAAAACATAATTTAAAAAAACCTTTGAAAGTTTAAAACTACTATATAAAACCAGAGTAAAAACCAGCAGCAGTTTAAAGATCTAAAAATACAATAACAGATTTAAAACAATAAAAACTGAACAACTTAAAATGCCTGGGAGAATAAGAAGGTATATGCCAGCTGAGCCTCTTTGGGAAGGGCATTCCACTACAAAGTGCCACCACTGAAAAGGCCCTCTCCTTAGTAGCCACCTGAACTGCCTCACTGCATTTGGTGGAGCACCTGGAGGTAGGCCTCTGAGGATGACCTTAGGGTCTGACAAGCTGTATATCTACTAAATCCTAGTCCCTTAAATCCATTCTTCACCTCCACTGCATCTTCATTAGGGATATTAGTGAGCTCATATCTAACTGACCTGTGGGTCTTCCCTATTCTCTTTAGTCTGATTCTAAATTGTGCAATAAGAAGTTCATGATCTGAACTACAGTCAGCTCCAGGTCTTGTTTTTACCAACTGCATAGATGTCCGCCACCTTTGGCTACAAAGGATGTAGTCAATCTGATTTCGGTGTCGACCGTCTGGTGAAGTCCATGTATAAAGTCGTCTTTTAGGTTGTTGGAAGAGAGTGTTTGTTATGCACAGTGAGTTGTCTTGGCAAAATTGTATCAGCCTACGTCCTGCTTCATTTTGTTCTCCCAAACCATGCTTGCCTGTAATTCCAGATGTCGTTTGACTACCCACCTTAGCATTCCAGTCTCCTGTAATGAAAATAACATCTCTTTTTGGTGTATTATCCAGTAGGTAATGCAGATCCTCATAGAACTGATCTACTTCTGCTTCTTCAGCATCTGTGGCTGGGGCGTATATTTGGATCACTGCGATGCTAAATGGCTTACCCTGAATTCGAATTGAGATCATTCTATCGTTTTTTGGATTGTATCCGAGCACTGGAGCCCCCCTTTCAAATTCCTTTGCGAGAAAATGACAACTTTCAGAACATTTGAGTGTCCTGTACGTTTCCAATGATACAGAACTTAACATTTCATCTTGAAGCTTCCCCTGTCATGAAACTGCAATGGCAAGAGAAGCTGACTGCCTAGCCAATAAAGGGCAGGAGCTGCCCCCTCATTCGCGGCTAGACAGCCAGTTTTGGCTGCCTAGCTGCAGGAAGTCGAAGTGGGGGGGGGCAGATGCCGCACGATGCACAGGAAGCATTCGAAAGGCACTTCTGCCCGCCCCGCCCCCAGGAACGCCCCGTATTCACTGCTCTGCACTGGTGTTACGAGCGCAGAGCGCACAGCCAATCCGCACTGCCTATGAGGCAGTGCGGGAGGGGGTAGAAGTCAGTTCCCTGAGAACCGACCTATCCTATGGCCGTCTAGCTGCTGACTAGCGGCCATAGGATTGCGCCTTTGCAGACATGTAAACTGTATGAACATGTGAACTTACCTGTTGGTTTGTATGTGTTGCTGCTTTCTTCACGTATTATATTTTTATCTGGGATTGTTTTAAAGTTGTCTGTAAGCCATTTTTAATTTATTTTATAAAGAAAACTGAAGTATATATTTTTAATAAATAAAAATAAATGAAAGAAAGAAAACTCCCTTTAGCAGTCAGATGATTGGCCATCTAGCCCATATTGTCTACATGGCCTGGCAGTAGCTTCCCAAGGTCTCAGATGAGGGACTTTCCCAGCTCCACTAACCAAAATACTCTTAGCTAGAGATGCCAGGGATTGAATCTTGGGGCTTCTGCTAAAACACCTGTGTAACTTCCATCCCGTGATCTTTGCCAGTGGAAGTTGATGGACTCAGCTGGTGCTAGGAAGAGCTCTTTCCAGCCCCGGTCGAGTGGCTTTGCACAATGCTCTTATGGGGATGATGTGCATTGAGCAAAGCCAGTGAATCACCCTGGGCTGGGTAGAGTGGCTTTGCACAGCATATGCCGCCTGAAATCAAGGACTCAGGCAGTGCTGGTAGAACCAGCTGGTCTTCTCAGCACCGGTCAGTTCCCTTTCTTCATGCCTGTCACAGTACAGAGAAAGGCAAAATGGGTGGGGTGATGACATCATAAAGCACATTAATGCATGATAAGACAAGAGGACACACAAGGATTACACATAAGGAACTGGAGGAATGAATCCTACAATAAGCTTTGGGCTACCCCAAATGATACATCCATACATCCCGGAGATGGAATTGGAATATGTCTAGTCAAGTATGGCACCTCCATGCCCGTAATAGACAGAATATGTAGTAAAGAATTGTTGGATAACAGGAACAACTCCACATGCTTTCTAGACACTAGGGGGCAATAAAGAACCAGTTGCATGGCCAACAGTGGCTTGTCTAGCTCATCCCCTTGTTGTTCTGTAGCTTCTTCTTCCTTCTTCCTTTTTCTCCAGCTTGCTTTTGCAACAAGTACACAGATCGTGTGCTTCTCTGATGATGTGTGTAAAAGCACTAATAAAGTGAGTTGATTTGAACTTCCTTTTAAACTGGCTGTGTTGCCTCAAATACGAAATGCTGCGTTGCCACGTTATCTCTGTATATAAAGCAACTCTGCTGTAAGTCATATCAGACTTTCCAACAAGAATCAGGAAATGGAGGGACACACTGCACAATAAGCTTTGTGCCACCACTAATCATAGGCCTGCATATCTGGGAAGATGTCTTCTATGAGATGGCATTGAATCTCATCTGGCCCCAAGTATTTTGTGTGCAAGATGCTGTCAATTGCATCTGCCCACATCAATGATAGCCAAAATATGTAAAAAAAGAATAAGGACCTAGGTGTATGCAATCCTCAGTAGGTCTGGGCCCACACCAAATAATACAGCTGCATATACAGCTGCATATACAGGCTATGAGGACATACAGGAGAATGTCCTCATAGAATCATAGAATAGTAGGGTTGGAAGGGGCCTATAAGACTATTGAGTCCAACCCGCTGCTCAATGCAGGAATCTAAGTCAAAGCATCCCTGACAGATGGCTGTCCAGCTTCATCTTGAATGCCTCCAGTGTGGGGGAGCCCACTACCTCCCTAGGTCATTGGTTCCATTGTCGTATTGCTCTAAGCGTCAGGAAGTTTTTCCTGATGTCCAGTGGGAATCTGGCTTCCTGTAACTTGAACCCATTATTCTGTGTCCTGCACTCTGGGGTGGTTGAGAAGAGATCCTGGCCTTCTTCTCTGTGACAACCTTTCAAGTACTTGAAGAGCGCTATCCTATCTCCCCTCAGTTTTCTCTTCTCAAGGCTAAAATACCCAGTTCTTTCAGTCTCTCCTCATAGGGCTTTCTTTCCAGTCCCCTGATCATCTTCGTTGCCCTCCTCTGAACCCTCTTCAGTTTGTCTGCATCCTTCTTAAAGTGTGGTGCTCAGAACTGGACACAGTACTCCAGATGAGGCCTAACCAGTGCTGAGTAGAGGGGAACTAGTACTTACCGGGATTTGGAAGCTATGCTTCTATTAATGCAGCCCAAAATAGTATTTGCCTTTTTTGCAGCCACATTGTTGACTCATATTCAGCTTGTGATCTACAACAATTCCAAGATCTTTTTCGCTTGTAGTGTTGTTGAGCCGAGTATCCCCTGTCTTGTAACTGTGCATTTGGTTTCTGTTTCCTAGGTGCAGAACTTGGCATGTATCCTCATTAAATGTCATTCTGTTGTTTTCTGTCCAGCACTCCAGTCTATCCAGATCACTTTGAATTTTGTTTCTGTCTTCCAGGATATTAGCCATCCTACCCTATTTTGTGTCATCTGCAGATGTGTCCTCTATGTCTGGGATATGGAACATTCGGCCCATGGAGCCTGCTGGAGGAATCCCCTTGCTGGTGAGTGGAATTTGGACAGGGCTAGCTGTTCAAGTGGCTTCACGCAGCACTCCCATGGGGATGTGCCGCATGAAGCCAGAGACTTGTGGCTTCATGCAACACGGTCACAATATGTGCCATGCAAAGCCAAGAACTCAGCCACCTGGCCAAGTCTCTTTCACTTTGCTGAGAGAACCACAGAACTCTGTACCCCTCTCTGTATGGAAAAAGACAAAATGAGTGGGGTGATGACATCATCACCGTCACGCCCACTGATGTCCTCCAGGCCATAGAGAGCCTGGTGGTGGGTAATTTACCCCCCTCCACCCAGTTCTGCTTCTGCACCCCTGCTTCCTGTGATGGCACTGAATCATTTCTCACCCAATGTTTTGAGTGCAAAGTACTGTCAAGTGTGTATACCCACACCAGTTATAGCCAAAATATGTAGAAAACGTTAAGGAACTGAGGTTGTGCACCTTGCAATAAATATTGGACAATCCCAAATCATACACCCACACATCCAGCAGAGTGTTCTCTACCAGATAGCACTGAATTGCATTTGAACCTGGGTTGGGGGACAGGGGCACAAGAAAACTGTCGTGGGTATGTATGCATGCCTACTATAGCCAAAATTTGCAAAAAAGAGTAAGGAACTGGGGTTGTGCACCCCACAATAAATTTTGGGCCACCCCAAATCAAACAACCCGATGTCCAGGAGACCATCCCCTATGAAATGAGATTGAATCATCTCCAGCCCAAAGCTTGTTGGGGGGCACAAGACACTGTCAGGAGCATGCCAATAGTAGCCATAATATATAGAAGAGAATAAGGAACTGAGTGTGCGCATGCTAGAAAAAACTTGGTTAATCTTGAAGGGGACAGTCCGCCAATCATGGAGATATATCAAAAGGGGTAGTCCAGCACATACTTTGGGGTGCAGGGCATTTGCACATTAGGTTCTTATTTAATTTACTGGTTTTGTTTCAATCTTTTCCACAAATTAGGAACTGGGAACTAGTAACCAACTTGAGCATCATAATGGCTGCACTCTCTATACCAGGTCTGGGCAGAAGGTAGATTCTCTTCTACTGGTGGACATAACATAAGAACACAAGAGCCATGCTGGATCAGACCAAGGGTCAATCTAGTCCAGCATTCTGTTCACACAGTGGCCAACTATCTGCCCATGGGAAACCCACAAGCAGGACATGAGTGCAACAGCACCCTCTCACGCATGTCCCCCAGCAGCTGGTGTACATAGGCATGCTGCCTCTGATACTGGAGGTCGCACATAGCCATCAGGACAACTAGCCTTCTCCTCTATAAGTTTGTCTAACCCCCTTTTAAAGCCATCCAAATGCGTGGCCATCACTATAACCTGTGGTAGCGAATTCCATAGTTTAACTGTGTGCTGTGTGGAGAAGGGCTTCCTTTCACCTGTCTTGAATCTCCCACTAATCAGCTTCATGGGATGACCGCAGTTTCTAGTATTATGAGAGAGGGAGAAAAATGTCTTATTTTTCATCTGATTTGCAGTAAATCAGTCAGGGTTTCTGATTCTCAATTATTTAAGTATAGCAACAAGAAAAGTATTTTTTCAATGTAAATTAGGCTGCTGAAATGAAGAATGCTTGGGGTAACCAGGAATGGACTTCTGTGTGAAAGGACAATGAGCTTATTTCAGTTCTGGTACTGAGAACAAATCCATAAGATCAGAATGTGACCAGAGGCTTCCTGTTCTTTAATTCTAAAGGTGCAATCCTATGCATGTTTAAACAGAAAAAAGTCCTACAACTCCAAGCATTCCCCAGCCAGCATGGCTGGCTGGGGCAGCCTGGGAGTTGTACGACTTTTTTTTCTGTCTAAACATGCATAGGATTGTGCCCAAAGTGTATGTCTTTTCCACCTGGCTCACGCTGGTGGATCTTGGAGGTTCTAACAAGAGAAGAATAAAGTATATGTGACAAGCCTAAAGCCTGCCCACTCCCTGCTCTATATCATACCAAATAAGATGAGTACTTAGAGCAAAAGGGAGAAGAGTACCCATTTCACTTAGCCTTTATATCCCTCTGTAAGAACAGAGGAGAATAAATTATATGTGAATCAGAGAGGTGTGAATTTGAGAATATGGCGTAGCAAAGAACAGATGACGCTGCCTTACACTGAGTCAGACTGTTTGTCCATGTAGCTGAGCATTTTCTACTCCAATTGGCAGCAGCTGGCTCTTGAGAAGGGATCTTTTCCAGCTCTGCCGCCTGAGATAATATGCTGAACCTTGCCTCTTCTGCAAGCAGGGCATGTATTATACCATTGAGCTATGCCCCACTTCCCTGCACCTAGGACTTCAATTGCCATTCTTGTATCACATATCAGAGCCCTTTCCTACTGAATGATCTACAAGGCATCTCCTAAACAAATCTTCTGTCCCTTTGCTTAGCACTAGGAATATAAAATACATGCTTTGGCTGAATGGTAAAAATGGTGAGCGGTTCCACTGCAAGTGCAGAATATGGCCACTCAAGTCTTTGTTGGGTCTAGACAGTCCGATCATGTTATACCAGTTCTGTACCAGCTGCATTGGTTGACAGTGCATTTCTGGGTCCACTTCAAAATGCTAGTTTTGACCTTTAAAGAAACAGGTTGGGTCCAGGTTATTTGAAGGATTGGCTACACCCTAATTAACCTGCCCCTGTATTAAGATAATTGTTGGAGGCCCTATTGCTGTCCCACTGTTAAGATTTGCAAGACTGGGGGGCATTAGAGATTGGGCCTTCTCAGTGATGGCTCCTGCTTTGTGGAACTCCCTTTCAGAAGATATGCAGCTGCTGCTGTTTTTAAGAGGATTTATACAAAAATCCTCTTAAATTTCTTTGGCTTTTAATTGAAAGGTTATTATTATAAATGCTGTTTTTGATACTGGTTCATTTTAAATTGGTTTCAAAATTAATGATTTTATGAACTTGTTATACTGATATAGAATTGTATGGTTTACCTTGTAAGCCACCATGGGAAGACTGCGATCTTGAGAAGTGGCTAAGAAATGCATATAATGCTACTACTACTAGGGGAGAGCAATCCTATGCTCCCTAGACAGCATCTGGGGGCAGGGGGACACACGGGATATTTTGGATTCCTGACTCCGAGTTTGGAGACTGGGCTCTGAGGCAGGAAACTGTGCTCTCTGCCCCTCTCCTCATAGTCAGTGTGGAGAGAACTGTGCCGGCTACCTCTGTGCTCGGGAAATGGAGCATGGAGACAGGGAAAAGCCTGGGAGTGGGGAGGGGAGGAGACTGGGGCAGAAGCCATACAACAAATCCTATGGCCACCCCAGCCTCCTTCTTTCCTCTTCCCCAAAGCCTCTACAATATGGGCAAAAACACCTAGCTTAAATGCAGCACCGCCCGCTCTGCATAGGATATTCGTAAGCCTCTGCATTCAGAGGCTTACAAATACCCAGGGCGGATCACATAGGCTTGTGCCCTTAATAACAATTAATAATTATAAGAACTTCCCCCCTCCTCCCTCCCCATGCCTTATTCCTTGTGTGCCATGTGTTAACTTTAGATTGTAAACCTGTGGACAGGGACTGCCATGCTATTTATCTTTGTAAGCCATGCTGGGAAACATTTTTGCTAAAGGGTGATATGTGTGTGGGATATAAAATAAATTTAAAAAAATTATAAGTCTGAAAGGATCTTGTTATATTAAAACCAGTTGTCCAAGCATTTTTGTATGATTTCTAACTTTAGATTAGTAAAACAGGTACATAAAAAGCTGTGTAGTTCTTCCTACGTATATTACATAGCCGGACTTGCAGGTTATATTCTGCCTTATGTACTAGGGCTTAAACACCACAGTGTCCCTAAGGTAAGTATAGGTGATATCACAGCTGAATTCATAGTGATGTAGCCCATGATAGATAATGTTTTGTTCAGTTTTCAGAAGAGGTTTGGTTTAGAGGCTGGGGAAAAGCAATAAAAGGAGGGCTGCTGATAGGTTTTCCAAGGCATCTTTGGAATTGGTTCTTTTGAGATAACTTTTATCTTTGTTGCCAATACACTGAAAAGATCGACAATGACTGGCAAACATATGAGTACTTACAAGTGCAACTTTGTAATATACATTACAAAATGCAAATACTCCTGGCTACCGTGTGCAGTATGTTAGAAAAACAACTACTGACCTTTGTACCTATAACAGAAATCACAAGTCAGCGATCAGGGCAACAAAAGAAGGTTGGATAACCTGTTGCAAGGCATTATAATTTAAATGGCCACAACTGTTTAGAATTGGAAATATTCCCAGGAGAAACGCCATAGAATTTTGGGACACTAGAAGCAAGAGAGAATTTCTGAATATTTATTTATTTACAAGATTTATATACTGCTGTGCCTCCAATAAAATTTCTGAGTGGTGATCAGTAAAAAGGAAGAAAAAAGAATAAAAATACAGAGTTAAAATCTTTAAAATAAAATTATGCTAATAAAACCGTGGCTGGTTAGTCAGAGGTTTGTTTAAAGAAAAATGTTTTCAGCGCGAGCTGAAAATGAAACGTCAGTGCCCAACTGACCTCAACAGGCAGGGAGTTCCTTAGAGTCAATACACTAAAGGCTCTTCTCTGAGTGGACTTCAAACGGACCACCGGTCCTTGTGGAACCACCAGGACCACCTCATCTGCTGACCTCAGTGACAAGCTGGTCAGGGAGAAGGCTCAGATATCCTGGTCCTGGGTTGTTTAGGGCTTAATACTCCGGGAGAGGGCGGAGGACAGGAAGGCCTGGTGTGCTATGCTCCATGGGGTCACGAAGAGTTGGACACGACTTAACGACTGAACAACAACAACACCAGTAACAAAACCTTAAGCCTGGCCCAGAAGCAAACATTTAGACTGAACAACGCGTTCTTGTGAGGATTAAAAATTAAAAGTGGAGGAAGAACCATATACACTGCCCTGAGCTCCTTGGAGATTGGATAAAAGTGCAATAAATAAAATAAGGTACAATGAATGCATTATGTAACAAAGAGCATGTGCAGAGTGTTTTCCTCGCATGCGTCCACATTCTCTTTTCCGTCTTCCTGTATATCTGCGCATTTTCTCTCACTGGCACACAGCTCCTAATGCTCCATATACAACCATCAGGGAAGTATTTCCTCCTGCTGCGCATGCTCCATGTTTCTCCACTCCCTTCACTCAGAAAGCTCCTGCCGCGTCTCTCTTCCCACCTGAGGCTTTGCCCCGCCCCACCACCAACGCGCCCGGCCGAGCTGACGCATGCGCGGCGCCGCGGTAAACAGGGGAAGAACTTGGCTCCTCCCAGTGTACGGCGTGAACGTTTTGTGGGCTTCCCTTTCGGGCAGAAGAAGGGTTCCCCCCCCACTCGGGTGCGCCTGCGCGCCGGCTTTACATCCGGGCACTGGGGCAGGATGAATGCTCCTTTCCAAGATGGCGGCGGAGGGAGGAGGGAAGGAGATGAACGAGATTAAGACCCAGTTTACCACCCGCGAGGGGCTGTACAAGCTGCTGAGCCACTCGGAGTACAGCCGGCCCAACCGGGTGCCCTTCAATTCGCAGGGCTCCAACCCCGTCCGCGTCTCCTTCGTCAACGTCAACGACCAGAGTGGCAACGGCGACCGGCTCTGCTTCAATGTGGGCCGGGAGCTCTACTTCTACATTTACAAGGGGGTCCGCAAGGTAACGCGCCGAGGAGGGGCGAGTGTCATTTGGCAGGGCTGCTGGCCGTGTAGAGGAAGGGGCCGGGATAAGGATAGCTCGAGGCTGAGGGGCGGCTGCGGGGGTGCCCGGCCCTGTGGCGGGGCTCACCCTTGGGAAGAAGCCTGCCTGGCTGGTGTGTAGCAGCCTTCAGGCACACCGTAGTTGTCAAGAAGGCGTCTCCTCACCCTTCTATTATCCTTTCAAGGGTCCGCTTCCTTGTGGCTTTTATTTATTTATTTATTTTTGCTGGGGGTAAGGTGGGTGCTAACTTGCATGATTCCTTCGGTTGATTTTTGCGGAGGGCGGAGTTGTTTATGCTCAGCTCAATGGCTCAGGCTACTCGGGATTCTGATTATTCTGGGAATTCACTTTTTAAATTTACGTAGGGGTAGGTAGACCCTTGTCTCGCAAAATGTTAAGGTATTCAACCCTGACAAGGAGCACAAATGGTCCCTCCAGAAGTGCGTGAGGGCTGGACACTAGATAGCAGAAAAGTTGTTTGTTTTCTCATGCTCCTGAGAGTGGGAAGATGAGAGGAATAGATGGAGCTCCTGTTCTTCTGTTAGTTTATTTAACACTCTTTTCCCTTCCCCCTACCATCTTAGCTAAAAAAAATATTTTGGTGTTCCAGGAATATTTAGACCTGAAGGGTGCAATGCTAAGCATGTTTAGACAGGAAAAAAGGTCCTGCAACTCCCAGCATTGGGGGATGCTGGGAGTTGTAGGACTTCATTAAAATCTAAACATGCATAGGATTGTACTCTAAGTTGTATACCTTTCCCCCGTTTTTTAAAAAAAGTTGATTTCCTAGTTTATAGGACAGGTGAAGCTTGTATATGTTCATCTGTTTCTGCTGCATGATGATGGCAGAGTATTAAAAAGGAAACATTTACATGGTGGTAACGCCCTTTAAGGTGCATGTATCTTTTAAGTCTTGGTATTAGCTGGGAAGACTGGGTATCTTGCTGTTGAAAATGAGAAGTTACAACAGTGCTGGGGGGGTGGGAAGGAAGGAAAGGCTTTTTTCTGTTGAGAAATGTTATCAAAGTAGTGAAGGTGCTTGTGCATTTAATGTAAGTTGGTAGATACTTATGTGATACTTGTGGGTAATAGAAACAGCTCTTCCAGTCCTTCTCCTGACTTTAGATATGTAATCACTGTTTATCTTACTTACTAATATAGTTTAGGAAGTCTGCACTTTTATTTTGTGTTGAGTGTCTTAATGCCCTTTTTAATTAATGTAGGCATAACAAATCTGGGTTCTGCTAAATTAAAGTGAAATGCATGTTTCCTGCTCAGTAGGAATATGATGTGTTAAAATACCAGCAAAATATGGATAGCTTTGAGTATCACTGGGTAATGACTAGCCCTGCAGACCAAGTGAAACATTCACTTACATGAAGTAAAGCCCACATCTCGTACAAATGTATCTGTCCTACATCTGTGTGATCCTTTCACTTCAAACAGAGAATTCATTGTTGAAATGTTGTATTTGTATATAGGGGTGTGGTAACTAATATTGGTAAAGTAACTTTAGCGGACTCTTGTTTCATATCTTGGTGAAAAGTACTGCCAAATGGTAATAGTTTAAACTTTATAGTTTTTATAGCCCTTTCTTTGCAAGTTACTGTGCCCCAATTATTAAAGTAATTTATTCAAATATATGTTCATCTTTCCTCAACTGTCTGTTCTGTAGTATATTCAGATGTGTTTTATATGGAATATTTACAGCCATGTGCCACTCACAGGAACCAATGTTTAGTAGAGCCTAGTCTGCATGTCACTAAGAAGGCCTGTGGCACGAGCTATCACAACTGTAGCTATCAAAACTGTAGAAAACAGGAGGAAAAACAGTGTGGAACTAGGACACAGATCTTCAAATGTCACCTTAACAACTAAAAAGTCAACAGTGCAGCCATTATATTTTATTTGGTTTCTTTTAGCAACTCAGCATCTCCTTTTCAGTGAAAAGGATGTTTAAAGTACACGACCAACAATAAGCTTGGAGAAACATATCTTTCAGATATGGTTGCATAATATTTTGAAAGGTGCTGTAGAAGTCAAACAATACTTTAATACATGGGGGGAGCAAACCTATGGCCAGTAGACACTGTCTAGAGGGCCATAGGATTGTTCGGTTTCTGGGAACCAAGGTCGGAGCCAGGGCTCCAACCGTGGTTCCCAGAAACTGCCCTTCTCCTATTGCCTCATAGCCAATGCAGTTCTCTCCACTATGGCTACGTCTCCATGCCCAGAAATGGAGCACAGAGATGGGGGGAAAGGGGGCAATCTCGGGGAGGGGAGGTGTCCATGGAAGCTGTTTTATGCAGCTTCCTATTGGGTCTCCAGGCCCCTTTCCTCCCCAAAGCCATGCCTAAATGGGTAAAATCACCTATCTAGGCAAAAATGCAGGGTAGCCAGAACATGGAGGAGAGGATCCTCCTCCATGGTCCAGCCACCCTGCACAGGCTGGTCAGCACGGAGGCTGGCAACTGTCTTGATAGCATTGCACCCTAAGGCTGCAATCCTGTGCACATTTAGCTTGGAGTAAGCCCCATTGAATACAGTAGGAATGACTTCCGAGTAAACATCCGTAGGATTGTGCTGTAAGATGGCTAGAGACTTTTAACCTTAGGAAGGAACATAGGAATCAGGCCATTGGTCCATCAAGCCCATTATTGTCAATCCTGACTACCAACAGCTCTCCGGGGTTTCAGATAAGAATTTTTCCACCCCTACCTTGAGATACTGGGGATTGAACCTGGGACCTTCTGCATGCGAAGCAGGTGCTTTACCCACTGAGCTATGGTCCCATCTCAAACAAGCTTCTGTGATTGGGAATTGAACCCAGGCTATGGCAGTGAGAGTGCTGAGCCCTAACCACTAGACCACCAGGGAACCTTAAAAGTGCTTGAATCGTTTTAGGTGGTGGTACTCATGAACAGGAACTCAGCTGCCAGTGTGCTATGGATACCTGCATTGGTATGCATGGACTGTTAAATGTTTTTGTGAACTTATTTGGAAGGCTTGATGCAGCAGGTGATTTATATTTTGTTGTATTGTTTTCATATGTAGATGAGTCTATAAAAGCTTTTTTTGTGTAAGATGATGTTTGCTTGTTCAGGTGATAACTTAAGAAGAAACTTAATCTGATTTTCTCAGAAAACTGTAAGAAAGAAGTAAAAAAAAACTTGAAACAATGTAATTTCTGTAAACATAAATTTCAGTTAGAAGGGACACTGTTCCAGTCAAAGATCAAGTACTAAAGAAATACTGGGTTATATTCTTAATAAAACTAAAGAATCAGTCTTGTGGAACTTTATCTCCATGTTTGTAACTTTAAGGATGCAATCCTGTGGCTGCTAGACAGTGGCTAGACAGCCATAGGATTGGTTGGTTCCCAGAGAACCGCCTCCCCACCCCCTTCCCCGCTGCGTCGTAGGCAGTGTGGATGGTTCCTGCACTTGTAAGAGCAGCGTGGAGCTAGGGAAAAGATGTGTTCTCGGGGGGCAGGGAGTTCGTAAGTGCCGGTACGACACTTCCTTATGTGTTGTCCGGCCTCCCCACCACACACTCTGAAATCGGTCATATAGCCACGAATGCAGGGCAGCTGGAGCGCAGACGACATGATCCCTTCTGCATTCCTCCTGCCATGCATTGGATAGGTGGTCGCCTCCAAGTTCGGAGGCGGCTGACTGTCCCCATAGGATTGCTCCCTAAGCCCGGTTTTCATGGGGAAAAAAATGCTGTTGACTGCAGTAGTTACTCAGTTTCAGGAAATTGCCTGCAATTTTTTTCTAATGTTGCAGTCCTAAACACTTACTGTGGAGTAATCAGCATTGACCATAACGAGACTTCTGTGTATAGAGATATAGAATTATGTGGTAAGTTACTGTCTTGTATTTGGGGAGACTTCAGCTACGCATGAACTTGCTTAATTTGGCCATGCCCGAAATCATATTGATTGTGGGGTTATGCATACCATATTTGTTTGCAGTTTGTAAAGCTAACGTCTTAGGTCTTTGCACATCACCATCCCCTCAGTCTTCCAACCTTTGTGGCTGGGATCTTAAGAGCTACTTCTAATTTTATTTTATAGGCTTTATTATTACTCATATTAATATAGTGCCATCAATATGCATAGCACTTTATAGAGCAACAAAAGAAGTCCTGGGCCAGGGAGATTATGGCTTAAAATATTTACATTATGAATTCAATACAGAGAGCTGCTTTAAGTGGGCTCAAGGGCTTACAAGGACTTGGTGGAATTTTTCCCTTTTTCCTTTGTAGAGCAAATCATCATATTTATCAAAAACCAAGGTGGTTTGCTGTACGGAGGGAAAAGACAAAAATTTCACTGGGTCCTTGCAAGTCCTTGAGCATGCAAAAAATATTCATATTGTAAATATTTTAAATCATAAGCTCCTCAGGGCAGGGACAACTGCTTTTGTTTTGTAAAGCACTATGTGCACTGATGATGCTGGTACTGAAACTTCAGCTCGCTATAAGGCATGCTGGGTAGTGTGGTGGTGAATTGCAGATTGAAAGATGCAGTCCAAATACTTGAGTGCATGGTATTTGTGTCAGTCTTTGGATCCCAGCCTTTTTCATCATTTTCCCAGATCGCCTTAGGCTAGTAAAGTATTAGAAATGCATTACATTCAAAGTGGGCAACATGGTACTAAATTTAAGATTGTTAAATTCTCAGTGGTTGGGAGTTCACAGTGGGTTTTGTGGGATATTAAGTGCTAGCATTTATTGCTGAAGACAACTGAAGTTCACATGCTACTATGGACTGGAGCTATAGCTCAGAACCTATTGTTAGGCTACAGTGCTCTTCTGAATACCACCAAATGCTTGTAAAATTGTATTCTGTTTCTGTTACCTGCATAATCTGCTTTTGACATATAGTATTTGTAATTATTTGTAGCAAATCCATTGACTGTAGGAGGTATTGGTATTCTAGGGCATATACTAAGGCTTATACCCTCCTTCCTGGAAATAAGCCCCATTGAATTTAGTGGGGCTTATTTTTGAGTATAGGCTAGCACTGTAAAGACCACTTTAGGTGGATTAGCTATACCTAGAAACTCAGTATTTAACTAATGATCTTAACAAAGCAAGGTTAGATTTTTCCATTTAATGCGTATCACGTATGGTGGATGTTGTAATCCGTGCAGGTGACTAAAGCAGATTCTAATTATTCCAGATCAAATAAGAATATAGGTATGATCTTATGCATGCATTGGCTTTAACTTTGATTAGTCTGAACAAAATAGATGCTGTTTGCATGGATGTGTGTTGGCATTGACTTCAGGTGTATTGTAGAGAACACCTGGCTTTGGTAAAATGTAGGAAGTTTTTAGATTTTATTTATTTATTGCATTTATATCCCACCTTTTTTCCTCTTGCAAGGAACCCAAGGCGGCTTACATTATCCTCCTCCTCCACTCCATTTTATCCTCACAACAACAACCCTGTGAGGTAGGTTAGGCTGAGAGTCTGTGACTGGCCCAAAGTCACCCAGTGACCTTCCATGGCCGAGTGGGGACTAGAACCCCAATCTCCTGGCTCCCAGTCCAGCACTCTAGCCACTACACCACACTGGCTCTCTCTGTTACTACAAGCATCTTTGGATGCTTGTAATAAGCAGCCAAACAGAATGTACAGGAAATTCAGGCATTACAGACCTGCTGTAAGATGTCTTTGCTTACTGAGGAATCTGTCCCTAATGTTCTAGCCTGTCAAGACAATCTGTTGATAAATAGTGACTGTTGAACTTACATCTGTTAAGCAGGGAAATTAGTGTGAATTTTGTTCTTACAAAGTATTTGAAAGTTTAATCTATTCTGTCATAGAGACTTTAATGATACAGGGAGGCAAGTTTTTGTAGAAGAGCCATACTTCTATTATGCTTGCCTCTTTTCTGCCTTTGAAGTTAGAAGTGCCCGACAGCCCAGGTGGAAGTGAAAGTTTATGAAGCAAACCTTGCACCTTATTTGTGGGTACTCTGGACTTCAAGATGATGTGTGTCAGAAATAGAAAGGAGGTGGGAAATCCAGGTACTTGTTTTTCCATCCCCGGGAATGCATTTTATTTCACTGTCTCACATGCACGCGCCCACACACACCAGCAGTGTCCTGAAGTCATTAACTTATTCTAAATAGCCCTTATGTCTGAAGTCTCATATCTGCCTTGAAGGTCTCATGTACCCAGCTACAACAGCCAATGGCTCCTTCCAGCATTAGTATGGAAGGGTGAATTACTCAAGGGGTGGACTGTCCTGATCTTGTGTGGTCTATTTTACTTCACTTAAATCCTTATGGTCCACTGTGCGACTGAAAATTGACAATGTATACTCAGGATTAGGGATGTCACGGAACTCCGGGAAGGGGGTGGAGTCTGGAGGACATTCTCCCGCTCAGCCCCTGGACCCCAGTCTGCAGACCCCTTTGCTTGCCTGACTCAATGCGTGCTGAGGTGGGCAAGCTTGGGGATCCCTGCTTAATGGTCTAATTAGACAATTTATGCCTGCTATTTTACGTGAATGGTGCTATTTATGGCCGCCATTTTGGGCAAACTGACCATGTACGTAAAAAGTGTACCCTCAGTTTACTGTAAAATGGTAGCTTGCGGGAGGTTAGGCACCCATGGACTGTTGGTGGCTCGCCAACTGTTGGGGATCCGGTAAGTTGAGGTGATGGCAGGTGAGTTCAGCCATCCTTACTCAGGATCCCTGGCAATTTAAGGCGTAACTAATCTGTTTTAAGTGATACTGAATATGCACTCTTGCTTAAGAAATGCCTTCCTGGATCAGACCAGGGTCTACACCGTCCATCACTCTTCAAGAATTCTAACAGCCAGTAGGCGCTAATAGTTTATCAGAAATTGGTCAGTTGTTCACCAATGGACCACAGTCTACTTTCTGCCCACTTCTGAATTACTGGATAGCTTCTTGAAAAAAATCAAAGATTTTTTTTTTAAGTAGGCATTTAAAGTATAAACATTCCTAGAGTGATACTCGTGCCAGATCCCTAGCTAGTTCAATACTCTGTTTTAAAGTGCAATGTCAATAGTGTGGTAAAGTTACCAACATTTATGATTTAATCATTTGAGCTTTTTTATTTGCACTGAGATGTAACAATGATAGTTTAATTGGCTTGGCTTTTTGTGTACAGGATAACGGACTTAACATGAAGGAAGCACTTGCCTCCTGATAAGATACTTGCTCTTGGGTTCAGAGACTGATGGTCCCCCACTTGAAGCTAGACTTGATGAGGCCCAGAGAATCCCAGACTGCAGTAAAGTGGCTAACAGATATGTACAGGCTCTCTGGCTTCTAGAATTTTGTACTTTATGGTTTTTCTTCTTCTGTTGGAGTCAAGATGATTAATTCTGTCTAGATTACTTTACTGTCCATATAAGCAATGGTACTCTAGGAAAGCTGACTAATGATCTTGTGTTCATGACAGGCACCTGCTAAAATGCGTAACATCTTGGAAAGCAGGGTGACAGGGTTAGACAGGCTAGTGCCCTCTGGATGTTTTAGACTACAACTCACATAATCCCCAGCCAACATTGCCTGTAGTCAAGGATTCTGGGAGTTGTAGTCCAAAACATCTGCAGGGCACCAGGTTGCCTGTAGGCACTATGGGTATGTAAAAGTCTTGCAGCATGATCCTGTGCATGTTAACCCAGAACAATGTTTCACTATTAATTTGGTCTGATCTGTAAGTAAATAGGCACAGGACTGCTTCCTTAATTCATACCAAAATTTTGTAGGATATGTTATGTTGTGCAGTGGTTAGGAGAATGAGCTTCAGCCCATAGTTCAGATATTGCTGTGGGTCACTGTTATGTGTTGTATGTGGGGCTATCTTTGAATATAGTTTGGAAACTTCAATTGGTTCAGACTATGATGCTGTTAAAGGGCTGCTTTCTCTCATATGATCTTGACAGATCATTGAGTTTTGTTTCTGAAGCCCTTCTCTGGCTATTCCACCCACAGAGATTAGATGGGTAGTGATTCAAGAGGGTCTTTTCACTGGTAGTCCCTTGCCTTTGGAATAGCCTCCCTAGAAAGATCCATGATGTACCTATGCTCTTTTCTTTTAGATGTCAAGTTAAGACATTTCTTTTTACCAGAGCTTTTAAATGAACTATTTTTATATGATCTTTTATTTTTTATTATTGCTGATTGTTTCACTTTTGGTTGTTAAAACATTGTCATTGTAAGCTTCTTTGGAAGTGTTGTATTCAAGCAACTCAATTTTAAAAGATAAATTAAAAACTACCTTTGCCATGAATGCACTGGGTAGCCTTAGTCAAAACCACCATCTCTCAGTGGACAGTAAGGCTCTGTCTGATGGGACTGTTGCAAGGATGCTTGAAAATGTATGTAAAGCTCTTCTTAGCACTTAGGTCATACCAGTGATATGGTTATGTTCCTCTGCATTTCAGTCACAAATTTAGCCAGCATCTGGCTGGTAGTTCTCCTCTTGCTGGTTGACTTGAGATGGTGACAGTAAGGTTACATAGCTGGGTTGTATGTAAATTGTATATTTGGTGTTTTGAAAGTAGATACCATAGTAAAACACGATCCCTCTACTCATTACTGGATATCTGGGTACTGATGTTAGCAAGTGATGCATTGCTTTTTTGGATATGCCTTCTATGCAGGAAACTCTGGGTTCAGATAAAAGTTCTCATTTCAGGATCAAGTTCTTCTAGCTTCAAGATTACATGAGCTATAGGTTAGGGTTTCTTTGTGTTACTATGCCAAAGTTTGTAGATCTGATATTTGCAGTGCTCATTTCAATGCATCTGTGAAGTTTCCATTTCTAGTAACACAACTTTTAAGGCAACAGACACTGGAAAACATCTGTGAACCTCTAGGTCAGCCATGTAGATAACGTTTTTTAAAAATTTACAAGTCCACTTTCCCAACATCCTTCCAGTGTCATGAGATGCCAACATTGTGGCTCTATTCAAGGTGGAGTTTAGTAATGGTCTAATTATGGTGCTTGCTCTTTGCTTGTATTAGTCCACTAGGCTAATAATGAAGTGTGGGTTTAATACGTACATTATGTTCATTGGTGGAATTTGTGATTAGAACAGAGATTGGGGTTGAGGACATTAACCTGTCAATGACTTCGTATACATTTGATACACTGTGTATGAACATAAGAGAAGCCATGTTTGATCAGACCAAAGGCCTATCTAGTCCAGCATTCTGTTTTCACATGGCCAACCAGATGCCCGAATAGGAAACCCAGAAGCAGGACATGAGTGCAACAGCATCTTCCCACTTGTGTTCCCCAGGAACTGGCATACAGTAGCATACTGCCTCCAATACTGGATGTAATATGTAGCCATCATGACTAGCAGCCATTGATTACCTTATCATCCATTAATTTGTCTCATCCCTTTTTAAAGATGTCCAAGTTTGTGACCATCACTACATCTTGTGGTAGTGAATCCCATAGTTTTGTGTGCTGTGTAAAGAAGTACTTCATTTTGTCTGTCCTGAATCTCACACCATTCAGGTTCATGGGATGACCTCAGGTTCTAGTGTTATGAGGGAGAAAAATGTCTCCCTATCCACTTTCTCCACACTATCCATATTAATTTTATACACCTCTATCATGTTTCCTCTTACTTGCCTTTTTTCTAAGCTAAACAGCCACAAATGTTGTACCCTTTCCTCATAGTGGAGTTGCTCCAGCTGCTTAATAATTTTGCTTGCCCTTCTCTGCACCTTTTCCAGCTCTACAATATCTTTTTTGAGGTGTGTTGACCAGAACCATATACAGTATTCAAACTGTGGTCACACAGTAGATTTGCATAAGGGCATTATGATATTGGCAGTTTTATTTTCAATTCCGTGCCTAATTATGCCTAACATGGAATTTGCCTTTGTCAAATCAGCCACACACTGGATCTGCACGTCCGTTGAGCTATCCACCACAAATCCAAGATCTCTTCCTTGTTCTCTCACCACCAGTTCAAATCCCATCAATGTATTTGGGAGTTAGGATTTTTTTGCCCCATTGTGCATCACCTTACACTTGTTTACATTGAGCTGCATTTACAGTTTTAATGTCCATTCCTTCAGTTTGGAGAGTTCTTTTTGGAGTACTTCACTATCCCTTTTTAACAACCCCTAAATAATTTGGTGTTGTCAGCAAATCTGGTCACCACACTACTCACCTCTAATGCCAGATAATTTATGAGCATGTTAAAAAGCACTGGTTCCAATGCAGATACTTGAGGGACTCTACTGTTTATACCTTTCCATTGTGAAAACAATCCATTTAGTCCTACACATTTCCTTTACTTAACAACTTCTGGATCCATAAGGACCTCTTCTTTTATCAATTGACTGTTACTTTTGCTCAGCAGTATCTGGTGAGAAACTTTATCAAAAGGCTTTCAAAAGTCCAGGTACGCAATATCTACTGGCTCACCGCTATCCACATGCTTGTTGACACTCAGAATTCTAAAAGATTAGTGACACAGGACTTACCTTTGCAGAATCCATATTGACTTTTTACCAAGGACCAGAGTTTTCCAGGTATACAAGTCAAATGGATCTATCTGGGGCAGATGGAGCAGGAGAATGGGGGATTCTGGTCCTGGAAATAAGGCTTGAGCACCAGAGTAGACTGGAGAGTCATGCTAGGAAAGAGTTGCAAGGAACAATATTAAAGGTCAGTCAAACCCTGGGTTTATTCTCAGAGCTGAGATATGTCCCAGCTGTTAGAGGGTCGAAAACTAAGGGAACAAAGAGCTGAATGGCTCAGAGGCTGGGCCCGGGAATAGTTAAAACAAAGGAAACACTAGCTTGGTTCTGGCCACTGAACAGAAGTAACAGGAAGGTTTCTTGGCTTTTGATTGATTTTTCATCTAGCTTGCTACATAGAGTAGCATACCCCGAGCTTAAAAACAAAAGGTGTCATTAAGAGTACTGAGGTAATGCTTGGTGTGGCTGACATCAGGATTGGACTATTTTTTTCTACTAGGGCTTTTGATTGACCATTCAAAGGTAGACTTGTGGATTAGCTGGTGAGTGGTAGTGTGGCACTCAAGTAGGCATTTACAACCTTGATTAATTTAATTGAGGAGGAAGCAGGTATATTCTATGGCTCCTTTGCCTTTGTGGTGGTTGCAGAACTTCAGCAACATTAATGGCAGCTCTCAGGCTGTGTCTTCTGAAACAAAATGGATTATTGAAGCAAGGTGTCAGGGTAATGCCAGTTAAGCCCAGAAAGCCAGCCCATCTGGAGCTCCTGTGTTATGCCATATGCATCTCAATCCTTTTAGTGAATCCCTTTTTTACTGCTTGCATTTCTTTTGTCCAAGTTTGTGCTCATTTTTGTTCTCATTTGGGCAAAACTTCTATTTTCTGAAGGAAACCTTCTTTTCTCTAATAGCTTAATTGATACTGTTCATTAACCACATTGGTGATGTCGCGGCACTTTTCCTGACCTGCTGTATAAAATCTACTCAGCTTCTAGTATTGCGGTTTGAGTAACCACCAAGTGCTCTTGAGAGATTTGACCCTTCTGACTTTCCATTTTAATTTCCAACCCCAACCCCATTTTTGAGAAATTTCCTCTTTTGAAGTCAAATGTGAATGTGGTGGACTTCTTTGGCAATTTTCCACTTACATGTGAATTAAATTTGATAGCACTGTGGTCACTGCTTCCAGTTGGTTCATCTTGGTTGGGTGGAAGACTGAGATCTGAAGAGAAAATCTGTTGCCTGTCCTAAATAAGCCACTGTGCTATTTTTTAACTTTTAAATCCTGGAAATGAATTACTGTGCAAACTAAAGGTACCTGGGCAAATTCCTTCTCTTTGGAAGAGGGTAGTTACTTTTTTAAAACTTGGGATTGCTGAAGTACTATTAGAGAAATGATTTCCTTGATATTGGCTGGTAATCTACCCTTTTCTGTTCCAAAAATTGCATAAATGGTATTTATAAAAGTGCAAAAGGACAGTCAGGCCATGATGCTGTCTACAGCTGGGGCTTGTATAAACAAACAAGGATGTAACAAATTAAATGTACCACTTGTGTAAACATTCTAGGCTGCAGTGACACCAGGAAGTGGGAATGAGCAAAGTGTAGTTCCCAACTCCAGCTTGGGATCCTTTGAACACTGGTACTACTGGACATGCACTTGAAACTGTTTTAGCTGAGGCCCTTGCTACAGTACAAATTTCTCACAGCAGTTAAACTTACAGCCTCGTCCTCAAACCCTAGAAACTGTAGCTTGCAGGCAGAGGATTTTGTTGTGCTATGTAAGAATGATTCTCCACCTCCCTCCAACAAACACACTCTTGATTCCTTTAATTGATTTATATACCCCTTGCCATATAAACAAAAATCTTGAAGTGGTTTACAGAATCAGACATAAAAATACAGCTTCATAATAAATACAAATACTGATCAGTTTAAATGTTTAAAACCAAAAAGCTCAAAACACAACAACAGACAAACTGGGCAGCACAATCAATCAGGGAGGCCTGGGAAAAGAGATGGGTCCAACTGGTGCCTAAAACACACCACAGTTGTTGCCTCCCAAATACCAGCAGGGAGGGCATTCCATATGGTGGGTGCCACCCTGGAGAAGGCCTGCTTCCAGATGGAAATTTGTAAGTCATGGTACAACCAACAAGGCCGCTTCTGAATATCTTGGTGATTACTCAGGTCTATATTAGGGAAGGTGATCTGTTAGGTAACTTTGTCCCACGTTTAGGGACAAAGCAAGACCTTGAACTTGGTTCAATAGTTAATAGGTAGCCCGTGCAGGTGCTTCAACACCGGTGTAATATTTCTATGGCCAGGTGCCCCACTTAGCATCCTGGCGGCTGCATTCTGCACCAGCTGCAGCTTCCATACCAAGGACAAGGGTAGCCCCACATAAAGTGTATTATAATAATCTAAATATGGAGTTACCAGTACATGGACTACAGTGGCCAGGCTATCCTTGTTCAGAAAAGGACATAGTTGACATACCAGCTGAAGCTGGTGCTACATGCTCCTTAACACACTAGTCACTTGGGTTTCTAATGACAACGAATCCAGATGTACCCAATAGTATCTGTTCTTTCTGAAGGAGTGCAGCCCCATCCAGCATAGGCAAACTCCCTAACTCCTGTACTCAGGAACCACCCACCCATAGTCTCCATCTTGTTGGGATTCAGTCTCAGTTTGCTGACCCTCATCCAACCCATCACTGCATTCAGGTATTAGTTTAAGAATATGCAAAGCCTCTCCTGATACAGATGTCAGTATACTGATGACACCTTACTCCAAATCTCTTAATGACTGCCCTCAGCAGATTCATATAGATATTAAATAGCACCAGGGACAGGATGGTACCCTGCAGCATCCCACAGCATAATTGCTAGAGTGCTGAGGCACAGTCACCCAGTACTACTTTCTGGAATCTTCCCTTCAGGCAGAAACGGAACCACTGTAAAACAGTGTCTCCAGCTTGCGGAGGTGATCCAAAAGAATACTGTGGTCAACAGTATCAAAAGCCACTGAAAGGTCAAGCAGAATCAACAGAGTCACACTCCCTCTGTTTCTTGAAGTGCCACCATGGAAAATTAATATTAATTCAGAACAGTTATCACTGCTTGGTACCATAATCACTAAGCAAGAATAATAGCTCAGCCATCATAAATTTGTAGTGCAGACATTCTGCATGGAGATGACATCCTGCTTTATTTGCTATGCAGTTATTTATTTAGCTACCAGCTTTGAACCCTAATTTTTACTATCACATTGAGCACAAGCATTTTAGACTTGTGTGGCTTCATATAATTTATATATCACTATAGTAATGGCCTAGTTTGGACAATCATGTTCCAAACTGTGGTTTGGTGATGAAGTGCCCCCGAGAGACCATCCTCCAACCTACTTTTCCTGGTTTTCTCAAAGTAGGATGAAATATGCTCTCATGTGTGCCAAGACATCTGAATTGGGTGGGCAGCTAACTAGGAATTGCTTCCAAACTATGGTTCCACATTTTGGTTTGGAGGACAATTCCTGGTTAGGAGTAACCATATTTTGCCCAGGCTGGATGTTGCTGTAAACGATGGTTTGAACAAACTAGAAAAGGGAGGAGGAAGCATGCAAGGAGCTTATAATAGCCAAACGGTGGCTTGGCTATGATGTTTTCATAGCCGGGCTGCTGAAATTTCAAACTTTGCTAAAACGTTACCTGTTTGTTATCATAGAAAAAATGATCCCCTCTATCTTCGATTTCCCTATATATTTTCTTGCCAGAGTTCACTCATGAAACAACACCCCCTCACTCCTCTTTCTAGATTTAAATGACATTGAGCATGAAACCAGACTAGCCTTTTCATATTTATGCTTGGTGGCTTTGAATACTGCTGTAGATTTGCTAAAGCAGAATGCATCTGACTATATGCACTATATATTTATGTAATATATGTCCTTTACTTACAGATATTTCTGTGTGTGTGAGCTGGCATTAGTGAAATGCTCAGAGAAACCATAAGAGATTGTTATGGGTGGAAGGGTGTGTACTTATCCCCAGTCTCTTTGAGACAGGCCCCAGAGATTGGCACAGCAGCTTTGTTAACTACAGCTGGTGGTGCCAGCAGCTGCTTTTAAGCTCTACACACTAAGAGATTCTCCCAGGAGGTGAAGTCCCTGACAGAGGTGAGACCTGCCCTTATGTGGGTATGCATATGAGCTGGTGGGGGTGGGAGGATGAAGTGAAGAAATATCTCTGTGCTCCTGAGACATGCTAAGCTCTCTTTATAGCCAATTCCAGATCAGACCACTCCCAGCACTCACTCCCATGTTGCAGTTTGGGATTTGAACTATGCATAGCACTGAGAGGATAAGAGAAGGATTAAAACTACAAATTTCCTGACACCATCTACAATCTGATCCTGTCTTCCTTTGCCCTGGCCACTCCTAGCTTTGTACCATCTTGTTTCGTCAGTTTGTGTAGGATTTTGTATTCCCATCAGAGTTCAAGGCCATGAAATTTAAAAGCTGTCTAAAATGAAACAAATGTTACAATATACAGCGCCTTTGGAATGATGGGAGCCAAACGTTGCCGGAGAACTAAACATTTTGTGGAAATAAAAACGTCTTAAGCTGACATTGGAAGCTGCATGGAGGCACAACCTGGCAGGTCTTCCTGGAAAGGATATTATTGCAATGCTACCACTAAAGACTTGAGCAACTTCAGCACAGCTTTGCTCTCTATTAAGATTCTTTAGTTCGATATGAATATATACCATGCCCCTAATTTACTCATTATTTCTCCTCATTGCAGATGCTTGTTGACCTGCTGTTCTCTTCCAGCCACTCTTATATTCTGCCTGTTCCATATTGCCTTAAATTGTTCAACATATAACATTGGGATATATTATATATCTCATTTGTCATAGCTACTAGTCTCTCAGAAGAAAACTAAAGATTGGTTTGGCATGATAAAAAAACAAATGGCCTACTACCTATTGAGTCTCAATGCTTACGAACTGCCTGTAATTTAATACATTTCTAGAAACCTAGGAACTGCATGCTTTTCTGCCTCCTTTATAAACTGATGTAAACTGTCCTTAGTCTTCAGACTCCCTTCTATCCTATGAGCTTTCAAAATCACTGCTTACATTTCTAAGATTTCTTTAGCTCAATTTTTAGTGCCACAGAGAGGTAAAAGACTGGCTTAAATCTACTGATACTCACCAGTTAAATTTTGATCTATTCCCTTTTTATACTGCCTTGCATCCCTTCACTGTTCTTTGTCTTGACTTTATAAATCTGGTCAGTGTGTCTCTTGAGAAGGTTGAGGCACAGGATACACTGAACGCTGCTTCACTGTGCCTGAATAACTCCCCACCAAAACATAGACTACAGTTTCTTTTATATTTTTTATGGCATGCTGACACACGGTTTATTTAACCCGTGAGTTGTTGAATTCTGGGTTGTTGTAATGTGTGAATACAGCTGCGCTAACAAACCATTATTTCTTAACCACGAACAACCTAGAAATGGAACAGTTTATTGTTGCCTTGTGAGCTCTGGGTTATTTAAACCATGGGTTGTCATGTGTGAACCCAGAACCCTAGGTTGTTCATGCTTGTTTCATCAGGCTACAGAAGTGGCAGGCAAGAGTAGTAAAAAGCCCCCCAACCATTCTACATGCCAATACTACAGCATCACAAAGATATTTGGGATACAGGAAGGGAACAAACAGCCCAGGGATTGAGAAAATAAGCTATGGTTTGTTCAATCTTCTGCCAAACAATCCCTGGGTAGGACAAGAAACCATGGGTTAATTAAGGGTTAAATAAACTACAGGCTAGTGTTTTATGTGAACCAGGTCATATTCTCATTTTTCTAATGAAAAGGGTTTGCTGTTGCTTTTAAATAGAGCATGAATGCCCTAGTTTGGGCATTCTTAATTGCAAAGTGACTGAGAAAATTATTGGCTGATTAAGGTATGATTCACTGTTAGGGCTACATCCAGTGTTGTCGAGCAATATAGCCCAGTTCAGATGTCATGCCCGACTTCCAAGAAATAACACTTCACCTCAGCTTCATCACTGTCTTGTTTGTTTATTTATTATTACATTTATATTGCACCTTTTTTCCTCTTGCAAGGAACCCAAGGCAGCTTACATGGTGGTCCTCCTCTCCATTTTATCCTTGCAACTCTGTAAGATAGGTTAGGCTGAGAGTCAGTGACTGGCTCAAAGTCACCCAGTGAGCTTCATGGCCAAGTGAGGACTAGAACCTGAGCCCCAGTCCAGCATTCTAACTCAGAGTTGATTTGATTTAAATCAAATTTATTTAAATCGCTTCTCTGAAGGACGCAATTTTAATGATTTAAATCACGGTTTAAATCATTAGTAAGGAAGATTCTATTTAGGGCGCAGTCCTGTCAGATGCACCCTGGGTACTTGTAACCCCTGAACTTGGAGACTTACAAGTATCCTATGCAGAGAGGGAGACGCCTTGTTGCTCCTGCACTGCATTTTAACTAGATGGGTGATTTCACCTGTCTAGTGGAGGCTTCAGGGAGGGGGAGGGAAGGAGGCTGGGGCGGAGAGAGGAAAAGGCATAAGTCAGCTGCCCCAGCCTTTTCCCTCTCCCCGCTCCCAGGAACACTTCCTTTCCCCCAGTCTCCATGCTCCCTTTACTGTGTGGGGAGAGGCAGTCAGCACGGTTCTTTCCATGCTGGCTATGGGGGCGGGGGAGTGCGGTTTCCTGGATCTGAGCTCCGAGCTCTGTCTTCAAGCATGGAGCCAGAAAACCCCAAAATCCTGTGTCCCCCCCAGACTAGGGGACATTGGATTGCTCCCTTAATTATCATTTTTATCAGAAGTACATTATTGTTTAATATAACCTTAATACGTATTCAGAGATGTAAGTTGCAGTAGAAGGTAGGTACACAGTGCAGGATACATGCAGCAGAAGTTTCCTCAGGAGTCAGGACTGCATGGATGTGTTCTGTTCACTTTTGGTTTCACTTTCTATTCCCCTCCTCTATCCCTTGCATTTATATCCAGACGTTCAGATCTATTCCACATCCCCAAATTCTCTATTCATTGACCTTCTCTGTTTTTGCAGAGAGGCAAGGCCTTGAGAGAGTGAGATTGAGAGAGCGAGCGTGTACTTCTGTACACCACCTGCAGTGTAGAATAGGACTGATCAGGTTATCTCCCATCTCCGTAAACTCCTGTTAAGATATTCATAGAATATAATTAGAAGTTGAATCATTAGTATTCATGATGGTATCTTTGACCTGGGCTCCTTTTTTACTAATTGTTTTAAGAAAATTTTGAAATCTGATTTAAATTTTAAAAAAATCTGTGTTTTTTTTAATGATTTTTAGCAACCCTGCTCTAACCACTACACCACACTGCTCTTTTGTTGACATCTTCAACTATTTATTGTTTCCACTAACCAGTTTTCCAACGATGTTGCAAGGGATGGATGTTCCCACAATAAAGATGTCACTAATGATTTTGTAGTTGCAGTTGGTGGCAAGCCTATGTAAAGTGAAGATGGCCCTTTTCTCCACTGAAACAGAGCACCTTTTTTTTTGGTTTCTTTTTTGTTTAAGAAAGTGCCATCACCTGGACCAAATTCCTGAAGGTGTGCTGCAGCTTTTCCCAACCTAGTGCCTTCCAGATATGTTGGACTACAACATGTATAGAAGGCTGTGGGGTTATGATGATTTTAGTCCAACACATCTGGAGGGCCTCTGATTGGGGAAGAATGGTGTATTGAGATATTCTGAAATAGCTTCTGAAAGAAGCGTAGTCCTACTCTAAATTGCTCATCGTCAATATTCACCAATGATTCAGCCTTAGCAGTGCTCATCTCCTTGTATGTGTCTCCTTATCCATCATCAAATGTGGCCTGAAACATTCAGCATTGTTCCCAGAGGCAGTGTTGGAAAACAAACATGGTGGCCCCAGTTGGTCACCATGTTTCTTTTCCAACAATGTTCCTGGGAACAATGCTGTGTTGTGACATAGTGTTGTTCTCGGGAAAATGGTCACTGCTGGGGCACCTAGGGCAGGATCTTGCATCTTGGACAGAGTGCACAGAGAGGAACCAAACCTCAGATTGTCAAGGCTCAAGCTGTTTAGGGCTTTAAAGGTAAGAACCAGCACCTTAAAGTGAGACTGGAAATCAACAGGTAGCAGTGCAGATTGAACAACACTTGAGTAATATGCTCCAGTCAACTAGCCCCTGCCAGCAATCTGGTGACTGCATTTTTCCACCAATTGACATTTCTAGATACACTTCAAGGGCAGCCCCACATTACAGGATAGTGTGATACTAGAGATTACTAAACTAGAGATTACTTTCCAGGAAAGGTTGGAGTTGGTGTACCACCTGGAGCTAGGAAAAGGCAATCCTGGTTCCTCTCACTACCTGAGCTATATAAAAGCAGTACCAAATCGTTGAGCATCCCCATGGTCTAACCCACAATTTACCTGCGAAGATCGAACATAAATAGTGAGCTAACCTAAGCTGTTAGGACAGTTGAATTCTGTAAATGTGGCACCACAATGGAAAAAGCCCTCTTGCCATCAACCATACCTCTGAAGGCAGTGGCATGCACAACAAAGCTACATCAGCTGATCTTAAGTCCGGCAGATTCATATGGGAGGAGACAGGACAGATAAATAGGTTTGTCAATCTTATTGCTCTAGCAGGGTGCCTATGCCACCTCATGCTTTTAAAAGTTCTGTGAAAAACAGAGTAGCAGCTGGTGTTTATTTACCGCATTGCTTCATCCCCGTGCTGGGTGTGGCTTCACCTGTTACATAACTGTCCGTCAAGCAGCTTGGAAAGCTGCAGGAGTTGGACTGGAGCAAGAAGATGGGCAACCCCACAGAAGAACACTGGTGCCTATTGGCCTTGCTGTGGGCCTCCCTTGTGGTCTGCATGGCCCTGGGAGTGGGGAATATCCTTGCATCTGCTCTGCTTTGAAGGCAGTCTGTGGAGAGTCAAGAGACTTGGGATAATAATGAGTAATGATCAGCAGCTGCAACATAATCTTTGGAAGTCTTAAACGCTCCAAGTTTTCATGAGCAAGTGATTTAAGTGCTGCTTCCTAGGTGTTCTTCCACGGGGAGCAGTGGGAGGGGAACGGGCATCAAAATGGTTAAGGCGGTTGGTTCAGTGTAAGTAAGTGTAAAGTGATGCATATTGAAGCACAAAATCCCAGCTTCACACATACACTGATAGGGTCTGAGCTGGCAGTGACTGATGAGGACAGGGATCTTGGAAAATGTCGACCCAGTGTGCAGTGGCTGTGAAAAAGGGAAATTCCAAGTTGGGGAACATTGGGAAAGGTATTTAAAATAAAATTGCCAATATTATTGTACTTTTACGAATCTGTGGCATAGGAACACATGGAACAAATAATGTGTACAGTTCTGGTCACCACATCTCAAAATAGATACTGCAGAGCTGGAAAGGGTTCAGAAAAGGGCTGATAAAGGGGAAGGAGCAACTCCCTTAAGAGGAAAGGTTACAATGTTTGGGGCTTTCTAGTTTAGAAGGGGAGTAAGGGGGAACATGATAAGAGGTGTATAAAATTATGCATGGTGTGAAGAAAGTGCATAGGGATAGTTTTTTCCTCTCATAATACTAGAATGTGGGGGCATCCAATGAAGATGAACTGTGGGGGATTCAGGACAGATAAAAGGAAGTAATACTTTACACAGTGTATAGTTGGATTTGGCTTCCACATAATGTAGTGATGTCCACCAACTTGGACAACTTTAAAAGGGGATTAGACAAATAAGTGGGTGATACGGTGATCAGTGGCTGTTAGTCATGATGGCTTTATATTATCTCCAGTATCAGAGGCAGTATATCTCTCAATGCCAGCTGCTGGGGAACATGAGCATGAGCCCTGTTGCATGTTCTGCTTGTGGGCCTCCTGTGGGTATTTGGTTGTTCACTGTGGGAACAAGAATGCTGGACTAGATAGCCTTTGATCTGATCCAGCACAGCTCTTCTTATGTTCCTACCTATTTTGGGCTGCATTCATTGGGCTATTTTGGGCTGCATTCATAGAAGCATCGCTTCCAAATCCCGGGAAGTACTAGTTCCCCTCTACTCAGCACTGGTTAGGCCTCATCTGGAGTACTGTGTCCAGTTCTGGGCACCACACTTTAAGAAGGATGCAGACAAACTGGAGAGGGTTCAGAGGAGGGCAACAAAGATGATCAGGGGACTGGAAACAAAGCCCTATGAAGAGAGACTGAAAGAACTGGGCATGTTTAGCCTTGAGAAGAGAAGACTGAGGGGAGATATGATAGCACTCTTCAAGTACTTGAAAGGTTGTCACAGAGAAGAAGGCCAGGATCTCTTCTTGATCATCCCAGAGTGCAGGACACGGAATAATGGGCTCAAGTTACAGGAAGCCAGATTCCGGCTGAACATCAGGAAAAACTTCCTGAGTGTCAGAGCAATACGACAATGGAACCAATTACCTGGGGAGGTGGTGGGCTCTCCCACACTGGAGGCCTTCAAGACGAGGCTGGACAGCCATTTGTCGGGGATGCTCTGACTTGGATTCCTGCATTGAGCAGGGGGTTGGACTCGATGGCCTTGTAGGCCCCTTCCAACCCTACTATTCTATGATTCTACCTCTACTTGTTGGGTGTGGGAGATTAATGACTGAGATGATAATTACCCCTCCCCTGTAATAAATTGCAGTGGGACTCCCTGTACAGTGGTTACAACATCTAGGGTTATTTAGCTTAGACAAAAGGTGAGTAAGTGTTGATATGACAGAGGTGTACAAAATTGCACATGGTGTGGAGAAAGTGGATAGGGAGACATTTTTCTCCCTCCCTTATAATACTGGAAACTGGGGTCATCCCAGGAACCTGAATGGTGGGAGAGTCAGGGCAGATAAAAGGAAGCGCTGCTTCACACAGCGCACAGTTAAACTATGGAATTAGCTACCAAAAGGCATAGTGATGGCCACCAATTTGGATGGCTTTAAAAGGGGGTTAAACAAATTCCTGGAGGAGAAGGCTGACAATGGCTACTTGTCCTGATGGCTGTGTGCTACCTCCAGTATCAGAGGCAGCATGCCTGTGTACACCCGGTGCTGGGAACATGGGTGGGAGGGTGCTGTTGCACTTGTGTCCTGCTTGTGGGTTTCCTGTGGGCAGCTGCTTGACCAATGTGTGAACAGAATGCTGGACTACATAGACCTTTGGTCTGATCCAGCATGGCTGTTCTTATGTTCTTAAGCAATTGTGGGAAAAATGGAGTATATAAAAAAGGTACACAAAGATCTGTGACCAAAATGGCTATGTGCAGGGTTTGATCCAATAAGGCAAAAGGACATGTGCATCTTTGGCCAGGAGTAGCCATGGTTGGAGCAAAGTGTGTGGCCCTCATGAACAGAGGGATTACCTGTATGTGAGGGGTAGATTTCAACTACTTTTTCCTTCTCCCCCTTGCACAGTGCACATTCAACTCGGTCTGGGCAATCGTACCCAGAATGTGTTAGCCACATAGCTTAGCCCCTACACAATTAACAATATTGTAGTATGTGTGTGGGAGTCAGGTGCAGCAGTCATACTTCAAGGTGTGATATACCCCCTCCCCCACTTTGCTTACCTGTGTGTTTGTGTTGGCCTTGTATACCCATTATGTCTAGCACAATATTTTTATTCTGCAGGGCAATTGAAGCCTGTGGGTTTTGCAAAGTACTTGCCAGAAGAAATGGTTACCTGCCTGGATTCAAGGCAAGTGGCCCCTGCAGGTACTGGGCTTCTCAGTTGGTTGTTTCAAGCAAGCTGACTAACCTTGTATTCTGCCTATACCTTGGCTTGGAGATGGTAACAACTGTTAGAAAATTGGGGCAGGGGACATATTTTGACATTCTAAATTGCACTGTTCAAGTCCTCCCACCTCACTTCATCCTGGGTAGAGAAGGAAATAATTCTTTCAAATGACCCCCATCTGTACATGTGTAGGTAGAATTTTCAGGATAAGAGCAGCTGCTACTGTTCCCCCACTAAAACCTGAGGGGCTAATACAACGAAAGGTAGGTACCTGTTGCTCAGGGAAGATCTGTCCAAGCTAGTAGTGATCAAACATTCAGTGTCTCATTTTAAAGTGCAAAGAATACATAAAATAAGGAAGAATTGATGTAACTAAGTGGAGAGAGGGACTAGGGGAATAGGACTCTTGCTACATCCTTTTTATAGTACTTATAAAAGTGGCTAAGAAAGCAGGATTGGAAGGCAGATCATCACAGCACAGGAGACATAATAATTACGTTTTCAAGCATAAATAGAAGTCTCTAGAATTGCTGTTCCTGGAGGCATCTGTGTGTGTGGCAATAAATGAGTTTCACACTCCGGTGATGGGGTTTTTGAGCTGAGAAGATGTGTTGGCTGCACAAATCAAAGCTGATAAGAGTTTCAACTTTTAATCAGGACAGGAACATGCTAAATTGTAGGCAGTATGTTGTTAACACATGGGAAACTTAGTTTTCTGTTTCGGGAATTGTTGTAGCACAAGGTTACTATTATAATTCATTCTTTCTGTTTGGGTTGTATTTGGACTTGAGACTAATGTAAAAAAAAAGCAATCTGTAAATGATTTTTTTTAAATAAAATGTTGTCCAAGACCTCCCTCTGATTCTCAGCTTGAGTTTATTTATTACATTTATAGCCCACCTTTCCAATAAAAACAGTGCTCAAAGCAGCTAACAACAAAATATAGATAAAATACCAAATTATAATTAAAACATAAAAACAGACCACTTAAAAACTTGTCAGTAAGAAAGAAATAATAAGCACGTGTTAGTTAAAACTAACTTCAGCAAACAAATCAGCTTAAAAGTGAAAACCTGTCAGAATATAAATACCTTTGCCTGCCCGTGGAAGGACAACAGAGATAGAGCAGGCTTGGCCTGCCTTTGCAGGAAGTTCCAGAATTTTGGGAGAAGCCACTGAGAAGACTTGCATTTCTGCCAAACATCCCTCTGTTTACACTCTTATTGCCTATACTTTCCAATACAAGTCACATCTCTTATAACGTCTTACATTAGTTTATATTATAGTTCCAGGAGCAATTACTTACTTTCTTGCTGTGATAGACAGAGATCCTTAAATTGGCATTGATGCATCTAAATAGACCATTGACATACTATTTTAATGCTTCCATTCCCAGATATGTTTTATTAAATATTAACTCTGCATAATGACTTAAACTCTTATGGTTGCTCCACTAGAATGAACTTACATTATTCTTGTCTTTGTGCTTTCTCATTAAGCTATCAGGTATATTAAATAATGCATCATATTTCCTGGCCATAGCTGTTTCTGAAGTGTTAGTATGATTTAGAGTCTAAAGAGTTTACTTTATCAACGGAGGGAACAATGACCTACTTGAGGTGGTTGGCAGCAAGTATGTGAATGTATGTGAAAGCAGACGAAGAGTATTAGTGTTTCTGCCACCAACCTTCTGTTGGGGGTATACATAAAGAATCTCACATATAGGTGTCTGTATGCAAACAGCTTTTCGGTGCTTGAATTGGTTGAGATAAAATATTATTTTAACAGGACCCATTACTCTTGTTACCACAACCCTCTTGCTTGGCTATAGTCAAACTTAAATCACCTACAAACTCCCTCTGGGGAAGGGAGTAAACAGCTGGCAGCAATGTTGGGGAGGGGTAAACATAACATGTTTTCCTGGAGAATGTAGTCATTTGGAGGTGAAGGAGCTGCCCTGACCAGGTAGGCTTAGCTTGGGAGGTAAGAAGAAGATCAGATTCCAGGCACTGATCCAAAGACAAAGAACTGAGTGGCTCATTTCTCTGGTGTTTGGAATTCTCACTCATAGTGTCCTACCTCATTTCCAATCCTTGAATTGCCCTTTATCTACTGGGTAGTGAAGTTTGTTTTCCAGAAGATTGTCCAGTGCCCTAAATCAAACAAGACCTTATTTAGCATGTTTGACACTTTAATAAACAAAACTATAAAAAGTATGCCATGTCAATCTACATACTGTATAAATATCAGTGTTCTAGTAGCTGAAGGTATTTGAAATGAAATATTTGATTAGGAAAAAAAAACACCCAACAAGGCACAGTAGAAATGTAGAGCGTTGTTTGTACCTTCATTTTTTGGCTGGCCTTGTTAGCTAAGCCAAAAATTGTAATGGCCTGACCCCTGCCCCCCAGTTCCTGTTAGCCTTTTTCCAGGTGAAAGATGGGTGGGGAGGGGAGTGTGCCCCTGCTTGAAGCTGTCCTGAGAGGCTTCAAGCAGCTGCATCTACCACCAGCACCACCACCACCACTGGAAAAGACTGGTGAAGAGTTGGGGTGGGGGGAATTGTAAATTTGACCCTGCATTGCCAGGGTTCCTCAGTTGCCTTGGCCACACAACTGCCAAGCACCCCCCAGCTTTCCTCCCAGCTACTGAGATGGGGAGGTGCTGGGGATCCCTGTGTAGCTGCTAGAAGGTTCTCTGTCCATCTCTGCAACTTCAAAGTTGGGAGGAAAGCTGGCTGCCGCCAAAGTTCTCCAAGGGCTCCAGTACTTGTTAGAGCTCTTCTCCTGGTATTTACTAGCCCAGGCTATGTTCCACATATGCTCATTCAGGGCTTGGAGGCAGAGCAGAGTTCTGTTTACTGGCTCTGCACCTGACTTCTGCATGTTCAGCAGAAGGTGATGGGCTCTACATCTGTATGTATGTAATGTGATTTGGAACTCTGGTTGCACCAGGATTACTGATTGGAAGACCCTGTGCACTTATAGCTTGCTCTTTTCTGTGGAATGTGCAGAGGTTGTTGGTAGGGCTAGTAGATGCATGGTGGGCAGAGCCAGGACTAGCAGCCACAGTCCTGCTTCTCTCCATGTGGGGATGGAACATGAGAAAAGGACTATAGTTATTTGAAAAAAAATCTGATTAGAGTTTAAGACTGTCCAGTGATATTGCTTCCATTCATTATTCATTTTATGAAAAAGTGCATTTTTTAAAATGGATTTTTCCACAGAAAAATATAGCAATGAAAAATTTCCACACCACATCCCTGCTTGACAATTTTGTGAGGTGGAAGAGTAAGCTCCCAAGAGGAAACACTTTACAAGACTACTTTGTCATCTAGCAGTGGTTGCTAGTTGCTGCAAAATCCCAGCATTTATTCTCTCTTCTCTCCCTGCATTGTTCTGTGCCCTTCTCCCTGTGGGGGAGAAACACCTGCCTGCAATCTGAGTAGTTAGGCTATATATGATGAAGATGCCATTTTGAGATAACATGAGTGGCTTTCTGCTGGCTCCTAATAGGGAAGCCAAATTTCCAGATGTTACTAAACCAGATCAACAAGTTCCATGATCATGAAACAAGGCTAATGGCTTTCACGTTTGTTGTTCTGCTAGGGTGCATATTTTAATTGTTTCAATTTGATCTTGGGGGAGGGAGAAGCCCTGAGCAGAAACCATTTTAGGAGGGCCACTGAAATTGAATTGCATAGTCACGTTTGGAGCAACAAGTCTCATCCCTCCAGTCCTCTTGTTGTCATTGTGTCCTGTCCCCCACCCCACCCCCCGGCTGCCAGTGGAAAAAACACCTCCCAAGGGAGGGAAGCTTGAGACCAGTGCATGTAAGCAAGAAGGATAGTAATCTTGTTCATGTGGTTTGGACTGTCCCCCCACCCCCAGTGATATGGGATACCTGCCATATCAGGAATGTTAAGGCATTTTGCAGCAGTTTTTCCCACAGGTAGATAAATGTTAATGTTTAGCTCCATAAAATGCACTGGATTACATGTCTGCTGGCTATCTACTTTCATAACTGTTTTTTGTTCGTTGGCTTATTCACTTGGAAAGTTGAGATTTGTAAGATCAATAAAGGGAAAGGTTGACAGCCCTGACCTCCTTGCCTTGTTGTTGAACTCACACAGATGCCTTACTAGTCTACTTAACTGTTTACCTTGATGTTTTGTCACGGGGGCAGAGATGCTCCACCAGCTCCATCCTTGTGCTCGTAGAGCTGCCATTACCTTCCACTTTTTGTCTGCCTGTCTCTGTAGGTTCCACTGCCTCAGCCATCTTCTTTCTTTCACTTCTCACTACTTTGCTGCTGCCTTCCTTTCAAGGAGACAGTGCTTCAACGGATCCATCTGGAAAATGTGGAATGCACTAGTAGATAGATGCCAGTGGCAGCTTACTGAGCACGGCTTAGTGCTGAGAGGGGAGGAGACGGAGGATTGTGTGCTTGGCACCATTTGTGCTGGGAAAGGATGGGGAAGCTATACTGGTCAGTGTGTGAAAGTGGGGTGAAGGACAGTCTCATTATGGTTTACCAAGAGAAGGGATCCTCAACATGGCAAGTGGATTATGGGCCCCATCAGAAACCTGTTGGAGTCCGGTCCAGTTCACTGGCACTGGTCCGGTTAGTATGTAACAATAAGGCAGGGCTCTGGGGGAATCCTTGCTTAGTGTTTATGAGCAGTGTCCTTGTGCAAACTACATGGTCGCACCTGCTTCAAGTGGGAGCAGCTAAATGAACCACAGACAGACTTTCCGGTTGCAGTTTGTTTAGTGTTATATCCAAACCAGGAACTCTGGATTGTCCCTCTCCTGACAAGCCAAAGTCATAAGCATTTGTTCGTTGTTGACTTATGACTCTGGCTTATTGGGAGAGAGACAATCCAGAGTTCCTGGTTTGGATATAACACTAAACAAACTGCCAATAAAAGGTCCATGATTTGTTTAGCTGCTCCTGCTTGAAGCAGGAGTGATTGAGTAGTCTTTATGAGCACACTGCTCATAAATTATAAGCCTTAGACTTATCATTTATGATAAGACTTAACAAGATGGCAAAGTGTGTTGGCTTCAGATTTCTTAATTTTAGATGTAAGGTGGTCTATAACCCTGCCATATCTTTATCTCCTGTCTCTCATTGAGAAATGCAGTTCTGTTGGAAGTTCATCAGCTTAAGCTAATCTGCTTTGAGTTTCCCACTGTTTGGCATTTATACCCTTGAGTTCTTCAGGATTCCATTTGGTCCTCTATGCTTTTCAACCTTGACATGAAACCTCTGAGTGAAGTCTTTGGAGACTTGAAGTGAGCTGCTGTTAATATTTTTTCCCTCTAATTCAGGTCAGGCAGTAGGAGTGCTAAATCAGTGTCTGGATGAGAATCAATAAACTGACACTAAATCCAAACAAGATGGAGGTACTATCTGTGGCTCAGATGAGTGGTAGTTCTCCTATTTGGGCTGCACTCCTGAAGAATCAAGATTGCAGTCTGGGAGTGTTTGTTCCATCTTTGTCATTGGAAGCACAGGTGACTTCTGGCATGGAGCTGGTGACAGGGAAGACTGGTGTACAGCATCTGTTCCTGTTTGAAGCATTGGTTGGGGTAGAGTTTAGGGGAATCTGGTCTGAAGGAAAAGCTATTGAGAACTTACTTAGCTTGAGAATACTCTTACATATTAGGAATGGTAACCAAGCATACTTAATGTAAGAACCTTTAAGCATTTTCAACCTGTTGTTTGAAGAGTGGCATTTTATTCTCTTTTGTATATAATTCCCCTTAATAAACATCTTAATTTTTGTTCATTTTGAAAGTTTGTCTCCAGTGGTGGTATCAGTCCCATGCCTATGGCGTAGGAACCAGGCTAGTGAGTTTCTTTTAGGTATAGAGGGTCTATTTCAGTGGCAGCAGTTAAAGACATTATAGTTGAGGCAGCATTCCCTAATGGTGAAGTCTGGTTGGGATATTTATTAAAAACGGTGTCGGTGAGTTCCATATAGCCACGCCTCAAAGGTTTAAAGAAAAAAGAAAAAAGGTCAGATAATGCACACATTGTTGCATCACATGTGGTGGCAGTGGCAAAATAATGTACAGTGTTCTTCTCATATGTGGGATTTTGAACTACATTCATTGACTTGCTATATCATTTGACCAGAACAACCCCAGAAACTCAGGCCTCTATAGTCCACAACCCAAACTGTTCAAAATTGCACATTTTCCCCACATACTATGATACAGTGACTCTCGTCATATGTTTGGAAATTGAGCATGACTTGGGAGTATCCCTGAGATGTCTATAAGTAAATGATACATTAGATCAATAATTTTAATACAGAATGAAAGAAATAACTATTCTGGGAACCCCACAGAGGATTAAAGAAAATACCCATGGCCTCAAAAATTTCTAAAAATTGTACATCTCTAGTTTTCTTATAAAAGTCTTACTATTACGTTGTTTTTATAAGTGATTTTGGGGGAGTAAAGGCTAGGTAGCAATATATGTGCACCTTGTCTTCAATGTTTTATATTCATCATTATAAAAGAAAATATTTCATAATCCCAAAACGTTCAATCTTTCCAATGTTATCAGAAAACAACAACATTGGAAAAGAACAGGAAAAAAAACAATGTTTCTGACCCCCGCACCTCCAAGCCTTCACATCCCTAGGTGGTGTGGGTGGATTTTTTTTCAGTTGTGGCACTTACTCTAGAATACACTTCTAGAGCATCAACTCTAGAATGCTCTTCCCAGAAAGGCTTTACCTGGCACTTTCTTTGATATGCTTCTAGCACAAAGCAAAGGCCTTTTTAATTTTCACGTTTTAAAACTTATTTTAGCTTCAAATAGTTACTCTCTCAGCCCTGTGATTTCAGGCTTCATTTGCATTTTGAATATTTGCATTTTCATTGAGTTATGTTTTATGTATTTTTATGGTTAGCAGTGCTGAGAACGTGTAAAATGTGACAGAAATGCTATGTATAAATAAATGGAGCAGGAAAGCGGGTGGGATGTAAAGGACTATGCTGAGGGTTTCTGTGCATACATCCTCTTTGTTTTGTAAAAAGACCATCCCTGAAGTTTGTGGGGGAGCATTCATAGAAATAGTCCCAGACATACCACAAGGATCTTTAGTCAGAAATGGGAATTGAACATGCACCAGAGGATATGAACACCTCCATGGGATTATAGAATCATAGAATAGTAGGGTTGGAAGGGGCCTACAAGGCTATCGAATCCATTGAGTCCAACCCCCTGCTCAATGCAGGAATCCAAGTCAGAGCATCCCTGACGGATGGCTGTCCAGCCTCATCTTGAATACTGCCAGTGTGAAAGAGCCCACTGCATCCCCACGTAATTGGTTCCATTGTCATATTGTTCTAACAGTCGGAAGTTTTTCCTGATGTTCAGCCAGAATCCGACTTCCTGTCACTTGAGCCCATTATTCTGTGTCCTGCATTCTGGGATGATTGAGAAGAGCTTCTGGCCTTCCTCTCCATGACAACCTTTCAAGTATTTGAAGAGCACTGTCATATCTCCCCTCAGTCTTCTCTTCTCAAGGCTAAAAATGCCCAGTTCTTTCAGTCTCTCCTCATAGGGCTTTGTTTCCAGTCCCATGATCATCTTTGTTGCCCTCCTCTGAACCCTCTCCAGCTTGTCTGCATCTTTCTTCATCCTTTCCTAGGTGCAGAACTTGGCATTTATCCCTGTTAAATGTCATTCTATTGTTCCCAGCGCTCCAGTCTATCAAGATCCCTTTGAATTTTGTTTCTATCTTCCAAGGTATTAGCTATCCCATCCAATTTTGTGTCATCTGCAGATTTGTTCAGCATTCCCTGCACCTCCTCATCCAAGTCATTTATAAAAATGTTGAAGAGCACTGGGCCCAGGACCGAGCCCTGCAGTACCCCACTCGTTACCACTCCCCAGTTTGAGAAGGTCCCATTGATAAGCACTCTTTGAGTCTGATTCTGTAGCCAACTGTGGATCCACCGGATCGTTGTTTCATCTAGCCCACTTTGAGCTAGTGTGCTCATCAGGATATAATGGGGAATTTTGTCGAAAGCTTTGCTGAAGTCGAGGTATATTATGTCCACAGCATTCCCACAGTCCACAAGGGAGGTTACTTGATCAAAAAATGAGATCAGATTCGTCTGGCAGGATTTGTTCTTGACAAATCCATATTGGCTTGGAGTAATCACGGCATTGTTTTCAAGGTGCTTGCAGATGCATTGCTTTATCATCTGCTGCAGAATTTTCCCAGGAATTGATGTCAGACTGACTGGTCTGTAGTTCCCAGGTTCCTCCTTTTTACTCTTTTTGAAGATAGGGACAACATTAGCCCTCCCCCAGTCATCTGGCACTTCACCCATCCTCCATGATTTCTCAAAGAGAATAGACAGTGGTTCTGCGAGTTCTTCTGCCAGTTCCTTTTTTACTCTAGGATGCAGATCATCTGGCCCTGGAAATTTGAACTCATTAAAAGAAGTTAGGTGTTCCTAGACCGTATGCCTATTGATCTCAAGCTGCAATCCTGCCCCTTCAGCCTGTACTTCGCCTTTGCCCGGGGGGTCATAGACCCTCTTTTGGGAGAAGACTGAGCCAAAGTAGGAATTGAGCACCTCTGCCTTTTCTTTGTCATCTGTTATCGTTTTGCCGTCCTTATTTAATAACTGAACCACCATTTCTTTCCTTTGTCTTTTCCTATGCAAGTAGTTGAAAAAAGCTTTTTTGTTGTTTTTAGCATCCCTCACTAACCTCAGCTTGTTCTCAGCTTTAGCCTTCCTGACGCCATCCCTGCAATTCTGTGCTACCTGCCTGTACTCTTCCTTTGTTGCTTGGCCTTCGTTCCACTTCCTGTATGTGTCCTTTTTTGTTTTCAGGTCATCTCTAAGCTTTTTGTGAAGCTACATTGGCTTCTTCTGTTGTCTTGCACATTTTTTTCTTGTTGGAATTGTTTGTGATTGTGCCTTGAGAATTTCCTTTTTTAAAACCTCCCACCCATCTTGGACTGCTTTTCTTGTTAGAGTCACTTGCCATGGGACCTTCCTTATCACTGTTCTGAGTTTATTAAAATCGGCTTTCCTAAAATCCAGGGTATGTGTTTGGCTATTCTTGGCTTTTGCTTCCTTTAAAACCAAGAACTCAAGTATAACATGGTCACTTTCCCCCAGAGTTCCTGTAACTGCTACTTTATCCACTAAGTCATCTCTGTTGGTTGGGATCAAGTCAAGGATAGCCAATCCTCTAGTTCCTTCATCCACTTTCTGTAGCAGGAAGTTATCTGCCACCCAAGTCAGAAATTTCCTGGAGGGGCCATGTTTTGCAGAATTTGCCTCCCAACAAATATCGGGAAAATTGAAGTCCCCTGTTCCTACTACATCATGCTTCCTTAAAACATTGGCTATTTACTTTTCAAAAGTTTCATCCTCGTCTTCTCCTTGATTGGGTAGTAGACTCTAACCACCAGGTTCCTTTTATTCTTTGCTCCATTTATTTTGATCCAGATGCTCTCAAGTGAGGCAACCAAGCTCTTCCTCCTGTACTTCTGTGCAGAGATATGTATTTTTCACATACAGTGCTCCCTTTCTGTTCCTCCTGTTCTTTTTGAGCAAGTTATATCCTTCAATTGCTGTATTCCAGTCATGAGAGTCATCCCACCAAGTTTCAGTTACACCTATCAAGTCATAATTTCCATCCTGTATTAAGAGTTCACCCCTTCATGGATCACTGCCTTGTTGTGGTGAAGGGGCTTGCGTAACTCAGTGAAGCCATAAGCTATGCCGTGCAGGGCCACCCAAGACGGACAGGTCATGATGGAGAGTTCTGACAAAATGTGGTCCACTGGAGAAGGAAATGGCAACCCACTCCAGTATTCTTGCCAAGAAAACCCCATGGAACTTATCACAAGGCTAAAAGAGATGATGATATAACTTGCGGAACGCAACGGAAGATGAGCCCCTCAGGTCGGAAGGTGTCCAATATACTACTGGGGAAGAGCAGAGGGAATTTCCAAGTAGCGCCAGAAAGAGTGAAGCGGCTGGACCAAAGCCGAAAGGACACTCAGCTGTGGATGTGTCTGGTGGTGAAAAGAAAATCTGATGCTGTAAAGAACAATATTGTTTAGGAACCTGGAATGTCAGATCAATGAATCAAGGTAAGCTGGAGGTGGTCAAACAGGAGATGGCAAGATTGAACATTGACATCTTGGGAATCAGTGAAGTAAAATGGACAAGCATGGACAAATGTAATTCAGGTGACCATTATATCTACTACTGTGGGCAAGAATCCCTTAGAAGAAATGGAGTAGCACTCATAGTCAACAAAAGGGTGGGAAAAGCAGGTCACGAAGAGCTGGACACGACTTAATGACTGAACAACAACAACAAATTAAGAGTTCAAGTTCGTTCTGTTTGTTTCCCATACTCTGGGCATTAGTATATAGACATTGAAGACCATCTGCTTCATGGTCTGGCTTTCTTCCTACATGTTTGTGAAGACTATTATTGGGTACTATTAGAGCTGTTCTCTCCATTGCGGTGCATGAATCCTTGTCCATTGTTACCCCCAACTTTACATCTCCCTTCCCCATAGGATTCAGTTTAAAGCCCTTCTGATTAAGTTCATGCTGTGGCCAAACACATTCTTCCCATCCTTTGTGAGGTGCAACCCATCGCTTGCCAACAGTCCATCTTCCAGGAAGTATAGCCCCTGGTCCCAGAATCCAAATCTCTCTTGTCAGCACCACCTTCGTAGCCAGTCATTCACCCGGAGTATTTTTCTTTCCCTTTCTGTCCCTCTTCTAACTACTGGAAGGATGGATGAGAAAACTATCTGGGCCCCAAAGTTCTTGAGTTTCCTTCCCAAAGCTTCAAAGTCTGACATGATTTCTTTGTAGCTCCACTTGGCAGTATTATTTGTTCCCACATGGATGAGAAGAAAGGGATACCTGTCAGTGGACTTTATGAGTGCAGGTAACCTTCAGTCACCTCTCTAATCCGTCCTCCTGGGAGACCGCATACCTGGAGATTCTTTGCATCCAAGCCAGTTTGCTTAAAAACAAACAAATTTGTCCCTGATTTACATGGGATGCTTGCCAACTCCAGTAGTAAGGTAGACGTGTGTAATTTATACAGCAAGAATATCTGTTTTACCTTTACACTGAATTAATACCGTAATGGAAAGGAAGGAGTTCGCCCATTCAAAGTAAAGCTAGCTCAGAGTTTATGCCTAGTTCTGCCTCAGTTAAAATAGTACTGCAGCCCTTATGGCTGTGACAATCAATTTAGAAGACATGTATAAACCAGCTGGGTCTCATTTTTAGAATTCAAGCAGCACTGTAAAATGACATTTTATTCATATCTACTTTAAATAAAACGTGGGTTCCAAAGCAAAAAGCAAATTCAGACTTCTATGCATTCCTTATATGTCATAAATCAGCTGTTCGGAGGATTTTGTTGTTGCTAGAAGCATTTTTACAGGCTGCAATGACAAAACATATTCAATAATGCCCTAATTCTTACCTATACCTACTGAACAGTTTAAGTGTGGTCAAAATAACATGCTTACAATTTAGCAGAAGTACAAAATCAGAATGTTGACCCCCAAGCATTAGACTGAAGAGAATACACAGTGATTAACCATCATCTCAACATTAGAAGTCTCCATAGCAACCTAAGATGCAATTATGCAAACTGCACTTAGTTTTCAGATAACTCATTTCCATCTAAGTAAAACTTGAATGAACAGTTTTAACTCCTCTGTTGTATGTATTATGGGGCAGTAGCAAATCTCTGTGAACAGCTTCTTTTAAACTGAATTGCCACTTATTCTATAAGAAATGCATTCAGACGTAAACCAAGATGGTAAGCTCTCTGGATCTCAGTATAGCTATTTGTATGGCATGATATAAGTATTCATTAACTCGTAAGTATTCATTATTTGCACCTGGATACCCCCCCTTCCACTGTTTAAGGGCCAAAGTAGACATTGCATGCAAATTTCTGTAACATTCCCACATTCCCATAGCAACCTGAAAATAAAATATAGTAATCAAAAGCAGCATTGGGAGGGGATGATTGGGAATGAAGGAACAGTGGTGGAGGGATACGTAATCATTCCCTAGTGGGTGTTCTTCCTGCTCTAAATCAGGAACACCTAATGGGTGTTCTTCCTGCTCTAGAGCCAGGGCCTGCAGGAGAAGCCACCACCACCGGGGAAGAGGTGTGCCTGCTGCTGCCAGGCCTGCTGCTGCTGCTGCCGCCACCAACACCAGGCCTTCCCTGAGGACTTCTGCCTAGCAGACCGCCAGGCCCTGCAGTACCAGGCCCCCAGGCACTGAGCCAGCTGTGCTGCTTCCACCTGCCCCTCCCTGGAGAGGCTACGTAAGCTGGCTGGCTGAGGTGGCCTGGGAGAGCCTAGTGGCCTAGTGGCTCCACCACCACCGGGGAAGAGGCGTGCCTGCTACTGCTGGGCCTGCCGCCGCCGCTGCCACCAACACCAGGCCTTCCCCGCGGACTTCTGCCTGGCAGACTGCCAGTCCCTGCAGGACCAGGCCCCCAGGTACCGAGCCAGCTGTGCTGCTTCCACCTGCCCCTCCCTGGAGGAGTTACATAAGCTGGCTGGCTGAGGTGGCCTGGGAGAGCCAGGGCCTGCAGGAGAAGCCACCACCACTGGGGAAGAGGCGTGCCTGCTGCTGCTGGGCCTGCTGCCGCCGCCGCCACCACCACCACCACCACCACCGACACCAGGCCTTCCCCGCAGACTTCTGCCTGGCATTATTTTTAAGGGGATTTTTTAGTTGTTGTTGTTGTTGTTGTTTAATTTCTGGGGGATTCTGTTGTGTTTTTTAGGGGTGGGTAGCCTGCCTGATAGGTGGGAGTGAGGGGGCATGTGTCCACCGGATGGAGGCAGTGAGGGGAGTGTTGGGGGCCAGAACATAACAAGGCTGGGCGGCAGGCGCTGGCAGAGCGCTAGGAGCAGGCCATGCCAGGTAAGGGGAACAAGTCCGGGCCAGTCCAGAGCCAAAGGATGGCTGGGGGAGGCATGACTCCATCTTCTGGCCTTCGTTTGCTGCTCTGCAATGCCAGGTCTGTTACCCAGAAAACCTTCCTCATCCATGACATGATCCTGGACGAGGGTGCAGACCTGGCGTGTATTACGGACACCTGGCTGGCCGAGGCTGCTGCTTCAACTCTTGCGGCCATGTGTCCAGCTAGATTTTCGTATGCACAGCAGCCGAGTGTGATCGGGGAGGGGGAGTGGCTGTTATCTACCAAGAGTCCTTGGTCTTCACCAGACCCCCTCTCCAGGAGACCAAGAACGCAGCGGCTCGCCTGATTAAAGGCAGCCGCCAGCGCGATCACATCACTCCAGTGCTGAAGGAGTTGCACTGGTTACCAGTTGTTTTCCGGGCCAAATTCAAGGTGTTGGTTTTGACCTTTAAAACCCTATATGGTTCCGGCCCAGCCTATCTTAAGGAGCGCCTCCAGCAACACCAGACAGGCCGCTTAACAAGATCAGCCTCGGATGGCCTTCTCTCTGTCCCATCAGCCAGGACAGCTAGACTGGTGGGGACGAGGGAGAGGGCCTTCTCTGTGGTGGCCCCCACTCTGTGGAACTCCCTCCCTAGGGAACTCCGTCATGCCCCCTCTTTAATGAGCTTCCGTCATGCATTAAAAACGTGGTTGTTCAGGCAGGCATTTGGGGTGGATTAGGGTATTTTAAAAAAAATTTATGGTAGAATTTTATTGTTTTAAATTGGTTTATGGTGGGTTGTACATCGCCCAGAGTGGCTGGGTGACCAGCCAGATGGGCGATTAATAAATTTAATAAATAATAATAAAAAAATAATAACAAATAATAATAAGGTTGCTGAGTGCATGTACTGGAGGTTGGGCCTGAAGGGCAGTCTGGGGATTCTGCTCGTGTACCTTCCATCCCGCTGCACGACTGACTCCCTGGCCGAGGTGCTTGAGGTGATCTCTGATGTGCGTGTACAGTCGCCTAACTTACTGGTGTTGGGGGACTTCAATGTACATTCGGAGGCCATCCTCACAGGAGCACCTCAGGACTTCATGGAGACCATGGCTTCCTGGGAGCTGCACCATATTCTGACTGGGCCCACCCATGTAGCTGGTCATGCACTAGACCTTGTGTTTGTTTCTGGAGAAGCGGGGAGTGATCTGGAAGTCGGGGGCATATCCCCCCCCCCTTTGTCATGATCAGATCACTATCTGGTGACGTTAGACTTCTCAGTTCCACAATGGAGGACCCATTAAAATGGTCCGCCACAGGCATCTTATGGATCCGAATGGATTCCTGAATGTGCTTGGGGATTCTCTGGAGCATGCCAACGGCCACTCGGTCGAGACCTTGGTGGGTGGCTGGAATGCCACAATCACTGGGGCATTAGATCGGGTGGCTCTGAAACGCCCTTTCCCCCTGAACAGGGCTTGGACTTGCTCCAAAGACAATCAGACACGGGCTAGAGCTGTATCTTCAGCCTATCACGTGGCGGTGAAGGCAGCAAAAAAGGAATATTATGCTGCCTCTATTGCGTCTGCAGAGTGCTGTCCTAGGAGGCTGTTCCAAGTGGTCCGGAGCCTGGTCAGTCCTGTGGCTCTGGAACCACTGGAGCATTCTAAGGCCTCCTGTGAGGCCTTGGCAAGGCACTTTGCAGATAAAATTGATCGGATTAGGAGTGTTATTCTGTGCGCCGTGGATACAGTTAGTGAGCAAGAGGTGGCCTGTGGCAAACCAGTTTTGTGGGATCGGTTCCAGCTTCTTCCTTCTGGTGAAGTGGACAAGGTGCTTTCATCTGTAAGGCCGACCACCTACTTACTTGATCCTTGCCCGTCTTGGCTGATTATGGGCTGCAGAGAGAGACTGGGTGAGGGGATCAGGGCGGTGGTGAATGCCTCCCTTGAGGAGGGAGTGATGCCATCAGCCCTCAAGGAGGCCGTGATAAGACCGCTCTTGAAGAAGCCCGCCTTGGATCCCCAAGCGTTGAACAACTTTCTCCCAGTCTCATATCTGCCATTCTGGGGCAAGGTGATTGAGCGGGTGGTGGCGATGCAGTTGAAGGCACACTTGGAAGAAACTGATTATCTAGACCCATTTCAGTCGGGCTTCAGGCCTGGGCATGGGACAGAAACGGCCTTGGTCGCCTTGGTGGATGATATGAGGAGGGCTCTGGATAGGGGCAAATGCTCCTTCCTTGTTCTCCTTGACCTCTCAGCGGCTTTTGATACTGTTGACCACGGTATTCTCCTGGACCGCCTGGAGGGGTTGGGCATTGGAGACACCGTATTACAGTGGTTCCAGTCCTTCCTCTCCGGCAGGTACTAGAGGGTAGCACTGGGAGAGGAGGTTTCGGACCCATGGCCACTCGTGGCCACTCGTGGGGTGCCACAGGGTTCCATCCTCTCCCCGATGCTATTTAACCTCTATGTGAAGCCGCTGGGGGCTATCATCAGGAGGTTTGGGGTGCGGTGTCATCAGTATGTGGATGACACGCAGCTCTACCTCTCTTTCAAATCTTATCCAAGGTTGGCCGTAGAATCCCTGTCCAAATGTCTGGAGACGGTGAGTGGCTGGATGGGGAGGAATAAGCAGAAGCTGAACCTGACAAGACCTAGGTATTTTTGGTGGGAGACAAGAGGAGGCTGGGGGATGTTGACCTGGTGTTGAGTCGGGTACGGCTACCCTTAAAAGACCAGGTCCGCAGCCTGGGGGTCATTTTGGACTTCTAGCTGTCCATGGAGGCTCAGGTGTCAGCTGTGAGCCCGACAGCGCTGTATCAAGTCCATCTCATACGGCAGCTGCGCCCCTTCCTTCCCGACCATCTGCTCCCATCAGTAGTACATGCCCTGGTCTCCTCTCGTTTAGAATACTGTAATGCGCTCTACGTGGGGTTACCCCTGAAGATGGTTCGGAAGCTGCAGCTGGTACAGAACGCGGTGGCTCGCCTGATTAAAGGCAGCCGCCGGCAAGATCACATCACTCCAGTGCTGAAGGAGTTGCATTGGTTACCAGTTGTTTTCCAGGCCAAATTCAAGGTGTTGGTTTTGACCTTTAAAACCCTATATGGTTCTGGCCCAGCCTATCTTAAGGAGCGCCTCCAGCAACACCAGACAGGCCGCTTAACAAGATCAGCCTCGGATGGCCTTCTCTCTGTCCCATCAGCCAGGACAGCTAGACTGGTGGGGACGAGGGAGAGGGCCTTTTCTGTGGTGGCCCCCACTCCGTGGAACTCCCTCCCTAAGGAACTCCGTCATGCCCCCTCTTTAATGAGCTTCCGCCATGCATTAAAAACATGTTTGTTCAGGCAGGCATTTGGGGTGGGTTAGGGTATTTTTAGAAATATGATGTTTTTACTATAGAATTTTATTGTTTTAAACTGTTTTATTATATGTTGTACATCGCCCAGAGTGGCTGGGTGACCAGCCAGATGGGCGATTAATAAATTTAATAAATAAATAAATAAAATCAAGGGCCCCCAGCCCACCCCCCAGAAACTTGCATTTGGAAATTCGGGGGGGGGGTGTAATTCAGATTGAGAACAGCTACTAGGGAAAGCATTAAGCACTCTTCCTGCTGCTCCTCTACACCTGATCAGCCCAGTACCTGCTTCTGATTTTTCTAAAGAGCAGCATAATAATGTTATGCACGCACACTTCTGTATAATGTTTAATTGGGCCTTACAATGCAGTTAAGTTGGAATATCTCATTTGAAATGAGCTAAGGTCATTTTAAGGATTATTTATAGAAAGTGACTAGCAGCATCATTGAACATGACTTGAGCTTCCAGTGAACTTAGTTAGTGGAAGGCATTTCTAATAAGTTGTGCCTTGGTAATGTTTTCCATAACGGCAAGTATCATCCAACTTTATTGTAGATGAGCTGGGGAAGTGTCAAGGTTTTATAATGTTTTGTCATCCTTGTACAACCATAGAGTTAATTGTCAGATAAATGAACCAGTTGAATATTGCACCGGACAAAAAGAATGAAAGTCTTTATCCATTCATATAGCACAATTGCATGATGCCCAGTGCTGAATTGCCATCTGAAGCACTTAGTCAAATGATAGAAGTTGACGTAAGACAAATAGACAGTGGTGGTATGTGTATTGAAAGAATGTGTTTTGGATGATGCTGGCGGTCTCCATCTCTACTTATCTGAAGTTGTGCAGATCTCTAACAAGACTTAACAGCTTAAATTGTGTTGAGGGGCATTAGAGTTTTGTTATGACCTATGGCTTAAACAAAAAATACTACAGAAGAATATAAAACAAGGGACATCCTTGTTTTCAAGGGTACCACCTGAAGCCTGAAAGAAAAATGGTTTGAACCAAGGCTTTGTAAATGTGGATGGAGAAGTAGTCAAATCCAAAAGTTCAGTAAACATGGTACAAAGAGAGCAAGTTGGGGCAATTCAGATAATTTGGGTTGATACTTCTAAAGGATGTGTTAGGATTTCTTTCATCTACTATGTGCCCTTGTTTACATACAGTACATTTGCCAGCCTTTGTGTGGCTGGAAAGTGGTACATAAATTCTGGTGTAAATAAAATCCTCACCAGGATATCTTAATGATAGAGGTTGGTTTTCTGTAAATATTAGTTTTGTCTGGATGATTGAGTCCAGATAATTGCCTAGAGGTCATTAAGTATGTAATGAGCCAGAAAGCTGCAGCTATTTTGCACATGATTTGCATTAAATGCTCATTAATTCAATGTAGTTCCGTCATAGAACAGAATCTTTCAGCTGCTTGCCCTGTACCAATAAAGATCCCTGGTACTAATAGATTTAAATCAGCTTTGTAAACAAATCCACAAGTTCCAAGCCTGCCCCCCACCCCCAAATATTAGCCTGATGGGATCGGTCAGAAGAGAGTTCCTCCTGGAGCTTTTCCTTCTCGCCTGTGGCTACCAGGCTAGTGCTTAAATACCAAGCTGATTTACACATTCAAAGTAATTTAGCTTTGAAATTGAAAAAGAACGTACACCCTCTTTGAGTTCTATGGTTTTACGTATCAGGACATAATAAAAATCAGCTGGCCCTTAGCAGGTCTTAAAATTAGGTAAATACAACCTCAGATGAACAGCAACACATGACATATTACACCGTGTCATTATTTATTTTACAGAAATAAAGCCAAAATGGAGGAGCCATATGTGAAAAACTAAGTACACCCTTACTGCTTCCATAGGTATGAAGAGGCTAAGTAACAGCCAGGTCCTGCTAATCAAATGCCCTTGATTAATTGATCATCAGCAAGTGTGATCATCTCTATAGAAGCCGAAGTCTCAGGAGTTTTCTGGTCTCGAGCATTCAGGTGTGTGTTAACACAATGCCAAAGAGTAAAGACATCAGCAGTGATCTTAGAGAAGCAATTGTTGCTGCCCATCAATCTGGGAAGAGTTATAAGGCCATTTCCAAACAATTTAAAGTCCATCATTCTATAGTGAGGAAGATTATTCACAAGTGGAAAACATTCAAGACAGTTGCCAATCTTCCCAGGAGTGGATGTCCCAGCAAATTCACCCCTACGGCAGACCGTGCAATGCTCAGAGAAATTGCAAAACGTCCAAGAGTTACATCTCAGACTCTACGGGCCTCAGTTAGCATGTTAAATGTTAAAGTTCATGACAGTACAATTAGAAAAAGACTGAACAAGTATGGTTTGTTTGGAAGGGTTGCCAGGAGAAGCCTCTTCTCTCTAAAAAGAACATGGCAGCACGGCTTAGGTTTGCAAAGTTGCATCTGAACAAATCGCAAGACTTCTGGAACAATGTCCTTCGGACGGACGAGACCAAAGTGGAGATGTTTGGCCATAATGCACAGCACCACGTTTGGCGAAAACCGAACACAGCATATCAGTACAAACATCTCATACCAACTGTCAAGCACGGTGGTGGAGGGGTGATGGTTTGGGCTTGTTTTGCAGCCACAGGACCTGGGCACCTTGCAGTCATTGAGTCGACCATGACCTCCTCTGTATACCAAAGTATTCTAGAGTCAAATGTGAGGCCATCTGTTTGACAGCTAAAGCTTGGCCGAAATTGGGTCATGCAACAGGACAATGATCCCAAGCACACCAGCAAATCTACAACAGAATGGCTGAAAAAGAAAAGAATCAAGGTGTTGCAATGGCCCGGTCAAAGTCCAGACCTCAACCCGATTGAAATGCTGTGGCGGGACCTTAAGAGAGCTGTGCATAAACAAATGCCTGCAAACCTTAATGAACTGAAGTAATGTTGTAAAGAAGAGTGGGCCAAAATTCCTCCACAATGATGTGAGAGACTGATAAAGTCATACAGAAAACGATTACTTCAAGTTATTGCTGCTAAAGGTGGTTCTACAAGCTATTGAATCATAAGGTGTACTTAGTTTTTCACACATGGCTTCTCCATTTTGGCTTTATTTCTGTAAAATAAATAATGACACGGTGTAATATGTCATGTGGTGTTGTTCATCTGAGGTTGTATTTACCTAATTTTAAGACCTGCTAAGGGCCAGATGATTTTTATTATGTCCTGATATGTAAAACCATAGAACTCAAAGAGGGTGTACGTTCTTTTTCACATGACTGTACACAGTAATTCAGAAGTAAACTTATTTCTTCAGCTTAGTGGACTCTGATTAGCCCCCAGACACAAAGCTTAATCAGTTACTGCTGTAGTATAGAACAGGAAAGAGGGTATAACATCTTTGTAATTTGGAACTTTTGAAAATCCCATTTCAACCATTTAGACATAATGAAACATTCAGTGCTGCTGATCCCATTCTTGCTATCAAAAGTTCTAGGACAGGAGCCAGAAGCATGAGCAGAGTTCTTTTCATGCAATAGGACTTTCTTGCTCCTTCTTCACTGCAGCCCCCTGTATTCTTTCCATCTGCTACTGAGTGTCAGGGGGCTCACAAACAGATGGGATGGAGTGTTGGGGGTTGCTGTAGAAGGGTAATTCAAGAGGGCACCTTGAGCAAACAAATGCACCTTTGGATCGAACCCTTAACGAAGCACCTTGGGATCCATCCCCTGACAAAGATACACATTGTTTCAGATAGTGAAAAAGAACTCCGATACTGAAACCATCGTAATTATATGGTGTCTCGAAAGTAGGTTGTCAGTCCACATGCTCAATGAACAAAATCTGAATCTGGACAATTCACAAAAGCTTAAAATAAAACTGGATGGAGCTGTAAGAGATAGAGATGAAACCTCTGTCAGTCTTACTCAACCTGGTGTCATCCAACACATCTGGAGGACAACTCCTATCATCCCCAACCAGCATAGCCAGTGTTGGGGGGGGGGGGAGGTAAATGTAGCCGTAGGCATTGCTTGATCCTGAGCCAATAGAATAGACAGAAATGCTGTCTAAACAGTAAATATTTGATTATCATAGGTTTCCACAAATCGGATCTTAAATCACAGTGCTTGTGATGTGTTTACCAACTGCTGGTTTCCAGTATCAGGGCACTTAAGGTTTATGCTTAATCAAATGGGAAACAAGGGGTTTCCTAGTGGTCTCCTATCCAGACAATGACCAGACACAGACCTACTTAGCTGCAGCAAGGTAGTTATATTATGTGCCTTCAGATTATACTCTGGAAGCATTTAGATATTTGCTATTGATTCTCTTGTGCAGAGTCGGCTATAATTTCCAAGGCCAGTCATGTCAACATTAATTTGACCCAAATAAATTGTTAACAGTTTGTATTGCATTTTAGGATAATGTAAACACATTTAAATTGAGCAAACGAATGGCCTCTGTTTTAACACTAATAAAAAGCTTAATGTATCCATGTTAAGTTGAATGTCTGACAAAAATCAGGGTAACACTTAATTAGCTGTTATCTGGGCAGTTTTCTGCTGTTTACATTTTCCCTGTGCACACTGACTCTTAGGAGGCTAATTTAGGCTTATACCCATGACATGTTTCCATAATTTTTACTGTAATTCAACTGTGGTTGATCTCTGATACATCCAGTTATTAAGACCTTTTAAAATATTGAATAATTCTGTCTGTCTCTGTCACATGCGCGCACACGAACACACACACACACACACACACACACACTTAGCAATCTCCGTTCTCTGAGTTCCGGTCTTTATGTAGGCAATATGGCATCATCCATGCACAAGAGGGAGACATCAGCAGGCTTGGCGGGGCGGGGGGGGGGGGAGGTTTGCAGAAGTACAAACAAAATTAGGAAAAAACCTATGGGGGAACCTCCAAAAAGAAAAAATCCCAGTGAGGGCTGAGCATGCTCAGACGCCAAGGAATGCTGACAACATTGGTGAGCTATTGCTTCTCAGCCTTTTGGCTAAGATGCAAACGTTCTCTGTGGGCTAAGATCAAGCCCAGTGCATTGGTGGGGGTGGTGTTTTTTTTAAAACTGGGTGGAAGAGGGGATGGACTGGAGTACTGTGGAGGAGGGCATGAGTGTAGTATTGGACACTTTATTTTGCAGCTTTGTGAATTGCATTAAAAAAGTATGCAAGAGTTTTGAGAGCCTAACAGTCTCTTAATAGCAAGGATCACATGGAAAACATGCCTTCCATAATGTAATTGTTGGCCCTACTATAATAATGCATTTCAGGATGTGTTGATTTAGTTTCTCGTTGATACTATGTCATATAGTTAGAATCATACAATAGTAGGGTTGGAAGGGGCCTATAAGACCATCGAGTCCAACCCCCTGCTCAATGCAGGAATCCAAGTCAGAGCATCCCCGACAGATGGCTGTCCAGCCTCGTCTTGAATGGCTCCGTTGTGGGAGAGCCCATAACCTCCCTAGGTCATGGGCTCAATTGCTGCATTGCTCTAACAGTCAGGAAGTTCTTCTTGATGTTCAGCCGGAATCTGGCTTCCTGTAACTTAAGCCCATTATTCTGTGTCCTGCATTCTGGGATGATCGAGAGGAGCTCCTGGTCTTCCTCTCCGTGACAACCTTTCAAGTACTCGAAGAGCGCTATCATATCTCCCCTCAGTCTTCTCTTCTCAAGGCTAAACATGCCCAGTTCTTTCAGTCTCTCTTCATAGTCTCCCAGTTCTTCAGTCTCTCTTGTTTCCAGTCCCCTGATCATCTTTGTTGCCCTCCTCCGAACCCTCTTCAGCCTGTCTGCATTCTTCTTAAAGTGTGGTGCCCAGTACTCCAGATGAGGCCTAACCAGCGCTGAGTAGAGGGGAACTAGTACTTCCCGGGATTTGGAAGCTATATGTATTTGTTGTTGTTGTTGTTCAGTTGTTCAGTCATGTCGGACTCTTTGTGACCCCATGGACCATAGCACGCCAGGCCTTCCTGTCCTGCGCTCTCTCCTGGAGTGTGCTCAAGTCCATATTCATTGCATCAGTGATGCTATCTAGCCATCTCATCCTCTGCCGTCCCTTTCTCCTTTTGCCTTCAATCTTTTTCCCGGCATCAGGGTCTTTTCCAGGGAGTTTTCTCTTTGCATTAGGTGGCCAAAATATTTGAGCTACAGCTTCAGTATCTGTCCTTCCAATGAGCAGTCAGGGTTGATTTCCTTTAGGATGGACTGATTTGACCTCCTTGCAGTCCAGGGGACTCGTAAGAGTCTTCTCCAGCAGCACCACAGTTCGAAAGCATCGATTCTTCAACACTCAGCCTTCCTTATAGTCCAGCTCTCACAACCATACGTTGCTACTGGGAAAACCATAGCTTTGATTAGACAGACCTTTGTCAGCAAGGTGATGTCTCTGCTTCTTACTATGCTGTCTAGGTTTGCCGTAGCTTTCCTCCCAAGGAGCAAGCGTCTTTTAATTTCATGGCTACAGTCACCGTCTGTGGTAATCTTGGAGCCCAAGAAAGTAAAATCTGTCACTGCTTCCATTTCTTCCCCTTCTTTATGCCAGGAAGTGATAGGGCCAGATGCCATGATCTTAGTTTTTTTAATGTTGAGTTTCAAACCAGCTTTTGCACTCTCCACTTTCACCCTCAACAAGAGGCTCCTTAGATCCTCTTCGCTTTCTGCCATTAGGGTGGTATCGTCTGCGTATCTGAGGTTGTTGAAAATTCTCCCGGCAATCTTAAGTCCAACCTGTGATTCATCCAACCCGGCGTTTCTCATGATGTACTCTGCATATAAATTAAATAAGCAGGGTGACAATATACAGCCTTGTCGTACTCCTTTCCCAATTTTGAACCACTCGGTTGTTCCATGTCTGGTTCTTACTGTTGCTACTTGACCCTCATACAGGTTTCTCAGGAGACAGGTAAGGTGGTCTGGTACTCCTATCTCTTTCAAAATTTGCCACAGTTTGTTGTGATCCACACAATCAAAGGCTTTAGCGTAGTCAATGAAGCAGAAATAGACGTTTTTCTGGAATTCTCTTGCTTTCTCCATGATGCAGCGAATGTTGGCTATTTGTTCTCTAGTTCCTGTGCTTCTTTGAAACCCAGCTTGTACTTCCGGTAGCTCTCGGTTCACATACTGCTGAAGCCTAGCTTGTAGGATTTTGAGCATCACCTTGCTGGCATGTGAAATGAGCGCAATTGAATGGTAGTTTGAACACTCTTTGGCATTGCCCTTCTTTGGAATTGGAATGCAGCTCAAAATAGCATTTGCTTTTTTTTTTGCAGCCACATCGCACTGTTGGCTCATATTCAGCTTGTGATGTACAACAATTCCAAGATCCTTCTCGCTTGTAGTGTTGTTGAGCCAAGTATCTCCCATCTTGTAACTGTGCATTTGTTTTCTTTTTCCTAGGTGCAGAACTTGGCATTTATCCCTATTAAATGTCATTCTGTTTTCTCTCAGCACTCCAGTCTGTCAAGATCCCTTTGAATTTTGTTTCTGTCTTCCAAGGTATTAGCTATCCCATCCAGTTTTGTGTCATCTGCAAATTTGATCAGCATTCCCTGCACCTCTTCCTCCAAGTCATTTATAAAAATGTTGAAGAGCACTGGGCCCAGGACCGAGCCCTGCAGTATCCCGCTCGTTACCTCTCCCCAGTTTGAGAAGATCCCATTGATAAGCACTCTTTGAGTCCGATTCTGTAGCCAACTGTGGATCCACCGGATCGTTGTTTCATCTAGCCCACTTTGAGCTAGTTTGCTCATCAGGATATCAAGGGGCATTTTGTCGAAAGCTTTGCTGAAGTCGAGGTATATTATGTCCACAGCATTCCCACAGTCCACAAGGGAGGTTACTTGATCAAAAAATGAGATCAGATTCGTCTGGCAGGATTTGTTTTTGACAAATCCATGTTGGCTTGGAGTAATCACGGCATTGTTTTCAAGGTGCTTCCAGATGGATTGCTTTATCATCTGCTGCAGAATTTTCCCAGGAATTGATGTCAGACTGACTGGTCTGTAGTTCCCAAGTTCCTCCTTTTTACCCTTTTTGAAGATAGGGACAACATTAGCCCTCCCCCGGTCATCTGGCACTTCACCCATCCTCCATGATTTCTCAAAGAGAATAGACAGTGGTTCTGCGTGTTCTTCTGCCAGTTCCTTTATTACTCTAGGGTGCAGTTCATCTGGCCCTGGAGATTTGAACTCATTCAAAGTAATTAGGCATATGGTCAAGGAACACCTATTGATCTCGAGCTGCAATCCTGCCCCTTCTACCTGTACTTCGCCTTTGCTAGGGGGGTCATAGACCCTCTTTTGGGAGAAGACTGAGCCAAAGTAGGAATAGAGCACTTCTGCTATCTTTTTCCTATCCTTATTTAATAGCGGAACCACCATTTCTTTCCTCTGTGTTTTACTATGCACGTAGCTGAAAAAAGCTTTTTTGTTGCTTTTAGCATCCCTCGCTAACCTCAGCTTGTTCTCAGCTTTAGCCTTCCTGATGCCATCCCTGCAATTATGTGCTACCTGCCTGTACTCTTCCTTTGTTGCTTGGCCTTCGTTCCACTTCCTGTATGTGTCCTTTTTTGTTTTCAGGTCATCTCTAAGCCACATTGGCTTCTTCTGTTGTCTTTCACCTTTTTTTCTTGTTGGAATTGTTTGTCATTCTGCCTTGAGAATTTCCTTTTTTAAAAACTTCCACCCATCTTGGACTGCTTTTCTTGTTAGAGTCTCTTGCCATGGGACCTTCCTTATCACTGTTCTGAGTTTATTAAAATCGGCTTTCCTAAAATCCAGGGTACGCGTTTGGCTACACTTGGCCTTTGCTTCCTTTAGAACCAAAAACTCAAGTATAACATAGTTCCTAAACAGTAGTGTAGCTCTGACTACTAAACCATATTAATTTATAACTAAATAAAGGATAGTATCCAATAGTAAATGCTGGGTGTACTACTGCTAATGTAAATGATGTCACCCTAGTGTAAACTATTTACATTGGATACTCTACACTGTATTTATATTCATTCTTATAACCAGGCTTTGCATCTATTCGGCACAAAGTATGCGTTTTGCAGGCGTTCCCTTTTCATCTATAGAGGTGGTGTCTTTAAAATATTCCCATATAGGGTCAGTCTTATGACAGCAGCCTTGACAATTTGTGAGAGTAACTATGAACCTTAGACTGTGCATTGGACAATTTTCTCTTCTCTCCTTTGTAGTGTTGCTCCTTCCTGCTTCATCCTGTCTTGATCCAGCGCAACACTTACAAAAACAAAGTAGCAAACAAAAATGAAATGGCCGTGGCTGATAGGTCAAAGCAAGTTGTTGTGGTAGTCACTAGGCAAACAGGAGCAGTTTGTTTTCATCAGGTGAAAATGAAATGCCTACGTTTCCTAGGTAGAGTGATAATATTCATATTTGAGAAATGATCAAATTGGTTCTTCGTTTATGTAGAAAAGCCTCCTTTATTTATTTATTTCATAAATTTATATACTGCTTTCCAGTAAACTATGAAAGCGGTTAATAAAAATGATAAAAACATAAAATATAGCAATAAAAGTACAATAAAATAATCACTGGCAAAATTTATTCAGGAAGGAGAAGAGTGGGACAGGGTAAAATTTGGGCAAGAGGAGTGTAAAGTTAATCTTTACGCAGATCATATGGCATTGGTCTTACAAAGACCAGCTGAATCATTTGGGAAAATGCTAGACATAGAAAAAATTGGTAAAATTTCACTGTATAAAGTTAATGTAAATAAGTCCGTAAATAATGTATTCATTATTAAAATGAATGTTCTCCCATGATTACTTTTCTTATTTTTGAATATTCCAGTACATTGCTTATTACTGAATGGCAAAAATCAATACTAAATTTCTGGTGGATAGAGGAAAAAAGCTAGAGTAGCTGCCAGGGTACTGTATCAACCATATAATTTAAGGAGAATAGTATTTCCCTATATTAGGTGGCATACAGCATCTGTGTTGACTTTATTAAAATCATGGTTCACACTGGATAAGGAGAGAAAGATAGAACAGCATAAGTTAACAACCTACATTCAAGATATTCTTTGTTTTGCTGTAAAAAGGATTTGGCTACAATTAGAGAAAACCCCAGTACCAGGAATCTGTTTAAAATGTAGCAAATGTTTAAAAGTAAATTAAGACCTGTTTTTTTCCCATTAACGTCAATAAATTATAATGAACATTATTTTGACCATACAATGGCTGGGGGGATCCTGGGAGTTGTAGGACTTCTTTCTGTCTAAACATGCATAAGATCACACCCTTAGGAAGAAATATTGACCAGAAGGTGTGGATTTGGAAGACCAGCCCAAAAGCACACCATGCATGAACATCAAGGAAAGTTTTTATAAGCTTATGTTTAGGTGGTACTTAACAACAGCTAGACTAAATAAGATCTATAAGCATGCTGCAGATAAATGCTGGAGGTGTGGCTCGGATAGAGCAGACTTTCTGCATATCTTTTGGACTTGCCTACTTATAAGATTTTGGTCCTAAGTGTTGAATGAGATCAGTTTAATTTTGGGATATGCACTCCCTAAGGACCCATTAGTAGTTCTTTTTGGATATCTTTGAGGGCATAGTTGCTTGTGAGGATATTGAAATGGTGATTCACTTCTCAGCAGCAATGGAATGGCAGTCCATTTTAGTTGGAAGAAGGCTAACCCACCTTCAATTAATGATTGGTGTCTTAGGGTCTGGGTTGTGATTACTATGGTTAAACTAATGTGTAAGAGCTAGAGAAGGGAAACTAATAGAGGATCAATTTTTAGAAAAGTGGAGTCTTTTCTTATTTATTGGAATGAACAAGCGCAGGAATCATTCAAACCCTTTTCTGGATCTGATTTAATGTCAACTTTTAATTCATGATTATCTTTGATGTCAAAATTTGATCATTGTGAGTAGTATTTGGTGGTGTTATGTATTGGGTATACTGATACCACTATGTGTTATGTAAATAACAAAACGATTTCTAAAAAGAATAATGTAAAAACCACTGGTTGATTATAACTATACCGGCTGGGTCACCCCTAAGGGAAAGTCTGCATGAAGAGGTGGGTTTTGAGCAGATGTCTAAAGATCAAAACTGAAGGCACTTGTCAGTATGGAGTATTCCAGAGGGCAGGTGCTGCAACACTAAACACTTTGTTACAGGTACTCCTGAGGTGAAAGCAATAGCCATATTTGGATGGCACTCTAATCCATTTTTCCCCAATCTGGTGCCCTCTAGATGTCTTGGACTACTACTCCTGACATCCCCCAGCCGGCATGGCCATTGTCCATTAGACAAAGGGAGTGACCTACCAAGAGTAGCTAGTGAACTTCATAGCAGTAAATATTGGAACCCAGGTTTCCTTGTTCAAACAAAAGCTGTGTTTGTTGTGCCACCGATTATTCAGAATGACTTCAATGGCCAGAGATGTACCATCAATATATTTGGTAAGGAGTGTGAAGTTTAGTGGCCCACCATTTAATACAGTGGTGCAACAGATTCTTGAAATGTTTTGCTTTATGCAGTGAATCAAGGATGGCCATCTGCCAGCAATTTCATAGGTCATCCGGATCCTGCTCCAAATGTCTTAACAATGTGTGATAAAACACTTGTCCACTAGTATTTACATGAAAAATATTGTTGCAAGGAATAGAGGTATCCCACACAATGTTGAAACTCTTGGATTTGCATGTAATATCATTGTATATATTAGTATGCAATGCTTTCCCTAAATGAATGCGCTCTGTTAACTGGGTGCCAACTTTTTTAATGAACCCTGACTGCTTGTGAGGAGGTAAATCTCTGTCTAGCAAAATGCACTCTAGCCTTCTGATCAAGAAAATAGTGATGCCCAGGAATACCTAACTTTGCCATCCCTTGCACATGATTACAAACTGTCTACTTAAATTTGGGTTTAAAGCATTTTCTAATCTGTAACATTGCCATGTGTGCTACAAACATTAGACGTCCTATTGTAAAGCACCCTGGAATACAGAGTTCTCATTGCTAATCTCATTTTCAATCTTTTTGCAGGCTGCTGACTTGAGTAAACCAATAGATAAAAGGATATACAAAGGAACACAACCTACGTGTCATGACTTCAATCATTTAACAGCCACGGCAGAAAGTGTTTCTCTACTAGTGGGCTTTTCTGCAGGCCAGGTGCAACTTATAGATCCTATTAAAAAAGAAACTAGCAAACTGTTTAATGAGGAAGTAAGTTTATGTCTTAATCTTGGTGCATGCAAACATACTTGTATTATTTTTATAAGTTCTCTGTGTATGTGTTAACTTATTTTTCCACTCTTGGAAACAGTTTGCTTGGATGTATACAGGAAAATAATCTGAATATAGGAAAATACTTCTATTTTACATACTGTTTCACTGGATTGCACATGGAAGATAATGTGGTTTTCGCCACTCACCCTTCCCCCAGCCTCTCACCCTTCACTTACTGTTGGGAGCAAGAGCGCTGTATGGATTTGTTTACAGCAGTACACTCTGGCTTTGAGCTGCATTAGATCCACACCATCTCCTAAACTCATGCGCTTGCATGTTACTTCTCTCTTGTGCACGTTCTCACATACACACATCGTTGTTTAGCTTTCGGGGTGAAGTATAATCAGCATTGTATCTGCACTAGTGTTTTTGCTAACTATATTTCATGCCAAACCACAGTTTGAAACCATGGTTGGGGACATGTTTACAAACAACACTGGTGTAAATTCAACAGGAATCCTAGTTGACTCAGATTGAAAACAAATGGGGTAGAGTCTGCATGAGAAAAAATGAGTGGTACTTTGTTTTGAAGGAAGTCACCTATGAAGCAAAGATGGCTATTCTCTTAGCCTGAGCATTCCTTAAAATACTTAAGTGAAGAAATAAAACCATTATCTAGTTTGCACTTCTGTTGTTTTAGATAGCAGTACACACTTTGAAGCTATTTTATTTGCAGAGTAGGTTTAATTTCTAGCTCCTTCACTTAAGTTCTCAGACATCTGAATCCAAAGAACTCCTTATGCAAGCCCATCCGCTTGAACTCACTCAGTGAGTTCTTTGACCTTTTAGGTTAAACAGGCACACCCCGTGCTGTCTTTGCAACTCTATTTAGTTTCAAAAGTCTTTTGCCACGCAGTGTGGAGGGGTTCCCCTTCATGGATCACTGCCTTGTTGTGGCGAAGGGGCTTGCGTAACTCAGTGAAGCCATAAGCTATGCCGTGCAGGGCCACCCAAGACGGACAGGTCATGGCAGAGAGTTCTGACAAAATGTGGTCCACTGGAGAAGGAAATGGCAACCCACTCCAGGATTCTTGCCAAGAAAACCCCATGGAATGTATCACAAGGCTAAAAGATATGACGCCGGAAGATGAGCCCCTCAGGTCGGAAGGTGTCCAATATGCTACTGGGGAAGAGCAGAGGGTATTTCCAAGTAGCGCCAGAAAGAGTGAAGTGGCTGGGCCAAACCCGAAAGGACACTCAGCTGTGGATGTGTCTGGTGGTGAAAAGAAAATCCGATGCTGTAAAGAACAATATTGTTTAGGAACCTGGAATGTCAGATCAATGAATCAAGGTAAGCTGGAGGTGGTCAAACAGGAGATGGCAAGATTGAACATCGACATCTTGGGAATCAGCGAACTAAAATGGACAGGCATGGGCGAATTTAATTCAGGTGACTTTCATATCTACTATTGTGGGCAAGAATCCCTTAGAAGACATGGAGTAGCACTCATAGTCAACAAAAGGGTGGGAAAAGCAGTACTGGGGTACAATCTCAAAAATGATAGAATGATCTCAGTACGAATCCAAGGCAAACCATTCAACATCACAGTAATTCAGGTCTATGCCCCAACCACTGAGGCCGAAGAAGCTGAGGTTGATCAGTTCTATGAAGACCTACAACACCTTCTAGAACTAACACCAAAAAAAGATGTCCTCTTCATCATAGGGGATTGGAATGCTAAAGTAGGAAGTCAAGAAATCACCGGGATAACAGGCAGGCATGGCCTTGGTGTACAAAATGAAGCAGGACAAAAGCTAATAGAGTTTTGCCAAGAGAACATGCTGATCATAGCAAACACTCTTTTCCAACAGCACAAGAGGCGACTACACATGGACATCACCAGATGGTCAATATCGAAATCAGATTGATTATGTCCTTTGCAGCCAAAGATGGAGAAGCACCATACAGTCAGTAAAAACAAGACCTGGAGCTGACTGTGGCTCAGATCATGAGCTGCTTCTTGCAAAATTTCGGCTTAAATTGAAGAACGTAGGGAAAACCACTAAACCGTTCAGGTATGACCTAAATCATATCCCTTATGAATATACAGTGGAGGTGAGGAATAGATTTCAGGGATTAGACCTGATAGACAGAGTGCCTGAGGAACTATGGACGGAGGTCCGTAACATTGTTCAGGAGGCAGCAACTAAATCCATCCCAAAGAAAAAGAAATGCAAGAAAGCCAAGTGGCTGTCTGATGAGGCTTTACAAGTAGCTCACGAAAGAAGGGAAGCAAAAAGCAAGGGAGAAAGGGGAAGATATACCCAACTGAATGCAGAGTTCCAGAGAATAGCAAGGAGAGACAAGAAGGTCTTCTTAAATTAACAATGCAAAGAAATTGAGGAAAACAACAGAATGGGAAAGACTAGAGATCTCTTCAAGAAAATTGGAGATCTCAAGGGAACGTTTTGTGCAAAGACGGGCATGATAAAGGACAAAGAAGGCAGGGACCTAACAGAAGCAGATGAGATTAAGAAGAGGTGGCAAGAATACACAGAAGAACTATACAGGAAAGATCTGAATGTCCCTGATAGCCATGATAGTGCGGTCACTGAACTTGAGCTGGACATCCTAGAGAGTGAAGTCAAGTGGGCCTTAGGAAGCATTAGTAACAACAAAGCTAGCGGAGATGACAGTATTCCAGCCGAGCTATTTAAAATCCTAAAAGATGATGCTGTTAAAGTGCTGCATTCAATATGCCAACAAATCTGGAACACTCAACAGTGGCCACAAGACTGGAAAAGGTCAGTTTACATTCCAATTCCAAAGAAGGGCAACGCCAAAGAGTGTTCAAACTACCGCACCATTGCGCTCATTTCACATGCCAGCAAGGTGATGCTCAAAATCCTACAAGCTAGGCTTCAGCAGTATGCGAACCGAGAACTACCGGAAGTACAAGCTGGGTTTCGAAGAGGCAGAGGAACTAGAGATCAAATCGCCAACATTCGCTGCATCATGGAGAAAGCAAGAGAATTCCAGAAAAACGTCTATTTCTGCTTCATTGACTACGCTAAAGCCTTTGATTGTGTGGATCACAACAAACTGTGGCAAATTCTTAAAGCGATGGGAGTACCAGACCACCTTACCTGTCTCCTGAGAAACCTGTACGAGGGTCAAGAAGCAACAGTAAGAACCAGACATGGAACAACCGATTGGTTCAAAATTGGGAAAGGAGTACGACAAGGCTGCATATTGTCACCCTGCTTATTTAACTTATATGCAGAGTACATCATGAGAAATGCCGGGTTGGATGAATCAGAGGTCGGAATTAAGATTGCTGGGAGAATTATCAACAACCTCCGATATGTAGACAATACCACCCTAATGGCAGAAAGCGAAGAGGATCTAAAAAGCCTCTTGTTGAGGGTGAAAGAGGAGAGTGCAAAAGCTGGTTTGAAACTCAACATTAAAAAAACTAAGATCATGGCATCTGGCCCCATCACTTCCTGGCATATAGAAGGGGAAGAAATGGCAGCAGTGACAGATTTTACTTTCTTGGGCTCCAAGATCACCGCAGACGGTGACTGTAGCCATGAAATTAAAAGACGCTTGCTCCTTGGGAGGAAAGCTATGGCCAACCTAGACAGCATAGTAAGAAGCAGAGACATCACCTTGCCGACAAAGGTCCGTCTAATCAAAGCTATGGTTTTCCCAGTAGTAATGTATGGCTGTGAGAGCTGGACTATAAGGAAGGCTGAGTGCCGAAGAATTGATGCTTTCGAACTGTGGTGCTGGAGAAGACTCTTACGAGTGCCCTGGACTGCAAGGAGGTCAAATCAGTCCATCCTAAAGGAAATCAACCCTGAGTGCTCATTGGAAGGACAGATAATAAAGCTGAAGCTCCAATATTTTGGCCACCTAATGCGAAGAGAAAACTCCCTGGAAAAGACCCTGATGCTGGGAAAGACTGAAGGCAAAAGGAGAAGGGGACGGCAGAGGATGAGATGGCTAGATAGCATCACGGATGCAATGAATATGAACTTGATCACACTCCAGGAGAGAGCGCAGGACAGGAAGGCCTGGCGTGCTATGGTCCATGGGGTCACGAAGAGTCGGACACGACTGAACGACTGAACAACAAGAAGTGGAGGGGTTCCCGTTCCTAGCCACTAAAATGAAGATTTACTGCAAAGGAGTTTTAATCAGAAACACAAGGCAATTATGACCAAGCTCCTTCCTCTGTCTTCACATCAATGCAAGGCAGAATCATCAACTCCCCATAGATGGACCAGTGCTATCCAGACAAAACAGTGACAGAACATGCTTTATGTAGACATGTTGCTATCATTCTTCTCAGTGGTTGATAAGGAAATATACCACAAAGCAGCACTATTAAAGGGAGGGAGTTGCAAGATACATGCCTTGTTCTAAAGAATGCTGTACTCACCCTAACAGCTTGTCACTGATAGTATGTATGTATGTATGTATGAACGAACGAACAAACAAACAAACAAACAAACAAATCTAGTGCAAATGGAGAGAAGCTTTTTCAGCTTTAACATGTTGAGGATTTGTATAGCTTACGACGGGGTCCCCAACCTTTTTGGACACCTGGGCACATTTGGGAATTTGAGATACTGCTGTGGTGGCACCACCACAAAATGCCTAATCAGTAGGTTGCCGCTTTGGCATCAACCTTTCACATCTATGGATCTTTGTTGTTGTTCAGTCGTGTCCGACTCTTCGTGACCCCATGGACCATAGCACACCAGGCCTTCCTGTCCTGTGCTCTCTCCCGAAGCGTGCTCAAGTTCATATTCATTGCATCGGTGATGCTATCTAGCCATCTCATCCTCTGCTGTCCCCTTCTCCTTTTGCCTTCAGTCTTTCCCAGCATCAGGGTCTTTTCCAGAGAGTTTTCTCTTCTCATTAGGTGGCCAAAATATTGGAGCTTCAGCTTCAGTATCTGTCTTTCCAATGAGCACTCAGGGTTGATTTCCTTTAGGATGGACTGATTTGACCTCCTTGCAGTCCAGGGGACTCGTAAGAGTCTTCTCCAGCAGCACCACAGTTCGAAAGCATCAATTCTTCGGCGCTCAGCCTTCCTTATAGTCCAGCTCTCACAGCCATACATTACTACTGGGAAAACCATAGCTTTGATTAGACGGACCTTTGTCGGCAAGGTGATGTCTCTGCTTCTTACTATGCTGTCTAGGTTTGCCATAGCTTTCCTCCCAAGGAGCAAGCATCTTTTAATTTCATGGCTACAATCACCATCTGCAGTGATCTTGGAGCCCAAGAAAGTAAAATCTGTCACTACTTCCATTTCTTCCCCTTCTTTATGCCAGGAAGTGATAGGGCCAGATGCCATGATCTTAGTTTTTTTAATGTTGAGTTTCAAACCAGCTTTTGCACTCTCCACTTTCACCCTCAACAAGAGGCTCTTGAGATCCTCTTCGCTTTCTGCCATTAGGGTGGTATCGTCTGCATATCGGAGGTTGTTGATCATTCTCCCAGCAATCTTAATTCCGACCTGTGATTCATCCAACCCGGCGTTTCTCATGATGTACTCTGCATATAAATTAAATAAGCAGGGTGACAATATGCAGCCTTGTCGTACTCCTTTCCCAATTTTGAACCACTCAGTTGTTCCATGTCTGGTTCTTACTGTTGCTTCTTGACCCTCGTACAGGTTTCTCAGGAGACAGGTAAGGTGGTCTGGTACTCCCATCACTTTAAGAATTTGCCACAGTTTGTTGTGATCCACACAATCAAAGGCTTTAGCATAGTCAATGAAGCAGAAATAGACATTTTTCTGGAATCCTCTTGCTTTCTCCATGATGCAGCGAATGTTGGCGATTTGATCTCTAGTTCCTCTGCCTCTTCGAAACCCAGCTTGTACTTCCGGTAGCTCTCGGTTCACATACTGCTGAAGCCGAACTTGTAGGATTTTGAGCATCACCTTGCTGGCATGTGAAATGAGCGCAATTGTACAGTAGTTTGAACACTCTTTGGCATTGCCCTTCTTTGGAATTGGAATGTAAACTGACCTTTTCCAGTCTTGTGGCCATTGTTGAGTGTTCCAAATTTGTTGGCATATTGAGTGCAGCACTTTAACAGCATCATCTTTTAGGATTTTAAATAGCTCAGCTGGAATAGTGTCATCTCCGCTAGCTTTGTTGTTAGTAATGCTTCCTAAGGCCCACTTGACTTCACTCTCTAGGATGTCCGGCTCAAGTTCAGTGACCGCACTATCATGGCTATCAGGGACATTCAGATCTTTCCTGTATAGTTCTTCTGTGTATTCTTGCCACCTCTTCTTCATCTCATCTGCTTCTGTTAGGTCCCTGCCTTCTTTGTCCTTTATCATGCCCGTCTTTGCACAAAACGTTCCCTTGAGATCTCCGATTTTCTTGAAGAGATCTCTAGTCTTTCCCATTCTGTTGTTTTCCTCGATTTCTTTGCATTGTTAATTTAAGAAGGCCTTCTTGTCTCTCCTTGCTATTCTCTGGAACTCTGCATTCAGTTGCATATATCTTCCCCTTTCTCCCTTGCTTTTTGCTTCCCTTCTTTCCTCAGCTACTTGTAAAGCCTCATCAGACAGCCACTTGGCTTTCTTGCATTTCTTTTTCTTTGGGATGGATTGAGTTGCTGCCTCCTGAACAGTGTTACAGACCTCAGTCCATAGTTCCTCAGGCACTCTGTCTATCAGGTCTAATCCCTTAAATCTATTCCTCACCTCCACTGTACATTCATAAGGGATATGATTTAGGTCATACCTGAATGATTTAGTGGTTTTCCCTACGTTCTTCCATTTAAGCTGAAATTTTTCAACAAGAAGCTCATGATCTGAGCCACAGTCAGGTCGAGGTCTTGTTTTTACTGACTGTATAGAGCTTCTCCATCTTTGGCTGCAAAGGACATAATCAATCTGATTTCGATATTGACCATCTGGTGATGTCCATGTGTAGAGTCGCCTCTTGTGCTGTTGGAAAAGAGTGTTTGCCATGATCAGCGTGTTCTCTTGGCAAAACTCTATTAGCTTTTGTCCTGCTTCATTTTGTACACCAAGGCCATGCTTGCCTGTTATCCCAGTGATTTCTTGACTTCCTACGTTAGCATTCCAATCCCCTATGATGAAGAGGACATCTTTTTTTGGTGTTAGTTCTAGAAGGTGTTGTAGGTCTTTATAGAACTGATCAACCTCAGCTTCTTGGGCCTCAGTAGTTGGGGCATAGACTTGAATTACTGTGATGTTGAATGGTTTGCCTTGAATTCGTACTGAGATCATTCTGTCGTTTTTAAGATTGTACCCCAGTACTGCTTTTCCCACCCTTTTGTTGACTATGAGTGCTACTCCATTTCTTCTAAGGGATTCTTGCCCACAGTAGTAGATATAATGGTCACCTGAATTAAATTCGCCCATGCCTGTCCATTTTAGTTCGCTGATTCCCAAGATGTCGATGTTCAGTATTGCCATCTCATGTTTGACCACCTCCAGCTTACCTTGATTCATTGATCTGACATTCCAGGTTCCTAAACAATATTGTTCTTTACAGCATCGGATTTTCTTTTCACCACCAGACACATCCACAGCTGAGCGTCCTTTTGGCTTTGGCCCAGCCGCTTCACTCTTTCTGGCGCTACTTGGAAATACCCTCTGCTCTTCCCCAGTAGTATATTGGACACCTTCTGACCTGAGGGGCTCATCTTCCAGCGTCATCTCTTTTAGCCTTGTGATACGTTCCATGGGGTTTTCTTGGCAAGAATACTGGAGTGGGTTGCCATTTCCTTCTCCAGTGGACCACATTTTGTCAGAACTGTCTGCCATGACCTGTCCGTCATGGCAGAGCTTATGCCCTGCACGGCATAGCTTATGGCTTCATTGAGTTACGCAAGCCCCTTCGCCACAACAAGGCAGTGATCCATGAAGGGGCTATGGATCTTAGGCTGCGTCTTATTCAGCAAAAACTTTTGCTTCGTGTCTATTGGACACCACATCATCTCTTTAATAAGGGATTGTCTAATTCAGCTCATTGCTGGCAGCGCAATACAGCTAATGCTTCTTTTAAACATATGTTTTGGCAGTGTTTAGTAGTTGCTTCTTTTTGCAGGGAGGTTATTACACAGAAAAAAATTTGTACTGGAACAATCTTTAATATTCACTGATCTACACACTCTTTTAGATTTACCTGGTTCGTGGAAATTAACAGACAGCTGTCTTTTGACAGCCAGAAGACTAATATTACAACATTGGAAGGATAAACACTCACCTCCTATAATGCAATGGATTGAGGACCTTACAACACTTTCAATATTTGAAAAGTTGTTGCATGGGCATCACCTTCAAATGGATACTTATTTGGATATTTGGTCCCCTTTTGTTTCAGCCCATGTATAATTGCTAGAAAGTTGTATGCATTTCATACAAATCCATGTATGTGTATTTTAATAAGGGGGGGTGCCTGTGGGCACCACGTTGGGGACCCCTAGCATATGATTTGTGAAATTTGGCTGCCAGGTTAAAGTAGATGGAATTCTAAAAAAGGTGCAACTTAATTTGAATACAAATTTTACAGGGAAGTGAGTCTTGTGGGTAGGACTGATAAAGATATTGCCCTAATATAGATTTTGGCATTTTTCTTATATCCAGCACAGCTACTTTTGTTTTGGTATAATGTGTCTAATGTTGAAAACTCTTGTTTTCATCCACCTGTAAACATGTTCCAGCGATTTGCTTCAGAAATGCAAGCAGACTCAAATATACAAAACATATTTGAAGGTTTCCTCAAATTGATCATGCCAGTAAAAAATATTAACCTGCAGTCTAATTTTAATAACACCTCAGTGGGTATAGTATAGAAGCTGGATCCTTGACTACCTTCTCCTTGAATACAAACCTGCTTTCTGTGCTATCCTCATGAGTGACATCCAGACCTGTTAATCTTCCTGAGTTCTATTGGCAAAAAAAAGTTCCCTTCTTTTGGGTGGGTGGGGGGAATCATAAAAGAGTTGTCATCATAGTACAGTTGAATCTGCAGTGGACCTTGGGGCAGGTGAGGTTTTTAATGGACATTGCCTTAGAATACTATATTCTTATCTATTTATTTATAAAATATATAAATACAGTGAGCTGGTTTGCACAATCACTATGGCTTAAACAAGCCATGGTATGTGCTGGACATGATTTGAATAATCCTCACACGGGCACGGCTTGTCATGTCATCCAAACCTGGGAGGGTTAAAAATCCCTCAACCCAACAACAGTCCAAGGATTTTTTGAGGGTTGTTTAACTCTCTAACAAGCCATGCCGTCTTGGTTCAGACGACATGAGAAGCCGTGCCTGCGTGGTGATGATTCAAATTGCATCTGGCACATGCTGAGACTTAAACAAGCCACCGTAGTTTGTTTAAGCTGCAGTGATCATGCAAACCAGGTCATTGGCTTGGAGCATAAGAAGTTAATCTAGGGAAGTTCATGAAAGAAACAATCACAGTAAACCACCGCTATCCACCAAACATCACTGTAGAAATTAAGTTCTGTCTTCCAACCACATTAGAATAAGCACTCTTTCACAAATTAGTATCTCTCTTTGGGGAGTTTCAAGCTATACTGGCTTCTTATAGCTCTACATTTTTGTAGAGATCTATTATTTCTTCCTGGTCATAACTCTTGCTCAGATCATAAGATTTTGTTTCATTGACTCTTGCAGCTTCTATTAACCTGGTTACAGTCTGCTTTTTGGAGTGCAATTCAAAACAGTCTTGTCCAAACTTGCCTTTATGTCTCCTTATCTCACATTACTATTTGCTATGTGTTCCTCCACATGACACCAAATTAGGATCATGTCTCCTGCCAAGGTGATGCCAGTGTCTGTATCACCCACTCCCACTTCTAAAAATACGGCATGTTTTGGCTACAGCTCTCAAAGTTGTGCATTGTGCACAATCATACATGTTGCTGTATATCCTATATCAAATAAAACAAAAGAAGATACAAACTCTGGGATGGGGCTGTCACATGTCATAAATGTAGCTTTTTATATCCAGGGATTATTCAAGTTACAGTAAATGATTATCTGCCCCAAATGAAGCCTCTGTATCAAGAGCCATCCATAGTAGTACAACCAGCTATAATGGCATCCCAGTTGAAGCCATCTGATAGTATTCTGGAGTGGGAAGGACATAGTTTTATAGCAGGTTCCAAGAAAAAGGTAATACTGTCATTTGTTTCCTCCCCTCTGTTACACTTGAATGTGTTGGGTTAGCAAAATAATGATTAAAATCCATTTGAAATGCCATTATTATCACTTAAAATAATGAGCAGGCAAGCCAAATGCCACTGTTTGTTCATATGACCCTGGCAGAGGTAATGGAAAATAGAATCAAAAACTCCAAAATCTTTTCTGCTATCACTTGTAACCAATTACCTTGAATGTCTAGACTTTTTATTCTAGACAAAAGCAATATAATATTTGTTAATTGGCTCAAAGATTTTAACTTACCCAGATATTGGATCTTTCTTCTCTAACCTCGAGTCAAGTCCCAAAGTAATTTTCTTGCAAAGTGTGCTCAGTTTTAAAATCACCATTATTTCTATTGCAATAACTTGTTTTTTCCCATTATCACTTCAGTACAGTAAAGTTATTATATCTTAGTACAACAAATTGCTAGTTCTGTGCTGGATCCCTAAAACTAGATTCCTTTTTCCAAGGTTGAATTCAGTGACTGTCTTAAGGTTTTAAAAATGTATTTTACATCCAAGTCAGATTTTTAAGAGGTGAGTAGTTTTTCTTCGTAGAATGTAGTTTCCTAAGCCTGACTGACTTCTTTTTGTTAAAATGTGTTAAGGGAGGCTTGCCACACATCAGGCTGATTCTTTTATTGTTACTCCATATGGTAAGGAAAGTACACTTTCTAACAATAGATTTATTGCTAAAGCTATTGTTATTGGAAGGATTTATTTGCCCTTGGACAAGGCCGAGTAAGGTTTTAAAAGGTTATTTTCTACAAGTATAATAATTTCATATTTTAAATGCAGACTGGCAGAAAATCAATAACCTTATTAAGTGAAATTGCAAAACTGAGATGACTCTGATGTGTACCTTTCTTTCCTTTGTTTTTCAGAGACTAATAGACAAGTCCAGAGTAACTTGTGTAAAATGGGTGCCCGGTTCAGAAAGTCTCTTCCTAGTAGCTCATTCCAGTGGCAATATGTACTTGTATAATGTGGAACACAATTGTGGTACCACAGCCCCACACTATCAGCTACTTAAACAAGGAGAAAGTTTTGCAGTCCACACATGCAAGAGCAAATCTACACGAAACCCTTTGCTTAAATGGACAGTAGGTGAGGGTGCCCTGAATGAATTTGCTTTTTCCCCAGATGGGAAATTCTTGGCATGCGTAAGCCAGGATGGCTTTCTTCGTGTGTTTAACTTTGATTCAGTGGAGTTGCACGGTACAATGAAAAGCTACTTCGGAGGACTGCTATGTGCATGTTGGAGCCCAGATGGAAAATACATTGTAACAGGTGGAGAGGATGACTTGGTGACTGTCTGGTCTTTTGTGGACTGTCGAGTGATAGCTAGAGGCCATGGACACAAATCTTGGGTCAGTGTTGTGGCCTTTGATCCATATACTACTAGTGTAGAAGAAAGTGATCCAATGGAATTTAGTGGCAGTGATGAGGATTTCCAAGATCTTCTTCATTTTGGAAGAGATCGAGCAAATAGCACGCAGTCTAGGTTATCAAAAAGGAACTCTACAGACAGTCGCCCAGTAAGTGTAACATATAGGTTTGGTTCAGTAGGCCAGGACACACAGCTCTGTTTATGGGACCTAACAGAAGATATCCTCTTCCCACACCAACCGCTCTCAAGGGCAAGGACACACACAAATGTCATGAATGCCACAAGTCCTCCCGCAGGAAGTGGTGGAGCTAACCCAGGAAGTAATGGAAACAGCATCACAACACCTGGAAACTCTGTGCCCCCCCCTCTTCCAAGATCAAATAGCCTTCCACATTCTACAGTCTCCAATTCTGGCAGTAAAAGCAGTGTCATGGATGGTGCCATTGCCTCTGGTGTTAGTAAGTTTGCAACCTTATCACTACATGACCGGAAGGAAAGACACCATGAAAAAGATCACAAGAGAAACCATAGTATGGGACATATATCTAGTAAGAGCAGTGACAAACTGAACCTAGTTACTAAAACCAAAACAGACCCAGCAAAAACTTTGGGAACACCTCTGTGTCCCAGGATGGAGGATGTTCCTTTGTTAGAGCCTCTTATCTGTAAAAAGATAGCACACGAAAGACTGACTGTGTTAATTTTTCTTGAAGACTGTATAGTCACTGCTTGTCAGGAGGGATTTATTTGCACATGGGCAAGGCCTGGTAAAGGGGTAAGTTTTAATCCTTAATGCTGCATCAAAGAAGTAGAACTTGAATAGGTAGTTTTTCTCAAAACATAACTGAATGTTGAATATAAAATTTCTTTACGCTTAATGTAAAAAATTATTTCCTCAGAGCCATACTTTTGGATACTGCATGCCATATTTCTGAACAATTTGAAGTGTCTGGCCCGGGTAAAGTCCTTTTGAAATACAGTTGCCTTCCAGCCAGAGATGTGTTGTGTATCCAAAGTGTCAGTGATAGTTTTCCTATATTTTCAAAGCTATTTTTGTAATACATGATTGAAACAAATCTAAAAATCAATTAGCGAGGGTAAAATTGTAAGGGCATTCAGGAATATAATACGTTCACAGCTTGGGTAAGCTGTAACTTGGTATAGTATAACATGCATTTGGGCAATTGATTTGGAATGCTTACCTGGAAGGAATCCATAAAGCAGGATGTATTCTCACTTTTTTCAAAAGCTAGTCATAGTACTGAGAACTTTTAATTCTCCTTCAGTGATCATCAAGACAATTTGTAGTGTCTCCATTTAAAATTTGAATAAACTGGTATTAAATATGCATTGTAATATTCTGACTTTTAATATCAATCTACTTCAACCATTTCTGTGTGTAAGGTCATTTTTAAAGTCCCCTAGTGGAATAATGTATCCGTTCCTAATTTTTTCCCTGTCACTTTAAAGTACTTTAATGTTAAAGTATTTTTAACTCATGCATTTTCCATTAAATCCACAGGCTTAAATGTGGCGCTAGTAACGTTTTCTTTCCTGTCGAACAAAACTGACATTAGCAATCTAATTTTTAGCACTTTATGCTGTCAATATTTGGTTTTCCTTCAGTACTCATTGGCAATTTGCAGTCTATAACCAAGATCAAAAGAACCTTGAGGTGGCTTCTGCTCATGCATTTTGTCGTCTTCGGCTTGCCCTTCCCAGAGGATAGCCACCCATAAGGCTTTGGGAGATCCTTTGGTGCAGAATCCAACACAGTGGGGCTGGAGCTAGAAACAAAGACTAGAAAAGTCTGATATATTCATGGGAATGCTTTAGGCAGGCACATGGGAAATGATAGATAAACCAGTAATGGTATCCTAAATGGCTGGTGGTTGTCTTTTTGGAGGTGTAGTATTGGGCACTTCCTGAAGGACAGCCCTAAAGTACTTGAAAGGTGTCACTGAGAGTTCCTGGACTGCACAGATTTTAGAAAATTAATGCAAGAAGTGATCTTCAAATAGAAATCAAAGCCCAGTATGACTGTAAAGTTTCATAACTTCTCTAAAATGTGTAATAAGAATTCAACATTTCAGTGACATTTCGTAAGTTGTTCTGATATGTGGTTTCTCCTGTATGCCTTGTCGTGGGTAGACAATCTGGAAACATATGGCATTGCTTTTCATGGGGAGAAGGAAGCAAATTATAAGGATAAATGACAAAACTGTTATTTGTTCCTGTTTGCTAGAATCATGGAAATGTTTGTATATTTATTAGTCTGTGTGGGGGCCGGACAGTTTTGGCGCTAACTTTAAACATGTGCATAGATGAAGTAGGCTATACGTGGAGCAAAAATATTGCCCCTCTGCTTAATCAGTAAGGCATCCTAAAGTAACTTAAGACTAGCCTTTGGGCTATTTCCATTTTTATTAAGTTAAAGGTCTATAAAGGAGTTGTGGACTGTGCCAGTAAAACACAACTTGCATGCAGTGACAGTTTGATTTGGAACACATTTCAAATATTTCAGAGATAGAGTATGCAGTACCAAAAGCTAGGATTTCTATATTTGGCCAATGCGGAAATCTTTAATTAAAGGTAAGTTTCATGCTGATGCTATTCACTAGGTCTTTGAAAATTAATATCGCACACTGATGTAAATGCCATATTGTTTAGGATGTATTTACTTAGAATGGGATTATTATTATTATTATTATTATTGTTGTTGTTGTTGTTGTTATTATTATTCATTATTTTTGCAGTTGGTGAGCTCACTCAGCTGGCCTAAACTAGCAAGTTATGTTTACAGGGCTCTAGCTGGGGAGGTCTTTGTGCTGGAAAGGTGTTAATAAGCATCCTTTTTGTTTTATAGGAGAGCATTTAACTAAACTCTGTACCTATTTAATGAGTCTCCAGAAACACGCATGGTAACATATTTCTTCCCCCGGGGTTATACACTGCATATTTTATCTTACCTGAGGTTTGATCCTATAGCTAAGTTTTAAAGAGTTTAAAGCTGCTACCTTTCTGTGTTGCCATTTTGTCCCTGACACTCCTCCAAAACAGCTTCAGTTGCCATTGTCCTCTACTAAAAATGGTTTTCCACCTTTGCCAGAAGATCTCAATTGGATAGAAGGGTCACAAACTTCCAGCTTGAGGAATGAATGGGCCAGAAGACACAACCAGTTGTGCAGTCTGAAACCTCACTGCTACTGAGCCAGCCCTACCTTATTGCTTTCCCAATCTGTCTTTGGCCCAGACTGTTGCAGTCAGGATAGCAAATGGTATGTTTCTACAGAAGAACAGGGTTAGAATGGACACTCAACTCTTAGAATAAGTGGTTTTTGTCTGGCTGCTATTTGCTTTGGATGGAATATCTAAACATTGTTTCAGTATCAGGAACCCATAGGGCAGAAGGATACACTGCCAAATTGGAGTAAGAAGACTCACACTACAAGCCTTAGGACTTCCTCCTTAATATTCATACCATGTCTTGAGCTTCCTCGTGTCCTTTCAAATGTAAAGTACTGTGTTCAGTAGATAATGTGGGAGAAGCCCATGTTATGTATTACAGCAAAAAAAATTTAGAACTGCACTAATTTGTGGGGAAACAGCCTACTTTGCAGGCATCAGAACTTCTCAAATGACTTTGTAAAAATATATGTTGTACTACTGGGAAAAGTTAAACTGCATATAAATCTCTTGTCCATTTCCTCCCCACTTACATTGCTAGTCTGGTAGAAACAGCAGGAAGTATCTTGCATTTCTTTTATAATGCTAGTCATACCTAGATTTCTGTCAGAAAATGGGCAGAGGTTGCACTTACAGCTAAATCCTCCTTGGCAAAAGGGTGTTGCCTTCAGTGACAGACCTACTCAAATCATATACATTCTACAACCACTTGTAACTTCAGGGAGAATTGCCACTACTTATCCAGAAAACTCATGGTAAGAGTGGACCAACTAGAAAGGAATAGTTGAGTGAAATGTCAGCATATACCCTTGCCAGAATAATGTATTACCAATTTGTACAACAAAATGCACATGAAGTTCAGAAAATTTATTTGAACTATGTTGTACAAGAAAAATCTAGAACTCAATTATAGATCATCCTCCAGTTTTCTAATAAATAGCAACTGCAGTACAGCATCATGTTTAAATGAGTTCTGTCTTTGCTAAAGTATTTAACAGACACCTTGTGCTACTATATTTGTAAATGGGAGGAGGTTACACTTACTATTCTTGTTGGCAAAGGGCATTTTATTGGATGCAATTGAAGCATAAAGTGTTGAAGACTACTATCCTATATCATTTGACATAATTTTGAATTCAGGGATGGTTTGGGAAGAGCTAAATCAGTCTTGAGTCTGGTGTAAAATGAAACATCTTGAAATAGAAACACACTGCAAATAGGAGTTCTGTAATTCCTTGAAAAATGGATATAGCTTAATTACACCAGTTTAAGGAGGCGCTCTGTCACGAATGGGCCAGTTACTTCTGTGAAGCCAGGAGCGAGTGATTGCCTTACTATGTGGGTGTCCAAATTAAGAGGGGAAGATTCTTACTAAAGAGTTTTCAGAAATTCTTGATGCTTTGGAACTCAGTTATGTACTTGAAACGACCATATTTGTCTCCCTTCTATCACATTCAAGCTACTAAATTTGCATTTACAGTAACTCCTGGCCTGCTTGTGCTAAAAGAAAGAAAACCAGCTGATTTACTGTCCCATAACTTGTGTAAAGTTTAAAAGCAAGTTTTTTTCCTGCATTTATGAATCTGTATACATGAATTTGTTAAAATTGACACATTAGGTGATACTGTACAAAATTGTAATGATATAGTGAAAAATCAACAGAAATTCATATGTATTTTCTTTATAAACATCCATCTAATTTCTTGACAACTTGAATAAATTTCATAAGAGCCTTTCTAACACGACAAATTGTTAAACTAAATTGACTGTTGCAATAATAATGAAGCTTTAATAAGTATTGTTGGTATATTTATAATTTTAAAAAATCATGTTTGTTTCATACTGCTTATTTTTTAGTGTTTTATGTCACTGTTTCAGCTGAAGAACCCTACTAAATACTTGACATTACAGAATAATTTACTGGGGTTGTCCTCTGTATACTGACATTAAATAAAAAGTGTGACTGAACAGTAAAATGTAGATAACGCTTGGGTATTTAATACCTATCTCAAATATTGCGTTAGAGTTTTTATTTCTACTACTGATCTGTCATAACTCATGTTGATTTGAACTGTCATAAATACCGTGCTGGATTGTTAACTATACTTAGCTGAAAGAATATGCCGTGGATTTGGTTAAATTGGTATTTGGGGATAAAATAACAGAGAACAATGGGGTTAAGATGGTTATGTAAATCCATTAAAGAGCAGTTGGAATGGAGAATTGATGCCTTTTGGATTCTACAGGAGCTCTTTCATTTGCCAACACCTTGCATTAATGTTTAAGTGCTTTAGAGTTGCTTATCAGAATTAATCAGGTGCCTAAATAGACAATCCAAGACCAGTTACACCCATTTGGTCAGGTAGGCTGCCAGTAGTGAAAAATGTTGCTGCTACATTTTAATTCCAGTTGGGTTGGACCAATTGGTTGGGTGTTCTCTCCAAACCAAGAATTCATATCTTACATCTGAAACGTGCAGGGTAGTGGCTAGAAGGTGTCTTTTCCCAGATTGGTACTTTCAAGATGAATTTTAAAATTGATCTCCTAATTTTGTTTCCAAAGCTGTACTTCCCACCTACTATTCAGTTTTCTAATTACCCGGTTGCTTCGTTTTTCTAATACTTGTCTGTGTGTGCCATAGCGGTGTTAAATGCTAGCTGTGTGTTTTAAGGAGGCGCTATCAAAATGTACAAAGTGAAGGGGCAAAATGAAGTTCCTCCTCCTGAAGACCTTACATATATATATGACTGCTGACTTTAGATGGAACCTTGTTGTCTTTAGCCTGTGTCACAGCCAGATAATTTTTGTTTCCAGTCTGGTTTTAATTTAACTTCCATTGTATGGTATTGCTCAGGAAGGGCATATAAATATTCTCTGTTCTGGCTTCAGTTTAGATCTTAAATGGATCATCCCTAGTTTTGAAATGGGCAAGCCAGAGAGCTTTCAAAGTTGACAAACAAGAGGAAAAAATTAATCTCTATAAATATTGGGATGGTGTTTCTGAGTGCACAAGTTTCTGCTAAATTAGCAAACTTAACCGTACCGTAGGGATATCCTACATGTAAAAAATACACACGCACACGCATTCACTTTGAATATGTGAATGGCATTGCTGGTTGAAGTAGAATATTTTCATATATCCTGAGGGATTAGACCTTTTTGTTGAAGTGACACGAACACATGGCTTATCCACTGAACATAGCTAGAACAGTGTCCCAATTACTGCTGATTGCTTTTTAGGTTTCTCATTGATAGGAGTGTCTATTGCAACTGAGAAAGTGAGTGGATTCTGGGGGGCGGGGGGGATGGGATAGGACACTCTTCTTTCAGAATTCTGGAAGAAGAAATTATGTTGAAATGCATGGGATTTTGGATTCCTAATTTTTGTAAAGGTATCAGCAAATCTTTTACAGAATACTTTCTCTTTATAGCAGGTAACCCCCTACCTCTTCAGATAGCTGAACTAGCTCTAGCTGTCTCCAGGTTTGTTGCTGTGCATTAGGGCAGGGGAAACAGTAATTTGCATAGTCATTTGCCTGAATCTTGCTGCTTTTTCATCCCTTAAGTATTAGTTTGCGTTGCCCAAGAAAAAAATACTTGAGTTATTCTGAATATTGCTTCCATGTCCCTATTTGCCAAGCATTTGGAAAGAAATAGTTCACACTGATTTTGAAAGCCTAAAACATTTTGATATTGTTTCATTGTACAAACAAACTAGGGAATGATCTATTCCCATCTCTGAGTAAAAGCATCCCCTCAGGCACAGCAGTTCTGTGCATGTGCAAAGGAATGGATCTGGAGGGCAACTGGATTGTTCCCCTAGATTTAAGTTACATGAAGAGATTCAAATTGTATTATGTCCTTTGACAGAAATAGCTACCTTTTTAGTCTACCGAGTAAAAATTTGAAAGGCTGCCTGCGTGTTAAACAAAGGAAGTTGTACCAGTGAAAGGTATGGTTGGTCTGTGTGTGTGTGTGTGTGTGTGAGAGAGAGAGAGAGAGAGAGAGAACTCATCTGCTTTTTGAACTGTCTTGGGTATGCGCTCAGTGAATACTAACTGTAGCCCTGTTCTTTATTTTAAGAATGCCAGTCCAACAGTATGGCTCAATAATTGCTACTGATACATTTGCCATCAGGGAGTATTCAACTGATGAGGGGGAAAACACAGCACAAAAGGCTAACGCTAGCTGGTACGGGGCTAGGAATAAGTATGTGATATACAACTCGGAGACTTTTCTGTTGTCGCTGCCCTCCCTTTCTGTAAATTTGAGAAGTAAGGACTTGTAGAGCCTAATGTAGTTGAGATCTAAGTATTCCACTGTTGACATTTTAGCAGAAGCAGGGGGAAGAATCCAGTAAAAATGAAGCATGAAAGTGGCTTCAGCTTAAATTGCTGTGAATGGTTGACTGCTGTATTTTTATTTTCAACCTTCCAGCTGGCCTGTGCATGTGCTTTTAAGGTTGTATGTACAGGTTTGAGGACTGACCAGTAGTTCCTGGATGGAACTCTATTTTATTTTATTTATATACCGCCCAATAGCCGAAGCTCTCTGGGCGATTCACAATTTTTTTTAATGCAGATTGCATCTATGAGCCGGGAGTTTAGAGTAAATACCACATACTGGGAGATTTTTCCTCCATAGCCTGATTTCACAACTCTAATTTGTATCCCACCAGGTTCCTCAAGGTTGCTGTTGGAAATAATGGGCAGTATCCAATGCTGCCTCCTCACTACCCACCGTTATTACAACAGGAAGCTAGCATTTCCTGAAGCCATTGTAAATGAGCAGAAATTCTCACATCTGGAACAAGGTAGGTCAGTGGAGCTCTCAGAAGGGAGTTCCGCCAACCTGTTCTATTCCAGAAATGAGTGTTTCTCCCCATTTCTAGGATTGCTTTAGGAAGTGCTAGTGGTTGGTTTTGTGGGTGGCACGGAGTGAGCGGAGGTGCAGCAGCAAATGTTGGATACCATCCTTATTTTCCTATCAGTTCTAAACAGTTTACTACTATATGAACATAAAATGCATTATGTATAACTTAAAATACTGTTTTCTGCATTTCTTCAATGTAAAAGTATAAATGCCTTAGTTTAATCAAACAATTATGTATACATTCAGTGTTTGAAACTGCTGCATCCTAAGGCATCAAACATGCCAGTTGGGAAAATAGGGGGAAAATACAACTTTAAAAAGAAGCCATCAACATGTAATACACACAATGATGTTTTTATTCTTTGATCTTAGAAACAGTCCGCTCTCCGCAGTCTGGCATTATACAGAAAAAGATGAAACATTACAAACAAAAATTGGAACATAATGAACAGTGGGATGACTGTACAACTGACCATAAACAATCTTAAACTCTTTCCAGCTCTCCTAAAAAGTCAAGTTTGTCTCTAGTTTAAAAGAATTAGGTAATTATCTAATACCCAATACTGTAGATTCTTAGATCATTCAGTTTTTAGAAACTGTTTTGAGGAAGTAAAGTGCCACTAAAATAATATTTTAAAACGCTGCCCTTAAAAGCATTTTACTCAGTATTCTAAAAGAGAAAATAGTTCGTAAGTTTTTTTCAATTTTCCCCCACACCCTCCCCGGTCCAATTTTTTGCACAGAAAAAGTGGGGTGGGGGGGCGGGGAGTGCTTCAGGGGAAATCGTTACAAATCTTTTCTCTAGGCCTTCACATTTCTGTATTTAACACAATTATTTCATAAAGTTGATGGCTATCTTGAATAGTTTTACACTACACAACAGTTACTCATCTATTGTTTATGTACTCCACTGCATAAATAAATTGCTTAGGTTTGATAAAACTTAATAATACCCATATGGAAAAGTAAGGGGAGGCTGCTCACAGTTTTTGAACTACTTGGCTGAATGAGTCGAAAAGAAGTTTTGAGTATCAGGAATTCTCAGTATGCAAATGCTCATCCAACATGCCTGTAAAAAATGAGTCAATCGGGCTTCAGTTTGATCCTAATCATGTGCACCTGGAAGTAAGACTTATCGGAATCGAGTGGACTTGGTTTCAACTGAAGAGCTGAGACCCAAAGAGCTCGATGCACCCAGGCATTTGAGAGTAACTAGTGGAATCTTATTTCTTTGCTTTCATTGGGAAACCCCACCCATGCCCTATTCCACACTTCTTTTGGCCACCCCTCCCCTTAAGTAGCAAGTTGTGTGCTGGTAGTGCAGATGTCTGAATAATGCAAGTCCTCTGAGCACTGAACTAGTCACATGGTTGTAGGACATGTTGCTGCCAAAGGCAGAGAGCAAATGGCACCATGTCAAAGTGCATAGTACTCAAGGCCAGCCAACTTATTTTGGCACTTGTGGCAGAAAATCCCACCAGCATCTCTCCTCCCTGGCATTAAAAATACAATAATAAAACATTAAATAACAATTTGCTTGCCCTTTCATGATGTCCAAAATCAGCTGCCTGAGGTGGCTTTCTCACTTTATGTAAAGGTAGAACTTACTAAGTGTAATCCCTGGCAAGCATATCTGGTTAAGGGAACTCGGGCAGCAGAGATGGGAAAGGCCTTGGGGAGCTGCTGCCAAATAGAATACTAAGGCAGATTGACAATATTCTGGCTCTGTGTAAGGCAGGTATGTATGTTCACACAAGTATGACGAAATTATGGAATTTGGTACATAGCAAAGCCTTCAATACACTGATTTTCATTTCCACTGCTTTATTTTAAACTTCTAGCATGTATAGTTTCAAAGATAGTTTTGAATGGGTGAACAGCCTAGAAGATCTAAGAAGTTAGAGTGATGGATAAATATGCATTTGATGAGTAAGGGGCTCAGGGTCCTCAAGCTCTTTGCTCTTACTCCTGGCAAAAGCAGAACATACACAAATCTAGCAAATATATGTAAATTTACGTAATTATCGAGGTCATGGAATTCAGTTTTTCTTGGTGCAGAACTTTGACTTAAAAACAAAACGAAACCACCAAGGTAGTTACAGCCTGGCCAGTAAGACCTAAAATTGAAACTTCCTTATTCAAAGGCTAGTTCTGAAACCAAATGGAAGAGGGGTTACACAGTTCTTGCCTTCTTGTGAAATGAGTCTTCCCTTAAGCAATATTTCAGGGCTGTTCGTTAGGGAGGGGGAAAGAATGTATCCTCCCAACACACTTGCATTGGGGATGCATATTTGAATACACACTCAAATATTGATTTCTGTACTGCTGCATTACTTTTCAGTGGGATGCACATGCAATACACATCCCACCCTAAAGAACACATAGGCTCAGCTGCCTTGGTAATGGGGTCATGTCCACTTCCCTTCCCACCCTCCAAAGAACACGTGTGAACACGTTTAGAAGAGTGGAAAGTGGGGGACTGAACAATTTTCATACACACCCATGGACATTTTTATAGTGAAAATTGAACTTCCCAAACTCAATGGAGCACTACCATGCCTCTTATCTAGTAGGTCTTGGGGACAAATATCAAACCCTGCTTTATGAGCATCCGATTAACTGATATCAAAAGACAGTGATCATCTGGATGTGTGCCTTAACCAAGCAAAGCATTTTGTTTTTATGACTTGCTGCTCTAGGCAGGAGTTGTCATATTTGAGAGTGAGAGTAAGGAGACCATATAAATAACTTGACTACAGGACAACCAGTGGTGTGGGGCGGAAAATGTTCTGTTTTCAATAAACAAAATTCAATAAAAATGAATGCCAATTGCAAGTACAATAGTAGACAAGCTTGGCAGTTTCAAAGTTGCAATCAATGTTTTTCAGGTGATTATCCATAACTACTATGTGAAAGAATACATATTAGTCATTGAAATACATATATGTCTTAGAATGAAATGGAACAAATAGTGACAGCGAAACTGAAGGTGCCCCAAAAACCTTAGTGGAAGACAACTGAACTCTGTTGAAAGAGATGAGTGGTTGTCAGCATATGCGCATTTTGTTGGGTTGCTAGAATTAGTGTTTTAACAGTTTTAAGTACTTTCATGAGTTTTTTCTTAAATATAAACATGGTAAGGGAAATACATGCTATTGTCTTAAATATTCCAATACATTTTTTTCATAATATAACATTTAAATTACATTGTGTGCTTTAATCCCCCCCAAAAAAATATTTCAAGTCTATTACTTGCGGTATATTAGGACAAAACATTAACACGGGGTACTTTTTTAAAGCTTTGTTTAAAGTACAAGTATAATTAGATCTCTCTAGGGCAGGGGTGGGCAACTTGTGGCCCTCCGGATGTTTTGGCCTACATCTTCCATCCGCTCTAGCCAGCTTAGCCAATGATGAGGGATGATGGTTGTAAGGCCAAAAGTTCTGGAAAGCCAAAAGTTGCTCACTCCTGCTCTAGGGCATCAGAACATTTTCTGATGCAAATTGAATTTTTCCATATGCGAATGACCCCAATTTGCGGTGAAAAATATACCAATTCAAAATTTTCAGGAAAACCCCCATCACTGAGGACAACCTCCATTTTTCACTATATTTGGGTTGTCCATTATCTATTTTGCCTATGAGATCTGACTTTGGGGAGGTTGTTCCTGTAAGCTGCTATCATGATGTATATCAGCTTTACATATGGCTTGGATCTGACTTCACATTTGTTTGCCCCTTTTTCATTTCTCTGATTCTTGCTAAGCTATACCTTTTATTCAGAGTGGGTGTTTTCTTAATGACTCCTTTTGCCACTTGAGTTCAGCAGTTTTCACATTAGTCTCTGAGACTAAAGTTCTGTGGTGGCCCTACAAGGCACACTACCCAGTGTAGTGCATAATTGCATATTATGGCATGTGAATGCCTAATAAAACAGTTCTCAACTACTGGATGTAAAATGAGGATGGAATGGAACAAATTCTAGAGCACTTGGAGCAGCTATCTTTTCTGTGCCTCTACTAGAAATACCTGCTTAGTTATTAATTGATTTAGAGGTTTTCAAAGATGAAAATGTCAGAGCAGGTTCTGGTGGCTTGTCTTCTCCAATACAGGGGCTCCTTGTACAGATTCCTGGTTTCAAGAGCAGGAAGTGACTTTCATTAGCACTTTCTCAATATTTGGGTCAGAGCCAGAATGAGCTCCTGTAGACTCTGAAGATACAATTAATTCTACATTACGACTGGACTTGGATCTTGAGTTTGACTAACCTGATTTGCATACTAAGGTAAGAAAATGGTCTGCAAATCAAAATATTGGAGAATGAGAGATTTCCCCCTATAGATACTTAAAATAGAAAGAAGCTGTATTTTTAGTGTGGTAAAAAAAAAGTTAGGTTAGGTATACATGTTAGGTATAGCTATTAGCAGATCTATGCAAAGGTGGAGGTGTGTATGCAATAGTGAAATCAAACTTCTCTTCAGTACTTCTAAAGCTTACTTTGCCAGCCTTGTTAATCACCTAGTTTCTGATTTTAGAAACTTGCTCATTTAGGCTATACACTGAAGACAAGTTGCATTGACAAAGGAACATGTGAAGTATCTGTGTTTACTAAAACCATTTTAAAATACTAATTGGAAATGGTGAGCTGCTAGTGCAGTTTGCATCAAATCTTGGTGGAGTTGCATGTTAGGACTCTACTCAGGGGGATATGGTAGAAGGAAAGTGAATTCCTCATTAAAGAGAGACTCATTCCCTGGGATTTTCTATGCAGTGTCTGAAATAAATGATATAGAAGCACTGGATGTGCTGGCTGAGTAGATCCTCAAGTTGGGAAGGCTTCACTTTGTCATTAGAAAAAGTAGTGTGGAGTATTTCACAGCCTGCAGTTCTGCTTCCAAGAATGTTCAACAGACTGCAGCATCTCTGCCTGTTACTGGAATATATAATTGAGAGCTTGCTGTTTGAGGCATCAGGCTGGAGACCCACTCATGAACAAGAATCTCTGTCTGGGATGATTACTCATGAGTAATTCTGTTTTATGGGTACAAACTACATGCCACAAAAAGCACCAGTAATCTGGAAGGAAGAGTGACACTGATGGGTAACTACCTTCTCCCAGTAAAGGCCTCCTGATGCAAACATGCCCTGTAGCTCACTTACCTTTTACTAGTGTTGTAATAGAATCGCTTTAGAACAATTTCAGAAGTTTTGTATGATACAAGCTAAAATATAATCCGTATAGTGTATTCCTGTCACATTCTCTAATAGTGTGAAAACAACCAAGAGTCCTGTGGCACCTTAAAAATGACCACTTAATGTAGCATACTCTTCTGTGGACTAGAGTCCATTTTGTCAGATGCATAAGGATATTCATGCATCCGATGTGAGCTTTAGTCCATGAAAGCTTAAGCCACAGTAAGGGTTCATTGGAATTATAATCATGTGCGAAAACTTGGAAGTTGCTTTGTACTAAGCTACCAGATGAAGAGTAAAACCAGTGATGTAAGACTTTCGAACAGTGTGATCTACCAGTCATACGCAGGGTATGCCAATACACTGTGCACTAAGTCTGCAAACATAATTGTTTAGAAAAGTAAATGTTGGGTTCTCTTGCTGGATTAATGTAAATTGCTTTGTTCGCAGGGTTTATTGCCATCCCAAAACCAGGCCAATTCTCCAAGTGGAACTGTAGTATAGCCATCACGCTCCTGCTAGCAAATCTTTGAACACAGAACAAGAAGTAATGGCAACGGAACCAGGAGCTGCTGTTCAGCCAGGGAGCACCACGGTTCTTGAAGGCAGAATGTAAACCTGAAGTTATGTGAATCACATAGTGTTCTACAAAATAATAATAACGTAATGAGTTCTTTTTACAGTTGATATTTTTAGGCTGCTCACCCAAAGAATTTTGCTTAAAAATGCTTCTTTTGGTGTTGCAATTAAAAATAGTGAAACCATTTCCGGTTTCTTTATAATTCTCAGTGTAATTTAATTATATCCATACAAACACATACACATGTAAAATAAAATGTTTCTTAAATCCAAGTAAGTTTAATGGTGTTATAAATTAGAATTTCACTGTTGGGTTTTTTGCACTGATTTTTTTAAGCCAGAGATGGTTAGCCTGGAATGCTCTCATGGGAAATGAAAGTCATTACTTTATGGCTTTACAAATGTAATTCAGGAAGATGGATGCTGCAATCAAAGGTTTTTTTCTAAAAAGATTGTTTGCACTTAAGCTTAATACTAGTAGAGAATTACTTTTAAATGGGTGTTTGGACATCCTCTAAAGCTGTGTTATGGAGAAAAGAGATCCTTTGTATCTATTAAAACATTTTATTTTAATAATGTTTTCAACTACAATCAATCTGTATTATATGTATAAATAATGTAATTCAGTGATTGGGGAGAAATCGGTCATTACACTAGTAATTTTCATCATTTAAGAAAGTGATATTTCTAATCCAGAAAATACATATTAAACTATCTTGAATATGCAGTTTTGTTTACGTTCTGTTTAAATTAAATCAACTTTGATGTAATTTCTTGAATGTAATATTTTTGGTACGGACATGGTTTAATCCTTGTAGAAGATATTCCTTTTGAAAAACACTCAGGTCAGATTCACTAGTTATTTAACTGGGTTTATCTTTTATTAGGAAATGTGATTCTCCTGCACTTTATTCTAAACAGTTTTTTCCTCGGACTACACTCTTTAGAACACTACACCAATTCTTAAAATAAGCCTAGGGGTTTTTTGTATACATTAGTCATTCAACAGTGGTACTAGCCATTTTCATACACTAGGAATGTATAGTTTAGCATATGTTAATGCTAGCAGATACACTTAAATGTTGGTTTAAAATTATTGTAACACAACGCAATAGGCTGATACTATAGAATAATGCGCCAAAGTATGCAGTTTTCCTGTTTCGAAGAAAAAATGATGCCTTGTGCTGGAGGATAGATTTGAGAATCTACATAATCTAACTGCTGCTTGATTAGTTCCTATTAAACTGTTTTGAACATACTAAAAATTGTAGAATCCCCTCCAGTTTTTCATTGAAGAAAATTATGTCTGCTTGATAACAGGAACTATGGGGCAGGGTAGGACAAAAACCTTTCACTTCTTCTCTCCCATCCCAGTCCTTTGTGTAAGTAACATGGTGGCAAGTTCTGAGGCATAACTAGGAAAGAAATTGGTTGACCTGGATACCTGTGGTTGCATCATTCTCCTCCCCCTGCCCCCTGAAAAAATGCTGGCCCACAAACGCTACAATTCAGGGAGCATGTTTAGATATGTATAACTCTGTTCCAAGGCTTTGGGCCACTTCAAAAGTAGCTTATCACATATGCACATGTGTGCTGTGTGGTTTTTAAAGTCTTGACAGTACTGCAGCGAGTCATCATGCTTGCTGGATTCAGATTGTAATCAAGGCCAGTTTTTTAATCTGAGTTTTAAATAGGGAAACAGCATTGAGATGCTTTGCATAATCCAAATTACTAGTTTTCAAAGAAAAGCAAAAAAAGACTACTTCAGCTGCCACACATTAGATTGGATCTAGACTTTGCATTATGAGAACAGAATGGTTGCTTTTCTCCACTGGAGGCTTTTCTGTGGAGGGATTCAGTTGATGGAAGACGAGAAGACAACTTCCGCTGTTTCCCCCATTCCCTTGCAGCTGCTTGTGCCCTCCAAAAACTTGTTTGGGTAAGTCTATCTTTCCCCCACTCTATTTCCACTGGTGAGAACACAAACATTTGTGTTCACAGGCCTACCTGCTCATATTTAACTTTATCGGTCATTTGTGGCAAGTTGACAACCCTGAAAGGGTAGAGTAAGAAGAGGAAGAAAGCAAACTCTTAAACTTATAGAAGCTTCCTTACCCGATAGCTTGAGCAGATTCTTATTTGCCCGAGTCAAGTACTAACATCCCTGTTTAAAAAAACATAAGAATAAACTTACATGTAACTCAGATATAAGAGTTTTTTTGCAAAACAGTCCGGATAGCAGGAGAAGTTGCATAAGTAGTTACTTCTGATACAATTTCTTTGTGTACATATACATTTCAATTGTACGAGCAAGAAATAGTTCAGGAGAGGCTTTGTGAACTGTTCCCTCAAGTCGAAAAGATTTAGAGGCAGAATTCTGTAGTGAAATAGTATAGAGCTAATAGACTAAAGAACAGGCTGTAAACATATTTAATAAGAACAGAATAAAAATCCCTGTGATGGGATTCAAGTTCTTAGGAGATGAAATGCAGATGTTGGGAACGAATGCATGGGAATCCATATTTGATCATTTTGGCTTCGGGGCAGGAGTTAGGGCAGCCTTCCCCAACTTGATGCCTACCAATGTTCTGGACTACAACTCCCACCATTCCTGACCACTGGTCATCCTGGCTGGGGCTGCTGGGTGTTGAAGTCCAAATCACCTGGAAAATACCAGATTCAAGTAAATGTGTGGAGTCCCACCTCAGCTATAGGAAATCAAATACAACCACCCCTCTGCCTTTTAAAACTAGACCTAATTTTCCAGCTAGAAGGACTAGAAACTTTAAAGGAAAACATTCAGAAGCTGAAATTGGCCAACATTCTTCTGCACATGCATGCAAATGCTGAATGCATGCACAATCCCGCCCTGAGCTACCTTTTGTGCCTTTTAGCTGATAACTTGTGATCCAAGGCTCCTTGTTATTGTACAAGGAGGAAAGAGCCATGCTAGAAATGTGACATGGGTAGGGGCTCTGTGTGTGTGGCATTATTAATCCCAATTGCTTATGCATTCTTTTGGGTAAGGAAATAATGACATGTGATCGCATGGTCTTAGTGCAATCATTTCTTCATGGGTGATCAAACTGCCTTATAGCAAGTCAGACTACTTATACATCCAGCCCAGTATTTTCTACTCTGGGTAGCAGTGCCTCTCCAGGCTTGCAGGCAGAAAAAAGTATTTCCCTTACCTGCTACCAGAAACCCTCCAAACGGGAAATGCCAGGGATTGAATTTGGTACATACATGTGAAGCTTTACCACAGAGTTCTCCTGAAGTGTTGTCAATATTAAGCCCTTCCAAATTTTGACTGGAAGGAGCCTTCAGAATCTTGGAAAGCCAGAGCCTGGCTGCTTTTCACAGGATGAATATAACATGTAGCCAAGCTAAATATTTCAATTTTAAATGGTTAATACCCTTTTATAAATTTGAAATGAAAATCAGGTTGAGACTACTTAAAATATTTAGAATCCTTTGCTGTTCAAAACATATTGGACTTTCTCCAATTGCTGTCTATCTTTTAACAGGAACTCATCCCAGGATCTTGCGCCCAACGTTCTGGTGTTGAATAAAGCCAATACACTTCTGAAATGTTAATGCTTCTGCCTGATTAGCTTGAAGCGGCTAAAGATATATTTCACTCTTGGAATGGAAAGCCTGTGGCATTTTATAGACTGAGATCTAGACTACAGATGAGCAGAACTCCGCTCACAGGACATTCCTACTGAAGGGAGTGTGCAGGACAGATTATTTCTACCAATTCCTCCTTACACCTGTAGTCGCTGCGATCCTCCCAAAACCTGCTCTGGAGGGTGGAAGACCCCCCAGAACAGTGTAGGAGGTAACACAGGCAGAAGGGAGAATCAGTGAAAATCTTCCCCCTTCCACCAGCAGAATCTTCCACTAGAATTTAGTCCCACCTGAACACAAAAGAAACCATGCTGTTCATGGAAAAGCAAGTCTGGGTCCAATCCATTGCATTTTGCAACTTCTCCCAAATTCCTAAGAGAGTTGTTGCTCCCATGCACAGAAGAAATACAGCACTTATGTAATATAAAGTTTATATGGATATCTTGTAGTTCATGCTCCCTTTGAATGCATCTGCAGCTTTTCTAAAAAAAAACACCTCTGCAGTCTCCAGGCTTGAAGAAGGTAAGGTCTTGACTATTCGTGTACCGTCTCACTGTCTCCTGCAGCATTACTGATTTATAAGAAAAGATGTATTCCTTGTATCTGTGAGTCTCACTGTATGACAGATTTTCACTTCTAATGCTTTCACTGATGGATATAGACATCTATGCAGTTGGTATAGCATTGGTGATCAAGCAAGATCCATTAGCGTTTCATTGCTCTGAAGGGTTAAAGTTATACCATAAAAATTAAGAAATGCACAAACTATTTTTCCTTGTTACAGAGATTGTGTTATGGAAGTGGATTTCCTTTTTGTAAGAGGAGAGTGTAGTTAACCTTGATAATACCTTTTCAAACTCAGTCTTGTAATAAAATGATCCTAAAATTCCATTTTATCTTTACTAGTAACTGTGAAAGACTAATTTAAAAAATCACATCCTTGGAGGAGACAACTCCCTCCACCCCAAGATACTTTCAAATATTATTGGTTCTTCTAGCACAAATGCACAATGTGAAATGATTGTGTCAAATTGTACTTCAGCTGAAACATGTTTACACGGTTCAAACTTCCATACTATAGGAAAACGTTTGAGAGCAACAGCAAGACTGACTTCATCTTGTCATGACTAATCCATGCAGAAATAATCCGTCCATTTACATAAGTAATTTCATAAAACAAATCTTTAACCTAAATTACATTCAAATCAGGTATTCTCCCGAAGATACTAACCAGACACGTTCTGAAACTTAACAATGACTATCAAAGAAGGTTGACCGATTATATCTTTACATTCACATATACAAAGAAATACACAAATTCAGTTTTACATGTCATAAATAAACACAATATAGCATTTAATATAAAAAATTGTAACAGTTCCATTCCTGCCAGCACAACACAAAAAATATATGATCCACTTAAAAGAAAACAATTTTTTGTATATTAGGAACTTTAAAAAAAATCAAAGTGCATTCTGAGTTACGAAAATGGTGCTTACATAGTTGGCTCCTTTAAAAAATGTCCAAAAGAAACAGATTATTGTAGCATCTTGCTGCAGCATTTGAGGAGATAAGGCACTATTGCCATTAGTGTACCTTTTTAAGACTAAGAAGATCACAGGGAAGTCTTTGTCCATCAATATCCTCCACCTCTTCTTTCCAGAGCAGGCAAGTAGTACTGTTTCATAGGAGACTTAAATTCCTTCTGTTTTTCAGACTGTTGATGAGACAACACAAGTTAATATGGGCTGTAATCTAGATGTATAAACTTGTATGTAATCTGATAAGCAAGGCAGAATTACCTTGCAATGTGTCCCAAAATATGTTATAGGCTGCAACACCTGGACTTTTCCGTTGGTTGCTGGGAGGGTAAAAACTGACTGAAATGTAGGATTAGGGTAAGAAGTCAAGTTGGTTACTGCAGGAACTGTCAGTTTTGGCAACTCTACTGCATAGGGAAGTCCATGATGTCCCAGTGGATTCTCCTGGGCTCGCCTAAGAAAGTTCTTTTAAAATAAAAATACAAGTTCAATTTTCTTTAAAAAAATGTCTGTTCTGTAGGTCAAACTTCACTGATCCCCGTTACATGTATTTGTGTTGCTTTGGTTGTTATGTCTGCTGTTCCTCCCACACTGGCCCAAGTATGTGCAAACACTTCCATGCAAATGATTCTTCCTGAGGGGTGGTACTTGCATATTATATGAACATGTAACTAGGAAGAAACACATGGGTGGAAGTCTTTACGTTTACTTAGATCAATATGGGAAGAAAAACACAGATGGTGGCAACTATGTCAATATGGGCATTTGTAAAGGGTGTCCAAATATAACATTCTTTGTTAATTCTTACCTATGCACTGAAGAAAAGCACACACATGTTGAAGGTAGATATAGGTTTGTATTCTTTGTTGCTTTACTTTTAAGAGAGAAGCAAGCATTTCAACTAAGCCTTAGACTGGCACAATATAACTTTCTTAACTTGCTCTGTTGGTGGTATAAGATTAAAAAGGAACTAATTTCCAAAACTTCTCAGAGCAATAATTGCAATACCCTTCTGTAAGCCAGACCAAGATCACCAGTTAGATTTTTTTTTAGACATAATTGGATGAAGTCAAGCGGTTTTGTACTGGTAGCTTAAATCTGGTGCCTTGAGAATACCGGGGTGGGGGTATCAGTTTAGCACTGATTTCAGCGTAACTTTGGTGGTTCATCTGATTTTCCTATCTGCTCAAGTGATCCTGGAAAAGTTGTATTGATATTAGTGGTTTTCTGTTCCCTGCTTGTGACTCATTTTTGGGCCTGAATTGCACAGAATTCTGTTTGGGACCTAATGAATAGATGCCTGTGTGGTGCCCCTAAAAATATTGCTCAAGGCTGCTTGGGTTGCTTTTGAAATTAGGCTCGGCCCTGCGGGTGTGGCAGTGTTAGATCCTTCATAGTTTTATGACCAATGTACATTGATTACATGAGCCTGGATGCAAATTGGATTGTGCTCATAGGATCATCCAGAAAAGATGTGTGAATAACTCCTTCCGGTAGAGATTCATCGTGTGGCCTCATAGGACCACTAGAAAGCATCCCGAGTCCTAAAATACTGTATCTAAAGCTGGGCTATCCCATTATACTGTGTGGTACTCCAATCTGTAATCATGGCATACAGGATATATACAAAGCCTTCCTGAAACTGCATTTCTTACTTAGCTGGACAATGTATGGATACAGAAAAAATCCATACAACCCCTAGAACCTTTTGATGCAGAATCCTAAAGTATGTTTCACCTGTCAGGGACTATTAAGCAAATTATGAAGTTTGACACAGGGCTGTTCTGTTAAAGTCAAAATGGCACTACTTAAATAGGTCTATTACTTCATCTTTGATTTAAAGATTACCTGCCTTTGATCCTCCTTTGAAATACGCCGCAAGCTGAGAGACTCCCTTTCTAATGGGTTTTCTACTAATCTCATTTTTCTGCGTATGGTCAAAGCTTGTTTCTCTGCCAACCTGTTCAGTGTAAAGCCAGACAAAATCCCACATGTGAAATTTGAAATTCAGTTGTGTGAACTGGAGAACATCAAATCACCAAAGGAACGTCAGTTTCTCAGTTATACTAAACAGTGGGTTAAAATGCAGCTGCTAATTGCCCAGGGCCTGTGAGGGACATCTAGGTTTTAGCTTGATACTATAGACCAGCCTTCCCCAACTTGTGCCCTCCAGTTGTGATGGGCTAGAACTCCTATCATCCCCAGACCACTGATTTTAAGTCCAAGACTTCCAGCTCCTCATTTATTCAGCCCACAGTCAAGAGTCAGGCTATACCTGAGTGCTTCCTTACCTCAACTCTCTGAAGTAAGGGTGCTGTAGTGCTTCGTGGGCACAGATTCTCTCATCAGGATCATATTGTATCATTGCATACATAAGTGTTAGGCTCTTATTGGACAAACTAGGCATAAATGGAGAGATTCCTTTCCCTTTTCTGATGGGAAAATCAAAGCTCATCACTCTTGACCTGCATTAATCCAATGAGAGAAAATGCATTCCTGTCAAATGACTCTGAACATCAGCCTTACCGGGGGAGGTGGGGGATTTCTGAAGAGATAAAGCTAATACAGAGAACCTTCAAAGTTGAAGGCAGTTCTTGCTCTTCATCTGAGAGTCCCTAAACCTCACCCCTTGAATAGTGGAAACTCAAAGTAAGTTTAAACCTTTTCCATCTGAGCTCATCAAGGTGAGAAACTGCTAAATGGTGTTTTTTTTTTTTAATTAGAAAGGGCAAGCTATATTCCCTTCAAAATGTATTCAGAGTGAGGCTAAATGTGCATGGAAGAGTGAGGAACCAGTGTGCTGATTTACTTTCCATCAGCTATTGTCAAGCAGAGTAAAGGTGCTGTGGGCTTAGTAGAAATTAAAAGAACCCAGCTATGCAAATCATGATCAAAATTATCTCAGAATTGAGATGTAAGATCCATAGGCTATACAGTCTCAATCGGCTAACCAGCTCCAAAGCAGCAGGGCCTAAAGGACTTTGTAGGAGGAGTATCTTAAACATTGCAGATTCTTGGGCAGGTATGGGCAATTTGTGGCCCTCCAGATGTTGTTGGACCGTAGCACCATTACCCTAGCCAGTGTAACCAATCCAGCAGTGGTAAGGGAAACTATCTAGGTTATTGTCTTATCTTGGAATCAGTACACATACCCACCATTCTACCTACAGAAAATTCTAGCCCGGTGCCTTCCATCTTCAGACGTCTATTGCAGTTCATGCAGGTGGAGGGCAGTAGAAACCTTGCCATACTTAATATTTCTACAGCACTGTTGAGTGTTCAAAGGACTTCTCATGCGTTACTTTAGTAAAATGTATACCAGTCCTGTATGGTGGGTCAGTATCCTCCATATTGTAGATGGAGGAATGAGTTTGCAAGATAGTAGTTTGCCACCAAGGCTGCTGATGAGTTTATGGCAGAGATGACTTCCTGGCTCAGTATCTTAGCCACTAACAAAACACATGTTCTCAGGAACTTCCATGTTTGAAGAGGTATTCCCTGATTACTTTTAAAAAATACGCAATGATAGGGAAGGATGTGTGACATATGGTATATGGGTGGGGATCTATGGGGAAGGAAAGGGATATAAAAACAATCGGCTATATCCAGTGTCATCTGTTCACACAAGACTTTTCCCACCTCTCCTCCCCACTGCAGCCCCTATGCCCCCCCAAATTTCTTAAGAGAGTCTCACAATCTTTCAGAACAGATTTTCAGGGGATGCAGGGGGAGAGGGAGTCAACTCTTCTTGTTCCACTGATGGAAGCCATTCCATTAGCAAGAGAAGTTAATTGGATACAACCTAACGCATGTCCCACCGCTGGGCAAATGGAAGCTGCTTCCAGACCCATCCTTGTCTCAGAACCTTAAGCAGACATTTAAGGCTCAGGCTCAACTAAATTTGTTAGTCTATACTCTATTTTAGGTGTGAACTAGTGAACTGAGGTTTCTTGATATAAACCATTAGCATTCTGCTTTTAAAGAAGACGATTTATTCAAACTTAAATCACAGATGGAATGCACTACTAATCTCAAAATGTAAAATGTACTTACTGCTTGAACTTATTAAGAATCTTCTTAGGGGGTGTACCTACAATATCATGAATTTTCGATATTTGGTCCAGTTCATTAGATCCAGGAAAGAGTGGGTGGAAACTGGAAACAAAATGAGAAATGGAATTGGTAGTGCTGAAAATTAGGATGAGCTTGTTTTCTTACTGTGAGGGAAAAACCCCTGTCCATCCTCAATCTTAAACAGAATTGTCTACCTACCATGGTTTAACAGCACTAGTGCTGGTACTCATCTTTTTCTTTTATACACCAAATATTGAGGGGATAAAAAGAAAGAAGCATGAACAAGAAGAGAACGATGCTATGGTTAGTCTCCCTACCCCCATGTGTTTTGCTCAGCATTTTCTAAAATGAAAAAGCACCAAAGGAGAGTACTACAGTATGGGAAAGTGTAAGTGAATGTGGATGATAACAATTCAGACCATACCTCCTTAAGTACACAAAAGCTTTATCAGCCAGTGATGGACCTTTGGTGCGAAGTACCACAATCTAGAGCAGAGATGGGCAGAAGCTAAATCTGGATCTACTGCAAGATCTCTGAGTAATTTGCAGTACATCGGCAAGGCTTTTTCACTCCCCCTCGGGGAGGAGGGGGGAGAGAACCAGGAGAGGATTTTTGTCTTGTCCTAACCATGTGCTCAGACACCTTAATTATTGGTGTATGTTCACCCTCTTGAGCCAGTTTTTCACCTGGCTCCAGTTGGTGGATCTCAGGGTTCTAGTAAAAATAAGTAGATCCTGCAAGCCTTAAGGCTGCCCACCCCCGATCTAGAGAGTGCAATTAAGCATGCATGCTAGAACTCTTGGCTGTTATATTAATTTGAATCCCTCCTGTCTTCCATAGAAGTAAACATAATATACCTAAGGTTCCTCAGTAGTATCCTATCCAGGCCCTGACTAGACCCAGATAGGCTTAGCTTCAGCAAGATTGCCTTTAGACCATACCCTGGTCTGAAGCCACCCTATACTGCATCACAGACTCCTCCGTTACAGGACTGGATTCCCATGCCAGGTAAGAGCATGCTGTTTAACAGCAACAAAAGTGTCAAAGAGATTACAGAGCTGCCTTATGGAGTCAGGCCATAGGTCCATCTAGCTCAGTAGTGTTTACTGAGCTGGTAACAGCTCTCCAAGGTATTTGAGGTCTTCCCTAGTGCAATTACTCAAGATTGTGTTGACTAGCGATGCCAGAGATTGAATCTGCACCTGTCTCAATGCAAAGCATGTGCTCTACCATCAAACTTCAGCCTGTCCCCAGTTTTTTGCTCTGGATTGTTTCCGTGACCATCCCATCTGCACAAGCCTACCCTAAATGTGAGTTTCTCTGTGTTTTTAAACAAGTCAGACTTGTTTAAATGTAAACAGTGCACTTTCAGATAATGTACCTTGCAATTTCATAAAAGACGCAGCCAGCACTCCACATGTCCATTTTGTAACTGTAGTAACCATCTGTGAGAAGACATTCAGGTGCCCTGTACCACCGTGTGGATATGTATTCTGTATATGGCTGTTTGGAATGTATACTCCTACAGGATCCAAAATCCCCTAGTTTCAGAAGATCCTGCTGCAATAACATAAATTGTATATCTCAAATTAAAAGTCATTCAGATAAAATCTAAAACTTCTAAGAACTATAAACTAGCCACTTCAAGCCTAAATTAAGCGATCTTTAGCATCCATTTCAGGTGTTTAATTTGAGAGCAGAGAGCAATCTGACCCATTTTAAAAAAATACTTGGGACTGGTCATAAGTCTCTTCAATGGTTCATGGCCATTGTGTGCATAGTGCCTGTAGCCTTTGGAAGAGGTGGGAAAATGTATAGCCTTGAGCACTAACACTTCAGAGGGCAACTAGCAGAGAGTACTCAAAACAAAGTTCAAAGAGACTGACGTGGTTATAAGGGAAGGCTTGCCACATTTTGTCAATGGTGGCAGAAAATAGTTGCTCATCAACTGGTCAGAAAGAATAGGGATAATACAACTTATCTAAATCAAACATCTAACATTTACTCATCGGAAATGTAAACAGTGCACTTTTTCCTTTAGGCGCAAAATGTACTTCTAAACTCCAGTGCTAGAACAAGGAATAGTCCCAAGGATTTTGAATCAATTCAATACAACTATTCATAAGAGTTTGGGAATGAAGCCTCATGTTTTCATGCTACAATGAGACTTCTTACCTTTATTAATATGTTTTCTGGTTTCACATCTCTGTGAAATATTCCATTCCTGCATCAAGAGAAGAATTCAGGGGAAGGTAAGTATTTATACACTAAGGCTGGGATGCAGAAAGCCCTATCTGCATTAGGGGTTTTCAGTCCCCTCCCCCATTTCCAACACAACTCCTTGCACTCCTTCTGAAAAGCCATCCCTGAAGGCTAGGATGTACTCCAGCAAAGCATTTGATGTGGTGGGAGAAAACCGTACCTGGAAGGGAAAAGTAATTACCCCTAGTATCTGCGCATAGCAGCACCTTAGGCATGACTGTGGGCCTCTCCAGATCTCAGCCCAATTAAATAAACAAACTATATTTGCAAAAAGAATCTGTCCTACCTGTGCATGTGATCAAGAGACTTGCATAACTGGTACATATAACTCATTATTCTCTTTTCAGGCAATGGTTTTTTCCTCCCTAGAATTTGGAATAGTGAAATGAAAGTGTGGTACAGTTTTATACAATGATCACTTTAAGATGAAGAGCTTGCAGTCACTTTTGCCAGTTAACTAATGTTTAAATACAGCTACAAAATGTTTTGACTATGAACTGTGGTAGCATCTGTGTTTGCCTAGATTTCCAGGTGTCTGCTGTGGTCAGGAGTGCCTTTACTGCCAGCTGCACCCCTTCCTGGAGAAGACAGATCAAGCCACAGTAATACACACCTTGGACACTTCCAGATAGATTACTGCAACATGCTGTACATGGGGCTACCCCTGAAGAGTGCTCAGGTGCAAAATACAGCAGCCAGGATGTTTTCTGATATGCTCAACAAAAACATACAGTGCACTTCAGATCATTTTACAACAATCTTATCAATTTCACTGGCTTCCGATTAATTTCCAGGTCCAGGTCAAGGTGTTGAATACCTACAGAACCCTAAACTGCTTGGGGCCAGGATATCTGGAAGACCACTGCTTCCCATATGATCCTGTCCATATGTTATGATCCTCTTCAGATGCCTTGCTTTATATCGCACCACCTAAAGAGGTTCAGTGGATGGGAACATGCAACAGGACCTTTTCTGTGGCAGCACCCCGATTCTGGAATTCCTTCCGAAAACAAATTAGTCTAGCTCCATCCCTGATGGCTTTTAGGCAAGCAATAAACATCTATTCCATCTAACCTCCAATGGTGCTTAATTATGATACTGAAATGTTGACACCCCATCTTTTCTGGCTTCTTAATCTGTATTTGATTTTGTTTAATATTGTTTTAGTACTTTCATTGGCTTTGATCATGCTATAAACCATAATGGGGGCCCTTGTTAAGGCTGAAAGATGGTTGAGAAACATTTTCCACAGTGGTGGGAAGGAACTGCTTCACACTAGGATGGTTCAAATGTAACACGGGCTCTGTCTTAACCACAGTGTAGAGATCCAGGGTCAGCCTCAAGAACCTATATTTCCTCCCTAGAGCAAGTTCTCCTGTTCTTAACTGCAGTTAAGAGAAACATTGGCATTAACCTTGGGTGCTTCCAGGGGAGGCTCTTATTGTGCAATCACACTGCCTCATTCATGGCATTTTACAGGGGTCCAGATGACCCAGTCTTCAATTGTGGCCCTCCCGTATTTTCCCACTGTTTCTTTCATCTTTTTTCTTACCTAAAAAAATCCATTAAGGAAGAAAAGACAGAATAGCTGCACAGCACCTTTTCATTGTTAATGATAAGGGCCTTGTATCTAGAAGCACCCCTTATCCACAGTTAAGACTATCTAGAGTTCAGGTTAACTTCAGGTAAGGTCAGTGCTGACAATTCTCTAGCAGTGGTAGGGTGGAAGCTTGCCTGTAGAAAGGTGGGGAAAGGGGAAGCATGGATCCCTAATGCTGGTTTCCAATCTCTTAACCTTGGTTAAAAGAGAGCCACTGTTAGGACTGCATTTGCCCATTCTGAATAGTCATAGCAGAGACATGTCATGCATACCAGAGCCTTTTGTATTTGCTGTTCAATTAGGTTTTGAACCCTTAAATGGCTTTCATGGATAGCTTACCCTAGCCAACTGTTTGGGTTGGCTTTAGGTCTAGGGAAGTGAGCACTACCTTTATATTTATAACATTATATACCGCTCCACATCTAGATAGATTTCAGAGCAGTGAACAATAAAAGATAAAAAGATAGACTAAAACTCCATATTATTTTCTAAAACTACTGATAAAAACTGTGGCTGGTCAGTCAAGGAAGGCTTCCTGAAATAAAGATGTTTTCAGGAGGCACCAGGAACAATACAGTGTTGGCACCTGCCTGACCTCCAGTGGCAGGGAGTTCCACAGAAAGGGGGCCACCACACTGAAGGCTCTTCTCTGGGTGGACTCTAATCAGGATAGGTCCATGTGGAACCACCAGGAGCATGCTTTCTGATGACCAGGCAGGTTGATAAGGGAGAAGGTGCGCTCTCAGGTATCCTGGTCCCAAGTTGTTTAGGGCTTTATACACTAGTACAAAAACCTTAAACCTGGCCTGGTAGTGAATAGGCAGCCAGTGCAGTTCCCTCAGCAAAGGCGTTGTTAGGAGCTGCCCCTTTTCAGCATACAACAGCTGAGCTACTACATTCTGCACTAGCTCCAGCTTTAAGGGCAGCCCCGCACAGACTGCACTGCAGTAATCCAGTCTTGAGGTTACTCACGCCCGTACCACTGTGGCCAAGCTATCCCTGTCCAAGAGAGGCCATAGCTAGCAAACCACCTGAAGCTGATAAATGGCACTCCAAGCCACCATGGCCACTTGGACCTCCAGCAACAGTGATGGATCTAGGAGTACCCCCAGCCTATGAACCTGATCTTTCAAAGGGAGTGTTATCAAATATCCAGTGAAAATTTGTCTCATACAGCTTTAAAAAACTCAGATTTTAAATCTACAACTTTTTTTTTGGTTTCTGTGTTCCCATGATGCCAGCCAAGAGAGATTTTGTAGCTGTATCAGTTTCAAATCTTACAGTAATCTACAATAACATCAAGCAGGAAAATCCATTACAGGACAGCCCCTCTCCATATATGATACAGGTGGGGCATTGAAAACATGCCATGAGGGATGTGCCCATCAGATTTGTGTGTTGGTAAAAAAAGGGGGGGAGGCAGAAATGCCCTATTACAAGAGGCAGCTGACGAGAAGCCTCTTTACATGACCTGTCTCTCATGATGTGGCACATGGATCTGCTCCTCTAAAGACAACTTTCACTATTGGAGGATAACAGGACAGGCATGTGCGGAGGCTCCTGCTGACTGAACATCAGTAGAAGGCTATATGGCAGCCTTCCCAAGCCAGTGCCCTCCAGATGTTTTGGCCTACAATTTCCAGGATTCCTGACAATTGGGCATGCTGGCTGGGGCTGAGAGGAGTTGATGCTCAAAACATCTGGAGGGCACCAGCTTGGGGAAGGCTGGTATATTGGGGGGGGAGGGGTGTGCACGCTGGGGAAGATCTTTTTTAGGGTCTAAAATCCAGTGAGTAGTTTTGCCTTATCTGTGGATGTGCTCTTTTAATCTCCACCCCCAAACAGCAGTACTTTGCTTTTTGGTCAGACTAAACATACATATGGATTTTTGCATAAGTTAATAAATGGGATATGAAAGTATTTTTCCTGTGTTGGTATAATCTACATACCTTTGATCAGTTCATAAATGTTCATGTCCATAAGTTCACATATTAATGCAACAGCACCAGCTTTCTTGTCACTAAAGAAAACAGTTTGTTTTAATTTAACTACATGGAAGAAGCAGAGAAGTAACATGTGTAATTATTTGGGGACCAGAGACATTCTCCTACACAAAAAGGCTGGATTTATTATGGTATTAGTTTACATGATCATTTTTCAGTTAAGGTTTTTTTTAATTAGCTTTCGAAGCATTTCAGTTAGTGTGAAAAGAAACTGAAAATGCAGTAAAGTGAAGCAGTCATGCAGGAGGCAAGTCCCATTTGTGGATCTCCATATACAACAAAAATGCAAAATCAAACCCATGCTCCATCTGAAGATACAATAGTTTAGTTAAAACCAGTCCTTTTTCTAGAGCAACAACATGAGTGCTATGACCTCTGCTATCAAACTTAGTTTACTGACAACAGTATGTGACACTTTGTAGTGTCATAAGCAGAAATGATTCTCAAATTACCATTTACAATTTGAACATATGAAGCGGCCTTATACCGTAACAGCTCTCCATGGCCTCAGGTAGAGGTCTTTCCTTACTCAAAAACCTTTAACTGGAGATGTCAGGGATTGAACCTGGGGCTTTCTGCATGCTCTACCATTGAGCTATAGTTCTTCTCCACAGGGAAGCCAATTTGGCTTGGACTACAGAAGACTTAGACCCTGTACATTAGAGATTCCTGTTTAGGGCTAGGAAGAACCAGTGATTTTACAGTGTTTGCTCAAATGTTCCTTTTTTTAAGTATAAAAACTTTTACAACTGCAGTACAAAGTTTTCATTTCAGGAGCAGCTAATCATGGAAATTATAAATGGCACAGGAGGTGAAGTCCTGCAAATTTATATATGGAACTGAAGTCTATGACATTAAAAAAATCTAAACTTATGAGAATCAAAGGTTACTTCATCACAGAGAATACAGTAATCTAGTCAGAATGCTGTTGTTTTTTTAATCCTGACCAGCTGTAGGCCTCCTTTGGGTAAGTGGCATAAGATCATCTTCCATATAGTAAATATAATGCTCCCCAAGGGCTTCAGTTCTTGAATCCCATATTGTTGGTATTGCCATTTTGGCATCATATATATCAGACCACTGATGAAAATGGAATTAAACCAATTTGTTCTTTTGTATACACAGATTCCTAGAATAGCAAAACGTCAGCGGAATACATGGATTCATAAATGGAGACAGTGAGGTATATCACTCAGTCCTTACAGGCTGAAGAGAACAGTAGCCTAGGCATCCCCACTTCCCAGCACAAGCGTACTTGCTACCCCCTGGGAGTTGAGGTGCAAGAAAAGGCTGAATCTCATAATGCCACAGAAAAATAGAAAGGCTCTTGCCTCAAAACAATTTTATTCAAATTAAGACTTGCCTGGCAAATTAAATATTGGTTGAGCACCTCCACACAAAGAATACTCATGATACAGAAAGGGAGGGTGAAAGAAATCATGCAGCACTTACAAAATCACTTCATGCAGTGTAAGGATATTTGGGTGTGGATTCAGTCGCCTTAATGCTTGTATTTCTCTCAGATTGTTCACATGGTCAATACTAAAATACAGTTTAAAAACGGAAACAGATTAGGCTACAATATGTAGATTGTAATTTTGCATAAATCACCCCTGTCCCGAAAGAGTAAACGTGACTTCCATTTTTATGTTGTTGTGGACATTCAGTGGACTGAGTCATGCAGACAAGCTATAATCCAAAAAGCTTTTTAAGGCACTTGCACAGGTTTGTACACATAGATATGTGCAGGAGATGGTGCTCTCTGATGTATTATGTTTATTGTTCATCAGGATGAAGAGAGAACAAGCTTTCAATGCTCATGTTAGTCAAATCTATTATCAAGAAATGCAGTGATTGTAAGGTTACGCTTCCTCTCCCAAGGCATCCATATATTTTTAACACTGCATTTGTAAATATTCGTAATCTATTTTTAAATCTAATTGTGATAATTAATATAAAACAAAACATTTAGACATTGAGGTTAAGTAAAAACAAAATTCTGTAAATTCAACAGCCAGGTAGACCTACCTTTCAAAATGCTGTTTCATTTGTTTACATGCATAATATTGTCCATCTTTTAGACTTTGAACCTTCAGAACGTCAGAAAATGTTCCCTCGCCAATTTTACCAATTGTTTTGTATTCTAAAAAGGTCAAAATTTTAAAAGAAAACTAGGTTTTAGTATAGAAGGCAAGCTTAATGTCTTTAGGATAAGTTTTGCTTCATCAGATGCATTTGTAATTATGACTTATTTATTCAAATAGCACCATTGTTCCCTACCCAACATTATGGTAAATCGAACGCTTCCAACCATATCTCATTATCACTGTATCTCCGAGACACTAAGGTTACATCCCTCTACGATGCATAAAGATTATGAAAGTATAGCTCTTATTATTGAGTTATGTGAGAAATTCAATCTTGCTTGAGATTTAGGTCTGCTACAATAACTCCTGGAGGGTTTTCCTTGATTAGCTGCATCTCTGATTCTCATCAACAAAGTGTATAATAGTCATTTTCCCTCTATGGTAGTTTACGGGATGAAAATGTTAATCATGTGTCAGTTTAGTTTTCAGAAATCTTGAGTTTGTTGTGTAATAGCACCAGAAAAAAAGGTAACAGACGTTAAAAATATAATTGCTATCATGCTTAAATTAAAGCCTGTTCAGTAGCTGAATTGGACTGTTTTTACACTCGCAGGAACCCTCCCATAAAATGTAGTGCAAGAGCTGGCCAGCTACAGCTATAGCAACATCTGTAATCTAATGCTCTGATATCTAATTTGGAGAGTTTGATTCAAATGTGACGTTACACAATTATTCACCCCTTTTTTGGAGTTAAGTCTCTGCAGACTGAGTCAATGCTACCTTTCTAATTGTCTCCTGTAGATATCTCTGTGCTCTCTAATTTGGCTTAATCTTCCCCTATACATATAACCTCTACAGCAACTGGTTCTAGAATCCTCCACTGGCTAACTTCTTGTGACAATTAACTTCTTCAGACCGCTAGTTGTAAAGGAAAAAAGTTCTTTCTGATGTTATTGTACTATTAATCCATACAGTGTTTCAGTAAGACTCTTTGTACACAGTTATACTGCTTCATAATTTCATAAAACGAAGCAGATCTCTTTCTACATTTTCTTTTACATCAGAGGAAACTTCCATTTGTGGGCTTTTTTATAGTGCCGCTTACTGTAGCACAAACACGCAAGGTTTAGGGCTCTGAATTCTGTATTTCTATCCAAACAGCAAACGTCTGTTTACAAAGCAGTAAGGTATCCTATGCGAAGAGAGGCTTACAATTTGTTGATGTCATGTTTCTCTTGCACTTGGATTAAAAAAAAATGAAAGGGCAAGAAATCCACACCTGTATATTCACATCATACGGTAAGAAAGCAACTTCATGAACTTGTGCAGTTGCACAAATATGCAGCATAAGGCACAAACCTTCCCTCCACCAAGTGGGCACTAGGCGCACATAAGTATATGTGTTATACTGACTTGGGAGTGGCTTTTATGGGCTTCAGGCAATCTCCCATTCAAGAACTGCTTCGTTTTTCAGAAATGTAAGAGCACTGTGTGCTCTCAGATTATTCTATGGCCTAGCACTCAGTCATCTTTTAGGCCAGTCAGAATGGGCAGAAAAGGTCAGGGAGAACATAAAGGCAGACCAGCTCAGTTATGTACAACAAGAAGTGTGGCTGATTTTTTTTAGTCACTTGAGATTGGCCATGTGTAACAAGACTTGTCATAAAACATTAGACCAAGGCTCTTTTTGGTGCATTTTTGAACTCCCATCTATAAACCAATGTGATGTAGGCTACAGTTGCAAATATCCTCCTTACACTATGGATGCTTGATCAGCATCATACTTTCCCATTCAGCATGATGCATACATACTCTTAGCATTCCAGACATTGTGCCCATTCCATCTCCTGTCTTCTCATGTGCACTTTACCTTGCAACTGCTGCACAGCTCCAACACAATACCTCTAACACCTTTCATATAGCTCTTCAGCTCTCCCACATGATGTCAGGTGCCCTGACTTCCACTGTATTAGGGAAGCTAATACATCTCTCATCCTCTCCCCACCCCTCCATTATGACCAAAGGCACACTTATGTTCCTATACTACTGCCATTTTTCCCCCAGTCCCACTGGGGAGGGATGAGGGAAGCATAGATTGCCCTGAGCAGGAAACTTAGAAAGGCATCTGAAGGTTTCTGCAACTCATGGAGTGCATTGGCCCATAACTGCATGCCATTTAAAGACCTCCAGTTAGAATTACTGCTTAAAACAAATACTTGCACCTCTAAAATGTTTAGATCCATTGGAGATTATGGAATCTGAACATGCAAAAGACAAAATGTGCTCTAGTATCTAAAGGTGCTTCTAAACAAAATGTGAGTGTCAGGTGTGCCACAGCTGCAGGCCTAATAGGTGCAAAGCACTGAGCCAGTGCCCATGCTGATCCTTGCTAGTTCACACAATAGAACAGACTAGTAAGAATGAGGTGGACAAGGTAATGACTAAGACCACTTCTCTATCTAGCCTGCTGTTATCCAATCTGCCTGGCAAGATCTTAAGCAGAGCTCTTTCCCAGCCTTGCTACCCAAGATTTAATAAGTGGAGATGCTGGAGACTGTACCTGGGACAGCATGTGCTCTCACCAACCTAGGCTCCTTCAAAATTACCATCCTCTATCCTTACTTTTACTTTACAGCTACAGCATGAATACAGCCATGGGGAAAGCTGTTGTCCAATAAGAAGTTAGCAAATGGCACCGTAACAATGGAGATGTCTCTTTTACAATTCCACTTATTTCAATGGGAGCTACTTCCCAGTAGGCTTGCACATCTATACACCTGTGGGAATAAGACCCATCAAATGGTGTTTCTGCATAAACTTGCAAAGGATCAGGCTTTTGGAAGTGTGTTTAAAATGGACTGTAATCTGAATATTTATCATGGCATAAGCTTTCAGACTGATAGGTAAACCAAATCAACAAATGAGAACTGAAGATAAAATGCAAAACACATGTACACACACCCTGACTGTAGGACCACTAAGCCTAAATAAGGATGTTTCCAGATAGGAGGCTCCTAACACTACCAATCAAAAGACACTATCCAACTATTCCATCTTTCCCTCCTTAATGTATTTTTCCTGTTAAGAAAAAAGTCAGAAGAAGCAGTGGGAAAACACAGGAGAGTGATACATGAAAGATGATGGGTGCTTCCAGACACGGCTTTTATTGTGCAATTGCACTGCCTCATTTACAGAATTTTATAGGAGGTCCAGATGACATCTTAAAGTTGTAGCCCTCCTGTGTTTTCCCACTGCTTCTTAACAGAAAAGGCGATGAATGAAGAAAAGACAGAATAGCTGCATAACGCCTTTTGATCGGTACCACTAGGAACCCTCCAAGTAGAACGTGGGTGCATAACCCCAGGCCCAGGCCCCCAATCCAGCCCAGGGTTCTCCAGACAGCTATGCTCCTTCACCTGGTCCCATACCCTTCCCCTGGACAACTGATCATTAGCTGGTTTCCCAGCTTTCATACTGTTTGGTACAGTTTTCCCCCATTCTAAAAAGGTTGAAATGCCTGTCCTAGACCTTAGTTACTGGCAGTAAGAGCGTTAAGCAAAAATATTCTGGTGTTTTGGCCCCACCTAATACTGGAATATGCCCTCCCCCCGCTTCTCTGAAATGAAATTCAGCCCTCAGGCTGAAAGAGGTTCAACCCCCTGGTCCAGAAGTATCTGACAATGTCTGAGGTGCTTCCAGACAAGGCTTTTAATGAGCCATCACCCTGACTCATTCACCAAACATTATGGATGGGCAGGGAAGGTGTCCAGACGGTGGCATCTCCCACTTGTAGTCCTCCTATTTTTTCCAACCATGGAAAATCTGTTAAAGAAAAAAGAACAGCTGCACAATGCCTTCGGATTGTTAACATCAGGACCCCTCCATCCGAAAGCAGCCATGGAGCACAAGTAAAATTCCCTGAACAAGGCAGGGTGATTGCGCAACTAAAGCCTCCTTTGGAAGCAACCTAGGATAGATATAACGAAATGGAAAGAAATTACTTTTTGCAGGGCGAGAACCAAAGGCAGAGAAATCCAGCCAGCTATATGAAATCAATTAAAACATCGACTCTTTCTTCAGCTGCCCTTTGGATGTTTTAACACAGTATCCTGGGTTCCCGCTCAAACCCACAATCATCCACTTTCTTTCTGGAGAAGGAGGAGGCAGCCTTTCCCCACCAAAGCTAGGATCCAAGTTCTGTGATCTCTAAATTTCACTCTTTCTTGCTGGAATCACAAATTTATTGTAGGGTTGCTGTGTGCCCTGGAGATGCCTCTTACTGCAACTCCCAAAATTCCCAGCCAGCAGGCTGGCAGCTATAGGAGCTGCAGTCCAACGCATCTGGTGGGGGGAGGCTGGAACAGGGCAAATTTTTAACCCCTCTCCCCTTTGGGTAAAACCCAACACAAGTCCAACTTAAGAGTAGACCCACTGAAATAAACGGGACTTCAGTTAGTCAGGACTAACGTAAATCCCATTCACTTCAGTGAGTCTACTCTAAGTAGGCCTTATGTTGGATTTTATCACTTGTCTCCTAATTCCCATTGCTGAACTGCGGATCCTGGCCCTAAATCTCCAAAAGATGGCCTTGTCAAAAACCCTTTTTTTTTTTGCACGGAAATAGAAAATGGCTAGAGCCGACGCTTTACGTCCCACACCGCCCCTCCTCTTCTCCTGCGACACGCTCACTCTCCACTCAGCGCAATGAACTAAACGCGGGATGCTGTCTCCCACCCCACCCGCGGAATAAATTCCATTAAAAAAAAAACAAACCCTCCCCTCCCCTCCCCTCCCCTCCCCTCCCCTCCCCTCCCCTCGATCCACATTCAGGCTGAGGCTGAGGCCAAGGGCTGCCCCTCGACACCCCTCCCTTACTGTTCATCCTCCGCTCGCTTCCCCCGCGGTTCCCTCCGGGGCCGAGCGGCGGGGCGGGGGCCGAGGAAGCGCCGGCCCCCCGCCCCACCGCGGAGCTCGTCAGCGCGCCATGTTGTATCCCCGTCACCCTGGCAACCCCAGAGCGTCAGGCTCCTCACCCCGGGAGCACGACCGTGTCAGCCCCGCCCCCGCCGCGAACGAGCGGCGCAAGCGCAGTGGCTCACCTCCGCCCTCTCCTATTGACTGCGGCAAGCGCAGGGCGGTCTTCATGCTTGCGGGCTCGCCAGCCGCGCATGCGTGCCGTCGGCCCGCTCCTCGCCCTCCTCCCCAGCCCCGTTTTCCTCCGTGCGCAGGCGTAGTCGCCGCGGCCTCCCTCGGAAGCCGCCGCTTCCCCGGCCCTTTCGTTCGCGCGAGGCCGCGGGGCGCCGGCTCTGCTGCCCCGGGCTGTGCGCGTTAGTCAGCCTGCTGGAGCGCGGTGGGGCCTGCGTTGTCTCCAATGGGTTGCGTCCAATGTTAGTCTGCAGCCCCATTCATTTCAATGGGTCTGCTCTAAGTAGGACTAACGCTGGGTACAACCCTCTGGGTAAAAACGTTCAGGATTACGCTGTAAGGTGCAGCCCTGCGCACCCTTAACCTGGTCGTGAGACCCCACTGAACTCAGTGAAGCGTAGTTTAGTTTATGTTTTATTTCTTACGTTTCTATGCCCGAAGCGCTCTGGCTTGCTTCTGCGTAGGCCTGGGCTGTGCATGTATCAGGTAAAATACACCAAGGCTGCAATACTGTACTTACCTGGAAGTAAGCCCCGTTGAAAACAGCGAGAATTAATTTTGACGAAGCTTGTGGGAAGGGCCCCCGCTCAGCTGGTTTGCAGGCGGAAGGTCCCAGGTTCAGTTCCCAGTATCTCCAGGTAGGCCTCGAAAAACACCTACTCTGGAGAGCCTGTCGACGACATTGGGCTAGATGGGACCAAGGATCTGGCTCAGTATAAGGCAGCTTCCCATGCATAGGATTGCGCTGTAAAAACAACAAAATGGGGAAAGATATTCTGCAATGTTAACGCACGTAGTATCTGAACTTTTAAGAACTAAAGTCCATCCTTGAAACAGTGACTTTTGGGTCAAGAAGCTGGCAGTGCAATCCTATGCGTGTTTACTCAGATGTAAACCCCATTGTGTTCAGTGGAACTTACTTCCATGTAACTGTGAATAAGATTGTAGCCTAACTGCAATCATGTGCCTGTTTACTTGGAACTGTGTTTAGTGGGGCTTACTCCAAGGTAAATTATATTTATTTTAAAATTTTCTTGGCTGCCTTTCAGGGCGCATAGCAATAAAATACATAAAAACGTATAGGATTACAATCAGTGGTGTAGTGGTAACTTTTGATCTGCAGGGGCTCATCATGAGAGTTCCATAGTATTTTTTTTTTTTAAAGGTAAAGGTGTCCCCATCCAGTCTTGTCCGACTCTAGGGTGCGGTGCTCATCCCCGTTTCTAAGCCGAAGAGCCAGCGCTGTCCGAAGATGCTTCCGTGGTCATGTGGCCGGCATGACTGAACACCGAGGCGCACGGAACGCTGTTACCTTTCCCGCCAAGGCAGTACCTGTTTATCTACTTGCAATTTCTTGCTTTCGAACTGCTAGGTTGGCAGAAGCTGGGACTGAAGATGGGAGCTCACTCCGTCATGCGGCACTCTGCTCTTGAACTGCCGACCTTCCAGTCTGCATTTCAGCATCTTAACCACTAAGCCACCGCGGCCCCTCCATAGTATTTAGGAGACTCCAAAAATCCAGACTTCTATTAGTCTTTTGTAAAGCTAATGGGTCTTAATTACCCATTTAAGACTGTCTTCCCAAAAGTCTTCCCAGCAAAGGATGTGGTGCTGGAGTACCTCAATGATGTCATGAGCTAAACCGTGAAGGGACACCCAAGATGGGAAGGTCATGGCAGAGAAGTAAGACTAAATATGATCCCTGGGGAAGGTAATGCCAACCCACTCCAGTATACTTGCCGTGAAAACTTAATGGATCAGTACAACCAGAGATATGTCGGTATACCATTGGAAGATGGGACTCCCAGGTCGGAAGATGGTCAAAATGCTACCAGGGAGGAACAGAGGATAAGTTCAACTAGCCCCAGATGTGATGACGCAGCCAGCTCAAAGCCGAAAGGATGGCTAGCGGCCGACGATACTGGTGGTGAACGGCGAATCCAATGTTCTAAAGACCAACACACCATAGGAACCTGGAATGTACGATCTATGAGCCAGGGCAAATTGGATGTGGTTACTGGGGAGATGTCAAGATTAAATATAAACATTTTGGGTGTTGGTGAACTGAAATGGACTGGAATGGGCCACTTCACATCAGATGACCACCAGATCTACTACTGTGGACAAGAGGACCACAGAAGAAATGGAGTAGCTTTCATAAATAATAAAGTGGCTAAAGCAGTGCTTGGATACAATCCAAAAAACAACAGAATGATCACAATTCGAATTCAAGGTAAGCCATTTAACATCACAGTGATCCAAATATACGCCCCAACCACAGATGCTGAAGAAGCAGAAGTAGATCAGTTCTGTGAGGATCTGCAGCACCTACTGGATAATACGCCAAACAAAGATGTTATTTTCATTACAGGAGACTGAAATACTAAGGTGGGTAGTCAAATGACACCTGGAATTACAGGCAAGCATGATCTGGGAGAACAAAATGATGCGGGACATAGGCTGATAGAATTTTGCCAAGACAACTCACTGTGCATAACAAACACTCTCTTCCAACAACCTAAGAGACGACTTTACACATGGACTTCACCAGATGGTCGACACTGAGATCAGATTGACTACATCCTTTGTAGCCAAAGGTGGCGGACATCTATACAGTCGGTAAAAACAAGACCTGGAGCTGACTGTAGTTCAGATCACGAACTTCTTATTGCACAATTTAGAATCAGACTAAAGAGAATAGGGAAGACCCACAGAGCAGTTAGAATATGAGCTCACTAATATTCCTCATGAATAGGCAGTGGAGGTGAAGAATAGATTTAAGGGACTAGATTTAGCAGATAGGGTCCCGGAAGAACTACAGACAGAAGTTCGCAACACTGTTCAGGAGGCGTCAACAAAAAACGTCCCCAAAAAAAGAAAACCAAGAAGGCAAGATGGCTGTCTGCTGAGACACTGGAAGTAGCCCAAGAAAGAAGGAAAGCAAAAGGCAACCATGAAAGGGGGAGATATGCCCAATTAAATGCAAAATTCCAGAGGTTAGCCAGAAGAGATAAGGAATTATTTTTAAACATGCAATGCGCGGAAGTGGAAGAAGATAATAGAATAGGAGGGACAAGAGACCTCTTCCAGAAAATTAGAAACATCGGAGGTAAATTCCAGGCAAAAACGGGTACAATCAAAAACAAAGATGGCAAGGACCTAACAGAAGCAGAAGAGAGCAAGAAAAGGTAGCAAGAATATACAGAAGATCTGTATAGGAAGGATAATTATATCGGGGATAGATTTGATGGTGTGGTCAGTGAGTTAGAGCCAGACATCCTGAAGAGTGAGGTTGAATGGGCCTTGAGAAGCGTTGCTAATAACAAGGCAGCAGGTGATGATGGTATCCCAGCTGAACTGTTTAAAATATTGCAAGATGATGCTGTCAAGGTGATGCATGCCATATGCCAGCAAATTTAGAAAACACATGAATGGCTACCAGATTGGAAAAAATCAACTTATATCCGCATACCAAAAAAGGGAAACACTAAAGAATGTTCAAACTATCGAACAGTGGCACTTATTTCACATGCCAGTAAGGTAACGCTCAAGATCTTGCAAGGTAGACTCCAGCAATTCATGGAACGAGAATTGCCAGATGTACAAGCTGGGTTTAGAAAAGGCAGAGGAACTAGAGACCAAATTGCCAATATCCGCTGGATAATGGAGAAAGCCAGGGAGTTTCAGAAAAGCATCTATTTCTGTTTTATTGACTATTCTAAAGCCTTTAACTGTGTGGATCATAACAAATTGTGGCAAGTTCTTGGTGGTATGGGGATACCAAGTCATCTGGTCTGCCTCCTGAGGAATCTGTATAACGAACAAGCAGCAACGGTAGGAACAGACCACTGAACAACGGACTGGTTTAAGATTGGAAAAGGAGTACGGCAGGGTTGTATACTCTCACCCTACCTATTCAACCTGTACGCAGAACACATCATGCGACATGCTGGGCTTGATGAATCCAAGGCTGGAGTTAAAATCGCTGGAAGAAACATTAACAATCTCAGATATGCAGATGATACCACTTTGATGGCTGAAAGCAAGGACGAGCTGAGGAACCTCATGACGAAGGTGAAAGAAGAAAGTGCAAAAGCTGGGTTGCAGTTAAACCTCAAAAAAACCAAAATTATGGCAACCAGCTTGATTGATAACTGGCAAATAGAGGGAGAAAACGTGGAGGCAGTGACCGACTTTGTCTTTCTAGGCTGAAAGATTACTGCAGACGCTGACTGCAGCCAGGAAATCAGAAAACGTTTACTTCTTGGGAGGCGAGCAATGACAAATATTGATAAAATAGCTAAGAGCAGAGACATCACACTGACAACAAAGGTCCGCATAGTTAAAACAATGGTATTCCGTGTAGTAACCTATGGCTGTGAGAGCTGGACCATAAGGAAGGCTGAGCAAAGGAAGATAGATGCGTTTGAACTGTGGTGTTGGAGGAAAATTCTGAGAGTGCCTTGGACTGCAAGAAGATCAAACCAGTCCATCCTCCAGGAAATAAAGCCAGACTGCTCACTTGAGGGAATGATATGAAAGGCAAAACTGAAGTACTTTGGCCACATAATGTGAAGACAGGATACCCTGGAGAAGATGCTGATGCTAGGGAAGTGGAAGGCAAAAGGAAGAGGGGCCGACCTAGGGCTAGATAGATGATATTCTGGAGGTGACGGACTTGACCTTGGGGGAGCTGGGGGTAGCGACAGCCGACAGGAAGCTCTGGCGTGGGCTGGTCCATGAAGTCACGAAGAGTTGGAAGAGACTGAACGAATAAACAACAACTTCCCAAAATACTTTCCATTACAATAGCTTAAAACACTGTATTGTTGCTGGGAAAATCGATTTTCCCACCAGTTACTGTGAGGATTGCAGCAAAGTTCATAGGGAATAGAGGGCTGGCAGATGACCCTGCTAATTAAAAAGTCCTGGTGCTTCAAGGCAGACGGATACCCGAGAAAGTGCCTTTTCAGTGGTGGCACCCCATTATGGAATGCTCTCTCCAGAGAGGCTCACCTGGTGCCTACCTTATGGTCTTTTCAGTGTCAGGTGACCTTTTTATTCTCCCAGGCATTTTAAGAACTGCTTTTAGTACTTTATTCTGCTGCTGGATTTAATTGTTTTTATGATACTGTAATGGTTTTCTTGTTTGCTGCTGGTTTTATCTTGGCTTTATTCTTGTGTGTTTTAATATTTGTTCTGTATGTTTTAAATGTATTGTACACCACCCAGAAGACTTTGGTTTTGGGTGGCTTAAAACTAGTTAATTAAATTTGACCTTGTGAGCCCTGGCTCCACTACACCACTGTGACCTACGGTTGTAATCCTGTGCATACTTACTTAGATGTAAGCCCCATTGTGTTTTATGACACTTACTCCCAGAAAAATGCATATAGGATTGCAGCCCTACGGACAGACAGCTAACAAAGCCTCACTGTCACTGAAACAGAAGTGTAGTCCACGATTCAGCTAACCCCTTTTCCATGTTCACATCCAAGCTGTTATCTAAAGCACACATTTGGAAATAAATTCTGTTGAAGTTCATGGGACATAATTCAAAGCAAATGGGGTCACTAGAACTGACATGCTACACGACAGACTGAGGGAACATTCATTCCCATTGTACTTGGAATATGTGTAGGAGCGAGCACACTGTTGTTGTTGTTGTTGTATCTTAGTTTAAATCCAAGTTTGGTTTAGTAGCAGATCTTGGGAGAGGGGGCTACCATATTTTCCAGATGGAGAAAAACCAAGTTACTCTTAAAAAAATCTGTATAAATAAAAGTGTCAGGATTACAAATTATCTTGAAATGGGCGCTACAGTGACCTTTGAAAAAATTAACATGCTAATGTTGAATCACTCCTGCAGAAGTTGTCCCATTTGCAAAACTAGGACCATAAAAATTTCATCTTCAGTTTGTTGTGAATTGTGTCCCCAGCATTATGTTCCAATTTGCTAGATCTCTGCAACTGCTTCACATATTGAGACAATGCAGACTCTGTTTAATGGGGTCTAATGGGGATTTTTAAAAATCCAATTTTCGGAGCTGTCTCCAGCTGTGAATATCAATTCAACTGTGCACAGTTCATCATTGTTCTCCAGCTATAAAAAACAACAATATGGTGGCATGTCTATGGACGATGCTATATAAATGTGGTGATTTGATAGACATGCATTAATTGAGGTACTGATTACTAAATTATACCTGATTTCTTTTCCTTTTGCCCTTTTTGGTAATTGCTGTTAAAAAAAACCTGTTTCACACTCTGTCAGAGAGATCATATTGAACATGTAGATCAGAGCTGCTTAGTTTTACAGTGAAAAATAAATCTGTGATTTAAAGAAGTGAAACGTGTAACAAATATAATTACTATTTTCCATGTACTAAAATCTTGACAATTTACCCTCCGTCATTGGCAGAAACAATTGTGCAGCGAAGAGCTTTCCCGAACGGCCGGTTAGCTCAGTTGGTTAGAGCGTGGTGCTAATAACGCCAAGGTCGCGGGTTCGATCCCCGTACGGGCCACGAAGTAGCGTTTTGCTTCTCAAGAGAATACTTGTTAAACTATCGTGAAACAAATAACCCACAAAACGCTTCTAAACTACGTTTACACATGAAAGGGTAACTTGTTAATTTTAGAAAAAAGAATAACGGCATGTAAGAAGATCCTAGCGAAATATGCTGGGTGTAAAAATTACCCTTACAATAACAAAACAAACATGAAATCTTAGCTCCACGGGTTAAGCAAAACGCGTCTGGGCTTTATTTCGCTACAGACATTCTAACAGCCAGCTATGGAAATGGAAGCTAATCAAGTTGGAATACTCAAGGTTTTTCACCCCATTTCATCCCGTTGCGACCGAGTGGTGTTTTGTTTTTTTTTATCTTGCCTTTAGCAACGCCTTCAATTAAAAGATCTTGTTTTTTAAAAAATAATGCCTCTTGATAATGCAAACAAAAAGCGCCGTCTCTGTAATCCGCTCCTTTTATTCGCATTTGCTCGAAATCTGGACCGCGCCGGGTTCGTCTCTGAGCGCTGCTGCGAAACGTACTTGCAGCGCCGCACGTGCCGCGACGTGAGAATTCGAGGGGGGAGCGGGATTCCACGGACTGACGGGGCGCTCTTTGAACTGATTTGTCCCTTGTCGGCTTCCGCAGTAACGATTCACCTCTTCCACCCCCTCTAGTGACGCGCAGGAAGAGGCGGGGTGGTGGTGACGCGTTTCTCTTGGTCCCGGCGTGGCTGGCGTCTGAGCCGTTCGCGCGTGCGCGCAGCAAGGACGTGCTTGCACGGTGTGTTTCCCAGTCATCCCCCCTCACACGGTTACCAAGATGGCGGCTCCTGAGGGGATGGGCGCTGTTGCTCGGGTCCAGGCGGCAGCTTCCTCTGGGGCACTTTTGTACCCGCAGCCTGAGGAGAGTCTGCCCACGCTGGTGGCTGAGGTCGGCTGCGGGAAGCCGGACCAGCCGACGGGAGCTGTGGCCGGAAAAGGCCCGAGAAAGCTGCTGGATGGGGCGTCTCCTTCACCTCTTGAGGAGGCGGGGAGGGGCGACGCCGAGATGTCCGGGGGCCACTGGGTCGCCGAGGCTGCCGTCGCATCTCAAGAGAGTGGGGCGTTTTCGTCGCCAGCCCAGGACAACGGCAACTTTGCGCCGCCGCCTCCGCGCCCCTTCCTGGCTCAAGGCTTCGGCTCGGCGACTTCCGCCTTGCCTTCGGGTATCCTGCACAACGCGGCACAGCAGCTGCAGAGCGTGGCCCAGCGGGTCGCCCTCCAGCAGGGCAAATCTGCGGCGGCGCCTGTTGCCCTCACCAGGCTCCTTCCGCCCAAGGTATAAGCCTACGGGGCAGCTTGGGGATTTCCCTAAAATGGGACAGGGGCGGGCTGGGAAAGGTGGTTAATCCCTAAGAAGATAAGGTCACCGCAGGATTATTCTTATTCAGTAATAGCATTATATGATTCCCCCCTTCCCCCGGCGGAGAGTAAATAGTTTTAGGGACAGCTCTACTAGCCTTAGTTTCCTTCAAATGAGAGAGAGCCCTGGAGACTTATGATGATGTGTTGGTAATATTTGTTGTTGGTAATATTTGTTGTATCTACAAATACACAAGGTTGTGTCCAGAGTTATAACAGACCCATTAAAATCAATGAGACTTAAGTTATTCGTGACTAACTTAAGTACCATTTCAGTGGGTCTATTCTAAGTAAAACTAACACTGGATGCAACCCACAAGCAGCGCTAAAGTAGAATCAAGCAGGCATTCCTGCGATGCAGCAGTCTTCCTAAACAGCAAGTTTGTTTATTTATTATCTGTTACATTTATATTCCGCCTTTCCTCCAAGGAGCCCAAGGTGGCGTGCATGATCCTCCTCCTCTCCATTTTATTCCCATAAGAATCCTGTGAGGTAGGTTAGGCTGAGAGTCAGTGAGAGTCACCCAGTGAGCTTTATAGCCAAGTGGGGGCTAGAACCCAGGTCTCCCCAGCCCTAATCCAGCACTCTAACCACTACACCACACTGGCTCGTCCACATAAACCTTTGCTTTTCATGAGTGCTTGCGACCCATAATAAGGTTGGCATTGACGGTCAGTAAGGACTTCACAGCATTTCTGGGCCTCCAGTGGATGGTCTGAAGGCATATGATGCCGCCACCTTACAAAAGCTAAGCACATTAAGTCATTGGGTGGGAGACTGTTTGAATACCCCGTATATGTGGCCTTAAGTACCGGGGAGGAGAAGTGGAATATAAATGTAATAAATAAGGGTAAATGTCCTGCAGCACAGTATTATGTGCATGCACATGTTACGTAGATGTTGCATACATAATGAAAAAGAGATGCAACACTAACAGAGTAATCATCCCTGGAAGAGCATCCCAGGATGTGGTGGATCCCCCCTGCTACAACCTTGTGAGGGAGAATTTGAGATAGGATTGTTTCTTCCCCTCATAGCTGCCATGGAACACTGCTCTTCTGAGGTTGCAACAGTGATGCTGGAAGAACTTGAGGAGGGGAAAAATGGGCCTGATGGTAGGAGGAGGAGAGGCCAAGAACTGCAGAATATTAAAGCCTCTCCATCACCTATTGTGCCAGCAATAAGGTAGGTTGAGAGGCTTGTCTAGCTGAAAAGGAGGAATAGGAGGTGCCCTCCTTCCACTCTGCCTCGTTCCTGCTGGCAGGGCATGGAATAGACAGACCACTCTGATCTCAGAGCCCAATTGAGCAGCAATCCCTTAAGATTGTGCTCTTAAGGCTGCAATCCTGTACACACTTGAGAGGTAAGTCCCATTGACTCTGGAGCTTACTTATGTAGCCTTGTATAGGATTGCACCCTAAGGCTACAATCGTACAACCACTTACCTAGGAGTAAGCCTCATTGAAGTAAGTAGGGCCTGATTTTGAGTGCACATTTTATCCTCACAACAACCCTATGAGATAGGTTAGGCTGAGAGTCAGTGACCGGCCCAAAGTCACCCAGTGAGCTTCATGGTGGAGTGGGAACTAGAACCCGGATCTCACAACTCCCAGTCCAACACTCTTACCACCACACCACAGTTGGGCAGTGCCACGCCAAGACTGAACCCCCAGTTTTTTCTAACTTCAGCAGAAACTCAAGTGTGTGTACTCGCTTTCTCTTCTCATCCTGACTACACACTGTTCTGTTCCCTCTGCTAAACTGAGGGGTACCATCTTCTCCAAAGTGGTGGGTGTGTCATTTGAAAATGAATAACACACCCACCACTAACAGGCAATGGATTCCTAACTATCCAGAATACGTTGTCTGTTATCTCCACTGAGGATTGCAAACTATTAGCCAGCAAAGTGCTTCTCAGGGGCAAACATCAGCTAGCAGTTAATGCTATATGACTTCTCACCCTTCATCTCCTTCTGATCCCTGTTGGAAACTCATCTTTTTCATAAGGTCCTTGGCTAAATCCATTAATACAGCCATCCAAAACCTAGTGTGCCCTCCAGATGTGTTTGACTACATAACCCTAGGCAGTTAATTTTATAGATTGTAAACTCTTGGGGAGGAGGGTTGTCTTTTTGGCTTATGAAACTTCATAAAGTATCATGCACTTTGGTGCTATATAAAGTTATTGCTTACCAAAAAGGTGATAATTTAGTTAAATGAAATGCATGCTTCTGTTTTCAGGGCACTTCATTATATCCATTTGTTTCCAGTCACTGAATCACCCCACAGATGCTTCTTGTTATTGTCTGGCCCTTTAGACGTTGACCCACAAGTCAGTAAACTGTCTTGTTCCTGATGGTGCAATGCCCCTGGGTAGGCTAACTATAAGCTTGCTATTTTGAGTTGTTGTTCCCCAGGATGTTGTAACTGCTGACACTGCAGTTACTGTCTCTGGTCTGTAAGGGCCTCTTCACCCAGTCTCCAGAAGTGCTAATGTCATGATTTCTGAGACCCCTAATACCCTATAGCTCACAGCCTTGCTGGAGCCCACCAAGACACCACTGGAACCCATTCACCTAAAATGCAATGCATACAGTGGATATATAAACTGTGATACATAACATGTGGTACATAAAATGAACTATGATATAAAAAATGTATGTGGAAACTTTGTGCTTAAACAGTCTTGCTTTTTTTCTTAAAGCAATTGGAAACAATCTGTGTGCAAGTGCAGCCTGAACAGACAAAAGGGAAAGAAAGGTCAGCACTATCTCCTACAACTGTTCAGTCCAAAAATGTAACTGTGGCTCAGCCAGTTGAGAAGAATTCCAGGATTTTAGGACTCAGTGTTGTCAATCCTCAGATTATTCGGATACAGCCTGTTGCAGGAACTGGGTCGCAGCAGTTTTTCTTATGTAATTCTTCGGAATCTACAGTTCAGCTACTTCTGCACAGCCCTTTACATCCCCTTGGACCAGTATCTGTAGGTAAGCTGACAACAGATGGACTACTACATGGACAGAAAAACAAATCTGTTACTGTAGCTGCAGCAGATTCTCCACATGTTACTCTATTTTCTGCTTGTTCAGCAAACTCATTAATAAACCAAGAGAAAAAGCAAAAAGAGCAAAAGGTTAAAAAATCCCTCAAGGTGAAAACCCGTTCTGGACGGATTTCACGCCCTCCCAAATATAAAGCTAAGGATTACAAATTCATTAAAACTGAAGACCTGGCTGACTGCCACCAGTCTGATTCTGATGACTATTCTGAGCTCAGTTTAGAAGATGATGAAGTTGGCAAGGAGAAGGAAGTGTGTTCATTATTTGATCCCTTGAACTATGAGCTGAGGCCAAAATTGTTTAAATGTCAACGTTGTGAAAAATCCTACATAGGAAAAGGAGGATTAGCACGGCACTATAAACTTAATCCAGACCATGGGCAGCAAGAACCTTCACAATCTTCTCCTATAAATGGGATGACATTGCTGGAGTATATGGAAAAGGTAAGTGGTGAAAGTATCCATTAGACTTTTTCACTGCCACCAATTACTGTCACTTTAATAAAAATGGATTAACAATAGAATTAGAAAAAATCTACCTACAGACAGTGTGCAGCAGGTAATATATATTTTCTATGCAATGAACCTTCGGGGATTTAAGTGGACTCTAGCTTTACAAATTTTTGAGGGAGTGGTTATTTATTTATTTAAAGAATTTATTGGCTGCATTTCAAGGGAGAAGCCCTCCCAAGGTGGCTCACAGCAATAAAATAGATAAATAAAAACCCCTGTTCTGCTCATCTCCCCTCTCATTGTTTCCAGTGCAAGCAGCATCTCCCATCATAATCTCAGAGCATGCTTGGAAGAGAGAGAGAGCTCTGTGACAGAGGCATGTATTTAAAGAGCTGGGCCATTGAAGCTGCATGGTGGTCTCTTGATTTCTCTTCTAATCCTAAAAACCCATTAGCTCTTTAAGGCTAGAAAGGAGAATGGGAACCATGTGTGGTTCTGTCCCTGCATTGTGAAAGGTTGTGGGGAGACTTGCTTTGGCTAGAGGCCATATGACATATATGGGTGGAATCCAATGTCACATGAGTGGAAGTCTGCTCACACAACAGGACTTGCTCTGGAGGGTCTCAACCCTTTGGAGAAATGTTTGAGGGGTGGGGGTGGGCAGGGAGGGGGGCTGCAAGAGAAAGGGGGAATCGTCCCTCTCAGTTCTGTTGATGGAGGCAGTTCCACTGAAATGCTTAATTGGATTCCACCATAAGTATTTAATGACTAATCTGGTATAAAGGCAATTTCTAATCTGTGTAATGGGAAACCTAAAACCATCATATATATAAATTTTAATTAACTATACTATGTGCAGTCTTAATTGTACATGATGTTAAAAGGCATTAATCACATGAAAGTAATACCTTTTTAGTTACATGTAGAATGTCTTAAAAGGCTTTTTAATATATTTTTAATTATTGGTCATGATTGCTGGTTATCTTTGGTAGGGTGCAAACATTTTGCTAGTTGTCCTTGCTTTTTCCTATTCATCTACAAGAACCATCTTCAAATTCATTTGGAAGTAGCAGATGAAAATTGCTGCTTGCCAGTTGTAAGGGAAGAGAAAGCTAGGGAATTCCATATCTGAGGCCTCATCAGTTGGCCTCATTGTTGCCCTATCCACGCTCTTTGCCATACCACAGTTTTATTGTTGTTCTACATTACCTGAAGCACTCAATATTTTAAATAAATAAATAAAGTGTGGGTGGTACTTTTTTTCTGGAAGTGGGCAGGGCTATATCAAAATCTCTTAAAACAGCACCACTTAGTTAAGTAGAAAACTACCCATGATGCAGTGATATGATGGTGAAGTATAGCTATGGCATAACGCAGTGTGCTTTCAGAAAAGGAACTTGCCATCTTGCTTGTCTGGAGGTTCGTTGTGGGAAGTTTATGTGCCTCTTACTCTGATAGTTTTCCAGGCTCATTTATTTATTTATTTATTTAATTTATTAATCGCCCATCTGGCTGGTCACCCACCCACCCTGGGCGATGTACAACACACCATAAAACAATTTAAAACAATAAAATTCTACCATAATTTTTTTTTTTTAAATACCCTAACCCACCCCTCATGGGTTACTGGTATTACAAGTTGAAAAATGAATACCTAAAGGCAACAATTTTAAAGGACTAATACGAACTTTTCTTTTAGTCTGATATATCTGCAGAAGATAGAAAGTCTGCAGAACAACACAATACTCATTTACTGTACTCTGGTCATGGAAGACCCAGGCAACCAAGAAGGAGTGGCCAATCAAAGATGTCTGGAAGATCAAGGTATTCTGGAAGATTTAGCAGACCTGGTCATTTCCCTTCCAAGTCTCTTAATAATATGTCAGCAGAGCACCGTAATGTGTTTAGAAGGAAAGCTAGGCTAAAAGAGGTATGGTTCCTTTTCACAATTGTTTGTGTTTATTTGTCTAGTAATGCAACCTTAGTTGATCAGTCAGTTAATCAGCTCAAACCTTCTGGTAGTCTGAAAAGGTCCCCACAGTTTGGCACCGTGGTTCCTTAAAATTCTTTTTAATGTAAGTATTAAAGCCCCATTTTAGAGGCATTCCCCTGCCATGTACAGAAGGGAGTGCTTCTAAGAGTGCCTGCTGCAACATCTGGCATGTATCATCCAAAAAAAACCCCGAGTGTGTTTTTTTCAGCAAAACTATTGGTGGTTCTTATGTAAATTTAATTGAAAACTCATACAATTAATTGACTTTTTTGATGAGGTGATAGCTGTATTATTTTACCTTTGAGAACATGCCAGCCAAGGTTCTACTTAGTAACTAGCCTTTGACATGGTAGAGGGAGTGGGGCCTTTTGAAAACTTGCAGAGTGGGTTCTTAACGTGTCTGGCCGTGGCAAAATGGCCCACTTGTGTGTGCCTCTTATATGATGGTGTGCATGTGTTGTACATTGCTTTCAGCCATCTTGGAGTAGGGATAATGTTGTGTGAGGTGGCTGTTCGATATATCTTTTTGGGATTTTTTTTACTGCTGTCACCCTGGCAATGAAGATGGAAACTATTTCCTAACGTTGGCATTTCTCAGGGTCTTATTTATCTGCCCTACAACAAATTGCAGAGGTTTCATGCATTCTTCTTTCTCTCCTAATCTTCGTGTATTTAGAGTTGGCGTTTTAGCAATGTGACTTTATGGCTTCTCTAAAGAAATTATTGTGGTCTTTAATAGCTGATTCAGCAATGTGCCAATGAAGATTTCATGGAGCTGGCTGTTCCACGCTTTACAACACTTGTTACTGTATTTGAATTCCTATTGATGAAGGTAAGTTTAATTAGACCTTGAATTCTCAAGAAGATTTATGTGCATTTCATCACCTGTAGACAATCTCCTTTAAGTAGTGATGGCCACCAATTTGGATGGCTTTAAAAGGGGGTTAGACAAATTCCTGGAGGAGAAGGCTGTCAATAGCTACTAATCTTGATGGCTATATGTACCTCCAGTAATCAGAGGCAGTATGCCTAGGTACACCAGTTGCTGGGGAACATGGGTGGAAGGGTGCTATTGCACTCATGTCCTGCTTGTGGATCTCCTATTGACAGCTGGTTGGCTACTGTGTGAACAGAATGTTGGGCTAGATGGACCTTTGGTCTGATCCAGCATAGCTCTTCTTATGTTTTTATGCAGATTCTCCCATGTTTTGATGAACAAAAAGTGGGCGGTGCCAGATCAACCAGGACCACAGGGACAAGAAGGAACTGAAAGTGATGCACATCACTTTCCCCACCCTGCTGTAAATAATAGTTTAAGGGGAAAGCATAATTTCTTATTTCACTCTAGTTACCCCAGTAAAATATTTTTCTTACTATAGAAACAATTGCCATCTGTCTGTGACCAGTCAAAAGGTTCTAAAGCTTTCATTCTGAGCTCATAAGGTGTCATACACAAAACCACAGCATGGCAGGATTTATGCTTTTTAAACTAACATACGTTTGTGGACTGTAGCATTCAACCTCTCGTCTTGCGTCTAAAAATTCAGGTGCCTACCTACGCAGTCCCTGAGAAACATAAGAGCAACTTAAGCCAGTGGTAGCTCAAGGGACTGACACCTCTGCTCCAAACCATTGTCCTATAAGTGCAGATTAATCAATGTTGTCAAGATACAAAAGATGTAAAAGGTTTGTGGAGGGAAGGAGAGTGTGGGACTTGCAGGATGAGTTTTAAAAGGTGCTTTCTGCTGTTAATCTTGGTAACGTACAATGAGTATGATCACCTGCTCTGTTTCCATGATCATGGGCTTGAATGAAGCTTATAGCTTGTGATTTGTGAACAGGCTTCTATTTATGTAGCTTTTGTTTTTGAACAGGTAGAAAAAAAATATCCAGCAAAAGTGCTTTTTCCGGAGATATACCAGGAATTTGAAGAGCTACATGCTGTAGTAAAGAAAATGTGCCAAGATTATTTCAGCAGTTCTGAATTGAAGGAACCTGTGGAAATAAAAGACCCCAAGGCAATATGCAAGGAATTGCATTTTTTTCTTGTTAGCCAAAATCAGTCACCAAATTGTATAACTTTGATATCAGAGAACACACTGTCCTGAAAAAGAAATTTGTTTTTAATCTCTATTTTGTTATTGTTAGCTGACTTAAGCATGATTTTTGGTGGAAAGGCAAGATATTAATTAATTAATTAATTCAACATATAAATAAAAGAGGGAAAGGGAAGTTTCATTGAAAATGTTGGAGATCTGATAAGCAGAGATCTCTGATTAAATACCTATTACTTTATATTTGCTCTTCTGTCTAGTGTATTACATGTAACTGCAGGTGTGGAGGAATGTGTGGCCCTCCAGATGTTCTTGAACTACAACTCCCATCATCCCTCACAATTGGCATGGCTGGCTAGGGCTGATGAGAATTGGAATCCAACAACATCTGGAGGGCCACATATTCCCCAGCCCTGCCTTGCTGTGATTTTTGATGATGATTTTTGGTATATATTTCTCCACAAAACTGATCTACTCTTTAAAAAAACCTTCAACGTCTTACCTGCTGCATGCAGAGCATTTTGGAGGACCATCCTTGGAATGAGGCAAGCAAGTACTACTGATGTACCTACATCGCACAATATAGGTCTGGGGTCCCCAGTGTGGTGCCCATGGGCATCAGTGTGTCTATGGACACCTTCCTTGGAACCTGCTAGGCTCCCTGCCCCTCTTGATCTTTAAAGGCTTTTTTACATTCTTTACAGGTTTTTTTTAAACTGGGAAGCTGGAATGCTGCAAAACACCAGCCACCAGAGCCATCTTTATTTTTAGGAATGTCTCTGGTCCCCACATAATGTCCGAGGGATTCTTAGAAAATAAAAATGGCCGGTGGCTGCAGCCCAGTGCTTTGTTTTGAAGCATGCCCAGCCACCTAGAAAAAAGAAAAATATGAGCTAGTGTGGTGGTAGGGGGCGTCCTAGCAGTTAGAGGTGGGGACCAAGGGGGATGTTTTGCCTCTGCTGGAGTCAGCGGGTTGCCTATATTTTTTAATGTGGTGTGGGAGCTAATTTGTTTTGGCACGGGTTGTGTGTTTTTCCTAGGGGTTTGTATGTGTGTGGTATGTTTTGCCTGCTTTGTGGTGGTGGTGGTGGTGTGTTTTTCCTGATATGTGTGTTTTGCCTTGTTTTGGGGGGTGCAGTGTTTTGTGACTGGTCATGGCCAGCTTTGCAGCCATTTTGCAAGAGTGCCCACACCACATTCCAAATGCCCCCCTCCCAAGATTATGTTGATCCTAATATTTTAATAATTACTGTAATACTTTGCTTTTTTCTGGGTATTTCCCCTTTTCATTTCCAGTGAGACTTCCCTCTGAATTCAATTCTTCTGTCTTCTTTTTTATAGGTTGCTGAATCACTAGGAATTATAGACAGTTCTCTTATAGTACAAAGCACTCAAGCAGACTGTTCTCCTGAGTGTATAAAAACTGGTGACCATGTATTTACAGAGATTTCAGGACAGAAACGAGCAGCTGAGGTATGTGTGAATTTTGCCATATTAACAAACAAATCCTTGCAGCATACCAAACTTTGTGGTGCTCTTTATTTTGCATAGACATCTCTTGTCTTCAGTAAGTACCATCACCTGTGCCTTAGCTGGGCTGAAAATTACTTGCATTTTTTGCCCCAAAATTTGAACTTTGTGGTGTCTACTTCAAAAGAATCATTAACTTTTTGTTGCATAGTGCTGCTTCCTAACACTGCCTCTGTTTAAAACTGGCAACTACCTTATTACCATATCCCCTGTGACTAACCCATTCGGGTACTCTTTACTTTGCCACATTTATTACAACTGGAGTAAAGCAAATTAGTAAAATGACATTAACTTGGATGATTCATTTTGGATTCTTATGTGACAAAATGCTACCAAATGAGACTATGCAGGAGAAGGTTTTCTGAAATGTTGCAACTTTTTAGTTTTTATTATTATTCCAAAGTTCATAGGGAGCATTTTTTGTATGCTCATTTTTTGCATTTCCTATGATTTTTATGTTTTAATGTTTTTACAGTTTTTAATGTTCTCGTTTTATTGTTGCAGAGTTTTATTGTTCTAAATTGTTGTACACTGCCTTGGTGGCTTTTTAGTAGATAAGGCAGTATATAAATGTCAATAATAAATAATATGATATTGGAGAAATATTCATTTTATTAATTTGTTATATTATCTACAATATGTAGGATAGATGAGTTTATTTTCTTCCCATTCTCTATCAACAGAGTTCAGATGAAATGTTGCCACTTGCAAAAAAGACTAGAGTGGAAAGTATCTTGAAGAATGTGAATATTGATTATTCAGATGACAGTGGAATAAAGGAAAGAAGTCCTACATATGAAGGTGGTATTTGAATTTTAACATCTCCATTCTATCTTGAAGATAAAATGACATGCAAATAGTCATAAAGCTGGAAGGGTACTATAGATCTTAAAACTGTAGCAGTATAGGTCTATTACTATTGTGGAAGTTGGTGGGCAGGGTGGGGTGTGGGGAGAAAGAAGCTTGTTTAGGTGGGAATCAGATCATGTAAGAATTTCACACATCTTTGTTACTGTTTATGCTACACTGGTAACACTTGCATCATGCCCTTCCTCCAAGGACCTCAATGCATGGGTTTTCCCCATGTTATCTTCACAACTCTGTAAGGTAGGCTAGGCTATGAGTGCATGACTGGCTGTAGGTCACCCAGCAAGCTTTATGTCTCATACTTGGAGAGCACAGCAGTGATCTATGACTTTGTGATCTTCTAATTCTGTAAGCTGCTTTAATACTTCTGGGTTTGCTGATGTAGTCATAGTTCCTGTCCTACTGATGTGATCTTTAAATATATTCACTAGATAGTCAGTCTTTCTTCCTCCAGTTTGAACATATTACTCCTGGAGTAGCAATGTCTTCAGCTGGCCTGAGCATATATCAACAAGGTTGCTTTTACATTTTCATGAATTGTCCAAATGGAGAAAACACCAAAAAAAGACAATAGAATTTGACCTGGATGTAAGATGCAGGATGAGAGGAATAAAAATATTTATTTATTTATTTATTTCATTTCTATATCGCCCAAAAGCCGAAGCTCTCTGAGCGGTTCACAAAAATATGCATGAAACCTTCCTCCATAGTGTTCATAATTGGACAAGTTACCCTGTGACAGTGTCAGCTGCTTTTTGCCTCATGGCTAGTCTTTGAATTTGGAACACTGGCCACAGAAGTATAACAAGCTTAACAAAGTCACGTATGAAGTCATTTCCTTCAACCAGGGAAGTCTTTGTATAAAAGCAGCCAAAGCTGTAATTACATCTACCATTTGAAAATGGTATTTCTTCTCCAACACTGTTAACGTTCACTGCTATATTGTTGCATATGCCTTTTTAAAGCACGTCTCTTTTCCAGGCTGCGGGGAGTGGATGGGGGGAGGCAGTTGTCTTGGGCCTTAAACATGGAGACCACATCAGCGCTGACAAACAGGGCCAGCTTCAGGTTGGGACTTGGCATGATGCCATTTGTTAAGGCCCCCTTATTAGGCATGCCACTTCCCCATGTCACTTCATCTGTGCAGCTGTCACTGGTGGTGGCTCCTCTTCCTTGGCCAGCTGGTGAGCAAGATGTGGCAGCTGTTGCTTGTCATTGCTGCTGGCTAGATAGTAATGGCTGCTAGGAGGGGTAGCTGCTGAGGGAAAAGGATAGGTGGTTGCTGCTCCTAGCTGCTCACTGTCCTTCGTTACTTCTAGTTATTTCTAGTTGCTGGCTTGCAGAAGCGTGCCACAATGGTGGTTAGGAGCTAACATTGGCTTCCTCCTCTACCCTCATGGCCACCTTCCTTTTGACAAGGAGGAAGGGGAGGAGCTGCCACCACATCACAGTGCAGATGAGGGAGGGAGGGAAGGAGAGGGGCCCAGAGAGAGGCAGGCAGATGACTGCTATGAGGTAGGTTAGGTGCCAGTGGTAAGCTGCCCTGGCCTCATGAGGTACCTAACACTGGCCTTTGTGTCAGCCTGAGCAAATTGCTTTTGAAAGTCGCTTCAGTTCCAAAAGCGGTTTGCAGTATGGTATTGGGGAGGCCTGTTTGAGAAACATGCAAGCCTGGTTGCACCATTCTTTAGATCTCCAGCGTGGCAGTGGAATGGGATATAATGCAGTCTCCATTTGTGTGGTGGTCTGGGAAGGGAATAAGTAGATGGGTAACTCGTATATCTGTTTTTATGCTAGTTCTAAAATGGAGAGTAGAAAATTAGTGATGGTTAATCTTGCCTGTCCAGGTTCCAAAGGTTGAGCACACATTATAGTTCCTTATCTACAGCGCATTATGCTGTCTAAAAAGCCATTCCTGGAGATTGAGGGACCCTCCAGAGGATTCAGTTTGACACTGACTTGACCACCGCCCTTGCCTCTTACATGCACAGAAGCGTTCTTTTTCTGCAGTGTGACATAGATAATAACGTCCACTTCATAGACTGGAAACTAAGATGGAGATGTACTGCAAGCTACTCAGTGAGGGCATCTTGTGATGAAATTGAAACCCAAGTCTGGTCCAATGCAAGTGCTGACATTTACTTTTTTTAAACGTAGTATTTACCATTGGTAAGTGTTGTGTTCCACGACAAGGGTACTTTTAAGTATAAAATACAGCAGTGTTGGCCAGCATTTTTTTCATGTGTTACCAGATTAGATGCTTTGGTAGACATAAATCAGTCCTACATTATTTAATGGGTAGTTTCAGAGTTAAACAGCTTTAAAACAAATTGTATGTGGTAATGATGCCTATGTCATTTAGCAATGTTCTGTAACCAAAACACTTTCCAGTTTGCCTGCTATTAACGAAGACACATGTACATTAGGGTTTTTGTGTTTACTAATTAATGTTTTATTCTAGAATACAGCTGTGCAGCAAATACTTGCACTGGAAATATAATATGGGAAAAGGAGCAGCATGAATCACTCGAAATAGAAGTGGCAAATGATACACTAGATCTGGATTTACACAATTGCACACAAGTGAGGCTTGAGAGCTTGCAACCTTCAAGTACATCAGACTACCTAACCTCACAGGGTGAAACACTGTCAACTGTTGATATAGGAAGTTTACAAGAAGAGCTCATACAAGCAAACTCAAGTTGGAACACAGCAAACAAAGCGAGTCTGAGTTCTATAACTCCCTAGCATCTGAAAAATCTAGTCAGAATCCTGCCTGGTCAGTGCGTGAAGAAAATGATCATGAGAAATGTCAAGAACATCAGGAGGAAGAAAATAACGACTTGACAAAAATTCTGAACTTCCTAAGAGATCTTGAATTACACAAAATCTTCTCTAACGCCATGGGAGTAACTCATCCATTTGGGTCTCAAGCTGAGAGCTTTTCCTATAAAATTTGTCTATCCCAAAATTTGTGGGATAGAATAGTATACTGGAGAAAGAAAACTCATGAATGTGGTTAAGAGGGGAAGTGGTAATGTTTGAGATTATGGATGAGAGTCAGGAACTGTAATGTAGGGATGCAAAATCATTCAGGCTTTGTCTCATCCTGGTGTTGCTATCCTGTCTTCCCTCAAATTGAATTGTAACAGAAACTGATGGTACTATTTGACAGATCCATAGAAGTTCTTTGGAAACTGTACCTCTTAGCAGTACTGCAAGCTCATAATGAAAGTAAAGATAATATGCTCAAGAGTGAAATTGAGCCATTTATAAGAACATGTATAGAGGCATTCTTTAAAAGACTTCTTGAAATGTATATTTTTCTTGGTGTTAATTTATTACTACTTCCATTACCTTGGCTGAAACTAGCATCACAGCTAACAATTTTGAAGAGTAACTATGGAAATAGGAATTAATTCCTAGTAACATGCACTATTTACCAAATAGTCCCAAAGGATTAATTTATTAGCCAAATATGTTGCACTGCTTTTTGATTAAGTAAACTATTAGATGGAGAGCTACCTGAATTACTAGTGAATATTTTTTATGTTAATTTTTCATCTGTACAATCCTAGTTAAGTTTAAAGAACTGGGTGCGCTATAGGTAGCAATGTTTCCACTGATCAGAAGTAATGGCCTTCAATTTGAAAAATTCACTTCTGGAAAGAATAAAGAATATTTGGTCTATCTTCTGAAACTGGAGGATAGGCAAGTATTTCTGTTTGGCTTTAAGGTGCTACGCATGGGGCCTGTTTCCACATAACGACAGCAAATTGTGGGTTAGTTAAAAATTCCAGGTTGTGTGCCACATGCAAGCTGCTTCTGCTTTGCATAATCAGCCAGATTGTAGGTTGTTGCATGACATGTCAACCCAGCCACTTTGGTTTGTTCGTGGATTAAACAACCCAAAGTTAACCTAACTAATTATAGGTTAACTGTGGGTTGACTAACTCACTAACAGCCCAAAGTGTCCAGGTTCAAGGCATGCAACATCCTACAATCTGGACAATTGGAGGTTGCATATGCAAAGCGGAAGCGGCATGCAACCCAGCACCTGTTAAGTTAATTAACCCATGATTTGCTGCCATGTGTGAACCACATCATGTAGTCCTTGGTCTACATGGCTGCTATGAGGTAGGTTAGGTCTCCCTTGGTCATTTTAATGCTTTGAATACAGCAGCTGTTCAAAGCTGGTAAACATGGAATACAGATGGAGCTGTATTGGAGCCAGTTATGAGTGGCTTATTTAAACATGGTTTAATGTGTAAGGCATTAGCAAATGGCTTGTTCGAAGCTAGCTTCAAATTAATCTAGTATCCCATTTCAGGGGATGGATGTGCCCTATTGTTACTTGTAGATGTAAATTATGGTGTTAACATCCCCCTTGTTGTTCTAGCAACTTTTTCAGCCCTTGGTAGCTGGATTCTGGAGTGCTTGGAAGTGGAGACACCATCTACCAGGAATGTGTGGCCTAAAAATATCCCAAAAGATGAATCCAATACCGACCCCACAGCACACAGTCACCAATTTCAGTGTGGCTGTTCAGCAGATGTAGGCTGCAGTACTATCTATGTTTACCTAGGAGTAATACTATTGAATTCAGTTGGATTGACTTCTGAGTATACATGTATAGGATTACGCGGTTAAAGAACAGTAGCAGCAGTACTAGAAAAGCATATGGCTGTGGGCAGAGCCTGAGCAGGATTGTAGCATACCCTTCCTGGGGTGCAAATGTGCAAGTATCCAGTAGCCACTTGTGCCTTAAAAAGAAAATAGGCCTGGCAGCTGTGTCACTGAAAAGGGCAGGAAGCAGATTTTTCCTCCCCTGAGGGCTATTTGTAGAATCTGGCTGCTCTTTTCTCTTTGTCTTGTGCAGCTCAGTTTCCTGAAATGTGCAATACTTTCTGTGCTGCCATCTAGAAGAGGTGGGTTAGCAGCAAGGCAGCGGTCTTACATGTCCACCTTCTGCTCCAGCTGGATTTCAGCAGGAGCTGCTTAGTTTTCTTGTCTTCGTTTCTGAAGGACTTTGGTATCTTCCTTAGGGCATTTCTGAGTATAGTCTGCTTTTATCACTGCACATCTATGCCTGTTGAACGTGCCTTGAAAACATGGAATGTGTTAAATGTGTAGCCTATTAAAATGAGAAATTCTGATTGTTCTCTTCCATTCTGGGGCACTTGCTGGGCTTCTCATTCTGCACTTGAGAATAACCGCCTCTTTTTACCCTATTTCTTGTGCTCTTATGTTTACATTGTAGGAGCCACTTATTGGTAGGCAGTCACATGCCACTGGTAAGGTCTGTACTATCATTTGGGTCTGAGTACTTGCCACGTGGCAGTAGCATGGAAGACAGTAGCGCCTGCAAGCATGCCATGATACCTGAATCAGCTGGAACTGAAGCTCCCTTCAGGCATTAGACCCTCAGCATGAGAACAGGACCATGCCTTGTGGCCCTGCCCCACCATGGCACACCTGTCTAGCTCCACTTGCATAGACTCCACACAACCAGGAGCCTGCTGAAATTGAATGGAGAAGCCTACATGAATACGGGTAGAGCTAGCACCCCTTTCCGACCTTTGCCCAATGTGTGGGGGTGGGGTCCTCGTCACCCATATTCATATCTTAATCTTCCCTTTAACATTGCTAGAATAGCCAGATACAGCTGTCTAAAAGACTTGCATATACCCAACATCGCCACAGTTACTTACGTTAGGGATGAATGAGAGATTTGGTCATCTACATTTGTATACACACTTACCCAATTTGCACCTCCTGAATCTAGACATGGAATGCGGAACCTAAATGTGCTTGCACACCAAAATCTGCATTTTCAGAATTTTACAATGCAATTCACATGTAAAAAATATGCATAAAATACATATATTAAAGAAACGTGTGGACAAATGCATATATTTGGGGATAGAATGCACAGAATGCATTATGTTAGGGTAAAAATCAGTTCCAAAATATGCATACAGGGAAAGGCACGTACAAAAATGCAAATAGAAGAAGAAACACACCAAAATATTTATGAGTTTGTGCTTTTTTGTTTTGTTTTTACTGAATTCAAAGTGATGCAGAAACAGATCAAAATGAGCTCATGGTTGGATAAATGAAACTGAGCAAAACCAAAGTTGACAGATTCACCCATTCCCACCTTACATACCCGGAATACGTATGAATAAACATTTACTTCCCAAACAAAAATCTTTAGATTTAGATACGTTTCTCATGATGTGAAACTTCAGAGTGGAAAGAAAAGGGGGAGAGTTTGATCAGACACTAAATACTGAAATAAGAACAGATGTTTAAAGATAGTGAAGTTAAGTTCTGTTTTAGAATTGCATTCATTCTATTTTATTTTAAAACCCCTAGTAGGCTTATTGGACCAAAAGGGATAGCATATACACTTAAAAAAACATAAACCAGAGTTTTTTAAAGCCGTCAAATACCTCATAAGAAAAAAATGCATAAACACTAAGTATGTATTAACACTCTAGTTTCTGCCACTTTAGTTCCATCCAAGTGTTTTTAATGGCAGCTTTTGGGTTCATTAAGGTGATTTTCAAGTAATGAGAAAGGCTAGATCAATCTGTGCCCTGTTTCCAACAACATACTTTCTAGCAGTACTTTGCTAGTGTCCTCAATGTAGGGCTGATATAACCATGATGATAAGTAGACCATCAGCAGATCTTGGTCAGCAGTATGAGCAATCTCTTGCACAATAGTTTGCTTAAGTTTTAGTTCCTTTGAGTACATGTCTAAGAGCTTGACAGAAACTTCACCTGAAATGGGGGGAAAAAAGAATTAGCTCTGCAACTCTTCCTTTTACATTCCATATTTGGAATGTATTTCTGAACATATTACATTACCCAGATGGTTTGCCTATACCTTTCAAACCACTGCTTTCTAGATAATTAAAGACAGTCTTCCATTCATCAATGCCCAAGTTCTATGCATGTCCCATGGGACAACTGAAACCCAGGTACAAATATTAAGACACATCTACTCTGGTTTCTTTGTAGAGAATCCTGGGAATTGTTGTTGTGTGATAACATAAAGCATTCTCCTTTAGAAAGCCATATTCAACCAATATAAGCTACATTTCATTGACAGAATGTATTCTGACTATCATTTTCAAATAAACTGTCCTCAGTGGATAGAAATAAACATCATTTCAAAAAGGAAGAATCACTTACAGAAATAGGGAGTGGGCCATGTGTGGAAGAACAGTGTCTTATGATCTCCATGATGGTATGTTTCTAAGTCACAGATCCCTTTAGTTGTTGAATACAGTTTTTCCATTTTCTGATGTATTTTTGCCTAACAAAGTTTAAGGTACATTTAGTTTTTTTTTATTTTAGAAGCTAGTACTCTAACTTAAATGTATGTTGCATCTGTATGGGCTGTTTAATCACCACTTTCAGAAGCTCAAACTTCAGTGCTAGGGAAAACGTTTCAAAGACTCTGGAATTAACAGGCAAACCTCTAGTCAGGATGAACTTTTAGTACTAAACTGAATTCAGTGGTTCCCAAAGGACATTTTTTACAGCAGACATTAAGGGCACAATCCTATGCATGTGTAGACAAAAAAAATCCTACTACTCCCAGCATTCCCCAGCCAGTATGGCAGGCTGGGAAATGCTAGGAGTTGTTGGACGTTTCTCTCTAAACATGCATAGGATTGTGCCATAAGAATGGCTTTAATTCTCCCTCCTGGCACTTGCATGGTAGAATGACTTGCATGGTAGAAATTAATTTTAAATCTGGTGGATATTCTTGATGCCTTCTTGCTCTCCTGTGGATGGATGTTGTCTTGAATAGATGTGTAAAAACAGTTACTGAAAAGACATCTGGATTTCCTACCCAAGTGTGGTCTCCCTTGATCTAGAACAGGGGTGAAGAACCTCAGGCCCAGGGGCCAAATCCCACCCTCCTGGGCCAAATCCAGCCTTACAGGATTCCCCAGATAGCCCCATCTCCACTCACCCAACAACTGATCATTTGGTGGTTTTACCGTTTTTGTGCAGTTTTCCACCATTCTAAAAGTTTGAAATGCCTTTCCTAAGGCATAGTTACTGGCAGTAAGAGCTTGAAGCTAAAATGTGCTGGTATCCCTCTCCCTCCACACACACCTTTTGCTGTTGGCCCTACTTATCAGTGGAATGTGGTCCCCCAGAAGCTTTTCTAAAATGGAATGCAGCCCTTGAACTCGAAAGAGGTTCTGCACTCCTGATCTAGAAGATGAGTGGAAACAGGAAATGTTTTTTCAATGTGGATGTTTATAAAAGGAAGAGTACCATATTTCTGAAGGTCCCAAGTAGTTCAGTACAGCACACTTCCAATTCCACACTGTAGTCAGGTGGCAGTCTTCCAGTCTCAGAGGCACTATTATCATATTCTATTTCCAACTTGCTGTCTTTAAACCTAAAGAAAAATATCCTTCAGTATATATGAATAATAGATCCACGCCACTCCTCTTACAGCTGTGGATATCTTGTTACCTATAATATATAGGGTCATCTTTGTTTAGTGTGTAATGGAAGGTAGGTTTTGGAGAGAGCAATCCTATGCCCCTCCCCACAAAAACATCTGCGGGTGCATAGGATAGTTCGGTTTCCAGGCTCCGAGGTTGGAGTCAGGGCTCCGACTCCGGAGTCAGGCAACTGCACTCCCTGCCCCCTCTCCCTTGTAGCTGGCAGAGAGAACTGCATTCAGAAAATGGAGGACAGGGAAAAGGGGGCGTTCTTGGGGGCATGGAAGGGAGGAGAGCAGGGCGGCTGTGGTATGCTGCTTCTTATGGCCACCCCAGCCTCCTCCCCTCCCCTCTGATGCACCGCTGCTAGATGGGCAAATTTGGCCATCTAGCAGAAATACAGGGCGGCTGGAGCGCAGGGTGAAGATCCTGCATTGGATACTTGGCAGCCTCCGAGTTCAGAGGCTGCCGGGTATCCACATGGGATTGCACCCTAAATCTGTTAAATTTGCATCATGTGCATTTTTGCATCATCTGCATTTTTAAAAAACTGTGATGACAAAGATGAACTTTGCTCAGGGACCACAGAAAAGCTTTCAACATACTTACTCTTTGGCAATTTTGAGGTTCACAATTTTGGTAGCAGTGGTAAATCCGTTATCATTCAGGGTCTCCCACTTCATCATTAAATTATGCCAGTCTGCTGCATTATCTTTAATTTTTCTTGCGCTGACTGATAATACAGGTGTCCTTGGTGTCAAACCTTTGGCTAGTCAAACACACAAAATTAAAACCCTCTTCATCTCAGCAGTTAAAGTTAAGGCCAGAGTCCTATTAAAAAGAAACACTTTAGGTTTTTATCTCACATGTTGGTCATACTTCCCCAAACTTCTTACACAACTGAGGATTAAAAGCTGCAGTCAAAACCTGAAACACTGTGATTTGTGTAATTTTAGAGCTTGCCCATACATACACAAGGTTGAAACAATCCAGCTCAAGAAGTTGGCAACCATGAATATGACATTTCACAGACCCTCACATACAGAAAACTTGTTCCTTATTAATAGCATACTCCAGTCTTGTACCTCACTTGCAAATGCTATCACTGCTCCTTAGTGAAAGGAAGGACAGCGAAGAAACCATCCTTCATTTCCTGAACCTACTGTGGCATTTTGATGAAAAAAGAATGCTAGTATATTTTACACACCTGGCTACAGTTATCTCCACACATGCAGTCAGTGGTACAGCAGCAAGTATGCAGGACAAATTCCACTATCTCTTGATGTAGTGACTGTTAAGTAACCTTGCTACTACCATTTGATGTACATTTTATTTTTAGCTAGGAGGCAAAAAGGTAAAGTACAAAATAACAGCAAACTCTTGTTTTTTAAAATACAAGTTTACATGCGGTTAGTGCAAACTTCCCCTTACAGATAACTGGAACTACTGTGCTGTGTCCTTCCAGTATTATATATGTTTGGTATAGATTCTCTCAAATTGTAGAGTCATCATTTGTAATATTTCTGGATCTTATTTATCTATTACGTACAGAATATGACAGCAAGAATAAGATAGTTTCATAGAACACTAGAAAACCAACTGAGGCAAAAATGTAATGATATCCTTTATGTAGCACTCATTTGCAGTTGATCACACATGTTCCTTATTCTATATACCACAGTGCTGAAGTGTCCCTTATTCTGGAAGGTTTGATCTTAAGGTAAAGGTATCCCCAACCAGTCGTGTCTGGCTCTAGGGTGCGGTGCTCATCCCCGTTTCTAAGCTGAAGAGCCAGCGCTGTCCAAAGACGCTTCCGTGGTCATGTGGCCGGCATGACTGAACACCGAGGTGCACAGAACGCTGTTACCTTTCCCGCCAAAGCGGTGCCTATTTATCTACTTGCAATTTCTTGCTTTCGAACTGCTAGGTTGGCAGGAGCTGAGACTGAAGACGGGAGCTCACTCCGTCACGCAGCACTCGGGTCTCGAACTGCTGACCTTCCAGTCTGCAGTTCAGCGTCTTAACCACTAAGCCAACACAGTCCCTACCTTTACTCTAAATTTAGGCAAGCTAATGCTTTTAGGGCCACTGCGGGCCTATCTAGTGATATTCCTCTCTCCCATCATTTTCACAGGGATATGCAAGTTCAAACATATGTCTCACATACGCATTCTAGTCTATGGATGCTTCCAGAGGGCTCCTAGCTCTACCAACCAGAAGGCATTATGCAGCTATTATGTCTTCCTTAACAGATTTTCTGTGTTAAGGAAAAAGGCTTTAAAAGTGGTGGAAAAAAAGAGGAGGGTAATGAGTAGAAGACTATGTCTGGACACCCCCGGTAAACTTCAGTAAATGAGTGAGGGCAATGATGTCATAAAAGCCTAGTCTGGAAGTACCCTAGGTTAATCCAGAATAACTACCTTGGGTCACTCCCTAAATCAGTAATTGCTCATATGGATTAGAACAGGGGTGCCCAACGTGGTGGTGCAGGCACTTCCAATGGCACCGTGAGGGGGTCCCCAACATGGCACCCAGGAAACCTTTAAAAAAAATAAATCCTGTTTTTTAAAATATGCATACATGCATAGGTGCAACAGGTAGATGCCAAAACGTGATCCACTGATTAGGAATTTTGTGGTGGTGCCCGCAGCAGTTTCTCAAATTCCCAAATGTGCCCATGGGTCCAAAAAGGTTGGAGACCCCTGGATTAGAATCTTCACAATAAGCATGAAGCCAGAGGAAGCCCCCTTGAAATTAATGGAACTTACTTCCAAGCAAAAATGTATAGGATTGCACTGTGAATCTAAAGTTATATCCTTTTCCTTTATGTGAATTATTCTAGAACAGAAAAACCCTGATTGGGGTCAAGGTACATCTAGTTCAGCATCCTGCCTCCCACAGTGGCCAAGCAGGGGGCATAAAGACAGTAGCCCCTTACAACTGCTATGTAGTGCCATATGCTGCCATCGAACACAGGCTCCATTTAGCCACCACAACAAGAATCTCTCAGGAGACTCATCCTCCATGAGTTCAGTCTAATCCCCTTTTAAAGCCATCTGCCATCACCACCACAGCTTATAGCAGTGGATTCTATCGTTAATTTGACATGTGAAGAACCCCTTTCTCCTGTCTGATGTAACCTGCCAAATAATCTGTTTCATTGGGTGAACCCCAGCCCTGTTCTCGTATTATGACATTCCTGGATGAAAAATAGATTACAAATTATCTAAAGGGGGCATCCTATGCTGGCTGGGGAATGATGGGAGTTGTAGGATTTTTTTCTGTTTAAACACACATAAAACTGTGTCCTAAACAAAACAAATACGTGAGAGTGGAATCAGGGACAGGGGGAAAGAAGCCCTTTGTATTCATTTTCTCCACATCAAGCATGATTTTATGAAGTTCTATGTGTCTCCCCCTGCTCCCTCATCTCCCCCCCCCAAAAAAAACCCTACAAGGGTGCAATCCTATGTATGTTTAGACAGAAAAAAGTCCTACCATGTTGTAGGGCTTTTCTTCTGCCTAAGCATGCATAAGACTGTGCCCTAAGCGCCACATATGGTTGAATGGCCATCTCCTGCTCCTTTCACAGTCACGGAGTAAATCGCCACCATCTCGCCACAAAGATGTACCGAAAGCGGTAAGGAAGGTCCACCTTTGCCTTGGAGAGGAGTACAAGTATGTGGCGGTTATATGGAGAAACGGATTCGCATCAAGTGGACCGCGCGTAAGCACGGCGGCTGGCACTCGTCTCCTTTCCTTGCCCGTCCCGCCTATTTAATAAAATAATAATAATAAACCCGCCACAACCCCTGTGCTAGAAACCAGTGGAGGCTGGTGGCTCCGATTTCGGTGGGGCCGTGCATGCATTCTGGGTTTCAGTCAGAACCAGCCAGAACTCTAACGGGTTCCCAGTATGGTTCAGCACCTTGGACAGCTCCTTTCGAGTTCTGGCTGGTTCTGGCTGAAACCCAGAATGCATTCGCGGCCCCACCGAAATCGGAGCCACCAGCCTCCACTGGTACAACCCTCGCCTCGCCTCGCCTCGCCTCTCAGACCAGCGGGGCTCCGCCTAAGCCCAGGGAGGGGGCCGCGGGCCCTGTCTCCTCCCGCCGCAGCCCCTGGAAGCACTTACCGGCCATCCTTGCCGGCTCTCCGCGGCAAAGGGGGGCCTCAGGCTAGGCCGCTCCCCTCGGAAGTGCGCTCACGTCCGGCCCCGCCCAGCTCAGCCGCCCCGCCGCCGCCGCCGCCGCCGCCGCCGCCTGGAGGCCGCGGAGCGCGGGGCTTCCCTTCCCAGCGCCGCCGGGCCTGGGGACGAGCGGCCAGCCCAGCACACCATGAGGGGCCCCCCTGGGCCCTGCTGAGGTGAGTTGCGCGCTCGCGGCCTAGCCGTGTGGCAGGGGAGCCTCCGCGCCGCCACCGGAGCGCGTTGCTGGGGATGCTGGGTTTGTGCCTCTGGAGGAATCCCGCCCCGCAGCCTCCACTCGGCTGTCCGCCTTCAGCTGGGGAGAGGGACTCCCCCTCCCGGTAGTTAACTTCCAAAAAAGAGAGGGTTAGGAGACTGTGGGGAGGGGATGTCCACGACTGTCTGGTAGCCGTGCCCACCTCAGGGCGTCTGGGCTTGCTGCAGGATGTGATAAACACTCTGCCCATACTCTGGAGAACTCTTGTATATCACCTGTTTTCAGAGCCCTGGCATTGGAAACAACGTGTCGAGGCTGAATTCCAGCGAGCCTTGGTAAAGCCACGCTGTATATTGTTTGTTAACCATATCTACCCCTATCCTTTCTTGGAAATGCCCATCAGATGGCGGGCACAGAAAATAATAGTTCTTTGAAAATTCAGGGTTCATAAAATGGGTGTGCGCATTCAGACTCATAGATGTACTGATTTGGAACCACTTAATGCAGAGTACTTTACTTCACCCCCCCTTGATACATTTCAGTCATCTGTTTGTATTTTCCTCTCAGAGAAGTTAAAAGACTGAATATTTTTGCTTAAAGTGGGCTAGGGTTTCCCAAGAGTGTTAATGGTTGAGAATATGGGATAGTTACTCTGGATTAATCTGATCTTGACTAAAAGAGTGTGGTAGGAGGAGGTTTTACCAGCTCTCTTAATCTGTTCTCTTCATTGCTCATGGGTCAGAGAACTGTCACTGTATCAAAAAAAAAGGATGGACAAACATCCATCCAGGAGTTTCTCTCTCTTCTTAATCTTTTCTCCCATACTTTTAGCCTCTGGCTTTCTTCTCTTTGTAAATTTAACAAAGGACAAAGGTTATCCATGTTTATGTATTTGCCAATACGTGCCTTATGCCCCGCTATTCACTCAGCTTAAGTTCTGGATGAAGCCTTTTGACATTCCTGAGGTCATACACAATAGATCATGTGAAAACTCCATACTTTTGTAGATGTAAAATATTTAATAAAAGTTTATTATGCAGTCACTGACCCTATTGGCACTGTGTTCTTGGTGTACCTGTGGTATTTTTGTTTACCTGAAAATAAAAAGAAATTAAAGGTGCAGTCCCGTGCATGTTTAGATAGAAAAAGCCCTACAACTCCCAGCATTCCAGCATGCTGGGAGTTGTGGGCCTTTTTTGTCTAAACATGCATAGGATCGCACCCTTGGTCTGCAGTCCTATGCACATTTACCTGAGGGTAAGCTCCATTGAAAACTGGCACTTATTTCTGAGTAGGCATATATAGGATTGCACCGTTAATTACAAAAACCAAAGCACAAATGCTGGAACTTCCTTCGTCAAGCATTAAAGTGGAAAAATACACTCCCACCCACACACCTTGCTGAATTGCAGTATGCATGATTATCAGCTAATGGAGTCCTGAGGCAAAAATAGACTCAGGCCTTCTCCCTCCAGAATGTTTGTATATAGGAAAGTGGCAACACAAAGCTACGTATATTAGATCCCTTGGAAATGGTTGCCTTTAATAAGGGCAGGAAGTTGGGTGGAGGCTGCTTTCGGCTCCAGACTTCAAATGCCTCGCAGCCCTGTGTACTGTAGCTGTTTAGCTCCTCCACTTGGTGCTTACTGAATTCTTCTTTGGAGAAATTCTTCGTGTGTTTCTATTGTCTGAGCCATGCTTTTGGAAAAGGTAAATTTTGGGACCTGCTTTTCTGTTTGTAAGAAACTATGCGAAGATTCAACACAGTCACAGTTAATGCTGTCCTGCAAAGAGTGCTCCTCGTAGCTTCATATAAGTCTTTCCTTTCGCTACTGCCGCTTCTACAGAAGGATAACATCCATAATTTCTTAATATGTTTGTCTGCTAGAGGGATGTATTGGATGTGATGAACTTCTGGTCCCTTAAAGCCATAGGATTCTTTGATAGAAGACAACTAGCAGTGTGAGCGCACACATACCCTTGTCTTTTGTTCTGAAATGGATTAATACTTATATTAGAAAAAAGCATGTTTGAAAGAAAAGGTGTGTATGTGCTTCCCAACATGTTAATAATGATACTTCAGAGCTGTAGTTGGGTTTGTTTGTTTTTACAATGATCCCATTATAACATTTAGAATGTCAAAGCATTTCACCTATGTTATCTTGTAATCCTTAGAACAACCCTGTAAGGTAGCTTAATTCATTATAGATTCTCTACAAGTTGGTCTGGTTTGTTTGTTTATGACAGGTAGTGTCAAATAACTCTTTTAAAGTTTTATAATAAAGAACTTGAGTGCTTGCAATCCTGGTTGTAGAAGTTGGCTGTCCTATGCGTACAGGGTGTTGAAACTGATTGGCAGGACATTCATTGTGGCTTTTAATGCTGGCCTAACTCTGGTGCCGAATCTTCCATATTTTCCTGTGTTTGCATGTGGAAGGTAAATGACATCCCACCTCGTGTACCATTATTACCCATCGTAAACTGCACACAGGTTGTCCATTGTTTCCGAGGCAACTTCATAATGCATGAGGAGGCCCTCAGGTATATATACATGTCAGACTTCATGGCTACATCACTGAAATATGTTAGTAGATGGAGTAAATCACAAGAGGGATGCCAGAATTTACTAGGTCCTCCTTTCAGCAAGGAATAATGTTTATTTGGAGTTCACCTTCCACTTTCATTATAACTCAGCAATGTGTTTTGAATGTCTCCTAGCTGGCTCCACTACTTTTAATCCTAGGTGTGGCTCTTACTTGCCTCTGGCTTTTGCATAGAAGTTAATTCTGCATAATTTTCTGTGCAGGCAGAGCATCTTTGTGCAAGCGTTGGCATCCACTTGATGCCAGTTGCCAAGATGCCACTTGATGTTTTGAATAAACAGGATTGCTTATTCGGGACATAAGTTTGTTAGATCCTCAACTTATGTAATAAGAAGGTAACCCTCTGGTCTGCAACTGGAAAGGAAAGGTTCCTCCTGTGCAAGCACCAGGTCATTACTGACCCCTAGAGGGACGCCGCTTATGCTAGCGTTTTCATGGCAGGCTATAGTGGGGTGGTTTGCCATTGCCTTCCCCAGTCGTGACTACCTTTCCACCAGCAAGCTGGGTACTCATTTTACCGACCTCGGAAGGATGGAAGGCTGAGTCGACCTGAGCCAGCTACCTGGGACCCAGCTTCTGCTGGGATCGAACTCAGGTCATGCGGAGAGTTTCAGTTGCAATACTGCTGCCTACCACTCTGCACCACACGAGGCTCGGTCTGCAACTGGACCAAAGCTATTTTGTGGGTTGACAGGGCTGATGGTGGCATCACGAATCCAAATATGTGTGTTCGCTGTTATAACAGTGCTTAGCATTTATATAGGACATCACAAGTTTTAAGGCACTTCATGAATATTAGCTAAGTAATCCTTGAAACAACCCTGGGAGGTAAGCCAGTCTGATTAACCCCATTTTGCTATACGAGGAGCTGAGGCAAAAAGAATAGTGACTTGCCTTATGGCAGAAGGTAAATCTCCAGATGCTTTGTACTTCAGCTCCCAGAAGCCCCTGCCAGCATGGTCAGGAATGCTGGAGTTAAAGTCCAAAACAGCTGGAGACCTACTTTCTACCCACCCCTGCCTCAGGACACCTAGTGAACTTGAGCCTGAGTCAAAATTCGAACCAGTGACTTCCCAGCTCATACTCTTAGCCTCTGCATTAGCTTCACCTCCATAGGCATTGAGGGGAAGAGGCAAGAGGGACTCATGAAACCTTACTGGAGATTAAGGAAGACCTGCTTCTCCTGTGTGCTGGAGGACTGAGGGTAGGGGCTGGGACTTGTTTCATCCCCTGTGTGGCCTTTGCAGAAAGCAGAATAGGCAGAGATCTCATGCGCTTCTTCTGCAAAGCCAGCCTAAAGGGAGACAGCCTGCTCCTGCAGCTGCTGAGATTCACAAAGTGTATGGGGGAGGAGTGCTCACCATTGGCAAAGTGGTGAGGGGATTTGTGGAGCCCTGGATATCCATGTAGGCAACCATGATGTGCAAAATTTCTCTTGAAATTGACACTGACAACATCAAGATTCGCATCTATGGCTTTTGACCAGCCTCTTTGTCTTGGGCAAGATTATTTGAATTACAAACAGAATCTGTGGTTTCAGGATGTGGGGTCCTAAATTCTGCTAACAGTCCACAGTTATGGCAATCTTCAGTTGGAAAGACTAGAATTGTGCACATTATTTCATGCTGCTTTCCACAGTTCAGTAGCCTGGTTCAGACATAATGCTAAACTATGGTTTCATGTTATGTACACGAGGGTCAGGCAGATGCACTCCCCCCTTCGCTGTTGCGGCCATGAGGAGAAGATCAAAAGCGTTCTCTTCTTTTTTCAGTTAACTGCCGTTTAGCATTACATCCGAAACCTGAACTGGCTAATCTTAATTATGTTTTATCGAAACAAGTCAACTTTATAAACCACAGTCTGAAGTTGGCTTGTTTCATTAAACCATAGTTAAGACTAACCACAGTTGTCTGGATTCGGAGTTGAGACAAAACTGTGGAGCCAGATGAAAAATTTGCTTTGCATCTTGTCCATCATAAGTTGCCCTACATTAAAAAAAAATTGCACAGTATTTTTCTTTGTTAAGCTCTGGGAAGCAAAATGTTGTATAAACATTATGGTTGGCTAACTAGTTCCAAATCTGTGATATGGTAAGTAAAAAACATTTACATTTAATGAACGTTATCCTTTTTTTTTTTTTTCACTTGCATTGAATTCCAGTTGTATGGATGCCAAGCATAGCCCTTAACAAAAATTGTCCTTGTTTTTTCATGGACTGCAGGAGTTTATGAAGTGTATCTTTTCCAGCCCATAGGTAGCATATATAGATGTTTACCATGGCATCGGTGATTCCATCGCTTACCTTCAAGGAGTTCTGCCCCTTGTACTACCTTCTCAATGCCATTCCTACAAAGATCCAAAAGGGATTTCGTTCCATTGTGGTATACCTCACCGCGCTCGACACCAATGGGGACTACATTGCTGTTGGCAGCAATATTGGAATGCTGTATTTATACTGCAGGCACTTAAACCAGATGAAAAAATACAATTTTGAGGTATGGACAAACACCTCCTAATAACAGCATGGCTTTTTTTTTTTCCAGAATGTTTCAGGGGCTTCTGGGCCTAACTTAAAGTGCTGGTTTTAAAGACCTTAATGGCTTGGGACCAGAGTCCCTGAAAGATCTCCTTTTCCCATATATACCTACCCAAACCTTAAGTTCCTCTTTAGAGATCCTGCTCCAGTGCATCCCTGCAAAGCAAAGAGAGGCTGGTGGTCAGTAGGGAGAGGACCACTTCCTAGTCCAAGGGCCCTCCTAGGGTAAGAAGGTCTTCACTGGCTTTTGGAAAGCCCCCAAGGAGCTAGCCAGCTGAGCCTTCTTAGGCAGCAAGATTCACAGTGAGGGAACCACCATGTAGAGAGCTCTGCTCCAAGTGCCTGCGTATTTGAATTTTAAGCAGTAGGGTAATGTGGAGCAGATCCTTCTCTGAGAATCTCAATGTCGGGGGATTGGGGAGAGGGCACATGTGGTGTGAAGCTCTTTTTCAGGTATCCCATCTTTGTTGTAGATGGAAGAAATACACTTGACTTCTTAATTTTACTATTATCTTTCTGCTCTTATTTTATCAGGGCAAAAATGAGACTATTACTGTTGTGAAACTCCTAAGCTGCTTTGATGATCTTGTTGCTGTTGGAACAGCTTCAGGCAAGATAGCTATTTTTCAGCTTGTCTCTTCATTGCCTGGGAGAAACAAACAAGTAAGAGACAAACTTGATTAAAACCTGTGATGATCTTCCCGAAGCACATAGTTCCGTTCCAGTTAATTGTGTAACTCCTTAGCTGTGACAGCCAAGAAAACCTGTACTTAATAACCACCTTGCAAATATGTTATAGCATCACATTAGGGGTTTTCTTTTGCTTTTCCTTGAAAGCCCTAATTCCACAGGATATAATTGTCTGGAAGCGTGCTTCTGTGAAATTTGTAATGTGTGCTAAAATGAAATCACTTGACTAAGACTGAGACATAAGCTGGATCTGTGAATCAGCCCGCTATGGATCTTCTCCTTTCCCCCCAGTTGTATGTTCAAATGATGTCTGTCTTTGCAGCTTCGTAGGTTTAATGTGTCTGGTTTCCACAAAAGTAGCATCACAGCCTTGGCATGGAGTCCCAATGGAATGAAATTATTCTCTGGCGATGACAAAGGGAAAATAGTCTATTCTGCTTTGGATCTAGATCAGGTAAGCTTGTGTAGAACACTGCCTCCCAAACTTTTCATACTAGGGATACAGATTTCTTTTCTTCCTGGATTAAAAAAGAACATAACAGTCGTGCTGGATCAGAACAAAAGCCTGTCCAGCATCCCGTTTCCCACAGTGTAGCCAACACAATGCCTATGGGAAGTCCACAAGCAGGACATGAACACAATAGCACTCATCCGCTCATGTCCCCCAGCAACTGGCATAGTATAGTATACAGTCAGGGCCAGAAATATTGGAACAAGGATAACTGTTTTGGCAGTTGGCCTCTGTACACCACCACATTGAAGTTGAAAGGAAACACACCCAGATGGGAGCGAAGTCAGGACTTTCAGCTGTAATTCAAGGGGTTTGACAAAAGTGGGGCACTACCCATTCAGGAAGGACAGCCAGTGGCATACACACACAACCATCGTTGGTGGCTCTTAAGTAATGGAACGAATGGCTGACAAGCAGCTGCATGGCCAGGTGTGGCCTGTTTCCTGGGTACCCCATGACCAATCAAGCAGATAAAAGGCCTGGAGGTGGTTCTGAGTGTTACATTTGCATTTGGTAGCTGTTCACTGGAACTCCCAACATGAGGCCCAAAGAGGTGTCCATGCGAGTGAAGGAGGCCATCATTAGGCTGAGGAAACAAAATAAATCCATCAGAGAGATCGCAAAAACAGTGGGAGTGGCCAACACAACAGTTTGGAACATCCTGAAAAAGAAGGAATTAACTGGCAAGCTCAGCAACAGCAAAAGGCCTGGAAGACAACTAAAGTGGATGACCGCAGAATACTGCTCATGGTGAAGAGGAACCCTTTCACAACATCTAGCCAGGTCAAGAACACTCTTGAGGAGGTGGGCATGTCATTGTCAACAACTACAGTCAAGAGACGGCTTTATGAATGTAAATACAGAGGCTTCACAACAAGGTGCAAACCACTGGTAACGCTCAAGAACCGAAAGGCCAGATTAGTCTTTGCCAGCAAACACCTTAAAAAGCCTGCCCGGTTCTGGAATAAGATTCTTTGGACTGATGAAACCAAGATTAACTTGTACCAGAATGATGGGAAGAGAAAAGTATGGAGAAGGAAAGGAACAACTCATGATCCAAAGCATACCACATCATCTGTCAAACATGGTGGAGGCAGTGTTACGCCATGGTCATGTATGGCTGCCAATGGAACTGGGTCACTGGTGTTTATTGATGACCTGACTGCTGATAAAAGCAGCAGGATGAATTCTGAAGTGTATAGGGCTATACTTTCTGCTCAGATTCAGCCAAATGCTGCCAAACTGATAGGACACCGCTTCATATTGCAGATGGATAATGACCCCAAACATACAGCAAAAGCTACCCAAGAGTTTCTGAAGGCATAAAGTGGGATGTTCTTCAATGGCCAAGTCAGTCACCTGATCTCAACCCAATAGAGCATGCTTTTCACTTACTGAAGACAAGACTGAAGGCAGAAAGACCCACAAACAAGAAGCAGCCAAAGGCAGCTGCAGTAAAGGCCTGGCAAAGCATCTCGAGGGAGGAACTCAGCATTTGGTCATGTCCATGGCTTCCACACTTCAGGCAGTCATTGACTGCAAAGGATTTTCATCCAGGTATTAAAGGCGACCCTTAAGTTTGAAATGATGTTGGTTTGTTCCATTACTTATGAGCCACCAACGATGGGTGTGTGTGTACGCCACTGGCTGTCCTTCCTGAATGGGTAGTGCCCCACTTTTGTCAAACCCCTTGAATTACAGCTGAAAGTCCTGACTTCGCTCCCATCTGGGTGTGTTTCCTTTCAACTTCAATGTGGTGGTGTACAGAGGCCAACTGCCAAAACAGTTATCCTTGTTCCAATATTTCTGGCCCTGACTGTATGTAGTATATAGCCATCATGACTTGTAGCCATTGATTGTGTTTTCCTCCAGGAATTGATTTAATTCCTTTGAAAGACCATCCTAGTTGCTGGCCATCACCACATCTTGAGGAACTGAATTCCACAGTTCATGTGCTGTGTGAAAAAACACTTCCTTTTGTCTGTCCTGAATTTTCCATCGTTCAGTTTCATTGGATGACCCTGGGTTCTAGTACTGCAAGAGTGGGAGGAAACCTTCAGTCTGTTGGTCCCAGGGCATAGTCTGAAGGCACATGAGGCAGCCACCTTGCTGAAGCTAAGCAGGTTTGGGTCTGGTCAGTGCTTGGAGGGGAGACTACCACGGAACCACATGTAGCCACCTTGAGTTTCATGATGGAAGAAAGGTGGGATATAAATGTAGTAAGTAAGTAAATATTGGAGGCAAGTGCCTGAGATAATAGAGATGACTGAGCCAGCTTTCCACAAAGCTCATATTTAAGGGAACAGTCATATAAAATTTGGGCCTGCTAATAGCTTACTCCAGTGATATGGCATTTATTGAGGTGTTGTTTTTTCTCCCTCACCCTATGATTTGAAACTGTTACATTTTCTCCAAAGTGTGTATTTACTCAAGACCCTGTGAGTGGTGGTAGTGGATCTGTGAGACCTGGGTTCATATCTCTGTTCAGCCGTGGGGTCAATATGTGCCCTTGGATATTGCCAGTCTTTCAGCGCTTGAGGCTTTTACTCAAGGAAATCTCCTGAGTCAGATGGAACACTTGGCTTTCTTCAAAATAGCCAAGTGAATTGTACTTGTGAATTGTAATTGTGATCACAGTACACAGTGATGTGTACTGTGTGAAGTGAATTTTAGTGGGTGCCTATCCGATCAACTTTAACCCCAGCCAGTACACATCCCTTAGTAAATTTAAGTGTAGACAAGTTATTAACTTAAAAAATGATAGTGTTCAAAATCCATGTTATGTCTTTTTCAGGGTCTTTGCCACTCAAGTTTGGTATTGGAAGAGCCATCTTCAGTTGTGCAGCTAGATTATAGCCAGAAAGTGTTGCTGGTCTCCACTTCACAGCGAAGTCTCCTTTTTTATACTGAACAAAAATCTGTCAAGCAAGTTGGAACCCAACCCAGAAAAAAGTAACTCCATTAAATTTTGATCCAAGCAAATATCTTAGTTTCAAACTCTTCGTGATGGGGTTTGGACAACTAATGTAACTCAATGTAATTCTCTTAAAATATCTTATAGATAACTCCTTCTCTGAAACTGCTAATAAATTATTCAAAATGGATAATTTAAAATACTATTTATTTAAAATATTGCTTGTATTTTTATTCCTTTAATAAGAAGTAAAATGTTAAATGTACTTAACTAAAAATGTAAGTAATGTCCAGCTGTCAAGAGATAGGATGTTAGTTGCACCCTATCCTGTCCTTTGGTTATTATCCTGTGCTTTCTGAGCTTATGGGTTAACTCAAATTTCTGTGTTCATATATCTCCCTCTATATATTTTTTGCCCCCAAACCCCCAAAATAGTTAGCAAACCCAAATTTTTATAAGCAGAATAAATTCTGCAACATATGCAACAGCATGCCAAATTTGCAAATCCCTCTTCATATTTTTATGTCTTCAGGATTGAAAGTGTTTGTGCTTCATTTTATTTTTCTTATTTTTTGAAACATTTGGCCAGGTTCTAAACTCACTACAAGCAGAAGTGCTTCCATATGCACATGATGCAGTAGCCAGTTTTCTACCTTGATGCGTCACACTCTGCTCCAGAGAATCTCCTGACCCTTGGGCATGAGGGGCTGCAGCAGGAACATGGGGCAGGGGGCTGGAAAGTCTGTGGTTCGTGCTTGGATGGCTATGCACAACCCTTTGGATTCCAGCCCATGTTCTTCATTCTCATGTATTGCATATCATATATTACAAATACTCTACAATTATTTTATTTGTAGCACAACAACAGTCTCTTTTCTTGGATGTTGTTTGTAAAGCTTTATCCATTTGCACTTGGATAATAAATAGTTTTAGGATTGGTTGTCTTTTCTCTCCTAAATATAATTTATGTGGTTTGAGAATTCTTTTGCTTTTCAATTTCAGTACCGGTAAACTTGGAGCATGTTTTATCCCTGGGTTGTGTAAGCAAAGTGATCTAACACTGTTTGCTGCAAGGCCTGGGATCCGTCTTTGGAAATCGGATGTCCATGGAATTGTTCAGGCCACATTTATTTTGAAAGATGTATTTGCTGCTGGAATGAAGCCTTTTGAATTATATCCCCGAGTGGAACACTTAAACAAGAGCAGCTTTAATTTCCCGGAGAGGCAACTCGGATTCATTTCCTGCTTTTTCCAGGAAGGTTGGGTGCTGAGCTGGAATGAATACAGCATTTATTTATTAGACACAGTAAACCAGGTAAGGGAAAGTCCAGGTAAATGGGCTGTTTTTTTGGAATGGTCACGTGCTTAGTGATGCAAAGAATACTGTTATATTTCACCTGTTCTTTGCAAAGGTTTTGCCTTTGTGACTTACTGGGTTGGATCCAGATTTACTCTGGATCACCTGCACTGATGGAAGTGGGTGTCCCCACCCCCTCCTTCCCATAGCAGCCTCTCCAGCCCTCTGAAAATCTTACAAAGATAGTCAGGAGACCCTGCTGAATGGGGTGAGCTGTGGAGGTGGAGGGGAAGGGGGGGAATCAAGCGGCGGGACCTTCCATGAGTGGATTCTCTCACAGAAGGCAGATCCCGGATCCAACCCACTTTTTAATGGCTTGATTTTAAGATATACTTTATAAAGCAATGAAACACTTTCTACATTGACTTGTGGAAACTCCTGCATGTTGCAGAGGGGTTCTGGGGCATGTTCTGAGATACACTCTTAACTCAAACAGGGCTGGCCTCTTTGCCTGAGATAGTACCTGAAAATGCCTCCATCTTTTTCTGGATCGTTTGCAGACCCTCATATCTCTATATTCGGGGAGGGATTCCGGATTCTGTCTCAAATATCCAAATTTCTGAGCCAAAACAATAACTACAAGTTGCAAAATGTATACTGTATTTTTCCAGCAAAATACATTTTGAACAATATATAGTAGTAGTTAAATGAAAGAGAATATGTAAAGATGGGGGACTGGCTATTAAAGAAAAACAAGTGGGATCTGCAACCCAGTGTTGCAGGGTCACCCCGTAAGTGTTCCTGTTTAAGGCTCCAGCCAGCCTGGAACAGGAAGTTTGTAATGCCTCTTGGGGAAAAGGGCCGTTTCAGGAGGGGGAAGGGGGAAAAGGGACTCCTTTTTTGCCTGCCCCCTCCTGTTCTATATAGCACTCGAGGGCTCAGATACGGAGCTGCTTATCAACCCTGAACCTGAGCATTTTATAACTGTATAGTGAGTAGGGTGGGGGATGCAGGAGGATGGGAAAGAGAAAAGGCATCCTTTACCATTTCCTCTCTCCTGAAACATCCCTGTATAATTCAGGAAGGGGAATTTTTTAACTTCACAGCAGGCATTCCTCCCCTCTGCTCCCAGGATACCTTACAGTAAGAGGCTTGAGCAAGTCCGTTCTCTCCTTCCCATGCCCTTCTGCCCAGTTTCCATTTTTTTTCTCTCTCTCCTTCAATTAATACTTCAACATTCTGTATGTCCTGGAAGGGTCCTTCTCAGGCCATTCTGACATCTTTAAAATTACCTTTTAATTTACAAACATACTTACATGTATCTAGAGAGGTCCCCCAAGTATATGGAAACCAGTAGCTTATTTTTGGGTGTCCAATTTAGTTTGCTATTAGAAGGAATGATATTGTGCTTGGATATAAAGACCATTACAGTGAATTCCAAGTAGGTCATACAAATCAATATATCTGCATCTTTTGCATATACACGCTACATTGCAATGCTCTATTTGGCCCTTAGATGCTTAGGAGAAGCATGATGTTGGTGTGCAGAGGGCATTGCAATCCTTACTCCTCACAATGATCGTATGAAGTAGTTTATTATTCCTGATCCTACATGTAGGAAACTAAAGCACAGAGAGAGAGAGTTTGCTCATTGCTATGTCATTAATTGAGCTAGAATTAGGACTTGATTCATTCTTCTGGTTATATTAATGCTTGTCTTAAATTTAAAATATGTGATAGTATGGTAAATAATCACTGTAGTTCAAAATTTCAGCCACAGTGAGACTGTGAATACAGTTCTGGATACATGAAAGTGTGTGTGCTTTACTTTGATTCCTCACCAAAGTACCAGGCATGTGTTTAATAGCTTCTTCTGACAAGTTCTGCTATGACTTGCTTACTGGGTGATTTGATCTTGAAATGAAGTTCACAGCCTCTGAGACTGCAGTGGGCTATGAAGAATGTACCAAGATGTCTCTTCTAGGGCTCTCTAAAAGCTTAACATTAATTATTGTGCTTTCGGGGGGCGGGGGGAGAAAACTACAAGTTGCCCTGTGTACCTGTGAAAAGGAAATTAATAGGGCCACCACTTTTGCTCCATGCAGTTTTACTTATTGGCATTAATGAATAATTGCACAATTTATAAATCAATAAAAAGTTTACAGTCCTCAGACTGCTGGGTATTACTTGCATGTCTCAGTTGCTAACATACAGCTCTATTCCTTCCCTTCTTCATCTTAGCAGACTTCTTAAAGGCTCCTGCATCCTTTGGGACTTGAAAGTGTCTTGAACATAGTCTGAATTTACATTTCTCATGCCAACAAGAGTTGAATTATTATCACAACAGAACTAAATTATAAAACATTTTATAACTCATTTCTGTCCCAAGTTTTACATGAATCGTGCCTGCATTAGTTCTTTCCTTCTTTCAGTAGCGTCAGTTGACTCCTTGTTTTGATTGTATAACATTGCTTGCCAAAAATACAAAAAGAGCTCTGAAGTGTTATTTGCATCCTAAAGAGCTTCTTGGCACATTCGTATCTTATCTTTAACTTTTCCTTGTTTTCACAGACTATGATTGGCAGCTTGGAAGGATCTGGCGATATTGTGTCTGTGTCCTGTACCGAAAATGAGATATTCCTCTTAAAGGGAGATAGGGATATCATTAGAATCTCGAGCAGACCTGAAGGATTGGGGTCAATAGGTTTGCATACATTAGCATACTAAGTTTTATAGCATATGTAAAGTGATTGATGTGTGCGGTGAGTGTTCTTGTATTCTTTTGAGTGGATGCAGTTGACCTGTTGACTCCCTCACCCATGTAAAGTGAAAAGTTCACCATTAGCAAACAGTTCAGTATTACTGCTGCCTTCTGCTTGTGCTGAATTGGATCAGATTGGCATGGGAAAATAGGTCTCCAACATAGCTCCCATGAGCACCAGTGTGCCTGCAGACACTTCTCTTCGTGTCTGCCAGGCTTTTTGCCTCGTCCTGATTTTTATTTTACTTCTTAAGATTTTTTGATTTATTTTGTTAACTGGAACGCTGGTCTGCTGCAAAGCCAAGTGCTGCCCTTACCTCCAGTGCCGTCATTATTGGGGTTAAAAAGAGTGGTTTTGTGTTCTGGAGCTCAGATCTTACCTCTGCCTTTCTAAGTAGGTTCTTGGGCAGGTTATTTTTCTTTTAGTCTCACCAATTTGCCTTCTGGGAAATTGTGACTGGCCATGCCCACCCTGGCAGCCATTTTATGAATGGACAAGCCCACCCCATGGCACCCATTTTGTGAGAGCGCTCATGATACTCTCAAAATTCCAAATGTGCCCACCAACTGCCCAGAGTTGGGGACCCCTATAGGATGTTTGCATTACTTCAGTTTTCTGCATGTAAGTCCTAATTCTCAGTGAATTGTAAGGATGTGGGGTGGTGGCTTGGTTCCAAAGAACTGTGGGTAGGGCTGGGTGTACTTTTGCACCATCTCACTCTGCTGCAGCCCCTTGCATCTCCCAAAAATTCACTCCTGAGGATCGCCAAGACTCTCTGGAATGGCATGTGGTGGGGGAAACTACAACTGAGGATGGGGACTGCCGCAAGTGTGAGACCTCTTGCGTGAGTGGGAATGAATTTTGGCAATGGAGCTCTCCTGGGCTGAGCAATGAAGCAAATAGGGAACAGATTTAAGACTGTTATCAAGTCACTTCTTTATGTAACTCAGCCTGTAGCAGAGGTGGGGAATGTGTGGCCCTCCAGATGTTGTTGACTGCAACTCTCATCAGCCCTAAGCAGCAGAGCCAGTGGTAAGGGATGATGGGAGTTGCAGTCCAACAACATCTGGAGGGCCATGCGCTCCCCACCCCTGGCCTATAGGATCCACTGCTTCTTGTGAATGTTGATAGCATGGACTAGCCCAGCCTACCCCAAGCTGACGCCCTTCAACTGCGTTGGACTTCAGCTCCCATGGCCATGCTGGCTGGGAGTGGTGGAAGTTGCAGTCCAACACATCTGGAGCACACCAGGTTAGGGTAGGTTGGGCTAGATAAATTCTTGGAGAATAGGTCTATTGATTGTATTTCGGGAGTCTGTAGTAGCAGACTCTGTACTAGAAGGCCATTACCTTCCCATAGAAACAAACCTTGGGACCATCTTGTCGCTGTCAAACAGGTTGCTAATCCTAATAATCATACAGCATGTCAGGATAAGTTTGGGAGATAAGAACAAAGGCAGCTCTCAGCTGTTTATGTGTTCCTCTCTACAGCCAGATGTTTCTTGACAAATGGACACAGCTCCCATTGAGGCAAAGTAGCAGAGCCAGTCTTACGCTAGTGTCAAAGTGGCTTTGTTCATTGCTTGGCAGTCATGCAAGATCTCACCCAAGTGTCGCCACTATGAATTAATCCTGACTTAGGCCAGAGCAGTTTTTAGGAAATAATAAAGCACAGCCTTTTAAAAGAAATATTAAGTAGTGCAACATGGTTCAAACTAACCTGACCTTTTTGCCAGATAGTGTGGCATTTGAGGGAGTGTGCTTTCTTTAACAAGAGATTGGTCTTTCAGTGTTACCCTTTTACCCAGTTTGTTTCTTGTTACTGCTGTACTGATCCCAGGAAAACATGTGTTTGAACATACCTTGTTCTTTGAATGTCATGTGAATGCTAAGAGCCCCACTGGATTGTACCAAAGGTTCAGCATCCTGTAGCCAGCAGTGGCTCATTGGATGCTTCTGAGAAACCTACAAGTAACGCCTTCCTCAGTTGTGTGTTCCCCAGCATCTGATATGCAGAATAATGCTGCCTCCAATGGCTATTATGGCTAATAGCTACTGATAGACTAGTCTCTCATGAAGTTGTGTGTTTTGTAAAAATTTGTGCTAGCAGTCATCACTGCATCTTGCAGCAGCAAATTCCATGAATTAATTATCTGTTAGGTGAGGAAGAACTTTCTTTTGTCTTTCCTGAATCAGCTGCCTGTTGTGGAGTTATCCCACATTCTTATGAGACAGGGCGAAAAATTATCCATTTGTTCCATTGCATTCATAATTTTATAGACCACTATCATGTTCCCCCTTAGTCATTTTTTTCTACATTAAGAGCAGTTAATTGCTATTTAATGTTTGCCATTTCATGTGTTCAATTTCAGATAAGAATTCAGAATTGATGAGCCCATTATCGGATTTGAGCCCGAAATTACAGAGCCCACACTCAGTAGTTGCATCTGTGCCATCTAATCCTTCTCCAGAAGTAAGCCGAAAATTAAGTAGCTTCTCTTCAGCCCAAACTCCTGGTGACAAAAATGGCTCCATAGATAGCCCTGACTTGGATGTAGCACTACGAACGGAGAAAATTCGCTCGCAGAGCTTTGATGGACTAGGGGACCTGAGCACTGACCCAAGAGGAAGAGGCTACTCAGTACCTAGTGAACCGAGAAGTAGGAGCAGCTCTATGAATTCTGTGGACAGTGGCTCCAGTTTCTTGACCAGCGGAGATCAAACCTCATCAGTTCAGAGAGAAAGTCAGCTTTCTTCACGGCGGTTCAGTCTGATTAGCTCTGAAGACTTCAATCAGGAATTCATTGTCAAACCGATCAAAGTGAAAAAGAAGAAAAAGAAAAGACCGGGTAAATAGGAAAGCCTGTTCTAACACTCTTTGTTCTGATGTCATCTTTTTGGGATGTAGTCTATAAAAATGAACTCCGGTCCAATAGAATAGAATACTGAACAAAAGCAAGTTCTGTCTCTAGTTAATTTCTCCTTGTCAAAATGGATCCGTGTATACCTTTACAATGAAAAAAGAATGGGGGAGATTTTTGTTTTGTTTTCTTGCATGGGTATGTTACATAATGCAGCCATTCTTTGGATCTTGGTTATGTTGGTAAGACAATTTTGATTCCAGCTGTGTTAGCTTTTCTTACACCAGTAAAACTGGATTGCCTTTTTTTAATCTCCAAAATCTAGCTTAATTGGTTAGCTTCAGCAGATTGGCTCTTTTGCTTGCCATATTTAGCCAGTGTTCTGTGCCTCTTGATGCCTGGGCCCTGCCTGATGCCTGTGGCTTATTCAGAGAGTTTGGTTCCTGTTTACACTAGACAGCTGTTTCCAGACCAAAAAGGTATAAGATTCAAACCTGCAGTCATGAAAACGTGGAATTCAGTACCCTGAGTAGGTGGATATCATGTTTTGCTGCTCAAAGTAAATAAATAAATGAACATAATAATAATAACAACAACAACAACAACGATAACAACAACATTTATATAGCACTTTAGAGCATTCAGGGTACTTCACATACATTATCCTGTAATTCATACAACAACCCCATAAGGTAGGTAGGTGATGTCTCCATATTGCAGATGGGGGAGGTGGACTGGAACCGAGAGAGTATGTCTTTCCCAAGGCCACCTGGTGAGGCCATGGCAGAGGTGCGGTTCAATCCAGGGGTTTCCTGGTTCATAGCTCAGTCTCTGAGCCACTACAATGCACTGTCTTAGCTACTACAGTACACCAGTTAAGCTGGCACTTCTATGGTCGGGAGTGTCATTGCTCAGTGGTAGAGCATGTGCTCTCCATGTCAAAGGTGTCAGGTTCGATGCCTGGCATCTCCAGTTAAAAAGACATCCAAGTAGCAGGGCTGGGGAAGACCTCTGCCTCAGATCCTGGAGAACATCTCCAATTAAAGAAGACAGCAACGGGTTACTTTATATCCGCCTTCCCCAACCTGGTGCCTTCCAGTTGTTTTAAACTACAGCTTCCAGCATTCCTGACCATTGGTCATGCTGGCTGGGGTTGATGGGAGTTGAGGTCCAAAACATCTGGAGAGGGGAAGGCTGCTTTATATCACTGCTAGCATTCATGCAGGTAGTTCAGTCTGCAAACACACACACACACACACACACACACACACAGGTGAAGTCAGGATTAACTGCAGCTTCAAAAATAGAATTATTCCTTGTTTTCAAAATGGTATTCTCTCAGTTAATAAACTTCTCTCTTTCTTCCCCCAACCTCTCCCCACCACCACCATTTTTCCCAACGATGTGTGAACCTAGAAAATGGGACCAGGAGAAATCCCAGCTCTCTGGAAAGCTCACCATGTTGTGAACAACAAAGCTTTGCTGAGAGCCCTCAGTCCATAAATACAGATTTGCTCTCTGTTAATTCTGGCCCAGTGGGCAGCATTGTGGACCGCTTAAGCATGAGTTCTGCAGACCAGGAAAGCGTATTCAGTGCAGAATCCCAACATGTGTTGTGGGAAGAAAATGACTCTGAAACATTCAGTGTACTTCAGTCTCCAGAGTCGATAGCTGCTCTAACGCTAGAGGACAATGACAGTGTGCCTGAGCTGCTGAAATTTTCTAACGGGGAGAGCGAAGGGGGTGCATCACCTGCCATGGACTCCTTAACGTCCAATTCCCCCTTGCTTCTTGCAGAAGACAAAGTGGGGAGTGCTGACACTGAGCGGAACTGGAGCCTTCTGTCTGAACGAACTGAAGCCAGCTCAACACGGCCGTTCCAAGACGAAGAGCAGTTTCCTCTCCCTTCTAAAACAGAGGACATTTTAGATAACTTAGATCTACCAGGTACTTCCGATTCTCTGGAAGAGACAAGCCCTGAGAAAGGGATGTCTGTAAATGTGAGAACAGCTTCTAGTGCTGAGGAATCATTTGGTCAGGATGCAGCTGTTGAGACCCAGACAGAGCAGAAGCCACAGGAACCCCTAAAGGACCCAATCCCTCCAAATCTCACTGCTCCTCCTCCTGGCCTTACTGGAAAAGAGGCATGTCCTCAAGAGAGCGCATTACCTGGGCAGGACTTCTGGGAGACATGCAAAGCTGAAACCAGCACTAACACTGCCAGTGAATGGATAAGCAACACCCATGACACTAGAGCTGAGAGATCTGCATCAAGTGATGAAGAGGATATCTATGGGCATGGCTTGCCATACTCTTCTTCAGAGACTAGTGTGGCAGAAATGGGAGTCTGCCTTCCTCCCCAGGATAAAGTCAGAACAAACATAGAGGAGGGAGTGCTTTTAAAGTCCGATCAGGTATGTTCTTGAATACACAGTTGTGTATCAGAGGGTCCCTAGCGTGAATGGGAGGGTCTTGCACTCATATTAGCCCTGTTCTTTTCCACCAGTTCTCCCACTGCTGTGCACACACCCGGCACCACATCCACACTGTTCCCAAGGTTCCTCTGCAACCCCCAGGAGTGCCTTCTGGAGGACGGTGTAAGGGCTGCAGAAGGAGAAGAGAGGGAGGAAAGCCCTGTTGCACGAACAGAGTTCTGCTTCTCCAAGTCCATCACGTTTTATTAGAACATTTAGATGAAGCACATTGTTTAGGATGTTGGAGCTAGTCTCCTGTGAGCTGCTAAGTGGTTCACTTGCATCTCAGCTGAGCGTTGGATCACCAAAAGCTGCATTTAAAAACGAAACAAAACTCTGCGAACAGCCCACATTCAGCAACTGTAATATGTTTTATTTTTGTTATATGTCAACAAGTAGGGTAGTGAATTGGGAAGAGCGCCCTGAGTCATTGGAAGGCAAAGACAGGAAGGAGAGGGTGACTGTTTGGATACAGTGTCATGAAGAGACATTTCCCCCTTTTCTTGGCTAGTTAAATTTATTACACCAATCCATTTCTGTGATTCAACCTTTACCAGAAAAAATCTATGACTTTATCTGGCTTTCATCAGCATAGAAATCTTGCTCTTAAATTGGGATCTTCAGAATTCTGATGGAACCATCAAACTGTATACTAGAATTTATGGCATTTCCCTGGCCATGGTGTTCTTCAGAAATCCTTCAGAATGCAGGACTACTGAAACAGTTATCAGGATTGGTGATAAAACTGGGGAAATTCACATGGGGTATAAATGTGGGAAACCCTTTGCTAGAGACTAGTAAGACTTGGTTAAAGTTGTCCTTAATCAAGCAGGCACCTTTTGTTCAACCAACCAACGAAAGATGCTTTTAGAGAAATGAAGTAAAAATGCGCTTTCCTTCTGTGACTACAAAATTTGGCAGCTTTCTTATACCAATAAAGATACCACACCCTATTCTAACTCTCCAGTCTTTAGTTTGCAGAGAGCTGGATGGGCTATGCAGGTCCCGGCTATGGAATACTGAGCCTGGTTGTCTCCGATAAATACATTTGGTGTCTGGATTACAAAGGCGGCCTGTACTGTACTGCTTTACTGAGCGCTGGTCTGCGCTGGCAGAGGTTTGAAGATAACGTCCAGCAGGTGGCAGCCTCTCCTTCAGGTGGTTAGGCTTGCAATTTTTTTGCCTTCTATACTTGGTTAGGAAAAAATAAGCAGGTTTGTGTGAGTCCCTAAAAGCCTTGGTGCCGTTCTTTATTTGATTAAATCATGTATTTATTCCTCTTTCATACAGAGGTAATTCTTATAGCAGATAAGGTCAGTGTCTGTCCCTTGATGTGATTATGAGCAGTTTACAAAACTTGAAAGCAGAACAGATGTGCTTCCCAATAAACCTGGGGGCTTGGTACAGACCTCTGGAGCCCAGCATCTTTCTTGTTCCGGGCATAGTCTATTGCATTAGTGCCCCAAAATAAAAATTACAATGGGCTGAAGATGGAGAGCAGGGGTGTTGAACCACTTTCTTCCTGAGAGCTGAATTCCATTTTGGATAAGCTCTCGGGAGCCGCATTCTAGTGGTGGGTGAAAGGCAAAACGGCAGGGGGGAAGTACAAAAAATAGCAGCATATTTTAGCATAAAGTTGTTACTGCCAGTAACTAAGCTTTTTAGAATGGGGGGAAACTGCACAAAAGCTGAGAAACCATCAAATGGTTAAGGGAAAGGGAGTGGGGCCAGGGGAAGGGGATGGGGCCATCTGCAGGACCCTGGATGGCCGGATTTGGCCCCAGGCAAGCCTGAGGTTCTGTAGCCATGATGGAATTGTTCAGGCTGCCTTTTGTCGAAAAGCTTTCCTGGACTGTACCATCTTAAGCTGCCGATGGGTGCTTAGGTTACATATTGAATGCTCCTCCAGGAGGAATTCCCTCTCCCCTTTCCTGCACATAGAAAAGAAGCACACTGGAGGAAAGATAGCCTTCCTCTGACATTCTAGTGTTCTACTTGGAGGAAGGTTTGGGGGAATGGAGAGAACGTTCAGATAGACAAGCATCCAGACACACAAACACACACCTGCAGCCAGATGTATACTGTGACTTCTCACTCAGTTCTGCTGGTTGTATAAAAGTGGCTTTCGTATCTGCCACTCAACCTGTGTCTAATTTCTCTGAAAATTCAGTTTTACAAGCCTGCATGTGTTTTCATTTCTTGGAATTGTAGCAGCACCTTGTATAATACCAGAGATTCTATTCACAGGTGTGATACTTGGGAGGAGCAGTTAACTCTAGGTCACTTTTTCTCTTTTTTGAGTTGGATCCATTGGGTCCTCCATCTGGCTTGTGACTCTTCTTTTGAACATTGTCCCCTTCTATACAGTCCTTCCTCCATAAAAATATGTCTCCTAAGAGGCCTTCCAAACTCTACAATAACTGTAGCTAACGAACAAAATTGGATTGTGTAAAAAGGCAGAGAGGTGTTATCGTGTGCTACATGTTACTCTTTTTATTAATGTGAGGCTCCTTCTGCAGGGACTCTTCTCTGGAAGGTTGAACAAAAAACCAATAAAGCCTTTGCCTGTGGAAAAGTGACTATAAAAGGGAAACGTCACTGGTACGAAGCTTTACCCCAGTCAGCATTTGTATCTTTGAGTGATGACACTGCCTGGATTATTCGAACGAATGGAGATCTGTATCTGCAAACAGGTACCTAAGTTAGGAACATAGGAACCTGCCTTATACCGAGTCAGACCATTGGTACATCTAGCCCAGTATTGTCTACACTGACTGGCAATGGCTCTCCGGGGTTTTAGGCAGGATTCTTTCTTTCCGAGCCCTAGAGGAGATGCCGGGGATTAAATCTGGGGTCTGCATGCAAAGCATGTACTCTACCAGCTATTCTTCTTTTAGAGTGGTGGGGTTTTTTTCCCATGTTACAGTGGAAATTCTGTGGTTCCTTGGAAGTTTATCGGGTTTCTCAGTGAGAAAGCCAATGTAAGGCGGACATGTTGCCCTGAAAGAAATCTTGCCACCACCCCAGTCTTCTCCTACAATGTGTTGAGTACATTTTAGAGTGTGGTTGCAGCTCATGTGGAGTGATGGCAAGGCTGAACAGTCCTGGGCAGAGCATGTGTGAGTGAGATGCACACACACAGACTGTGCAATCTAGAATGCTCACTAAGAGCCAGTGTGGTGTAGTGGCAAGAGTGCTGGACTAGGAGCTGGGAGATCCGGGTTCTAGTCCCCACTTGGCCATGGAAGCTCACTGGGTGATTTTGGGCCAGTCACACACTCTCAGCCCAACCCACCTCACAGGGTTGTTGTTGTGAGGATAAAATGGAGAGGAGGAGGACAATGTAAGCTGCCTTGGGTTCCTTGCAAGAGGAAAAAAGGCGGGGTATAAATGCAATAAATAAATAAACTGACTTCTCTACAACATTCAGAGGGTCCTTACAGACCTGCCAGAGGTTCTTCAACAGACCTATTAATACCAAAAGTGTTCCCTCAGGATAGTCGAAAGCTTGCGGTGGGGGGGGGATACCTTTCTAGAGATGGGCACATCCTCATTTCTTATAACAATCTCTGGACATTATTTGCCTTAAATCGCGTTTGGACAGCCTCGGTTTAAGTACTTTTCTGGGATTATTGGCTTGGAGCCAAACTTGCCCTTTCACAAAGGAAGAACCCCGTCCACTCACAAAAGGACTGTCATGTGGAGAGGCTCCCACTGGAGGAGAGGGAGAGACAATGTTCACCAATTCCCCCCTTTCCCCTGCAACCCCCATCTACACCTCCTGTCAGGATCTGCTCCACCTGACAAGCTCTGCAGCGCCACCTGGTGGCCAGATATAGAAGGCAGCCAGGTTCACACTGCAGTATTTGCAGGATTAAGAACTGGGCCTGTAGGTGCTTGCAGGTCCTCTAATTCCACATCCATTCCGATCCCTGGTCGGGGCATAGATTGGCCACAGCAAACCATCAGGTCCCATCACCAGGTGGAGCTGCAGAGCTTGTCAGATCGAGCAGATCCTGATGCCTCCCACACTGCTCTGGAAGGTCTTAGTATGGAAATCTTACAAAAGAAGTGCCTTGATTTATTTGCAAAACGTGGGATTTCATTACTGCTCTGCCTTTACTGCTCCCCTCTCATACGCTTTATTACAATGAAGAAATATTTTTCATGATTGGACAGCTAATCTTTTCTCAATGGTCTCTCGTACTTTTGGTTCATGAGAGCATAAAGCTTGTCTCGGGGGACAAGTATCTTGGGCTTTAACAGGTGTCTGTCATGCAGGAATCCCCAAAGCTCAGGCCGGCAGCAGGCCTCTTGAGAAATTTTTATCTGGCCCCTGGAGGCTCTGGAGAAACAGTTGCCCACAGTTTCTTTTTTAGTCCGTGCTTTAATATCATGCCCCTGGTGTGCTCTGTGCACATGTGCTCTGTTAATTATATAGGGCTTTCTACTTGTTGCCATCATGAGTCTGTGTGGCAAAACACACTTCCAGCCGACAGACCAGTGGAGGCTGGTAGCTCCAATGTCAGTGGGGCTGTGAATCCGCTCCGGGTTTCACTCAGAACCAGTCAGAACTCTAAAGGAGCTATCCAAGGCCACAGCCTAAAGCAGCCTTGCCCCAACCTGGTGCCTTCCAGAATCGTTGGTCTACAACTCCCAGCAGCCCTGACTATTGGCCATGCTGGCTGAGGAATGCTGGGAGCTGTAGTCCAATACATTTGGAGGGGACCGGGTTGGGGAAGGCTGGCCTAAAGAATAGAGTGGACATCAAAAATACAGAAACTGTCCATCCCTGCTATGGAGAGAAACCCATGATCCTGCTAATGTGAGCAACAGCTGCCTAATTTCTGTTTAATCAGAAGAATGCCTACCTCTTTAAAATGCCTATACATGTCCAAATTCATTTACATTCAGTGAGCTCATAAAGTCCTGGTATATCCCTGCCCAGAAGAAGAAATCTCAAGAGGCAACTCTAGGACTCTTCATCTAAGGTTAGGGTGATAAGAATAATGTACTCCTTTCAGGCACCACATTTTAAACTCTGAGCAAAGCAGTAATAGATCCCACCATAACACTTTACTTATTAATGGCAAATACAGAGGCATCTTTTTTATCTGGTGGCTCTTTGTTATTGGATTAGTCTTCAAAGAGTCTTGTGAATGTAGGAGCACAAATGGAAAAACAAGCAGTTTAAATAAAAACTGGCTTCTGTTGAACCCAGTGTTATCGTAGGACACAGTGAAATGTGTTAAGGAGCATACTGTGAGCTAAAAGCATGGCCAGAGTATAAATGTAACATTTAAATGTAACAAGAAACACCCTTCCCCAAATTAAGTCCCAGACTCTAGAAGGCAGATAAAAATGAACCCCAAAAGAATGCACCATATGAGCAAAAATGGAGACAATGCAATGAATTGCTGCTCTGTATTTTACTTGAAGGCCTGAGCGTGGATCGTCCCTGTGCCAGAGCAGTAAAGGTGGAGTGTCCCTATCCGCTATCACAGGTTACAGCCAGGAATAATGTTGTCTGGGCACTGACTGAGCAGCGGGCGCTTCTCTTCCGTGAGGGTGTGAGCAGCTTCTGCTCTGAAGGGGAGCAGTGGAAATGCGACATCATCAGGTAAGCAATGTTTAGTCAAGTCAGTATGTTCTGTAATAGTTCTTGATTTTGCAACGACTGGATTTTTCATCATCTTAGTTTAGACTTGCACATGTTTAGAGAGCATATTTCATCACGTGAGGTGGCTGTTTCCCTAATCAGGTTAGTAGGTTTCATTGACCTGTGAGATGGCAGAAAAAGGTACTCTATTTTGAAACTGTGCAGAAGAGGAAAAAGTATCCATGTGTTAATAGAATAACAGAGGAAGTTACGCCAATTGCCATTTAATATTTCACAGACTTGGGATAAGCTTGTGTGGCCACATTATAGTGGATAGTTACTAAATACTGCTTTAATTTACACCATAATAATCAGGGTTGTGTGTGCACTCTATGCTAAAATAAATAAATAGATTAAAGTCTTGTGGCCAATCAAATACAAATTTGACCCCAAGAAAAGCTAAATTCTGATGCCTGTATAAATTACCAAATTGAGCCAAATTTGCATGCATCCTCTTCATCAAGAGAGCTATTAAAGATTTGTACAGCTGATTGTACGGTAGCTTTTCGGTTGAATATTTATGTAATAAGTAACATTTGTTTATTTTAGCTTATTTAAAATTTTAACTTAAGCAGTTCTTTGTATCTGGTTTGTACTAAGTAACATCTGCTCGCAAAACTTTGAGGCATCCAGTGGTATGCATGATGAAGCAATAGCTAGTTACAGCTATATCCCATTGAAATCAATGGGACTTCCATTTGTTGTGACTAAGTTCCATTCAGTTTTGTTCAGTGGGATGTAGTTGCAAATGCTTTATCGCATCCAGTGGCTAAAACAATACTTTCAAGTTATTGAGCTGTAAATAAGTAGATTGGGAAAGTTAGCTGGACATAGTAAAGGCTGTATCTTTGAGGGGAGCAGGGGATACTTGTTTGTAAATGTGTTACGGATTTTGTTTGTTTTTGCAGTGAAATGCAGGCTCTAGAGCCAGTGTGTGTTACTCTTGGAGACCAACAGACCATTTGGGTTTTAGACATCCATGGGAACCTATGGTTCAGAGCAGGCATTGTTTCAAAGAAACCGCAAGGAGACGATAACCACTGGTGGCAAGTAGGCATTCTTTATTCTGTTTTCAGTAAGTGCAGAGGGACTTTAGCCTGTGGGTAAAGCACATGTTTTGCATGCATAAAGACCCAGTTTCAATCCCAGCTAAAGGATCTAAGGAAGCAGGTCTGGGGAAGACCTCTGCATGAATTCTTGGAGGGCCACTGTCCATCAAATTCTGCCTAGATGAAGGTACACTTTGACACAGTATCAGGCAGCTTCATTTGTTCATTAATCCTTACCACTGGTGGGAGAATTTGGTATGGATCCTAGAAGGAAACTGTCACAAACAAGGCTTTAAATGTGACTAATTCTTAAATCTATACTATTTTAACAATTAGTTTCTGGACCTAGGGCTGCAGCCCTTATAATAGCCTTCCTGAACCTGGTGCCTTCCAGATGTTTTGGACCACAACTCCCAGCAATTCTGACCATAAGCCAGGGGTGGAGAACCTCAGGCCCAAGGACCAAATCTGGCCCTCCAGGGTTCTCCATATGGCCATGCCCCTTTCCCCCATCCACCAATCATTTGGTGGTTTCCTGGCTTTGGTGCAATTTTCCCCATTCTAAAAGGCTGTAATGCCTCCCCTGAGGCTCAGTTCCTGGCAGTGAGAGCTTTAAGCTACAATATTTCCCCCCCCCTTTATCTTTGGCCCCCACCGCTTTTGCCTTCGGTCCCACCCACCACTGGAATGTGGCCCCCAAGAGCTTCTTTTACATTTAATTTCATCCTCGGGCTGAAAGAGGTTCAGCACCTCTGCCATCAGGTATGTTGGCTGGGGCTGATGGGAGTTGACATTCAAAACATCTGGAGGACACCACTTTGGGGAAGGCTGTTTGATAAGTTAATTCCCAAATGAGAGAGGGAGTCTGATATTCTACCAAGGGAAACATTCATCCTCAACTGGAGATATGGATAAGCGGAGGACTCTGGAGGCTTGTGAGCATGCTGAAACTAGGAAAAGGAGGGTGCTCAAATATTTCATTTCACCAGATAGAGTTAAATCCAATGTCATGCCAGCGGATGTCTGCACATCCAACAGGACTTCCCCTTGCTTTCCTCCCCACTTCAGCTCCCCTCCCAGGCAGGTTTGTGCGGCACACAGGTTTGAAGGGAAATCTGTTCCAGCAGCAGTTTCTGTTCTGCTAGCAGCTGGCCAGCATTGGATCCAACCTATAAATTGGGTTACCTGTAAGCTTAGTTCCTGTTCTTTTTTTTCTGGTGACTTCTGCGGACTGAGACAAGTCAGTCCTGTTATCTGGGTTTTCTTGTCAAGTGTATGATTTTCTGCCCCCCTCACCTGTTTTGCATACCCTTTTTCAAGAAATGCAGCTTGGCCGGCTTGCCTGTGATGCAGCATCCAATCCCATCCAGGGAATTGCGGTGCCTCTTTGCTTTTCTCAAAGGACCATTAATCTACACTTCCTTTCCTAGGATATTTCGGAGACGCTGAATTTTATTGTCAGCATACCAGATTGCTCACTGTTGTTTCTTTCTCATGTCCCTGTTTCCGAAGCATCAGGAAAAAAAGCATCATGCAAAGCACGCAAAACGCATTATTGCACAAGCTTCTTACAGTGCCACCTCTCCCCCTCTTTTTTGCCAATAGCCAGAATGAACTGCAAATATGGGACATGATCCAGCCAAAAAGGGAATATTTAAGTCCCATTGCTCTCAATTGGAGAGTTAATTCTCATGCAAAAATCTCTCATATTGAAATCAATGAAACTTATGAAAGGGCTTGACATTGGTTAGCATCATGGCTATGGTGTTTTCTTCCTTTTGTGTTTCAAAGACTGTGGAGGGTGGAGTTCTGACTGCTGTGCTGGATGGACCCTTGGTCTGATCTAGTAAGGGAGGTCTTCACATTCTCTGGTCCTTTTGTATATTTTTCCCCCTAGGTAAGCATTACCGATTATGTAGTGTTTGACCAGAGCAGCCTTTTCCAGACCATAATCCAGGCAACCCAGACAGTAGCTACGGTAGCCCAGGCCCCTGTTGAGAAGGTAGCAGACAAACTCCGCACAGCCTTCTGCACACAGCAGCTTCAGTGTCAGCCAAGCCTACTTGCAGTCAGCAGCAGTGGCGTCTGGATCTCCTCTGGGAAGAACGAGTTCCACGTAGCAAAGGGAAGCCTTGTAGGTAGGTTCGTTTTTGTTGCTTGTAATGGCAAAGCCAGCTGCAGATGTATCTCTGTTCATTCCAGTTTGCTGTAGAACATTTCCCAAAGCATACATGGTAAGCCGCACTTGCATTGTAATGGTATAACAGTGGTCAAAGTCTTGCGCATTTGTGCAGTTGCAGGCTACACTGCTGTGCATATACAAACCTTACATCATCCTGTATTTTAGTGTTTTTCCCCTCTGGTCTGAGGAAGAAGTGGCAGATGGTATGGGAGATTTGGGCAGGAGTACAGGAATTGACTCTATATCAGGGATGGGAAATGTTGTGGCCCTCAAGATGTTGCAGTCCAACAGCATCTGGAGGGCCACACGTTCCCCATGCTTTCTCTATATCATAACCAGGGGTGCCGACCCTGCTGCTCCTTTCCTGGCCTGTCATAAATCCCTGCTGTCCAGGTTACAGATTTGCCACCAGTGTTTTAGAATTTATCATTAATTGCATTTATATCCCACCATTCCTCCAGGGAGTTCAAGGTGGTATACAGAGCTGTTCCCAGGCAGTCTCCCCTCTGGGCACTGACCAGACCCAGACTTGCTTAAGTTCAGCAAAGTTGCTGCATTGTGTGCCTTCCTACTATGCTGAAGAATAAATCCAGAGTACCACTTTAAATCTGTCTTGATATCTCTGTCTTATCCTTTTCTGGAGAGACATCTGCGTATTTGGTCTAAATCACCAGCCTTTTAGTAAGAACATTATGAAAAAGATACCATAGTCAGGAGTTTTGTACTTCTCCTAGTTGGTGGTTTGCCCTTAACTCCACTGAGTTGTGTGCCCATCTAAGGAAATCCCTATGATAACAAAGACTGTTCTTTTACCATTTCATAGACATAGCATTTTGTATACTGAAGCATAACTCAAAATGCTTCAAACTGGAGGGCTAAACTCTACAGTTGAAATGGATTGATCTGAATGCCACTTAAGTCCAGCAGTCAGTGTCCGGAAAACCACGTGGTCGCCATCTTGCTGTTCTCAGTTTCATTTTTCAGGACTGGAGGCTTTGTGACATTTCTTTTAATGTTTCGGGGGGGTGGGCGGGGGTAGAACAAGGATGAAGAGGGTCAGGTTACAATTGCTACAGAGGCAAACAAATCAATATTTAACAATATTTACTTAAGAATGTTTGGTGAATAACAACATTAACAAACAATTAACAGAGCTATGAACCAAGTATGTTCAACTTCACCTTTACTTGATGGTCTTATAGGTCCCTTCCAACCCAACTATTCTGTGAAGCTGCAGTTCGCTGTGAAGAGTGGTGTGATTGTTGCTGAACCAGCAACAGTTCTTATCCCAGTTCTCTTATCCTTGGTTGCCTGTCCCTGTGTGAAGGTGCACTCTTCGTTGAGCTGCAGACTGTCTCCTTCACCACCACGGTGCTGGTTCCTCCATCCTTCCTTCTCTTTTTCTCCTCCACTCTCTTTCTGCCTCCTCTTCCTCCCAGCCACCAACAACTTCGCTTTTTTCAAACCGACCTCCACTCTGTCCTCCTCCCATTCCATGCTCCTCTCACTTTACTCAACCCACATTCCAAGGCCCTTAGAGACAGGCATTACACTAGCTGTTGTTTCTTAACTTAAATTGAATTTGTATCCTCAATGGATTATCTGAATATCTGGATCTGCCTTCTAGTGACCAGCGAGGATGCTGCTAACTTTCTGCTCCTTCTCCAGGGACCACATGGAGTTTTTTCCTACTTAATTATTTTTGGGATTTATACACTGTCTTTCCACCTGTCGCAATGCCCGTGTTCTGACCAGTATGCTGCTTTTCTGCCTTAATATCTCAAAATTAAATCTTGGAGGGAAAATGGACTAATTTTCCATAATGTGTTCTGGTTGCAGAATTTGGGGTTTCAGTTCTCAGTATTTGTGATTCTTCACCCTGCCCCACCCCTGCCCACCGGCATTGTGTTCAGGTGGATTTCATATATATCTGAATTCTGTTTGCCACCTATCAAAGACAGCTTGATGAAAATGTCAGCCCAGTGTGTGGCTGCTGTAAAAAAGGCAAACTCCATGTTAGGCATAATTAGGAAGATAATTGAGAATAAAACTGCCAATATCATATTGCCTTTATACAAATCTATGGTGCGACCACACTTGTAGTGTGTACAGTTCTGGTCATTGCACCTAAAAAAAGACATTGTAGAGATGGAAGAAGTGCAGAGGAGGGCAACTAAAATGATCAAGGATCTGGAGCAACTCCCCTATGAGGGAAGGTTACAACGTCTAGGACTGTTTAGCTTGGAGGAAAGGGGGGTAAGGGGAGATATGACAGAGGTGTACAAAATTATGCCTAGTGTGGAGAATGTGACTAGGGAGGCATTTTTCTCCCTCTCATAATCCAAGAACCTGGGGCCATCCCACGAAGCTCATTGGTGGGAGATTCAGGACAGATAAAAGGATGTTCTTCACACAGCACATAGTTAAACTATGGAATTCGCTACCACAAGACTTAGTGATGGCCGCCAATTTGGATGGCTTTGAAAGGCCCACATTCCAAGGCCCTTAGAGACAGGCATTAACACTAGCTTTCGTTTCTTAACTTAAATTGAATAGACAAATTCCTAGAGGAGAAGGCTAACAATGGCTGCTGGTCCTGATGGCTCTATGCTACCTCCAGTATCAGAGGCAGTAAGCCTATGTGCACCAGTTGCTGAGAAGCACAGGCGGGTGGGTCCTGCTTGTGGGTTCCCCGTCAACAGCTGGTTGGCCACCGTGTGAACAGAATGCTGGACTAGATGGACCCTTGGTCTGATCCAGCACGGCTCTTCTTATGTTCCTACATTGTAACCAGACAAATCATTCCATAGCCAATAACTGAAATTATTGGCTGCACCCTCTATCTGGATTGCATTTGCTGCCTCTAAGCTTCTGTGTTCTTGGTTTCTACTGTCCTGCCTTTCATGCCAGAGCTACAACCAGAGAAGATTTCTTATCTGAGGTGCAGTCTACCATGAGCTTCTCCTGCATGGGCTGCACTGAATGGTGGTTGTACAGTGAAACTCTCAAGTAACAGCAGTTTATTTCAGGGGCCGCTTGAGCAGGATTGAATAAAGCTCCCAGTGGAGTTTCATTAGTACTTGCTCAACAGCCTATTGTTTCAACAGGGCTTGTGTGGGACAGGTTCCAGGGAACTGAGCAACTCCTCTGACAGCTGTAAGAAATGCTTTCTTTCCTTAAATCAGGGAGCCGTGAGCCCCAGCCAAACCCATTCTAGATTAATTTGCCACCATTTTATGCTAGGTTATAACTATATATAAAACAGTATAATGAAATTTGAAAATTAAAAGGACGTTGGGTAATTCTCCTGGGGAGTGGAAGACATTTCTGTGATCTCTCAGCAAGTGTGGTCTCTAGCCTTCTCAAGAGCATAGCAATCAATTACATTAATACATAAATAAAGGAAGAATAAGACTGAGGGGAGATATAAGAGCGCTCTTCAAGTACTTGAAAGGCTGTCACAGAGAGAAAGGCCAGGATCTCTTCTCCATCATCCCAGAATGCAGGACACGGAATAATGGGCTCAAGTTACAGGAAGCCAGGTTCCGGCTGAACATCAGGAAAAACTTCCTGATGGTTAGAGCAATACGACAAGGGAACCAATTGCCTAGGGAGGTGGTGGGCTTTCCCACACTGGAGGCATTCAAGATAAGGCTAGACAGCCCCTTGTCAAGGATGCTTTGACTTGGATTCCTGCATTGAGCAGGGGATTGGACTTGATGGTCTTATAGGCGCCTTCCAACCCTACTATTCTATGATTCTAAGACTTCCTTCTAGCAGCCAAGAGAGCCAGTAAGGCAATTCAGTCCTAGTTTCACACACATTTGTCAGCATGGCAGATTGTGTGGAACTTTGTGTAGTCTGTATTGGAATCTGTCCAGAATAATCTGCCCTTTGTGTTTGCTTATATACTGTAGACAGGAGAGACTGAAACCAGCAGAAGCAAAGAACTTGCAGGCAAGAACCATTTCTCTGTTGCTGCTGGATAGCTTCAAGATGATAGACTTAGCAACTCCCCAAGGTTGTGCAGATGTTTTCTTTGACTTCTAAGGTCAGGAATGTGTGTAGCTCCAATTTACTGAAGAGGAAACGCTTGCATGGTGACTTCACTTGAAGGAACTGAGGGAGGGAGAGTGGGAGGGAGATACTGACAGGGCTGCCTTTAACAAAAACTCTTTTGCTCTGATCTCAGTTCATTCATTCATTATGCTTCTACACCACCCAACAGCCAAATCTCTCTAGGTAGTTTACTGAGATTAAAACCTTAAAAATACAATATAGTAATAATATAAAAACCGTTTATATACAAAAAATATAAAAAATATTTAACAAACAACAACAAGAAATCCCAGGACCTGTTAAATATGCTGTCCAATGCCAGGGGAGTAGACCGACTGGGTCATGAAGTTTAACGGGGACTTAGGTGAGTCAGTCTCTACCTATGACAGAGCTAAATTGCGATAGGTTGTAACCTGACCTGAGTCCTTTGAATAGAGTGGGAGAAAGTCTAAGAAAACACTCCACAAAGGTCTAGGTTGTATACATCCTTTTACAGGATATCCTGTGAGAACAGTATGCACAAAGATAGTCTGTTGACTGCTTCATTGGCTTGGTGCTACAAAGTAAATTTAGAATTAAGTGGGTCTGAAAAAAGAATAAGTTTATTTTAGTGTATATATAATCAAATATATTGATGCTTGGGAGAGTGATCCTACCTAGAACATTTCCAAGTCGCCTAGGGCTTATTCTGCTTTTTCATTTCTGTTGTGAGATGTATACTTTATTTCATTCATGAACCACTGTGGAGTCCAGTCAGCAGTGTTGAGAAGTTCTGTGACTATAAAAATGGGATTAAGAATTTGTCTTGCTTGAGATATCTTGAAGCTGAACTGTGAAACAGTTTGCATATTGAACAAAAATCAGAAGTTCTGTACACTAAGATTTCAGTATTCTATATTGGCCTGACAAATGACAGTGACATAAGAGTGAAATGCTCTAAGACTCAAATGCATTTCAGAGCTGTCATTTGTGTGTTGGGCTTGGATGTCCAGGTTCAAGACCCACTGGGTCATGAAGTTTAATCCAGACTTTGGGTGAGTCAGTCTCTTACTACCTGGGATAGAGCTAAATGAGGATGGGTTGTAACCTGTCCCGAGCCCTTTGAATAGAGTGGGCAAAAGTATAAATAAACATGCCACAAAGGTCTAGGTTGTATGAATCCTTTTACAGGGAAAAAATAGCTGTTCAAACGGGATTCTGAGTAGTATCTTTTTGGGAAAAAATCACTGTGAATGGAAGCCTCCCTCCAGATCCATAGCAATTTTCATATTCTTCTCAAAATACAAGTTGAAATCCAGACTAAATTACGTAACTTAAAACAGAAATCTCAAGAGCACTAAAGGAGTTTGGGACAGAGTTGACAGCATTGGATGGATGTGCCTTTGTGCTAACACTCGTTCTGTTGCCTTCTTCAGGTACATATTGGAATCATGTTGTGCCTCGTGGCACAGCTTCAGGCACAAAATGGGCTTTTGTGTTGGCTTCTGCGGCTCCAACAAAAGAAGGTAAAACTTGGCTTGGGGCTGCCTTATAAGTTAATGGTGCATTTCAGCTAGGCTGGAGAAAGAGACAAGTCTTGGTCTAACCCATTCAAAGCTGGTTTAAAGTTTGCAGTTTATTTTCAGTCTTTCTCTCCCCCCTGAAATAATATTAATTGCATGAACTTTAGCCAAAAAACCACGTTTCCATGTTTCTATGGTAGTTAGGCTAGCGCCCCCTTAGTGCTGTAGCACGGGAGTCTCCAACATGGCGCTCGTTGGTGCCAGTGTGTCCACGGACGCCTCTGTTGGTACCTGCCAGGCTAACTGCCCGCCTGATTTTTATTTTAATGCATATGATTTTTTTGCCACAAAGGGAAGGGCTGACCTCCAGCACCATCTTTATTTGGGTTCAAAAGAGTAGTTTTTGTGTGTTAGAACTCAGACACACACACACACACACACACACACCACACACACCTCTGCTTTGTACTTAGGTTCTTTGGCAAGTTACTGGCTGAGATGGGAGATGCAGTCCAACACAACTGGAGGTCACCAGGTTGGAATAGGCTAATCTAACTAGATGTGGCGTGTTAGATGGAGGTTGTGCTGAACAAGTGAAAGGTGGTGTGTGTGTGTGTGTGTTGGGGGGCGGGGGGGGGGGAGACAGAATTTTAAAGCACAGAAATGGAAATCTGTGCTGACGGCGCTGAGCTCTTCCCTCACCTGTGCTTTTCCATCCACAACTGCCTCCCTACAGCTGTTTTTTTTTTTTCTCCTGCCTGGGTACCAATACCAGAAGTAAGCCATACTAAAAGAAAAGCAGCCAGGAGGAGAAAGTTTTGGAAGGAAATGTGTGGGCAGGACTAGGGTTCAGTACTGCTTCCTTGGCCCTACACATGAAATCACTCTTTTTCACTTCATGTCTGTTTGGCAGCACTCAGTGTTCTACAACGCTGATCTTCCACCATCATGTCTAGTCAGAGCAGAAAAGATAAAATCCATGGGGGTGGAGCAGAGAAGACAGAATGGACAGGGGGCAGGGGAATCCATGAGGGTTGGGGGGAATGGGCAGAAAAGAGAGACTCTGAGGGGAAAAATGGCAGATGCACTTGCAAGCCAATGAAGGTTGCCTGCCCCTGAGTTAAACCCTAAGGGCAGTATCTTATTGTGCCCATGCATCAGCGGAATCAAGCACTAGTGCAATGAAGAATTAGTGCTTCTTCAGATAACCAGAAACAAATAGAAACACTCGTGTCCAGAACAGGGCAAGTCAGTGGAACTCACAGAAGGGAACTCCGCTGACCTGTCCCAGTCCAGAGACAAGCATTTCCACTTGTTTCCGCACACCAACCCATTGCATTAGTATCCTGCTGGTGCAACAGAATGAGCAGGAACACAGCAGCAGTTTTGGATACTGCCCTTGATCTTTTTATTTGTAATGTCAAGGAATTCTGACTTCAGAAAATGCTCAAAGAATGTTTTTGTTTTCCCATAGACCTTGTTTTTGTTGTTGTTTTTAATAAATGGCTGTTCGATATTATTTTGTGCTGCAGCAGACTGATGCTAGAAATAGCAACTTGATGCTATACTTAGGCATAAAAATAAACCAAGTCCTACAAGTCAGCGCTAGTGTAGCATATTAGCTAAGGGGATGGGCTGTGAGCCAGGAAGTCCCCAGTTCAATCTCGCCTTGGAAATAAAATCACTACATTTCTTAGGCAAGTAGGAGGCTGGGGCGATCCCCTAAGAGGAATGATTGGGGGATTTTTAATTTAGAAAAAAAGGAGAGTTGGGGGGACATGATAGAATTGTATAGATGTATGCTTGGTATGGAGAAAGTGGTTACCCCCTCATAGTACTAGAACCTGGGGTCATGCAGTGAAAAGGAAGTGCTTCTTCCCACAGCACATAGTTAAACTGGGGAATTCCTTACCACAAGGTGTAATGAAGGCCCCCAACTTAGCTTTAAAAGGAGATTAGTCTGATTTATGGAGGATAAGGCTATTTATTTATTAATTTATCATTTATTTATTTGATTTGTACCCTGCCTTTCTGCCAAAAAATGGCATTCAAGGCTATAAGAACATAAGAGCCATGCTGGATCAGACCAAGGGTCCATCTCATTCAGCATTCTGTTCACACAGTGGCCAACCAGCTGCACACAGGAAACCCACAAGCAGGACATAAGTGCGGCAGCACCCTCCCGCCCATGTTCCCCAGCAACTGGTGTACATAGGCATACTTCTATACTGGAGGTAGCATATAGCCACGAGGACTAGTAGCCATTGATAGTTTTATCCTCCATTAGACTACCTAGTTATGACAGCTATATGCTACCTCCAGAATGCCTCCAGTGTATGTCTGAATACCAGTTGCTGGAGCACAACAGCAGGTGAGGGCTGTTTCCTTCATGCCCAGCTTGTGGGCATCCCAGAGCCATCTGATTGGCTATCATGGGAAACAGGATGCTGGATTAGATGGGTTTTTGATCTGATCCAGCTGGGCTTTTCTACTCAAGCAATTCTATTTTAGCCTCAGTCTTCCATCTGGAATATGGGGACTACCTTACAGGGCTGTTTTAAGATTTCCCAAGATAATGTATGTGAAGTGATTTAAATGCACTCTAGAAATACTAATAATACTAGTACTTACTAGCCGTGTTAAAGCTAGGCTTTAAAACTTACATTTGACCAGGTTTCTTTATCTTGGAATACATATTTCACTTTATTTTTATTTTTCAATCATGTCTAGACACGGAATGATTTTGTAATGCTGAAGCCTTCTGGAAAATCAGATTTTACAATGAAACCTTTGTCCTTCCCACAGGAAGCTTTCTGTGGCTGTGCCAAAGTAGCAAGGACCTCTTTTGTGTCAGTGATCAAAATCCTCAGTTCCATCCTTCAACTGTTCAGCTACCTCCTGATGGCGAAATGGTATACTATTCGGCCTGCCAGGATGCCATATGGAGCCTGGATAGTCTAGGCCGGGTCTTCATAAGGACCCTTTCACCAAATTGCCCAACCGGGATGCACTGGACCAGACTGGACCTTGCTCAGTTAGGTATGGCTTCTTGTGTACTGTCTTGTAAAACTGTCAACTTAAAAGCAGACAAGCAGGATGCATTTCCTCTGCATAATTGATGGATATGACCACCCAGAGAGCGTCAGCTGTTGGGCTGTACAGAAATGTAATAAATAAATATCTAAATACAGAATTTTTCTGACACCTGCAACCTACCGATAAAGCATTACGTTTTGTTGCTTGGTACTTTGTTGTTGTTGTTCAGTCGTTCAGTCGTGTCCGACTCTTCGTGACCCCATGGACCATAGCACGCCAGGCCTTCCTGTCCTGCGCTCTCTCCCGGAGCGTGCTCAAGTTCATATTCATTGCATCCGTGATGCTATCTAGCCATCTCATCCTCTGCCGTCCCCTTCTCCTTTTGCCTTCCGTCTTTCCCAGCATCAGGGTCTTTTCCAGGGAGTTTTCTCTTCGCATTAGGTGGCCAAAATATTGGAGCTTCAGCTTCATTATCTGTCCTTCCAATGAGCACTCAGGGTTGATTTCCTTTAGGATGGACTGATTTGACCTCCTTGCAGTCCAGGGCACTCGTAAGAGTCTTCTCCAGCACCACAGTTCGAAAGCATCGATTCTTCGGCGCTCAGCCTTCCTTATAGTCCAGCTCTCACAGCCATACATTACTACTGGGAAAACCATAGCTTTGATTAGACGGACCTTTGTCGGCAAGGTGATGTCTCTGCTTCTTACTATGCTGTCTAGGTTGGCCATAGCTTTCCTCCCAAGGAGCAAGCGTCTTTTAATTTCATGGCTACAGTCACCGTCTGCGGTGATCTTGGAGCCCAAGAAAGTAAAATCTGTCACTGCTTCCATTTCTTCCCCTTCTATATGCCAGGAAGTGATGGGGCCAGATGACATGATCTTAGTTTTTTTAATGTTGAGTTTCAAACCAGCTTTTGCACTCTCCTCTTTCACCCTCAACAAGAGGCTCTTTAGATCCTCTTCGCTTTCTGCCATTAGGGTGGTATCGTCTGCATATCGGAGGTTGTTGATAATTCTCCCGGCAATCTTAATTCCGACCTCTGATTCATCCAACCCGGCATTTCTCATGATGTACTCTGCATATAAGTTAAATAAGCAGGGTGACAATATGCAGCCTTGTCGTACTCCTTTCCCAATTTTGAACCACTCGGTTGTTCCATGTCTGGTTCTTACTGTTGCTTCTTGACCCTCGTACAGGTTTCTCAGGAGACAGGTAAGGTGGTCTGGTACTCCCATCACTTTAAGAATTTGCCACAGTTTGTTGTGATCCACACAATCAAAGGCTTTAGCGTAGTCAATGAAGCAGAAATAGACGTTTTTCTGGAATTCTCTTGCTTTCTCCATGATGCAGCGAATGTTGGCGATTTGATCTCTAGTTCCTCTGCCTCTTCGAAACCCAGCTTGTACTTCTGGTAGTTCTCGGATCGCATACTGCTGAAGCCTAGCTTGTAGGATTTTGAGCATCACCTTGCTGGCATGTGAAATGAGCGCAATTGTGCGGTAGTTTGAACACTCTTTGGCGTTGCCCTTCTTTGGAATTGGAATGTAAACTGACCTTTTCCAGTCTTGTGGCCACTGTTGAGTGTTCCAGATTTGGTGGCATATTGAATGCAGCACTTTAACAGCATCATCTTTTAGGATTTTAAATAGCTCGGCTGGAATACTGTCATCTCCGCTAGCTTTGTTGTTACTAATGCTTCCTAAGGCCCACTTGACCTCACTCTCTAGGATGTCCGGCTCAAGTTCAGTGACCGCACTATCATGGCTATCAGGGACATTCAGATCTTTCCTGTATAGTTCTTCTGTGTATTCTTGCCACCTCTTCTTAATCTCATCTGCTTCTGTTAGGTCCCTGCCTTCTTTGTCCTTGATCATGCCCGTCTTTGCACAAAACGTTCCCTTGAGATCTCCAATTTTCTTGAAGAGATCTCTAGTCTTTCCCATTCTGTTGTTTTCCTCGATTTCTTTGCATTGTTCATTGAAGAAGGCCTTCTTGTCTCTCCTTGCTATTCTCTGGAACTCTGCATTCAGTTGGGTATATCGTCCCCTTTCTCCCTTGCTTTTCGCTTCCCTTCTTTCGTGAGCTACTTGTAAAGCCTCATCAGACAGCCACTTGGCTTTCTTGCATTTCTTTTTCTTTGGGACGGATTTCGTTGCTGCCTCCTGAACAATGTTACGGACCTCCGTCCATAGTTCCTCAGGCACTCTGTCTATCAGGTCTAATCCCTGAAATCTATTCCTCACCTCCACTGTATATTCATCAGGGATATGATTTAGGTCATACCTGAACGGTTTAGTGGTTTTCCCGACGTTCTTCAATTTAAGCCGAAATTTTGCAAGAAGCAGCTCATGATCTGAGCCACAGTCAGCTCCAGGTCTTGTTTTTACTGACTGTATGGAGCTTCTCCATCTTTGGCTGCAAAGGACATAATCAATCTGATTTCGATATTGACCATCTGGTGACGTCCATGTGTAGAGTCGCCTCTTGTGCTGTTTGAAAAGAGTGTTTGCTATGATCAGCATGTTCTCTTGGCAAAACTCTATTAGCTTTTGTCCTGCTTCATTTTGTACACCAAGGCCATGCTTGCCTGTTATCCCAGTGATTTCTTGACTTCCTACTTTAGCATTCCAATCCCCTATGATGAAGAGGACATCTTTTTTTGGTGTTAGTTCTAGAAGGTGTTGTAGGTCTTCATAGAACCGATCAACCTCAGCTTCTTCAGCCTCAGTGGTTGGGGCATAGACTTGAATTACTGTGATGTTGAATGGTTTGCCTTGGATTCGTACTGAGATCATTCTATCATTTTTAAGATGGTACCCCAGTACTGCTTTTCCCACCCTTTTGTTGACTATGAGTGCTACTCCATTTCTTCTAAGGGATTCTTGCCCACAATAGTAGATATGATGGTCACCTGAATTAAATTCGCCCATGCCTGTCCATTTGAGTTCGCTGATTCCCAAGATGTCGATGTTCAATCTTGCCATCTCATGTTTGACCACCTCCAGCTTACCTTGATTCATTGATCTGACTTGATTCATTGATCTGGCTTGGTACTTACTAACTTACTAAAGAATTCTTGCCATGCTGGTCTCAGAGAAAGGGTCCCAGAAAAGAACAGAATGATCAATTTTACTTTTTAGATTTTTGTTAACGGAAGACAGTGATCAAGATTGAGGGATAATGGTGCCAACACAACAAAGTGTGAAATACTCTCTGAGATAATACTTGTATGGATGCCCAACAGGGTCATGGTAGGCAATGCAGGAAATAATGCTATCAAGACCAATACAAGAGCAGGTTGTCTGTCACTTTCCTGTGACACCATCCCACACCACTCTAGCAATGATTAAATGGGGGATCAAGTGGGAGGGGTCAGAACCTTGGTTACTTTCCATCCCGCTATGCACTGTCCACCATTGGCTGTGGGTGTTTATCAGTTACAGCAGGGATGTTGAACCTGTAGGCCAAATCCAAGTCCCAGTCAGGCCCTCCAGGGTTTCCCAAATGGTCACACCCTCTTTCCCCCGTCGGCTGTTTTCCACTTTCGCACCTCCCCCCACCCCTTCTAAAAGGTTGCAGTCCCTCTCCTACAGCTTAGTTACTGGCAGTAAAAGCTTTAAACTAAATATACTGGTATTTTTGCCCCTGCCCCTTTTGCTGTCAGCTCCACCCTCTTGTGGCATCTGAGAGTTTTTTCAAAATTGAATTTGGTCTCAGTCTGACTAAACAAAGTTCAGCACCCCTGAATCACAGTATATCAAAATGAATATTGAATAAGGTTATCCTCTTTTTTCCAAAAAAAAGGCTTTTACCTTAAAATCTAAATTGCCCTCAGGAAAACAAATTCAAAGGTGATGAAATCACATTAACAAATAGAGCATTCACATATTGCAGCAATATGTTTTGAAATTTCAACTCTGTGCAGTCAGTTCTTTGTGTACTTACACTGCGTCCAAATGTATAACATTTGACTTGATTAGGGTTGCATTGTTATATTCCAAAGTTTCTCAAACAAAGTCTAATGGATGTTGCTTTATGCTAGCAAGCATAAAGCTCTGTTTCTCTGAATGAACAATTATTATTAGCTTTGATAAAGGGGAAATCCAAAATGGAGTGAGAAAAGGACCTCAAAATGTTGCATAAGGAGTCTGTCTTTGGATATCAAATTGTGCTGGACATGTAAATAAGTGCCCAGCAATGCAGAGCAGGTGATATGTGATTCCTTGTTCATAGGCCCCTGATATTTATTTAGATCAAAACCAACAGCTGAGCCATCAAAAACTCAAGCCACTGTGATCCAACACACTTTCTGCCATCAGGAGTAATAATATTTTATTTTAAATAGCACCTCTCAATGTCAAATCCAGAGGAGCAGTTGAATTATGCTGATGGATGTTGTTTTGTCCGTGCGGCTATTTTCAGTCAGGCAGTTCTTATGTAACGGTGCTAAAATAAAGACAGAATTCAAGAAATTATAAGGGAATAAGCCAGGAACATTCCAATACTTTAACGTCCTCTTTGTTTAATCTGGTTTTGATAAGGTCACTTTCAAACATTATCCTATCCATTCATTTAGTGTGTTTGTATCCCACGCTTCCTGTAAGGAATTCAGCAAAGCACTTGTGATATTTCCCCCAATTTCTTCTTTTCAGTCTCTGTGTCAACACACATGCAGGTTTCTGCATGGACACACTTCCAGAAGTTTCTAGAACTTCATATGTCCCGTCGCTCAAGTTGGGAAGGTTTTTGCCTTCGTCCCAGGGGCCAGTGCCCCCCTGTTACATTATTTCAGCCACCACAAGAGAAATATTACAGAGAATTTTCTCTGTGACTTTTCTCCTTGATGAGTCTGTTCTGGTTTTCTTTCTTTCTTTCTTTCTTTCTTTCTTTCTTTCTTTCAACTAAGGTGTACTTTCTTTTCCTTCAGATTTATTATTTCCTTCCATTTATATTTTCCTTGGTTTCTTTATTTTCTCCTGCACACATACGACACAGTGGTTTTCATTTAAAAACTGCTATGAATGTGGTAGAAACCAGAGACTAAGAAAAGCCATCATGTATGCAGTCTAATATCTCTGCCCATTTGCTCTAAAACAGTCCTCGCAACTGATTCACTCCAGCTATGCCAGTTTTCACAACATATTTGGTGTCAACACCATGAACAATTCTTGCTTAATCATGTACAATCAAGATTGTACCAAGCCTCCGCTCCAGCCTTGGCACAAGGTACCAAAGCCATTATCCAGGCCTAAACTGTTCTTGGACAGGTTACAGCAGCTTCTATATATGAAGAAATGTCCTAGGCAGGTAGCTCATTCTCATTTTCATCCTGACTCTATTCTCTTCTGCATAGGCTACAATGTAAAGGTGTCAACATAAGACCTTTGATAAGAAAGTATCTTGTTCCAGAGCCATGGCCATACTCCATCTGCAGCACTTCTCCAACTGTACAAGCTTGTCCCTAAGCAGCTGTACAACTAAACTGCGGTGCTCAAGGGTCTTTTGAGTTGAAGTGAGGGGCTGTAGGTCAATGGCAGAGCAGATGTTTGTACGCAGATGGTCCCAGATTCAATCCCGGTATATCCAGATAGGGCTAAGAAAGAATTCTGCCTGAAACCCTGGAGCTCTACTGCCTGTCAGTGTCGACAATACTGGATTAGATGGACCAATGGTCTCACTCAATATAAGGCAATGTCATATGTTCCCTGCATGGGAGGTAGGGAGACAAGGCTATTGTTGGCTGTCCTAGTGTACTTTCGATCCTGTCCAAGATATCCTGCAACAAAAGGCACCTCAGTGAGGAGAAACATGGAACTTTTGCCACTCTTACCTAATGTAGGATGCCACTTCCCATTTTGTAACATCTGAAAACATTCCACTAAAATTGCATTCTTCATTCGCTGTTAAATTTCCTAAACAATGAACTATTATAAGAATGATGGATTGTAGGGTATTTTGCCTACAAATTGTGGAGCATCATCATTTCGTCTACCCAAAGCAAATGCATAGTTTACTATCTCTAATAAAAGTTGGCTTTTAGGCTTTCCTTTCTTAATGAGAACACTATATTTCATAATGGGATATCCCAATCACCACTCAGAACATTCTGTTAATCAGTGAGATTCACTTTGGCATGTGGGTATTTGTTTATTTTTTAAGTTCGACATCTTGCCAGAATACTACAATGTGCTGCATGATTTTGTGTTGGTTGTTGTGTCTGTGTATAATGTTGTTTTTCCTCCCAACTATTTCTAATACACAGTATGGTAACTCTAGACCCGATAATGTTGCATCCGAGTCAATAACCTCTAGACTTTTTTCGCACCATCCTAAACGTAAATAACATGGTTGATGTTTCTAGGAATAAGTACTCTGTTGGTGTATGATTGACTAATGACTTGAGAGAGTTATTTCACAGCTTTACATTTTCTATTTCAGTCCTAAGGAAAGCAGAAAAGGTTTTGATGCTGTTTGACTAAAAATAAAAGATACTTTGTTGATGGTACAACCTTTTTAGAAAAGAACTTCTTACTTGCATTGTGTACTAGAAGCAAGAACTTGGCTAACCTTGAAATATTTATCCTAGAGATCCATCCAGCACCCACTATTTGCTAGTAACATTTGGAATGTTAAGCATTAAAATGTATTTATAGACCCTGGTCTGTAACCATGACCAGCTCCCGGCGACAGTTCACTTGAGGTCATGTGAAAACTTGCCTCTCTAATTCTACACAGAATTGCTGTCCAGTGACATCGCATGCCCCTCCATTCCTCTTTGAAAATTATTTTAATAGCAACAATTGGAGAATTGCACCCTGTTTTCCATAGATGCTTCAATAAAGAGGACTTGCTAAATGAAGGAAGCCATCATTTTATATTTTCCTTTCTTTGTTTTGGCTTTAATGTTAGTTTTGCATTGTAGACATAGCCCAAGATCCAATGTGTTCCATGCATTCTCTGTGGCTTATATGGTCCCCTCAGTTCAGGTGATCTTTTCCCCAGGTGGTGGCTACACATGGGATGCGGAGCTAATGGTGCCTTCTTTGTATGCAAGACGTTGATCATGCAGTTCAGGTGTGTGTGTGTGTGTGTGTGTGTTGGATTTTATGTGCAAACACTCTGTACAAATTCTACAACCATGTGTAAACCCTTGGTCAGCAGACTTGAAAGGCACAATCTCACTCCCTGACCACACATAGCTGCTTCTTATTGAGGAGGTAACCTGAACCAGCACACAATGAACTTTTTTATGTGCTTCAGTGGAGAGGAGGAGGACATGTGTGAATTCCTGTGCAGGCGTAGAGACATCTCCATTGAAGCAAAGGGCAAGGAGCTCTCCAGTGTACCCTCAGAGAACTTCTGGATAGAGGCAGCAGGGCACATTCCAGACACAAGCTACGTTAGGACGCAATGCTAAACCCTGTTATATTGCAGGAATGTGAAACCTCCAGCCCACAGGCCTAATCCAGCCTACGGAGGTTCCACATTCAGCCTGCAGAGCCTCCGTGGGCTCCTCCATGGAGCAGAGCTTGGCCTCCAAGTCCCATCTCCTGGAGAAATTCCAGCTGTTATCTTCCCTCTCTTTTTGGTCCTCTCCCCTCATTTCTCTGTTCTTCTCCCATGCAGCTTTGCTTTTTAAACCTAGAGTGGTAGGTAAATGCAATAATTGGATCTTCCCTTTCAATCGTTGATTCTGAGGCACAAAGTACGTGTGATTAGAGGAAATCTGTGACTGGCGTCTCCATTATTTTACTTTGTGGTGGGAGTTGTGTTTTAACCCACCGCCCCCCGGCAAAATCCCCCCTCCCCCTGAAACTGCTGTTAGCACAGTACAAGGAAAATATAGTAGCTGTGTTGTTTGAGCCTAGTTAGTGCCATAAACCAGAGCTGAAGATTGTTGAACTGAAACTGAAACTCTTTTTCCTCCTCTCTCTCTCTCTCTCTCTCTCTCTCTCTCTCATTAGGTGCTGTGAAACTTAGAAGTTTAGCGTGTGGAAATCAGCACATCTGGGCCTGTGACAGTTGTGGCGGTATCTACTTCCGGGTAGGAACTCAGCCTCTGAACCCAAGTTTGATGCTGCCTGCATGGATAATGATTGAGCCTCCCATCCAGGTAAAACAGTAATCCTTTAATTCAGTCATTTATTTGCATGCCTTTGACATGAAAGGATCCCAGTGCTTTTTGTTCAGTGATGGCAGGTGAGGATTCAAAGCTATGGACTAGGAAATGTTTAACAAACTTTGTACAACCCTGACAAGTTAGATGGAGAGGGAAGGGGCAAATGAGTAAAAATTGTGCTAGGAAAAAAATCCGCCACCACAAAGCATATACTTCTAGCTGTAGTCCCATTTCTGTTCTTTTTTTTTTTTATCCCTCCCACTTCCTCCATAACAAATCATAATATATCTCTTTAGTAGTATCTACACACTGGTAAAAAGGGCCAGTGTGTTTCTCCCAGCATGGAAACACATCTGAGAAATAGCAGGATTTTATATTTCCAGCATTTACCCCTTTTTGGTTCCTAGTAACCCTGCAGGTCCAATCTGTAACCATCACACGACATACAGAACCGTAACGAATGAATGGTTTATTACGGTCACAGGCCAATACACATTTTTTGTATAAAAGAAAGATACAGCTAATTAAGAATAAAATAAAATGAATACATTTCAAAATCAGGCCAACATAATTTTTTCCCTTGTTTGCACTGAAATAAGAAAGAGCCTAGAAACCTTCCCAGTGACATAGAGTGAATCATCCTTCAAACACCAGCTCTTCAGAAGGTCATCCCAGGAGAGTTCTTAATAAGGGGAAAATCAGCTTCTCTCTGATATGCAGAACCTGATTTAAATGTCTGCAAACCCCTCCTCCCCCACTTCATCCTGGGACTCTGAACATGCTGACACTGTGACCCAGTTCACACAACGTGCCATGCTCACCGTGGGTTAAACAACCCACGGTGAGCCCGGTGTATCGTGTGAACCAGGCCGATGACTTCACCATCAAGTTAGAGTAGTCCCCCAACCTGCTTTTTGTAACATCTTGTTAGATGAAGAGACCTGGAGATCTCAAAAGCTTTCACATTTTTTGACCATCTTTTGGTTTGATCTTTGATCTCTTTGGTATTACACTAATATGGATCTGGAATTTTGCGTATGGTCAACACAGCTTCTCTCTCCCCCCTTTTTTTCTTTAGTAGAGTCTCTAAAGTTATCAAGATTTCTTGAAGATCAGAGTTTCATTTGCCCTAATATGTCTGAAACGTTTTCTCTTTTCTGTGTATTTACTGGCCAAGCAAAGTGAGGCTTGCAATTTAACTCATCCAGTCAGCATTCTGTTTGCAATTGTGGCGTTTCTGTTGATGTTTGACCTGATAACTCCATTGAACATTGTGCTATCTAAATGAAATTTGTTATACACAGGGCACTATTCTGCTTGACCTCTGCACTCACTTTCAAAGTAGGTCAGGAAAGATATAAAAGACAACACCATGAGATTTCTGTCTTTGAGGCTTGAGATATCAGAATGAAGGTTGTGTGTCTGTGGTCACCACAACATGCTATGTTTCAAGTAAAAAAAGTGGATGAAGTCACAGCCAGGATCACACACACACACACACACACACACACTGTTAAATGAGTCACTGTGTGAGCGGGCCTCACCGCTTGTGAATTAGACTAGGACTGGGGAGATCCAGCTTCTAGTCCCCGCTTGGCCATGAAGTTCACTGGGTGACTTGGAGTCAGTCACTGACTCTCAGCTTAATCTACCACACAGGGTTGTTGTGGGGATAAAATGGAGATGAGGAGGCTCATGTATGCCACCCTAGGCACCTTGGAGGAAAGGTGGGATATAAATATAACAAATAAATAAAAATAAATACAACCCTAGATCAAACCCTGCGCATGTTTTCGAACCAGGCTTGGGGTGAGAATGCAACATCTGAAGTGAAATCTCTTGAAACCTGGACTTTACTAGTTCATTTCCTTTATAAAATTTCTAAGCCTCCTTTCTATTAAAAAAAATAATTACTCAAGACAATGTAGAATCCATGAAATAAAACCTTAACGATACATAAGCCAACTTGATATAAATGCAATTGTTAAAGGAACATTAAAATAATAGCAAAACAATCCACAGTACCCCAAAGCCTGAGTTTTCATTTGCTAACTAAATTCCAGTTGAGTTGTTTCCTTGCAGGTCACCCTCACAAAAAACGGTACTGATTCTCTCCTTCCTTCCCTCACCCACTTTGCAGCTTTGCCATAACAAAATATTAGGTTACCCTCTGAACACAATTGCGACAACTTGTTCTCTTACATCATCATTAGCTAAGCTCTGTTTATCTCATGACAGACAACTGCTGCTAGTTGCAGAGGTGAGCAGAGAGAGAACAGAAGGGAAAGGAGAAAGGGCCAATTGAGCTTTCGATCTGACTCGGCAAAGTGCAGTCTCCTTAGCGGCCTGAAACTGTGCTGTATAATAGATGTGGGCCTAGGCTTTGAGAGGTTATTCACTGAGAAGAAGACATTCTGGCAGGCAGCAACCAAAACTATAACATTTCATAGGATCCTTTCTCCAAAGGCTATCCCTCCCCCTGCCCCCAAATGCAAAGATCAGTCTGCATCAGAAAAAGCATGTGAAGGATAAAGAGGGTCTCTCTTATTTCAGGGTCATAAATCCGGAAGCAAAGGCAGAGTAACTTCCCAGCACATGTGAGTCAAGTGAAAAAGGAGCTGAGCACGCCAGTCACACACCACTGTACATGCTTTTTCCACCTCAGGGAAAGAATAGAAGTGTCAGTGAGGCAGCATTGCTGTCCTATGACTATCAGAAGGGGCCTATGCTTCATTAGTAGTGGTAGAAGTGTTGTTTTTCTTTGGCCAGTGAGGAAAAGGAGTGGAAATAAAGCCAAAGATGGCATTTTCCAAACAATAATACCAGATAAAGCTTAAACAAGATTTCCAAACCTTTGCCCCATGTAAATTGACTTTCTGCCTTTCCCAGCCTTCACAGGTAGGGCAAGGATCTCGTTTTGGGGGTTTGGAGTGTTCCCAAATCCAGAACCAAATAACTTGCGTAAAGGGCTTTATCCGAGGCACTGGCTTTCCAGTCAAACCTCTCTAAATATGACTCAGGCCAGAAAAGGGCTCTGTTGATGAGAATCATCCTCTGCTGTGTGGTGTAAAAAAGTTCAAAAGACAGCAGAGGGAGTCTAGTGGTGTATGTTGTTTTCAGTGGGGGGAGCCCTACTCTATGAACAACAAGGGATGTTGTGTTATCGTCGTCCCCCCAACATGATGGAGCTGTGATGGCATACCTCATTTTCACAACTTGCTAGTGTTGTACTTCGAAAGAGGAGATGGCATGAACATTACACTTCCTGGAGCAATAAATACTAGGAAGTTTCTTTGGACAGGGAACAAAGGAAGTTATGCCTCCCACAGCAAACACACATTCAGGAAGTCTCTCTTCATACTTTGAGATCCCTGGAAACAGAGAGAAAATGAAACTCAGGAATGCAGCACAGCCTAGAAGGGGAGAGATTTGTTTAGAGCTTATAGCTAAGGGCGGGAAAGGACATTAATAATCTTTTCCAAAGCGACTCCTTGGTTGTCCCTTCTCTGCTGGAAATGCTTGCTTGCTTGCTTGTGCAACTTCAGCAATACAAACCTAATACAGCAGATCTCAAAGAACAAAAGATTCAGACTAAAAGAACATCTGGGAGAATTCCAGTACATCAGGCCAGGTTGTTACAAGAAAATTTGAAATTGCAAGTTTGTCTTGCCCCTGTAAAATAAATCCTTAAATGCCTCCTAAAAGCCAGCTTTTGATTAACAGAACCTAACACCCTTCATGGATCACTGCCTTGTTGTGGCGAAGGGGCTTGCGTAACTCAGTGAAGCCATAAGCTATGCCGTGCAGGGCCACCCAAGATGGACAGGTCATGGTGGAGAGTTCTGACAAAATGTGGTCCACTGGAGAAGGGAATGGCAACCCACTCCAGTATTCCTGCCAAGAAAACCCCATGGAACGTATCACAAGGCTAAAAGATATGACGCCGGAAGATGAGCCCCTCAGGTCGGAAGGTGTCCAGTATACTACTGGGGAAGAGCAGAGGGAATTTCCAAGTAGCGCCAGAAAGAGTGAAGCGGCTGGGCCAAAGCTGAAAGGACACTCAGCTGTGGATGTGTCTGGTGGTGAAAAGAAAATCTGATGCTGTAAGGAACAATATTGTTTAGGAACCTGGAATGTCAGATCAATGAATCAAGGTAAGCTGCAGGTGGTCAAACATGAGATGACAAGATTGAACATTGACATCTTGGGAATCAGCGAACTAAAATGGACAAGCATGGGCGAATTTAATTCAGGTGACCATTATATCTACTACTGTGGGCAAGAATCCCTTAGAAGAAATGGAGTAGCACTCATAGTCAACAAAAGGGTGGGAAAAGCAGTACTGGGGTACAATCTCAAAAACGATAGAATGATCTCACTACGACTCCAAGGCAAACCATTCAACATCACAGTAATTCAAGTCTATGCCCCAACCACTGAGGCTGAAGATGCAGCAGTTGATCGGTTCTGTGAAGACCTATAACACCTTCTAGAACTAACACCAAAAAAAGATGGCCTTTTCATCATAGCGGATTGGAATGCTAAAGCAGGAAGTCAAGAAATCACCGGGATATCAGGCAAGCATGGCCTTGGTGTACAAAATGAAGCAGGACAAAGGCTAATAGAGTTTTGCCAAGAGAACACGCTGATCATGGCAAAGACTCTTTTCCAACAGCACAAGAGGCGACTCTACACATGGACATCACCAGATGGTCAATATCGAAATCAGATTGATTATGTCCTTTGCAGCCAAAGATGGAGAAGCTCTATACAGTCAGTAAAAACGAGACCTCAAGCTGACTGTGGCTCAGATCATGAGCTTCTTATTGCAAAATTTCGGCTTAAATTGAAGGACGTAGGGAAAACCACTAAACCGTTCAGGTATGACCTAAATCATATCCCTTATGAATATACCGTGGAGGTGAGGAATAGATTTAAGGGATTAGACCTGATAGACAGAATGCCTGAGGAACTATGGACAGAGGTCCGTAACATTGTTCAGGAGGCAGCAACGAAATCCATCCCAAAGAAAAAGAAATGCAAGAAAGCAAAGTGGCTGTCTTATGAGGCTGAGGAAAACTTTACAAGTAGCTGAGGAAAGAAGGGAAGCAAAAAGCAAGGGAGAAAGGGGAAGATATATCGAACTGAATGCAGAGTTCCAGAGAATAGCAAGGAGAGACAAGAAGGCCTTCTTAAATGAACAATGCAAAGAAATCAAGGAAAACAACAGAATGGGAAAGACTAGAGATCTCTTCAAGAAAATCAGAGCTATCAAGGGAATGTTTTGTGCAAAGATAGGCATGATAAAGGACAAAGAAGGCAGGGACCTAACAGAAGAAGATGAGATTAAGAAGAGGTGGCAAGAATACACAGAAGAACTATACAGGAAAGGTCTGAATGTCCCTGATAGCCATGATAGTGCGCTCACTGAACTTGAGCCGGACATCCTAGAGAGTGAAATCAAGTGGGCCTTAGGAAGCATTAGTAACAACAAAGCTAGGGGAGATGACAGTATTCCAGCTGAGCTATTTAAAATCCTAAAAGATGATGCTGTTAAAGTGCTGCACTCAATATGCCAACAAATTTGGAACACTCAACAGTGGCCACAAGACTGGAAAAGGTCAGTTTACATTCCAATTCCAAAGAAGGGCAACGCCAAAGAGTGTTCAAACTACCGTACAATTGCACTCATTTCACATGCCAGCAAGGTGATGCTCAAAATCCTACAAGCTAGGCTTCAGCAGCATGTGAACTGAGAACTATCGGAAGTACAAGCTGGGTTTCAAAGAGGCAGAGGAACTAGAGATCAAATCACCAACACTCGCTGGATCATGGAGAAAGCAAGAGAATTTCAGAAAAACATCTATTTCTGCTTCATTGACTATGCCTTTGATTGTGTGGATCACAACAAACTGTGGCAAATCCTTAAAGAGATGGGAGTACCAGACCACCTTACCTGTCTCCTGAGAAACCTGTACGAGGGTCAAGAAGCAACAGTAAGAACTGGACATGGAACAACCGATGGGTTCAAAATTGGGAAAGGAGTACGACAAGGCTGTGTATTGTCACCCTGCTTATTTAATTTGTATGCAGAGTACATCATGAGAAACGCCGGTTTGGATGAATCACAGGTCGGAATTAAGAGTGCCGGGAGAATTATCAACAACCTCAGATGCGCAGACGATACCACCCTAATGGCAGAAAGCGAAGAGGATCTAAAGAGCGTCTTGTTGAGGGTGAAAGTGGAGAGTGCAAAGCTGGTTTGAAACTCAACATTAAAAAAACTAAGATCATGGCATCTGGCCCCATCACTTCCTGGCATATGGAAGGGGAAGAAATGGAAGCAGTGACACATTTTATTTTCTTGGGCTCCAAGATCACTGCAGACGGTGACTGTAGCCATGAAATTAAAAGACGCTTGCTCCTTGGGAGGAAAGCTATGGCAAACCTAGACAGCATAGTAAGAAGCAGAGACATCACCTTGCTGACAAAGGTTCGTATAATCAAAGCTATGGTTTTCCCAGTAGCAACATACGGTTGTGAGAGCTGGACTATACGGAAGGCTGAGCGCCGAAGAATCGATGCTTTCGAACTGTGGTGCTGGAGAAGACTCTTACGAGTCCCCTGGACTACAAGGAGGTCAAATCAGTCAATCCTAAAGGAAATCAACCCTGAGTGCTCATTGGAAGGACACATATTGAAGCTGAAGCTCAAATATTTTGGCCACCTAATGTGAAGAGAAAACTCCCTGGAAAAGACCCTGATGCTGGGAAAGATTGAAGGCAAAAGGAGAAGGGGACGGCAGAGGGTGAGATGGCTTGATAGCATCACTGATGCAATCAATATGGACTTGAGCACACTCCGGGAGAGAGCGCAGGACAGGAAGGCCTGGCGTGCTATGGTCCATGGGGTCACGAAGAGTCGGACACGACTGAACAACAACAACAGCCTTACCAACAAGCCATTTCGTGAGCATTGTGAAGTTCTGATTAGCAACTTCCTGACTGTTTCTTGTTAATTTGACCTAGGAGGTTATGTTGCATCATACTGACAGCAGTAGACAAAATAGGAGATAGCATGGTGTGGAGAGGTAAAGCTGAGCTTCAGTTGCTTATGTACAGAGCTGCTCTTAAAGTATAGTCTCTGCCATTAATGAGGTTGAACAGGCTGACCCTCCAGTCAGATTGAATAATTTGCCCTATCTCAGAACCCATGAGTCGTAAAAATTTGCCTGTGAGCTACTGCATTTCCTTCTTCAGTGACGCTGCTTGTATAACACTCCAGAATTCAGAGGGTGCACAGCTTCTGTCAGTATTGATAAGGATCATAAATCTGCAATGTAAAATTACCAAGTCACTTACCTTGGATTTTCACCAGGTTTTTAGAGTAACTAAACCTACCTCCTCTAGTGAATTTGAGCCTGGGTCATTAAGTGCTGGATAATTACTGATAAATGTGTCCAAGTTCCTTTCATCATGTTTTCCCTGCAGTTTTTGGGATGGCTCTTGCTTTTTCTCATGTGAAAGCAGATCACTTGTTTACCACTCAGACTGCTGAAAGTAGAACAGCAGTCAGCAAAATGAGATACAGGAGAGCTATTAAAATATTAAATAGTTGTTTATGGGAATGTACCCTGTTCTGCCCTTCTAAAAGTTACAAACAAGCTGTCAAAATGCCCTTCTATTTTTTGGGAGCTGCTCTTGATCAAACCTGCCAGTGATTTTAAAAAGTCTGTTTTCTGTTCTGTCATTTGAGAATCTCAAAAGTAATTTCTCTCTCTCGCGCGCGCGCACACACACGCACACAATCTATCTGTCTATCTCCCCACCCCCCTTTTATTCGGTACAATAACATTTCTGTACTTTACCATGTAAATTGGATTTTTGCAACTTTATAGAAATTTTCCCCAGGTTTTATGAACATTTCTAACCGGATATTAAACTGTGCACTTCAAAGTACAATAAGTAACTTTTAATACTGTATTGGGTAGAATTAAGTTTCTTTAATTCTTTCTTCTTTTAGAAATAGAAGTAATATGTGACTGTAATAGCAGGGAAGAGATTTATCTTGTTAAGTGTTTACTCTACAACTGTGCTTAGCTCCCAGTTTGTTTTAATGAGCTGTCTAATCATTATTGATGATCCCCTCATCTTGCCACTAATGAACTTCCATAATATAGACACTTCAACTTTCTCAAGAAGTTTCTTCTTATATCCTAAATATATGAGCTTCATTCCTAAAATAAGTTAACCTAAGAAAGGTTCTCATTCCTTCCCTTGCCCCCCCTGCCCTGCAGCTACCTGTGGAAACCCCCCTTCCCCAGCAATGTGGGATACGGCGAAAAGGGAGGAGGAGATGGAAAATATTTCATTCTGTGAATTTCCTGAAGTTAACTTTGCTTAGAATCTAGCACTTTTGAGTCTCCTTAGGTTTAAATATGCAAATACCACAATCAAAGCACGAACCAAGTTGTGTTATTCCAAAATTGCCTTTTGGTCAAGGAATGTATTAGCTATGTTGGTGGTGGTGGTGGTGTTTTTAATATGGCAGAGTGGGTATAAGAGAGAACTGCCTTGCAACAGAATAGAGTGTGGATCCAATTAAAAGTTTTACAAGGACTCACATGTATCTACCTAAGCACGTGTTTGAACATCTCCCACTAAATTTTCTTCAGGGCGCCTCTTGTAAAATGAGATTGCAGGATAAATTTCAGTGGTGGATCATGCTTGCACCTCTTTTCTCATGTAATTTCCAATATAGTCTTTATTTGGCTGCCTCATCTTGCCGTTTTGATGGAGTTACCCTGTCATCAAACACTATTTGTAAGACATCTTGCTTGTACCATCCATTTTTGACTGCTTTTTTCACACTCAGTTCATCTTTTAGACCTGTTTTTCTAATATGACTGCTAGGAGTGAGTGGCCCCTGCAACAAATGAAATTGTCCCTGGATTACTGTCATCATAATATTAGATCTTGCCACTATTTCTGGGCTTTCTTTTTAAGGCCATCCTGTTCAATAAATGTTCAATACTTGTCCTGGTATACCCAAATTTTTCTCTCCTGAAAACAATTATCCTTTTAAGGAGCTTTCAGATTTTGACCTCTTTCCCCCAACCACTGATCATTTGCTGGTCCCAACTTTTGAGCAGGTTTTTTTTCCATTCTGAAAGTTTGGAATGCTTAGTTATGAGCAGTAAGAGCTTTAAACTACAATATTCTGATACGTTGGCCCCACCCCTTTTGCCTTCGGTCCTGCCCAACACTGGAAACACTGGAATGTGGGACCTTGAAAGCTTCTCCGGAATGGAACATGGCCCTCAGGCTGGAAGTGATTTAATACCCCTGTCCTTGACTGTGGGAAAAAGAGCAGATCCTTGGATTGTGTTTTGTTTTTCCTTAACAAAAAGACACAATTAGACAAATTCATGGAGGATAGATCTATCAAAAGCACAATACTTAAGTAGAACTTCTGAATAGTCGATACTCAAGTGGGAAGGGCAACAACAGGAGCTTTTTCCTCCATGCCCTGCTTGTGAACTTTCTGGCCACTGTTGGAATCGGATATTGGACTAGATGGACTCTTGGCCAGATCTACAGGGCTTTTTTATTCTTAGGCTGAGGGGAGATAGTGGGGAGTGGGTAGCTCAGACGAAGCATGATGAAGCAGAACTGGGAGTCAAGCAGAGCTTGAGAGAGGTAGGAATAGATGAGGAAAAGATGGGGATGAGGCTTATTTACAATTTGAATGCTGAGAGAGAGGAGTAAAGGAGTTAGCCATGGAGCAGAAAGAAGCAATAAAGTGTTTGGTTTCTTGTAATGGCTTTGCAAGGAACCAGTGATCCTGTGAAACAGAGTGGTTGGGTTAGAGGCTAAAATGGAGAAGAAGAGGATCATGTATGTTACCTTGGGCTACCTGAAGGAAAGGCAGAATATAAATAAACAAACAAACCAAACAATCCAGGAGGAGTTGTTCTCACAACTAGAGATGTAAAATTTCTGGAAATTTTGAGGCTGTTGGGAAAGGTTTCAGAAAGAAACCTGAAATTTGGGGAAAATTTGAAAAATACGCAGTACTCTTTTTTTAGTGCTCTTTATAGATCTAAAGTAACCTGGTGCCCTCCAAATGTTTTGGACTTCAGCTCCCATCAGCCCCAGGCAGTATGACCAATGATCAGGAATGCTGGGCTTTATGAATATAAAATATATATGACTTGGTTTGTTCATAAAATTATCATTAAAATTAAGAACTTAAAAAAGAAAACTCAGTAAATTTCTAATTATTGTCTGAATAAACTATACTTTTAAATTTATTATACCAAATATAATAATTTTATGAGCAAAGCAAGTTACACATATATTTAGGTTCCTGTTTAATGTCTGACCAGAGGGAACTTCAGCAAGTAGTCCCTGGAACATTTGAAGTATCCTAGAAGAAGTACTCTGGCCACATAATGAGAAGAAACTGAAGTACTTTGGCCACATAATGAGAACACAGGATACCCTGGAGAAGATGCTGATGCTAGGGAAAGTGGAAGGCCAAAGGAAGAGGGGCCGACCAAGGGCAAGATGGATGGATGATATTCTGGAGGTGACGGACTCGACCTTGGGGGAGCTGGGGGTGGCGACGGCCGACAGGAAGCCCTGGCGTGGGCTGGTCCATGAAATCACGAAGAGCCAGAAACGACTGAGTGAATAAACAAACAAAAAAGGAAGACAGAAGAAGCAGGAAGGAGGCAGAGGAAGACTGGTGTACAGCATCTGTTCCTGATTGTAAGGAAGTTTAGGGAAATTCCTAAACCTGTTCCTGTTTGTGGGGTGGATTTAGGGAAATCTTGTCTAAAAGGAAAGCTATTGAGATTTTATTTAGCTGGGAAAGACTCTCTCAGATATTAAGAATGGTAAGCAACAATATTTAATTTAAGAACCCTTAAGCAATCTCAACCTATTATCTGAAGAATGACATTTGATTCTCATTTGTAAATAATTTCTGTTAATAAATATCTCTTTTTTTGGTTCATTTTGAGAGGTTGTCTCTAGAAGTGGTGTCAGTCCTATACCTATGTCATAGGAACCAGGCTACTGAGTTTCTTTTAGACAGAGAGGGTTTATTCTAGAGGTAGAAGTTAAAGGTTTTATAGCTGAGGCAGCATTTCCTAGCGGTGATGTCTAATTGGGAACTTTATTAAAAACTGTGGGAGTGACCCAAGCCTCAAAGTTAATTTGAAAAAACAAACATTTGTGATATAACCACATGCTATTCTGCTACATCTGGTATCAGCGGTGGGATAACTTACAGTGTTTCTTTCCCATGTGGGTTTCAGATTAGAACTTCATTAACTGACTGTTAGGGCATCTAACCAGAACAAGCCTAGAAACACAGGACTCTGTAGAACAAAACACAAGCTGTCAAGAATGTATGTTTTCTTCCATATTATGATATGATGACCACTCACATGTTGGGAAACTGAGCATGGCTTGAAGCATCCCTAAATGTCTTATCAGTAAAATACACATTCGATAAATAATTTTAATAAGGAATGGAAGAAATAACTATTTTTGGAAATTTACAGAAAGAATTTAAAAAGCATTTTCCCTCATGGCTTCATTATTTCCAGAAATTTTACATTTCTAGGTTTCTATAAAATTTTATTACATGCTTTTTAGAAGGCGGAATAGCAATATATAAATACCTTGTATTAAATATTTATTTATAATTCCAGAAGAAAATATTTCATAATCCAAAGCTGTTCAGTTCTTCAGAGGGAAAAATGGCCCTTGAAGGGGAAAGAAATCCCCCTGAATTTTTGCTGGTTTTTTCTGGGCCTTCACATCTCGACAGGCAATCACTTTATCCCTCAGGCTTGTAAGTTCAGCCTTGCGTTTGTTAGAAGAGTGTGGTTGGCTGTACATGTTACTGGCCACAAGTGGTGGTGGAAGGAGGTGATTTGCAGGGGAGAAACAGTGGGAGCGGGATTTGTGATGGAAACATGGCTCTGGAGCCCTAGCGGGGAGGGGAAACATTGAGAGGGGTTGCAGGGGGGAAGTGGTGATCATGGGAAGGCGTAAGCACCCTGCCTACTAGTCTTCACCTCCTGATGCCATTTTGCAATGGGCGGCTGGCTATATTAGGGCACAATCCCATGCAAGTTTTGAAAGAAAAAGGTTCTACAACTCCCAGCATTCCTCAACCAGCCATGTTGGCTGGGTAATGCTAGGAGTTATAGGACTTCTTCTGTCTGAACAGGCATATGGTTGCACCCTTAGAGACATAACTTGGCTGGTAAAGTATAGTTAATCTGACCCTGGCATGAAAAGAGTGCCTGGAATAGCCAATAGCTCTTAACTTTGGCACGTGTTTTCATTTCTGGTTGTTGTTTTTAAGGTAGTCCCTTTGTGATAGGGGGGTTTAGGGGGTTTCAGAATTTAGAGCAAGCGCACAGTGACTCATAACAGAGGGTCTGTGCATATGATATACTGGAAGTCCATATGTGAATTTATCCTGTTGAGCTAGCTACGTGCAGAAAGATGCTTGTTCTCTATCAGTCTGGCTTACTAAACCTGAATGATAAGACATTGTGTATTTCCACATAAGATGGTGGTGAATAGAATAAAGCTATCTGTTCTTAAAGAGCTGCAGCAGGGAGGGCTGGTATTTCTCTTGCTAACGCTCAAGTGATCTTTCCAGTGAACGGCACTTAGTGACATTTGCCGTGGCTGTTATTGTCACACCAAGTGAGCTTTCCCATGATTTAACAGGAGCTTCATTTATAAAAGTGTGTGTGTAGGAGGTGTTTTAGCAAACAGGGAACTTCTTCCCTATTACGTTAGCACCCAGGATCTAGATTGTAGTGTGCAAGCACAGCAGGAGTCCTGGTTCAGGACCCAACCATCATCACACATGGGGCCAGAAGGGGCCTGATACCTGTTTCACCCTCTCCCAACCACCCATGACCCTAGGGCATGGTCATCTAAAAATTAAACAACTGATCATTGTTGCTGCTGCTGTTGTTGTTATTTCAGTGTATGAATCACCATATAGCTGAAATTCTCAGGGTGACGTACACAATAAGAACAAATACAACAAAACCAATGATGAACACATAAAATTAATTTTTTAAAAAGTTTTAAAAGCAGCAACAATAATTTAAAATATTTTTAAAGAAGTTGCAAATATCCAAGCAGCTAAAATATGGGGAACGTTAATTTTAAAATGCAGCATTAAAGATATCATTAGAAATAAAACCAGCAACAGTTAAATATATTTTAAAAGAAATTCTTCATTTGTTAAACCTCCTATACGTAGATAAATGCACCATCTTACAGCATTCCAGAAGTAAAGAACGGGAGCAAAATTGGCCTGCCCAGCTCAATCAATGGCCTGATGTTACTCTAAAGGCTAAGTATAGAATGCAGATGGGGTTTCCTAATAAGGGAATATTCAGAGATGGAGTGTTTGTACTCCAGGCATAATGTCTATTGTTGCAAAATAGCAGTATTTCAGAAACAACGGAGATCAAAAAAGAAAAATACCTGCAAATAGGTATGTTTGCACGCGTGTGTGTTCACGTGTGTGCGTGTGTGTGTGTGTAAGAGAGATATTCAGATGTATTGTACATTGTTGGATATTTCAACTGAAACATGCTGGGGAACTTTGAAAGGATACAATCATGAAAAATTAATTTTCCCCATGTATATGTATGACGTGGGTTGGAAGGAGGAGAATATCTGTGTCTGGAAGACCTGTTATTTATTTAAAATATTTTAGGCCATCTTTTAGGGTCTGAACCTCACAAGGTAGCTTACACAACTGGATATATAAAGTACATTTTAAAAGTATCAAACAGTTTTTTAAAAAAAAGATATAAAAGAGTAGCTTAAAACACATAGGCCAAAGACATTCCATAAAAATTTGTCTAAACCACATTAAGTAGGTCTTCACAGCCCTTAAAGTCCTAAGAAAAGGCAGTCCGAAACAAGTGAGTTTCCAAGACCCGTTTGAAGTCCTATATTATAGGGCCCATTCATAACTCATTTGGTTGGAACTTCCAAACTGTGGGGCGAGCACCAAAATGGCCCTCTGTCTTCTGCCTGCCAACATGACTGTTTTGACTTAGGCTTGGAGATGCACTAGTAACCAGTGCGACTCGTACAAGATCAGTGTCACACGTTCCCACCTCCTCACTCCCACCAACATCTGGGCAGCCACAATTTGCATCCATTGAAATTTCCAAATGTTTTACTTTTACCATCTTTCGATTTGTGTGACAGATTTGCCTGTGCTCAATGGAAGGCTGACACACTGAATTCTGATCTCAAATTTTAAAAAAATGGTATCTGCGTAAATATCGCTACTTATTTAGTTTCAGAGAAAGTGCCATTTAGCCTACAGATCAGGAGTGCTTCTTTGCCTTTCTAGAGCTGACCAAATTATTTTTGAAGCCCTCTGTGTATACAGAGCTTTCGCTTCATTTCTCCAATAGTTTAACTTTTTGCCCCCTTTCAGTCAGGGATGGTCAAGTGGCATTTGATAACCTGGAATGCTGTGTTTCAACTTTTTCTAGCCAGTTGGAGTCAACCTGATCAGTGTGTACTCAAGTCCTAATGATCAGAGCCTATGGGCGATTGACAGCAAATGGAACATTCATGTCCGCACCGGGATTACTGAGGAGATGCCTGTAGGCACAGACTGGGAACAGGTTCCAGGTGAGGATACTCGATGTGCAGATTCAGTGGCTATTGAAATGCCAGCAGTGCTTGGTCCCTCTCTGATGTCAGCTGATTTAGTAATTAGCTCATCTTCTGTTACCGTTTGAATGCACAGCTTTGTAAATCTCTTCCCCCACTCATGCAGGGATGGGCTTCGCACAGTCCATAATTAAATTATGGAACTCGCTGCCACAAGATTGTGGTGATGGCCATTAGATTAGATGACTTTAAAAGGTGATTAGACACATTCATAGAGGATAGGTCTAGTCCAGGGATGGGAAACACGTGACCCTCCAGATGTTGTTGGACTGCAACTCTCATGAGCCCTAGCAGGCATAGCTATGGGGAGGGAATGGTGGGAATTGCAGCCCAACAACATCTGAAAATCCACGTGTTCTTCAACCCTGGTCTGGTCTGTCCATGGCTATAGAGAACTTTCAGGTTCAGAGGCAATATGCTCCTCAATTCCAGCAACAGCAGGAGAGGCTTGTTGCCTTCACACTATGTTTGTGGGCTTCCAGGAGGCACCTAGATGGTCAGTGAGGAGAACAGGAAGCTAGATTAGAGAGACCTTTGTTCTGATCCAGCAGGGCTCGATACTCTGAAAAATTTTAGGAGAAAAATCTGCCCTTCCTCGAACTGCATTTTGGAGTTCCTAGGCCAGGCAGTCTCCTCAACCAACCCCATCGACGATCCCAGGCATGCCCACTCCTCTCTGAGACTCTTCCTATCCACAGCCTCAAGGAGTCTTTGCCTATAACCTGACTCATTGCTTTTCGGAACCTGTAATACAAGGCTCCATTCACCAAAGCAGCAAAAGTGATGCTTCCCTACAAAGAGGTGCCCCAGCCAGTCATAATACTTAGCATGTTGTATAGGAGGGGTGCAGATCCACTTTCACCCTAAGGGCCAATTTCCATTTCAGAAAACCTTTGGGGGGCTGCATTCCAGTGGTGGACGGGGGCAAAGGCAAAGGGATGAAGCCAGAAATACTGCAAATTTTAACTTAAAACTCTTACTGTCAATAACTAAGCCTTTGGAGAGGCTTTTCAGTCCTTGAGAATGGGGGGAAACTGCACAGACTCTAGGAAATCACCTGGCGTTCAGTCTTTGGGTGAAAGAGGCATGGCCTTGTGGGGAATCCCAGAGGGCAGGATTTGACCCTGGTCCTGAGGTTCTGCACTCCCACTGTATAGTAACCAGCCCTCCCCAGCTGGTGTCCCTCCAGAGGTGTTGGACTACAACTCCTGTCATCCACAGCCAGCATGGCCATTGGCCATGTTTCACACACATCTTAATAATCTTTACATAAGCCCTATAGGATAAAGTTACAAATATGATAAATATAACCACTAATGCATATGTTATCCTTACGTTTTTCTCTCTCATTTTCATTCTCCTGTCAATATTTAATATTTCTTCTTCTGTGTGAAATTAAAGGTAGAGGAAAAAGTGCATGTATGTTTTTCAGAATACTTTGAGCAATCATGTCCTTCACATGTCTTTGGGGTTAGGGCTTCAGGCATGTGAACTGGCGATAAGTACGAGGACTGTTTGGGCACGCTGTCCAAATGGGGATATTGCACGGCGGTACGGCATCACTGATAAAAACCCTGCGGGAGACTATTGGAAAAAGATTCCAGGGAATGTTGCTAGTTTGACAGGTAAGCGGGTTCTTTGACGTGCTTGGTGGTTTTATGAGGGCTGCAGTGGGAATTCTGTTAAGTCAGTATTTGAAAGGTGAAGCAGTGCTGGCTTTTAAAAATCAGTTTAGCTCCTTATCTTCACAAAACCCCAAGTCTAAACAAGAGCATAACTCTGCGATCTTCTCTTTGAGAGATTTTTAAAGGTGACACTGGATGAGTGCAGGGTTTCCACAGGCAGCCTTGCAGTGTGCTTACTAAAGAGTAGGAGGAAGAGCGGACAAAAGTCCAAACCATTCCTGCATAAATCTGCCATCTCTTTCTGCACAGAGGCTGACACACCTCTGTTCTGAGTGATTGGTAAACTGAGCCTAGATCAGGTGCCATTCACTCACTGCTTAAAAACTAGGGATGTACGAAAGTCACTTACCTTTTTGACGAGGTGATTCCCAGTGGGGGGGGAGGTGCTCCGCACTTCCCCCCGAAACCCTAATCTGGCCGGCTCTGCGGAGATTCCGCAGAGCCGCCAGCCAGGGCCACCCACAGCCGGACATCTGGCCACTGGGCAGCCTTCCGGGGGGAAAAAAGCAGCGTACGCAAATGGCGGCGGCTACGGCAGCCGCCATTTGCGTTCCCTTTTTTTCGCCGTTTTAGCCTACGTAAATATTTACGTAAGCTATTACGTCGAAAAAAAGGGGAACGCAAATAGTGCCCACTACGCTATTTGCGTTCCCCTTTTTTTCGACGTAATAGTTTACATAAATATTTACGTAGGCTAAAACGGCGAAAAAAAGGGAACGCGAATGGTGGCCGCCATAGCCGCCGCCATTTGCGTACGCTGTTTGGTTTTTTTTAGTTTGCTGTGATAGGCTACGTATTTACTTACTTGCGCCATTTGCGTGGCTGCCTTTGCTGTGATAGGCTACGTAAATACTTACGTAGCCTATCACGACAGCCTGGCCAGATGCAAATGGCGGCCACTACGGCGGCCGCCATTTGAGTCCGCAGCAGCTGGCCGAGAGACCAGCTGCCGCCGCTGGAGCCACCGGCACCAGAACATCCACCCCAGGTAAGCTTCGTCCCGGGGGGGGATTCCGCGGGGGGTGGAGGGTGGTTGGCCGTTCTGCCACGGGTTTCGGGGGGCTGAATGCCAGTGCATTCGGCCTCACTGAAATCTGTGGCGGAATTCTCCACCATACCTATTAAAAACACACGCAGATGAGGGAGACAAATACCAGCACATATGCAAAGCGATACCAACCGAATCCCATTCCATCCTGACTTCAACATGAACAATGAACCATTGCTGTTTCAAACTTTTTTTTTTCAATTTCTTTAATTTAGGTGATGTTGTAAAGCAGCCTTCCACAACCCGGTACCCTCCAGATGTTTTTGTCTACAACCTCCAGCATTTCTGGCCATTGGTCATGCTGACTGGGGCTAATGGGAGTTGATGTCCACAACATCTACAGGGATGCAGGTTGGGGAAGGCTGTTGTAAAGGGAAATAGGCAATGGGTTGGATCCAGACTTTGTCATACTTGGAGTAGACCCATTGAATTCAATGGGGCTTAAGTAAGTGCCCTAGATTTCAGTAGGTGTGCTGTGTGACTAAACCTGGATCCACCCCAATATTGCTGGGGATGGGATGGGATGGACTTCTTGGTTAAGAGTTTGCCTGCTAGCATTCCAATTGAATCCGGTAACCTTTTCTTCCCCTAGTTACTCCTCTAGATGAATTGTGGGGAGTTGGTCCTTCCGGATATCTCCTTCAGCGTCTCACAAAGACCTTCCACCATTCTCACACTTTACAGAAACAAAGCGATGCATCTATGTCATTCCATTCTGATGATTTTGAAGATGAGTGGGAAGTAATATGAAGTCCTCAAGGATGTAGAACAGTAAAATAGCAAGAAAACATGCTTGGGAATCCTGTTACATGCCAAATGCCAGGCTTTTAAAGCCATAGACATTTGACAACGTTAGCACTTTGGTATATAAAAAAACCCCAAATTCTGTAGTGTGTCTTGTTTCAGTATCTCTCAGGTGAGACAGGCAATGTGGCTTAAAGAAATTGTGAGCTTGTCATTATTGTAGTGGTTCTATTTTGAAATATAACATATCAATTTAACCTCATTAGCAGCAAAACTATTTTGCTCTAGCATGCAAACAAATATCTGTGCTACTTTGAAAAGGACCTCTGTTACTTTAGCTATTTCTCACAAGCAGAAATATTTTTAAAGTTTCTTCCTATACTTCAAACTTTGAGTAGGAGAAAATGGGTACAATGTGGATGGAGATCACATTTCAGTTTGCCCTTCAGAGAAAGGAACAGTATATGATATTTCTCAGTAGAAAATCAAATCGATGTGCAGTTTGGTGTTGAGTTGAAAACCTTTTGGGATAATTTTAAGTGTAATTTCCCTGACTCCGCTAAACCTTTGCCCTGTGGTGAGCTGGGTTAAAAAAAAAACTAATTTCACGCATTGCTGTGGAGTTTGGGTTCATCCCATTCTTGTCTAAACATTAGTTCTCCTTATACGTACACCAGGACATTAATGGCTTTTGTTCCGGAGATACCTAGGAGACAGTTAGAAAGAACATTGCAAGTCAGGCTTGTAAAATGACAGTGGCTGTGTGGGTGGCATTTAACACCACACTAAGCCTGACTGAACTGTGCCTGTAACCAGAGAAGACTTTGAACTTCCTTTTTGTAACATAATTTAGAGTGAAAACAGAAAAAGTGCTAATAAAGAAGTATATCATATAAAAGAGTCTGTGGTATTCGTCAGGATTTGTCTTTGCAATGGTCAATTTTTAGCTACATTAGCTAAATCTTGCAATATCTTATATTTGGGATGTTTACAGCACAGGTACTTTATAGTCTACTAATCACTGTAGCTTATATTTCAGGAAGACTAATTTTCTTAAGAACAACTATATGAGAAAATGTAACTTCCAGCAGCTTAGGCTTATAGTATTTTTTAAATATATATTTCTTTAAGGCATCCATGAAATGTTTTAAACAGCTGCTAATGAATCTGCAAATGAGCCAACTTCCATGGAGAGTAGAGAGCTTGTGAATCTGAGGTGAAAGTAGAGGGACATGGGGTTTGTTTTTCTTGCGCTGCCCTATGCTAGATTTCTGGGGAGAATTCATGCAAACCAGGAAGATGGATCCTCTGCATATTGAGAAACAATGTTGGTCACAATACATACCTGTTTTGCAACAGCACTTGCATAATTAGTGCTCAGTTGTCAGTCTACTGTTTCAGTTTAGGAAGACTAGAAGGTCATAGTTATTTCCCTCTGAGAGCTGATCTGTTTTTCTTGATCTCTTCCTCATCTATATATGGAGCCGACCTCAGAGTTTCCTTTTTTAGTCCACCACTGGATTGTGACCAACTTAGCTACTGAAGGTTACCTAGTTCACTTAGCAGGCTGTTTTGAGGAGGTTCTCAGTGAGTGGAACTCCAGAGTTGTACAAACAAACAAACCTCACAAAAAATCCCCTTTGAAGCTGAAAACCTCTGAGGGACAGCGACAGCACTGTTTTACACTCCTCATGGCCAAATGTTCACATTACAATACAACACTGAAAAAATAAAATACATTTTTGTACAGATACTACTTTTTTTAAAGCCCTCTTGGTAATGGCTTAGCTTGCTAGCTGCTTGTATTCCGCATAATGGTGTAGGCTTGCTTTGTTCATGAATATTATCTGGTATTGACAACCCTTCCAAACCAATGAGATTTGGGGGGGTATTGACTCATCTAACAATCTGCGAAGTTTACCATCCTTAGTTTCATTTCTGTACTTTTGTGTTTCTGTTGTGCAATAAACTAGCCTTTTCTAAGAAAACAAAACAAACAAATAAAAGCTTATGTTTGTATATTTTATTTTAATATAAGGATACTAGTGTCATGACAACTTGCACTGAAGCTACAGAGAGTACTTGGGAGTTCAATTAAAGCAAGTGCTCAAACAGAGATTGACAACGTACTGCGCTTCATTGCTATCCAAGAGCATTTTACTAGAATCTGAAGAATTCCAGCTTTTTGTTTTAATTGAGCATGTTGTAGCATTACTACAGAGACTACAATGAAAAAAGTACTAAACATTTGAATAAAAGAAATAAGCAAAAAGATCACATTAATGGTTGGACCATCTCTCATGATTTGGGAAACATTTGCATTCTGTTATTGACCATGATTTCCAATGTGCAAGTACCAGAATACTTCAAGTTTCATGCTGGCACTTTATTCTGGATTAGCTTTCATAGTTTGACATATATTTAGATCCAGATGGATAAGGTGCTGAACTGCCAAAACAAAGAGCTTAAAACTAAGCACTAGGGGAATGATGTGGACTTAAAAGCCAGAGCTTCTTGAATAGACCAGACCAGAGCTAGATTTGTGGTATTGTTGTACAAAAGAAAATGATTATTTGGATGGGGGCAGAGAAAATAACATGAAAGTGGGTATCTACAACTGTAAATCCTAAAATGCGGTGCTGTCTTTTCGTGTTATAAAAGCTGGGTACAGGACACATATAGTTAAGCATTAATGCATGTCTAATCATGAAATGGTTTACTCTGCCTAGCTCAGAAAGCAAGTTAAATAGTCTGTGCCCAAGCACAGATAAAACGTGAATCTGAAAATGCTATTGCTGTGGGGGAAATCCACAATCACGACCATAGGAGACAATTCTTAGTATAAGTAAAGCCGAATGATTTGCTGTATCAGTTGCTTTCTTTGGAAAGCGATCAGACAGTTCCATGTCCCTTCAAAATTTCTTTACGTACTTCACTGTGCATACCCAAGTGTAAAATGCACACATGTCATTGTAGAATCGGGTGAGTATTTCCCTTTTTAAAAAAATACACAACACTCTGAAGTGATGGCTGTCATTTTCAAGTGTCTTGAGACAGGTACCTAATTCTACACATGCAAACTCTTCACACTTAATCAGGAGTGTATGTTGTACTTGCAAAGGCACATAAAATACACCCCCATTATGGATCTAGCTTTGACATTCTAGATATCTTCTGAAGCTGTTGCAAGTAAGCCCTGGGGAACCTCTGGCCCATGTGCTGTACGTTATTCGCACCGGGTTCCCATCCAGCCTGCAGCCTCATCTCCTCAATCATGCTGCTGGTGGAAAAACAGAGCACTGTTCCTCCCCTGCCAGCCCTCTGCGTTTCCATGCTGGATGCTGAAGAGAGGGAAGCCTCTTTCACAGCACCCAACAGAGAAGGCAGAGGGATGAAGAGATTGCTCTGAGCAGCAGTGAATATGAATGGGGGGGTATATGAATATGTGTTTTTGGAGGAGGGGAGTGGATGGATGGATGCCAACCAAGAGAGCTTATTGTATCTTAGCAAATTGCCATTATACAGTTACAACGAAAAAGTAGTCATTACACAATTTAAAACTACAGATGGATGAGTTTAAATGTGGGACTCTTTCCTCACTTTCGGCTTTGGCTATGCCTACTTTAGTTTCATTCCCACCCACCTTGGGTATGCAGCCCCCAGCCACTTCCCCCGAGGGAATGTAGCCCTCTAATTTAAAAAGGTTCCACAGCCCTGGTTTAAAAGATAAGTCATGGAGGGCAAGCTTTCCAAATTACAACTTGTAAAGGCCTGCCAATCTCTTGGAAGGTGCAGCCACAGAAGAGTGTTGGGTATGTTCTAGGGCAGGGATAGGCAACCTCTTTGGGCCATGGGCCCATTTGGCAATTTGCGAAACAGTGCTGGGCACCACCACAAAATGTTTGACGTGGGAGGCTTGGCAAAGAACAAGTAACCTACCCAAAAGACTGAGCACGAGGCAGAAGAGGAGTCTGAGCCCCAACACACTAAACTCCTTTAAACCCACAGTTTTCAGCACCAAGAGAAACGTATTTCACATCTATCCCAGCAGCTGGTAAGAAAATGTATAAAAGTGGGAAGGGTAGGGCACCTTGGCAAACACCAAGTAAGGTGTCTAGGGGCACACTGGTGCCTACCCCTGTTCAAAGGTATACCTTGCCCGCCAGGCACCCAGTGCAAATACTGCAACCTGGGAATGTGCTCTAGAATCCATAGCACGTGTATAAAGGTTCTGCGACAGCCATCTCAATGTGGAAAGGGTTCTTTGAGAGAAGGAAACTTGAAAGGAAGTTGTTGGAGTTCTAGTATTGGGGAAACACAGCTGGAAGTTTGGGGTGTAATAAGGCAAGCAGTTCTTCCACAATCGCTACTTACGTCAGCTATCTTTGTACCTGTACAGATTCAGTTCACTGTGGATTTAGCAATGTGCACTTTACACAACATAATAAATATGAAAAGAAGCAGCATAAAACGGTTACATTTTACACACACCTTAAGATACCTTCAAAGGTCATGCTCACCAAAAAAACAACAGCAACCCAGGATAGATAGATATTAACACTGGCATTTACATTACTAGTCAAATACACAGACACTGTTGCATGAAATGTGGTAAAATAATTTGTTGTTCAGTCGTTCAGTCGTGTCCGACTCTTCGTGACCCCATGGACCATAGCACGCCAGGCCTTCCTGTCCTGCGCTCTCTCCCGGAGCGTGCTCAAGTTCATATTCATTGCATCCGTGATGCTATCTAGCCATCTCATCCTCTGCCGTCCCCTTCTCCTTTTGCCTTCAGTCTTTCCCAGCATCAGGGTCTTTTCCAGGGAGTTTTCTCTTTGCATTAGGTGGCCAAAATATTGGAGCTTCAGCTTCATTATCTGTCCTTCCAATGAGCAGTCCGGGTTGATTTCCTTTAGGATGGACTGATTTGACCTCTTTGCAGTCCAGGGCACTCGTAAGAGTCTTCTCCAGCACCACAGTTCGAAAGCATCAATTCTTCGGCGCTCAGCCTTCCTTATAGTCCAGCTCTCACAGCCATACATTACTACTGGGAAAACCATAGCTTTGATTAGACGGACCTTTGTCGGCAAGGTGATGTCTCTGCTTCTGACTATGCTGTCTAGGTTTGCCATAGCTTTCCTCCCAAGGAGCAAGCGTCTTTTAATTTCATGGCTACAGTCACCGTCTGCGGTGATCTTGGAGCCCAAGAAAGTAAAATCTGTCACTGCTGCCATTTCTTCCCCTTCTATATGCCAGGAAGTGATGGGGCCAGATGCCATGATCTTAGTTTTTTTAATGTTGAGTTTCAAACCAGCTTTTGCACTCTCCTCTTTCACCCTCAACAAGAGGCTCTTTAGATCCTCTTCGCTTTCTGCCATTAGGGTGGTATCGTCTGCATATCGGAGGTTGTTGATAATTCTCCCAGCAATCTTAATTCCGACCTCTGATTCATCCAACCTGGCATTTCTCATGATGTACTCTGCATATAAGTTAAATAAGCAGGGTGACAATATGCAGCCTTGTCGTACTCCTTTCCCAATTTTGAACCAATCGGTTGTTCCATGTCTGGTTCTTACTGTTGCTTCTTGACCCTCGTACAGGTTTCTCAGGAGACAGGTAAGGTGGTCTGGTACTCCCATCACTTTAAGAATTTGCCACAGTTTGTTGTGATCCACACAATCAAAGGCTTTAGCGTAGTCAATTAAGCAGAAATAGACGTTTTTCTGGAATTCTCTTGCTTTCTCCATGATGCAGCAAATGTTGGCGATTTGATCTCTAGTTCCTCTGCCTCTTCGAAACCCAGCTTGTACTTCCAGTAGTTCTCGGTTCGCATACTGCTGAAGCCTAGCTTGTAGGATTTTGAGCATCACCTTGCTGGCATGTGAAATGAGCGCAATTGTGCGGTAGTTTGAACACTCTTTGGCGTTGCCCTTCTTTGGAATTGGAATGTAAACTGACCTTTTCCAGTCTTGTGGCCACTGTTGAGTGTTCCAGATTTGTTGGCATATTGAATGCAGCACTTTAACAGCATCATCTTTTAGGATTTTAAATAGCTCGGCTGGAATACTGTCATCTCCGCTAGCTTTGTTGTTACTAATGCTTCCTAAGGCCCACTTGACTTCACTCTCGAGGATGTCTGGCTCAAGTTCAGTGACCGCACTATCATGGCTATCAGGGACATTCAGATCTTTCCTGTATAGTTCTTCTGTGTATTCTTTCCACCTCTTCTTAATCTCATCTGCTTCTGTTAGGTCCCTGCCTTCTTTGTCCTTTATCATGCCCGTCTTTGCACAAAACGTTCACTTGAGATCTCCAATTTTCTTGAAGAGATCTCTAGTCTTTCCCATTCTGTTGTTTTCCTCGATTTCTTTGCATTGTTCATTGAAGAAGGCCTTCTTGTCTCTCCTTGCTATTCTCTGGAACTCTGCATTCAGCTGGGTATATCTTCCCCTTTCTCCCTTGCTTTTCACTTCCCTTCTTTCCTCAGCTACTTGTAAAGCCTCATCAGACAGCCACTTGGCTTTCTTGCATTTCTTTTTCTTTGGGACGGATTTCGTTGCTGCCTCCTGAACAATGTTACGGACCTCCGTCCATAGTTCCTCAGGCACTCTGTCTATCAGGTCTAATCCCTGAAATCTATTCCTCACCTCCACTGTATATTCATCAGGGATATGATTTAGGTCATACCTGAACGGTTTAGTGGTTTTCCCGACGTTCTTCAATTTAAGCCGAAATTTTGCAAGAAGCAGCTCATGATCTGAGCCACAGTCAGCTCCAGGTCTTGTTTTTACTGACTGTATGGAGCTTCTCCATCTTTGGCTGCAAAGGACATAATCAATCTGATTTCGATATTGACCATCTGGTGACGTCCATGTGTAGAGTCGCCTCTTGTGTTGTTGGAAAAGAGTGTTTGCTATGATCAGCATGTTCTCTTGGCAAAACTCTATTAGCTTTTGTCCTGCTTCATTTTGTACACCAAGGCCATGCCTGCCTGTTATCCCGGTGATTTCTTGACTTCCTACTTTAGCATTCCAATCCCCTATGATGAAGAGGACATCTTTTTTTGGTGTTAGTTCTAGAAGGTGTTGTAGGTCTTCATAGAACCGATCAACCTCAGCTTCTTCGGCCTCAGTGGTTGGGGCATAGACTTGAATTACTGTGATGTTGAATGGTTTGCCTTGGATTCGTACTGAGATCATTCTATCATTTTTAAGATTGTACCCCAGTACTGCTTTTCCCACCCTTTTGTTGACTATGAGTGCTACTCCATTTCTTCTAAGGGATTCTTGCCCACAATAGTAGATATGATGGTCACCTGAATTAAATTCGCCCATGCCTGTCCATTTTAGTTCGCTGATTCCCAAGATGTCGATGTTCAATCTTGCCATCTCATGTTTGACCACCTCCAGCTTACCTTGATTCATTGATCTGACATTCCAGGTTCCTAAACAATATTGTTCTTTACAGCATCGGATTTTCTTTTCACCGCCAGACACATCCACAGCTGAGTGTCCTTTCGGCTTTGGCCCAGCCGCTTCACTCTTTCTGGCGCTACTTGGAAATACCCTCTGCTCTTCCCCAGTAGCATATTGGACACCTTCCGACCTGAGGGGCTCATCTTCCGGCGTCATATCTTTTAGCCTTGTGATACGTTCCATGGGGTTTTCTTGGCAAGAATACTGGAGTGGGTTGCCATTTCCTTCTCCAGTGGACCACATTTTGTCAGAACTCTCTGCCATGACCTGTCCGTCTTGGGTGGCCCTGCACGGCATAGCTTATGGCTTCACTGAGTTACGCAAGCCCCTTCGCCACAACAAGGCAGTGATCCATGAAGGGGGGTAAAATAATAACTTCTGCTAATTTTAAATTCCAATTTTCTTTTGCAAAGGCCAAAATTTCAGACTCGAAATAAGACCATCTAACCACTTCAACCTAAGCATGCTCCAAAGATTCTGTCAGACCTGCACTACCAGGGCCCAGTTGTTCCTTGTATGGGACCCTTGTATACCTCCCTTTTAATGCATCTGTATAAACTGTAATATAGGTCGAATAGGAGAAATGGCAACGTAGTGCTTGAAGTACAATTGATCTTACACAAGCACTGCTTAATAATGTTGTTGTTCAGTCGTTAAGTCATGTCCAACTCTTCGTGACCCCATGGACCATACGTTCCATGGGGTTTTCTTGGCAAGAATACTGGAGTGGGTTGCCATTTCCTTCTCCAGTGGGCCACATTTTGTCAGAACTCTCTGCCATGACCTGTCCGTCTTGGGTGGCCCTGCACAGCATAGCTTATGGCTTCACTGAGTTACGCAAGCCCCTTCGCCACAACAAGGCAGTGATCCATGAAGGGGGCTTAATAATGGCAGCCACATTAATATCTAATGAGGCCAATGCTGTTGTTACTGTAACTATAAAGTGAATTAATTATGACTTAAAACATCTCCCAACTGCATATCACACTCCAGATAAATTTGTGGAAAACAGGCTTTTTGTCACGGGCTAAGATCAGGTCTTTAAATACAATATGGATGATGGGTCCTTGCTGGCAGCTCTGGAAGTGAAGAAAGGTCAGCCTGGCAGATAGTTTCTCTCCTTCCCTGGGGCAATTCTCAGTTGAGTAGATAGATATATTTTTTATGGCAGAGCATTCTGACCTCTGGTTATGCAAATGCAGCATATGAAATTATTGTCTGTCTATTGTCTTGGCACTGTATTATGAAAGGGGTTTCATAAGGTCTGTAGAATTTTCATTTTAGACACCAACTGTTCAAAAATCCATTTGCTTTTTTGTTTGTGCCATCAGTTTTTCTGTTGTCCACTTTTGAAACAGACTGCCTTAGGATGTCAAGCTGGAAAGTGGTATGAGAATATTGGGTTGGAGCCAATGGTTCCCTTCCTGTGTCAGAGCAAGGGAATGTTTTGAGCACAGTTCATTGTCAAAAAAACGGGGAAGGGGCAGTTAAGGCAACTGGGTGCCTTTCAGATGTTTTAGAGCTTTTCTACACGGCTGTTAATCACTGTATCTACTTTTGCTTTCGTTGCAGAACTGAGAGCTCTACGCAAAAAGCTTTTTCTTTCCTGAGAGCGCTACACAAAAAGCTTTGTCTTTCCTGCTTTTCTGCTATTTAACCTCTAGGAGGAGCTGCGCTATTGCAGAATAGCACAAATACACCAGTAGAAACAGCACTTTCAGAAATAACACCCCATTTTCCCCATTCTAAAATAAACTGGGAAAGTGCTCTGGAAAAACAGAAGCAAAACTGGATAGTCACGACGTTGTCCAAAGAACCCATGAGCATCCATGACTAAGGAAGAGCACAATAAATGCCTCATGTAGAAAAGCTCTTAGACTACAACTCCCAGAATTTCTGACCTTTGGTCATGCTGGCTGGGATTCATGGGTGTTGTGATCCAAAACATCTGAGGGCACCAGGTTGCCTTCCCCTGAAATAGAGGAAATAAGTGTAGGATTTGTTAAATCTGATCCACTCTAATGAAGGGGGAACCACAACCATTATTTAGCTTTATAATCTAATTTCAAGTCAGTTTTAAGGTCATTCTCAAGGTGTTTAGTCTGCATCACTCCTGTATTTCTCCTGGGTACCGCTTAGATCAGGGATAGTTAACATGCTACCTGTGGCGTGGGCACCAGTGTGTCTCTGGACACCTTTCCTGGCATCCACCAAGATGCCCTACTTCTCCCATATTAAAATTAAAAATAGCACATTTTCTTACTAGCATTTGGGATTGCTGTGAAATAGATTTCTGCTGGTGCTGAAAACTGTGGGTTCAAAGGAGTTGTTTACTGTGACCCCACCTCTGCCTTGTGCTCAGTCTTTTGGGCAGGTCGCTTGTCCTTTGCGATGCCTCCCATGGCAGCCATTTTGTCATGGTACCCAGGAGAGTTTCTCAAATTGCCAATGTACCCACGGTCCAAAAGGGTTGCATACCTCTGGCTCAGATCATTGGTTTTCAACCGGTGTGTCAGAAACCACTGCTGACCAAGGTAGGTTTCAAATGCAGCACTAAAAGCTTAGATCAGCAGAGCACAGGGTAGGTCAGCTGTGTAACACACACACACACACACACACACACACACGCACACGCAAGTAAGCACAGCATTTTCATAAAGAAGTTCAAAGCAGATTTAAAAGATTTCACTGAGATCTATTTTATATAGGACACAGAATGTGGTAAACTGTAGCATAATTCTAAACTCTACCACTTCAGACTGCAGGGTTAGGTTATATTTTTGAATGTTCTATCACGTTTAACCACTCCCATCGCCCTGCATGTAGAAACTAGTACATCAGAAAAAAGGATTTGTTGTAGCCCTTGGGTTTTATTACATCCAAGATAAGAACTTGAGAGCCATGCTGGATCAGATCAAAGGCCTATCTAGTCCAGCATTCTGTTCACATAGTGGCCAACCAGATGCCTGTGGGAAGCCCACAAGTAGGACATGAGTGCAATATCACCCTCCCACTCATGTTCTCCAGCAACTGGTACTACTCCTGAATCTGGAAGCATACAGCCATCATGACTAGTAGCTATTGATAGCCTTATCCTCCACAAAAGTTCCTAATCCCCTTTTAAAGCCATCTAAATTGGTGGCCATCACTACGCCTTGTGGTAGCGAATTCCATAGTTTAACTATGTGTTGTGTGAAGAAGTCCTTCCTTTCATCTGTCCTGAATCTCCCACCAATCAGCTTCATGGGAGGTTCTAGCATAACGGGAGAGGAAGAATCATGTTTCCCTATCCATTTTCTCCATATAATTTTGTACACCTCTTACATGTCTCCCCTTACTCGCTTTTTATGCTAAGTAGCCACAGATGTTGTAAAACATGCTTTTTATATGGATGCTCCCTCAAAGTTATGACTTCCCAACTGCATTCTAAAGTGTACAATCCAGAATTCAGCTGTCTAATTCTACATAATTTGCAGAACAGCGCTTGAAATATCGAATTGCAGCTGAAAGTTGAGAGAACAGCACAACAGGAGCAGACTTGTGCAGAGGTAATAATAGATTACCTCACCTACCTCTTAAATTCATGTTCTGTAGGGTTCTTCCTATGTTAATTTGTAGAACAATGACTCCACATGCAATTTGGCCCTTCATCATTTCTTGTGCCAATTGAATTATAGTGCCACATGCTACCAAGACTGACTGTTCATTTAGGTGGAGCTCAAAGCGAATTCTTTATCTCAGAAATTACTGAGGTTGCTTTGGCTATATACGATGTACTGGTATAGTTCTGCCCAAGAAAGGATCCTGTCTCATTATATTAATGTCAGAAGACATAATACCTGCTGTTTTATATCAACTATTCAAGGCTTTGGGGAAATGGCTTAGCCCTGACTGATGGATGAAATTGCAGATTGACATTTCCAGTGCAATCGTCTGCAGCCAAAAGTGAAACACTGCATCTTCACTGCAGATCCAGCTGGACCGTATAGGGTACAACTCAGCTGTACAATGTACTTCACAGCAAACCTCCCTAAAAAAAACCCAATTGAGCTTCCCTAAACACTAAAGATACAAACCAAAGAGCCAGTGTGGTGTAGTGGTTAGACTGTTGGACTAGGATTGGGGAGTCCCAGTTTCTAGGCCCCACTCTGCCATGAAGCTGACTGGCTGATTCTCCACCTTACAGGGTTGCTGTGAAGATGAAATGGAGAGAAGGAGGCGGCTCATGTACGCTGCCTTGGGCTCCTTGGAGGAAAGGCAGAATATAAAACATAATAAATAACAAACTGGACAATGCAGTTGTCAGTGTTTATTCTTCTTTTGACTCCTCCCTTTCCGCCCTTGGATAGTGAAAAGAGCTACAGTCCTGGGAAAGTGAATAAAGAGCGCACAGCTAGGCAAGCACTTGGAAGAAGCCACAGTGACCTAAGGAGGACTGGGTTTGGGCAGAGGTGAGAGAAAACAGGGATGTACGAATTGTGTAAAATACATTCTGTCTGGGTTTTGCGGATTGTCAGGTGCTTTTCATTCTGTCGTCCGCTCATTGACCAAATTGGATTTTTTCCAATTTCCTGAATTTTCACAAATCCCCATTTGTGCAAATCCACACTTGCGAAAATGCACAAATCCACCTAAATGCGCAAATCTTCACGCTTCAAATGTGCATTTTTGGCCACTGTTTTTTTACATATTTTTCTATGACTAAATTTACATACAATTCTGGAAAGTAAAAAAACAACTGCAAGTCTGCAGAATCCGTGTGACTTGGGGAAAGCAATCTGATGTGGAATCTGCGGGTCAGATTTATAGAAAGCCCAACTCATTTGATTCCATTGTGGATTTCTCAGATATGCCTAAGAGAACCCCGAAGCTATACCAGATATCAAAAGGTGTAGAAGCAACCCCAACGTAAATTGTCGTTGTTCAGTCATTAAGTCGTGTCCGACTCTTCATGACCCCATGGACCATAGAACGCCAGGCCTTCCTGTCCTCCGCTCTCTCCCAGAGTGTGCTCAAGTTCATATTCATTGCATCAGTGATGCTATATAGCCATCTCATCCTCTGCCGTCTCCTTCTCCTTTTGCCTACAATCCTTCCCAGCATCAGGGTCTTTTCCAGAGAGTTTTCTCTTCGCATTAGGTGGCCAAAATATTTGAGCTTCAGCTTCAGTATGTGTCCTTCCAATGAGCACTCAGGGTTGATTTCCTTTAGGATGGACTGATCTGACCTCCTTGCAGTCCAGGGGACTCGTAAGAGTCTTCTCCAGCACCACAGTTCAAAAGCATCAATTCTTCGGTGTTCAACCTTCCTTATAGCACTACAGCTCTCACAGCCATACGTTACTACTGGGAAAACCATAGCTTTGATTAGATGGACCTTTGTCGGCAAGGTGATGTCTCTGCTTCTGACTATGCTGTCTAGGTTTGCCATAGCTTTCCTCCCAAGGAGCAAGCGTCTTTTAATTTCATGGCTACAGTCACCGTCTGCGGTGATCTTGGAGCCCAAGAAAATAAAATCTGTCACTGCTTCCATTTCTTCCCCTTCCATATGCCAGGAAGTGATGGGGCCAGATGCCATGATCTTAGTTTTTTTAATGTTGAGTTTCAAACCAGCTTTTGCACTCTCCACTTTCACCCTCAACAAGACGCTCTTTAGATCCTCTTCGCTTTCTGCCATTAGGGTGGTATCGTCTGCGCATCTGAGGTTGTTGATAATTCTCCCGGCACTCTTAATTCCGACCTGTGATTCATCCAAACCGGTGTTTCTCATGATGTACTCTGCATATAAGTTAAATAAGCAGGGCGACAATATACAGCCTTGTCGTACTCCTTTCCCAATTTTGAACCAATTGGTAGTTCCATGTCCGGTTCTTACTGTTGCTTCTTGACCCTCGTACAGGTTTCTCAGGAGACAGGTAAGGTGGTCTGGTACTCCCATCTCTTTAAGAATTTGCCACAGTTTGTTGTGATCCACACAATCACAGGCTTTAGCGTAGTCAACGAAGCAGATATAGATATAGATATAGATATAGATACGGATATAGATACGGATATAGATACGGATATAGATATATAATGTAAGATGCCTGCAGGACAATTTTGGGATTGAAAGGTGAGATAGAAATCACTCAGATAACAAACCACACCTCCCCCCTGAAAGGTTCACTCAGGAAGCAAAAACTTGCATAAGAGTTCTCTGGAACTCCCTACCACTACAAATTAGGCAAGCGCTAACCCTTCTGGGTTTTCAGTGCTTACTGGAAACATACCTTTTCCAACAGGCATTCCAGGAGGATAATCTTGTCCTCTGTATAAAGACTTGCTTTTGTACTTAGAAATTGCTTAGGTCTACACTAGTCACACGTTGCTTCCTTGGTGGAAAAAAAAGGAAGAATATAAATGTAATAATAAATAAATAATAGATGTTGCCCCAAAATATCAGCCCTATAGCCTAAAATCTCTGAAGCCATTTTACACCCTCTGGGTAGAGAGGCAAAACCAGGGTGGGGATAGTTTTCATTGGGCCTTGAATTGTGACCATTCGCATGAATGACTGCTGTTGTTTCCCAGTAGTATGTTGCTGCTTGTGAGAGACTCAACCGACTTTTAAATTAGAGTATTGCCTTTAAACACCAATGCTGTGCATGTGTGTGTGTGTGTGTGTGTGTTTGTTTATACAAGAGTGTCATATTCCTTGCCAAGTAAGCTCTCGGATTCCTGCATTGAGCAAGAGAAGCTCAATTTTCACTTTAAAAGGACAGCATAGGATGATTCAACCTTAAGAGTGTGGTGTTTGCAGAATGCTCAAAACCATTTTTCAAGTCCAAACAGGGCTCCCTACAAGAGGTTTCAGAAATACTACCCAGAGAAAAAAATTAATTTCAGAGAAGGGACCAAATAGCATCCCTCTCTGTGTGTTCACTTTTGAATCTTTCTTTTTTTCTTTCCAGAGAGGGAGCTGTGTTAGGGTGAAATCCAATGAAGTTTTTCCACAGATGGAATAACTTCTGTTGCCAGAAACAGGAGGAGGTAATTCCTTCTCCCCTCTGCAGATCTGCTTCAGAGGGTCAGAGGAGCGGGGGAACTCTCCAGGGCAGATTTTCAGGAGGCTGCAGGGGGAGAAGAGAGGGAGAAAGTCCCATGGCGTGAGTGGACATCTATTCATGCAACATTGGCTTCTGCCCTTAGTATTTTGCAGCAAAAACAAAGAATCTTGTGATACCTTAAAGGCGAACTCATATATTATGGCCTAAGCTTTTGTCTAATGAAGTAGATTCCAGTCCACAAAAGCTTATGCCATAACAATTGTATTAATCTGTAAGTTTGCAACAAGGCACTTTGTTGTTTCGTTTTTATTGCACCTGTGGCCTTTTTTTGTGGAACTCCCTGCCACAACGCCATCTCAAATGTAAACACCTTTAACTGCTACCACCAAAGATCAAGCCTCTGTAATTTGTAGAAACCCAGTAGCCTGGTTCCTATGTCGTAGGCATGGGATTGACATCACCACAGGAGACAGGATGAATAAAATTAATTTATTTATGAAGATAATTATATACACAAGGAAATGGTGTTATTTTTTCAAATAATAGGGTGGGATTACTTAAGGGTGCAATCCTATGGCTGCTAGTCAGTGGCTAGATGGCCATAAGATAGGTCGGTTCCCTGAGAACTGATCTCTGGCCCCTCTCATGCTGCCTCATAGGCAGCATGGAATGGCCCCGTGCTCTGTGCTCGGAAGAGGAGCACGGAGCAGCAAAAACAGGGCATTCCTGTGGGCGTGCCAGGGTGGGGAGGATGGAAGTGCCATTCTGACACTTCCTATGTGTCATCCGGCATCCACCCCCCACCCGCTCCGACTTCCTGCAGCTAGGCAGCCAAAATCAGCTGTCTAGCCTCAAATGCAGGGCGGCTGAAGTGCGGAGGCCCGATCCCCTCTGCACTTCTCCTGCCCTGCATTGGATAGCCGGTTGCCTCTGAGTTCGGAGGTGGCCACCTATCCCAATAGGATTGCGCCCTAAATGTACTTAAATACATTTAGGTTACCATTCCTACTAAGTAAGAGTCTTCTGCAGCTCATAGGCTGTCAATACCTTTTCCCTCAGACCAGATTTCCCTAAACTTCATGCCAGCCTATCCCTTACAACTAGGAACAGATGCTGTACAGCAGTCGTTCTCTGCCTCCAGCTCTTCCCATTGCCTCTGCTTGAAACTTTCTGTTGCTGAGCTCTGCTGTCTGCTTGAGGTTCCATCACAACCTCACAGCACATCTTCCTGCTCCCTCAGCCACCAGTTCTGGTATCCAGCCCTTCCAGTTGGGTTCCATCAGACCGGGCTTTCTCATTTCCCAACTTGGAGCACTCTCCCGTCAGCCAACAACCTCTCACTCTTCATGTGACTCTAACAGTCTTCTAACTGATCTTTTTCAAATTTCCTGTCCAATCATATTCCTTATGGGACTTCTGCTAATCACTTGTGTTGACACACCTGACCAAGTCAAACGCATCTCATTTCTCCCCCTAGACACTTTCAAACTCAGCTTGAAGCTTCCCTACATAGCAACAGTAACCAAGGCAGTGACAACTGACTTAGGGCATCTCTGCACCAACCTAAAATCCTGCATTTAAAACAGGGCTTTCTGCTTCCCTTTTAAATGCAGAATCACAATGACTCCCTTTTTCACCTGCTTCCTTTTCCCCTCCCCTTTCCCCCTCCTTCTCCCCGTATCTGAGTCTTCTGTTATCTTCCATTGATCTTGCTCCTCTTCTTGCCGCTTTTCCTCTTTTCACGGAGGGAACTCAAGAGGAACACAGTGGGGTAATTCGATAGCTCATTATCTGCGATCTATTTAAAAACGGAACGAAGGGCATTTTGTGTAGGAGATGCCTTGGAAGTTCACCGCGTCATCTAAAGAGCCTGCAAACTTCCGTGAAGGAGCAATCTCAATTGCAGGATAAAAGTTCCGTGTGAAGAAAGCCTTAGGCCAAATACAAAGTAACAAAGCCAAGTCTTCTGGCCTGCTCAGTTATATTATAACATCCCTCCAGGGTTACTCAAATAATCTAAACATTACAAAACATAAACAAACAGATGAAAATGCAGTGTTTCTTCACAGTACAAAGCAATAAATGCTCAATAAATGTTGTAGAAAATTATCATCTAGCTCAGAAGTTCAGTCCCTTCTGTTCTGACCTATGTTAAGAGCAATTAACATCGATTCTTAGTAGGGCTGCAATGTTTAGTCAATTGATCATTAAATGAATTAATTAAAAGCATTTTCATCAACTTAAATGGTGATCCCCATTTAATCAGTCGGCCACTTAAATATACGTATTATTAATACAAACGCTTAAAAATTGCAGAGGGCAATTGCCATCTTTAGAAGAGGCACCTTCTCCTGTGTGAAAATATTATGCATGCTTTTTCTAAAAACAAAATGTTTTTCTATAGAATGATTGATGTTTGGTACATAAGAAAAATATGTGCAGATTTAACTGATTTAAGTTCATACAATTAATCCATGTAAATCTGCAACCCTGTGCAGACTGACTTAGTAGTACGTCTCATTGAACACAAGTAAACATGCACAGGATTGTTCTAAACGATGTCTTTAATCAGGCAACAGCCCTAATTCTTAAGACACTTGCATTTTCTTTGATTAAAGAAGAATGTGGAAAGAACACGGACAAATGCATGTTGCTGATGCCAGACGGCATTGCTATGCAGTGCCTTCAGTTTCCCATATTTAGATCTTGCAACTCTACTAGTTACTGGTAAAATCAATGTTCCGCATGAGACCTGTCCTGTGTGGTAGCTGTGAGCCTTCCTCCCATTAAAAGGGAGTCCTCTTCGATAGCAGAAGAAAGCAAAGCCTCTGCATCATCACCCTGAAGCTTTGATTGCTCCCTGGCAGTCTTTCATCTGAGCACCAATTTAGGCCATGCCAGTGGCACTGATTTGAGGCTAAGGGAGATTACTCTCCAAGGAGGTCTACAGCTGAATGCAGCCTTTCTCTCCCCCTGTCCCCTACGCACATGGAAACACTACAAGGTTTTGTTAGTATCTGGGCAACTGTTTCTAACACATCAGTGCCAAAGTGGGAGGCAAGGAAGGAGTCTTTTGACTCCAGAACAAAAAGCCGCAGATTAAATTGACTCAAGATTTCTCACAGCTGTTGCTCTGCTTCCTGCTACCCAGCACAAGCTCACATGCAGCATTCAGAATAAGGCTGTGCTGCAATGGGCAAAGATGAGACCCCCTCTGCAAATTCGTAATCCTTCCCAGCAGAGACTTTGGTGGTGCACCCTGCATGCTCTGTAGCTGTGTGTGCCTCATTGGGTCACCTCTGCCGAGATGTGCTACAACCAAGTTCAAAGGTCCCTGGGACAGGTGCATCTCTGTGTATGCTCGTACATGTGTCCAGAGAGGATGTTCAGCAATGCTTCCAAACTGGACTGAGCCCTACAGCAACCCATTTTTCCTGCTTCCGGCAGAATCAACCTACAGAGTGCTGATTGGCGGGCCCTTGTAGCAATCACAATGACACCCACCCCCCAAAATAGCATTTAAAGTTTTTTAAATGGAAAAAAGGGCTTTTTATTAATGGCAGCAAATAAACATTTAACCCAAAACATGCTGGTTACCTGAAAGGTTTTTTTTAAAAAACGTACAAACTCAAACAAACTGCTTGAAGCATGGGGGGAGGGGAAAATATATTCTCCTGTGGCTATTAAACCAGTGTGGCTAACCAGACAATATGTGGTTACGACTGCACAAATTGTCCTTGTACAGTACAAGATAGGTTTCTCTGTGCAAAAGGGGAACAGAACAAAACTGGCCTTCCAGACCTTCAGTATACGCAAGCAAACTATGTAGCTACAATGTAGCCTCAGCCACTGCAGAATCGAGTTGCTTGATACAGAACTGGCCGGACTATTGCTTGCACAAGACATGATGCAAACTGTTTCATTTCTTGCACAGTTGCTGGCTTTGCATCTTCAGCTGCATGGATCGTGACTGATTAAGAAGACATACTGGTTGTATAACAAACTGAGCCTTTGCAGAAAGCTATAAGAACGTCTAGGCATTATGGCCTAGTGAATATGGAATGCATGAGGAGTATTGCTTTTGTCTAACCCTCCAGAGCAGATCGGGGTGGGGGGAGCTGCAGGACAGAGGGGGAATTCAATCCACCAACAGTGTCCATTTCACTGGCAGAAGGACATCATCAAATACAACTCCATGACCGGTTTTGGACAACATGCCGCGGCTTGCTGTGGGTTACTTAACTCATGATGAGCCATGGTGCCCATGGGCACCAAGTTGCATATCCAATTCCTACACCTGGGTTGTTGTGTCATGCAAACCCAGTGAGCGTGGGTTATGAGAGGGTTAAACAACCCTCACATAACCCTAAAACAGACCATGGGTTATGTGAGGGTTGTTTAATCCTCCTATAACCCATGCTCACCAGAGTCATATGACATGACAACCCCTGAGCGGGGGTTGCATATTCAAAATAGCGGCTATACAAGCCCTGCATGCCTGCAGCCTCACCATGGTTAAACAACTCACAGTGGGCTGTTGTGTCATATGTACAGCCCCCACGTTTCCTGCTTGATAGAGGACAATTCTCTATTTGAAGGCATCCTCTGTTTGACCAGTTCAAGTCTGGATTAAAGATAAAGACCAATCAGAAGAGAGATCTGGCAGTCAAAGTGGTGTGGGGTTGAAATCGCCCATCTTCAGTTAGAACCGCAGACTGAGAGGCACACAGGTCATTTGGTCACACTCTCGTCCACTATGGAGAGATGTATTGAATTTCTATTTGAATTATAGTAATTGTTTCTATATTTGCATCTGTCTATATAAATGAACACATACACATTTTTATGCAAATGCACCCATTTTTTGTCCTCTTTTTGGGTGATATGAAAATGGCCACCCTAGAATGGAAAGGAGGACAAGATGGCACAGTAATGCAGGTTCAGACTGGCTTACTGGAAAAACATTTAAGTGTCCTAATTTTTAAACCTCAAGCACTGGGCGTGGGGGGTGGGGGGTTCTATTATACCTTTAAAAAACTGACAGCCATATGAGATATGGGAGGAGGGAGAGCAAGATGGTAGAGTGGCTAAGAATCGTTTTCAGAATGATTTTTTTTTTTTAAATTACAAACATGGGTGTGAATACATGGAAAGAACGGCTGGCTTAAGAGTCCATTCTCAAACATGCTTTTTTCCTTTCTTTTTAAATAATCCCGATAGTCTGAAATGATCACATTTTAAAAGCTTTTTTGCCCTATGGATGGTGCATTGGGCATCGCAATTATTGTGATAGCTGTGCTTGTCTTCCCACACCAAAAATGGTTCCTCTTACGTCTCTATCCTGTCCCACCTAGTGTATAAAACTGGAAGGAAAACAATATTCTGAAGAGTACGCTGAAAAAAAGCTCCTTTGAAAAATGATAAACCATTGCTCAAGCATTATGAACACCAGTGACAATCAGGGACAGCATCCAGGGTAGGCCTGGCTGGGCACCTGCCAAGGGCCATACCCAGCAGGCTCCCACTGACAAGAGTCCCCTCGAGTTGCTCCTCCTCTTCATCCCTGCAGTTTTGTTCACCTGCCTCTCACTCTGATCCAGACAGTGCCACTGCCTCCTTGCTCACTGCCTTTAGTAGTTGTGTAGAAGACGGAATTTCAGCAGGTGCAGCTTGTCACACCCGCTACGCCTCCTGAACTTCCCTCTTCTACACCAACTATTGGGGGGTGGGGGCATCTTCTTTTCCACTTGGTGACCACAGCTCCAAGTCTCTTTCGCTACTGTCAGCTTTGATAAATTATCCTCCGTTGTGTTGGGTGGAAGCAGGGCTGGTGTCAAGGGAGGCATGGTTGGCCACCTGTCAATGGCCCAAACCTTAGCAGAGGCCCACTGATAACAGCCTCCTGGAGTTGCTCCTCTTCACCATTGCAACCTGCTTGTTCACCTGCCTGTTGCTCCAGCCTAGACAACAGTGGTTGTGGTGAGAAGGAGGAGCGGTAGATGCCATTGCCTGTTTCCTCCTTGGCTCTCTGCCTGGCAAGGAAGCAAGTGGAAGCAATGATGAGAAAGTGGATGTGGAGGCCTAGCAGCTGGTGACAATGGTGGTGAGAATGCAGACTCCCTGAGGGATGGGGCCCATTGAGGGTGTCTTGCCCAAGGGCCCTTCAGAACCTCGACCTGGCATTGATAACAATGCAGCAGAGTCAGATGTGTTTAATCCTGGTGGCTTCAAAGGGGCTAAGCACGTCTAAACTCCATGCTGGGCTGTGGGTCATACCCGCTTTCCTCAGTGCCTGCCTGTTGATCTCAAAGCTTTGCTGTTTCTGGTTTGTTTGTTTTTTTGCTCAGAATGTGATCGTAGGGGAAGAATGATGGAAGACCTTGTGGCCTAGAAAGATAACTGCTTTCTGAAGTCAGCAGTCCTGAATACTTCTCAGCCAGGCAAGGTCAGATCCAAGTCAAATGGCCCACCCAGACTGTATAGAAATGATTACAAAATGTCATGGGAGCAAGTGGCTTGAGGCAAACCGTTCAGAACTTCTGGGAACCAGCCCAGAATGGGTGGGATCCTGACTTTTGATTCCACCAGTGGGAGAATTTCTGAGCAGAATTCTGCTCAGAGAGCTCCCACTGGTGGAAAGCAGGGTGGGTGGATTTATGCCAATTCCCCTTCCCTCTGCAGCCCTCAGCGCTACTTCCCCCCACACACTATTCCAGAGAGTCCCCCAACCCTCCAGAGGAGATTTTGGGAGGGCCATAAAGGACTGCGGGAAGAAGGGGCAACTGGCAAAGATTGCCTCTTCCCCTGTTCAGGTAGTGAGAAGCTCCACTGAAGCAAAAGCTTCCCACTGACAGAAGGAGGACTTTTTCATCAGTGGGAGGCTTTTGCTGGTTCCACAGGGTAGCCATTTATGAATCCCCCCAAAAGAGGAAATGCATCACCAAAAAAGAGGACAAAAATGGATGCCAGTGCGGATAAAGTTTGGATATATAGATACACATTTAGATTATTATTATAATTTAAATAGAAATACAATACATCTTGCCATACTGTGAAAAGCTGCGACCAGGTGACCTGTGTCCCTTGCTCAGTGTGCTGTCCAGGTGCTGTTGATGGGCAACTTCAAGGCCCAGCTTTTCCTTCTGATGGTTCTTTATATTCAGGGTTGGCCCTACCATTAGGCAGAACGAGGCAATCGCCTCATGAGGCAAGGTGCTGGAAGAGAGAGAGCTGTGGGCCACGTGACCTGCCCTGCACACCTAAGCTAGGCCGCTGCCTTCATCTGTGGTGGATTATGCTGCCTCATGGCCAGTGTCAAAGAAAGATTCAACTGCCAGTCCAATCAGCTTTGATACATGGAATGGGAGGGGGCACCATCTTGTCCTTTGCCTGAGGCAGCAACATGTCTTAGGCCAGCACTGTTTATATTCAAACTGGACATGGAGTGGACTGACATTCAAATAGAGGATGCCTTCAGAATACAGGGCAGTCTTCTGGCAGCCCTTAGAATGGAGGACTGTCCTGTGTAAAAGAGGACATATGGCCACCCCAGGATCCAAGCCACTGATACATTTTTGAGTGTATGCAGTGTATTGTGTGGGCCAAACTAGATGTGATGTTGGTAGGCCCATGTGGTTAAACCTGCTTGTCTGGTGTAGTGTTGATGTGCGGGCGCTCGACATGACAATCCCCATAGCCACGCCTCCAAGGAGAATCCAAAGATTCAGGCAGCTGTGTTGATCCATGTCAACAAACCAGTTCTAGCCATTTTCATCTCCACCCAAAGCAGCTCTTTCATAAAGCAACAGGGTCTTAATTGCCCGTTCCAGACCAAGCCACCCCAAAATACTTTGCATTAAACAGGGATTAATATAGTGTTGCTGGGAAATTCAGTTCCTCCCAGCTGCTGTGAGGATTGCCGCTAAGCTCAGAGGGGAACAGGGAATGTGGGGGTGGGGGGCGGAAGCAGATGATGTCAGCATCTCCCTGCTAATGAAAAAAAGTGTCAGCGCTGCACCCTGTGAGGCCTGGTTCCACTACACCGCTGGTCTGCCCCAGTCCTGGGGCTAGACTTGATGGACCTTCAGTCTGTTCTAGGAGGGGTTTCTTACATTCTTGTGGATATAATGTAAGGCATATTGGCCATAACCCATTTACTGCCTTCCAGTCTCCAACTGCACTGTTTGGAACCAGGTTTTCAAAATGTCTTCAACTTTCATATGAGGGTCAGAATCAAAGTGTAGCTTTTTAGAATTGTCATCGTCCTTTTTGCTCAAAAATTGAACAGGGTGGAGTGGGGTGGGAAAGAGTCACATATTATTAAGTCTGCACCAGGTGCAGAGATGTCTATACTAATTCTACCTCTCAGGAGTTTGGCTGTGATTACTCAGTGATGAAAGAAAGACACTCTGCACATGATCATAGTCACTCTCTTCTTCATATATTCCAGGCTACATTAACTGAAAATAGGATCTAAACTTACTCTTGATGAGTTCTGACTAAAATGAAATTCCATGTTTGCTTTTTTATTTTTATGTTTTGCAGGTGAAAACCTCAACTGGATCTTTTTCTTTATTCCTCCTACTGATTTTTCCGTTTTCTTTATCCCTGCTACTGCTTTTCTTTCTTTTTTGGAATCCAGCCTTGCCGCCTGTTGGTTTGGTTGGCATGCTAATCCCACAGTGTTTTATTAAGCATGACAGCATCTTCATAATGGACACTAATTGGGATTTATTTATTTATTTTGGTCAGCCAGTCCGTCCAGCACAAGCCATCAGGGTGAGGATGACTGAAGTGCCATGAAAACACTGACCACTACTGAAGGCCCATCATGGGCCTACTGTCAAGTGTTAGGAAACAAAATGGTTGCTTGTGAGGTAGCACCAAGTGACTGAACAGTAGGCTCTTGTTCATTGGGCAGTCCAGCACTTCCTATAAAGCAGTGACGAATCTAGGTTATTCACAAGGAATCGAAACAAAGCAACCTTGTTGGTTCAGTTTTCTTTCTGATTCCTCTGCAATTCAGGACACTCCGAACCAAGTTATGTTAAAAAAAAAATCAGAACCAGACAAAAATATTCAAACCTGCTGTAGAACACTGGCTTTACATCATCATGATCCCCTCTGTTTCTAATGTTCAGGCGTGTGTGTCGACGTTTGTGTTGCCAAAACGGCGCCACCCCCACACAAGCGGGAGCTATCAGCAGGGGTCAGTGGAGCCCAGACTTTTCCCCTGTTTGCAGCTCTTTCTGCTAACTCTCATTTGCCAGTTACTTTCTTTTTCCTTCTTTGTATTTCATGTAGGAAAAGGCCGATGGCTATGCTGATTTGGCTTTAATGGGTGGAGCAAGTTAAAGGGTCTATCATTTTTTGAAGCATGCATTCAATTAAATAACACAGAGAAACCATGAGATTAGCCTTCCTCAACCTGGTGCCGTCCAGATGTGTTTGCCTATAACTCCCATCACATCAGCCAACATAGTCTGGGATGATGGGAGTTGTAGTAGAACACAACTGGAGGACATGAGGTTGTGGAAGGCTGCATTAATCAGTCTGTAGGGCCAGATATGAGTTCTGAAGCGAAATCAGGCTCTGGTATCTTTCACAACTGTGTAGAAAAGAGAAATTCAGCAGGTTCAGGTTGTCATGCAGGGGTAAAAAAAAGAAAGCTGCACCTGGTGAAATTGTCATCTCTAGAAAGCTATTAAAAGTATAGGAGCTCTACCCTCTCTTTGCAACCTGCTGCACAAAGTCAGAGTGGTGCAAGAGAACAAGCAGTTCTGTTAGTGGAGGCCTACTGGACTTTTCAATGTGACTGTGACCCATCAGAAGTCCCCAATCAACCCGCACGGATCACTCATGAGTTCTCTCTTGTGGTCCAGCCTTCTCTTTTACAAATTGCTAGTGCCAGGTATGAGGACACGGTGGCCAGATGCAAAAGAGGACAGGGCTTCTGTGCTTTTAATAGTTGTGTACATAGAAGAGGGAATTTCAGCAGGTGTAGCTTGTTATGCTGGTGAAACTCCCAGTTCTGCGCAACTATTGTGTAGGCTGGGGGATGATGGGAGTTGCAGCTGGCTGGGGATGATGGAAGTTATAGTACTACTCATCTGGAGGGCACCAGATTTAGCAGAAAGCAGCTGTTTAGCAAGAGTAATCCTTCCCACTCAGGTCTGTATTTGAACAATTCTCTCCCCCACCTAGATGGGGGAGAGAATTGTTCAAATAGAGACCTGAGTGGGAAGGATTACTCTTGCTATACAGCTGCGTTTTCAGTGACCTTAGTCTGGAATAGCTATATTCTCTCTTACATCTGTTTTTTGGAAACATTCACACTCTTGTAGTTTTTTTTTTTTTCATGATGAAACTAACAGATTGCTCTGGCTTTAAAAGAAAGGATTCCACATGTGACAGGAACTCTTTCCAGAATAAATCCAAATAACATTACCATCCACTTTCCCTTAGCTTAGCTGCAATGTGTTCTTTTTGGAGGCTGGCATGTGTCTGACCAAAAGGAACTGCAAATTGGAAGACCAGACCAGACCAACTTCATAGTCTCCTGCCAGAAACAATGGCCTGCTGCCCAAATCTGAACCACAGGAGAGACTAGGATTGCTTAGGGCACACTCCTATGCATGTTTAGACAGAAAAAAAGTCCTACAGCTCCCAGCGTTCTGCAGCCAGCCATGAATGTTAGTGAAGGGCGACAGTTCAGTAGCAGAGCACATTGCTCTGCATGCAGACATCAGCTCCCCTGTGCAAAGGCACAAGGGAGACAGGAGCAGGCAAAGGGAACATCTGGGCCTGCTCCAGTTGGACTGCCTGCTTCCCAGGGCTCACTGACATCAACTGCCCAGTGAGAAGCAACATCAGATGCTGGCTGCTATTGAAGTGGAGCTGGTTGCGATGTTCAGTTTTGTTTTCTGAGCATGCAGCTCTGCTATCTGTTACATTTTATAAATACTGTAAGCCACTTTGCAGCCTCCAGTCAAAAAGTGGGATATGAATCTACAAAATAAATAATAGAAGGTCCTAGGTTCAGTCCCTGACATCTTCAGGCAGGGCTGGGAAAAGCCCATGCCAGAAACCCTGGAGAGGCACTGCCAGTCCATAAAGACAATATTGAACTAGATAAACCAGTATACTGTTACAAGGCAGCTTCTTATGTTCCTAGCAGCTTGATGGCTGATAAAAGCAGGTGGGGCTGCTTATCGAACTCAAGATGCTCTGAAAGGCACAGGAGCAGGCCAGGGTATTTTTAAAAGTCAGTTGACAAACCTAGGAGAACTATCTTGTAGTCTGAAAGCCAGGAAGGTTCCAAAGATATCATGGGATCAAGAACAACAATTTTGGCTTCAGGGGGAACTAGCAGAAATAATAACCCCAAGATAAACCAAGGCTGTGAATGTTTTCAGCTGTATCCAGATCGTTTGAGATGGCTAGTAGTTGTTTGCTCAGGAAAGACAAAACAAAGTGCTTCTCTGCATAACACAGAATTCATGTATGGACTTGCCACAATTGGCGAGGGGTGATAGCTTAGGGCTGATCTATAAATGCATCAGAAATGAAGTGGTAACATTGTGAAGTAGCAGAATGGACTCTAATATTCTGCCAGCAGGTAGGGGTACAATTTGTGAATGTCCCTGTTTAAATAACAACAACAACCACCCTGCAAGTCGAAAATTAGCTAGAGCATTTCTCCTTGGTGTGCAAGATTTTTACTTGCAGAATTTAATTTTTAAAAATTCTGTAGGCATTGTATTCCCCACCTGCAGCTTGAAGTGGTACAGTCCATTCTACAGCATGTGTAGACCAGGTCCTTAATGTTTTTTAAAGAGAGGTTAGACAAACTTCTAGAGTGACTGGTCAGTCATCTGCCATAAACCATGATAGCTAAATGGAACCTCCTCGTTCAGGGACAGTATATCTCCGGAATACCAGTTGCTGGGGGCAAGGGGGGGGCGGTATTGCCATCAGGCCCTTCAGCTTATGGATTCCTGGCCACAGTTGGAAGCGGGATGCTGATTTTAATGCATGCTTCCCCGACCTGATGCCCTCCAGATGTGTTGGGACTACAACTCCCATAATCCCTCAACCAGCTCTGGGGATTGTGGGAGTTGAAATCCAACACATCTGGAGGGCCCCAGCTGGAAGAAGGCTGAATTTAACAGATTGTCAGACTGACCCAGCCAGGCTCTTCTGTAAAATACCCAAGATTTCTAGATCTACTATTTTTGAATTTTAATGCTGGAATTTTTAAAGATCTACTCTCCTGTTTTATTATTGCTGATTTTATCTGATACAAGCCAGTCTCAGAATGTGATGGCTGAAGAGCAGGGTAAGAAGTTGACATGTTACAATCCTATACCTACTTACCTGGGAGTAAGCACCACTGAACTCAGTGGGACTTATTTCTGAGGAGACATGCACAGGACTGTGGTGATAATTAAAAAGAAAATGACGTGCGGGTCAAACTAGTAGGTTTTTTTCCAGAAGTGGTTACAAGAAATTGTTCTCTGGGATCAATTTTAATTCACTTTGAAGAGCAAGTCCTTCATTTTAGAGATGAAACTCAAACATTCCTAGGTGCTAGGAAAGCATTCACCTTGAATGTCTCAAGATCTGCCTTGGCAGGGGAGACCTATAAAGTACAAACTACACACACATGATCCCTTCCTGTGCCTTCCCTTTCAGGATATCTGCAGTATTTTTTAAAAATGTATTATTTATTTATTACATTTATATCCCACCTTTCTTCCATTGTGGAACTCAAGGTGGCTACAAGTGGACCCCAGGGTGGTCTCCCCTCCAAGCACTGACCACACTCAGACCTGCCTAGCAGCAAGGTGACTATCTCATGTGCCTTCAGACCATGTCTTGGGACTCTGATTATCACTGTCTGATGAGCTGTCAGCCCCATTACCCTTTTCTGATGTTGTAGCCCTCTAGATGTTGCTGGAATACGTTTCCCACCCTGCTGTAAGGACTCAGGCAACTGTGAAAAGGAAAACTCTATGAGCCTGATGGATGAGAGCAGCCATGTTCTAGCTTCATCTCCTTCCTTCTGTGACAGTTCATCCCCTCCCTTTAACAGTCTGGGACACAAACACCCAAGGGCTGTTTAGTGGGTTCTGTATGTTAGAAAAATGGCATTCCCTATAGTAAGCTGACTCAACCTGTGACTCACCAAGTCAAACACTGCAAATCCACCATGCATTTATTGTAGCCTGCCAAGGGTTTTATAGCCCTTCAGCATAGACAGGAAGAAAAAAACAGAAAATTTATGAAGGTCTTAGTGGGCTGCCATATAGCTGGTGGGTGCATTTGGCTCAATGGGCCATAATTAGTGTACTTCTACCCTCACATCTTATTCTAAACTAAAACCAGGTGTTCGTATGGAATCTTGTTGTTTACAGCAACAAAATTCATCAGCATTTCTATGGCACATAGCCAGTGTTGAAAGGGTTAATATTATGCTCCTATATTCTTTCCTACTGAATGTCAAAGGGAACAAATTAGAAAAGTCTGCTTTTAAAAAGGAAAAAACAATGGGGAAAAGAAAATAGAGAAATCCCAGGTGCCTACAGAAAAAGGTTTATTGTAGTTCTTTTATATTGGCCAACATACGTGCCTCCCCTCCTCTTTTTATCTTGCTTTTAAAAAGGGCAAGGCCGTTTGAGTTCATGGCTCTTTTAGGAGGCTTCCAGATGAGGCTTTTGTCACACCAGCACCCCACTTCATTCATAGAATTTTATGCAGGGTCTGGACAATGATGTCTTCCACTCATAGCCATCATATTTTCCCACTGCTTCATCCTTCTTTAAAAAAAAACTTAGAAAATTTGTTAAGGAAAAAGAGAGGGAATTAATGCACATTGCCTTCTGATTGGTAATGCTAGGAGGCCTCTGTCCGAAAGCAGCCTTAAGCCTCATATCTTCACACCTTGATTGCCTCGGTGCCTCTCTTGGACTTTCATAGGAGTGGGAAGCCATGTTACATTACACCGCTGAGATACTCTTCCTCCAGCCTGTCTTGTGACAGAGATTCCAGCTTGGTTAGATTAGCCATTTTGCCACTCTTTGAGCATTATGGACACCCACGAACGTCCACTGGTGAGCCTCTTTGGTGGCTTTCAATGTGCCTATCCCTCGCTAAATGAGGAGCCGCACATACAAATGGGTACTGTACATGTAGTTCCTGGCTTGATCCAATTGCTGGAGTTCTAGATATAGGATTGTTTCCAACGTCAATCCTACTTAGAGTAGATCCATTGAAATGAATGGGACTTAAGACTAACACTGGATACAACGCACATAGCCTTGGTCAGAAAAACACTGATAGCAGCAATCTGCCATTCGGGAAGGACTGCAAGGCACTATATTTAGTACCCATTTGGACATCTATTTATTGCTATTGTTGATGATCTAATCAAGACTACATATGGACAGCCCTGGCAGCTGCATACATGTGTAGCTGGATCTGTGCATAACAATTCTGCACCCCCAAGTTAAGCTTTAAGATATGCATCCTACCATAAAACAAACCATTTTCTTCCAAACGCACTATAGGCATTCCACCCTAGCCCAACAACTTTTAAATAAAAGACAATGCCACAGTTGGTCTTCTGGTAAACAGGTTCTAATTAAAACAAACACTTTTCCTCTCCCACGCAGATTTTATGTATTAAACACATGGGTTCTCCGCACAACAGCCAAAACCTGTTTTCATCACACAAGCAGGTACCACAGAGTGGGGAGAGGGTAAGAGGTCTCTAGTGCTGTACGTTCTTTTAACTCTTCAGTTTCAGGTCCAAAGGCTTCAGAAAGTGTGGCAATGGCAGATCATCCAGGGCCTCTGGGAACTGATCTGGTGCAATGGTCCCAATTAAGACTTGCGTGGATTGGACAAAGAGGGAGGAAGGGGCTAAGCCAGCCAGCCACTGGAACCTGTTCTTACCCAAAAGGTCCTGCCACTGCTGCCGGTCATCCAGCAGCTGCTGTTTCAAGGAGAAATGGAAGCCCGGAGGCATAAAGAGGAAGAGGGAGTCCAGGAGGAGGAGCCTGGTGCATAGATTTGATGCCGGGCTCTCCCAGATCTGCTGCAGCAGGAGGTCCAAAGGGGTGTTTCCGGCACAGTCACTAAGGCAAGGCGAAGCTCCGTGGCCCAGCAACAAAAGCAAGCACTCGGGCCTTGCCAGTTCACAGGCCACATGGAGAGCAGTCTTGCCACCTTCCACCCGGCTGCACCCTCTGCGGTCCAAATAGGCGGCTCGATCACTTACCGGGAAGTCTCGGATGGCCTTCAGGATCTCTAAAAGGATGTGGATGCGGTTGTACCGCACGGCCATGGCCAAGTGAGGTGCTGACGAATGGCAGCAGCTGAAGTGCAGGCTGGGTATTGCCAGGGCGCTCTGCGGGAATTTGCTCAGGAGGTAACGGGTGTAAGGCTGGTGATTGTGCACCAGGGCGTAGAGCAGGGCCTCGGAAGGGGAGTAGGTGCTGACTTTGCCCCCTTCCTGCCAGTGGAAGGCCTCCATGCGCCTCATGTCCTCCAAGAGCCATACGGGCAGCTGGTCCCGCACGGCTTGATAAAAGGCAAAGGAGGATTTCTTGCATTGCTTCTGGGACTGGGAGCTGTGGCTGCTGTAGCTGCTCAGCCATTTGACGTTCCAGGGCATCGCTGGACCTGGGGTTTCAAGGAGGACTTCTTCCCTCTTGGCCACCGAACTGCTTCCTCATGAAGGCCCAAGAGTGATGGGAAAGCTTTAAAAGGAAAACAACTGCTGTAAACAACAAGAGCCCCAAAAGCAAATTAATGGGTCGCACGCTCAGACATTCCTCCTCAGCAAAACCTTGTGTGGCTCTGTCCATCAGTCAATTCTCATCAAAGTCTTGTACAAATACATCACTTTGCTAGCATTCACCTTCCTACTCCCCACTGAAGTTCCATAGAGCTGGTGAAGCCTAGTGGCTAAGTGATTACAGCTACGAAGCAAGTCCCCAGTTTTAATCTTGCCTCTGTCATGAACTCACTAGGTAGCTTTGGGCAAACCATTCTTCCTCTTGGCCCTCAGTTGCCCCATCTGCAAAATGGGGGATAATAATGTTCCCCAACAACTTATGTACATAGGCATACTGCCTGCAATACTGGAGGCAATGTATAGCCATCGTGACTAGTAGTCATTGATAGCTGTGTCCTCCATGAATGTGTCTAATCACCTTTTAAATCCATCCAAGTTGGTGGACATCATTGTACCTTAAATAACAGGCTGTCATAAGTCAGTACAAACACATACAGAATGCCAGACACACAACCCAAGAGAGTTAGTTGCAGCCAGTTGCACTGAAAGCAACAGAATGTGAGCGTTTAATTGGTATTTTCCCCCCTTGCAGAGCTAACAGCATCTTTGGGATTGGAGGAATTTAGATCAGGAAAACAACATGGTGAGAAAGGATTACAGGTACCCATCCACTGGTGTGATTGCTCCAGTCAGAGCCCTCCTAGGTCTGTATTACAGCCAACGCAGAAATATCAGGAGATCTAATCACAGAACCCCCATATCATATACAGTTTGTCCCTAAGTCATGACTAACCTAACTCTCCCCACTGAGTTCAATGGGACTTGGTCATGTGTTTGCTGGACTGTGCCCCGAGTCTATCCTTTCACCAAGCAGCTCTCTGTGTAGTTCAGAAAGAAGCATTCTCAAAATAACTGTATAGCGTTCATACAGCTTGGCAATGCCAAAGGACGTGTCGGCTTCAGAAGAGGTCTTTGTGAGAACAAAATCTGCCTCACCACTGACTTCATCAGCAGTATTTTCACCCAGTGTAGGAAGATTTGGGGAGAGGAAAGGGGTTCCCCCTGCCAAGAGTACCTGTGTGTCCTTTGACAAGGGCTGGCTATCTTCAGAAGGTTAGTTATCCTCCCAGGTTCCATCCCTGGCTTCTTGGGTCTCAAGTAGCATGTAATGGGAAAAAACCCTGTCAGTCACATGTATTAGATTACAACTCCCACCATCCCTAGCCAGCATGGCCAGTGGTCAGGGACAATGGTAGTTGTAGTCCAGAATATCTGGAAGGTGCCAGATTTGAGAAGGTTAGGTTGGATGGACAACTAACCTTATTTGGTATGTGACAGCTTGCTGTGTTCCTATATTCCTATCTCATCGCAGCCAGTTGTTTTCCTCTTTTCAGCAAAAAATATGAGTGGTAGTCCAATCAGCTGTCCCTTCCCTTCCACTAATCCCTCAGTTTTCTGCAGAACATTTTACAGCTCAGTGGGGATTAGTCAGTCAGCTCCCTTCCCCTCCCAAAAATGTCTTCTGCTGCCCCATCTCCCACCGCCCATAGCAAAAAAATGGACTCGCCCCACCATCCCTTTGCTCAGCTTAACCAGTGTCAGTACTATTCTCCTTCAGCAGCAAAGCCTAGCACAGCTCAGCTAGATAATAATTGTCTATGCCTCCAATGAAGTCTGTATGAAGTACCGACATTTCTCCCTGATCCTTTCACCCTTTTTATCTCCAGTCCTGAATTGCAGCACAACGGTTAGCAATTAACTTTTGGGGGTCTGTCCCTTTAAAAAAAAGTCAGGGAGGCAAGAGTTGGTTGAACAAACCAAGCAACTTAAATCTGGTCCAGGCAGAAACCATCTTCCTCCCAAGGCAGGTGAAACTGAGAACTGCGGAGCCAGCTGTTTACCAGACACCTGGGGTCTGATGACCTCTCTGTGGTGGTCTCTTCAAGGCCACTAACTGACCTTGGCGTCTCCTTGGGTATGAGAAGGGATATGCCCAATACATTTTTTATGCCACATGACATTTTGGGGGAATTTTATTAACAAGGCTGCCTGTGTCTTCTTGACTAAAGATTGCTGGGGGTTGGAATGAAGGACGCACACCTTAGATGGCACTGAACTCTATACAAAAGAGGCAGCTTATTACACTCCTCTGCTTTGGCCTAACCAAGGCAAAGGCAGGTTAGGAAAGTCACACTTTGAGGCACAAGCAACAGATCAAACACTAAACAAGAACTATAATGAGTTCTCGTTTAATGCCAAATGTTTAAAGACCAATTATTTGGACTTCTCCACTTCTCCCCCGGGCCCTGCTTTGTGTACCAGCTAACCTGATGAAGAGTTCTTGGGTGGTCCTAGTAATAGTATTGTCCAACTGTGGATTTTGGATTTTTTCCTCGTGGACCAGCATGACTAACTTTGTTTTTTTTTTTTTTTAATTAACTGTAATTAGGGCTATTTTAACAGAATGATTACGTGCCCTGGATTTTGGGTTGGTTTTAAATTCAGCAAAGTATAAATCTGTCTTCTCCCCAGCCACATGCAGCAGTGTGACTTCCTCACTGAGCCCCCTCTACAGCCTTTTGGGTTGATGGATTTACCAGGCAACTACTTGAGTGATGCCATAGCTTTGGAATGGTGTTCCCATTCCCATATCCATTGAGCTCATCTCAGGAGAATATTAGAGCACGTGTTTTATCTTTGCCCCTTCTCTTTCCAACTGATATCTCTGAGGTAAGTGCTAACAAGACTCTTAGTTGTTTCTGGTACAGCAGACGTAACACAGCTAGCTACCTTCTGGAATCTGCTAAGCAACTCATCTTTGTTTTGTCTTATTTACACAAGCAGAAGAGTTACAAGATGCTAATGTCTTGGCTCAGGGAGGCTCATTATGAAACATGAGAGAACTCCTCACCTCAGTTGGAACAAACTCGCTTTGTTTCCTCCAAGCTAGGCCAAGGGCTGTAAAGAGCCGTCACAGTGAATCAGTGGACAGATCTGTCTGTGAACAGGGTGTGAGCTCACGTGATCAAGTTGGCCTATGGGGAACACCAGTTGAGCGGATCCATGCAAAAACGCAGCATGCAGCGAGGCTGTGGGGCTGACCCTTCTTATGCATCTGGCTCACACTGTAAACTATGTTTTCTCAGCCACCACAGGTCAACCCCCATTTGGTTGCGTTCTGGTGTTATGGTAGAGGTGTTCCGAATTGTGAGCTAGATCCCTGATGGTAATTGCAACATGGCCTGATTCACCATAACTGACCTCTGCAGGGATTCATTCAGTCTCTACTCCCCATATGCCAGTTTGTGCCCCAAAGCGTTTTCAGTACTTTGCAATATTTCAGGCCAGTGCATGACCCCACAAACCCTTTCCAGACCCCCGGTCCCTTTTGCAGTCCCTCCCTCCCCTGGAAATCTAATCTCTTCTAACCTCTCCCAGGCCATCTCCTCACCTTGCCTCCTGGGTCTTCTGGATGGCTAGCTTGATCTTTCAGGCAACATCCCGCCCCCCATATACACACCTCTTCTCTCCAAGCCACGCACATTTCTAAACCTCCTCACCTCCAACTCATTGATGGGGAGAACAATAATCTCATGGTTGGAAAAGGCTTTCCTGTCCCATTACAAGCAGTATACAGACAGACACACCACTCTTTATTCTAAGCAAGACCTTCAGTTTTGTGCGTGTGTTTTTTATAGGAATGATCATAGAATAGTAGGGTTGGAAGGGGCCTATAAGACCGTCGAGTCCAACCCTTGATCCTTATTCCAAGGCTTGAGAACAGAATGCGGGGCACTTAGCTCAGAACACCCGGCTCTGCAGCTTCGCCCTGAGGACAGCAGTTCATCCTTTCTTCCTCAATCCCCCCCCCCTTTTAAATATAAATCCAGTCTTGATCTGACAGGCTCCTTCCACGACCCCTCCTCTCTCGCCGCCGCCTCTTCCTTCTCCTTCCCCGGCTCTCCATCTTCTTCTCTTTTCGTCACACGCCCCAGATCTCTTACCTCACATGTCTCCACCCCAAGCCCCCCGCCCGCCTGCTGCCTTTTCAAAAGAACGGAGCGGCCCGTCCGGGGGCTGTGGGAGCGGGGGGACGGACGATGGCGGCATCTGGAGACCCGGCGCCAAGCCGAGCAGGAAAAGAACAACGCGGGGGGAAGGAGGCGTCGGCGAGGAGCCGCTCACCTCTCCGCGCTGCAAGCCGCCGCCGCCTGGCGGGGCCCCTCCTCCTCTTCCTCCCGGCGCCTCGCCGCCGCCGCTGCAATGAATGAGCCGCTGCCGTCTCGCCGCTGCCCCTCTCCGCCCCCGCCGCCACACGCGCGCCAGAGCGAGCCCAGCGGCAGCGGCGGCGGCGGCCCCCCGCTCCCGTGCGCTCCTCCGCCGCCTGCGCTCTCCTCCCCCTGCGCGAGGACCAGCGGCAGCCAAACCTCGCCGGCCTCCTCCAGGCGCTTTTATCCCCCTCCCCGCTCCGCCGGGCGAAGGTCGCTCAGGACCGGGGAGCTGTCCAGCGCGTCCTGATTGGGCCCTGTCAGGCGCCCCCGGGTTCCCATTGGCTGCACCCACAGGACGGGGCCTTGCGCGCTATTGTTTGCGTCAGCGCGAGGCGAACTTCCAAGAAACTTGCCTGGGCCGCTTGGCTGGGGGGCGCGGCGCGGCGCGGGCCTCTGTAGAGGCGGAGAAAAAAAGTGCGGCGGGGAGGAGGAGGAAAGGGCGAGTGTGAAGCTGGCTCCCTTCAGGGCATCGGCCAGTCCGGCCGCGTCCGGGACGGGGCGCTGCATCTGCCCCCTCTCCCCAAGCACGCGTTCCTTCCTTTTTCTCTCTGGAGCTCCCTTGCGCCTCTTGGGGGGCGGGAGCAGCCGACAGGGTCCGCTTGCAAGGATCAATACAGAAGGTTCTCGAGGCACGAGCGTGACCTCCGGCGGTTCCGGCAAGGTGGCTTTTTCGAAGTCCGCCTCGGGACGAGCGGGGATGGCGTTTGACCTCCACACACGGAGACGTGCCAAGGTGCCCTTGGTGGGGAAGGTGCGCGAGGTCGCACGTGAGCATTTGCGCGGCGAGGCTGAAAGTGGACGCTTCGCGATCCGGAGTATGTTCCGGGTTATCTGTAACCTCCATTCATTATTAGGTGGCAAGCGCTGCCTTCACGAACGGTGCGTTTTCTTTTGCAAAACATGTTTTATGTGTGGGGTTTTATGTGTGCATTTCTTTCGTCTGAAATTTGGAGATGCACCTACATAGTCCAGCTTAGCCTTCCTCGACTTGGTGCCCTCCAGATGTGTTGGACTACAACTCCCAGCATCCCCCAAGGGCACCATGTTGGAAACATCTGGTCTAGAACATGCAGCCGATCTAAAACTAGTTCTGTTCCGCTTTCAGTTGTAGTGTTCACAATTGATGTATCAAGGGCTAGCAGCACAATCCTTATGTGTGTCTTCTCAGAAGTGAATCCCATTGAGTTTTATGGGGCTTACTCCCAGGTAAGTGGGTATAGGATTGCAGCCCAAATGGTGTTTTTAGTGTCACTTTTGAAAACATTCTTACAGCCTGATCCTAAGCATGTTTACTCAGAAGTTGGGTTGTAACCTTTAAATGGTTCAAGGCACTTATTAAGTCATGTGCCTGCTGCAACATATATTCACATTTTGTAAAGGACTGCAAGGAGGCCAAATCAATCCTAAAGGAAATCAACTCTGAGTGCTCCTTGGAAGGACAGATACTGAAGCTGAAGCTCAAATATTCTGGCCACCTAATGTGAAGAGAAAACTCTCTGAAAAAGACCCTGATGCTGGAAAGACTAAAGGCAAAAGGAGAAGGGGACGGCAGAGGATGAGACGGCTAGATAGCATCACTGATGCAATGAATATGGACTTGAGCACGCTCCGGGAGAGAGCGCAGGACAAGAAGGCCTGGTGTGCTATGGTCCATGGGGTCACGAAGAGTCGAACATGACTGTACGACTGAACAACAACAACAACAAAAGGAAAATATGCTTTTCCCCTTCAAAACTATGATTTAGACATATGTAAAAATATGGAAATACAGTTAATTGATTAAAACTCAATTAATCAAGTTTATGTTAAGCGTGAGACAGCCCTCAAAGTCAGACCTCCTGATTCAGGACTTCAGTCCTTTGCACACTTACTTGGGAGCAAGTGGGCCTTAACTCCCCAGCAAACACACCTAGGGTGGAACTACATGGATTACTTTAGTCATATTTGAAGCAAAGTAACCTCAAGATTGGATTATTGTAATGTGGCATATGTGGGGCTATTCTTGGGCCTGGTTTGGAAGCTGCAGATGGTGGAGAATACAGTGGTGCAGCCTCTTTTCCGACAACATGTTACACTTCTGCTACCAGATAGCAGAAAGTACTCCTTCATGCATCACTCCCTTGTTGTGGTAAAGGGGCTTGCGTAACTCAGTGAAGCCATAAGCTATGCCATGCAGGGCCACCCAAGACAAACAGGTCATGGCGGAGAGTTCTGACAAAATGTGGTCCACTGGAGAAGGAAATGGCAACCCACTCCAGTATTCCTGCCAAGAAAACCCCATGGAACGTATCACAAGGCTAAAAGAGATGACGCTGGAAGATGAGCCCCTCAGGTCGGAAGGTGTCCAATATGCTACTGGGGAAGAGCAGAGGGAATTTCCAAGTAGCGCCAGAAAGAGTGAAGCGGCTGGGCCAAAGCCAAAAGGACACTCAGCTGTGGATGTGTCTGGTGGTGAAAAGAAAATCCAATGCTGTAAAGAACAATATTGTTTAGGAACCTGGAATGTCAGATCAATGAATCAAGGTAAGCTGCAGGTGGTCAAACATGGCAAGATTGAACATCAACACCTTGGGAATCAGCGAACTAAAATGGACAAGCATGGGCGAATTTAATTCAGGTGACCATCATATCTACTACTGTGGGCAAGAATCCCTTAGAAGAAATGGAGTAGCACTCATAGTCAACAAAAGGGTGGGCAAAGCAGTACTGGGGTACAATCTTAAAAACGATAGAATGATCTCAATACGAATCCAAGGCAAACCATTCAACATCACAGTAATTCAAGTCTATGCCCCAACCACTGAGGCCGAAGAAGCTGAGGTTGATCGGTTCTATGAAGACCTACAACACCTTCTAGAACTAACACCAAAAAAAGATGTCCTTTTCATCATAGGGGATTGGAATGCTAAAGTAGGAAGTCAAGAAATCACCGGGATAACAGGCAAGCATGGCCTTGGTGTACAAAATGAAGCAGGACAAAGGCTAATAGAGTTTTGCCAAGAGAACACGCTGATCATAGCAAACACTCTTTTCCAGCAGCACAAGAGGCAACTCTACACATGGACATCACCAGATGGTCAATATCGAAATCAGATTATGTACTTCGCAGCCAAAGATGGAGAAGCTCTATACAGTTAGTAAAAACAAGACCTAGAGCTGACTGTGGCTCAGATCATGAGCTTCTTATTGCAAAATTTCGGCTTAAATTGAAGAACGTAGGGAAAACCACTAAACCATTCAGGTATGACCTAAATCATATCCCTGATTAATATACAGTGGAGGTGACGAATAGATTTAAGGGATTAGACCTGATAGACAGAGTGCCTGAGGAACTATGGACAGAGGTCTTTAACATTGTTTAGGAGGCAGCAACTCAATCCACCCCAAAGAAAAAGAAATGCAAGGAAGCAGAGTGGCTGTCTGATGAGGCTTTACAAGTAGCTGAGGAAAGAAGGGAAGCGAAAAGCAAGGGAGAAAGGGGAAGATATATCCAACTGAATGCAGAGTTCCAGAGAATAGCAAGGAGAGACAAGAAGGCCTTCTTAAATGAACAATGCAAAGAAATCGAGGAAAACAATATAATGGGAAAGACTAGATACCTTTTCAAGAAAATCGGAGCTATCAAGGGAACGTTTTGTGCAAAGACGGGCATGATAAAGGACAAAGAAGGCAGGGACCTCACAGAAGCAGATGAGATTAAGACGAGGTGGAAAGAATACACAGAAGAACTATACAGGAAAGATCTGAATGTCCCTGATAGCCATGATAGTGCGCTCACTGAACTTGAGCCGGACATCCTCGAGAGTGAAGTCAAGTGGGCCTTAGCAAGCATTACTAACAACAAAGCTAGAGGAGATGACAGTATTCCAGCTGAGCTATTTAAAATCCTAAAAGATGATGCTGTTAAAGTGCTGCACTCAATATGCCAACAAATTTGGAACACTCAACAGTGGCCACAAGACTGGAAAAGGTCAGTTTACATTCCAATTCCAAAGAAGGGCAATGCCAAAGAGTGTTCAAACTACCGTACAATTGCCCTCATTTCATATGACAGCAAGGTGATGCTCAAAATCCTACAAGCTAGGCTTCAGCAGTATGCGAACTGAGAACTATTGGAAGTACAAGCTGGGTTTCGAAGAGGCAGAGGAACTAGAGATCAAATCGCCAACATTCGCTGGATCATGGAGAAAGCAAGAGAATGCCAGGAAAATGTTGATTTCTGCTTCATTGACTACGCTAAAGCCTTTGATTGTGTGGATCACAACAAACTGTGGCAAATTCTTAAAGAGATGGGAGTACCAGACCACCTTACCTGTCTCCTGAGAAACCTGTACAAGGGTCAAGAAGCAACAGTAAGACCCGGACATGGAACAACCGATGGGTTCAAAATTGGGAAAGGAGTACGACAAGGCTGCATACTGTCGCCCTGCTTATTTAACTTATATGCAGAGTACATCATGAGAAACGCCGGGTTGGATGAATCACAGGTCAGAATTAAGATAGCCGGGAGAATTATCAACAACCTCAGATACGCAGACAGTACCACCCTAATGGCAGAAAGCGAAGAGGATCTAAAGAGCCTCTTGTTGAGGGTAAAAGTGGAAAGTGCAAAAGCTGGTTTGAAACTCAACATTAAAAAAAATGAAGATCATGGCATCTGGCCCCATCACTTCCTGGCATGTAGAAGGGGAAGAAATGGAAGCAGTGACAGATGTTATTTTCTTGGGCTCCAAGATCACCGCAGACGGTGACTGTAGCCATGAAATTAAAAGACGCTCCTTGGGATGAACGCTATGGCAAACCTAGACAGCATAGTAAGAAGCAGAGACATCACTTTGCCGACAAAGGTCCGTATAATCAAAGCTATGGTTTTCCCAGTAGCAACGTATGGCTGTGAGAGCTGGACTATAAGGAAGGCTGAGCGCCGAAGAATTGATGCTTTCGAACTGGAGAAAGGTGGAGGTGCTGGAGAAGACTCTTATGAGTCCCCTGGACTGCAAAGAGGTCAAATCAGTCAGTCCTAAAGGAAATCAACCCTGACTGCTCATTGGAAGGATAGTTACTGAAGCTGAAGCTCAAATATTTTGGCCATCTAACGCAAAGAGAAAACTCCCTGGAAAAGACCCTGATGCTGGGAAAGATTGATGGCAAAAGGAGAAGGGGACGGCAGAGGATGAGATGGCTTGATAGCATCACCGATGCAATGAATACGGACTTGAGCACTCTCCAGGAGAGAGCGCAGGACAGGAAGGCCTGGCGTGCTATGGTCCATGGGGTCACAAAGAGTCGGACACGACTTAATGACTGAACAACAGCAGAAAGTAAGCTACCAGGGCAAGTTTACAGTTCTGTTGTTAATATATAAAGCCCTGAAGAGCTTGGGACAACCTCACCCCATATGTCCCCACCCGATCTCTGCGATCCTCAGAAGGAGCACCTCTGACAGTGCCCCATGCTCCTGAGGTTCGCCTTTTGAATACCTGAAACAGAGCATGTAGTGTCGTAATAGTAAAGAATGGAATGCACTCTGGGACACACTCCCCATTGACATTAGACCGGCATATTCAGGTTTGATCTTTAAACATCTGCTTAAGAACCACGTCTTCATGCAGACATTCCCTGAGCTGTGACCCAGCCAGTAAAGTCATAGTTTTATTGCTCACTAGTGATTATTTTATTGTATTTTTGTTGTTAAATTTTATGATTATTATTCTTAACTGCTTTGATAGTTCACAGGAAAGCAGTACATAAACCTGTGTAATAATAAATAAATACACACTACGGGACAAAGAATCAGGAGACAAGGCTATTCTTTCTGGTTTTCAAATCACATATTGTAGGCTATGGCACCAGGTAAGGGAATTTTTGTATGCATGTGGAACTTTTACATTTATTACTGTTGCTGCTTCTCTCTATCCACTTTTGAGGCTTATTTTGTCTCTGTGGCATCAGGCCATGCCCAAAGAGCAAGTTCTTGCATGCTCAGTTCAGCAATGAAGTTGTGGGAAGATTGTACTGTGGGAAACCTTCATGATGTAGGCTCTTTTTCAGTAGAACCTGTGTCGGCTCCAGGTTTTGGGGGGCACTTGGGCAAGATACCCTTAATAGGGCCCCTCACTTAGTGAGTCTACCTTTTCACTGCCATTGTCACCAGATGTTGCTTCTCCTTTTCCTCATCTTTGCTATCACCGTCTTGCTTGCCAGGAGGAGAGCCAGTGAGCAAGGAGGCAGTGGCATCTCCTGCTCCTCCTTCTCACCACCACCGTTGTCTGGGTTAGAGTGAGAGGCAGGTGAACAAGCAGGCTGCTGTGGTGAAGAGGAGCTGCTCTTGTCAGCGGACCCCCTGTTAGAGTGTCAGCCCTCAGCAAGTGCCAACCATGCCGATCCTTGATGTAGAACAGTGCACACGCTTCCGTGGAGACACCATGGCCCTCACTAAAACCAGCCTGCTGCCACCTGCAGTCTAATCCCAGGCCCCCAATACATATGCTGATATTATATTAGTGTTTGCAGACATGGGCTTGTTGCCTCCACACTTCACGTTTTTGGGAGTAGGTACCTATGAGATGCTTTATTCTGTGTACCCCAGTTCCCTGTCCTCTGAGATTAAACATCTGAGTGGGAGGCAGAGGTACCTTGACTGTTATTACTTCCAAGTAAACATGCATAGAAGTGTGCTGTGGATGTGCAGATATGGGTGTTAGATGTATGCCAGACTTACCCTATTTTCATTTGTGCAATCTTGGAGGGTATGCCTTGCAGCAGGGATGGGGAACCTCTTTTAGTCCAAGAGCTGAATTCAGTTTTGGAGAAGCTCTTGGGAGCCACATTCCAGTGGAGGGTGGGGCCAAAAATATAATTAAAAAACCAGCATATTGTAGTTTAAAGTAACTAATTAAGCCTTAGGAGAGGCATTTCAGGTTTTTAGAATGAAAACAAAATTGCACCAAAACAAAACTGCACCAAACAACCAAATGGGCTGATTGGATGCCAGCATGAGGTTGTCCCACCCATGTCTGTCCCCTCTGCCATATGCAGAACAGTGATTCATCATATGGCGGTGTTTAGCAAGCACATCTTGGCTCAATAAGGTTTTATCCGATGCCTCTGTTTTATGTGCTAAACCTCTTTTTTAAAATTATATTTATTTGTGGGGGGGTATTGTATTTTATGGTTGCTTTTATTTATTTTTAATATTATTACATTTATATCCCACCTTTTGTCTTCTTGCAAGGAACCCAAGGCAGCTTACATGATCCTTCTCCTCTCCACATTTTGTATGTTTAATTGTATGTATGAGTCCTTACTGTGTATTTCCCCCCTGCCCCCAGTAACTGAATCCCCTTCCTCCCATCTAATTGTTTTTCTATTGCTGGTTGACATTTTATCAATAAAAACACAAATTCTAAAAGTATGGATCTGATTGTTCAGAGGGAGGATGTGAATGGTTTATGATGATGATCATCATAATCTAATATTTAGCAGAGTTTGATGGAGTGATTGATTACATATGCCCTATTTTATAGGGCTAGAATAAAAATTTATGAACAAAAACCAAATAAAATATTTCAATTGTAAGTGGATATCTTTTTGTTGTTGTGAGAGTTGCTAGCTAGCATCCAGGTTTCTGAAAATGTTGTTCCTCTTTAGGTCTTCCTTCCCACTCCAACTGTTGTATGTGTGTGTCAATGTCCATGCTGCCTGGGGATAATGGGAGTTGTACTCCAACACATATGGGAGGGCAGCCAGTTGGAGAAGGCTGGCTTATTAGATTGCAAGAGCATATCTACCCTACAAACCTCTATCAGCTTTCTACCAGTTTATCTCATGGCTTCCCCCAAAGCATCTTGGGACCTGTCTGGTGAGGATACTGAGAATGCTGTGTTCGACATCCTTAGCCTGACAGAGTTACCATTCCCAAAGTTCCGTGTGAAGAAGGAATGATTATTAAGCCAGTCTGAGACTGTGATTATCTCTGCTGTTCAAGAAATACAGCACCAATGTCCCTTTGGACTCCCAGTCACTGCAGTGCAACTTGCTGTGTGCACAGACTGTCTCTCCACTTGTTTCAATGTTTGCTTTGTTTTAGCTACCCCAGGGAAACCCAATCTGCAAAGCAAAGGGTTTATTCAGACAAAAAGCCTGTTAGCATTATCCATCATTTCGCACTGCACCAGGCCATGATAATTGGCACTAGCAATGGCCTCCGCTCTTGCTTCCCTGTTTTTACTATATTCATTTGGAAACTCCACAGTGACTCAGACTGTGAGGGAGGACATGAATTGGAAACAATTACCTAAACAAGAGGCTGACTGCTGGGCTCTTGTTACTTGAGCTTCCTGGAGCCTGAAGCCTGTTCAGTTTGGAGCTGACAAACGCTTCAGCCCAAACCTGCTGAATTCCAAATGACATCTGGAGAATCCAAGGAATCTTGTCTTTGAAAACTAAATAAATACAAATGTGGTCCAGGAATCAACACTTTCCAGGAACATCCAAGCTTACAGTGATCCTGAAAAGGAATTGTTTCTCCTACACATTACATTCACATGTAAACATAATAAAATGTTTAAAGAGGGACATCTTCTCCAACTCCATTATATAAAACATAATGCCAGGAAAGGATAATGGGCCTAGAAAACCAGAAGTGCTTCCAGCACTAGCAATTGGAAGGCATTGTGCAGCTGTCCTATCTTTTTCTCATTAATATATTGTCTGTGTTAAGGAAAAAGCTGGAAGAAGCAGTAAGAAAACACAGGTTGATCATGAGTAGAAGACAATGGTGTCTGGACCCCCTGTAAACGTCTGTGAATGAGGCAGGGTGTTGGCCCCATAAAAGCCTCATTTGGAAGCACCCCCAATCTACTGAAGCCAAGCATCTTATTCTTAAGGCCAAATGGACATGAAATGATACAAAAATACAGATCACCGTGCAGCAATAATCCACGCAACTAAAGGCCCAATCTTACGCAAGTTTAGACAGGAAAAAGTCCTACAACTCCCAGAATTCCCCAGCCAGTACAGTTGGCTGGGAAATGCTGGGTGTGGTAGGACTTTGTTCTGCCTAAACAGGCACCGGATTGTGCCCTAAATTGCATTTTAAAAGTGATGGGACTTCAAATAGTCATGCCTGATTTTATCTTTCCCCAGCATTAAGCTCCACTGATTTCAATAGGACTTGATTCCAAGCAAGTATGTTTAGGATTGCAGTCTTGTAATCCAAGGAACCATGTTTAGGCAAAAGTAAATCCTACTGCGTGGGCTGCGGTGGCTTAGTGGTTAAGACGCTGAACTGCAGACCGGAAGGTCGGCAGGACAGCAGTTTGAGACCCGAGTGCTGTGTGACTGAGTGAGCTCCCTTCAGTCCCAGCTCCTGCCAACCTAGCAGTTCGAAAGCAAGAAATTGCAAGTAGATAAATAGGTACCGCTTCGGCGGGAAAGGTAACAGCATTCCATGCACCTTGGTGTTCAGTCATGCCGGCCACATGACCATAAAAGCGTCTTCGGACAGCGCTGGCTCTTCGGCTTAGAAATGGAGATGAGCACCACCCCCTAGAGTCGGACACGACTGGCTGGGGACACATTTACCTTTACCTCAGAACCTAACTTGGAGTTTTCCCAGCATAAGGTGCTTGGTTGCAATCTCCCTTGTCCAGCCAGCATGTTCTGTTAGTCCTATTCCATTACTTTCCATGGGATTTGCTCTGTGACCCTGTGCAAGTTTATTCAGAAGGAAGGCCTACTGACTTCAATGGGACTTACTCTATAGTATGCATGCTTAAGCCTGCAATCCTATTGTTGTTGTTGTTCAGTCGTGTCCGACTCTTCGTGACCCCAGGGACCATAGCACGCCAGGCCTTCCTGTCCTGCGCGCTCTCCCGGATCGTGCTCAAGTTCATATTCATTGCATCCGTGATGCTATCTAGCCATCTCATCCTCTGCCGTCCCCTTCTCCTTTTGCCTTCAGTCTTTCCCAGCATCAGGGTCTTTTCCAGGGAGTTTTCTCTTCGCATTAGGTGGCCAAAATATTGGAGCTTCAGCTTCATTATCTGTCCTTCCAATGAGCACTCAGGGTTGATTTCCTTTAGGATGGACTGATTTGACCTCCTTGCAGTCCAGGGGACTCGTAAGAGTCTTCTCCAGCACCACAGTTCGAAAGCATCAATTCTTCGGCGCTCACCCTTCCTTATAGTCCAGCTCTCACAGCCATACATTACTACTGGGAAAACCATAGCTTTGATTAGACGGACCTTTGTCGGCAAGGTGATGTCTCTGCTTCTTACTATGCTGTCTAGGTTGGCCATAGCTTTCCTCCCAAGGAGCAAGCGTCTTTTAATTTCATGGCTACAGTCACCGTCTGCGGTGATCTTGGAGCCCAAGAAAGTAAAATCTGTCACTGCTTCCATTTCTTCATCTTCTATATGCCAGGAAGTGATGGGGCCAGATGCCATGATCTTAGTTTTTTTAATGTTGAGTTTCAAACCAGCTTTTGCACTCTCCTCTTTCACCCTCAACAAGAGGCTCTTTAGATCCTCTTCGCTTTCTGCCATTAGGGTGGTATCGTCTGCGTATCGGAGGTTGTTGATAATTCTCCCAGCAATCTTAATTCCGACCTCTGATTCATCCAACCTGGCATTTCTCATGATGTACTCTGCATATAAGTTAAATAAGCAGGGTGACAATATGCAGCCTTGTCGTACTCCTTTCCCAATTTTGAACCAATCGGTTGTTCCATGTCTGGTTCTTACTGTTGCTTCTTGACCCTCGTACAGGTTTCTCAGGAGACAGGTAAGGTGGTCTGGTACTCCCATCTCTTTAAGAATTTGCCACAGTTTGTTGTGATCCACACAATCAAAGGCTTTAGCGTAGTCAATGAAGCAGAAATAGACGTTTTTCTGGAATTCTCTTACTTTCTCCATGATGCAGCGAATGTTGGCGATTTGATCTCTAGTTCCTCTGCCTCTTCGAAACCCAGCTTGTACTTCCAGTAGTTCTCGGTTCGCATACTGCTGAAGCCTAGCTTGTAGGATTTTGAGCATCACCTTGCTGGCATGTGAAATGAGCGCAATGGTGCGGTAGTTTGAACACTCTTTGGCGTTGCCCTTCTTTGGAATTGGAATGTAAACTGACCTTTTCCAGTCTTGTGGCCACTGTTGAGTGTTCCAGATTTGTTGGCATATTGAATGCAGCACTTTAACAGCATCATCTTTTAGGATTTTAAATAGCTCAGCTGGAATACTGTCATCTCCGCTAGCTTTGTTGTTACTAATGCTTCCTAAGGCCCACTTGACTTCACTCTCTAGGATGTCCGGCTCAAGTTCAGTGACCGCACTATCATGGCTATCAGGGACATTCAGATCTTTCCTGTATAGTTCTTCTGTGTATTCTTGCCACCTTTTCTTAATCTCATCTGCTTCTGTTAGGTCCCTGCCTTCTTTGTCCTTTGTCATGCCCGTCTTTGCACAAAACGTTCCCTTGAGATCTCCAATTTTCTTGAAGAGATCTCTAGTCTTTCCCATTCTGTTGTTTTCCTCGATTTCTTTGCATTGTTCATTTAAGAAGGCCTTCTTGTCTCTCCTTGCTATTCTCTGGAACTCTGCATTCAGTTGGGTATATCTTCCCCTTTCTCCCTTGCTTTTCGCTTCCCTTCTTTCGTGAGCTACTTGTAAAGCCTCATCAGACAGCCACTTTGCTTTCTTGCATTTCTTTTTCTTTGGGATGGATTTCGTTGCTGCCTCCTGAACAATGTTACGGACCTCCGTCCATAGTTCCTCAGGCACTCTGTCTATCAGGTCTAATCCCTGAAATCTATTCCTCACCTCCACTGTATATTCATCAGGGATATGATTTAGGTCATACCTGAACGGTTTAGTGGTTTTCCCGACGTTCTTCAATTTAAGCCGAAATTTTGCAAGAAGCAGCTCATGATCTGAGCCACAGTCAGCTCCAGGTCTTGTTTTTACTGACTGTATAGAGCTTCTCCATCTTTGGCTGCAAAGGACATAATCAATCTGATTTCGATATTGACCATCTGTTGATGTCCATGTGTAGAGTCGCCTCTTGTGCTGTTTGAAAAGAGTGTTTGCTATGATCAGCATGTTCTCTTGGCAAAACTCTATTAGCTTTTGTCCTGCTTCATTTTGTACACCAAGGCCATGCCTGCCTGTTATCCCGGTGATTTCTTGACTTCCTACTTTAGCATTCCAATCCCCTATGATGAAGAGGACATCTTTTTTTGGTGTTAGTTCTAGAAGGTGTTGTATGTCTTCATAGAACCGATCAACCTCAGCTTCTTCGGCCTCAGTGGTTGGGGCATAGACTTGAATTACTGTGATGTTGAATGGTTTGCCTTGGATTCGTACTGAGATCATTCTATCATTTTTAAGATTGTACCCCAGTACTGCTTTGCCCACCCTTTTGTTGACTATGAGTGCTACTCCATTTCTTCTAAGGGATTCTTGCCCACAGTAGTAGATATGATGGTCACCTGAATTAAATTCGCCCATGCTTGTCCATTTTAGTTCGCTGATTCCCAAGATGTCGATGTTCAATCTTGCCATGTTTGACCACCTGCAGCTTACCTTGATTCATTGATCTGACATTCCAGGTTCCTAAACATTATTGTTCTTTACAGCATTGGATTTTCTTTTCACCACCAGACACATCCACAGCTGAGTGTCCTTTCGGCTTTGGCCCAGCCGCTTCACTCTTTCTGGCGCTACTTGGAAATACCCTCTGCTCTTCCCCAGTAGCATATTGGACACCTTCCGACCTGAGGGGCTCATCTTCCGGCATCATATCTTTTAGCCTTGTGATACGTTCCATGGGGTTTTCTTGGCAAGAATACTGGAGTGGGTTGCCATTTCCTTCTCCAGTGGACCATAATTTGTCAGAACTCTCTGCCATGACCTGTCCATCTTGGGTGGCCCTGCACGGCATAGCTTATGGCTTCACTGAGTTACGCAAGCCCCTTCGCCACAACAAGGCAGTGATCCATGAAGGGGATCCTATACATGCAGGCAAATCCCACTGAACACAGTGAGAGTTACTTCCAAGTAAATGTGCGTAGGATCGGGTTGTTAGCCATAAGGCCTGCAACAGTTGTTTTTAATTGTGCATCTGCAGGAGCAGACTGTTGTTTTGAATGTAATTACTGAACAATGCTTAGTTGTTGAGGCACTTCATAAATACTAAATATTTTATCACTAATTTTTGATGGATAGTGCCCAGGAATGCAATCTCTTATGTTACAATCTTGCCAACTGAATTTATAATAACCCAGTTGGGTTCAGATGAATGCATGCGTGACATGCCTAACAGAATGAAAGACTGGGGCCTAGATCTGAAATAAGACAGGAAGGTTCTAAAGCACTGCGGATTAAGTCAAGCCACTTCCACATTATTGTTTTTTTTTTTAATTGATGTATAAAATATATTAGTTGCTTTTTTGACTTGCAAAATTGTATAAAGTTCTCAGGCAGAGCAATCCTATGGAGGAGTCCTTCTTAAGTCCTGCTGGGCTTTTTTCTTGGGGTGGTACAGATTTTTCCCTGTTCCAGGAGTGTATCTGGAGAACAAGGGGGCTTAGGATCCACTCCCCCAGTCTGCCCCTGACATACCCCGGAATGCCCCCTTTTTGCCCTTACCACCCACAGAGGACCATCAGTGGGGTAGAACTGCTGGTCAAGGGAGGGCCTCCCCAGTGGCCTTTCCTCTTTGTGGGCAGAATGTTCTCTCCACCGATGGAGGGGAGGGCCACAGTATCCCAGGGGATACAATCCATAGGATTGTATCCCCAAACCAAATTTTTTAAAAAGCAAAACAATGATAAAATAATAAAAACCAAACATCATAATAAAATGTCTGCCTCATCTTTACATAAAACAACCATAGCCAGCAAAATGCCGAGAATAAACATGTCTTAAGATGCCAGCGCAAGCTATGCAGAGAGAGTCATCTGGAGTTCTTTTGGTAAAGGAACCTAAGAGGGGAGCCCCGTAGCTGAAACAGCCCTGTCCTGCACCCTTACAGATTCCACTGCGGTGAATGAGGAGCATAATTCCCCTTCCCTCTGAGTCTTCCAGCAGCGGGGTGAAGATGGTCAGAAGAGGGACTAGAGAAATCATGTCTTTTTCTTACGGTGTTTTATTTATTCATTATTATTATTGGTGCTGTTATTTATTCATTTATGCAGCACCATTTATGTATGGTGGGGTGGGAAACTTATGCCCCTCCAGATGTTGTACTAGAACTCCCATCACCCCTGACCATTGGCCATGCTGGCTGGGGCTGATGGAATTTGGTGTCCAACAACATTTGGAGCTCTGGTCACAGGTTCCTCCATCCCTGAGAATGTAGAGTGCTTTACATATTATCATTAGCCAATGAAAGAAAGAGAAAAAGAAACAGCAGGTTCTTGCCCTAAGACACTTTCAGTATAAATTTCAACAGTGGCCCTCATAGCTTCAACTAATTCCTAGATGCTTGAAGAATTGACCCCCATGAGCTTCCTTAGAAGCAGAGTTCCAGAAAAACGGTACCACCACTGAAAAGGCCCTGCTTACATGTGGATAGCAATGTAATGTCTGAAGATAGAGGTATACAGGGCAGGGTTTCTCTAGAGGATCTCTGGATATGAGGAGCTTCACAAGGGAGGACTTACGCTTTTAGGTATCCAGGAACCAGAATATTTATGGTAGGCAACCTGTGGCCCTCCAGGTGTTGTTCGATTCCAGCTTGCATCATGTTCGACCATTTACTACGCTGGCTGAGCCTGATGGGGAGTTGGAATCCACGGGATCCCACCCGATACAGGTTTATGGAATCGTGGTATTCTGCAGCAAGGAACATCGGCTCTGTTTCTTGCAGCGTTCTGATGTGTGTGTTTTTAAATAAGGGATAACCTTTTACGAGAATAGATGTCTGGCATTCCTACTGTCATCTTAATATAGCTTGTTACCAGTGTTGCATTAGATACATATTAGTGAAAATAGACTGAACTGACTGGAACACTTTGAGCCTAAGGCTTGGCATAAATATAGAAGCAAAACAGCCAGGCAGAAGAGGCATCTGTGATCCAAAACCCAAGATGTACAAAGGAAAGCCGCAAACATGCTCTGTTGCTATTTATTGCAAGGCGCTCCACGTGTATCCCATTGGCTTATTATGGATAGCTGTTAGTATACCCATTCACCATGTGTAGCAAGGATGTGCAGTGTAATCCTAGACATGTCTACACAAAAATAAGGCCCACTGAGTTCAATGGGACTTACTCCCAGGCACGTGTATAACAGAGGAGTTGAACCTCAGGCCAAGTCTAGCCCACCTTGGCTTCCAATCCAGCCCTTTGGGGTTCTCCAGAAGTCCATATCCCCTTCCCTGGCCTCACCCCTTCCTCCTCCAACTACCAATTGTTTGGTGGTTTCCTGGCTTTTGCACAGATTCTTCCCCCATTCTAAAAGGTTGAACTGCCTCTCCTGCTGGTGTTTTGGGTATTCTTGGCCTCATCTGAATTGTGTTGGCTCCACCCCTTTTGCCTTCAGCCCCACTCTAGAATACAGCCCCTGAGATGTCTCTGAAATTGAATTTGTCCCTAGGGCGGAAAGAGGTTCAACACCCCTGGGGTATAGGAAATATACAGGTACATGTATAGGATGTGTCTAGAATTGCAGCCTAACATCTTCAGCGTTCATGTTTTATCACCATGATAGACCTAAAGCATGCATGATACACATTCAACCTATTGTCAATGTCAAATATCTAGCAATAGGTGCAGACCAGATGTGCAAATCAGTCTGCAAAAGGTATTGGCCCTCAGAGATTTTTGCTTGACCCGTATTATTTTATTTGAAATGTTTTTAGGCTGCCCTTTAAGATACAAAACCCTATCAAGGTGGCTCAAAACCAAAAAAACAATTGCAGTCAAAATCAACAGCAGTCCCGTAAAAACAACTCAGGTGCAGGGTCCTCTGGTGCTTTAGGTTATCAACATCCTGTTAGAGCACATGGTTTTTCCAGTGCATTCACTGCATGCCCTCTGTGGCTTTATGTAGGATTTGGGCTGGGGTGCCTGCAGCCCTGAAGCACAGATTCCTGTAGACTGTAGAAACTGTTCTTGATGTGGTCCCTATGTCTGCACTCTAGTGCACTGTGGGTAAGAAATTCTGTTAGCCTCAGACCAAAGCCTGGGCTATCACTCTTCACCTCGACGGCATCCTTGTCATCAGTTTCTAGAATGGTAGGCTATCCATGTTAGTCTGTTGCTGCAAAAACAACAAAGAATCTTTCAGCACTTTAGGGTGCAATCCTATGCATATTTAGACAGAAAAAAGTCATTTTTTCTGTCAAAACATGCATCGGATTGCGCCCTTAAAGACTTAACAAATTTGTCATGCATAAAGCATAAGCTTTCCTGGGGCAGTTTCCAATGGGGCCATTGTGCAAGCTGCCCATCCCACTACTTCAGATGCACAAGTGGCCCTCCCACTGATTCCACTGCACAAGCAGGACCCACTGCTTCCACAGCAGAGATTTAATGAGAAGGAAGCCCCAAGCCCCCAAATGAGTGGAAACGCTGGTTTCTGGAGTGGGGCAGATCAGCAGAGCTCCCTTATGTGAGCTGCACTGACCTGCCCTGTTCCAGAAACAAGCATTTCTGGTTGCTCCAGGAAATACTAAATCTCAGCTGCACAAGTAATGGGTCTCACTTGCGCAGTGGAATTGGGGGTGGGGGTGCAACAGAATCGGCGGGAGCACCGTACCCCGTTGGATACTGTCCCTGTCCACTGTCCACCTCATGCATCTGATGAAGTGCACAATGTCTACGAAAGCTCATGCCATAATAAATTTGCCACAAGACTCTTTATCCATGCCATCATTAGCACTCATGCCACTGATGCTGTCTTTACCAGCTAGCCATTCTGTGGCCTTCCTGGCAGGGAGCTGCGTAGAGAGACAACAAACTAGCTCAAAGTGAGCTAGATGAAACAAAAATCTGGTGGAGCCACAGTTAGCTACAGAATTGGACTCAAAGAGTGCTTATCAATGGGACCTTCTCAAACTGGGGAGAGGTAACGAGTGGGGTACCGCAGGGCTCAGTCCTGGGCCCAGTGCTCTTCAACGTTTTTATTAATGACTTGGAGGAGGAGGTGCAGGGAATGCTGATCAAATTTGCAGATGACACAAAATTGGGCGGGATAGCTAATACTTTGGAAGACAGAAACAAAATTCAAAGTGATCTGGATAGACTGGAGCGCTGGGCAGAAAACAACAGAATGACATTTAATAGGGATAAATGCCAAGTTCTGCACCTAGGAAAAAGAAACCAAATGCACAGTTACAAGATGGGGGATACGTGGCTCAACAACACGACAAGCGAGAAGGATCTTGGAATTGTTGTCGATCACAAGCTGAATATGAGCCAACAATGTGATGTGGCTGCAAAAAAGGCAAATCCTATTTTGGGCTGCATTCATAGAAGCATTGCTTCCAAATCCCAGGAAGTACTAGTTCCCTTCTACTCAGCACTGGTCAGGCCTCATCTGGAGCACTGCGTCCAGTTCTGGGCACCACATTTTAAGAAAGATGCAGACAAACTGGAGTTCAGAGGAGGGCAACAAAGATTATCAGGGCACTGGAAACAAAGCCCTATGAAGACAGACTGAAAGAACTGGGCATGTTTAGCCTTGAGAAGAGAAGGCTGAGGGGAGATATGATAGCACTGTTCAAGTACTTGAAAGGTTGTCACAGAGAGGAAGGCCAGGATCTCTTCTCGATCATCCCAGAGTGCGGGACACAGAATAATGGGCTCAAGTTACAGGAAGCCAGATTCAATCTGAACATCAGGAAAAACGTCCTGACTGTTCGAGCAATACGACAATGGAACCAATTCCCTAGGGAGGTAGTGGGCTCTCCCACACTGGAGGCATTCAAGACAAGGCTGGACAGCCATCTGTCAGGGATGCTCAGATTCCTGCATTGAGCAGGAGGTTGGACTCAATAGCTTAGTAGACCCCTTCCAACTCTACTATTCTTTGATTCTATGCTTCTAGGGGCACAGCACAGCCAGGGCAAACTCCTCCTCCTTCTCAAGTCACTGGCACCTTCTTCTCTTCCTCCAGCATCAACAGGACATGCACCTTGTACCACATTGCTTTTGGATTTTTTTTATGAAGTTGGTTTTACTGTTCTGTTTTTAGAATTTTGTATTGTATTATTTTATATTTTTAATTGTATAACGCCTACAGATACCACATAATTTGTGGCACCGTGATGGCCTGGAAAAAGGGGAAACATAATCTGTATTCTAGTGATCTTCAAAAGCTTGGGTAGATGGTCACCTGTGGACCATAGTTAAAGCACCATTGCTGATCAGGAAACTGGTTAATTACAAGCCTAGCCAGTGTGGTGTAGTAGTTAGAGGGGTTCACTAAGACTGGGGAGACCCAGGTTCAAATTTACACTCGGCCTTGTAGCTCACTAGGTGACCTCGGGCCAGTTACTCACTAGTGGGCAAACTCACTACGCATGGCTGGCTGGGAAATGCTGGGAGTTGTAGGGCTTTTCTCTGTCTAAACATGCATACAACTGCGTCCTAAGTGACCGTGGACCGGTCTTCCTCTAACCTACCTCACAAGTAGAAGGGGGAGGGGGAGAAGTGTGTATTTTGCCCTTAGCTCCTTAGAAGCAGGGTGCAATAAAAATCTTACATAGGAATATTTTTATTTATTTATTTCATTTCTATACCGCCCAATAGCCGAAGCTCTCTGGGCGGTTCACAAAAATTAAAACCAAACAACACACAATAAAACAATTTAAAATATATAGAACATTAAAACCACAATATAACAATACAACCACAATAAAACCTAGCAGCAGTGCAAGAGTTTAAAATACAGATTTAAACAGCAAAGATAAAAATTTAGAAAGCTAAAATGCTAAAATTCCTGGGAAAATAAAAAGGTCTTCACCTGGTGCCGAAAGGAATACAATGTAGGCTCCAGGCGAACCTCACTAGGGAGCTCATTCCAGAGCCGAGGTGCCACAGCAGAAAAAGCCCTCCTTCCAGTAGCCACCCGCCTCACTTCCTTTGGCAGGGGCTCACGGAGAAAGGCCGCTGATGATGATCTTAAGGTCCGGGCAGGCACATATGGGAGGAGGCGATCCTTCAGGTAACCTGGCCCCAAGCCGTTAAGGGCTTTGAATGTTAACACCACTCCCCCTGTCCCTCTCCCGGCAGAGGTCATCCCACAGGGCGACCAAGGCAGTTTCCGTTCCAAAACCAGGCCTGAAGCCTGATTGAAATGGATCTAGATAATCCATAGATAATATGGTAGTATAAGGCTTATTACTAGAGATCTACCGGACTAATTTTACTCATGTTTTGTTTACACTAAAGCTTCAGCAGTGTGGACATGCAAACTTGGAAAAAGTTCAAAGCTTGAGCTATGGACATCTCAGGAAGGGAGATGAGAGAGGGATGAGGCAAAGGGGAGGGTAATGCATATGCCCCATACTGTACATGTAATGTATCATGTGACACAGTGTGTGTATGCATGTGTAATGATGCTTACTCCTGTGAGGTCTTGGGCTTTCTTCACACGGAGCTTTTATCCTGCGATTGAGATGGCTCCTTCATGGAAGTTTGGAGCAATTTACATGATGCCGTAACCCTCTAGAGCATCTCCTGCACTAAGTGCCCTTTGTTCCATTTTTATCACAGATAATGCGCTATCAAATTACCCCGTTGTACCCTGTTGTACCCCGTTGTGTTCCACTTGAGTTCCCTCTGTGAAAAGAGGAAAAGCAGCAAGAAGAGGAGCGAGATCAATGAATGATAATGGAAGACTCAGATACTGGGAGGAGGGGGAAAGGGGAGTGGGGAAAGGAAGCCGGTGAAAAAGGGAGTTGTTGTGACACTGCATTTAAAACGGAAGCAGAGAGAGTCGTTTTAAATGCAGGATTTTAGGCTGGTGTAGAGATGCCCTCTGAGTGCTGGGTCAATGAAAGGACAGGCACAGAATGCTGGGAAAAGGGCTGAAGAAAAGTAAGTTGGTGATAGTTAGAGGAGGAAGAAGAGAAGCTGAGGAGAAATTGCTGAACAGATACCAGAAGGGGAAAAGACAAAAAATCAGGAGATGAAGACAGACAAGACGACACACCAAGAAGAAGTAAATGATCTTTTTAAAAAGAACATCTTTTTTTCCACCTTTGTCAGTTTATTTGTAGTACATTTAAATGTAGTAGTTTTCGCAGACTACTAGCCCCCATGGCAACACAGGATTTGCACTAGTGTAATAGATAAAAGAGACCAATGCCGCTCTTTCAACTTGCTGCAGTTCAAGTAGATATATAGAAGGAAAATATTCCACAAAATAGATCTCTAGGCAGTTCTTGTTGTGTCCTTGTTTCTTTGGGCTGTCAATTCCTGGACAGCTTCAGTGTTTAATCAGTTAGTGTAATCATGTTTGATTGACTTAGGGCAAAATTCTATGCATATTTTGACAGAAAAATGCCCTACAACTCCCAGCATGCCCCATTCAGCATGGCTGGCTGAGGCATGCTGAGAGTTGTAGGACATTTTTCAGTCTAAACTTGCATAGGATTGTGCCCTCAATATTTGTTCGCAGTTAATCAAGGGGCAGATTTTTAAAAACACAATTTAATTATTAAATCAAGGGGAGGAGCTTCCTCATGACTGCAGCAGTCAAGGAAAGGGATGGAAACAGGATGTCCTACTTTAAAGAGGACAATCCTCTGTTTGAAGGGCTGTCTAGTGCAGGTCCAGTTTAAAGGGAAAGAACCAAAAGAAGGGAGAACAGGGGCCTGATCACAGTTGCAGAGTCTGCACTTGCAAATGATGGCAGAATATATGCATTAGCCTTTAAGGTGCCACAGGAGTCTTTGTTGTTTTTGCTACGATAGGCTTACAAGGCCACCCTCTGGAAACTGCAAATTAATGATTGCTTTAGCCGTTTGCTTAACAGCATTAAGCAAGTATTCGTTTATCACAAGAGGTCAGCGACCTGGCCTTGGCATAAGTAAGCAAAGTCTAGGGAGGCCAAAGGAGCAGCCCATATCCTAAAACTGCACTTGTAAGCATATTTTCTTGCTTGCCATGAAGACTTCTTAGATATTCAACCAATGGTCCTACATACAGTGCTACAATGTGGCTTTCCCTGCTCTCTGAGTCATGTGTAGAATTAGCATTATTATTTTGCACTGATAACAAAGATAATTTTCCAGCTGACGACAGCAGAGGAAAGCCTTGTGCTTATGCGCAGCTTTTTTTTCATTGCAATGGTTGTGCCTGTTGTCTCCAAACAGCGGTGGAGAATGTAAATTCAGCTGAGGGATTTTGTACATTGTCCAGTCAATATGCATAGTCACCAAGTGGGGACTATGCATATTGCCCAGGCAATGTATGGAATTCTTTTGATGCTCTCTATTTGTGTATATTCTCCATAGTTTCATGCCATGAATTGTTTTGTGCCCCTCCTCCATTAATCTCAAGTTAGCCACAACAGATAATGATACATCATTTCAGTTGTTAATGGTTAAATAACAGCAAAGTCCTAGCACTTGTGTATAAGCTTCTTGTAACAGTCTCTCCATATAATGCCTCACATATTGGCAATTAGAGTGGTCATGTGAAAAGAGGTCAGGGCTCCTGCACCTTTAATAGTTCTATAGAAGGAGAACTCCTGCTAAAATTCCCTCGTCTACATTTATTCATTATTTATTTATTTTTTTCCCATGAAACTGATTGGTGGAAGATTCAGGAGAGATAAAAAGAAGTACTTCTTCAAACAGCGCACAGTTAAACTATGGAATTCGCTACTACAAGATGTAGTGATGGCCACCAATTTGGGTGGCTTTCAGAGGAAATCAGACAAATTCCTGGAGGAGAAGGCTATCCATGGCTACCAGCCCTGAGGGCTCTATGCTACCTCCAGTGGGGAACATGAGCAGGAGGGTGCTGCTGTATTCATGCCCTACTTAGGAGTTTCCCACAGGCAGCTGGTTGGCCACTGTGTGAACAGAATGCTCGACAAGATGGATCCTTGGTCTGATCTGGCATGGGTCTTTTTATGATCTTGTGAGAGACCCCACCCAGTAGCTTTTACTTTTAGTGTTTTGCACTTCAACATGATATGCGATGTGATTGGTTACTCTATTCTTTTACTCTTATTTACATCAATCCATAACACTCCTTACTTGGTTTGTCTTCTAGTGACCTCTGTCCACACCAAGTGAATTGCACTCTGGCTATGTTAATTTACCCCAGTCTAAAACACAGCATGACTCAGCTTCATACTATCTGGCACGGCCAGCTTACAAACCACAATCTTTCCTAATTCATTCCTGACTTCACGTACCTTTGTGCTAGTTGCTAGTTAGCTTTTTCTGTGTCCTCGGAGTCAAAACTTGCTTCTTTTTATTTAGCTTGCTTTTACTTGAGGCTTCAGACGTTTCATTTATAAAGGCCCCTAACTTTGGTCAATCAACCAAATCAACCAGGAAATCAACCCTGAGTGCTCATTGGAAGGACAGATACTGAAGCTGAAGCTCCAATATTTTGGCCACCTAATGCGAAGAGAAAACTCCCTGGAAAAGACCCTGATGCTGGGAAAGATTGAAGGCAAAAGGAGAAGGGGACGGCAGAGGATGAGATGGCTAGATAGCATCACCGATGCAATGAATATGAATTTGAGCACACTCCGGGAAAGAGCGGAGGACAGGAAGGCCTGGCGTGCTATGGTCCATGGGGTCATGAAGAGTCGGACACGACTTAATGACTGAACAACAACAACAAACTTTGGTCAAGACAATTTTTTGTCAAATATATATTGATCCCCCACATGTTTACCAATTTTGATAAATAAGAGGTGGTCCAGGGTGGCCAGGTGAAAAAGAGGACAGGTTTCTTGCCCCTTTAATAGCTGTGTAGAAGAGGGAATTTCAGGGGGTGTAGCTTGTCAGGCAAGCTACACCTGCTGAAATTCCCTCTTCTGAACAAACTATTTGAGGGGCAGAGGCCCTATCTTCTACCTGGTCACTCCAGCTCCAAATATCTTTTCTTACTGTCAGCTTTGATAAATGGTCCTCCATTGTGTTGGGTGGACACAGGGCTAGTGTCAAGGGTAGGCATGGCTGGGCAACTGATGAGGTCTCACATCCTAGCAGGGGCCCACTGTCAAGAGCACCCTGGACTTGTGATAAAATGGACAGGTGCAGAACCACATACACAGCCTTACGTTCCATGCAAGAGGGGGAAAAGGTGGGATGTAGTAGTAGTAGTAATCCCTGCTTATTCACCTGCTCTGGCCCAGACTGTGGTGTTTGTGAGAAGGAGGAGTATTAGATGCCACTGCCTACTTGCTCTCTGCCTGTTAAGCAAGCAGGTGGTAACAGTGGTAAGAAAGCAGATGAGGAGCAGTAACAGCTGATAACAACTACAGTGAGACAGTAGAGTCACTGAGTGAGGAAGCCCATTGAAGGTGTCTTGCCCACAGCCCCCAAAAACATGCAGCTGGCACTGGGCAGAAGAGATGCTCCCTTGTAGTTATGTATAGTGTTAATGGGATGCATTTTGTATTACTGAAGTGATATCAGTCTGCTGGGTTTCCCTACGGTTTCCCTAGCCTTCCCAAAAAGGCTACAGACTAGCCTTTTTGGGAACACTGAACAAAGGGATTTCCCCAGTAGAGGGACTACAGTAGGGGATGCAAACTTTTTTTAAACTTTCGATTCAAAAGCCTTGAAGTCACTTTCATTTGCTCCAACTTTCGATTCATTACAGTATTTCTTTTTCTCTATTTGTGTAAAGGAAACAGAAACTTGCAAGGGAATGCATCAGTAGCAAAATGTTACCCTCTACAGACAACTTAAGTTACTGCACACATTATGAGACTAGAACGTTTCTTCCTTATGTTCAAGAGCTGGGACTCCCCACCCCCACCCGATTATATGGCTAGGGTTGCCACATTCTCTGATTTGCAAATGATCTGTCACTTAGATATGTACAAATTTAAAACGTTCTCATTGTTTTGTTATGAGAACAACTTTACAAAACCACCACCAAGTGGCAAAGAAACCAATCCAGGCAGACTTAAAGAATACAACTATAGTGATGGAAATATTAATCAGTTAAGCAATGTGATTAGCTAGCTAGTGTCTTGATAGTAGTCTGAAGCTCCAATTTAAAACTTGGAAGTAAGTCCTACTAAAGTCAGTGGAACCTAGAGGCAAACTAGATTATTTTAGTTGAGAGCATGGCAAGGGAGGAAAGGATTAAAACCTCCTCCCCATGTGTCACAGCCTAAACAAAAATCCTCCTTGCTAAACTATTAAGGGCACAATCCTATGCAAGTTTAGACAGGAAAAAGTCCTACAACTCCCAGCACTGCATAGGATTGTACCTTAAATGCTTTTTTTAAAAAGCTGCACTGGCAAGTGATGCATTTAGTGTTGCATCTAATTTGACCTTTACTTATGAGTAAACATGGCTAGCAACAGGGTGCAAAAATGTAAAATTACCTCAAATTAAAGTAGCACACTATAATTAAAGAACCCACTAAAGCAAGGGTGGGCAACTCTGGGGGCTCCAGGGGCGAGTTTCACCCCCCAGAAGCTGCATCCATGCTGCCTGCTGCTGAATTTTGGTGGGGGTGGCAGCGGCAGCAAAATAATCAGCAAAGATTTGCCACTAGAGTTCAGCAGTGAGCGACAACAGTGGCCTAAAAAGGCCAAACTGAGCTTTTAAGGAAGGTCCACACCTTGCTTTAAAGCCAAATTTGGCTTTTTTTAGACCACAATCGTGGTTTGCTGCTGAAATTTGGGAGCAAACCACTGATTATTTTGCTGCCACCACAGCTGGAGGTGCACTTAAGGTCAGGATGGCTGCTTGGAGTCCGCATGTCATCACCAAACACCCAGGCCCCATGTTGTTACCCCTGCACTAAACCTTCTGGTGGTATGTTCATATTAATAACCTTATTCCCATTATAGCAGTAGAGGTATTAAGAACTACCATCATTCAGTGGCAAAATACCTCTTTTGCACGCAGAAGGTTCCAGGGACCAGAACAATGATGTAGTGGAGCCAGTGCTGTCAGGGTTGATGTGCAGGAACTTCTTGACTGGCAAGGATAACAACATCATCTCCCACCCTGTTCCCTCAGTGTTTAGCTGTAATTCTCACAGTAGCTGGGGGGTGAAATGGATTTTCCCAGCAGCAATACATTGTTGTGAGCTATAATGCAAAGTATTTGGGGGTGGCTTGGTCTTGAATGGAAAGCAAAAAGAGAACATGTTCTTACAGATGCCAAAGGAACACTTGTTTATTTAAGCCCAACACATTTCAGAGCCAAAGCCTCCTTCATTAGGGGCAATGGTATAAAATGCAAATGCTGCAAACAAACTAAGCCAGCTTGCTAAGGTGGTGACTATCCTTCATAACACCAGATGTGGAGGAATGCCTCTTCTTACTGGGGCATTCCTACTGCTAGAACCATCGCTTGTGGAGGTTTGCGCTTCACCACTGGGCAATCCCTCACTTCGCTTCCGCTGCCACCATAAAACTACACCGCTATATTGATATACTCTTTAGGCCAGAGACAAACAGATCAGTGACACAAGGAAAGTAAACAAAGATGTATAATAGTTTATTAAAAAGTTAACTCGCAGCCTCTCATGAAGACAACACCTGACAACTCTTCCTGAAAGACTCTCCCCAGCTAAACTCTCCGCCAGATGCATCTCAATAGCTCCTTATATTTGCTCCAGTCAAAACCCTCCAGCCAATCAGTTTTGGTGTAGCCAACTTTCCATCATGCCATCTGTGTTCAAACTCGGGACCAATGGGCATCTTGAGAGTGTTCAGTTATTCTCCAGTCAGATGGTACCGATTTCTGCCCTACCTTCCCATATATAAAACAGAAACCTGGCCTCACATTGATCTCTCAGTGGTAACGGTAACTGCCATTCCACCAGCTATCTCTCCCCAGGCACAAGCCTCTGGTACATGGCACACACGCTTCACCCCCCTTCTACTGTTAATCCATTCGTTCCTTCAGTCATTGAAACAGAACTTAATAGTTAAATTTTTACCTCGGTTCTACCTCAGTTTCTTCACACACATCTTTGAAATGTATGTGCATTTCTTTGAAATTCTGAGGCAAACTTACACTGTCTACACCAGGCTTTCCCAACCTGGTGCCCACCAGATGTGTGGGATGACAACAGCATCCACAGCCTGTATGGCTGGCTGGGGATTGTGGGAACTGTGGTCAACACAACTGGAAGATGGAAGTCTGGGTTAGAGCGTTGCCCATAGACTGAGGAGAGCTGGATTAAACTTTCCACATGCACACAAAGCTTACTGGGTGAGTTTGGGCCAGTTTCTCTCTCGTACACATACACAAACACACACTGCTGTTGTGAGGATAAGGCAGGGGAGTGTGTACAGTGCCCTGAGCTCTTTAGAGGAAGGGGCAGGGGTTAAACATGGAAATAATCATTAGCCCCTGCTCCTGTCAAAAGATGGGTCTCGAACTTCCTTAGGCCAGAATCAGCTATTTCATTCATACAGTATTGGAGAGTGTGGGCACGAGACTTCCAGTGATGCAGCTAGGGCTGGATCTTGCGGCCAGAGTCCAGGGCCCTGCAGCCCAGGGGACCTTCAAATGAACACCCAGAGAGTGGCAGGTCATGAGGGCATCGGGACAGCAGAAGCAAACTCCATTTTATCACCATAGTCATGATGGTGCTATGTTTTATGTGAGTTTAAAATGCAAAACTGCACATGCTCAGAGTATTATTTTTGATCATTTATTATTATCAGGGTTGGCAAACAGTTTTGTTGTTTTAACATATGAGGAATGTAGAAGCAATTGGAAAGCATGGAATGGCAGCTGGAGCAGAGAGGAAAGAGAAATGTTAGTTGTGTGCTTCACAACTGAAGAAATACAGATGGTTATCTAACGCCCCCTCCCCACAAGACCATTAAGTCTAGGGTCTCAAATTACCTAGCTGCATCCTATATCCTAGGTTTGAGTTGGGATTTTATATAGTGTCATTCTGGAAATGTGTTCTAGCTTATTTTATTTGTGACATTTCTATACTGCCCAATAGCTGAAGCTCTCTGGGCAGTTCACATAAATGACTATTAGCTATAATCACTAAATAGAATGGCTCCAGAAGAACATGAATATACCTCTGAATCCTGGTTGTGGAGGGTAACCAGGAGGAGAGGGCTTTTTCCTCACCAGGAGTTTGTCCCTGTTTTGGCTCCCTGACTAGGTAATGTTTCCCTGACCACCTGCTTGCAGCACAGCTGCCTATTAGCACTTCGTTTAATATTAACACAAATGAGCCTTTATTTGCTCAGTGTTAGGGAAGGGCTGTTCTTGGTACAGAGTTCCTCTGTATTGTAAGGCATGCAAAAATGCTGGCTACTGAACAGCAGGTTTCACAATGCGCTATACCTGCGGAGCATTTTAATTAAGAGAGAATGGAAGCATTATATCATGACAACGACAAGTAGGATGGAGAGTTGAAAGCCTTCTGCGTATCTTAAAGCAGCGAGACAGCAACATTCGCAGACGGAGCAACTGGTGTCTTTTTCAGTCTGCCGATTTCAACTGAAAATTTCTGGAACCGTTCAACCAGTCAGCATCAGGTTTGATTTGGAAGCCTGTAGAGTCTGGACAAAATGTATGTGGTTTAGGGTGCAATCCTATGCATGTTTAGATAGAAAAAAGTTTCTACAACTCCCAGCATCCCCCAGCCAGCCATGCTGGCTGCGGGATGCTGGGAGTTGTAGGATTTTTCCTGTGTAAACATGCATAGGATTGCACCCTTAGTTTAACACAAGTTGTGGACCTTTACATTCTGATTCTAAGGTCTCCCAAGTCCCTCCCTAGTATATACCTGCTTGGCCCAAGGCTTGGCCCAAGGCTGCCCAGAGCCCAAGGCTCTGTGATATTAGGGCAGCTATACCAATGGCAGCAAGAGGAACCTCTTGACATCAGAGTACTTCAGCCACTCGGTCACAGTGGTGCATCTAGGTAATTTTAGACCCTGGACTTAATGGTCTGATGGACTCCCCTTTTAGGGGTTCATCACACAAGGCAGAAATCCCGGATTCCTACCAGGGCTTTCTGCTTCCATTTTCTTTGCGGGATTACGATCAGCTCCATTACACAGGTGAACACCGGCAACCAGATGGTTTGAATTGAAACCTTCCATTTCAGCATTTTTCCTATAGTTCCCTTCAGACAGCACCATCTAGTGGCTGAAAAATAGCACTATGCCAGCAGTACATGTTAGTGATTCTGCACATTTTTAAAACAAACCTGATTAAGTTTGAAGCTTTTTACAGAGGGATAAACCTGAAAAGGCGTGGGAGGAGCCCAGGATGTTGACGTCATGTAATGGACCCACAAACTTCCATGAGTGGCCAATCACGAGCATGCAATACATTGCTGGTGTAAAGAAGCCCTTAGATGGTCATGTGTATTACTTTAGTTTTGAAACACACAACTAACATTTCTCCCGCCCCTCCAATCACCATTCTGGAAAGCTCTATGAAAAGCAAACACCCGTGGGTGTAACTTTCCTCATCACCACACCCCCAAGCTGCATAAGGCCACACTAGTTGAGTGTCTGATCGCAATGCAACTCGTAAAACTATAGGGAGGAAAGTGGCAGTCCAAAGGGGATACTGAATTTATACATGACATTAAAAAAAATCCTAAAAAGCAGCAGCTGCTGGGGCCCCTCCAAGTCCAAGGATCTAGGACGCTAGCCTGAAATATTGTGGCTAGGCAAGATTTCCTCATGAGAAAAACCTGCCCTGCCTATGCCTCCTAACTACTCATTCTGCCTTCTGGCAGAGCGGAGCTCAAAAACTGGCTCTATGCGTGCCACCTACTGTGCAGTTTTAGCAGTTGCACACATGTGCAATCAAGCTTTGCGTAGAGCAATCTTATACTTTAATTAAGCTGGCTGGAGGGATGCTGGGAACTGTAGTCCAAAACATCAGGACCAGACCAGGTTGGGGAAGGCTCCCAAACTGGCACCCTCCAGATGTTTGGGATTACAGCTCCCAGCATTCCTGACCATTGGCCATGCTGGCTGAGAGTTGGTCCAAAACACCTGGATGGCACCAGTTTGGGGAAGACTGCTATATGCACTCAGCCCTGGAGGGGAGGGCACAACCAGGAAAATAAACCAGAAAATTAAACAGAAGACACGTCCAGAAAATTTAAAAAATAGTGTCAAAATGAAAAGACATCCCCAGTGTGATGTCTCATCCTCCAATACCCACTAATCAGGGACTGTGCTGGGATGGCACCCACACATGGAGGATGTCAATAAACTCGGGTCGACAGGAACACCCGAACCAGCACACAACCTTGCATCACAACATGTGCAAAACAACATTAGAGTACCCATCCCCACACACACACACGCACACTCCCCTGAGCCCCAGTGGCTCAGCCAGCAAAACCCTGGTACTGGTAGCCCCCAAGCATCCCTGCAAACAGGGGTTCAAGCCCCCCTCATGCTGCTTACAACCACCATTTTGGAACACAATACATACTAAGGGAAGAATTAAGACCCCATATAACCTACCACCCATGTAGTTCCTTGGGCAGGATGCCGGCAGAGGGTGCACATCACTGTCCTTGGGACAAGGGTTCTAGACCCAGGGATGGTGGGAACGACTCTTTGCTAAGCAGCCAAAGGAAGGAGTCAGGACTGACAACCAGGGCAGCCATAGAAACACATGGACAGGAGCAGCCTCTAGTCACTCGCTCCAAAGGGCACAGGGTTGGGAAGCAGGAGATGGGAGTTCAAGTCCCATCAGGGGGAAGGAACAAATATGACTCTACTCACTTTCTGTATATCTGGTAACAAAGCTAACACAGTATTTACATATAGCAAGGGTGGTGGTGAAAGAGATGAGAGAGAGTTGCAGTAGTTACACTTTGTAGTATGGTCACTCTCTTCCCTTGTTTACCTTTGTGGGGTTCTCTCTTCTGGCCTCCCCAGTTACAGCGGTGGAGTTTGCTCTTGGGTGTTTGTGTCAGGAAACCATGCTCCTTGCCCCTGCCCCCTTGCAGCAAGTGTGGACAGAACCGCACTGGCTGCTGCTATGACCTCACAAACATGAGCTCATAGGGGGTGAAAGGGGGCGTTCCAGGGGGCAGGGAAGGGAGGAGACTGGGGATGTGGGGCTACGAGGTATCCCCACCTGTCCCCAGCCTCCTTTCCTCCCTCTCTCCTTCCCCGAAGCCTCCACTAAATGGGTGAAATTGCCTGTCTAGCTAAAATGCAGAGCACAACACACCTCCCGCTCTGTACTGGATTCACATAAGCCTCCGAGTTCAGAGGCTTATGAGTACCCAGGGCGCGTCCCAGAGGGCTGTGTACTAAGCTGCTTTGTGGAAGCTATTTGCCTAGAAAACTGGGAAATAAATACGTACATAAATGTAAATAAGTAAGGGAGAGCATGGGTAGCTCCGGGTAATGGTTGCCAAGGGGATTAGAACAGTGAGAAGTAAGGCAGTTAAACTGTAGGAAAGTGGGCAGTTGGTTAGGGGAGAAAGAGAGGGGAGGGGAGGAAAGCTGGGGAGTGTTGCTGGTATCCCGTGAGGTGAATCTACTGAGGTGGGAGCTGTGAAGTGGCAGCAGAATCTGGAGGCGGAACAGTACTGCCTAGGAGTAGAGGAACAGAACGGCTGTGAGGAGCAGGGGATCTGGCAGCCTGCAACGCAGAGGATCAGTGTGGAGTGTCACCTCCTTGTGACACCCGGGCAACACTGCAGCACATAGAAGACTTAGTCAACAGAGAGAACAGAAGTATCAGCACATTATATAAGAAGGAGTGTGGCAATGTGGAAGTATCACGTATTGAAAGGAAGCTCTTTCTTTCTTATATTAAGTCGTTTAAATATAAATGTTTGCATTTGGTTCCAAACTCTCTTGTCAAATGACGTAATTGGACCATGGCTTTCCACTTCCCATACACCATGTTCTGTTGTGGTGATGTGGGAAGGGCAGTTGTTGACCCTGGAGAGGCTTTTTCTTTTTAAAATCCCACCCACTGAAGTCAATGAGAAGTATATTCATTGCACCAGGGTTGGTGTAAATTTGTGCCATTAATGGGGTTGTGGCCATGGTCTTGGGGAGAACAGGATACAACATAAATGGGATCCTCCTCGGTGCCACCCATGTCCCTCCCATGACTCTATCCTATTTTGGCAGCTCTGCCCAGTATCGTTGCTGACCGACTGTTCCAGCAGCATATCTGGGCAGTTCTGACTTTTATCTTTCATGTTGGCAGCATATCTCAAGTTCCGCTGCTGTAGCAGGGCTTCTGTCAAATCCTATAGCTGGTGGGACTTAAGTACAGGATACCGTGCTTTGCATCCTTCAGGAAATCCGTCATGTATACTCTCATAAAGCTCTCTCCTTTATTCTTCTTTGTGCAATGAATAATTCATTTCGCCTTAACGGCAAATTTCTACCACACTGAAAACGGCAAAATCTTCTGAAACTTGCTGAGGTCAAACAGGTCCGGATCTGATTAGTACTTGAATGAGAGACTGCCCGTGACTCTACGCACATTGGCTGGAGTTCTATATAGGGTATAAATGCAATAAATAAGTATTCTGTTCTCCCTACATTTCTTCAGAATCAGCAATAACTTATACTAGACTTGCCTGTTCTCCCACACAAGCCCCATAGCCTAACTCAGGGGTGGGCAGCCTGATGATCTCCAGATATTTTGGACTACAACTCCCATTATCCCTGACCATTGGCCATGCTACCTGGAGCTGATAGGAGTTGCAGTCCAAACCATATGGAGGACACCAGGTTGCCTAATCCATTCACATCCAACTTTACAATTGCCACCTTTTTTTCCAACAGGAAGTTCAACAGCTACAGCTTTCCTCATCACTGCTTCCCCACGTTGGGAAATGCTATGTCTGTTGAAGGAACGGAGCTTGCAACAAGGCAAAAATGCACCTTATGTTTTAAATACAGGACACAGGCAATAAGCCCCCCATACTGGAATCTATTCTGTCTTTAGCACAGTTTACTTGGAAATCTCACCGGCTTACGTTCCTGCCCCACCTGCTATGGGGCAATATTATAAAGTCCTCCTTCCTACAGCAGCTGGAAAGGAGGGCAAGTCGTACAAAAGGGGAAAAGCCAATCCACATAATCAAGGAAGATCTCTAGTTATGTTTTTGTATCTGGCACAGGAAATACACTCCCTTCTCCAAACTGTATCTGAGCATCCCACTACTGACAATTAGGCCTACATGTGGGTGGGAATCGAGATGCCCCTCCCTTGATCACAACACTGGTATATGAAGTCACAAGAGACAGCACAAATGCAAACAAGAGAACAACACTCTGGTAGTATAACCTGTGGCAAAGGAAACCAAGCATTGAGAGCTGATACAGGATGGACTGAGGACGCTGCAGTTCTATACTTACTTGGGAGTAAGCCCCATTCGAAGGACACAGTACTGGAGGTCACAGTCACTCACTGCATCACAGGTAAGGTTGGGCTCTTTTGGCTGCACACTCACAACCCAGCCACACCATCATAGAATAAGTGCTATCTGTCGACAAGTAGTAGTGTGGTGTCTTAACACGTTCCTGCTAATGGTGATCATGTAAATCTTGTTTATCTGCTTCAGCCCTCCTGTTTCACTATCACCTTTAGTGCTGCACAAATACCCACCCATTGGCAAGATAAGAAGATGCCGTATACCAGGTTAGACTCTTGTTCTGCCTAGCCTGATATTGTCTACTTTGATTGGAAGCTGCTTTCCGGAGTCCTAGGCAAGGGTCTTTCCCACCACCTGTTGATCCATTTCTGTACCTGGAGATGCCAGGGATTAAACTGGGGCCCTTGGCAGGCAAAACAGGTGCTCTGCCACTGAGCTATGGCCCCATACCATCTAAAACAGGGGTGCAGAAACAACTTAGGCCCAGGGGCCAGATCCAGCCCGCTGGGGCTCCCCAAATCTCCACACACCCTTCCCTCCAACCACCAATCATTTGGTGGTTTCCTGAGTTTTGTGCCATTTCCCCCCAATTCTAAAAGATTGAAATGTACAGGTGATGTTCCCAGGTGCACCCCTATTCTTTGGAGGAAGTGGATGCAACTTGGAGACAGGGAACTGCGTTCAGCCGCCCACAGTTAGCTTCTATGGAAATAATGGTTGTTGTTGGGTTTTTTTTAAGGTGCCAGTCAGCAGTTCTGAGTGCATTTGTTGCCTCTTCACTGTGTCAAAGACAATTATGTTAACAGTGGGTAATGAGTGAGAAGGACTTCAGGGAACACTGATGACTGAGCACATAGCAGAGCCAAGAGAACTAACTGATTGCCTCTCTTCCTAATGCCCATTTATGCCACATCAGATACACTATTCTTAGCAAGAGGAGGTGAAATTGGGACAGAGTTTTCTATCAATGGCTGAACAGCCATGGAATTTGTTTCTCACATACTAGCCTGGGGCACGCAATGGCTGTCCCCAGGTGTACAGCCACATAGCAAAGGAATTTCTTGCCTATGTACTGCCTGCTGCCACCTACCTGTTCACACCACCCCCAGCCTGGAACTAGCAGCAGGCAGGGAAGGAGAGGCAGCAGTCCTATGCACATTTACTTGGGAGTAAATGGATGCAGCTACGTATTTGCCAGACTAATTTAAGATCCGAGACTTTAAGGCTGCGGTGGGGAACCTTTGGCTCTCCAGATATTGGACTACAAATTCCATCACCCTTGATCATTGGCCACTGGCACCCAGTAATATTTGGAGGGCCACATGTCTCCCTCCCCTGCTTTAGGGATTGCTGTGATAGGTTGTCCCAGCTCCCAGTCGTGGTCTCCAGACCTTCAGGGCCTCCTAGTGTGCCCCTTTTCACACTATAAACCTACAGAAACAGAGAAGCAATTCCTGGAAAAAATATGACAGTAGAAAGCTGTTCACAGACTCTGTGATATTAAAAACCATGATGGATAAAGCAATGTCCTCCACGAGGTTTATAAGCTTTCCATTCTCCTCCCTGCTCCTAAGGTGACCACATGTGATTAGAGTTGCCAAGCAGCCAGCATTTTAGACTGTAAGCTCCTTGAGGCAGACACCTCTCTATTTTTGCCAGTATAATTCTGTAAAGTGCCATAGACTTTGATGGTGTGCTATAAAAGCATACATATGTGCTGCTATGTGCACTCCAGTTCTCCAAGCAGTGAGATGTTTCAGGGCTGCTGTGCCTAACCTGCACTGCAGTCTCCTTGGAATAAGGTCACAGCTGGCCAATCACTCTTTGTTGGTTCTCAGTCTGCCTTTCTCCAAAACCGCAGATTCCCCAGCTGTTTTTGGCCTACTCATGTAATCTTTCCTGTCCAAGTGGTTTTGATCACCTCAGAAGTCTCTTTTTACAACCACAGAATCACAGGGCTGGAAGGATTATTGCTCTGTCACTTGGCACTTATGCCATGGGATGCCAGAGGGCCCCATGCTGTTCAACATCTACATGACACTTCTTGGGGAAGGTGATCTGGAGATATGGACTCAAGTGTCACCAATAAGCAGATGACACCCAGCTCCACCTCTCCTCTTCATCAAATCCAGGTTTGGCAATAGGTGTTCTGAACCAGTGCCTAGTAATGGACTAGATGAGGGCCAATAAACTGAAACTCAATCCGGATAAGACAGAGAGCATTTCTACACCAGCCTAAAATCCCACATTTAAAACAGGGCTCTCTGCTTCCGTTTTAAATGCAGGATCATGACAGACTCCCTTTACATGCGCTTCCTTCTCCCACCCCTTTCCCCCTTATCTGAGTCTGCTATATGTTTCATTATAGAGCTGCTAGATGGCGCTGTCGTCTATTTCCTCTTATTGTGGGTTTTCACGAGGGAACTCAAGTGCTGTAATCGGATAGCTCATTATCTCTGATCATTTAAAAAATGGAATAAAGGTCATGTAGTGCAGGAGACCACCCTGGAGGTTGACAACATCATCTAAAGGACCCACAAACATCCGTGAGTAACCAATCTCAATAGCAGGATAACAGCTCTGTGTGGAGAAGCCCAGAGGTACAGTTAGTGTGTGGTTCTTCTACCTGGATAAGTGATATTCAACCTATTCTGGAGGGGGTTGAACTCCCCTTAAATGACCGGGTTCATAGTATACAGGAGCTCTTAGATCGAGCACTGTCTTTGTTTGGAGGCACATGTGGGCTTGATGGCACGGAGCACCTTTTATCAGCCTAGGCTGATATATCAATTACGATTCTATCTGGACAGAGATAGCCTAGGTACAGTTAACCATGCTCTGGTAACCTCTCATTTAGATTACTGCAAAGAGTTATACATGGGGTGCCGTTGAAAATGGTCTGGAAACTTCAGCTGGTCCAAAATAGGGCAGGGGACTGACCAATATGATCATATTACATCAGTGCTTTATAATTTGCACTGGCTGTGAGTCCACTTCCGGGCCAAATTCAAATTGCTGGTATTAACTTACAAAGCCCTAAACAGCTTGGGCCTAGGTTATCTAAAAGATCATCTCCTCCCACCTGCCTGGACCCTAAGATTATCCTCAGAGGCCTTGCTCGAGGTGCCCCCACCAAATGAGTTGAGGTGGGTGGCTACTAAGGAGAGGGCCTTTTCAGTGGTGGCACCCCAGTTGTGGAATAACCTCCCCAGAGAGACTTACCCGGTGCCTACATTGTGGTCTTTTCAGCGCCAAGTGAAGACCGTTTTATTTTCCCAGGCATTTTAGCCCTTCAGTTTTAAAAATTGTGTTAGTGTGTTTTTAGATCTTTTATCTTGGTTACTACTTTGGTTTTATTCTGTTTTAAACTTATGGCTTTCTATTATGCTTTACTATGTTACTGTATTTTATGGTTTTAAGCTTTGTCTTGTAAACTGCCCAAAGAGCTTTGGCTAATGGTTGGCATAGAAATTTAATAAATACATAAATAAATAAGGGACCCCAAGAGGTAATCAGGCTCAGCCCCATAAAAGTCAGGGATGGACAGATCTGTCAATCTCAGTCTCGCTATGTTTGTCAGGGATTTTTTTTAGGTCAAGCTCATTCCTTTTCTGCATGAGCTTGAATTTTTTTGAAAATTCCATATGAATTTTTTGTTTTTGTAATTTACTCATTTTTAAATGGACATGTTTTTTGAGACATGCACCCATTGACTAAAACATGACTGCACACATTTTTTCTTTGCACATTTTTCAAATCTGTCCATGGTGTTAGACTTTTTTTATTTTGCAGATAGCATCGCAAGCTTGGAAATGTATGGATTTTTGAACACAAATTGTGTTCGGGTCCACAAGGTGTGAATCGGGACATACATACATACATACATACATATATATATATAAACAAACAACTTGAAGGAGCAAGTTTCTCACACATCCCTAATAGCTGCAGCATGTGAATGAAGCAACTGGGCATTTTAGGAAGAGAGATTATTGGATTTTGTGTTCTTGCTACTGAGATCAGAAGAGGAAAATAAGGAAGTTAATAAACTATGGGTTCCTACTATCCCCTTGCTTCTCTTGCCCAGGCAGCTATTGGTCTCTTTCCTCCCCATATGCCATCTGTCTTTTACTGCTTTTCAGGGAGTGGGAAGTCTGCATTTTGAACTGCTTGGCAAACAAGTGAAGAAGAAACCTCCAGAAAGCATCTGATTCTCTTGCAAAGTGGAAAGGCTCCCTCAGATATTCCCCACTTCCCCTGCCTTCTCTACTAATGACGTTTAGTTATACAGTCCTTCAGTGTTTACAGTGTGGGCTTTATGCAATTTCCTACATACAAATTACTCTCATGTAGAGAATTCATCTTATATAATCAAAGTCAGAGGGGACCTTGGAGCAATGCACAGAATGGAGATAAACACAAAGAGGTGTGAACGCTCCCAAATGTTCAATGAACATGTGGGAAGTGTAGGTGGAATGAACCTACTGCTGGGGTTAGAGCAGTTGATGCAGATGCAGCTTCCCCGCTAGATGGCTGTCCAGCCTCTGTTGTAATACCTCCTGTGAAGGAGAACCCACCACTGCCTGAGGCAGCCTGTTCCAAATTCATTATGGCTTACTCCCAAGTCAGTGTGCAAAAATATGAAGCACCTTAGATCTCATGAACCTGGGATCATCCCAAGAAGATGACTGGTGGGAGACTCAAGACAGATAAAAGGGAGCACTTCTTCACACAGTGCATAGTTGAACTATGGAATTTGCTACCACAAGATGTAGTGATGGCCACCAGTTTGGGTGGCTTTAAAAGGGAGTTAGACAAATACATGGAGAATAAAGCTGTCAATGGCTACGAGTCCTGATGGCTATATGCTATGTCCAGTATCAGAGGCAGTATGCCTATGTACACCAGTTGCTGGGGAACTTGGGCGGGAGAGCCCTGTTGCATTCATGTCCTGCTTGTGGGTTTCCCATGGGCAGCTGGTTGGCCACTGTGTGAACACAGTGCTGGACTAGATGGAACCTTGGCCTCATTCAGCAGGTCTCTTATGTCTTCTTTGCCAGTCTTAACTATTTGAGACTCACCCTGAACGTCTCAGCAGCTAAACTCATGAACATGATCAACTAAGCCCCAATTCACCCGATACTGAGGTGGTGCTGCGTGGCCAGCAGGTACAGTGGCGTGTGAGGGGCATGGCAAGTAGGTACTTTCCACCTACACTTCCCACATGATCATTGAACCTTCAAGAGTGTTTACACCTCTTTGTGTTTATCTCCATTCTGTGCAATGCTTCAATTGCTGATATCTAGATAGCAAATTTATCACACTGCTGTTGAAGGTATGAGAGCAGGCCAGCTTGGGTTTTGTCAGTTGGCAATCCTAATCTAACCATGTTTACACAGACATAAATCCCGCTGATTTGAAGTAAACCCCATTAATCTCAGTGGTCTTATTTCCCAAGTAAGGCTGCAATCCTATACACATTTACCTGGGAGTAAGTCCTGTAGAATTTAGGATTGCCCTGTAAGTGTGCTAGGTTTATATTTCTTTATTTTATTATTTATTTATTTATTGCATTTCTATCCCGCCTTTTTTCCCCTTGCAAGGAACCCAAGATGATTTATAGCCTCACAGTCCAATGTTAAGCATGTTTACTTGGATGTAAGCCCCAGCAAATTCATCACGGCATACTCCCAAGTAAGAGTGCACAGGATTCTCATGCTTTTTAGTGGATTATTTTCCTGCATCATTTGTCCTACCTACTGCGTTTATTGCTGCTTTTACTGCTGCGCTCACCATTTTGATTTATGCTATTTTGTTAAAATGCCATATTGCTTTATTGCTAGGTGGTTCTATCTAAACATTCTTGATCTTAGCTGCTTTGAAAACCTTGTGGAAAGGTTAGGCAGGATAGAAATGTTAAAATTTAAATTGAATTACTAAATTGCAGCATTTTAATGCTTTGTTATTATCTTTGTATTGATTTATCAATAAAGCCATTATACACACCAAAATGGGTGTGACATTCTTCTATCAGCACTGGGAAAATCCATTTGTACTGACATTGCAAATCTAAAATGCATCCACCCACCCCCACCCCCTGCTTCTCCCATGCCCCCTTTTGCCAACTGCAACAAGAACAAAACTATATTGAGATTTAAAATTAATCTCTGGCTTTACTAATAGAAGGGCTGTCATGTTTCTCTGTAATGTTCCTCTGTGCCAACATGTGTGTTTCACCAGCCTTTATGTTTTCCGAAATGGAGGGCAGCCATTGCTTCTCTCTCCCAGAATGCTTTGCTAGGTGTAATTTGATACCTGCTACACTTACCAATGACTAGTTCATTCAGTCTGCCAGGGCTGGACCTGCTATTAGACAGAGTGAAGCAGTTGCCTTAGGTGGCAGATGCTGGGAGGCGGCAGTGGCAAGGAGAAACCTGTGTGCTATGTGGCCTGCTCTGTGCCCCCTAAGCTTGTCATCTTCAGGTGTAACAGAGAACGCTGTTCCATCATCAGTGTTGAAAACATTAATCTGCCAGTTCAGTCATGTTTTTGTTCATGCAATGGGAGTGGGCACCATCTTCTCTTAGGCAGGCCCTGCAGTCTGCAGATCTTCAGTTTTTGAGACTGGATTGCACTGTCAACACCATTCTGAAAATGCCCTTTCTACCTTACTTCTTCCCGCTAACCTACCACCCTAGAAGGACGCATATACAACAGCAGTAGTGTGACACCATCAGCTAAGTACATTGATATTGCTCTTTAATTTGGGGCGTTTCCTGGAAAGCATCCAGTTTCACCCCTTTTACTGGATCAGCAAGTAAGTTTGCCATTGTCAAACTGAAGTTTCTCACATAGTGTGGGAACAACAGTTCCCACCAGAGCCGGCATCAAGGGTGGGCATGGTTGGGCACCTGCCAAGGGCCCACACCCCAGCAGGTGCCCACTGACAAGAACCCCCCAGACTTGCTCCTCCTCTTCCCTTTAACAACCTGCTTGCTCACGTGCCTCTCACTTTGGCCAGACAACACCAGTGGTGAGAAGAAGGAGCAGCAGATGCCATGGCCTACGTGCTCACCAGCTCTCTGCCTGGCCAGCACGCAAGTGGAAGCAATGATGAGAAAGAGGAGGAGGAGAGGAGGAGGAGCAATCGCTGCTGGTGACAATGGTGGTGAGACGGGAGGCTCACTGAGGCTATCTTGCCCAAGGGCCTTCAAACCCCTGCAGCCAGCACTGGTTCCTCTATGCAGTCCAGCATGGAGCCTGTGCAAATTAGACACATAAGCTTCAATCCGAAACACACCGATGAGTAAGTCCCACTGGACTCAGTAAGACTTACGTTTGAGCAGACTTGCCTAGGGCTCCTTCATGGATCACTGCCTTGTTGCGGCGAAGGGGCTTGCGTAACTCAGTGAAGCCATAAGCTGTGCCGTGCAGGGCCACCCAAGACGGACAGGTCATGGCGGAGAGTTCTGACAAAACGTGGTCCACTGGAGAAGGAAATGGCAACCCATTCCAGTATTCTTGCCAAGAAAACCCCATGGAAAAAGGGCTCCACTGACAGACATTTTTTAAAAAAATCCTCCTACCCCTTCAGTTTCACTGGGGGAGTAACGGCCTCTCATTGGATCATTTTGAAAGGGTCCTTGAAGAGCAGCTGTGTTTCAGCTCAGAAGCGGCTGCATTTCAGGGCAGCCAGATGACTGTTCTGACTTACACACAGAAATGGATCTGAATGCCTACATATGAAAAAGAGAGACAGCTTGGGAGGCTTCTCCTTTGTTGCTGTTGAATTCAAAATGCAGCAGCTGGTAGGTAGACAATAAAGATTTTAATCCTCAGTGCAAAAGATAGAGCCAGATGTGAAATAAAAATACTCTCTTCTTACATGGCTGCTGCGCTGGCTGCTGCAGTGGGAGGAAGGATTTTTTTCTGGTTTCCTGATGGGGAGTAAACAGTCAAACCAGCATGTCACATCACATGCCTGCTAATCATCCATCAGGGACAGGTAAGCTGGCCAGAGATTTTACCTTGAGTTACTCTGCAAGATGAGAGATGTCATACCAAGAACTTAATGGAGGTTGCATGTTTTCCCTTGCTGTCTGCTCCTGAGTGGTCACATCTAACTTAGCTCCCTCTTGAAGGGTATGTTCCTGCATGTACTATTTCAGAACACTTAGTACCTTGCCAGTGCATTTGCAAGGGGCTTATTGTTTGATTTTAGTGCAGTATTTAGACCTAGAAATAGTTCGAAAGTCCCAGGAAATGTGCATCTAGCCATAGAGTTGAACCAAGACATTTTTGGTGGCTGAAGAAAACAGCACAAAGGCCTCCTCCCAGCTACTAATTAACTTAGGCCAAAATCCACTCAGAAGTTCTCCTACCCAAGCCTCAAGCTGTGGAAGGCTCCTCCACAACTCCCATTAACTTCAACAGGACTTGCACAGGAGAACGTCCCAGTGAATGGTGTCCTGCATGTCTACCTATCCTATACTCGAATACTCTTTCTGGGTGGTTTTTGGAGCATCACTGTTCCTTGGCCCAACTTGCCACAAAGGGTCATTGCAAAGTTAAAATGAGACCTAAAGTGTAAATAGGAGCTGACTAACAGGCGGTGAGATTCAATAAGGAATTCGTATTTATTTATTTTACAATATTTTATACCGTTCCATATCTAGAACAGATTTCGGAGTGGTGAGCCCCAAAGATAAAACAGTAAAAGAATAAAAAGATTAAAACACCACATTAAAATTATACTTGTTTAAAAAACACACGCTCTTGCTCCCAAGTCACTTGCAACGCATGTGGAAATCACACTCCTGCAAAGGAAGGGAAGTAAGACATTTCCCTGGTCTAAGTAAAAGCTGCTATGACTGTGTTGGGAAATAGTTTACAGTGCAACCCTATGCATATTTACTTAGAAGATGTGATCAGTGAAAGAGGCCTGCATGGTGAGAGTTTGATTTGTTCAGAGGTGGTTAGAATTTGGGAATCTCAATTGCTCTTACTGTCTATCTAACACTGCTCGTGTACTTATGGTCACCCCTGCAACTTCTAACTACCGGTATAACCCGTACACGGAGTAAATCAGCCTTCCCCAACCTGATGCCCTCCAGACATGCTGTAGTACAATTTCTGTCATCCCCAGCCAGCATGGGATGGTGGGGGTTGTAGTCCAACAGATCTGGAGGGCACCAGGTTGGGGAAGGACTGGGTAAATAAACAAATGACTAGTAACATACCAGGAGTTTCTTACACTCTTCTCCAAAGGTGATTGATCTGGCAAAAAATTTGTTCTGCTTTGTACTAGCATAGCTTTCATATATTCAAAATAACCCCCACCTCCCACAATGAAGCTATACTGATCTGTGAACAGAAACAGCTTTCTCAGGTGTTGCTGGGCAGCAGAAGTACAAAAGCCTGCTAGACGAAGGGAAAACATCCTCAAATCCAGCAGATTCTTGCAGGCCTGCTAAAGGTGTTGGAGGAGGTGCCGTTTCAACACATACTGGCACTGTAAAGATTTTCTGAGTAAGACCTAGAGAGATTCACAGCACATTTTCATGTTCCTAAGGAAAGGACCCTAAAGAAGCAAGAAACCTGTAAAAACAAGCCACATTATGTTTAAGATACTTGCTTTGGAATCCTCACTTCCTCCAATCAACACGAGAGAGGGGGGAGCCCATGGATTCTTGCTCTGCAGAACTCAGAACAGATGGGTTGGTCTCCTGGCCAGCCTGATCACTAACAGTGCATTCCTCCTCCTCTTCCTCTTGCATGGCTGTGCGCGTGATTTGAAAACAAATGGCAGACTAAGCTGAGATTTTAGTAAATCAGCTGCAATTCTCAATTAAGGAATATTTTATTGGCAACTCTGTTTGCTGAGGACTAGTGTAGTTAATAGCGAAGAAACAGCTGTGAGTCAGGATGTCCCTGGCTCAAATCTCATCTCTCTATCCTAAACACACTAAGGGCACAATCCTATGCATGTTTAGACAGAGAAAAGGCCTACAACTCCCAGCATTCCCCTGCCAGCATGCATAGGATTGCACCCTAAGTGGCCTTAGGTGGCCCCGTTCTCCCGCCTCTGTAAGGTGGGTATAATAGCCCTACCCTACCTTACAAAATTGTTCTAAGTTTTACTTAAATATTTGAGTTGCGTTTTGAACACTCATAAAGTGCTATAGAAAAGCTTAGCATTTTTAGTGGATGGGGTGGGGTAAACATTTTTTACTCCCATGGAGGAATAAGCTACTCTCACAATATGGACTGTGTTTGTTCAACATGCCTTTGCTCCAGGCAGAACATATAGAGTACTTCCATGTAAAAGCCATTTCTGTGTGATTGTGAAGGGGGTGAAATTGAATTTGAGGCTGAGTTCACATGGAAATTGGCCCTGGAGACCTTGGTGGAAATCCCAGCTCCATATATATTTATAAATATTTCCTCTTTCTATAATATATTAATATTATATATAATTATGTACAATTATATATATTATATCATATATGATCTGGTAAAGTGGCCAAATTGCTTTAGAGCACAGCCTTCTAATGGGGGATAAAACAGCAGAGTCCTGAGGCATCATTAAGAGGACTAACACATTTTTACTGGCCATGCATACAGAAATATTTCTAATAAATAATTACAAATAATGTATTTAGGTCGCAATCCTATGGAATTGCTGCCCATTAGACAGAAGCCTCCAAGTCTGGAAACTTCCAAAAATCCTATGTCCTACCAGGCTGTTGTCGGCAACAGGAGAAACAACAGAAGCAATTTTTCCTGCTGTTCCTCATCCTCAAAAACGCTCCTCTCGAGATAGGCAGGCCTCTGAGCCTGTCTAGCTCACACTCAAGAGGTGGGTGGGGATGGGTGACAGGGAGGCATCAGGAACCTGCGGATCTTTGCCCCTCCTCTCCCCTCCCTGCCCACCAGAATGCCCCCTTTTTGACCTCTCCGGGGTCGCTACTGCGATCTCGAAAGAGCAGTCACCATGGTGCTCTTTGCAGCAGCTGAGACAGAAGGATCTGATGTTGGATTCCCCCTCCTGAGGTCGTAGGGGTGTCTGTGACAGGGGTGCAGAACCTTATGCCCAGGGGCCAAATCCAGCCTGCCTGGAAGCCAAATCCAGCCTTCCAGGGTTTCCCAGATGGTCCCACCCCCTTCCCCTGGCCCCACACTCTTCCCCCCAGTCACCACTCATTTCGCAGTTTCCCAGCTTTTGTGCATTTTTCCCCATTCGAAAAGGTTGAACTGTCTCTCCTAAGGATTAGTTACTGGCGGGAAGAGGTTTAAGCTACAACATGCTGCTATTTTTGGCCCTACCCCTTCTGCCTTTAGCCATGGCCACCACTGGAATATGGCCTCCGAGATCATCTCCAAAAGTAAATTTGGACCTTGGGCTGAAAGAGCTTCTGCACTCTGGGTCTACAGCCTCCAGAGGGGGAATCTGCCATATCCTATGGTCCCTGGGACACTCTCCCAGGGGCCACAGGATTGCTTTGCCCAACATTTAATCCATTCCTTAGCTGCCTTTCAAGACCATAGTTATCCCAACATGGCTTACAGCATAAAAACAAACATATTAATAAAATCATAGTTAATATGGACAATTTTAAATAAAACCCATTTTAGTAAAATACTATTTCAAAATATCCATTAGCAGCAAATAACAAGTTTTCAATTACGGGTCAGGGAGAACGGATGAGCTTTAAAAACCCTCTTACAAGCAGCCACAGATGGGACTAACTGTATCTCTCTTGGGAGGGAATTCCATAGGGTAGGGGCCACTACTGAGAAGGCCTTGTCTCTCATGAGGGCAAGTCTCATTGATCTTGGAGGAAGGCCAGTGAGCAGAACAACCAAAGATTATCCTAAATCACGGACAGGTTCATACAGATGTAGACGGTCCTTCAAATAAACTGGACCCAAACCATTTAAAGCTTTAAAAGAAATAACCAGCACTTTGAATTGCACCCGGAAACACACCGTCTACCAGTGCAGCTGGTATAGAATGGGTATCATATGATCATATGGGTGTCATATGATCTGAGATCCATCCCTGTCACTGGAGCTCCAGGTGGACTCCGTGGCCCAGAGTACTTGGGGCCAACTTCGGCTGATCTGCCAGCTATGTTCTTTCCTGGACAGGGATAACCTAGCCACAGTAGTATATGCGCTGGTAACTCATTATACTACTGCAGTTAGTAGTATCAGAGCAATTAGATTACGGCAATGCAGTTTACGTGGGGCTGCCCTTGAAGACGACTCGGAAGTTGCAGCTAATGCAAAATGCAGCAGCTAGACTGCTGACTGGAACGCCTCATAAAAACCATATAACACCAGTTTTAAAGGGATTGCACTGGCTGCCAATATGCTTCCGGTCAGAATTCAAGGTTTTGGTGATGACATTTAAAGCCCTAAACAGTTTAGGACCTCGATATTTGAGGGAGCGCTTCTCCTTATATATGCCTGCCAGAGGACTGAGATCTGTTAGAGGTCTCAGCCTCTGCATCCCACCAGTGCGAAACATACACTATGGTTGGACATGGGAGAGGGTCTTCTCTGCTGTGGCACCCCAGTTGTGGAATGCCCTCCCCTTAGAGCCCCAATTGGTGCAGACATTGGTCTCATTTCAGTGCCAAGTAAAAACATGGCTTTTTACCAAAGCCTTTGAGGGCTAAATGTATTCCCTAAAGTAGCACACTGTTTTAACTGTTCTATTGTTTTAGATTTTAATTGGTATTAGTTTGTTCATGGTTTAATGTTTTAACGGTTTAAATTATTTATTGTTTTATACTGTTTAAATTTATTTTATCTGTATGCCGCCCTGAGATCTTAATGATATAGGGTGGGATACAAATGTTTTAAACCAACCAACCAACCAACCAACCAACCAATAAAATAGCATCTAGCCCCAATGAGGATTTGAGTGGCCACGTTCTGCACCAGCTGAAGTTTCAGAGGGTTTCACAATGCATTTGTTCCTTCCTTTTCCTTCCTTCCTTTTGTTCCTACTATCCTCCATTTACTTTCCAGGGAGTAAGCCGAGATATTCACAGCATTTTTAACCATCTGAAATGTGGCTCTTGTTTCCTGGGGCCTGTTAGTAAAGGACTAACAGAAAGCAATGGGTTCTCCCAGAAGTGGAATGGATCCAGATGGGCATCAGAAAAGGTTTCTGACTTGGAACAGACAGTGTCACTGTGAAACGGGGCTGGCCTCAAGGATGGCACGGTCAGGCACCTGGCCAAGGGTCCACACTGAGCAGGAGGCCCCATAGACATGCTCCTCCTTTGCACCGTTGCAACCTGCATATTCATCCATATCTTGCTCCGGCCTAGACAACAGTGGTGGGGCGAAGGAGGAGCAATATATGCCGCTACGTGCTTGCTCATTGGCTGACTGCCTGGCAAGCAAGCAGGTGGCAGCAATGATAAGGAAGAGGAGGAGAATCAGCAACAGCTGGTATCAATGCTGGTGAGGAAGCAGTCTTACTGAGCAGAGGGGCCCACTGAAGGTGTCTTGCCCAACAGCCCTCCAAAACCTGGACATCAAGTGCTATGAAACCTAATTCACTGGAGCTATGCTCATGAGCAAGTTGCATGAGTATTTGTCAGGATCATTTTAATTCTAGGGAATCTTGCCAGTACAGTGTGTAGGGCTAGATGTCCCTTGAGATTCTTCCCAGACCAATAGTTCTAACTTTCTTGTTGTCTTCATAATGGTAAATCTTCTGCTCTATCCCTTAGAAGTCAAGAATGTTTTGTACATTTTGTTTTTAGAGCTTTAGAAATCTATTTTAAATGACCACTCGAGAAAAGATAAAAATCTAGTTTTAAAAAAATGTAAATAAATGCTCTGGTTTTTCTAGGAATGTGCTACTTCTGCCAACAAGGTCTTTAATGCGTCTGGAACTAGAAGAGGCGTGTATGAGACACACAGAAAAAACCACACATGTGCAAGTCCAAGTCCATCCAGCAGAGGGAAGTAGATAATCCCTATCAATGCAATTCAGCATCCAGTTCTACAAAGACCAAAAATTGCAGGGACCAGAGACAGATTCCTAGATGTTGATACAGTTACCCAAAGAACAACTGGAGAGAAGAGAATATTTTGCTTGAACATCAAACATGTTGCACTCTGAGAGCAAGGCTAGTAAGATGTACTTTAAAAAAAAAACAACCACCCCATAGCAGAATTAAACGTTAACCTATACAAAGGATCACACACATTAATGGAGAATGAATAGTTTTTTTTATCAGTCACAAAAATGAAGAATGAATGTTCCACCCCGACAACTACTTTTTTTTAAATGCAGGGACCTGGGACACTTCCAGACAATACTTTTATCATGCAACAATTGCCTGCCTCATTCATAGAAGTTTACAGGCAGACTAGATGGTGACTGGGTTCACACAACACAATAACCCACACTCAAAGGTTGAGTGTGAGTTGAATGTGGGTTGTTGTTGAACCATGGGCTATTGTGTTGTCTGAACTCAGCCGCAATAACAAACCATGGGTTGTTAACCATGAACAACCCATGAAGAGAACCTATGGTTTGTTGTTGGTTGTTTTAAATCTTTTATGGTATTTTAAACCTATGCATTCCCCTTCATGGATCATTGCCTTATTGTGGCAAAGGGGCTTGCGTAACTCAGTGATATAAATGCAGTAAGTAAATACATTGCTGACTGCGTTCTGTCTAACTCAGCCTTTGCCAATTGGGAGCCCTCAAGATGTGTTGGGCTAAAGTTCCCATTATCTCCTGGCGGCATGGCCATGCTAATTGGGAATTATTGCAGTTGTAGTCTAACATCTGGAGGGCACCAGGTTAGGGAAGGCTGAAACCTGATGTTATTGCTCTCTTTAGTAAATATGACATTTTTATCCCAGCCTTTCTCCAAGGGGCTCAGGATGACATACGTGGTTCTTCCACCCCTCTTATTTTTTCCAGTCACAACAAACTTACAAGGTAGGTTAGGCTGCGAGATAATGGCTGGCCCAAGTGCACCCAGTGGGTATCGTGGCTGAGTGGGGATTCGAACCTGGGTCTCCCTGGTCCTAAGCATTTTAGTCACTACACCACATTATAATCCAGACTGGCTGGAGATGATGGAAGTTGCAGTCCAACACATGTGGAGGGCAACAGGTTGGGGAAGGCTGCTATAATCTCATTTAGCTTCTGTGCTCTGCTTCGGACCAAAAGGTGGAATACTAGCTAACTAGCTAAAACAACATGCCAACTCAAAGATCCTGCATCTGTTTAAAACGCTTGAGAATGTGGAAGCATATGTTGCTACTGCACCTCTCTCCCTGCTGCGCAAACAGTCTTCTTGCCCGCCCTGCTCCTACGCATACTGCAGCAATGTCTTTGAGGTGATGGGGATGTTCTGTCTGCGATGCTTGACCTGTGTCATGGCTCATTCGACCATGTACACCCTTATGCAGGAGAGGCTGGTGTCTCCGATGTCAGTGGGGTGGAGAATCTGCTCCGGGTTTCAGTCAGAACTCTAAAGGAGCTATCCAAGGTGCTCCATGGAGAGCTCCTTTAGAGTTCTGACTGGTTCTGATTGAAACCCGGAGCACATTCTCCGCCCCACTGACATTGGAGCTGCCAGCCTCACCTACCCTTCCAGTAGTGGCCTTCACCACAGCTTGTTGTAGTGAATTCCATAGTTATGCATGTTTCTACACAGAAGTTAGTCTGGCAGCGGACTCCAAGCCTTGCTTCTGATTACGCTCCGCCTGAGGTTTCATAAATCCTCTGCAGGGAGGCTTCATTGTGCAGCTACTGTCTCCGTTCTCAATTCTGCTAAGTAAAAGTGCTAGATAAATGGTCATGAGTAGCGGCCCCTCCAGCCCTCATTGCAGCAGGATTTTAACTCATTTATCCTCTGGTCCTGAAAAGCTCCATCGGCCGGAGCAGCAGAGATTGCTTTTCTCCTTTCTAATTTGCACTGCTCATCCAATGAGCCACAGAAGTGCAGCAGCTGGGGGAATGCCATGAAATGTTCTTTCTGTTCAAGATCACAGGCCTCTGTCTGTCTCATCGTCTCTTTGGTAGGAATCAGGTATCAAGGGGAGGGCTTTTATTTTCTCCAAGTAAAAACCTCCGTTGAAGGGAGCTCTGGAGTGCATTTCCTGTATTGCATAATCTCGACCGCAGTTCTTTTTTTGTAAGGCTGCCAACTTCTTTCACTGGCCTTGCTTCTGTCCCTGTAATGCCAGCTTGGCATACAGAAATGTAGCAACTCAAGCTTTTCCTTAGAGTAGTCTTTTGTAGCCAGGGTCAACATCTGCATCTGGCAACACTGACAGGGGCCACTAGAAATGCCTGCCTAGAGTGGCCACTTACACACTGGGCTGGTTCACATGACACAAGGATGATTAATACGCTTGTTAACCACCCTGCGTGCAATAGTTGTAAGCCGTCGACATTTGCATAATTACCCTGGCAGGGCACGGCTTCTCATCTTATCTGAACCCAGCAAGGGTGGTTTGTTTGCGGCAGTTAACAAACTGCCTAGAACTCATGGCAAGTTATAGGGTGGCTTGTTAAGCACCCCGACATTCCACCCTCACTGGGTTCAGACAACATGAGAACCCATGGTACAGGAGCTTGAGTTGGGAACCTGGTGTGCATGAGCGCCACACCCCACATTGGGCTGTGGTGGTGGTGTGGACCAGGTCATAGACTGAGTTTGCATGACATAAGGGTGGTTAATAAGCCATGGTAGCTTTTTAACCACCCCTGGTGAGAGTGGCTGGTTGGAGTGGTTAACATACCACCCAGAAACCATGCTCTGTTTTCATGCTGCTAGGTGGTTTGTTAAGCACCCCAGCCAGCCAGCCACCTTGCTGGATTTGGACGTCATGACAAGCCGTGCCGGCAAGAGTAATTAGGGAAATGAGCCGGCATGCGTGGGGTGGGGGTGGGGGTTAACAAGCCACTGTGGCTTATTAACCATCCTCATGTCATAGGAACTGGGCCGTTGCTTACCCAAAAATAAAAAAGAGGAGTTGCATCACCAGAAAAAGAGGGCAAAAGACGGGACCAGTTTGTATAACATTTGCATATGTAAATGGACATGAAAAGGGGCAAATTTAGTAATAATGAATTGTATCCAATGTTAGTCTAACTTAAGTGTCATTTATTTCAATGGGTCTATTCTGACTAACATTGGATTCAACCCAACAACTATAACTTAAATAGAAATACAATCCATCTCCCCATAGTAAAGAAGACTGACCAGGTGATCTGTGTGGCTGCCCAGACTGTTGTCCAGATGTGGTTGATGCAGAAGTTCAAGGCCCCCATACTCCCTCCTTGTGGTTCTGAGACTTTAACCCAGACTTGGACTGCACAATGCATCAAATAGAGGACACTTTCAATCAGAGGGCTGTCCTCTGCCAGCTCTCCAGAATAGAGGTCTGCCTTCTGTAAATTAGGATACTTGGCCACTCTATGCCTGCTCCAGGAACCTCTTAAAGAAGTGTTTCTAGCCCATTTTCTGAGAAGCTCGGTTTGGCTGTCATTTTAATTTCCCCTGATCAGTGGAGGCTCGTGGCTCTGATGTCAATGGGGCGGTGAATCCGCTCTGGGTTTCAATCAGGGCTCTAAAGGAGCTATCCAAGGTTGTACCTTGGATAGCTCCTTTAGAGCCCTGATTGAAACCCAGAACCGTTGTACCTTGGATAGCCCCTTTAGAGTTCTGACTGAACCCTGGAGTAGATTCACCGCCTCACTGACATCGGAGCCACCAGCCTCCACTACCCCTGATGTAGCATTACTCTGAGACATTGTGGGGAATTAAGATGGCAGCTCTCAGCCCCCCAGTGCTGCTCGGAGCTCTACAGCTGCCAGCCACCATTGCCAGGGTCCACCAATAGAAGAGGGGATCACCAGACAGACTTTTCCAGTCCCCCCTCAAATATGCAGCCAGTCCTGGTTGTAGCAAATCCTGAAAGTCTCATGGCAGCTTAATGATGAACAACCTTATGGTGGCACAGGCCTTCATGGGTTAGAGTCAGTCAATCTTTGAAAAGTAAACATCTTTGACAGAAACTCCTTCTACCAAAAACATATCAGCAATAGATAACACAAGAATGGCAATGGAATGTAAAATAAGACTCTCTGTATACATTATGCTAAACCAGCCTTGCTAAACACCAACATTATGCTAAACACCAACATGGTGTCCTCCAGATGTGTCGGACTACAACTCCCAATGGCCATCCTGGCTGGGAAAGATATGAGTTGCAGTCCGACACATCTGGAGGACACCAGGTTAGAGAAGGCTGGGCTAAACTGAAATCTAGTTACAACTCCCCCCTCCTCCTTTTAGGGTTGCCATTTTTTATTATGTGTTTGATTGTTTGTTGCATTATGGTAGTACAGAGATTTACATGGAGGAGTTCTACCTGGCAGCAAGGACAGGAAAACTTTGCCTCCTTAATTTTTGCATGTCAGCTGTTTTTAAAGGAACAGAGGCAAAGACTCAGTTCACACATAACAAGAAGCCACCATGGGTGAATTTCCCCATGGGGTTTCTCATTCTGGTTGCAGCTGCCATTTTGAATCTATGGGGTGTGACAGGGACGGGCCGTAGGTTCTTGTTTCGTTCAAACTCATCGAGGGTGGGCTGTTGGGGTGGTTGTTAAGTCACCCAGAACCCATTGAGGTTACGGCTGGCTTGTCAACCACCCGAACAAGTTGACCCATCCTTACCAGGTTCACACGTAACGAGAATCTACAGCGTGCCCCTGCTGCACCCCAAATATTCAAAATGGCCACTGCGGCCACAAGGAAATACCCCATGGGGAAATTCACACACAGTGGCTTCTTGCTATGTGCAAATGAGGTCAAAGCAAACAAAATGTCACCATCCCTAATGTCACCTTCTGGGAACTCCACCCCAACCATTAAAATATAACTTTGCTCCCAAGAGCTTTTCTGCCATCCCTGGAATGCAACTGTATCACAGAAAGTTTAGCTTCTTGTCTTTGGAAGATTACGTAAACCTCTTTAAAGGGAGATAGATTATATATTATTATATGGTCATTAATGTGAACCGTTAATTGACTAAACAATGCAAACAGTTAACCAACCAAACATTACTGCCCATATTAATTTAATTGATTTAAAACATTTTAATTTACTCAAAAGCATTCCTGATGACTTGGTCAGCCTATTTGAAAACATTATTTTTAATGCAAGTATTTATAAAAGCTGCTGATGGCAAGTGACACCTTGGCAGAGGGGAGAGAAGGAGACTAGAGAGAAGGTGGAATATCTCTTCTAGGATGGGGCCTGCAGGGACATATGTGTGCATCAACAAAAAGTATGCCTTTGTCTTTTAAACTTTAAAAAATTCATATGCAAATGTATGCAGATTTAGTTCCTTAATTGGCTAATAAACATTGTTGTGCATGTTGATCTAGAAGTAATTTCTACTGAGTTTAATGAGGCTTACTCCAAGGTAAGTGTGCATTGCATTGCAGGCTTAGATTTCCTTAACTGGTTGACAGCTCTAATATAGCTGACATACATATATATTTAGTTAGCCCTGTAAATTTACAGAGCTGATGAGGCTGATTTAGAAGCAAAAGAGGATTGGGCTCTTGCAGTCATGTAGAAGAGAAAAAACTCTGCAAGTGTAGCTTTTTTTTACACATACCGCCTGCCTGCCCCATGACAAACGACACCTGCCAGAATTCCTTCTTCAGTGCATTCCTTCTACTATGTTTTTTTTCCTTCTGCAAAATTCCTTCCTTTGCATCTGTTCACCCTGACAGATTGATTTTTGAAAGAGCAGCAATCCCAGCCTCATCTCCCATAATTATTTTAAAGTCTAGATTAGTGTGTGTGTGTGTGTGTGTATAACAATTTGGCATTTGCCCTAAAGTCTCCATTAGTGAGAAGGAGAAAGAGAACACAGCCACATGGCTTCTCCTTCTGTAGTAGTCTGTATTTGAAGTGACAGCACAAAAGGGAGACTTACATTTAAAGGTACAGTACACAATCATATAACTACCTAGAAATGTTCCCAGTCTGTCTCTCTTTCTTCATTTTTAACTAGAACTACCAAGACATTATTTATTCCACTTGCACTTAACCTGATAGAGATGCTGGTGTTTTACATCAATAATAAATCCTGCCAAGCAAATCCCAGTTTTTCCAAATGGAGCTCTGCTTTGAATGCACACTGCAGCCTCTGCGGAATGCCAGACCTCCCAACCTCCCTACTGAGGCTTTAGTAACCGATCAGAGAAAGACTGGCCCAAGGTTGCAGACAGAGGATAATGCAAAGGAAAAAGTGTTTGTACATGATACAATTTAATAGCAATAAGAAAGAGCCTTGTGATATCTAAGAGTACAAACCTAGGTGTGTTTAGACAGAAAAATGTCCTACAACTCCCAGCATTGCCCAGGCAGCAGTGCTGGCTGAGGGATGCTGGGAATTGTAGGCCTTTTCTCTGTCTCAACATACATAGGATTGTGCCCTAACACATTTATTTTGGCATAAGCTTTCGTAGCCAATGGCCTACTTCATTAGATGCATGGAGGGTTACTGAGGGTTCAGTTTTTTTCTATTTTAATTAATATCCCACCGTTCTATCAAAGAATAGTACTCCAGGCAGCTAACTATGAAAACTGAATTAAAATATAGCATAAAAACAATTAAAACACAACCATCAGAGATAAGCAGCACCAGACAATTATGAGTGTGTATGGGTGGGGAGAGAAGTGTAAACCGTGGGGAAATCAAATGCAGAAAGGGCTGACAGTGACAATCACATTATTATCAGTTGTTGTGGCCATTCACAATACAGTTGCTGCTGATAACACAAGCATCCTGGCACTAGGTAAGCCAATTAACACATGTAATGTGATAAAAATGTAGTGTGATTCAAGCCTCTGGAGACAGAATTAAACCTGTTGATGAAGTCTAATTCCAAAGTCTCACCCTCTAATCTCTCTTTGAAGTTTCCTTGCTCCCCAATGGAAATGATAAGTTCACCGACACTGTATCCTGGGAGGCTGAAGCGTTCTCCCAGGGATTTTTGAATATTGCTATTTCTAATGGCACAATTGTGTCCGTTTATTTTTTTTCCTGTGGAAACAGTCCTGTTTTCCTTATGTAGAATTCAGAAGGGCACTGCTCACAGAAGATGGCATATAACACATTGGAAGATGAGCAAGTAAATGAACCCCTAATGTTGTAGGTGATATTATGTCCTATAATAGTGTTTCCAGAGTAGATATGAGGACAGTTGTCACCTGGCTTTGTTGCAGGATCTGGTCCCTGTAATAGTATCAGTGTTATAGGGTCTGTTGTTGCTAGTGAGCAGCTGATTTAGGTTGGGGAGCTATCTATCAGCAAGTTCAGGCCTACTGTATGGGCTTACTTCTGAGAAGACACATATTGGATTAAGAACATAAGAATAGCCATTCTGGACCATCTAGTCCAGCATTCCCTTCTCACAGTGGCCCACCAGCTAGCTGCCCACGGGAAACCCACAAGCAGGACATGAGTGCAACTGCACCCTCCCACCCATGTTCCCCAGCAACTGGTGTACATAGGCCTACTGCCTCTGACACTGGAGGTAGCACATAGCCCTCGGGACTAGTAGCCATTGTCAGCCTTCTCCTCCATGAATTTGTCTAACCCCCTTTTAAAGCCATCCAAATTGGTGACCATCACTATGTCTTGTGGTGTACTGCATACCTCAAGAAAGAGTAGGGATGCCTTTATTAGGACCCACTAAAAATTCATTAAGAACTGAGGAACCTTTTGAATTTACCCAGACAGGCTGGATGTTAAAGGGGAAAAAAGTGGGTCAGGGAGGAAACAGGATGAGGCTGGAGCAGTAGATGGAAAAAGCCGTAGTCTGCAGACTGTAGTAGTCTTAACATGGAATGGGGAAATGTTGAGCAAACATTCAGTGCAATCCTAAACGTGTTTAGTCTGAAGCAAGTCTCACAGAGTTTCATGGGATTATTTCCCAGGAAGAGTGCTTAGGACTGCATTCTTAGGCTGCAACCCTTTGCAGATTTACCTGGGAGTTAGCCCCACTGAAAAGAGTAGGAATTCCGAATAAACATGCACAGTATTGTGCAGCCATACTCGGAGCAAAAAGATCTCAGGTTGCAGGACAGAAAAACATGGGTTTTCTCCCTGTGGAAATAACATGCCAACAATTATTTGGTTCAGTTTCTAGCGCTAACCAGAACACACTGGTCTTTTTTGGGCAGGGAGAAAAAGTAAAGAATACTCCTTTTCTTAACAAAAGCTGCCAATTAATTCTAGGTGATGCACTAGGTACAAAGGGTGCTTCCAGACAGGAAGGCTGATCCTCATGCTAACAATCAAAAACCATCATGCAGCTCTTCCATCTTTTCTTTCTTAACAGATTTTTTTCTGGTAAGAAAAAAAGCAGAAGCAGTGGTGGGAAAACACGGGAGGGCTACAAATGGAAGATAACACCATCAGGGTGCCCTGTAAAATTCTGTGAATGAGGCAGTGGGCTTGCGTGAGAAAAACACCCTCTGGAAGCACCCAGAGTCAGTAGAAGCCAAACTGGGCAGTCAACATTGCCTGAAGCGCGTGTTGATTTCCCCCAAAAGACAAAGGTCAATCATTAGGGGGTAGACCCTTTTTTTTTGGTGGTAAATTAACGTTTCTGTTCTGTTGATTTGGTAATAAAAGTTTTAGTAACAAACCTGGAAATTCTGCCTGCGTTGCTCTAGATAAAAGGTCATTCTATTCCACTTTGCTTTAGAGTGGTTATCCACCCACTACCAATGTAGAGTAAGGTGTCCTTTGAAGAGTTCATTAACTGCTATTTGTAGTTAAAACCCTGTGAAGGATACTGTAGGTGGTGGGAAAATATTGTTTTATGGGGTGTTGTGGATTTGTACTTTACCCAGAGTGGAAAGCGAAATTAAATCTACTCCAGGGCTGTAGTTGTGTTACATAAGGCAGATTCAGATGTTTGTATGGTACACAACACAGGGCTGCTGCCAAAAACAATCATCTTGTGTAAAGTTATCTGTTCGTTCCCCATGCTGACCAGGTTTGCATGATCACCGCAGCCCACCCTGGCTTATTTAAGCCAGGATGGGCTGTGGCGTGGGTGGATGGCCATTTTGAATATTCAACCCACAACTGCAGCTTGTCATGTCGTCCGAACCTGGTGAGGGTAGGTTGTTGCCATAGTAAACAAACCACCCAGAACCTATGGGCCGTTTAATGGTGGGGGTGGGGATTCTTAATTATGCCAACACCCTATTCTCGCTAGGTTTGGATAACATGACAAGCTGCTGTTGCAGCTTGAATATTCAAAATGGCTGCCTGCACACACCACAGTTCACCATGGCTCGGTTTGCTGCTTGAACATGCAAACCAGACCACTGTTTAGCAAGGTTGAGATGTCATCACAAGGGGGATTCAGACGATCTCCCTTCATGGGTTCTTTGAAAGCATGAGGGAATCATATGGCCATGTAAGCTATCCTTCCCACCCCACACTGCTGTGCTAAACAGTCATGCCCAGTGGCATAGGGAAGCTGGGGCCACAAGGTCACAGTGCCAGCGTTGTTGTTTTTTAATTAGCAGGTACCTTGATGTCATTTGCCACCACTAGGACTGTCTCAAAATATTTTGGTACCCTGGGGAAGGTACAATTTTGGTTTCTCTGCCTGCCATGCTATGGCTATTAGTTCCTGAATGACATAAAATGGGTTCACAGCAGAAAAAGCAAGAATTTCCTGGGATAGTTTTATCTGCTATTTTTAATGTCTGTCTTTTAAAATTGCAACATTGATCAGTGTCACTCTACTGTAAAGTGCTTTAAATGTTTGTTTGGAGCACAGTGTATACATCCTTTAAACCAGTGGTCTTCAAACTATCCAAACCTGAGACCAACGTCAATTCCCAACCTGCAACATGGGACCCACTTTCACATTTTCATTTATTGTTTATATTGGGTGGGGAGTTGAACGCAGCCACACAAAAGCACTTCTTTGGACACATATTCTTCTGTTCCACAAACAACTCCCATTGCATTGAGAATCAAGTGACTTTAAGATCATGAGTGCAAAACACTGGGGGTGGGAATCCACACAAAGTATTGATGATGATGGTATCCTTGGAGCAACAACACAGAAAAGCAGATTTTGGAACCTAGCAGCAAGCCATTGCAAAAGTAGACACAGAAAGATAAATATAATATCTGCAGGCACAAAGAAAAGCTTCCAAAATCCATCTCTTTCACTGAGCATCTTCACAGCCACACCTCTCCATAAGTCCTCAGAAGTTACAATAAGAAACAGCACAGTACAAAAATCCAGTTTATGCATCTCTACTCACAGGTAAGAAGGACTGGATTACTTAGGAGTAATTGTCCAAGCAACAAATGGAGATTAAATAGCCCCTCCCTCAAAAAAACACCCCGAGGAAGATGAATGAAAATATATATACAATAAATGGGAATACAACTTTCCTACCTTCTGGCTACTGCTTTAGTTTTACTGTTAGCCCCCCGTCCCCCGCACCCTTCTTTGCTACCCTGCTATTTCTCTCCCTTCTGCCATTCTGGTTAGACAGTCAGCCCTCACTAGTTCCTGCGGCAGCAGGAAGGAAACAAATAGGTTGCATTCTTTTATATATATATATATATATATATATATATATATATATTTTACAGAGGTTGTCGGAGCAATGCTCCAGCACACCCAGCAACCTCCATACAAAGTTTTTGGAGGGAGTGATGTTGGGGAAAAACATTAGAAGTTGTCTGCCCTCTTACTAGATGCGGGAGCAGGGGTTGGTGGCTGTGGACGCAGGGGGCCCCAAGCAACATCCAAGCAGGCAGCGATAGTGGCTTCGGGGACACCCTGGAGTAGCGAGGGGACAGGTGTCTACTGTTCCAATGCCCTCATTGGCTTTACACACACACACACACACACACACACACACACACGAAGTTAGCAAGCTGATTGGTTCAGCTTGCTGCCTCTCACGCTAGGGAAAATTGTGACTTAAATGGTCGCTGCTGCTGCCATCTGCCTGGGGGGCATTTGGCATCCTGGATATCTTGGCGCCTTAGGCAACCAGCCACTTTGCCTTTCCCTAGAAAGGAACCTGTCCACTGCCCCACTCCTAGACATCCCTGTTCCCTCCGTGCTTAGCTGCAATCCTCAGAGTAGCTAGGGTGAAATGAATTTTCCTAACAACAATATATTATTCCCTATTGTAATGCAAGGTATTTCGGGGTGAATTGATCTTGAATGGGCAATTAAGACCTATCAGCTTTGCAAAAGTCCTGCTCCTGGTACAGATTAAAAGGCTAGAACTGGTTTGTTGATATGCATGAACTCAGCTGCCTGAATCTTTGGACTTTCCCGGGGGTGGGGTGTCTGTGGGGGCTGTCATGATGAGCACCCACACTTCAAAATGTATCACTGCACCACTGGTCATGCCCTCGCCATCTGCACATTTGGTGTGTGTGAGAAGGAGTTCTACGCATGCAACGACAGAGGGTTGCTCTCTGCACATGAGGGGGGTCTGCGCAAGCCAAACATCCATCAGCGGGGGGGGGGGGGGGGCTATCCTTCTCAGCCTCACAAAGAATGCATGAGAAGGGTGTCTGAACTACCTTCATGTCTTGCAATTCCCTGTTCCAGCTCCTGCTGCGGGAAGAAGGTGGCCACTTATATTCATAGCCAAAAAAGAAGGAATGCATGACCGAAAAAAGAGGACAAAAGAGGGTGCTGGTTTGCATAAATTTCCATATGCTAATTAATATGTATAGATGCAAATTTGGTAATTATCTTTATAATCTAAATAGTAATACAGTACATCTCACCATGGTGTGGAACTGTGACCAGGTGACCTGTGTCCCTTGCTCAGTCTGCTTGCTGTCCAGGTGCTGCTGATGGGCAAGTTCAAGACCCAGCTCTTCCTTCAGATGGTTCTGCTGGACGTGGACTGGACTGCCTGTCAAATAGGGGATGGTCCTCTGTAAAACAGGACAGATGGTTATCCTATGACTAGAACAGGTCCAGAAATGCAGAAGTTGCCCCAGCAGAGGTAGGCTTTCCTAAGCATTATGGGAGAGAAGGGGAGGGTGTCGCAGGGTTGCTGTTTTCAGTGGCAGCTCCACAGTGGGAGTAAGGTATAGTTCTGCCCAGAGCTCATGGAACTCCATAATACTTTCCAGTAGAGGTTGTCTGTGACTAAGCCTTTAGTGCTGCTGGAAGCCAAGGGAAGTTATAGGGTGAGGCTCCAGGGATACAGAAAGAAATCTACAGGGACCTGAGGTCTTTCTGGCTTCTGTTAATCACTTGAGCTTGTACTCTTACTTAGTGGTGCCTTTAACTGGCACGTCCCACTCCCTGTGCTCTTGTGCATTAGGGAAGGGGTGCCATATAGAGTGGATGGAGGAACAGGCACGCAGGCATACCCAGCGGTGTGTGATTATGCTTCAGGAACAACATCAGTTATCTTTACCCAATTCACAGGGTCTATGTACTAAATGGGAATCGTTCTACATTAAATAGGCCTACATACCCTGTATGCATTCCAAAGACACCCCACCTCTTTTTTAAAGTTCTTACTGGCTCTGCTGAAAACATTGGTATAATTATGACATGTAAAAAAGAGAGGTAATCATCAGAATAAATGCTCTTAAAATGCACAGCCTTTTCTCACTTCAGCCTTGAATGTAATAAAGAACATGTATTTGGACCTTGCTGAATTTTTTAATCCTCCCCATGGAATAAAAATTTGTTTACTTACTCAAAGGAATCTCTCTCTCTCTCTCTCTCTCTCTCTCTCTCTCTCACACACACACACACACACACACTGTCCTGCAGAGATGTGAGCTTGATCAGCAAGGTGGGAATTCAGTTTACAGCTGCATATTGTCCACTCAGCATAACCATCTGAAACCTCCCTCTGTACAGGGATCATATAAGGGAAAAGTATTTGCATGGAAGGAGACAGCAGAATTTAAGGGAAGATACCTTAGAAGAGAGTTAGAAATTAATAGATCAGTGGGTTGGGATCTGGAAGAACGAATACCAATAAATATACACTAAGATTAAACAATCCACTGATAATTCATACTAGGGCCTCGCAACAGAAATACAAAACATAATCCAAGTATCAGCAAAAAGAATACATCTTGTTCAAGACTAACTGCTGTCCCCAGAAACATTCCCTAAACTCTGATGGTCTCTAGGCACCTTCAACAGTCAGGAACAGCCGTTGTAGCTGGAGTCAGCAGGAGAAGCATGGCTGGATGCAGTTGAGTATCTGGAGGGCATGGTTTGGGAAAGGCTGAGCTAGACAGAGGACCAGGTCTTGCAGGTGATGATGTGTGTTGGGCAAAAGTTCCTAACTTCACATATACATCAGCAGGGTCTGAACTGAAGGTTATCAATCAGGAGAAGACAACATGGGGCTGTGGTGGACAGCTCAGCAGAAATACCAACTAGGTGTGTAGCTGCAGTGAAAAGGGCAAATTCAGTGCTAAGAATTATTACCAAAGGGACTGAAATCCTGCATTTTCTATCGCGTTTAGTTTGGCCTTTATATTCTTATGGATTCAGAAATATATGACCTCCGAACACGGAGCTTCCATTGAATGATCGCAATGGCCGACATAGACCTACAGGACTTAAATTTGTCCCTATAAATTTGCAGCAGCAACAATAACAAAAAGTGGAGGCGGCGGGTAGAGGCTGCAAGAAGCTGGGATCACATGCCGTTAGGAGGGCAAGGGTGTCAGTGAACTGTGGAAATGCTCTTGAGAAACAGTTTCCTGCTTTGGTTAGCCCAATAGGGAAAAGAGCCCCACCCCTCTCTTCTTCTGGCCACCAAGTATAGGCAAGGAAGGTGTCTCGAATTGGGGCCCTTCTTTTGACATTGTCAAGAACTACTTTTAAAAAGAGCAACACAGAGAATCATTGTGCTTTTTTAGTGTATGTATGTGCCTTTAAATATTCACATGCTGACTTTTGAAGCAGGATGTCTGTCATTTGATGCATGATTTCCCATTCCATTGAGTAAGGCCCTGTTCTTATTCTTTGCTCTCTCTCCCTCTCTCGCTCTCTCTTACACACACACACACACACACACACACGCCTAAGATGCAGTTCCTGGATATGAATCAAAGTCACGGTGGCTCTTGGCTTCAGACATCTTCTGATGGAGATTTTTGAAGCAAAAACTTCAACTATTTCCCATCTTTCATTCCTGATAATATTCAACCAAAGATATCCATCTTTTTTCACTTCACATCATCGCATGCAAGGATTAGGATGTTTTAGTTCTAAGGGTTTGTGTACACAAGCATTTATCCAGTATGCCATTTGCCTCCATTTCAGACCACATGGGATTCCTCAGGAGGGGCCTCTATTTCTGGATAACTCACTGGTTCTGCATACTGAATGATTAATGTGATCAACAGCTAAATAGCCCAAAGCATGCCAAAAGTACAAATCCTTGCTTAAAACACGATGACTTTTTGATCTGTGTTGATAACACAGCTAGAATTGCTATGAGGCAGAAAAATAAAACAAAACAAAACAAAACAAAATAATCACAATAAATGCTCTTAAAATACATTGCAATGTTTTTTAGGGGAGGGGTGGGGGTATGTATCTTCAAGTACATCTAAGAGCAAGCTATTGCATCTTAAATGCCAGTTCCCTGTCCCCCAGTCTGAAATGGCACCTCTGGAAGATTCCTGGGACATCAGCCCCATAATTACCTTTGGCTCCCTAGTTGTTTTACATGTTCAAGAGGTAAATTGGAAGCTGGAGTGAGCTAAAAGAGAGGAGAACCCCAAGGTAAAATAGAAGCTCTTATCTCTTGTTCATTCTGGGAGTAGTAAACGATGGTAGGGTTGTTATCTCTGGTGTGCAGAGTGCAGAGTTCTTTGCAAATACAAGTGACCTGTAATTGACCCAAGCTGAGGAGGAAGGGGATGCGTATGGAACACCCGGGCATTCCTCTTCCCCGGACTTGTCACGGTTTATTCACGACAATCGTCAGCACCATCTGAAACAACCTCAGAGTGGAAAGACACAGCCCTCTGCTAACCAAATGGAAGTTCCTTCAAAATGTCCAGGGTGTCAGCAATAAACTGTGGAGAAGTGGCCATTTTAGCCCCAGGGCCAATCTACACTTATGTTTTTTTTTTGCTTCCAATGAGGTTTCACTCCCCATCTTTCACACTACGCAGTACCCACCTCGAATTGGAACTGGAATTTCCCGCTTCCGTGCTACCACTTTCAATACCCTGATATCCCAGTATTTCCCCTTAATGTGCTCTGATTTTCCGCGTTCGTTACCATATCTGGTTGTAGTCCTCTCCCATGCCTGTCCATATACGGTGGTGTTTGTATTTCCCTCTTGTCCAATCACAGCTCTCGACGGCCCCATGTTGTCATCCGGCTACTGTTTGCATAGGTTCCTCAGCACTCCCCATTTCCTCAGCAACAAGCAAAGGTCTGGATGTGCATGCACTTGTCTGATCTCAGAAGCTCAGCAGAGTCGGCCCTGGTCAGTAGTTGGATGGGCGACTGCCTGGGAATCAGGCTTCCTGCATTGAGCAGGGGGTTGTTCTATCCCTTCAAATGAGACTAAGTTTTACCCTCCTCTCTCCCCCACTCCAGCTTTTTTTTTTTTTTAATTAAGGCGTTATCTTCAAAGCTTCAAAGCTTCAGATCTTCAGATCTTCAAAGAAGCGAATCTTCGAAGAATCGTGGCTTCTCCAGCCCAATTGCGCTGCAAACTTGCCCGGGCAAGCCCAGGCAAGCGTAAATGTTTTCACAGTCCCATCCATGCTCGCTGCACGGAAAACACACATATATCCAGGCAGACAGTCCTCTGTGTCCACAGACTAACATTGATAAAAATGCGTGGACAATTTTAAAGTCATCTCAGAAGTGGGGGGCAAACCAGGGCAGTCTTCGAAGATGCGAAGCTTTGAAGCTTTGAAGAAGCTAGCAGCCCCCCCAAAACCCGAGCACTGGGTGCCACCGCCGCTGCCTCTTTTCCTCGCGCCTGCTGTCAAGGGCTGGCTTGGGGAAAAGAGCATCAGCATACAGCCCCCAGCCTCTCTCCCTGGCCTCCAGCAGGTGGTGGTGGGAGAAGAAGATAGGTGCCTCCTTCTTCCCTCCACCCCCACCTGCTACAGTGGTGGTGGGAAGGGAGAAGCTGGACGTTTTCCTTAAGGCCAGGAAAACATGCAGAAAATAACCAGCCTCTCCCGCGCCACTGCTGCTGTAGCAATGATGGGGGGAGGACGAGAGGCGCTGCCTTCTTCCCCTCTTCTTGCTGAGGGAACTGTGTGCGAGGGGGGGGCGGGGTGGTAAATTCTCAGAGGGCTTTGAGCCCCAACAGGATGCTCACACAATCCCTAACACACACACAGGAATAGAGGAAGAGAAGGACGGTGGGTGGGGAATCAGCAGAAACAGGAAGAGTTTCTGCTCCTCCAATGAGAGCCACTGTCTTTATGAGCAGGAAAACAGCATTGTGTTCGAGTGTGAATCGTGCTTGCGCATTCGATGAAGTCCTGCAACAGGGAAACAGGGTGAGTGTGGATAATCGTGTTTTAATGTGATGGCATTTACCTCATCAGTCTACTGAATTCGATGCACTAGCAGACGCAATGTAGATTGGCTCTCTGTTAACCCCTAGCTTTGCTACCGCTTGCCCAGATTTCTGGGCAATTATGGAATGGTGAGGCAACCTACTGGGCAACCAGAGGCCAACCACACAGCTTAAGAGGCTATCTTGTGGCTGGTGGTCTCTGGTTTCCATCCTGAAATCATCACCCAGGTGAGGTGAACAAAGCGAGCTTCCGATGACACTGCAAAAAGGACAACAACAAGCAAAATGGGAACTTCATGGCCATATTTGGATCCACTTTAAATGATACCTGGAGTGGCATGCTTCAGTGTTGGTCCAGGTTTTGGAGGGCCCTTGGGTGATGGACTCTCAAAGAACCCCACGCATTGCTGCTACTCAAAATGTAAGATTAAAAAACCTTTTTAATTTTGAAAAGGAGTGGTGCAGACCCTACAGGGATGTCCAGCCAGCTGCTACAGTGCTTCCTTTTGCTAGTGGAGCTGGTTAGGTGAGGAGGACTGGAAGAGGAGAAGGAGGAAGAGTCATGGCCACCAGGTTAAAAAAAAAGGGTAGAAGGCAGGGAGGGAGGAAAAGATGGCTGGTGGTGGGGGCTCAGGTGGTGTGTAAGTGGAGGGCCCATCAGCAGAACTATACTAAGGGCCCACTCGAAGGTGGCACTGGCCCTGATTGGGAAAATGGAAGAACATAAAAAGAGCCATGCTGCATCAGATGAAGGGTCCATCTAGTCCAGCATTCTGTTCACACAGTGGCCAACCAACTGCCAACGGGGAACCCACAAGCAGGACATGAGAGCAACAGCCCTTGTTCCCCAGCATATACTGATACTGGAGGTGGCATATAACCATCAGGACTAGTAGCCATTGATAGCCTTATTCTCCATGAATTTGTCTAATCCCCCTTTAAAGCCATCCCAATAGTTGGCCAGCACTACATCTTTCATAGTTTAACTATGTGCTGTATGTAGAAGTCCTTCCTTCTATCTGTCCTGAACCTCCCAACAATCAGCTTCGTGGGATGATCCCACTAGGTTCTAGTATTATGAGAGCGGGAGAAAAATTTCTCTCTGTCCACTTTCTCCACACCATGCACACACCCCACCAGCTTGAAGTATTTGTGTGTCCCTCCCTTTGAATCTTTGAGCTCAAATGACTACAGTTCATCAAAAGCACAAACACATTTTCTTCCGGAGCTTGTGTTGCATCATTCCCTCCCTACTCCCAAGAAGTATCTGTCCAGAGAAGCTGCATGTGTAAGACTTGCATTTTCTTTCAAACTTACTTCAGCCTGCATGGTGAGAGAAGGCATTGTCCTGTTATTCCTTGTTTTCATTTTCTGAAAGTAGGCACCAGACAGAGCAACTTATTTTATGCACAAAATATTTGGACACACTCTTATTTCCTTTCCTGTTCTTTTTCCAGAGAACTCCATCTAACAGAGAACTTCCAGTCTTTACTCCCTTCTGAGAAATAAAACAAAAGCCACTTGAGCTCATATTTGTTCAGCATTGTGGAATGCACATGCCTGACATTTTTAGTTTACTGGAAATTTATGGATCCCTATAAAGCCATTTAAAACAAACGTAGAGGCATTGTTTAATGATTATGTCACAAATCGTGCAGTTATAATAACCGTCTCAGATTACTGCTGTTAAATCCATTGCTAAGGATTCCCCAACTGAATCACTGCTGGTATGAATTGATACAAACATTGGAAAATATTGTTATGGGACCAGGCGTATTGTAAGGGGTGACTGGATTCAAAGGAGGAAAGCAGCTCCTGTGCCTTTAATAGTTGTTGTGCCAGGGGGAATTTTGGCAGATGCAGTTTATCATGCAGGGGTGAATTAAGCTGTACTTTATCTCCATATTATTAAAATCGACCTGGATTCCATACTTTCAGAGAGCGCCTTTTCCCATACCATTCTGCCCAGTCACTAAAGGTCATCAGATGAGGCATTCCTGGTGGTTCTACAAGGACCCGTGGTCTGTTTGGAGTCCACTCAGAGTAGAGCCTTCAGTGTATTGGCTCCCTCTCTGTGGAATTCCCTGCCTATTGATGTCAGGCAGGCACCAACATTGTTTCATTTTCAGTGCCTGAAAATTTATGTAATCAGGCCTTCCCTGACTAACCAACCAGTCCTGGCTTTATTAGCATACTAAATAGCTTCAGTGATTAGGCGGTATAGAAATGTGATAGATAGATAGATAGATAGATAGATAGATAGATAGATAGATAGATAGATTTTAAAGATTCTTCCCCCCCCTTTTTTTTTATTGTTCGCTGCTCAGGAGTTTTATTGGATGTTGAGGGTTCACACTGGCCACAGATAATCCCATCACACACCCCTGCAGGTTGGGAGGAGGCAGTGAAACTGGTCTGACAGATGAGTGTGGGGTGGGTATGCCAAAAGACTCAGAAAAGGAAACAATTTTAATTTTGGAACTGTCTAGAAGGTTTTCAAAGATTTCTTGCTGGCTGAAGCAGGGTTTTTTGGGAAGGGTTTTAGGATGCAGATATTGTTTTGGAAGTGGTACTGTGTTCTTGTTTCTGCACCCCCATAAAATTAATACATATACATCAGTCGTACATCAGAGTGGTTCCAGATGGTGGTGGGATGTGTGTGTGTGTGTGTGTGTACACATCCCGTCTGCATCAAAAGATGTAGCCAGCCATTCCAGTGGGGTCCAGATGAGCATTGTAAAGCAGACACACATCCAGATCTCCCTTGCTAGCTCAGGATGCATCTGATATTCTCTCCTCCAAAAGGAAACTCCCCAACATTGCAACCCCTTTCGAAAAATCACCATTCTTCTGCTGGATTAAAAAATCCACTGCTGCCAATGGAGATTTTTCAATTGCTCTGTAATTGCAGAGCAGCAGGGGGGCATTTTAGGGGGGTGACTGCTGGGGAGGGAAGGACTGCCCCTCCCCAATATTGGAACCCCCTCCTCGAAAAGTTGCCCCTCACCTGCTGTGGGAGGGGAATGTATGGTGTGTTTATATGTATTTGGGAGTATGTGTGTGTGTTTGGTGGGCAATCATATCACAGGGCCACATGCCAACTGCGGGCTTGTGGCCCTCAACATACCTGCCTGGAATCAAGTTCCTCACCTTGTTTTTGAAATGTTTTAAAAGGGTTAGAATACATGGAAAGCTGTCTTGTACAGCTTATAGGGTCTGGAGCAACTTCCCTACAAGGAAAGGTTACAGCATCTGGGACTGTTCAGCTTAGAAAAGGAGTGGGTAAGGGGAGACATGATAGAGGTCTACAAAATTATTCATGGTGTGGAGAAAGTGGACGGGGAAACATTTTTTCTCCCTCTCTCATAATACTAGAATCTGGAGTCATCCTATAAAGCTGATTGGTGGGAGACTGAGGACAGATAAGAGGAAGTACTTCTTCAGAAACCACATAGTTAAACTCTGGAATTCGCTACCACAGGATGTAGTGATGGCCACCAGTTTGGATGGCTTTAAAAGGGGATTGGGCAAATTCATGGAGGATAAGGCTACTAGTCCTGATGGCTATGTGCTACCCCCAGTGTCAGGGGCAGTATGCCTATGTACACCAGTTGCTGGGGAACATGGGCAGGAAGGTACTGTTACACTCATTTCCCACTTGTGGGTTTCCTGTGGGCAGCTGGTTAGCCACTGTGTAAGCAGAATGCTGGACCAGATGGGCCCTCAGTCTGATCCAGAATGGCTTGTCTTATGTTCTTATGTACCAGGTCAGACTATTTGACAATCTAAATCAGTATTGTTTGCTCTGGCTGGCTGCAGCTCTCTGGAATCTCAAGTAGAGGTATTTCCTATCAACATTACCGGATACCATTCATTCATTCACTACATTTATATCCACCTTTTTTTCTCCTTAAAGAACCCAAGGCAGCATACATTATCCTCCTCCTCTCCATTTTATCCTCACAACAACAACCCTGTGAGGTAGGTTGGGCTGAGAGTCTGTGACTGGTCCAAGGTCACCCAGTGAGCTTCCATGGCCGAGTGGGGACTAGAACCTGGATCTCCCGGCTCCCAGTTCAGCACTCTAGTCACTACACTGGCTCTCTTTTAACTGAAGATGGCAGGGATTGAACTAGGAACCCTCTGCATGCAAAGCATGCTCTCTACTACAGAGCTATGGCTGCTGCTCCTGTTCTAGAAAGGCCAGGGGAACTGGCCTAATGATGTCTCAAGAAACCAGCCAATCAGCACTCTGCATAGCCAGCTTTTGCTGCAAATAGGAAGGGCAGGTTTACCAAGTTTCCTTAGGAGAAACTAGTCTGAACACCCCCCCCCCCCAGCATTAAGAGCACAATCCTATGCATGTTTAGATGGGAAAAAGTCCTAAAACCCCAGACCTTTTCTGTCTAAACACATATATGGTTGCATCCTAAGTGTGCTTCCCAGAGGATTTACCACTCAAATTGTCTACATCTGGACACATCCTCATAGATCCTTGTGTATGTTAAGGAGAACAACATGCAGCAGAATCTCTAGCAGAATCTGTAGCTTAAAGACCCTGGGATCTTTTAACACTTTTAACATGCTACAGTGCTATGCAATGCTACAGATCAGAAGTTAAAGTCAATCATCGCTGAGGGACCATTGCTGACATTCACTTTAGGGCAGGAGTGGGCAATTTGCAGGCTGCCATGGCTCTTGGCTGCATCCCATATAGCCCGCATGCCTGAGCCTTCCCTGCATGGCCCCCTCCCCATCCGAGCAGGCAGAGAAGAGGAAGTACAGACCTAGCTGGATCCACGTTTTCCAAAGCCTTTGCTGCGCCTTTCTCACATGAGCAAGGGGAGAAGAGCACTTTGAAAGTGATCTGCACTTTCAAAATGTGTGTGTGTGTGTGTGTATGAGTATGAGTGTGAATGAGAGGAAGACAGGCTGCTCTGGAAGCTGGAGCTAGTGCAGAACACAGCAGCTTGGCTGTTTTTGGGAGCTGCCCTTTTCCAGCATGTAACTCCTTTGCTGAGGGAACTGCACTGGCTGCCTATTCACTACTGGGCCAGGTTTAAGGTTTTGGTACTAGTGTTGTTGTTGTTGTTCAGTCGTTCAGTCGTGTCCAACTCTTCGTGACCCCATGGACCACAGCACGCCAGGCCTTCCTGTCCTGCGCTCTCTCCCGGAGCATGCTCAAGTCCATATTCATTGCATCAGTGATGCTATCTAGCCATCTCATCCTCTGTCGTCCCATTCTCCTTTTGCCTTCAGTCTTTCCCAGCATCAGGGTCTTTTCCAGAGAGTTTTCTCTTCGCATTAGGTGGCCAAAATATTGGAGCTTCAGCTTCAGTATCTGTCCTTCCAATGAGCACTCAGGGTTGATTTCCTTTAGGAATGACTGATTTGACCTCCTTGCAATCCAGGGGACTCGTAAGTGTCTTCTCCAGCACCACAGTTCGAAAGCATCAATTCTTTGGCGCTCAGCCTTCCTTATAGTCCAGCTCTCACAGCCATACGTTACTACTGGGAAAACCATAGCTTTGATTAGACGGACCTTTGTCAGCAAGGTGACGTCTCTGCTTCTTACTATGCTGTCTAGGTTTGCCATAGCTTTCCTCCCAAGGAGCAAGCATCTTTTAATTTCATGGCTACAGTCACCATCTGCAGTGATCTTGGAGCCCAAGAAAATAAAATCTGCCACTGCTTCCATTTCTTCCCCTTCCATATGCCAGGAAGTGATGGGGCCAGATGCCATGATCTTCGTTTTTTTAATGTTGAGTTTCAAACCAGCTTTTGCACTCTCCTCTTTCACCCTCAACAAGAGGCTCTTTAGATCCTCTTCGCTTTCTGCCATTACGGTGGTATCGTCTGCGTATCTGAGGTTGTTGATAATTCTCCCGGCAATCTTAATTCTGACCTGTGATTCATCCAAACCGGCGTTTCTCATGATGTACTCTGCATATAAGTTAAATAAGCAGGGCGACAATATGCAGCCTTGTCGTACTCCTTTCCCAATTTTGAACCAATCGGTTGTTCCATGTCTGGATCTTACTGTTGCTTCTTGATCCTCGTACAGGTTTCTCAGGAGACAGGTAAGGTGGTCTGGTACTCCCATCTCTTTCAGAATTTGCCACAGTTTGTTGTGATCCACACAATCAAAGGCTTTAGCGTAGTCAATGAAGCAGAAATAGACATTTTTCTAGAATTCTCTTGCTTTCTCCATGATCCAGCGAATGTTGGTGATTTGATCTCTAGTTCCTCTGCCTCTTCGAAACCCAGCTTGTACTTCCGGTAGTTCTCGGTTCGCATACTGCTGAAGCCTGGCTTGTAGGATTTTGAGCATAACCTTGCTGGCATGTGAAATGAGCGCAATTGCATAGTAGTTTGAACACTCTTTGGTGTTGCCCTTCTTTGGAATTGGAATGTAAACTGACCTTTTCCAGTCTTGTGGCCACTGTTGAGTGTTCCAGATTTGTTGGCATATTGAGTGCAGCACTATAACAGCATCATCTTTTAGGATTTTATATATAGCTCAGCTGGAATAGTGTCATCTCTGCTAGCTTTGTTGTTAGTAATGCTTCCTAAGGCCCACTTGACTTCACTCTCTAGGATGTCCGGCTCAAGTTCAGTGACCGCACTATCATGGCTATCAGGGACATTCAGATCTTTCCTGTATAGTTCTTCTGTGTATTCTTGCCACCTCTTCTTAATCTCATCTGCTTCTGTTAGGTCCCTGCCTTCTTTGTCCTTTATCATGCCCGTCTTTGCACAAAACGTTCCCTTGAGAGCTCTGATTTTCTTGAAGAAATCTCTAGTCTTTCCCATTCTGTTGTTTTCCTCGATTTCTTTGCATTGTTCATTTAAGAAGGCCTTCTTGTCTCTCCTTGCTATTCTCTGGAACTCTGCATTCAGGTGGATATATCTTCCCCTTTCTCCCTTGCTTTTCGCTTCTGTTCTTTCCTCAGCTACTTGTAAAGCCTCATCAGACAGCCACTTGGCTTTCTTGCATTTCTTTTTCTTTGGGATGGATTGAGTTGCTGCCTCCTGAACAATGTTACGGACCTCCGTCCATAGTTCCTCAGGCACTCTGTCTATCAGGTCTTATCCCTTAAATCTATTCCTCACCTCCACTGTATATTCATAAGGGATATGATTTAGGTCATACCTGAATGGTTTAGTGGTTTTCCCTACGTTCTTCAATTTAAGCTGAAATTTTGCAACAAGAAGCTCATGATCTGAGCCACAGTCAGCTCCAGGTCTTGTTTTTACTGACTGTATAGAGCTTCTCCATCTTTGGCTGCAATCTAATTTTGATATTGACCATCTGGTGATGTCCATGTGTAGAGTCGCCTCTTGTGCTGTTGGAAAAGCGTGTTTGCTATGATCAGCATGTTCTCTTGGCAAAACTCTATTAGCCTTTGTCCTGCTTCATTTTGTACACCAAGGCCATGCTTGCCTGTTATCCCGGTGATTTCTTGACTTCCTACTTTAGCATTCCAATCCCCTATGATGAAGAGGACATCTTTTTTGGGTGTTAGTTCTAGAAGGTGTTGTAGGTCTTCATAGAACCGATCAACTTCAGCTTCTTCGGCATCAGTGGTTGGGGCATAGACTTGAATTACTGTGATGTTGAATGGTTTGCCTTGGATTCGTACTGAGATCATTCCGTCATTTTTGAGATTGTACCCCAGTACTGCTTTTCCCACCCTTTTGTTGACTATGAGTGCTACTCCATTTCTTCTCAGGGATTCTTGCCCACAGTAGTAGATATGATGGTCACCTGAATTAAATTCACCCATGCGTGTCCATTTTAGTTCGCTGATTCCCAAGATGTCAATGTTCAATCTTGCAATCTCCTGTTTACCACCTCCAGCTTACCTTGATTCATTGATCTGACATTCCAGGTTCCTAAACAATATTGTTCTTTACAGCATCGGATTTTCTTTTCACCACCAGACACATCCACAGCTGAGTGTCCTTTTGGCTTTGGCCCAGCCGCTTCACTCTTTCTGGCACTACTTGGAAATACCCTCTGCTCTTCCCCAGTAATATATTGGACACCTTCCAACCTGAGGGGCTCATCTTCCGGCGTCATATCTTTTAGCCTTGTGATACATTCCATGGGGTTTTCTTGGCAAGAATACTGGAGTGGGTTGCCATTTCCTTCTCCAGTTGGTACTAGTGTACAAAGCCCTAAACAACTTGGGACCACGATACCTGAGAGAGTGCCTTCTCCCTTACCAACTTGCCTAGTCACTGAGGTCATCAGAGGGCATACTCCTGGTGGTTCTACATGGACCTATGGCCCAACTGGAGTCCACCAAGAGAAGAGCTTTCAGTGTGGTGGCCCCTTTCCTGTGGAACTCTCTGCTTCTGGAGGTCAGGCAGGCAACAACAATGGGTTGTTTTTGGCACCTCCTGAAAACAGCTCTGAAAACACCTCTGCCAGGAAGGCTTCCTTGGTTAAGAAGAGAGAGCTTCAGAGAGCTTCGGCTATTGGGCGGTATAGAAATGAAATGAAATAAATAAATAAATAAATAAACCAGCTCAGTTTTATTGGCACTCTGTTTTTTTTAATAATTGTTTTAATATCATGTTTCATTCTTTTTATTTTTTGTAATTTTATCTCTTGTTGTTCACTGCTCTAGAATCTGTTTAGATGTGGAAAGGAAAGTTTCCTCCTGTGCAAGCACCAAGTCATTACTGACCCCTAGAGGGATGCCGTTTTTCCTCAGCGTTTTCCTGGCAGACTGTATAGTGGCGGGGTGGTTTGCTATTGCCTTCCCCAGTCCTAATTACCTTTGCTATTGCCTTCCCCAGTCCTAATTACCTTTCCCCCAGCAAGCTGGGTACTAATTTTACCGACCTCAGAAGGATGGAGGGCTGAGTCGACCTGAGCCAGCTACCTGAGACCTGGCTTCCGCTGGGATCGAACTCAGGTTGTGGGGAGAGTTTCGGTTGCATTACTAAATAAATATAATAAATAAAGAATCAGAGAGTTTTAATTTGTTTGTGGTGGAATGGTTTTATCCTTTGTTGTTTGATGTTATCTTGATTTTATTCTGTTCTGTCTTTATTTTTGTTTTAATGTTTTTAATGTATTGTACACTGCCCAGGGAACTTTGGTTATTGGGTGGTTTATAAGTACAATTAGGGCACAATCCTATGCATGTCTAGACAGAAATAAGTCCCACAACTCCCAGCATTCTCCATCCAGGTGTAGGACTTTTCACCATCTAAATATGCATAGCATTGCATCTTAAATAAATAAAGTAATAAATAAAGAGTGGTGTGTGCATGTGTGCGTGAATATGAATGCATGGGGTATGTGAGTGTGTCCGAAAGAATATGAGTGAGAGAGGCTGTGGAGGTGGGGAAGATATTAAAATCATCTCACCCTCACACTGTTTCTCTCCCTCAAGATAATCATCACTGTACTCTGTTCTTTTCTTGACATTCTTAAGAGAGAAAAAGAGAGATTAAAAACAGTGCAGGGTGGCAATGAGAGAGTGTCTGTGGGATGGCTTTAGTCCTGCCCACTTCCTGTTCTGGTCCCACTCATGAATGGCATGCAGCCACCAACAAATTCCCTCTGAGGGGAATTATGTCCGTGAGGGAAAAGAGTGTGCCCATTTCTTAGGCACAGAATACACACACACAGACACTTAAATCCCATCTGATCTGAATAGGTCCTAATTTGGTTAACTCCTGTTACAATCCAACCTACTATATCTATGCGAGACTTTATCACAAAAATTATGTGGTTAACATGTACTGCAAATCAGGTTTTTGTTCTGGTCTGAAATTCCTGGGAATTATTCAGCCAGCTTGTCTCTAACTGGGTCAAAGAGGTGTCTGATACATACTACAGTGAAATTAGCTGTTCCTGCATCCAGGAAAGTAAGATTTGCTGGTGTGGATTAACAGTTCTTAGGTGTCTTGGATCATAATCACACTGCTTCCATCCATAACCCATTCTACCTCCACAGAAAGCAAGGGATGGACAGCCCTGCTGAGCAATGCGCCTGTGAAGGTTTGAGGCCTACAGAGACAAAGGGAAAAACGGTCAGGTTTAGAGGCCTGGGTTTTTTTGTTGGGAGAGGGTATCCCTGAGAGGAGTAGGCTCATTTCCCCAGTTAGGTTTCAGTCTCATTTATTATCTATCTATCTATCTATCTATCTATCTATCTATACCGCCCAATAGCTGGAGCTCTCTGGGCAGTTCACAAAAATTAAAACCAAAGAGCACACAATAAAACAATACAAAATATATAAAACATTAAAACCACAGTAAACAATACAACCAAAATAAAACCAGAATAAAACCTAGCAGCGATGCAGGGATTTAAAATACAGATTTAAAACAGCAAAGCTAAAAGTCTAAAGAGCTAAAATGTTAAAATGCCTGGGAAAATAAAAAGGTCGTCACCTGGCACCGGAAAGAATACAATGTAGGTGCCAGGCGAACCTCACTAGGGAGCTCATTCCACAGCCAGGGTGCCACAGCAGAGAATGCCCTCCTTCCAGTAGCCACCCGCCTCACTTCCTTTGGCAGGGGCTCACGGAGAAGAGCCTCTGAAGATGATCTTAAGGTCTGGGCAGGCACATATGGGAGGAGGCGATCCTTCAGATAACCTGGCCCCAAGCGGTTAAGGGCTTTGAATGTTAACACCAGCACTTTGAATCAGGCCTGGAAATGGACTGGCAGCCAGTGCAGCTGGAAAAGTACTGGCATAATATGAGCTCGTTGGCCAGTCTCTGTTAACAGTCTTGCTGCCGTATTTTGGACCAGCTGAAGTTTCCGGATCGTTTTCAAAGGCAGCCCCACGTATAACGCATTGCAGTAGTCCAGACAAGAAGTTATCAGAGCATGGATCACTGTAGCTAGGCTATCGCTGTCCAGATAAGGGTGTAGTTGGTATACCAGCCTAAGCTGATAAAAAGTGCTCCATGCCACTGAGTTCACCTGTGCCTCAAGTGACAGTTCTGGATCCAGGACCACCCCCAAACTATGAACGTGATCCTTTAGGGGGAGTGCAACCCCATCCAGAGCAGGTTGAATATCACCTAGCCGGGCAGACGAACCACCTGCTAACAGTACCTCCGTCTTGTCTGGATTGAGTTTCAGTTTATTGGCACTCATCCAGTCCATTACCATGCCCAGGCCCTGATTCAGAACAGCCACTGCCTCACCTGGGTTTGATAAGAGAGGTAGAGCTGCGTGTCATCCACATATTGATGGCACCTCAGCCCACACCTCCGGATAACCTCCCCCAGCGGTTTCATGTAGATGTTAAACAGCATGGGGGATAAGATAGAGTCCTGTGGAACCCCATGGCATAACTGCCATGGCGCAGAGCAATAATCCCCCAGCACCACCTTCTGGAGTCGGCCATCCAAGTAGGAGCGGAACCACTGCAGTGCAGTGCCTCCGACTCCCAACCCAGAAAACCTATCCAGAAGGATACCATGGTCGATGGTATCGAAAGCCACTGAGAGGTCCAGGAGAATCAACAGGGTCGCACTCCCCCTGTCCCTCTCTCGGCAAAGTTCATCCCACAGGGTGACCAAGGCAGTTTCCGTTCCAAAACCAGGCCTGAAGCCCGATTGAAATGGATCTAGATAATCCGTTTCATTCAAGAGTGCCTGGAGCTGTCCTGCAACCACCCGTTGAAGCACCTTGCCCAAGAAGGGGATGTTGGCCACTGGCCTATAATTGTTAACATCCTCTGGGTTCAGGTTAGGCTTTTTCAGGAGTGGTCTGATTACCACCTCTTTTAAAGGTGGTGTGCCAGATTTCCTCAGTTAAGTGTCATTTCTTCAGGTCTGAAACAGTACTTTCTGTTTTGAGGGAGGAGGGTATAAAAAGAAAGCGAGAGAGCCAGTAAGAGTAGAGTCAGGGAGACCATAGCCTGAAGAGTGAGCAGGAAGAAGCAGCCTGGAGAAGTCCATGTACAGCTAGGGTAAAGGAACTTGCGTTTGCAACTTTTATTTTCTTTTAAGGTCTTTTGTATCACTCAGTTCTATTGTGTAAATACCTTTACTTTTGATTTGCTTGCTTTAATTTACCAGTAAACTGTTGTGGTTAAACCCTGTGTCTAAAGTGTCAGTCACCCCATGCCTACAGCCTAAACCCCATGTTATTGGGAAGGGGAAAGCAAAATAAGGAAGGTGGGACTCTTAAGCAGTCAAGAGATCCTTAAGGTGTTCCACAGAGGGTCAAGGTCAATGGTGGAACCCTGACAGTCTCTAATCACCAACATAGCACCATTTGCAGCTGAACAGATTGAACATCCTTCTTCCTCCAGCCCCCAGTTGAAATGTATGCACACAAAAACTGAGCTGGGAGAGGTCTAGAGGAACTCATTCCACCTTAGTCCACATAAACTGACAAATATAGCCAGCTGTATTTCACCACAAATCACACTGTATTTGTATCTGCCTATTCCTGAGCTCAGTGCCGGCTCCAAACTGGAGAGGAATCTTAGCAAAATAGCCTCAGATCTAGGCCTGGCTCGAGGTATTTGAAGCCCCTTCTACAAGACACCCTCAAGGATCCTCCTCCCTCGGCGAGTCTACCTTCTCACCACTGTTGTCATCAGCTGATGTTGCTTTTTACCCTCTTTCTCATAATTGCTACTACTGGCTTGCTTGACAGGCAGAGAGCCAGTGAGCAAGGGGGCAGTGACATCTCCTGTTTCCCTTTTCACCACCACTGTTGTCTGGGCCAGAGAAAGCGGCAGGTGAACAAGCATGGTGCAATAGTGAACAGCAGGAACAACTCCAGGGGATTTTTTGCCAGTGGGCCCCTACTGGCGTGTGGGCCCTTAGCAGGTGCCCAAGCATGCCTACTCTTGATGCCAGCCTTGCTCTGTCCCCCTGGTAGGCTTACCTGGTGGCTATGGCAGGCACACCAATCAATGCCAGATTGCCCCCACTGGAAGCCATCAATTTAATTTCCCTGCTACATCAGGAGTATTGTGGGGAATTAACAAGAGTGTTGGAATAGGAGCTGGGAGATCCGGGTTCTAGTCCCCACTCGGCCATGGAAGCTCACTGGGTGACTTTGGGCCAGTCACAGACTCTCAGCCCAACCCACCTCACAGGGTTGTTGTTGTGAGGATAAAATGGAGAGGAGGAGGATAATGTAAGCCTCTTTGGGTTCCTTGCAAGGGAAAAAAGGCGAGGTATAAATGCAATTAATAATAATAATAATAATAATAATAATAATAATAATAATAATAATAAAAACAGTGGCTCCCAGACCCAGCCATATAAAGCAGGTATTAGTGGTAGTAACCCTGCAGGGAACCCGAGACCTGGGCAACTGCCAAGGATGCTGCATGCTGGTCCTGGTCCTGCCTGAGCTATCCCTTGCTCATGCCCTCCTGTTAGTGCTTTTTCATGGTATTCTCAACTAAATCATCCTTTCGTTGGTGTCATTCACTGCGGGCAGCATTCCATATGGAAACCTCTTGAGTGACAAGATCTCCATCTGAGTCATAATCAAGTGAGAAGAGGGTGGTAGTGTCTTGCCAAGACACTGGAAGCATAAATGTTTTGTAGTGACTTGTAGAACAATTCCTGTATCGAGCAAGATTATGTTTCAGGGAACAAATGTATACCGGACCTCTCTAGTCACACTGTATTTCCCGACCAATTTTAAGGAGGCAAAATCCTTCGACTATGTTCACCAACAGTTTTAGCAGCTCCTGAGAGCAAAGCATAGCAAGATTATCCGTTTCAATAGGAGTGGGCAATTTTGGAGGGCTGGGAGGCCACATTGCCCCCCTTTGAACTGTCTGGGGGCCGCATCCTGTGTCCGCTGCTAGAAGTGGCGGCGGTGCCAGAGTCCCAGTGATTCTGCTGTAAAACAAGGTGAGTGCAGCTGTTTGACAGGCTGTGGGGAGCCCCATTCTGCAGAGAAACAGGGCGTGTGATTATGATGCCTCCCCACATGCCCCCCATGCCTCCACAGACAGGTACTCTTAAGACCCCTCACTGTAACATGTCTGGCTGTTTGTGTCAATACTGTATGCCCAGAGGGGTATTTCTGAGGAAGGCTGAGGCTGACATATCTGTTGTCATAGAATCATAGAACAGAATCATAGAATAGTAGGGTTGGAAAGGGCCTATAAGACCACTGAGTCCAACCCCCTGGTCAATGCAGGCATCCAAGTCAAGGCATCCCTGACAGGTGGCTGTCCAGCCTCATCTTGAATGCCTCCAGTGTGGGAGAGCCCACCACCTCCCTGGGTAATTGGTTCCATTGTTGTATTGCTCTGTCAGGAAGTTTTTCCTGATGTTCAGCTGGAATCTGGCTTCCTGTAATGTGAGCCCATTCTTCCTTGTCCTGCATTCTGGGATGATCGAGAAGCGATCCTGGCCTTCTTCCCTGCGAGAACCTTTCAAGTACTTGAAGAGCGCTCTCATATCTCCTCTCAGCCTTCTCTTCTCAAGGCTAAACATGCCCAGTTCTTTCAGTCTCTCTTCATAGGGCTTTGTTTCCATTCCCATGATCATCTTTGTTGCCCCCCTCTGAACCCTCTCCAGCTTGTCTGCATCCTTCTTAAAGTGTGGTGCCCAGAACTGGACACAGTACTCCAGATGAGGCCTAACCAGTGCTGAGTAGAGGGGAACTAGTACTTCCCAGGATTTGGAAGCGATGCTTCTATGAATGCAGCCCAAAATAGCATTTGCCTTTTTTGCAGCCATATCACATTGTTGGCTCATATTCAGCTTGTGATCTACAACAATTCCAATATCCGTTTGAGTTCATAACAGCTCTTCCCCACAAAAGAGAGGAATACAATCTTCTGCTTAGATATACTATACTCCTGTGGCTAACAAAATCTTAAATTGTTGAACATAAGAGACCCCTCTGCAAAAATGAAATCTCCTCCTCCTAGCAGGGAATCCTTGGTGCAGCAACTTAGCACTTAACCTCTGACGGCCTAGTAGGTTCTCAAAGAAGACGTGGGTTCTTATTTGCCTTGGCAGCACTTGTTCTAATCTGCCATTAAACTTGTTCTCCAGCTCCCCAAGAAAGACATCAGTCAGGTAGGACAGTATAGGAACTGTGTTTATTTGGTATAACGTACAATTTAGGCTCAGAAGGGCTCTGACTACTGCAAAACAGACATCCTTCCTTAAAATAGCTCCCAACAGGTTCTACTTCCCAGTCAGCATTTGGAGGTAGATGGCTTTCCTACATTGACCGCCTTCTGATGCATTACACTGAATGTGCGAGCACGGACAGGGCCGGCGTCAAAGGTAGGCATTGCTGGGCACCTGTTGAGGGCCCACACCCCAGCAAGGGCCCACTGACAAGAGCCCCCTGGACTCACTCCTCCTCTTCACCATTGCAACCTGCTTGTTCACCTGCCTCTCGCTGTGGCCCAGATGAAAACAATGGTGAGGAGGAACAGCAGCCAATGCCTAATTGCTCACTCGCTCTCGGCCTGTCAAGCAAGCGGCATAAATGCGGAGAAAGGGGATAAGGAACAATAGTAGCTGGGGACAAGGGTAGTGGGAGGTAGACTCACTGTGGCAGGGGGTCCTCTGAGGGTGTCTCGACCAAGGGCCCTCCAAATCTTGGAGCCGGTACTGAGCAAGGAGAAGATCTGCACTGGCTAACCTGCCCCAGATGTCAGTGGGTCCCTCTGGTCAGGCCCCAGATATCAGGGGCTCCTTCACACGGAGCTTTATCCTGCTGTTGAGATTGTGCACTCACAGAGGTTTGCGTGCCCTTCAGATGACGTCATGAACCTCCCAGGCGTCTCCTGCGCTAAATGACCTTTATTCCGTTTTTAAATACATTGGAGATAATGGGGTTCATCACATGGAGCTTTTATCCTGCTGTTGAGATGGCTCTGTCACGGAAGTCTGTGGGTTCTTTAGATGACGCCGTTACTCTCCAGGGTGTCTCCTACCATTTTCCCCAGCTTATCCCATGTTTTCCCCAAACACAATAAATGTGGTATTTTTTCCTGCCCACAAAACAGGAACAGCATGATCTCCCGGTGAAATTCTCCCATCGCGGAAGAAACTGCTGTGTCTGCCTGCTGTGGGCATTTGTTTTCAGTTGCTGGGGGCACACCTGGTTAGGATGACAAAGGCATTGAGGATGGGAGCGGGGCATGCAGGAGCAGATTTGACAGGTGCGAGGGCAAGAATCGCCTGTTGATTGCAACTCCTGCCTCCACCCAAGTCTTGCTGAGGAAGGACTTTCCTCGATTCCCAGGTGTCTGCCATATAAATGCTTGAGCACATTTC